>NC_084848.1:13426067-14676067 GCF_033115175.1 Lepus europaeus
CTCATGATTCTGATAAGCACACCTTTGTGTAACATGCCCACCCCTTAAGCATGGGTGAGACCCATGACTTGCTACTAACCACACATGGCAAAAATGACCGCAAGTCCCTCCCGTAATTACATTGTTATATAAGACTATCTTACCAGCAATGTTTCTGATTCTCCTGGTGGCCTTGGAGAAGCAGTCATGGTGTGAGCAGCCTCAGAGGGCCAAGTGACAGAGAACGGTGGGTATCCTCTAGCCACTGCTCAGCAAGAAAGTAAAGTCCTCACATCTATAGCTGCAGGCTGAATTCTCCCAACAATCTGAAGCATTTGGGAAAAGCAGACTCTCACCCAGTCAAACCTCTAGATGAGACCACAGCCCTGATTGTTACCTTGACTGTAGCCTTGTGAGGTGCAGAGTAAAGCGTCCTAATTCAAAGAAACTGTGTAGTAAATAATAAATGCATGTTTTAACCTGTTAAGTTTATGGCTTATGCACTGTAGAACCTTAAAACAGCAATATATGAAAAAGCAGAAGGAAAGTAGTATTGGGTTACTGGCCATCTGAGATATTTATTACTGACAATCAAACATCTGCAGGGCAGTCCTCAACGCTCATTTCCATGATTTTAAACGTTGGTAATTCCTCGTCATGATTATTGTCACCTCTGACACTGCAGAACTGACCCGATTCGGAGAATGATGTGTTAAGACAACTGAAGTCTTCTAAAGTTTCAAGCTTTTCAGTGTCACTATCATCCTCAATGACATTCACAGAGGTTTCCTGGTCTGTTGAACCGTCTGAAACACTTGCATTGTTGTCATCACAGGCTGAAGGTTCAAGATTCGTGTCTTTAGTCACTTGCTGAATAATAACCCCTGGTGAATACTTTGATTTGTAGATGGGCATAAAAAATTCAGCTGGTGAGAACACCTCAGCAATCTCCTCCTTTGGTGCAGACAATAACATGTTCAAAGCCTTCTGGTATTCATGGCGTTCCTGTTCTACTGCGGCTTCATTTTCATTTTTAAATCCATTTTGTGTAGAACTCAGAGCCTTTTCAGAATCAAGTAGATTCAACATACTAACATCATTTAGCTTTACTGCGTCTTCCTTGGATGTGCAGCCCAAGTCTACCTTCAGGCCACGCAGCAGCTGACGCATTTTTTCCTTGGATCAAGAAAACATGATTACATGAATTAAGCTAATTAAATGGGATTACTTTTGTCTGTGGTGTTGAAAATCTCAGTTAATACTTTCCTTTCTCCCCCTTATGCCAACCCCACAAGACATTCAAGGAAAGAAAAGTGCTTGCTTTTAATGGGTTCATTGAGGATAAAAAACAAATTTAACATTTCCATACTGAAATTTTTCTAATGAAATTCTAAGGAAAGACAAACCTCCTCTAGGTGATGTTTATTTTGTGTTATATGTTGTTCAAACAGTCGTTCTAAAAACCTACAAATGAAAAATGAAAATGTTAATGTCTAAAAATCAGAAGATCAACTAAATATAAAATAGCTGTGTAATACTGAAACTGCTAAAAGATGGAAATACTTTTTAGAATAATCTTTCCATCTCTCAGGCAGAAGACTAATCCTCCTCTGCTGGTCAAGTTCTCCAACTTGGAAGCTAGTATCGCTTCCACTATGCATCTGCTTTAGGTTACATAACAGAGGACAAACGTTTCTGAGATTCCATGCTACTTTCTGTTTCTGAATATAAAATGATTTTTAAAAATTAATTATTTTTAAAGGCAGATAAGTTTACATATACACACAGAGGGAGAAAGACAGACAGAGCTCTTCTGCCTACTGGTTCACTTCCCATATGCCCCGAGCGTGGGCCAGGCAAGAGCCAGGAATCTGGAAGTCAATGCAGGTCTGCCAAATGGGTGGCAGGGCCCCAAGCACTGGGACCATTATCTGCTGCCTCCTGCCAAGTGTGTCCGGGAGCTGGACCACAAGCAGGGCCGGCACTCGAATCCAGGCACTCTGACACGGGGATGTGGGCACCCCAACTGGCATCTTAACCACTGCATCAAACACCTGCTCTGAAGAAAATATTTTAAATGAGACACAAGATTCTCTTCTTCTAACCCCTCACTGCTTCTTCTCCACATACATGTAAATATCAAAAGCCTCTTTCCCAGTCTATTTTACATATATACACGTCCTTAAAACCCTAAATAAAATCCTCTTACAGAGATGCTTTACAATGGCTCCTGAATTGAAAAGTTTCCCTGATGTTAAATCACATAATAAATCACAAGTTATCACTAAGTCCAACTAGATGCTAGGCATTTGTGTTAAACACATAGCAATCATCTCACCTCTAATCATGACAAATGTTAGGAGAGAAAGGTATTGTAAAAATCAAATAAGTATTAGAAAACTACATCTGTAAAATGATAATTCTTCTCCCCGAGGGTCACAAGCCACTAAGAGAATTTAACCCAGATGTGGCTGGCTCTCTGGAGAACTTATTCTTTCCACTTTATCATGCTCATCTCTCTGTTACACCAATTCATCAATAGGTTTCTCAAAAATCAATTGATTTATTTTATTACTTTTTGTTACCATCAATGAAGCTGAGAACTAACATTAGTGTTTTAGTTCTGAATTATTTAGTAATTCTTAAAAAACCCAATAAATCTGTATTCTACTTTTAAAATAATTTCACAGTAAACAGACTTATAATCTTAACAGAAAAATGCAAAAACTGAAGCACAAAGATGATTTTATATGCAAATCTTTTTGTGGTAATAACAAGATTTGTCATCTTGCCCATTTTTAGGCATACAGTTCAACAGTGTTCACACTGTGGTGAAGCAACTCTCTAAAACTTTTTCATCTTGCAAATGTGAAACCCTATACCCATTACATAAATATATTTAAAAATCTTTTTAATTGAGAGGCACAGACAGAGATAGAAGGAGATGGGAGACAGATATGGGGGTCTGGAGAGAGAGAGACAGAGAGACAGACAGACACTCTCATCTGCTGCAATGGTCAGGGCCAGACTGGGGCTGAAGTGAAAGCTGGGAATTTAATCCAGCTCTTCCACACAGGTGGCCTCCCACAGTCTGTGGTCTGCGTTAGCTGGAAGCTTGGAGTCAAGAGCTGCAGCAGGTACTTTGATGCGAGTGGTGACATCTTAGTATTGGGCGAAACAACTGCTTTATGCAAACATTTTAAACCAACTTTTTAAAATGAAAGATGTAAACAATTATTGGCAGAAAACTTAGGTCCTTTTGATATGCCTTTTTATATCAATAATGAAAATGTTTGCTTTAATTAAAAGAAAAAACTCAATGTAGGGGATAGAAATAATTCATTGGAAATGTCTGCAATTGGCATATTATTGAGAGAAAGAAATTATATACATAATGGGGCCTATGCTATATACATGAAGTGGAGCTTAGTGCCCAGGATGTTAGAAACATAAATGTTCAAGCTAGATTCACGACACAAAGTTTCCTTAAGATATGCAATACCTAAATTGGTTTTGCAGACTTCCTATTTTGCTTCCAGTGTGCAAACCTAGCTTTTAATTTGCTTTTATTTTATGAGATCTAACTATAGTAACAAAAATGCTTGCTTTTGATTCTCATGAGAGTTTCAAATAGTAAAATGGGATTTTGGAAATCTGCAAGAAGCACAAATTTATTTTACTAGTCTGTTATAACCAAATATAGTGATATTCACTTTTATTTTTATCCATCCATTCATTCATTTATTCAAGAGGCAGAGAGAGAGAGGGAGAGTTAGAGCTCCCATCTCCCGGTTCATTCCTCAAATGCCAACAATGGCCCTGGGTCGGAGGCTGACGCCAGAAACTCAATCCAGGTATCCATGTGAGTGGCAAGGGTCCAACTTTTTGAGCCATCTCTTGTTGTTTCTCGGGCTGTGTATTAGTAGGAAGCTGGAACTGGGAACAGAGTGGGGACAAGAACAAAGGCACTCTGATATGGGATGTAGCCATCCTGTCACCTTCACTGCTAGACCAAATGCTAACTCACAAATATAATATTTAAGAAAAAAACCTATTCTTGTCTATAATTTCCCTGAGCTGTTAACTCATCCTAGAGTATGAATTTCTTAATTGCTATTATTAGAATATGACTTCAAAAATTTAATTTTTCATTTCCTAATATGAGGAAATTAATTTTAAAAATTAATGCATGAAGAACATTTAATGTATGCCTTGAATGCCATAATAAAATCCAAAAGTATCCTAACATGGGGCAGGTGCTGTGGCATAGCAGGTTAAGCAGCTGCTTGGAACATCCACCTCTCATTCTGGTTCGAGTTCTGGCTATTCCACACTTCCTACACAGCTTCCTGCTGATGTGCCTAGATGATGGCTCAACTATTTGGGTTCCTGCCACCCATCTGGGAGACCCAAATGGGATTCTTGGCTTCTGGCTTTGGCCTGGCCTTGCCATGCCTTTTGTAGGCATTTGGGGGAGTTAACCAGAAGACAGATTTTCTCTCTCTCTCTCTCTCTCTGTCACTCTGCCTTTCAAATCAACACAGACAAATCTTAATAAACAAATAAATAAGTCTAACCTGTTTGAAAATAAACCAAGTTTCAAAATTTCATCCGTCACATCTTCAATGAAACTCAGATACAACAATTCTTCCTCACTGCAAAGGCAAGGCAACACACAGCATGAAAACTATTGCTTGTTCTGAAAACCGCAGGACCACACAAATAAACCACACAAACATCTGTTTAGAAATACAAATCTGCATTATTACAAATGTACTTCTATCTCGTATTAGTAAGGGTAATGTCAGCCTTCTCAACTTGTACAAGGATACTTACTACAAATGAGAAAATATCACCTAATAGTGTAAGATTTCATAGTCGCCTGTGACATCCATAGTAGTAAAAATAAGCTGAATTTAAGAAAACAAAAAAGAGCAACCAAGGGCAAGAAGGTAATCCAATGCAATCCACTGGGAGGAAGGGCTCCTAAAGAGTGTCTTCCCTCTCCTCTGGCTCCTGTGTCCGGCAGCTGAGACCCTCCCAAAGCACTTGCAGGGGAGGAAAAGGGGCATCGTCCAGTGACTCAGAGCTTACGATGAAGTCCTCCTCTGCTTTTAGAACAGCATCTTGTTTTAAGGTTGAGAAATTTACTGAGCAGAAAGCAAATTTTTCCCTCAAAATACTTGGAAAGGCCGGCACCGTGGCTTAACAGGCTAATCCTCCGCCTTGCGGCACCGGCACACCGGGTTCTAGTCCCGGTCAGGGCACCAATCCTGTCCCGGTTGCCTCTCTTCCAGGCCAGCTCTCTGCTGTGGCCAGGGAGTGCAGTGGAGGATGGCCCAAGTGCTTGGGCCCTGCACCCCATGGGAGACCAGGAGAAGCCCCTGGCTCCTGCCATCGGAACAGCGCGGTGCACCGGCCGCAGCGCGCCTACTGTGGCGCGCCTACCTCGGCGGCCATTGGAGGGTGAACCAACGGCAAAAAGGAAGACCTTTCTCTCTGTCTCCCTCTACTGTCCACTCTGCCTGTCCAAAAAAAAAAAAAAAAAACCTTGGAAAGGAGGGAAAAAATTCTAATAAGAAAATTAATGAAAATACAGTTGCAATTTTTAATACTTAGACATGTAACCATTTTATGAGATAATTTTTAGTAGCTAAATAGGATACAACTGTAAATTTGATTTTAATTAGCTGAAATGGGTGAATAGAAAATGAAAATAGTAACTACTCAATTACTGAATAAGCAAATAAAAGGGGAATGAGTTAGTAAGTCAGAGAAGAGATTAAAATGTATAAGAAGCTATACTTTCAAACTGAGTCATACAGTCTTGCTTAAAAGTAGCAAATCTGGGAATAAATAAACTCTACAAAATAGATTATTTTCCCTGAAAAAAAAAAAAAACAATTCAACATTTTAATCTACAAGTATAATAGCTGTAAAAAACTTGTAAGGTTAGTAAACTCTAGAAAGAGTATCCTGAGTTATGAAAAGTCTGCATTTCTCTAAAGCTCTTATTTTTACTTATAAAACAAGAATTATGAGTACTAATTATTAAAAAAGTAGATAATTATTCCAGAAAATTCTGATCATTTTCCCAGATTCAGCATGTATTACAGGATTAATACCTCAAAGCTGGTTGTAAAAGACCAATATTCAATACTGACTTATTTAATACTGGTTTCTGTAATTCTTAATTACTGATTCCCACACAACAAAATGAAGGTCAAAAGATCTTACTCAGTAGATTTTACTCTTTAAAAGAAGGCTGCAAGTAATACTGACATAATAGTCCTAGAAAGGGAATATTTTTTATTTTTATTTATTAATTATTTATTTATTTTTTGACAGGCAGAGTGGACAGTGAAAGAGACAGCTCTTCCTTTGCCGTTGGTTCACCCTCCAATGGCCGCCGCGGCCGGCGAGCTGCTGCCGGCACACCGCGCTGATCCAAAGGCAGGAGCCAGGTGCTTCTCCTGGTCTCCCATGGGGTGCAGGGCCCAAGCACTTGGGCCATCCTCCACTACACTCCCGGGCCATAGCAGAGAGCTGGTCTGGAAGAGGGGCAACCAGGACAGAATCCGGCGCCCCGACCGGGACTAGAACCCGGTGTGCCGGCGCTGCTAGGCGGAAGATTAGCCTGTTGAGCCACGAGGCCGGCCGAAAGGGAATGTTAAAATATTTAAGCAAAAAAAAAAAAGGTGCAAAAATAATGATGGTACACAGTAAGTGTTCAGTAATATTATATCCCATTAATATGTTTCAGAATTTTAAGGTACTTTTATATCCATAATCTAATTTAATCTAAACAAATGCAATAGGTATTATCTTCCCATTTACTAATCAGTTTAACCAGGATCAAAGAGGAAAATAATATGACAAAGTTACTGTTGCTAAGTAGCAAAAGTTGATTTTTAAATTAGTCTTCTAGTTACAATTTCACAATCCTTTTCTGTACCATGGCACTTTCCTAGTACAGTGACAATCTAAGATTGACATAAAAATAAAGCTGGAAATAGATATTTTTCCTATGGAAATTTTTCTTAAGCTGTCATCAGATAAATTTGGTCATTAGTTCAGTTACGTCACCATCAAGTACTACTACATTTTTTCTTCAAATGTACTCAGTTATAATATTTTACTTTACTTCTAGATAGAAACTACTAGAAAAGATAAATACTCCTTTCTCTGGGTATTTTTTTTAATATGCAATACAGTCTTAAGAGGAGCACATCAATACTAGTTACAGGTGCTAAATAAATACCATGGATTTTTTAAAAAATTAATTTATTTAAAGTCAGAGTTACAGTGAGAGAGGGGGAGAGAGAAAGAGATCTTTCATCTGATGGTTCACTCCCCAAATGGCTGCAACAGCTGGGGCTGGGCCGATTTGAAGCCAGGAGTTTCTTCCGGGTCTCCCACATGGGTGTAGGGGCCTATGTACTTGGGCCATCTGCTACTGCTTTGCCAGGCACATTAACAGGAAGCTGGATCAGAAGTATAGCAGCAGGGACTTGAACCAGTGCCCATATGGGATGCCAGCACTTGTAGGTGGCAGCTTTACCTGCTATGCCATAGCGCTAGCCCCAACACCATGGATTTCAAGGACAGGGAGGTTAACAGAGATCGCCCTAGCAAATGAGGGTACTGAATATACTTTCCTTCTCTTCTGGTACAGAACAGCTCATTCTTGCCCTTTTTAATCTTTCTTTTATCTCCTTCATCTCACATCCAGTCTCTACCACTGGAAATGCATTTGGATAGCTTAAACTACTAAAGGCATCTTTTGGTGCTCTACCAACTGCATTGCTTAGGCACAGTATTATTATGAAACAGGGATAATTTTTTTCAGAGTGCCTCCATATAGTGTGGGGAAGATAAAGCACTAGCATAGGGCAAATATTCAAAATTACAAATAGTAAGGTTCTTTGGGACTATTAGAGCCATATAAACTTGTTAACACTGCCAGAGGACTTGTCCTGGGTAAAATCCTTTTTCTTTTTTTCTTTTTTGTCAGGCAGAGTGGACAGTGAGAGAGAGAGACAGAGAGAAAGGTCCTCCTTTGCCGTTGGTTCACCCTCCAATGGCCGCTGCGGCTGGCACGCTGCGGCCGGCGCACCGCGCTGATCCGAAGCTAGGAGCCAGGTGCTTCCTCCTGGTCTCCCATGGGGTGCAGGGCCCAAGGACTTGGGCCATCCTCCACTGCACTCCCGGGCCACAGCAGAGAGCTGGCCTGGAAGAGGGGCAACCGGGACAGAATCCGGCGCCCCAACTGGGACTAGAACCCGGTGTGCCGGTGCCGCAAGGCGGAGGATTAGCCTATTGAGCTGTGGCGCTGGCCAAAATCCTTTTTCTATCAATAGTGATGACAAAGTGAGCCAGTATGCCTTTTTCCTTTATTAATAAATCAGAAAATTTCTTTAAAACTACGCTGAGCACCCTAACATTGTAAAATTTTCTTAGTAAAACTAATATTGCCATTGCAATGTGTAAGCCAAAATAGATTAGATCATGTATTAGAAATCGTACTTCTGTAGCAAATCACACTTGTCTGTTACACAGGAAAGACTGTAACCTGCCTACCTGGGTGAGGAACGCTGAACAGCATCACCTTTCATCACATCCCACGTTCTGCCAGGCCCTTTTAGAGGCAAAGGACTTTTTTCCCGTGTGGTATCACATGTCAAACAACTAGATGCCTGGAATTTATAATAAAAGGAAAAAAAATCTTTATATTGCTTAAAAAAGTACATTATGAAAGCAGAAATAAAACAAATATAGCAAAATTCAAGAAGAGTGAATAGAAACATCTAGTAGATAAAAGTGATTGACACAACAGAACATTTTAGAGTAATGTTTCTATCTAATCAGCACTTTTTTCTTAAAGTAAGATAAAGCAACATATTTCTTGGACTTTAATGAACAACATCTTAAACACATTAATAAATCACTGAAAATAAACATACCAAAAGAAAATGAAACAAATTTGCAAGTTTTAAGTAAGCTTGGGGAAAAAATCCCCATCATTCAGAAATTCAAATAGCCCATTTCTCTCTATTTTTTAAAAATTTATTTGAGAAGTCGAGTTATAGACATAGAGAGGGAGACAGAAAGAAAGGTCTTCCATCTGCTGGCTTGCTCCCCAGATGGCCACATTTGGGCAAATCTGAAGCCAGGAGCTTCCTCCAGGTCTCCCACATGGGTGCAGAGCCCCAAGTACGTGGGACACCCGGGCCATAAGCATAGAGCTGGATTGGAAGAGGAGTAGCTGGAATAGGAACTGGTATCCACATGGGATGCTGGCGCCATAGGCAGAGGCTTAGCCTACTATGCCATGGTGCCGACCCCTAGCCCATGTCTTTTTTTTTTGGACAGAATAAATATTCACTTTAATTTTCCACCTATGAAAATTTCACAATAAAATTATAGTTTACTTTGTATTATTATAGATGTGCTTACTGGATCTATTCATCATTACATAAGGCAACTGACAAAATTCCTGAAGTTAATTATTTGGGTGAAGGATTTTTTTAACACTTCAAAAGGTTTGGTTTTATGCTTTAACCAATACAGTAAAATGTTTAAAGAGTAGCTAAATGTTACAAATGTTAAACCATGTGATGCCATGCACTTTAGCTTTATACAGCAAAAGTTGTTCGAACCATCAGCTTACTAGTGAGTTAGCAGAACACACACATGAATTTAAGATGTGAACACATTTACAGTTTGGGAAATTCTAGTACTGCTTCCCCTACGACATTCAAGCTTAGGACTTAACAAAACTGTTCAGCTTCACTATCTGCTTTTAAGTATATGCCAATAAATGCAGTATTGAAAAAAAATTCCCATTTCTACTTCCATTTTCAAGTACAAACATTTCAAGAAATTTAATAATCTGTTTACAGCCCATGTCTTTTAAATGCTGACATGTTAAATATGTAGAAGCAGTGATAGCACTGGCAGTATGAACAATATTAGCAGTTTACTATTTAAAAATTTATTTACTTAATTTATCTGAAAGGCAGAGAAACAGAGAGAGGCAGATAGATCGATAATCTCATTTGCTGATTCTCGAACCAAATGCCTGCAAAAGTTGGGGTTGGGCCTGGTCAAAGCTGGGAGTCAGGAACTCAATACAGGTTTCTGTTGTGGCTAGCAGGAACACAGTTACTTGAGCCATCACCATGGCTTCCCAGGTTGCACATTAGTAAGAAGCTGGAGTCAAGAGCTGGAGCCAGGAATTGGACCCAGGTACTCTGATGTGGGAAACAGGCACCCTAACTGGCATCTTAATCATTAGACCAAATGCCTGCCCTGGGCAAACCATTTTTTAAAAAAATTTTTTAATTTTTTTTTTTTTTTTTTTTGACAGGCAGAGTGGACAGTGAGAGAGAGAGACAGAAAGAAAGGTCTTCCTTTACCGTTGGTTCACCCTCCAATGGCTGCTGTGGCCGGCACGCTGCGGCCAGCGCACTGCGCTGATCCGAAGCCAGGAGCCAGATGCTTCTCCTGGTCTCCCATGCGGGTGCAGGGGCCCAAGGACTTGGGCCATCCTCCATTGCACTCCCGGGCCACAGCAGAGAGCTGGCCTGGAAGAGGGGTAACCAGGACAGAATCCGGCGCCCCGACCAGGACTAGAACCCGGTGTGCCGGCGCCGCAAGGCGGAGGATTAGCCTATTGAGCTGCAGCGCCGGCCGGCAAACCATTTTTATAAGCAATAAATTTAAGTTAGGATACAAGTACACAACTGATATTCCAAAAAATAAAAATGAGTGTCTCAAATCCAGACTTAAAACTGTAAATTTTAAAATGAATGATTGCTAAGCATTCAAAATATAAACAGCTTTGTGGCTAAAAAATTAAAGTCCAAACATGAGTATGATATCCACCAATTCTAGTAAAATGCATAATCTTTTTTTTGATAAAATGTGTAATTTTTAACAACCAGTAGCAATTCTTTAAAAAAAAATCATAAAAACTTAAGTAACATCTTTGCTAGCTTTAGTAATTTAAGAATGCATCTTTGAAAATAATTAAGGCATTTTATTTATCCAACCACTTGTCTAGCCAGCCAACCATCCAGCAAAGACACTGATAACAAATGACTGATAGATCTGGCAGGGTTTCAGGGACTGCTACGACCACTGTAAAAAGGAAAGCCTTGAGCAGAGCAGGGTGTCATATGTAGTAAGTGTCACCAAGAGATTGTCCTGCACAGTCCAAACAGCTGTACACATTCTACTTATGTTAAAGTAATTCAAATGTGACAACACAAAAAGATCTCAATTACCTGCTCTTTGTTTCCTTCTGAATTTGTCAAGTTCTTAGTCTTAGCTGTCTCAAAACCAGAATGAAAGCTGTAACATTTTAAAAGAAGCAATTATTATTCTTCAAAATATAAAGCAGTAACAAGCTCTACTCTATAGAAAAGACTTGAACATAACAGAATGAGGCACATCTATTCTCAAAAATGTGTAATTTCTAATTATGTAGCCAAGAAAGAGATATGGTTTAGATTACATACACTGCTTTGTCCTTTCTTGATTAGCAGCTAGATTTCAGTTACAAATATAGAAACAACAACATGGGATTACCTTTAAAACATTCATAAATAAAATTATAAAAGGATATGCTATAATTGCTTTCCTCATTTCTCCCTCATTTGTCAAGTTCTATCACAGACTCAATTCCTGAATTATGTAATTGAAAACACACAGACTCATCTAATATTACTATACATATATATATCCAAAGAAAGGAATATTAGTTTTAAATTGTTCTTTATTTTCTGAAATAACTATAAACCAGCACCAGTTAAATCTATGTAACACTAGAAAAATAATTGCAAATCAGCTAACCCTGAATACATTATTTGTTTCTTTAATCATCTGGCATACTGAATATTCATCATGTACCAGATAGTAGAGTATGTGAAACATTCCTGAAGCAACTATAAAAAATTTCCAGGCCGGCGCCGCGGCTCACTAGGCTAATCCTCCGCCTTGCGGCGCCGGCACACCGGGTTCTAGTCCCGGTCGGGGCACCGATCCTGTCCCGGTTGCCCCTCTTCCAGGCCAGCTCTCTGCTGTGGCCAGGGAGTGCAGTGGAGGATGGCCCAAGTGCTTGGGCCCTGCACCCCATGGGAGACCAGGAGAAGCACCTGGCTCCTGCCATCGGATCAGCGCGGTGCGCCGGCCGCAGCGCGCTACCGCGGCGGCCATTGGAGGGTGAACCAACGGCAAAAGGAAGACCTTTCTCTCTGTCTCTCTCTCTCTCTCACTGTCCACTCTGCCTGTCAAAAAAAAAAAAAAATTTCCAAAAATTATCCCAATTGCCTAAATTATTCCCAGGCAGTTACTGCCATAAAACACTGGCCTGAATATCTGCAGGGAAGGGAACATGGAGTAGTTGGAGAAAGGGTGATTACCCCCTCCTACCCTGTAAGGCTCATTCTGTCACGTTTAACATGAATCAATATACATATATGCACAAATGTTTCAAATTCTCTGAAGGTATATTTAAAAGCATGTAAATGCTTTTCTGAACAATTAGTCTGATAGTTCTAATGACACATGGGAAAGGAAAAGTTACATGTGTATCATTCCAATGGGCTGGTGCTGTGCTGTGTTGTAGCAAGTAAAGCTGCCACCTGTAAGGCTGGCATCCCGTGTGGGCACCAGTTCGAGTCCTGGCTGTTCCACTTTGGATCCTGCTTTCTGCTATGGCCTGGGAAAGCAGTAGAAGATGGCCCAAGTCCTTGGGCCCCTACACCCGTGTGGGAGACCAAAGGAAACTTCTGGCTTCGGACTGGCACAGCTCTAGCTGTTGTAGCTATTTGGTGAGTGAACCAATGGATGGAAGATTCTCTGTCTCTCTGCCTCTATCTCTCTGTAAGTCTGCCTTTCAAATAAATAAATAAATCTTAAACAAAAAAAGTATGCTAACAAATCTTTTTTTTTAAATTTTTCTTTCTTTCTTTTTTTTTTTTTTTAATTTTTGACAGGCAGAGTGGACAGTGAGAGAGAGAGACAGAGAGAAAGGTCCTCCTTTGCCGTTGGTTCACCCTCCAATGGCCGCCGTGGTAGGCACGCTGCGGCCGGCGCACCACACTGTTCCGATGGCAGGAGCCAGGTGCTTATCCTGGTCTCCCATGGGGTGCAGGGCCCAAGCACTTGGGTCATCCTCCACTGCACTCCCTGGCCACAGCAGAGAGCTGGCCTGGAAGAGGGGCAACTGGGACAGGTCGGTGCCCCGACCGGGATTAGAACCTGGTGTGCTGGCACCGCAAGGTGGAGGATTAGCCTACTGAGCCGCGGCGCCAGCCACAAATATTAAGTCTGGCATACGAAGCCTACAACAGAAAACAAGGAATATTACTTAATTTCTCTTCATTTAATTCCCTGAAGGATTTACCATTGGTTGTTGATGTGCCATACCTGCTAAACTCAGTCTGGGTTTCAGCTTCTACCTGTTGATCTGTAAAATCCTTTCTTCGTCTGGCAGGCATATAGTATCGATACTGCGACAGGAAAGATTTTGCTTCTGTTTTTAAAGTACGTGGAGTGAATGGTAATTGCTTGTTAGAAAAGAGTTCAGAATGTTTATCCAAAAGATCCCCACTAGGTGCTTTTGAAATGACTAACTGAAACCGGTGGGAGTTTGCAAATGAGCTCCTGGGCCTTCTGCCGTGCAAGGGTCCAGAACAGGACTTGCGGGGCCCGGAGGCTGCGTAGTCCGTGCAGGACAGGGTGGAGCTGCAGTTCTTCTCACTGCCACTTGCGAGGACATTGTCAGACTTAGGTAGACTCAGGTGTAGTCCCTCTGTAGAAGATACTAGTGACTTTGCCAGCGACGAAAATCCATTCACTTTTTCTATAAACACATCTTTTTGTGGCTCCCCTGAAGGCTAAGAACATTTGATTTCATAGTTACCAATTGTATTACAAATTCATGTAACTGGAGAGCTTCAGATTATATATTAAAAAAATGGTGTCTCAGGGGTTTACAATATTAACATATATTCCTGAACATGTTAGCATTTTATTCAAAGTTCTACTCAAATATTTAAATTACAACATTAAAATAGAATTTTAAATGTAAGTGAATAGCAATCATTTCTTTTCTGAAACAAAAAATGATTATTAACATATATCTATAGTTGAGGCCTTAAACTTATGTATTAAGATATATGAGTAGGCGGCTACCACTGTGGCACAGTAGGTTAGTCCTCCGCCTGCGGCGCTGGCATCCCATATGGGCACCAGTTCTAGCCTTGGCTGTTTCTCTTCCAATCCAGCTCTCTGCTATGGCCTGGGAAAGCAGTAGAAGATGGCCCAAGTCTTTGGGCTCTAGCAACTGCATGGGAGACCCGGAAGAGGTGGCTCCTGGCTTCAGATCGGCTCAGTTCCAGCCGTGGCAGCCATTTGGGAAGTGAACTAATGGATGGAAGACCTTTCTCTCTGTCTTTCCTTCTTTTCTAGCTTTCAAATAAATAAAATCTTTTAAAAAAAGTATATCTCAGTTTTATCTAAAATTTTCCATGCTGATTTTGAGCAACAATGTCTTTCTTGCCTATTATTTCAACCTATTTGGACACTTGTATATTGTTCACAAAACTATGAGATAGGGGCTGGCGCTGTGGCACAGTAGATTATAGTCCCAGCCTGCAGCACCGGCATCCCATATGGGCGCTGCTGGTTCGAGTTCCAGCTGCTTCACTTCTGATCCAGCTCTCTGCTACGGCCTGGGAACACAGTAGAAGATGGGCCAAGTCCTTGGGCCCCTGCACCCACATGGGAGACCTGGAAGAAACTCCTGGTTCTTGGCTTTGGATAGGCCCAGCTCTGGCCACTGCAGCCATTTGGGGAGAGAACCAGTGGATGGAAGATCTCTCCCTCTCCCTCTTTCTCTCTGTAACTCTGTCTTTCAAATAAATAAATCGAAAAAAAAATAAAATAAAATAAAAAATAAACCCACAAAACTACGAGGCACTTTTATTAGGCAGAGTCTGGGAAGTTACAGAACTTGAGGCAGGGGCTGGTGCCATGGCTTAGTGGATTAATGCCCCGGCCTGAAGCGCCGGCATCCCATATGGGTGCCAGTTCTAGTCCCAGCTGCTCCTCTTCTGATCCAGCTCTCTGCTATGACCTGGGAAAGCAGCGGAAGATGGCCCAAGTCCTTGGGCCCCTGCACCCACGAGGGAGACCAGGAAGAATCTCCTGGTTTCTGGCTTCGGATTGGCGCAGTTCTGGCTGTTGTGCCATCTGGGGAGTGAAACCAGTGGATGGAAGACCTCTCTTTCTCTCTGTCTCTACCTCTCTCTCTGACTTTGTCTTTCAAATAAATAAAATACATCTTTAAAAAAAAAAAAGAAATTGAGGTGAAAATACTTAGGGTTTAGCCAAGTATGTGTTACCTAGAAGCTCATGAGAAAAAAAACCAGGATGATGAACAAGCTGAGCAAAAGAAAATCTGAGTGCTTCCTGCAGGGTGTCCGGCGCGTAACAAATCTTCCCAGGCACACGAATCACTGCAGGAGGCAGCTTTACCTGCTACGCGACAGCACCAGCCCCTATGCATCTCTTAACAGTATTCCTTGTGCTCAATTATTGTCTTAAAACATGTCATTCTACTTTCCCAGGTTACTGCAATCATCTCATAATTAATCTGTCCACTGCCAGTGTAATTTTTGTAAAGTTTCAGAATGATGCCATAACTCCCCAAGTAAAAACTTGAGCTCCCTCACATTTCTCAAGGAAAAAAATCCAGATCCACTATTGTGACACAAATCTTTCTTGGTATTTCCTCCTGTCTGTTAATATAACAGTTTCACTTGCAAAGGAAAGAACTAGAGTAAAATATACGGTATTTAGTACTTGGTTAGCAATGCACTCAACGTGACTGTAGCTAAACAGGCAATCGTTTTTACTATATAATAGGTGTTAAGGGCAGAAAACAAAGCTCTTTAAGGCTTGATCTGGGAAAATCTAACAGAACATGCTTGAGAATATGAGATCTTCTCAAGGGCTATTATCTAACTAGATGATTTGTCAGGCAACTTGCCCATCTTGAACCTTGGCACTGAATGGAAGTGGACTGTTGGCATTTGAGAAGCTGAAATGATGGCCAGCACAGTGGACAGCAGGTTAATCCCCTGCAACTCCAACATCCCACATCAGAGGGGTGGTTCAAGTCCTGGCTGCTCCACTTCTGATCCAGCTCTCTTCTACTGTACTAGGGAAGGCAGCAGAGGACGGCTCAAGTACTTGTGCCCCTGTCACACGTGGGTGTTCCAGGCTTCTGACTTTGGCCTGGGTTGTGGCCATTTGGGGGGTGAACCAGCAGATAGATCTCTTATCACTCTCAGACTCCTTTCAGATAAATAAAATAAAAAAAATTTTTAAAGATTTATTTTATGTATTTGAAAGTTACAGAGAGAGGTAGAGCCAGAAAGAGAGGTCTTCCATCCATTGATTCACTCCCCAAATGACCGCAATGGCCCGAGCTGAGCTGATCCAAAGCCAGGAGCCAGGAGCTTCTTCCGGGTCTCCCACGAGGGTGCAGGGGCCCAAGGACCTGGGCCATCCTCTACTCTTTTCCCAGGCCTTAGCAGAGAGCTGGATCAGAAGTAGAGCAGTTGGAACTCAAACCAGCACCTTTATGGGATGCCAGCACTGCAGGCTGGGACTTTAACCTGCTATGCCACAGTGCTGGCCCCATAAGATAAATTTTAAAGAAAAAAAAAAGGGGGAATCTGAAATGATGTTCCCAGGTAAGTTTGCAATCTAAATTTGTATTACCTAGTCTACAAAAATCTTAAGCCAAGACAAATGACTTAGTTTTCTTCCAATACATAAATTATAGGGGGATAAAAAAGTAGAAGAGAGGAAAAGCTATAGATATGAAGAAACTTAGAAATTAATTGAAATTATTTAGATCACACTTCTAACAAACTCAACAAAATTATGATAATGGGCAAAATCTGAACACTGGATATTAATCAGTCTAAGATTATTGATAATTTTAAGGCACAATAATTAATACTGTGTTTTTTTTTAATTAGATATTTTTAAAGGTAAAGGGACAGCGAGATCTTCTGTCCACTGGTTCACTTCCCAGATGGTCACATCACTGGGACTGGTCAAGGCTGAAGCCAGCAGTCTGGAATTACATCTTTTTATTTATTTTTATTTTTTTATTTGACAGGTAGAGTTATAGACAGTGAAAGAGAGAGACAGAGAGAAAGGTCTTCCTTCCGTTGGTTCACCCCCAAAATGGCTGCTACGGCTGGCGCTGTGCTGATCGGAAGCCAGGAGCCAGGTGCTTCTTCCTGGTCTCCCATGCGGGTGCAGGGCCCAAGCACTTGGGCCATCCTCCACTGTACTCCTGGGCCACAGCAGAGAGCTGGCCTGGAAGAGGGGCAACTGGGACAGAATCCGGCTCCCCAACCGGGACTAGAACCCGGTGTGCCGGCGCCGCAAGGCGGAGGATTAACCTATTTAGCCGCAGCGCCGGCCAATAAATAAAATCTTAAGAAAAAAGAAAAGGTAAATGCATCATGACTAGTTCTGCTTATACTAGGGATGCTTAGTTCGTTTAACATTAGAAAGTGTTATAATTCACTGCATTAACATATTACATATAAATATTGTATGAATATTCAAAGAGATAAAAAAGTATCAAATAAAATTAGCATTCACTCATGAGAAAGCAAAAAAAAATCTATTCATAAATCAAATCTATTTCACTAAATGTTAAAGGGTATCACAAAAAAAATCTACAGCCAGAGCAAGCAAACTACAGTGTGTAGGCCAAATCTGGTCCCTTGTCTTTGTTCAGTTAATAAAGCGGTGATGGAACACACATAAACTTGCTGTTTATGGCTTCTTTCCAATGGCAGAGCAGTTTTAACAGATTACATGGCCTGAAAACCTGGCTCTTTATAGGAAAAGTTTACTGATTCTAACCTACAGTAAGCACGTTACCACAAAATCAGGTTGCAATACTAAACAAGTACCTTAGAAATATTTGCTTTTAAAAAAGTAAAAATACCACCTTACCTTTCGTATGGTATTAAGGAATGACTTGGAATTATTTTTAGAATTGGCCTGCATCGCATTTTTAGTTAATTTGAATTCTTTTTCACATCTTGTTAAATCTTTTTTGAGTTTCTCTCTTCGTTGTTGGTCTGCATCTAAGGTGGAAAACAAATCTTTTAAAATATGGAACAAAACAGAAAAACTAATTTTTTGGTTTTGTTTAATAAGTAGAACATTTTTTCTTGCTAAAATATTTGTGCTATGATACAAAAATAAATATTTTCTTTATAATAAAAGTAAAAATTTTACCTATAATAAAACTTAAAGGTAAAAAATAAAAATCCACACATTTTTCTGTATAAAGAAATGCTAGGACAATTTAATTTATAGACTCTAAATAGATTACCTACTTAAAAAGCACAAGTGAAAGATGTGTCAATCTGGCCAGATCCATGGGCTTAAGAAAGACTTCTGGGGGTGGGTGTTTGGTGCAGTGTGGTTCAGATGCCACTGGGATGTCCACATCCTCTATCGGAGGGCCTGGGTTTGAGCCCAGCTTCCTGCTAATGTGCACCCTGGGAGGCAGCAGGTGGTGGCTCAAGTAGTTCTGGGCTCTGGGCTTTGGCCTGGCATAGTTGTGGCTGTTGCTAGCATTTGTGAGCCAGGGATCAAAGATCTCTATCCTTGTCTCTGTCTCTTTTTGAAATAAGTAAGTTTTTTTTTTTTTTAAATAAAGTAATTCCTAGCAAATATTCATAGATATGAAGGTTAGAAATGGTGAACCATATATATATATATATATTTTATTTGATAGGCAGAGTTAGACAGTGAGAGAGAGACAGAGAGAAAGGTCTTCCTTCCGTTGGTTCACCCCCCAAATGGCTGTCACGGCCAGTGCTGTGCCGATCTGAAGCCAGGAACCAGGTGCTTCCTCCTGGTCTCCCAAGTGCCATCTCTGCTGCCTTCTCGGGCCACAGAGGAGAGCTGGACTGGAAGAGGAGCAACAGGGACTAGAACCCGGTGCCCATATATGGGATGCCGGCACTGCAGGCAGAGGATTAACCAAGTGAGCCATGGCATCGGCCCTGATGGTTAACCATATTGTTTGTGACTGTAATCACCAAATGTATAACACAGACTTTGAATTAGTTTAGACATCTCAAATAAAATATTATTGTCAATACCATCATCTGCTATTAATATATTGTTTTGTATGACTACAAAAATGACATTAATTTAAAAATACATCTTCAATTAGAGAAAATGACTTTCATTTCTGATAAAAAATGATAATGGTAAAATGAAAGCTAGCTATCTTTCATATAAAATTTAAAAACATACTCCTTTTCACTGAAATCTACTCCAACTTAATGGTCAAGAGAATTATGAAGATTATAATATGCTAAAGATGTATACCTACCATTTAAAATGTAGATTGAAATATCATTTTTAGTTTATTCTACAATTTTAAAAACTAACCTAATGAACCTATTAACTAAATTACTAGTTGATAATGTTTGTTGAGTGCATTAAACTTTATAAGTCAGATTTATCATCTTACTCACAGATGAAAACAGGTGAGTAAAAAAATGATAGCCCTCGGATAACTTCTTCTGTTTTACCAAATACAATCTATTCATTTATAAGTAAAGCCTCCTTATACCAACCACAAAAATCAACTACAAATGAATTATGGTCCTAAATGTAAAGCTAAAACTATAAAACCCTTAGACAATCAAAATTAAAAACCTTTCCACTTTTTCAAAAGGCATACCTATAAGAAAATAAAAAGTAATAGATGGGAGAAAATATGTGTAAATACGCATCTAATAAAGGACTTGTACCCATAATATAACTTATAAATAAGACAAATAATTTAAAAACTATGCACATGAAAAAAATGCTCTACCATCATTAGTATAAAGAAAGCACAAATTAAAACCATGAGCTACTTCAGTTTCACCAGAATTACTATTATCAAAAACAGAGTAGTAACAAGTATTAGCAAAGACAAAGAGAAACTGAGATGCTAATACAGCCAGAGGTGGGAATGTGAAATGGTACTTGATATTCTTTAAAAAATAAAACATAACAGAGCACTTGCCCGTATCTGTGGGGAATAGTTACAATTCTCCCCCGTCCCCCAACTGTATGCCTGACACCAATCATATATATAATGATTTTTTATTTAAATACAAACTTATGAAGTTTAAATTACAAACTAGGCACAGCAAGAGATTAGCAACCATAACTATAATAAAACAGCACAATTGTAACAGTATTCAGTAGTGTCCCCTCATCCATATTTCCATTTTCTGCAGTTTGAGTTAGTCAACCATAGTTAGAAAGCATTAAATGGAAAATTGCAGAACTAAACAATTTATAAATTTTAAATTGGAACCAGTGTTGAGGTTCAGTGGGTTAAAGCCATGGCCTGCAGTGATGGCATCCCATATGGGCGCCGGTTCGAGTCCTGGCTGCTCCACTTCCAATCCAGCTTCCTGCTAATGTGCCTGGGAAAGCAGCAGAGGAGGACCTAAGTGTTTGGGCCCCTGTGCCCAAGTGGGAGACCTGGATAAAGCTCCTTGGCTCCTGGCTTCAGGCTGGCCCAGTTCTGGCTATTATGACCATTAAGGGAACGAACCAGAGGATGAAAAATCTCTATCTCTCCCTCTCTCTGTAACTCTGCCTTTCAAATAAATAAATAAATATCTTTTAAAAAAGCTTTAAATTGTGTACATTGAAAAGCATGACAAAGTCTCTTATATTTTTATAATTATTTTGTATGTGCCTACATATTTACCTTGGCCAGTGAAGGTTTTGCTTTCACAGTGCCATTCAACATGTTTTGTTCCCAATATTCTTTTTTTTTTTCTTTTTGACAGGCAGAGTGGATAGTGAGAGAGAGAGAGAGAGAGAGAGAGAGAAAGAAAGGTCTTCCTTTTGCCATTGGTTCACCCTCCAATGGCTGCTGTGGCCAGTGCGCTGCGGCCGGCGCACCGCGCTGATCCGATGGCAGGAGCCAGGCACTTACCCTGGTCTCCCATGGGGTGCAGGGCCCAAGCACTTGGGTCATCCTCCACTGCACTCCCTGGCCACAGCAGAGAGCTGGCCTGGAAGAGGGGCAACCGGGACAGGATTGGTGCCCCGACCGGGACTAGAACCTGGTGTGCTGGCGCCGCAAGGCGGAGGATTAGCCTGTTGAGCCATGGCGCCGGCCCCCAATATTCTTTTTTAAAAATATTTATTTATTTATTTATTTGAAAGGCAGAGTTGGGGCGGGGGGGGGGGGGAGGAAGGAAAGGAAGGGAGAAGGGGGCGGGAGAGGGAAAAGGAGAGGGAGAGGGAGAGAATCTTTCATCTACTAGTTCACTCTCAAAATGGTCAGAGCTTGGGTGATCCTCCAGGTCTTCCATGTGGGTGCAGGGGCCCAAGGACTTGAGCCATTTTCTGCTTTCCAAGGCACATTAGCAGGAAGCTGGATTGGAAGTGGAGCGACTGGGACTCAGATGGCGCCTATATGGGATGCCGTTGCCACAGGCCATGGCTTGAACCTGCTGAGTCACAGTGCCAGCCCCTGCTCCCAATCTTAAGGTAGGTCTAGTGGTGATAGACTCCTACAGTTTTTATTAGTTTGGGAAAGATTTTGTATGTCTTTCATTTTAAAGAATAGTTTTATAGGTCATGCTATTTTTGGTTGGCAGTTTTTCTTTTTCAAATACTTGGAAAATACTGTAGATGGCACTTAGCTGAGTGGTTGAAATGCCCATGTTACACATCAGAGTGTCTTGAGTTTGATTCTTGGCTCTGGCTCCTGACTGCAGCTTCCTGTCAATGTGGACCCTGGGAGTCAGCAGCGATGGTTCAAGTAATTGGGTTCCTGCTACCCATGTGGCATAGCCAGCTTCTGGTTCCAGCCCCACCTGGGCCAGGTCCTTGTGGGTATTGGTGAGTGAACCAACAGACTGGCGCTCTCTTTGTTTCTGTTGGCTGTTGGCACCTGAGGAATAAACTAGTAGATGGAAGCTCTTTGTCTCTTTCCCTCTCAAACAAAAGGAAGGAAGGAAAGAAAAGGAAAGCTCTTCTTTTTCTACATTCAAAATTCCCTGACTTTTTAAGATTTACTTGCATTTTATATGAAAGGCAGAAAGGGTCGGGCAGGGGTGGAGAGACAGGTACACACATGCTTGAATACACTCACATACACACAGATAATTTCCTTCTGCTGGTTTACTCCCTAAATGCCCATAACAGGGTTTGGCCAGGCCAAAGCCAAGAGTCTGGAACTCAATCCAGTCTCCCACACAGGAAGCAGGGACTCCACACCTGAGCCATCACCTGCTGCCTTTCAGCACGCACGTTAGCTGAAGCTGTGTTGAAGCAGAATAGCCAGGACTTGAACCAGGCACTCAGATATGGGCACAAGTATCCTAAAGAGTCAACTTAGCCACTGTGCCAAATGCTAGCAGTCCCTGTCTTAGACTTTTGACCTCTTCAGGGTTAAATCATTTGGGGTTATTTCAGCTTCTTGATTTTTTAAATTAATTAATTATTTTGAAAGGCAGAGTTAGACAGAGAGAGACAGAGAAAGATCTTCCATCTGCTGGTTCACTCCTCAAATTGCTCCAACAGCCAGGGCTGGGTCAGTCCTGGGGCCAGGAACTTCATCCTGGTCTCCCACATGGGTGGCGGGGGCCCAGGTACTTAGGCCATCTTCCGCTGCATTCCCAGGAGTATTAGCAGGGAGCTGGATTGAAAGTGGAACAGCGAGGACATGAACCAGTGCCCATTTGTGGTGCTGGCACTGCAGGCGGAGACTTAAGTTGCTACGCCACAACGCCAGCCCCTGGGCTTCCTGACTCTGGATGTCTTTTTCCTTGCTCAGAGGGTAAGTTTTTCATTATTATTCTTTAAATAAGCTTTTGCTCCCTTTTCCTCTCTCTTCCTTCTAGAACTCTCAACACATGGAATTCACTAGGTGGTGTTCCATAAAGCCCATAGGCTTTCTTTATCCTTTTTCAATCTTTCTTCTCTGCCTGGATAATTTCATGACCTGTCTTAAAGCTCACTGATTCTTCTGCTTGGAAAGTGTTTTCGTATTCTCCAGATTTTCACACATACGAAAAATGGAATCCAGAAGTGAAGATAATTTTTCCAAAGTCACAGAGCAATCACATAGCAGTTCAAAGGTAAAACTTAAGCTTAGTTCTAAGTTTCTAAACTCAGAAACACAACACAAACTTCTTTTATTTATCTGTAATTTTTAAATGTTAGAAACATTTTCTCAAAAGGCAGTATGTTAAAACCTTCTAGGATGGCTACCATCAAAAAAAAAAGAAAAAAAAAAAAAAAGAAAAAACAAGTCTTGGAGAGGATGCAGGAAAACTAACCCTCACGCATTAATATGAATGTTACATGGCATAGCTACTATGGGAAATACTGTGATGGTTTCTCAAAAATTAAATCAGAAATTACTACATGACCCAGAATTTCTGCTTCTAGGTACATATACCAAATATCTGAAAGCAGGGTCTTGAAGACATATTTGTATATTCACGCCCATGGCAGCATTATTCACAGCAGCCAAAGGTAGAAGCAACTAAGTGTCAACTGATGAATGTATAAACAAAATGGGATTATCTACACACAATGAAGTTTTATTTAGCTTTAAGAAAAGGGAGAAACTGGTATGTTACAACACAGATGATCCTTGAGAACATTATGCTATCTGAAATAACCCAGTCATAAAAGAACAAATACTATATGGTTCCATTTATTTGAGGTATGTGAACTAGTAAAGCAAAGTAGGAAGGTGAGAAGGGTCAAACTCCCAAAAATAGGAAGTAGAACAATGGTCTGCAGGGCCTGGGGGAAGGCAGCTACTGTTTAATGGACACAGAATTTCATTTTCACAAGATGAAGACAGTGCTGAAGGTAGATGATGGTGATGGCTATACTCTAATACTTAATGACACTGAATACTTTAAAATGGCTAAAATGGCAAGTTTTATGTTATGTATATTTTACCATAATTTTTTAAAAGGCCATATGTCAAAAAATTACTTACATTTGATGCTTGCAGTCATGCTTACTGGAATTGAGCAGTCTACCGCAGCTGAAAGAGAAAAATTAGCTGTTCAGAAATATTCTTTTTATAAATCACAACAAATATCAATTAGTGAAATCATAAAGGTCTCAGAATTCGAATTCCCTTGTTTTGACTTTTACTGTATTTTTAGAGATTAAAAAACAGGTTAAGCTGCTGCCTGTGGTGCTGGCATCTCACATGGGCACCTGTTCGTGGGGTCCTGGCTGCTTCACTTCTGAGTCAGCTCCCTGCTAGCCCTGGATAACACTCCTGGTTTTGGCTCGCCCCAGCCCCGGCCACTGTGGCGCTTTGGAGAGTGAACCAGTAGACAGAAGATCTATCTCTCCTTCTCTAACTTTCCCTTTCAAATAAATAAATATTTTTAAATATTCATGATAAAAATATATTGGTTAGGATTAATAGCTCAGTAGATACTGAAAAAATATTAGTAATCTTGAAAAAGTAACAATATAAACATTCAAAACAAAACTGAAAAAGAAAGGAACACAGTGCCACTGACCTAACATCCCTGTATCCCTGTATCATGAACACTAGTACATCTATAACTAAAGTCCTAAAATAGGCTGGAAAAAAAAAAGAGCAAAATGTGCACTACCTGAATTTAAGACTTTAAAATATGCTATTTTAATTAAGGCAGTATGGTATAGTCATAAAGACATAGATCATCAGAACCAAAAAGTCCAGAAATAGACCTATACATATGATTAACTGAATTTCAAAAAGAGTCAAGACAATTCAATACATATAATCTTCATTCATTTTATATACCATATACAAAAAACAAAAAAAATGGATTATAAACTTAAATCTATTTTTAAAAAATATTTATTTATTTGAAAGGTAGCGTTAGAGAGGGAGAGGCAGGGAGGAAGAGGGGAGGAGGAAGAGAGAGAGAGAGAGAAACAGCAAGCGAGCTTCCACCCACTGGTTTACTCCCCGGATGGCTGCAGTGGCCAGTGCTGGGCCAGGCTGGAGCCAGAAGCTTCCTCCAGGTCTCTCACATGGGTGGCAGGGGCCCAAGCACTTGGGTCATCTTCCGCTGCATGAGCAGAGAAACGGATCAGAAGCGGAGCAGGTGGGACTCAAACTAGTGTCCACATGAGGTGCTGGGGCAACAGGCAGTGGCTGGACCCACGGTGCCACAGCACTGGCCCCGCAAATTTAGATCAAAGAGTTGAAACAAAACCTCTAGAAGAAAACAAATTTAAAAATCTCAGTGATCTAAGATTAGACAAAGATTTCTTAAATCGGCTGTGAAAAACACAAATTATATTTTTAAAAAACCCTGAAAACAACTTATTATACATGATTTTCACATCTTATTTTTTCAATTTTTAAACCATTTAAAAATACAAACATCACCAAATAGGACTAAAATTTAAAAGCATTAGCTCATCAAATAAAAACTTAATTAGTAAAAAAAAAAAAAACAACAAGAAATTCAAGTAATGTCTGTAGTTAGTAGAACTGTATCAATATCAATTTCCTGGTTTTGATAACTGCACAACGGCTCCTATGTGTATTATTTCTGAACTTCCAGTAAGTCTAAAAATTATTCCAGAATAAAAATTTAAAAAAAAAATGAAAAGACCAGTCACAGACTGGAAAAAATACTGCAAAACTGTGTTGCAGCGGGTTAACACCCTGGCCTGAAGTGCCGTCATCCCATATGGGCGCCAGCTAATCCACTTCCTATCCAGCTCTCTGCTATGGCCTGAGGAAGCAGTAGAAGATGGCCCAAGTCCTTGGGCCCCTGTACCCGCATGGGAGACCCGGAAGAAGCTCCTGGCTCCTGGCTTCAGATCGGCGCAGCTCCGGCCGTTGTGGCCAACTGGGTAGTGAACCAGTGGATAGAAGACCTCTCTCTCTCTGCCTCTCCTCTCTCTGTGTAATTCATTCAAAAAAATAAATAAATAAATCGGCCGGCGCCATGGCTTAACAGGCTAATCCTCCGCCTTGCGGCGCCGGCACACCGGGTTCTAGTCCCGGTTGGGGCGCTGGATTCTATCCCGGTTGCCCCTCTTCCAGGCCAGCTCTCTGCTATGGCCCAGGAAGGCAGTGGAGGATGGCCCAACTCCTTGGGCCCTGCACCCGCATGGGAGACCAGGAGAAGCACCTGGCTCCTGGCTTCGGATCAGCACGGTGCGCCAGCCGCAGCGGTCATTGGAGGGTGAACCAACGGCAAAAAGGAAGACCTTTCTCTCTGTCTCTCTCTCTCTCACTATCCACTCTGTCAAAAAATAAAAAATAAAAAATAAATTAAAAAAAATCTTTAAAAGAAAATACTGCAAAAAGTATACCTGATACAGAACTTGTATTTAATATATAAATAACCCAAAATTTATTACTAAGGAGATAAAACCACCTGTTTTTAACTGCACAAAAGATCTGAATAGGCATTTCATCAAAGAAGATATACAGATGTCAAATAAGAATGAGAAAAGTTGCTTAACATTTTTAGCTATCAGGGAAATGCAAACTAAAACTATGAAGAGATACAAAGTACTAAACTGACTAAAACTGGCTGCTAATTCCAAGTGTTGGTGAGGATGTGGAAGGACTGGAAATGCAAAATGGTATAGTCACTCTGGAAAACAGTCTGATGGTTTCTTATAAATTAAAATACATTTATTGTATTACTTTAGTTCTACTCCTTAGCAAATAAATTTACCCTAGTGAAATATACACACAAATTCAAAGACTATAAATGAATGTTTACAGTAGCTGATTCCCTAACAGCCAAAAACAAATTAAAACAATCCAAATGTCATGGGGCAGGTGCTGTGGCATAGCAACATCTCATATGGGTGCTGGTTCAAGTCCTGGCTGCTCCACTTTCGATCCAGCTCCCTGTTGATGTGCCTGGGAAGACCATTAGAAGATGGCCCAAGTGCACCCACATGGGAGAACTGAATGAAGCACTTGGCTCCTGGCTTCGGATTGGTTTAGCTCTGACTGTTGCAGCCATTTGGGGTGTGAACCAGCAGAAGGAAGATCTCACTCTCTCTGTAAATCTGATGCCTTTCAAATAAATAAATAAATAAATCTTAAAATAAAGCACAATCCAAATTTCCAACAATTAACTGATAAACAAATTGTGGTAGATTCATTAAATGGAATATTACTCAGCAATAAAATGCAAGAAAATACTAATACCCACAACATGGATTAGTCTTGAAAGTATGCTAATTAGCTCAAAAGAATAGAAACTGTTTGATTCTACTTACATGATGTTCTAGAAAAGGAAAAAATAGTGACAAAGGATCAGATCAGTGTTTGCCAGGGATTTGGGTGGAAGGGACTGATCACAAAGGATTGAGGAGAATTTTGGGGGAAGCTGGAGATGTTGTATGTATCAAAGATCAGCAAGCTTCTTCTGTAAAGGGCCAGACAGTAAAAGCTTCAGGCTTTGCAAGGTGATATAATTTGTCACAACTTGTTTAACTCTGCCTTTCAATGCAAAAACTGCCCACAGACAAAATGTAAAAGAATGAACATGACTGTATGTATTTATGGACAATTAAATTTGAATTTTGTATGATTTTCACATTGTAAGATATTGTTTTTATTTGTAGAAATTATTTAAAAAATATAAAGCAGGTAGGGCCACTGCCTGCAGTGCCGGCATCCCATATGGGCACCGGTTCAAGTCCTGGCTGCTTCACTTTCAATCCAGCTCTCTGCTGTGGCCTGGGAAAGCAGTACAAGATGGCCCAAGTACTTGGGCCCCTGCACCCATGTGGGAGACCCGGAGGAGGCTCCTGGCTCCTGGCTTCAGATCAGTGCAGCTCCGGCTGTTGTGGCTGTTTGGGGAGTAAAGCAGCTGATGGAAGACCTCTCTCTCTCTCTCTCTGCCTCAGTCTCTCTGTAACTCTGCCTTTCAAATAAAATAAATACATCTTTTTTTAAAAATATATATATATATAGAGAGAGGCCAGCGGTGTGGTATAATGGGTAAAGACGCTGCCTGCAGTGCTGGCATCCCATATGGGCGCTGGTTCCAGACCCAGTTGCTCCACTTCCTATCCAGCTCTCTGCTATGGCCTGGGAAAGCAGTAGAAGATGGCCCAAGTCCTTGGGCCCCTGTACCCGTGTAGGAGACCCAGAAGAAGCTCCTGGCTCCTGGTTTCAGATTGGCGCAGCTCTAGAACCAGCAGATGGAAGACCTCTCTTTCTTTGCCTCTCCTTCTCTCTCTGTGTAACTCTGACTTTCAAGTAAATAATTAAATCTTTTAATAAAAAAATATAAACACCATTCTTAGTTCACAAGCTGTACAAAAATAGATGACAGATTTGGCCTATAAGCTGTGGTTTATCAATACCTGTTTTATAGTATGACGGTGGTAGTTTTACAATATTCAAGATATTTAACTGTATACTTATAATTAGTGCATTTTATTGTATATAAGTTACATCTCAAAGCTGACAAAAAATAAAACATAAAGCATTCTATACATTTCAAATATTGCTAACAAAAATTGTATACTTGGTTCTGGTGTTGTAGCACAGCAGGTTAAACTGCCACCTGCAATACCAGAATCCCATATGAGCACCAGTTCGAGTCTTGGCCGTTCTACTTACAATACAGCTCCTTGATAATGAACCTGGGAAAGTCGTGGAAGATGGCACAAGTACTTGGGCACCTGCCATCCATGTGGTAGACCAGGATGGAGTTCTAGGTTTCTGTCTTTGGCCTGGTTGGCTATTGCAGCCACTTGGGGAGTGAACTAGCAGATGGAAGATTTCTCTCTCTCTCTCTCTCTACCTCTCCCTTTCTCTCTGTAACTCTGTCTTTCAAAAATAAATCTTTTTAAAAATGATGTTCTAAATCTGCCACATATATACAGATGCAATATTTGATATTTCACTACAACACATAAGCCCTTTTATATATAATTTTTGCTATATATTCTTTTATAAAAGATTTATTTTTTATTTATTTGGAAGGCAGAGTTACAGAAAGAGGAGGGGCATAGAGAGAAAGAGAGAGCAAATGCACATGCTTCCATCCGCTGGTTCACTTTCCAAATGGCCACAATGGCCAGGGCTGGGCCAGGCCAAAGCCAGGATCCAGAAGCTTCTTCTGGGTCTCCCACATGGGTGCAGGAGCCCAAAGCCTTGGACCATCTTCCTCTGCCTTCCCAGGCACATTAGCAGGGAGCTGGATTGTAAGTGGAGCAGCTGGGACTCAAACCAGTACCCATATGGGATGCCGGTGATGCAGAGGGAGGCTTAACCTGCCATGCACAACACCAGCCCCTATAGACTTATTCTAATGGGAAATGAAGTGGAGGATTTAAGCTGGGGTACATAAAGTTCACATTTGCACATTTTTACCTTTGGCTGAAAGGATTTTATTATAGTGAACAGCCATGTGATTCTTGACCAGCTGGAGAGTGCTTAATCTGACAGAAGAGGAGTCAGTGCAAAAAGCTAAAAATTAGAACATATTTCATCATTATATAATTAAAATCAATATAAAACCATAAGTTAACGATTAAGTTCAATCTTATAAAATGTTCTGAAAGTCAACCACACAGAAACTGATATTCTAGCTTTGTGATACCAAATATGGTCTATTCTTTTCTTAGAAAGCTTTTATTTAATAAATATAAATTTCATAGGTACAGCTTTTAGATTATAGTGGTTCTTCCCCCAATACCCGCCTCTCCCACCACCACTCCTGTCCCACCTCCAACTCCCTCTCCCATCCCATTATTCATTAAGATTCATTTTTAATTATCATTATATACAGAAGATCAACTCTATACTAAGTAAAGATTTCAACAGTTTGCATCCACACAGACACACAAAGTACTGTTTGAAGACTAGTTTTACCGTTAATTCTCATAGACAGAGGTCCTACTTGGGGAGCAAGTGCACAGTGCCTTCTGCTGTTGATTTAACAATTGTATGGTCTAGTCGTAACCTCGCACTGACAACACTGATGACTCACTAATCACTTGGAAATCAAACCTTTCCAAGACTAAGTTTTACAGGCCTGAGTCTGGGGAAGAGATTCCAGAATCAATCTATTACTACTTTTATAAAATAATTCCTTTTTTATAGCTCTCAATCTAATAACTAAAAATGTTTAGCCACTCCCTTAGTTATAAAATAATGTTACCATTGTTAATATTTGAACAATGCAGGAAGCTTCTGAAATCAAATAAATCTCAAATTCCAAAACCTTACGTAAAGGTTTTATATAAAGATCCTATTCTGAGAGGTAAATTCCTTCCTTCCTTCCTCCCTCCCTCCCTTCCTTCCTTTTTTTTTGACAGGCAGAGTGGACAGTGAGAGAGAGAGACAGAGAGAAAGGTCTTCCTTTTGCCGCTGGTTCACCCTCCAATGGCTGCTGTGGCCAGCGAATCTCGCTGATCCGAAGCCAGGAGCCAGGTGCTTCTCCTGGTCTCCCATGTGGGAGCAGGGCCCAAGGACTTGGGCCATCCTCCACTGCACTCCCGGGCCATAGCAGAGAGCTGGCCTGGAAGAGGGGCAACCGGGATAGAATCCGGCACCCCAGCTGGGACTAGAACCTGGTGTGCCGGCGCCGCAAGGTGGAGGATTAACCTGTTAAGCCACGGCGCCGGCCAGAAATACTTTCATACTTACATTCAAGTATAAAATATAGACTTAACTTTTTAAAACATAAAATTGTTTTTAAGAAGTAATATATGCATATAGTTTTTAAAAATTCAACAGTAAAAATAGCACAGAGATTGAAAAATGAGCGACTTGTCTATACTGACAGTTTAGTCTCCTCTCAGAAATACTCTCTGCTATGTTTTTTTTTTGGCTCACATTATTTTGTTTTATTGTTACTTTTGCCCACTTCTCTGCTGTTTTTTAAATGAGTTCTTCCTGGAAAACTGCATAATATAAAGATATACATACAATAATTGCTGAGTTTTACTACTGCTAAAAATATTTTTTAAACGGGTATCATTTGTCATGCATTGTTTTAAGCTTATCTGGTCATTATTATCATCACCTGAGTGGAAACTAAGGCAAAGAGATATGAGTTGGGCTTTCAAGGTCACACTGCTAACAGAGGATGTGGAGTTTGGCAGCCTCATATCCTCATATTTACAACTACCGCACCTTTACCAACTCTGTACATGATTTTTTTTTTTTTTTAAAAAGTTAGCAAACTTTACATATTGTTCTTCATCCTCCTTTTCTATGTATGCATATTTTAAATCTAGTTTCAAATTTTTATTTAAAAATTACTTTTCCAAGTTTGGTTCTGGAGGCCGACATCATGGCCACCTGGAACTGGCAATCCAAATCAGAGTGCCACTTCCAATCCAGTTCCCTGCTAATGTGCCTGGGAAGGCAGTGGAAGATAGCTTAAATCCCTGGGCCCTGCTACCCAGGTGGGAGATCCAGATGGAGGTCTGGGCTCCTGGCTTCAGCCTGGCCCAGCCCTGGCCATTGAAGCTATTTGAGGAGTGAACCAATAGATAAAGAAAGATATTGCTGGGGCTGGCGCTGTAGTGTAGCCTGGGAAAGCAGAAGATGGCCCAAGTCCTTGGGCCCCTGCACCCGTGTGGGAGATCTGGAAGAAGCTCCTGGCTCCTGGCTTCTGGCTTTGGATCAGCGCAGCTCCAGCTGTTGTGGAATGAACCAGTGGATGGAAGACCTCTTTCTCTCTCTCCTTCTCTGTGTAACTCTTTCAAGTAAATAAATAAATCTTAAAAAAAAAAGATATCGCTGTCCTCCCCACCCGTCTTACCCCCCCACATAACTTTGAATAAATTTTTTTAAAAAAGCTGGATTTTGGCTCTTTCCCTCTCTCTATATATATGTATGCACACACACAAATACATATATATATACACACACATATATACATATACACACACACATAACATGAAGAATTGAGACAACTGAAAATGTGATCATTCATGTTTGGATGTAATGCCATCAAAGGTTTTTAAATACTAAATAATAAGAAAAGACAGATTTCAGTTATTTTGCCTAAAAACCCATACTTAAAAAACTTTTTATAATTATAAAAATTTTAAAACCAACAAGATGGGGCTGGTGTTGTGGTGTAGTGGGTTAAGCCACCGCCTGTTGGGCCGGCATCCCACGTGGGTGCCATTTCAGGTCCCGGTTGCTCCACTTCCAATCCAGCTCTCTGCTATGGCCTAAGAAAACAGTAGAAGATGGCCCAAGTCTTTGGGCTCCTGTACCGGCGTTGGAGACACAGAAGAAGCTCCTGGCTCCTGGCTTTGGATTGCCCCAGCTCCGGTTGTTGCAGTCATTTGGAGAGTGAACCAGAAGATGGAAAATTCTCTGTCTCTGCCTCTCCTTAATTTGCCATTCAAATAAACAAATAAAAATCTTAAAAAAAAAAAAAAACAAGTTTACTTTGAAGGCTTTAAAATATAAAACTGGGGCCAGGATCCTGGCACAGGTTAAGCTGCCATTTGCAATACAGGCATCCTATAGGGGAATGTGAGTTCAAGATCCAGCAGCTCCACTTCTAATCCAGTTCCTTACTAATGAGCCAGGAAAAGCAGAAGTTGGCCCAAGTACTTGGGCCCCTGTACCCACATGGGAGACCAGGATGGAGTTCCAGGCTCCTGGGGTCAGCATGGCCCAGCCCTGAATAGAAGATAGCTCTGTGTCTCTCCCTCTCTTTGTAATTCTGCCTTTCAAATAAATAAATAAATCCTTTTTAAAAACATGTCTTTATTTTTATTTTTGAAAGATTTATTTATTTTTTATTTGAAAGGCAGAACTACAGAGAGAGAGAGAGAGAGAGTGAGTCTTCCATCTGCTGGTTCAGCCCCCTAACTGGCCGCAACAGCCAGAGCTGAGCTGATCTGAAGCAAGGAGCTTCTTCTGGGTCTCCCATGTGGATGCAGGGACCAAAGACCTGGGCCATCCTCCACTGCTCTCCCAGGCCATAGCAGAGAGCTGGATTGGAAGTGAAGCAGCTGGGACTGGAACTGGCACCCATATGGGATTCAGCACTGCAGGCGGTGGCCCTACCCCCTGTGCCACAGTACCCGTCTCAACAGCAGTCTTTTAACAAAGTAACTATTTTCAGTACCCTACTTACCATTACTTTTGGTACTCAAGTGTCCTTTAAATAGGCTTGGTGGACCATATCTGGGAAGGACAGGGGTTGCTCTGACTTTTGCCCAAAACAAACACAAACACAAAATATTAGGATAAATGAAAGAGGATTTCACAAAAAATATTTTAAAAACAATAATTTATGTTTACCAGTCATTCAAGATTTTATTCAATAACATTTTTATTTAGCAATGATATATCAAATGGCAAAAATTCAACACAGATAAAAAGCTTTACCTTTTAAGAACATTAGCATTTTTGATCAGCTGCTCCTTGGGGCTTAAGTTTCATTGGGTAAAATGATAAATTATCAGCTGCATCATTTGATATATACTGGCTTTATTCTGTTACTCCACTGATCTATTTTTTTAAACTATTTGGAGATAATATAGCTAAGATTTTGATAAATAGGTATTAACCTACAGTTAATTGTAGGTTAGTCTATGCTTGGAAGTAAATTTTAAGATAGTAATAGTTTCGGCCGGCACTGCGGCTCAATAGGCTAATCCTCTGCCTTGCGGCGCCGGCACACCGGGTTCTAGTCCTGGTTGGGGCACCGGATTCTGTCCCGGTTGCCCCTCTTCCAGGCCAGCTCTCTGCTGTGGCCAGGGAGTGCAGTGGAGGATGGCCCAAGTGCTTAGGCCCTGCACCTCGTGGGAGACCAGGGTAAGTGCCTGGCTCCTGCCTTAGGATCAGCGCGGTGCTGATTGGATCACCCTCATTGGAGGGTGAACCAGCGGCAAAGGAAGACCTTTCTGCCTGTAAAAAAAAAAAAAAAAAAGATAGTAATCGTTTCACAAAGTTAGTAAATTTACAAATTATATCATGTTACTAGGTATAAAACAAGTATATAAAAATCAGAATCAGGGTGCCGGCACTGTGGTGCTGTGGTATAGTGGGTGGAGCTGCTGCCTGCAGTGCCAGCATCCCATACGGGTGCCGGTTTGAGTCCTGGCTGCTCCTCTTCCAATCTAGGTCTCTGCTATGGCCTGGAAAAACAATGGAAGATGGCAAGTCCTTGGACCCTTGGACCCGTGTGGGAGACCTGGAGGAAGTTCCTGGCTCCTAGCTTTGGACTGGTGCAGCTCCAGCTGTTGCGGCCATCTGGATGGAAGACACCCCCCCCCCCCCCCCGCCTCTCCTCCTCTCTCTGTGTAACTCTTTCAAGTAGGTAAATAAATCTTTGAAAAAAAAAATCAGAATCAGAGTATATGATTTAAAGTCTTAAGGTTCATCTAGCCCAACCTACTCAACCCTTGTTTAGATCCTATTAAAAAAGCACAGAATTAGGGCTGATGTTGTGGCACAGCAGGTAAGGGTGCTCTTGCAGCACCTAGCTGCTCCCCTTCCAATCCAGCTGCCTGGGAATAGTCCTGGGAGAGCATCAGAGGATGGCCCAAGTGCTGGGGCCGCTGCCACTCATGTGGAAGACCTGGATAAAGCTCCTGGCTCCTGACTTTAGCCTGACTTAGCCCGGCTGTTGTAGCCATTTGGGGCATGAAATAACAGTGTCTCTGCCTCTCTCACTCTGCCTTTCAAATAAATAAAATAAATCTTAAAAAAAATGCTTTAAAAGTAATTCTAGAGCTGGTGCTATGGTGCAGCAGGTTAAAGCCTTGGCCTAAAGTGCCGGCATCCCACATGGATGCTAGTTCTATTCCCAGCTGCTCCTCTTCCAATCCAGTCTCTAATACGGCCTGGGGAAGCAGTAGAAAGTGGCCCAAGTCCTTGGGCCCTTGCACCGCATGGGAGGCCCAGAAGAAGCTCCTGGCTCCTGACTTTGGATTAGCTCAGCTCTGGCTGTTGAAGCCATCTGGGGAGTGAATCAGCAGATGGAAGACCTCTCTCTCTGTCTCTAGCACTCTCTGTAACTCTTTCAAATGAATAAAATAAATCTTTTTTAAATTCCATATAATGGAAAACTCCCCTAAAGGCAGAGTTTGATCTTCTAGACGGTTAGGTTTTAGGATTTTCTATGTTCTAACAGATGAGGAGGTGGCCAGTTAAAGTAGAAAATCCCATGTGTATGCTGGTTCATGTCCCAGCTGCTCCACTTATGATGCAGCTCCCTCCCCCTGGGAATGCAGCAGAGGATGGCCCAAGTACTTGGGTCCCTAGCCCCATCGGGGAGACCTGGATGAAGCTCCTGTCTTCTGTCCCAGCCCGGGGTTTTGTGGCCATTGGGGAGTGAACCAGTAGATGGAAGATCTCTCTGTGTCTCCCCTCCTCTAACTCTGCTTTTTGAAAGACAAAAAAAAGGGGGAGGGAGGGGATGGGGAAGGAAGAAAGAAGAAGGAAGGGGAGAGAGAGAGAGAAAAGGAAAGATAACAAAACAAAACAGGACAGTGTGGTAAAGGGAAAGTAAGGCTGCAGCTTACCCAGACAGCAGGGGTCTGAGAAGAGATTCAGCCCTAGGCAATAGCCTATTATGCTGTTTGTTGGGAGGGGCCGTGTGGAGGCGTAGAGACCAATGTCCATCTGACCAGGTGGGTTTGGATGGGCAGAACCCCTGATTCACAGTGTATGGGCATGTCAGTTTGGTATTTCTAAGGCGGGGCACTCAGAGTAGTTGGAGCAGAACTGATAGGGTACCAGGCAGTAAACCTGTCAGGCTTGGGATGAACTATTTGTGCACCAATGTACCAAAGTTTTTAGAATTAACTATTTGTGTCCCAACAGCCTAGCAAGTCCTAACACAGACTATATGGGGTGTTGGAAAATTACATTTTGACCTTATTACAAAATAATTTCTCACTTCAAAAAGTGATTTGATTTTTAGTACTAATCTTTAAAACAGAAAGGCTGAGTTAACACTAAATGTAACAAACATACAAAATACAAACACTATATTCCTAAGAGACAGGATTTGAAGAGGGTAAAATGGCTAGTGTATCAATCAGGCTGTGGGGAGAGCAAATACAAAGGCTAGAAGAAATAAGCATCAAAATGGAAGGATCTAAAATTCAGGACCAGAGAGCCAAACTTGCTGGAATAAAAACAACCGGAGATAGAATGTCTATGAAGCTCCTTCTACATCACAGGTCAGAGCTGGAAGGAAAAAAATTACCTTCTTTTAGATAGTATAAGTCAAGGTGATGCTGTCTGAGCCAGTGATGAAGAATCATGAAATTAGCTTAGTTTTTGCAAGGTGTCCGGTGTGTAATAAATCTTCCCAGGCAGACGAATTAATTAATTCACAAGCTTTATTGGGATTCTGCTCCTGGGTGAGGTTCACCGGTCCCAACAGAGTGGGGGTGGGGGTGGGGGTGGGGTGGGGTGAGGTGGGTGGGTGGGGAGTTGTGCCTCAGAGGTTGGGAGAGCTCCTTATGACACAGGGTGTGGGGGTTAAAGGTTGAGGCGGGTCTGATCCTCATTGGTTGACCTTTAGGCACCCGTGGGGACCTTGACAAGGACTTTTCTTCCCTGGAGGTACAGGTAGGGACTCTCCATTCCTGGAAGTATAGGCCTTCTCTCCTTGGGGATCCCAAAGCTATCAGTTTTACCAGGAAAGAAAGGCTTCTGAGATCTAACCTTAAATCAAAAATCCCTTTTTTAAAAACCTTACTTCTGTGGGCCGGCGTTGTGTCGTGGTAGGTAAAGCTGACACCTGTGATACCGTCATCCCATATGGCTACCAGTTCATGTCCTGGCTCCATTTCCAACTGAGCTCCCTGTTAATGGCCCAAGGAGACCGGGACGAAGCCCCTGGTTCTTGGTTTCAGCCTGGTCCGGTGCTGGCTGTTGCAGCCATCTGGGGAGTGAACTAGTGAATGGAAGATTTCTCTCTTTCAAAATAAATAAATCTTTAAAGAAAAAAACCAAAACCCAACTTACTTCTCCAGAGGAAACAAGTGTCCAACTTTACTCTTGCCTACAGTTCAATGCTTCTTCATCTGCAAATAGTACCTCAGCTTTCCTTTGGGGGAACTGCTCCTCCTCTCGGGCCTGGTGGTTTGAATACAGCTAATATTACTACCCAAGATGGGGCACAGACTCCTAATCTGGCCAACTGGCCACTGAGACACAAGCCCAGGACTTCTACTGAAACCATTAGGTAAGATGCCTTTTCCTCACTGGGCCTGTTATGCCCAGTGTAGAATGTGAGCAAGCCCTGACTGCCACTGGCCATCTTATACCACCAAGGGGAACCTGAGAAAGACCACCCAGTAGAAAGCCGAACCGTGGTAGAAAGACTCCCTGTAATAATGTTTGAGATACTGGAGCCAAGGATGTTTAAGGCTTTACCTTCCTTAGACTTTTCTGAGTCAAAAACTTTCCATTTTAGCTTGTCAGTTTGAGTCAGGTTTCTTTTGGTATAGTCAACATGTTAATTTACTGAGTACTAACTGTACAGGCACTGCTCTAAGCACTTCACAGGTATGAATTCATTTAATTCTAATGAATTCATTTTACTATTAGATAAGTGCTATAATTTTTCCCACTCTGGAGGTGAGATTGGATGAAGCATAAAAAGGTTAAGGTTGTAATCTGCCCATGATTACACAGCAATGATGTGACAGGTTTGGGACTGGGAGCCCACACAATCTTGTTCCTGAGTCTTAACTATTACATTTAAAAAAAAATTTTATTTTATTTTATTTATTTATTTGACAGGTAGAGTTATAGACAGTGAGAGAGACAGACAGAAAGGTCTTCCTTCCATTGGTTCACTCCCTAAGTGGCCACTACAGATGGCACTATGCCAATCCAAAGCCAGGAGCCAGGTGCTTCTCCTGGTCTCCCATGCAGGTGCAGGGACCCAAGCACCTGGACCATCCTCCAGTGCCCTCCCGGGCCACAGCAGAGAGCTTGACTGAAAGATGAACAACCGAGACTAGAACCTGATGCCCATCTGGGATGCCGGCGCTGCAGGCGGAGGATTAACCAAGTGAGCCATGGCGCTGGCCACTATTACACTATCTTAAACAATATACATTGCTAAGATTTTGAACCATGCTTTAAGTTACTATATCAAATGAAGCAGACTAAGAAAATACCTCAACTGTATGTGGTTTATTCTTTCCAAATTCCATTCTATTGTATACATGTTTCACTACAGGAAAAAAAGGTATATCCAGAGAAGTTAGAACAGAAAGGCTAGAATCTGGTGATACTGCCTTAGATGAAACAAATACCCTCTTCTTGACCTGCTGATGGTACCTGTGAACAAGGTAGTTTTGTTGCCAGGTATCATTTTAGTATCTCGTTAGCGCAAAATGCTGGAACAAAAATGGAACGTAGATTTACCTATGTTCTCTGGTCTACTTACCCTGGAATGGGCTTATACTTACTGGTGTCTAACATGCTGACAGATAAATGTCCCATTAAAATTGACAGAATTAAAGGGTGAAATAGAGAACTCGATTCATCTGGGCTCTCTTACAGCTGGTTTCTGGTCCCTGCTTTGTTTCCTGAGAATGGATCAAGCTTTCCTATTTCTTTGCATGACACTAGGTTTTTCTGTCGATAGATGAATATTTTAGATAACAAACTACAGCAATTCTGGATGCAGAACCCTCTCCCGGGCCCATTTTTACTGCTGTTTATGTGTTCTATTTGTTTAGTGACTTGACTACGCAATTTAATGAAGTCTACTTCCCATGGAGTGTGAAGCCTCTGACGTCATCTCTTAGTGATGAAGCTTTGGGCTGGCGCACTTTTACCTTCTCCATCAGGGTCTGAACCCACGTTTTCGGGAAGAAGTCCTCTTTTCAAATTTGCCTTTCCTTTAGTACTCTCCATCGGCTCTAGGGTACCTTATAATTTTCTTCTATCTTACAGTTACTTATTTACGATAGTTTAACAATTTTTTAAACTTTTCTTGTTCAAGTCACTATGTGGATTCTGTCTTCTGATGAGACTTGAAGGACTCCATGGAGCAGGGGAAAGTAGCCCCAAACCAAATGACAAGAAAAAGAACACGATCCTTTAATTAGATTAGGACTAAGATCCTATACATGAGATTGAAGGTCTTAGCAGGGCAGTGAAATTCAGCACTGTGTGACAGCAGCCCAGTTTCCTACATAATTTGAGTTTAAAGATAGCCCAAAGGAACTCCCCAGAGGAAAGGTGAAGGTGCTTCCCAGGAATACCAGAAGTTTGAGAGTCAGCAATAAATAGCTCCAAGGGACAAATAGATTTAAAGAAATATTTCAAAAATCAATTAATTTGAGAGAAAGAAAAGGAGAGGGAGAGGCACGCAGAGGAAGCTCCCATCTGTTGGTTCAATCTCCAAACACCTGCAATGGCCCAAGCTAGGCCAGGACAAAGCCAGGAGCTAGGAACTCAGTTCAGGTCTCCCACGAGGGTGGCAGGGACTCAACTCCATGAGCCATCATCTGCTGCCTCCTAGGGTGTGCAATAGCAGGATGCTGGAGTTGGGGCAGAGCTGCGACTCTATGGGGCACTCTAATGCTGGGAATCTCAACCAGTGTCATAACCACTAGGCCACATGCTTGGTCCTAAAATTTTTTTTCAAGCTATATTCATAAGTTGTTTCCTTTCTTTTTCTCCCCAAAAGTCATGGACAAAACAGTGCATGGCAGTTCGATGCTTTCAATCTTTTCTTCTCACTCCCGACAAGACCCTGGAAACATAACATACCACCTTACAGATTATCAAGTCCAAGCATCCATTTTACAAATGATCAAAGCCCAGGGAGATAAAGTGACTTGCTGATTACCTAGCTAATAACAAAGATTATAAACATTATCCATTCTAGTACACTGTTATTATGAAGATTTACCCTGCCAAAAAAACGTCTAAAATTATGACTACAATAAGAAAATGACAAAGACCACTTTTTCTTCTTTAGGCACTTTACTATTTTATGCTCTGAAATAATCAAAAGTAACCTAATGAAACCTAAGAAATTTACTTTTAATTATTTTATTTTTGCCTAAATTTGTGGCTTTCTATTAATAGTTTAAGATGAGAACTGCCCCCAGATATTAGTTGATTTAATTAAATTCACGATCACTAACAATGTTTGATAGTACTATAATTACATGATATCCTAAAAATGAAGCAAATTGGGTAAGTTATAAATCCTTTTACATTTTGATGTGTATCTAATTTCAACCATCTTTCCATAAACAAATACTGAGAATTTAGTAAATCTATTGCACTTGATGTTTTATATGTCTCCTTTCTCCATGCTCCTGCCTCCACCATGTGATGTAGGAATAAAAAGCACTGCCTATCCTGCACCTGGACCAAAGCTTGTCCTGCTGCTTACTGAGGTCTTGGCAAGTTACTTATGGTCCCTTACTTTATTCTCCGTGAAATAAGGATAATACCTAACAATATGTTTTTGTGTATTAAATGAGATAATTTGGGACTGATTCTTGGTGTATAAGCCGAAGGTTTAATGTTAGCTGCGTTGTAAAATTTCTGAGGGTCATAAAAGTACTTTGGTTTGGTTTTTCTGGAACTCTGGTTAAGATGTCGGATTATACAGTTTTCTGATCAACGGGGTTCTTTCTTCAGAAGAGCATTTATTGTGATCGGTGATTACACAGTAGAGGCACTCAAGGAGCCATCCAGTAGCTTAGCTCAAAGGTACCCTTCTACACAGATAAGAACCTTGAATTGGGAGCAGGGGAGGGGAGTCTGGACACTGCCTAGCTCAGCCTGAGAAAGGATGCTCCTGGCTCGCTGTGAAGATACAAGTTTTTGGACGTGGCCTCTCTGTATTGACGTAATTCCGTCAGGATATCCGCTTGACTCAGAACGTCAAGGAAGGGCAGGTGTAAGAGCTAACGGCGATTACGGGTTAGTCCTTTGCTGCCAAGCTCTAGTCCCAGACCAGCAAGCAAGCCTCACCTGGAAGCTTAGCAAAAATGCAAACATCTCAGCCCAGACCCACTACAGCCTAAAGTCCACCCCAGCATGACTGCTAGGGGGGTTCCTAGTCAGGGTACAGAGAGGAGCCTGCGTCAGTCGACAGTTTGCGGGAGGGGAGACCACAGCCTTGGCGATTTGGGATATTTCGTATTTCCTTGTGCCGGGAACTTTCTCTTGAATGCCAGCTCCGGATACCTGATCCCCACATTCAAGAGACGGGGGCCCAGGTTCTGGGTCCCGGGAGGTTTGCTTTCCGAAGAACAAACCCGGCTGGTCCCGCGGCCTCGGGGCTCCGGGGTGAGAAAGGCTGCACAGCGCGAGCTCAGGAGACTCGGCCCCCCGGGTCAGGGCGACTCAGGTCAAGGAAGCGGACCTGGGGCCTGCACCGAGAGCCTGGTTAGCGCAGGGAACATCGGGGCTCACCCGGGGCCGGCGCGCTGCCCCAGCCCGGCCGAGAACCCAGGCCCGGTGCGCGGGCGGGCGCGAGCTGCCTTTTACCTCTCCGGCTGCCGTCCATGTGCGTCCTCTTGCAGCCGCCGCGGGACAAGCCGGGTCCCTTCGGTCTTCCCCAGGCTGGGCCCAGCCCCGGTGGTTGAGGTTTGGTGAAGACCAGCGGGCGGGAGACTGTAACCAGGCCGGTTGCTAAGGCCCGGTCCTCGCCGCCGCGTTTGTGACGTCACGGCGCAGGGGACGTGCGCTCCCGCAGCCCCGCCCCCGGGGGGGGCAGGCAGGGCGTGGGCGGGGCTTCGGCGGATGGCGGAGACTGGGCGGGGACACAGCGCGGGTGGGGTTCTGGGAGCCTGCCAGTCCTCCACAGAGCGGCCTGGTAGGGGCAGTCCCCAGGCCCTGGCAAGCCTCGTCTCTGCGGAAAGAGCTGGTAGAGGAGCTCTCAGCTGGCATCCGTGTCCTCTGGGTGCTGGAAAAAGCTCAAACCCAAGGGTTAGGCGAAGTCAGGGTAATAACATTTAACCAGTTTCAAATAATCAGATTTCTTTAAATATATATATTTAACTTTTATTAAATAAATATAAATTTCCAAAGTACAACTTTTGGATTATAGCGGCTTTTTCCCCCCATAACCACCCTCCCACCTGCAACCATCCCATCTCCCACTCTCTTCCCCATCCTATTCTTCATCAAGATTCATTTTCAATTATCTTTATATACAGAAGATCAATTTAGTATATACTCTCTTGTTTATGGCATCAGTAATCACTCTTGTCATGAGTTGCCAAGGCTGTGGAGGCCTTTTGAGTTCACCGACTCTGATCATATTTAGACAAGGTCATAGTCAAAGTGGAAGTTTTCTCCTCCCTTCAGAGAAAGGTACCTCCCTCTTTGATGACCTGTTCTTTCCACTGGAATCTCACTCGCAGAGATCTTTCATTTAGGTGTTTTTTTGTTGTTTTTTTTTTTTCCCACAGTGTCTTGGCTTTCCATGCCTGAAATACTCTCATGGGCTTTTTAATCCAGATCTGAATGCCTTAAGGGCTGATTCTGAGGCCAGAGTGCTGTTTAGGACATCTGCCATTATATGAGTCTACTGTGTATCCTGCTTCCCATGTTGGATCATTCTCTCCTTTTTAATTCTATCAGTTGGTATTAGCAGACACTAGACTTGTTTATGTGATCCCTTTGACACTTAATCCTATCATTATGATCAATTATGAACTCAAACTGATCACTTTGACTAGTGAGATGGCATTGGTACATGCCACCTTGTTGGGATTGAAGTGGAATCCCCTGGCACGTTTCTAACTCTACCATTAGGGGTAAGTCTGATTGAGCATGTGTCAAACTGTACATCTCCTCCCTCTCTTATTCCCACTCTTATATTTAACAGGGATCACTTTTCAGTTAAATTTAAACACTTAAGAATAATTGTGTGTTAATTAAATAGTTCAACCAATGGTATCAAATAATCAGATTTCAAAATAGTCTGTGAACTCTAAGATTAGTGAAAATACTGGAGGTTAAACAGCATCTACATATTTTTTAAACATACTATAATTTCCTAGTTTTTTAAAAAATGTATTCTGTGGCCATTGGGTGAAAAGTTCTGTAAATGTCTGTTAAGTCCATTTGCTCAATAGTTTGTTTAAACTCCGATGTATATTTATTGATTTTTTTGTCTGAATGATCTGTCCATTGATTAGAGTGGGGTGTTGAAGTCACCCACTGTTATTGTATTGGAGTCTATCTCTCCCTTTGGGTCTAATAGTGTTTTCTCTATATATCTGCATGTTCTTGTGTAGGGTGCATATATATTTATGATTATGTCTTCTTGCTGAATTGAACCTTTTATCAAAATATAATGTCCTTCTCAATCTCTTTACAGTTTATGATTTTTATTTTTTATTTTATTTATTTTTAATTTTTTAAATTTTTTTATTTTTTTGACAGGCAGAGTGGATAGTGAGAGAGAGAGAGAGACAGAGAGAAAGGTCTTCCTTTTTGCCATTGGTTCACCCTCCAATTGCCACTGTGGCTGGCGCATCATGCTGATCCGAAGCCAGGAGCCAGGTGCTTCTCCTGGTCTCCCATGCGGGTGCAGGGCCCAAGGACTTGGGCCATCCTCCACTGCCTTCCTGGGCCATAGCAGAGAGCTGGCCTGAAAGAGGGGCAACCGGGATAGAATCTGGCGCCCCAACTGGGACTAGAACCCAGTGTGCCAGCGCCGCAAGGCGGAGGATTAGCCTGTTAAGCCACCTTGCCGGCCCAGTTTATGATTTAAAGTCTGTTTTATCTGATATCAGGATAGTTGTGCCTACTTGCCTTGGGTTTCCATTTGCCTGGTATATCTTTTTCTAACCATTCACTTTCAGACTGTGTGATCTTTGTTTTAGCTTACTATCTTCTAAGACTCCTATCTCAGAAGAGCTGACCATGAATTCAGGCTTAAGGGAGCAAGTTTGGAACACTATAACCAAGAAAGGGCAATAAACAAAGAACAGGTAACATCTGAATACCTGGTTCCCTAACACCTAGGGCGGGGCTATTAGATTCAAAATTTGAGGAGTGTGAAAATGGCTCTGTGGCCCCAACAGCAAAGGTCACTTAGAAGAATATACAGTCAGTCAGATGTTACCCAGGAAACAGACACTATTTCCTACATACTCATTATTGCTTGAAATCCCTTTCTAAGATCATGAACATTTTAATTCCACTATTAGCAGCTAGAAAATATCTCACACATAATAGGCCTTAGGTATTAAGCATTTGGTAAATTGAATTAGTGCTAAAGGCTAAAATACCCTTGAGAAAGACAAAACAATGACTTGATGCAAGCAAAGGTGAGAGAAAGAGAGAGAGAGAGAGAGATCATCCATTTGCCAAGTATTCTAATAAAAGCAGATTTTAGGATGAAAAGTAGATCTTGTGAAGTAAGCAACCATGACTCAGAGAGGATAGCAGAATGGGAGAAGATTCCCAAGGCAACATTGCAAGGTATCCGACTTCACCTAAAACCATTTTCAATTGAATGCTTTGTCTTTTCAGTGTTTCATTTCAATTCTTTCAAGAATGTGTGAACAATAAGGCCTATTTCTCTACAATTTTCACATTGAATGTGCTGTCATAAGTGCATTTAGGTTGTCCTTTGTCTTTGTGTGTGTAAACAAGAGAAAGTCCTTTTGGGTTTCTGTTCCCAGGAGATAATCCATGATCCCAGGCAGATGCACTCAGCTAGCCTGAGCTTATGATAGAGTGAGCTCCCAAAACATCCTTCCTTTTGGGGGATTACCACCACCTGCAATGACCTTGGATAGTAAGCATTCTGAAGACCTTTGTTGTATACAGAAACATGAATTTCACATTTAGAAATTATTCTAGTGCTATAATTTTGTTATTAATATTTACAAATCTGTATATGTATGTTTTAGAAGGAAAATTTTGTCTCCCCTAATGAATTGGCCTGTGTAAGCCCATTATTAGATTTCCCTTATTGTCTTAGCTGACAGGAAGCTTAAAACTAAGCTTTGTCCTCAGTTATGATAATTATTCATAGCCTATTTCTCTACCTATCTCTTAAAGTCCCATTTCTATGAATGTGGCTTTTATTCTCCTACTCTATTTTAATGATTTAATTAGACTTATTAAATGATCTCTAAGCCCTTTGGAAATGGAGCTATAAATAAAATAAAATGTGTATAGTACATGCTATAACATATAGTCTAATTCACATAATATATTTTATTATCTTAAAATGTCTTATTATTATACACTTGATCTATATCTTTATATATGACCCATAATTTCATAATACAGAGGACTATTGGAATTCATGTTTCTCTGGACATGTCTAGCAACATCAATGAAAATCATCCAATAAATGCAGTAATAGCAACAAGAAGCAAAAGTCCAAACAATCCTTTTATATTCAACAGGTTATTCAGAATATATTTTAATCCTTAAGGTATCTGAAGGGCAAAGGTGAAAGAAATTTAAGGAACTTTTTAAGGTCTACATTTCAGGGCAGAATAAAATACATAGGTTTAAATGCTGAATGCATACTTTGTACTGACCTCAGTTTCCAAACAAAATCCCTTAGATTTTGGTTATTGAAGAATGCCTGAGAATTCGAGTTGTTGACTATTATCAGTCATTTTCCAATCAAATTACTGTAGACATTGGTTCCCTTAATAGCTAATCGAGAAAATGGAACTGTACAGCTTCTTGTTCTTAGCATGTTACCAACAAATGGATCAATTTGCTCTTTGTCACTAGAGGGGGCTTTAGGATTTGAAGCTCCGTCCTTGGGAGGAGAGCCACAATGCCCAGGCATTACTAATCTGCAAATCTCATTCAAGAATTTAAAGGTCAAATGACAAGCATTTCACAAAGTGACTTGAAAGTAGAGCCTCTCCAATTATAGTTGATAGCGTATATATTGAGTTCTTTCCTGAGCATAGGAAAAAATTACTCTACTGTTTAAATGTCCTTAGTGGATTAAAAACAATCTTCATCATTGTCAACCTATAACTTGATTTTTCTTAATTTTATTGTTAAAGGCAAGAGAGAGCAGAAATGGCCATAGTTCCCTATAAAGCAATATGTGCCTAACAGGAATACAGGTAGAAAAAAAAGAGAGTGATAATCAGATTATACTGACCCCAAATGACCACTTTGAGTTCTCTTAAGGAATAGAACTCTGATATTTGAACACAAATTAATCCTGTCCCTAGAATATTGTCATTCTCAGGACCATAAAACCACACAGAGTTTCACTGCACCTTTTTTTTTTTTTTTTTAATATTGGGAGGAGGGGAGGAGAAATAGACAGAGATCTCCCATTGAATGGTTCATTCCCCAAATGCCCACAATGGCAGTAGCAGGGCCAGGCTGAAGCCCAGAGCCTGGAAATCAATCGGGGTCTCCCATGCGGATGGTAGGGACCCAGCTACTTGAACCATCACTTACCACCTCCAAAAGTGCATATTAGCACAAAGCTGGAACTGGAAGAGGAACTGGGACTAAACCCCAGGTATTCTGATATGAAATGCAGGCATCTTAACTGTTTGGTCAAATGCCTGCCCCCACTGCATTTTTAATATGCTTGATTACACACTTTATTTTAATTTTTCCAACAATTGAAAAGAGTACAAAATTATGACTTTTTAGGTGACTTAGCCGGTTTCTTGTGCAGGTAAAAGATATACTCTTATTGTGACCCTTTGGCTAAGGCACCTGGCATTGTAGATATTAGGCCCACTAATAATTACCATGGTCTTCCATCTCTCTGTCTCCCCAGCTGTTCCTCAGATCTTTTCATCCAATTAACAGAACAAGAATCTAGGAACAGAACTTAATCTTTCTGTGGTTACTAGGAAACCTGTCCCTACAGCTTAAGACAAGCATTTTATCTACCCTCCCCTGCCAATCAGCCCTCCACAATACATTCGGGGATATTCTTGGCCTAAAGGTTCAATAATCTCCACTCCTCTTTTACAAATGACTTTACCATTAAAAACAAAGAAAAATGGCATAACCAAGCTATTCATCTGCCCTGATTTTTTTCCACTTACATAACAGAGTTCAGTAGTGGATAAGATACCATTTAAGACACAAGCATCCATATGGGAGTGCCGGCGTTTGATACCTGGCTTTGACTCCCGAATCCAGTTTTCTGCTAATGCAGACCCTGGGAGGCAGCAGAAATGACTCAAGTAGTTGAGTCCCTGACACTCATATAGGAGTGAATTGAGTTCCTGCCTGGCATCAATGCCCCCAGACTGTTACTGGCATTAGGGTGGAATGAAACAGCGGGTGAGAGAGCTTTTCTATTCCTTCCTCTCTCTCTCTCTCTCTCTCTCTCTCTCTCTGCTTCCCAAATAAACAAAGAAAATAAAGAGCATAGAGTTTAAAAATTAATAAATTCCTGAAATGAAGCTCTTATATCTATGAGCCACAAATGGCCACACACTCATTGATTTAAAAAAAAAAACAAAACAAAACCCTGTTTTCTATAAGCTACTAATGAAAATCATCCTTTATTGATACCCTACTGAGTTTTTTTACAAGGGACTTCAGTCTCCATTCCAGTCATATTTTAGTTCTGTCTTTTTTGGATGTCTGCCTGTAATATACTCAAATATTTTCAATTATTAGACTCAATGACACAAAATTGCTACTTTAGAAATCAAAAGTGGTCAAATATAGACAATAGCATTTGGTTTGAACTCATGTGTAGTGTTTCAAGAGCTCTACTGGAAATGTAGAATTAACGCAGATGGCATTAATTATTTCCTTAGAATATTTGAGCAAGTGAGCTTAGAAAATGCAGTTGGTTCTTGACCCTCTAGGGCATATTTAATCCCTGACTTGAGTCCAATATAAGATTTCTCTTACCTTTTTCGAATCCTTACACTTCCTTGTCTGAAAACAATTACTCAGTGTTTATTATGTTTCATGCCTTTAAGCATAATCTAAACTGCCTTTGTGTTATGAAAACCGCTTCTTGTTATGTGACTTCAAGTGTCCATTGAAGTTTAAACATATAGGCAGGCAACTTTAAAGAACAACATGAAAGCGGCTGGTGCTGTGGCGCAGCAGGTTAAAGCCCCTGCCTGCAGCGCCGGCATCGTATATGGGCACGGGTTCAAGTCCCGGCTGTTCCCATATGCGTGCAGGTTCAGGTCCTGGTTGCTCCACTTCTAAGCTAGCTCCTTGCTAGTGTGCCTGGGAAAGCAGTGGAAGATGGCCCAAGTGCTTGGGTCCCTGCACCCACATAGGAGACCTAGAAGAAGCTCCTGGCTCCAGGCTTTGGATTGGCTCAGCTCCAGCTGTTGTGGCCATTTGGGAAGTGAACCAGTGGATGGAAGACTTTCTCTTTCCCTGTCTCTACCTATCTGTGTAATTCTGTCTTTCAAATAAAAAAAGAAATAAAAAAAAAAAAAACCAAACAATCAAGCCTTTAAAAAAAAAAAAACAATGTTAAGGTCAAGAAGTAAATACAGGCATTTCCCACAGAGAGGACACAGCCTGAATAACAGCTTTGGCCACTGGACCAAGAAAGAATTTCCTCCGTGTCATTTTTAACATGCAGAGTGTTTGTGTAAGATAGACAAGTAGAATAAGTGATGCTCTGTGTCTCCTTAATGTATACTTTACACAAGGCTGTCAGGAAATTTAGGGACCAGGAGTATGCCAATGATCACTACGCTGAAGCCCTTATCTTTCAGAAAAGCCTACTGGAGCCCAGAGAAGACAAACAATTAGTCCATACAACTTGGCTTTCTGATTCCTGATTTAGTGCTCCTTTACTACATCAGGAAACAAGCCACAAAACAATGATTTCAGTGACTTTTCACTACGCGGTCTCACTCTCTTATGCAGTGCTATGCGAAATAAAGGAAAGAGAGTAGGCATGTAGCATTGCTGGTTAAGACACTGTTGTCTCACATTCAAGTGCTTGGGTTTGATATCTGGCTCTGGCACCTGATTCCACCTTCCTACCAATGCAGATTCTAGGAGGCAGCAGTGAGGGCTCAAGTAATTGGGTTCCTGCCATGCATACGGTAGACCAGATTGAGTTCCCAACTCCTGGAACTGGCCCTGGCCCAGGCTCAGCCATTACAGGCATTTGGTGAATGAACCACTGGAAGGATAATATCTCTCTCTGTTTCTTTGCCTCTCAAAAAATTGTTTTCTAATTTAACAATAGAATAATGGACAAATGATTTTCGTATGCAGTCATGAACAAATAAAATGGAAAAGGTAAATGAGATTCTTTTGTCTTAGGCCAATCTGTACTTAAGCAGTTCTGGATAAATGAGGATTTGGATTTTTTTTTTTTTAACTTTTATTTAATGAATATAAATTTCCAGTGTACAGCTTATGGATTACAATGGCTTCCCCCCCCCCCCATAACTTCCCTCCCACCCGCAACCCTCCCCCCTCCCGCTCCCTCTCCCCTTCCATTTGCATCAAGATTCATTTTCAATTCTCTTTATATACAGAAGATCAATTTAGTATAAAGATTTCAACAGTTTGCACCCACATAGAAACACAAAGTGAAACATACTGTTTGAGTACTAGTTATAGCATTAAATCAAAATGTACAGCACATTAAGGACAGAGATCCCACATGAGGAGCAAGTGCACAGTGGCTCCTGTTGTTGACCCAACAAATTGACACTCTAGTTTATGGCGCCAGTAACCATCTTAGGCTGTCGTCATGAGTTGCCAAGGCTATGGAAGCCTTCCAAGTTCGCCGACTCTGATCATATTTAGACAAGGTCATAAAAGACAGAGTGAGGATAGTAACCAATGATCCTAAGAGTGGCATTTACCAGGTTTGAACAATTATACAGCATTAAGTGGGGAAGAGGACCATCAGTACACACATGTTGGGAGTAGAGCCATTGGTGGTAGAGTAGAGGTTATGATTACAAAGGAATGAGGCCCAAGTGCACTAGACAGGGCCTAGAACAAAGGACAGAGTCATTATTAGAGGAGCTAAGAAAGGTGCTGTCTAAGCTACAATGAAGTTTTCTGATTGAGAGGCAAATAGAACCTGACAGAAGGGGCTCGATAATAATCTGGTGGGCTTTAGGCCTTGTAAATTCAGAGGCCCAGACCTATCTATCTCTTCACATGGGGTATATCCTAAGGGAGGTGTGAACCTCCTAGGGGAAGGCACTCTGTTGACTTTCATTACTTGGCTGGCCTGGGAGGAGAGCTGGCCAACTGAGAGAAAGTATGGTTAACTGAGGTTACTAAAAACAAAAAGCAATTCAAATCAATTGGCAATCTACAAAAAGAGTTAAAGATTTTAAAAGCTATTATTAAAATTGCTATATTGGTCTATTATGCTATATTATATGTGTGTACATATTGTATGTCCACATGGGGAAATTTTATTAAGAGTTTTATTTTAAATGGCTTATAGATAAGATTGTCCATAAATTTAAGCTGCTAAAATCAATCAAAGATACATTTTAATTTGTGGGACCTGAATCTGTGTATCATATGTTTTAGACTTGTTGGTAGAAAGAAACTAAAAACATTTTAGATGGTTGTGCTTAAGTTTACTGGCTAAACAAACTACACCATGTTAGATATTTAAGAGGTGTTTTCAAATACATGATTCTTAAAATTTATAGAAGGCATTGGACCTTCTGGTAAATGTTTTCTTAAGTTGTTATCTAATGGTTGAAACGGTTTGCTAAGTATTCATGTGATATTGCTATTGTCAGCAAGCGATCTAGGACTTGCTCCCTCATTTCTCTATTCTAAGCCCAACTTGTTCTTTCATTTCTCTATTCTCTTCAAGGTAGGAAACTAATTCTATTATGAAGGAATCTGTAGGATGCACAATTTAATCTTTAGACCTTATAAAAGAGATGGCTAACATTTTTCTGCAATAGCATAGCCAAAATAAGAACTCAAATAATAATCTCATAGCTAGATTCACTTCGCCATCAGCGAAGTATACAGTAAGTAGAAAAAACCTCCCTTTCAGACCAAAGGGAAAGAAAGTTTTAAAGTGAGAATATAATTTTCCTCATGGGCATTGTCTACCTTAGAAAAACTACTACAGAACATGCCTGTGACTATAGACTTGTAGTTCAGGCCACCGAAGATTAGAGATGGGACATGGGCACTCCCTTGACTTGCATCCTCTGGTCTGCTTTAACACAAACCAGGAGGAAGAGGATTTGGATATTTTAAAAGTCATACCTCTTTTCTAAAAGACCAACATGTACTATTCAACATGAAGTAGAACTCAATAAAATCAGTATTTCTCCTATTCTGGAGATGATTACTTTATTATAATCCCGACAGATAGCTGTTCCCATTGAGTTTAGGAACAGTGCACACTGGGGAATTATTCTCCAGCAAGGGTAGCTTCTCTGATTCAACGATGGCAGGAAAAAACACTAATGATGTCCTGTACACTAAAGGGTGCCACATATAATAACCAATAGTCATGTGCAAGGCACATGGCTGTTGTTTCCCCCTCAGATGCTACAGGACACAGTAGTTTCTCTCTCTCTCTCTCTCTCTCTCTCTCTCTCTCTCTCTCTCTCTCTCCCTCCTTAGATTTACTTATTTATTTGAAAGGCAGAGTTACAGAGGGGCAGAAGCAGAGGCAGAGAGAGGTCTTCCATCCATTGGTTCATTCCCCAAATGGCCACAAGGGCTGGAGCTGTGCCCATCTGAAGCCAGGAGCCAGGAGTTTCTTCCAGGTCTCCCATCTGGGTGTAGGGTCCCAAGGACTTGGGCCATCTTCTACTGCTTTTCAGGTCATAGCAGAGAGCTGTATCAGAAGTGGAGCGGCTGGGACTTGAACTGGCGCCCATATGGAATACTGGCACTGCAGGCGACAGCCTCACCTGCTGTGCCACAATACTGGTCCTAATAGTACTTTCATTATTAATTCACAACCCCTTCAGTGAGCCTCTTTCCTCTTACCTACTTTGGTGTGATATGGTCATCCTATATGGGCACTGGTTCAAGTGCCAGCTGCTCCACTTCCTATCCAGTTCCCTGCTAATGTGCCTGGGAAAGCAGCAGAGGAAGGCCCAAGTACTTGGGCCCCTGCACCTTTGTGGGAGACCTGCTCCTGCTCTTACCTACTTTGGACAGAACCACCGGGAGTTGGATTCTGTAGGGAAAGAGTGTAAAGCAGCACAGAGAAGCTGGGAAATGTGTGCTAGAATCATCACATCGAATTCTGACTCTGCTGCTTCCCAGCCCTGTGCCCTTCCCTGAGGGCCTCATTTCTTCATCTGTAAAACAACATAACAGTGTCCACGTCACGTGCTTGTTGGGACGATGACAAGAAGTAACACCAGTAAATCGTTGCTACACTGCTTGGCTGCCATGGTTTGGGTTCCTCCAGGAGCAGAACCGAGACAATGACTCAAGGGCATGTAGTTCATTTAGAAGGCAATTACAATAAGCAGCAGTGGATGAGGACAGAAGTGAGACAGAGAAGGGAATAAATCAGAAGAGAGGTGCTGTCATGCACGCTACCACTGTGGGCAATGGGAGCTCTATCCCACCAGGGAACTCTGGGAAACCCCCACCCACGGGGTTGGAGAGCTGGGGTGTCTATCCCTATATACCTTGTCTGATGGCCGCTACGGACCTTAGGTGGATAATTTCCTGGCCTTCTCACCTGCTTCGTAGGCAGGAAAAACAGACTTCCGAGTTCAGAGAACGCTGTTGACACTGGGGAGTGGGATTGGCATGTGAGGAGGTGGTCAGGGCTGGGGAGATGCGGGCTGAGTATCCAGTGTCTGCTGCCCTGGCTGCAGGGGCCATCAAACACACATTTAGTATTTTAAAATATTATTATTAAGTGAACTCTAGGTTATTTTTCAAACTGAACATGCCTAGCGCAGAAACGTTTGCTGTGAATACCAGTTTGTGTCTGCATAGTAGCCTTTCTCTTTTCTTCCTGTCGGAAGCTCACCCTTTGTCCTTTTTAAGTGATGTGGTCTCCATCTTCTCTGTTTCTCAGTCTCCTCTTTTCTCTTCTCCCTTCATTATTACAGGGAGAGGGGTTACGGTGCCGGCCTGGCAGACTATTCCCAGCTGGCTGGCGACAGGCTTGCATCAAGGTGAGTAGGAGATGCTGATGGGGGTCAGCATTCTCTTTGGAGCATAGCTACTGGAGCTGTTGTTAATGATTTTTTCTACTGTGTCTGCTAAGCTAAGAGACATGAGTTCTGAGCATGCTATCTTATTTCCTGTGGAAAGCATATATCTAACAGAGAGAGGTGGGGGGTGGGGAGAAAAAGGGTGGAGGGGGGAGAGAGAGAGAGAGAGAGAGAGAGAGAGAGAGAGAGAGAGAGAATCCTGAAGACATTATTTTATCTCCTGAATACAACTTTGGTTAAATTGAGCTATGCTCGGACTTACCAGTAATATAGGCCAATAAATTCATTGCTATTACTTGCAGCAAAAGAGTCCTATTGATAGAGCATTGGTAGTATTTCATGCTCTAAGATTTCTTTTTCATTTTTAAAGCACTTCACTTTAATTTTTTTTTCTATTTAAAAAAAATTTTTTTTTTGACAGGCAGAGTGGACAGTGAGAGAGAGAGACAGAGAGAAAGGTCTTCCTTTGCCGTTGGTTCACCCTCCAATGGCCAGCGCACCACGCTGATCCGAAGCCAGGAGCCAGGTGCTTCTCCTGGTCTCCCATGGGGTGCAGGGCCCAAGCACTTGGGCCATCCTCCACTGCACTCCCGGGCCACAGCAGAGAACTGGCCTGGAAGAGGGGCAACCGGGACAGAATCCGGCGCCCCGACCGGGACTAGAACCTGGTGTGCCGGTGCCGCAGGCGGAGGATTAGCCTGTTGAGCTGCGGCGCCAGCCCACTTTAATTTTTTTTAATATTTATTTACTTGAAAATCAGAGTTATAGAGAGGCAGAGGGAGAGAGAGGGAGAGAGAGAGAGAGAGAGAGAGAGGTCTTCCATCTGCTAGTTCACTTCCAAAATGGCTACAAAGACCGAAGATGAGCCAATCTGAAGCCTGGAGCCAGGAGCTTCTTCCGGGTCTCCCACATGGGTGTAGGGGCCCAAGGACTTGGACCATCTTCTACTGCTTTCTCTGGCCATAGCAGAGAGCTGGATCGGAGGTGGAGCAGCTGGGACTCAAACTGGTGCCCATATGGGATGCTGGCACTACATGCTGTGGCTTTACCCGCTACACCACAGCACCAGCCCCACATTTTAATTTTTAATTTATTCTAGATTCAGGAAGATAGAGAGGGAGAGAGAAAAAGGGAAAGGGCACCCCCATTGTTCCGATCCATTGATTCACTCCACAGGTCTCTCATGTGAGTGACAGGAAAACAATTACTTGAGCCATTACCTGCTACCTCCCAAGATCTGCATTAGCAGAAAACTGGAGTCAGGAGCAGAGCTGGGACTTGAATCCAGGCATGCAGCCATCCCCACCAATGGCTTAACTGCTGGGTCATATGCCTGCCACATGCTCTTGGTTTCCGAGATGAGTTTTAACACATTATTTTCCATATAAATTCCCAGATAGTTGGAAAAGGAGCTCAGCAAGATGTTGAAGGCAGGTATGAACCGGCACCATCAATATATCCCAGAACAATCTTGCTTCCCATTTGAGGGTTTGACAGTAACAGTGTCAAGTAACTTTGAATTACCCGGTGAGAAAGTTATTTCAATCCTAATTACGTGAAGAAATCTCCACTGGACAATAGCATATCTTCACACCTTTGGCCCTAGCTAGTCTCTCTTTTAACAAAAATTCCAGGTCAGCGTTAGGCTAAATAAGAATTGAGAATATTGTGTCTCTGTTGTGCTTATTTATAGCAATTACTATTGCTTTTCCAACTACAATTGCCTCATAGTGTCTTTTAAAAATGCAGCTAATTTGAAAAGTGAATAAATCCAAAAGAAAACTATTAAATAATAGTATGAGTGGTATAACTATGGCAAAAGTCATGTAGATTGTGTTTAAAAGATCAATGTGTGGGAATCACTTATTTAATAAAATGGTTTCCCTACTTCCACAGGGAAAAAGGAAATAGACAAAGATCCATATAGATTTTCTTAGGCTGATTCTGTAATGTGATTTTGATTAAAGAAGAAAATTGGTTTATTGAGGGAAGAGTCTCAATTCATTTGGGGCTAAAAACACAGAACACTTATTTTTCCCAATCACTGCTTTTGACTCTGCTCTAATGAAGTCCCCTCCCCAAGTGGGTGCCAAGGACTTTTAGCAACACTTTAGTCAGATTCTCCAGCTTTTGGTCATTTTTTGGCAATTAAAATTCACCTTCAGTTTTTATGACTCAGACTTGTAAACTTAAAACTTTTAACCTTTGTGGGTGAGGGCTTTGCCTAGTGGTTAAGACAGTGATTAAGATGCCTGTGTTCATTGGAATGGCTGAGTTGAATTCCTGGCTCTGGGTCTCAATTCCAGTTTCCTGCTCCTGCAGTACTAGGAGGCAGTGGGATGGCTCAAGTGATGGGGTTTCTGCCACCCTCATGGGAGGCCTCGGTTGGTTTCCTGGCTCCTGGTTTTAGTCTAGCTCAGTTTTGGCTGTTGAGGGCTTTTGAGGAGTGAACCCATAGATGGGAGCTTTCTCTGTTCTTTCTTTTCTCTGCCTTTCACCTAGCCAGCCCTTGGGCTCCAGTGGCTAGTCTTGGATGTGGCATGGCTTGCTTTGATAGACTCCTCCATCCCTCCACTTACCTCCAAGCACCTGCTCCCCTGATGCTGAGGTAGAGAGGAAGGAGAAATAAGAGCAATCTCCATAACTGACCTGATGTCTTTAAGCATCTCTTCATGGGCAGTCGGCCCTGGTCTTTATGGGTGCAAAAATGTGGACAAATAGTGGCTCCAAAATGCCCCTTTCCTGGCAGATCAGTCCCAAGCAGCATCCCTAGATGTTGGTAAATTTGCAAGATTTGATTTCAAATGAACACCCTCTGTCTGCTTCAATGCACTTGCCTCTTTGATTCCTGCTACAGCAGTCCCCAGTTAGACTTTAGACTTTGATTTCAGGGGCTCAGAGGTGTGTATGGAATCCTTTTGTGTACAACATGGGAACTGCAACTATGCCAAGGGTACATGGAAATGGTAGCCCCTTTCTGTCTGATCATCCCCCCAATGTGCTTCTACCCTAATTCATTCCTTTAGGCCTGGATCATAGAGGCAGGTGAGCAGACCCACTGACCAACACAGGCATCGAACCAGGAAATAAAATCAGAATTCTCCTTCCATAGTCCTCTGCCCTAAGCCCACCAATGATTGATTCTCTTGGAAGTTGCCTCCTTTGATTTCCAAAAAGAGAAGCAGCTCTTCCCTCCTGATCACAGAGGAGAGACAGTGAATGACCTCTTCTAGTGAAATGTTCCCACCAAAAGGGACTTCTTCCTTTTTCTGTAATCATCCTTACATTTCTTTCTGGTAGGTGTAGTAGGATGAATAATGGGCCCCCAAAGATACCTGGTCTTAATCCTTGGAACCTGTAGGGGAAGGGTTTTGGCAGATGTGATTAAGTTAAAGCTCTTTAGAGTATCCTAGATTATCTGGGTGGACCCTAAATACAATCACAAATGTCCTTACAGAAGAGAGGCTGAGAAAGATTTGACACCAACACAAAGAACAGGCGGTGTGAAGTGAAGATGAAAGCAGGGATTGAAGTGATGTGATCACTCGCCAAGGGATGCAAGCAGTTTCCAAAACCTGGAAAACCCAAGGTATAGATTATTCCCTGGAACCTCCAGGGGGAGTATGATCCTGCGGACACCTTGATTTGGGCCTATAAATACTGATTTCACAGTTTGCTTCCTGCATTGTGAGAGAATAACCTTTTGTGGTTTTTGAACCCCCTAGTTGTGATAGTTTGTTACAGCAGCCCTCAGAAACAGATGCAGTGGTGTAGAGCCCATTTTGTTGACATAATGCTGTTCAATGACTGTCTCTAAGATCAGTGCTTCTTAGAGATAACAGTGGGGGTCCTGTCAAGGATTTTTTGCTTGCACAAGTGTTAGTTAAGCTCTTTAACCTTCTTTTACATCTGTTTGTGCACTGTCTTGTAAAATCTAGTTTTCGTAAAGAACTCTGCTAAGTGAGATTAACAAGGATACCCACCTTCAATATCTGATCAGGACCCTCCTCCTCCACCACCCACCAAGTGATCTCTGTTCACCTGGCTTGTTTTTGGCAGGAATCCTGTTAAGGGTACTGCATTCTGGCACAGTGAATTAATCCAATGCTTGCAACACTGGCATCCCGTATTAAAGTGCTAATTTGAGTCCTGGCTGCTCTGTGTTCAATTCAGCTTCCTGCTAACGTGCCTGGGAAGGCAGCAGAAGATGGCCCAAGTACTTGTATCCCTGCCATCTACATGGGAGACCGGGATGGAGTTCTTGGCTCCAGGCTTTAGCTTGGCACACATCTGGCTATTGTGGCCATTTGGGAAATAAACCAACAGATGGAAGATTGATATCTCTTTCTTCCTGTCTCCCCTGTTAAGTTGGTTCAGCCAGAATCTCCCTCACTCCTGATGTTTCTTCTTAGTCATTTTCTATTCACTGACCCTCAGCCTGTTTCTTGGCTATAAATTCTCACTTACCAATAAGTCAATATATCTCCCCCATTGCAAAACCCCTTGCAGTGATCCTTATATCTACTACCTAATTAAATCTCTGCTCCATTATTTTAATAAATGTCATTGGATACATCTCAAAAAATAGTACCCAATACTTTTTGTTCTGCTTTTGAGTCTTGATCAAAATCCAGGGAACCCCGGGGGCAGAGGGGGAGTCTCACTAACCATTTAACTCCATTCTGTTAAAAAATGAACATCACCATTAACTCCCAGAGTGGTCATTAAAAACACCTTGGGACAGGTGCTTGGCACAGTGGTTAAGATGCCACTTGGGATGCCCACACCCTGTTTCAGAATGCCTGAATTCTAGTCCCAGCTCTGCTCTTCATTCCAGCTTCCTGTTGATGTGCACCCTGGAAGGCAGTAGGTGAGGGCTCAAGTACTTGGATTCCTGACACCCACATGGGAGACTGGGGTTAAGTTCTGGGCTCCTGGCTTCAGTCTGGCTCAGTACCAGCTGCTGGGGGCACTGGGGGAATGGATCAGCAGATGAAAAATCTCTCTCTTCTAAACAATGAAGAATGTTGGCTTTCATTTATATATAAAACAGATTCTTTCACAAATTTTAGCAGAAATTGCTATTTTCTCTTAATATCTATTTTCCCTTATACTGTATAATGACAGCATTCACAATTTTAGTTGGTCAATATGAAAACAAAACTCTATTATCTTCTTTTGTAGCTAGGATGCACATATGACAAAATTCTGGTTGGTGTTTATAAAATAGAAGAGGTGTGTGCAATATTGGTGTGTGCAATATTAGGAATATGTCCTTAAAGGAAGAAATGTGCTTCTCCTTTTTCCTTTCTTTCTTTTGCCTGGAATGAGGATGTAATAGTAGGGCCTGGAGCATCCATCACAGACTGTGAGGTGGCTATAAGAATAAAGTCAGTACTCAGCACAGAACAAGCTAGAAGGAGCCCGAGTCCCAGGGAATTTCTTTTCAGTTTAGAGGGTCTACTGTCTTCAGACTTTCACAAGAAAGAGAACTAAATATTTGAATTTTCCATTAGCAACAGTTACATATAATCCTAGCCAATCATGAGCAGGCTTTTTGTAGTGTTCAAACAAGAGTATGGAAATGGATTTTCCCAGAAATTACCTTTGTTGACCATTTGGAATAGTCAATCCATGCAGAATGTCTACTTGGATTGAACTTAAAACAAAAGTGTTTTTACTCTTACATTTGGGTGTTTTTATAGTTTGTAATTGAAGCAATTTGACAACTAATGAAGTGAGCCAAATTCACATTCAAATTTTATGGAGGTTGCTGTTCCTTCATTGTTTTTTCTACCCTTGTGGTTATCCAGGATAACTGTTCTAATAATGCTAAAGGTTTGGAGATCCAATGGAAACATAACAGAATGAACAATGACAAGATCGAAATCCTTGATCTAGATGGTCTTAGCTAGTTTTGTGAACTTGAAAATGACACCTCTCCAAGTCTGTTTTGTATACTTAAAAATAAAACAGTTAAATTGCAACAAAAGTTGCTTCTAACTCTTTACTTCTATGAAAAAAATGATATTTTTAAAAGGCAGCATAGAGTGGGTGTTTGTAGCAGCAGTTAAGTTGCCGTTTATTCCATATCAGTATGAAATGAAAATAAATAAATACACATTTTTAAAAGGCAGCCTTCTAGTGTTCTGTCAAAGATCAAATCTCTAACTTTGGAGTTATTTTAGAACCTATACTATCAAGCTGCTCCATGGGAGATGGCAGATTTAGTGTTAGTGATTTCACTGATACTTTGTTCTTAGAAAATTATTCATGGTCTTAAATCATGCTCAAATACCCAAATTATCAACACTACCATTTTATTAAAAAAAGAAGAGTTTCAGAGCGAGGAAGTAAATTGTTCTGATGACCTCCTTGACTGGTTGAAGTAGGGTATCTGGTACTAAATCTATATGAAATTTTTATCTGCTTCCATTAAATGTATATTTGCCCTCCCCTCCAAATCCTTGTATTATAACTCACTGTATTCCAGTGGGTAAAGTTTAAACCAGAAATCACAAAAACCTGAAGGGAATGGGCAACTGACATAAATGTATGAGGACAATAGGTGCTAAGTCCTTGGTATTGTTACCAGCTGTATCCACTGCCCTGGGAACTTGCTGTTCAGTAATAAAACACATTACCAAGTTGTGCATAAATATTGATTGATAACCATGATCTCAAGGAATTAGTGGCCAAACCTGGTTTGAAAAAAGTTTCCAAAAAAAAGTTTCTAATTTTCCAGAAACTCCTAAACAGCTTCTGAAAGACACTGACACCTGGGCCATCCCTCCCACTTACTGCAGTAAACACATCTCTAACACCACAAATTCTGATCCCAAGATTTTCTTGGAAATGATCTCTTTAAACCAAATCAAGTCAGAATGCAAGAAACATTCATCATTTCCTGCTCTCATCTGGCTTTATAATATGAGCTTTGTGGGATCTTGTCATGCTCTTTGTTTTTGTGTAATAGCACATTTGTTTGAAAAAAGGGCAAGTTAGAAAGGAGAGCATGGGGTGACTACAGAAAATATAATAGGTTCACTCTTATTCTTTTTTTTTTTTTCTTTTAAAGATTTATTTGTTTATTTGAAAGGCAGTGTTAGAGAGAGAGAGAGGGAGAGACAGAGACATCTGCTGGTTCACTCCCCAAATAGCCACAAAGGTCAGCTGGGCTGGTCCAAAGCTAGGAGCCAGAAGCTTTCTCTGGGTCTCCCACATGATTGTAGTGGCCCAAGCATTTGGGCCATTCACCGTTGCTTTCCCAGGCACATTAGCAGGGAGCTGGATTGGAAGTGGAGCAGCCAGGATGTGAACTGAGGCCCATACGGGATGCTGACACTGTAGGTGGTGGTTTTACCCACTATGCCACAGCGCTAGCTCCAATAGGTCCACTATTATTCCTGGGAGCGGGCTGTCCTCTTAGTCCAAGTGTTCTCCCCCATGGCCATTCTCTTTAATAAAGAGGCTAATCTTATCATGAGATAGGTCACCATCTAGGGCTTGTCATAGCCAAGAGCCTAGAAAATCCATGGGAATTCACTGAAATTAACATTTTTCCCAGCTTAATCAATGCACGTGGTATATATAGTCACTGTGTGAAAGTATGGCCTGGTTTTATTTACCAAGTGAGGCTTACATGAATTTTACAATATAATGTACGTGTCTTTCCAACTGTCTCTTTCTCTCCCTTTCTCTTCCTGAGGATATTTCATCTGCAGAAAAATGAATGGTAGCTTGTACTATATTTACACAAATGAAATTAAAAAGCTATTTTCTATTATGTGGAAATATAAAGCATGTATCCAATAATTTTTTTGTAAGAGTAGTTATGCAGAGTGTGGGTCCTAGACCATTGTGAATGCATATCAACTGCTGACACTGGACTTGTTGGACCACAAGTGAATGTAACCAATCAGAATTTCTTTAAAGACACACAAGAGGAAAAATTTTCCAGGTTCGTGATTGGGAGAATTAATATCATCAAAATGTCCATACTCCCAAAAGCAATTTACAGATTCAATGTGATCCCAATAAAACTATCAATGATATTCTTCTATTAAAAAAGATGATAAAATTCATACAGAAACACAAGATATCCCAAATAGCTGACGCAATCTTAAACAACAAAAACAAAGCTGGAGGCATCACAATACCAGATTTCAAGACATATTACAGGGCAGTTATAATCAAAAACAGCCTAGTACTGGCACGAAAATAAACATATAAACCAACGGAAGAGAATAGAAATTCCAGAAATCAATCCGTGCATCCACAACCAACTAATCTTTGACAAAGGACCTAAAATCAATTTCTAGAGAAAGGACAGTCTTTTCAACAAATGGTGCCAGGAAAATTGGACCGCCAAGTGCAGAATTTTGAAACAAGACACTTACCTTACACCTCATACAAAAATCAGCTCAAAATGGATTAAAGATCTAAATCTATGACCTGATACCATCAAATTACTAGAGGAGAACATTGGGGAAATGCTGAAAGACATTGGCATAGGCAAAGACTTTTTGGAGAAGACCCCAGAAGCACAGGCAATGAAAGCAAAAATAGACAAATGGGATTACATTGAGCTAAGAAACTTCAACACTGCAAAAGAAGCACTCAACATAGTGAAGAGGCAATTGACAGAATGGGAGAAAATATTTGCAAACTATGCAACTGATAAAGGATTAATATCCAGAATCTATAAAGAGCTCAAGAAATGCAACAACAAAATAAACAATCCAGTTAAGAAACAGGCAAAGGACTTGAACAGGCATTTTTCAAAAGATGAAATTCAAATGGCCAACAGACACATGAAAAAATGCTCAAGATCACTAACCATCAGGGAAATGCAAATAAAAACTACATGAGGTTTCACTCCCCCCCCCACCTAGAATGGCTCTCATACAGAAATCAACAAATAATAATGCTGGCGAGGATGTGGGGAAAAGGCACCCTAATCTACTGCTGGTGGGAATGTAAACTAGTACAGCTGTTGTGGAAGACAGTATGGAGATTCCTCAGCAATCTGAAAATAGATCTTCCATATGATCCAAACATCTCACCCCTGGGAATTCACCCAGCGTAAATGAAATCAGCTAATGAGTTATCCGTACCCCCGTGTTTATTATAGCACAATTCACAATAGCTAAGGTATGGAATCAACCCAGATGCCCATCAATTGATGACTGGATAAAGAAAATGTAGTATGTATAGACTATGGAATACTACTCAGCCATAAAAAAGAATGAAATCCTGTCTTTTGCAACAAAATGGATACAACTGGAAACCATTATATTTAGTGAAATAAACCAGTCCCCAAAAGGATAAATACAATATGTCTTCCCTGATCTGTTAACTAATAGAGTTACGTAATATATAGGAGTGAAATGGTCACTCTGAGATTTGGTGATTGCCTACAGTCCTTGTCTTTACTGTGGAGAAACAGTGTTTTGTTATTCTTACTATTTGTTGAATTCCTTACTTAGTGGAAGATTAATTTTTTTTCAAAATTTTAAAGTATTTTATTATGAAATATACAAAAATGAAGTAAGATGTTAATACCCATGTAACTGCAATCAAGTCAAGAAATAAAACAAAGGCTCTGGATATATTGCTTCCAAATCCAAATCATCATCCCATACTGTTCCCCTAGAGGTAATCACTCCACTGACTTCTGTGGTAATCAATTACTTGTCATATTTAAAATTTAGCGGGGCCTACCACATTGAAAGCCACTGCAGTGGACTGGCCTGTTGGGTCTCCTTGAGGGCAGATCACTGTACAGATCAGCCATTAATAGGCCTGCCACCCATTGCTTCTGATGCCTAGCTTTCTTTTCTTCCTGGTTTTTGTTAAAGCAGACCAGAGGATGCAAGTCAAGGGAGTGCCCATGTCCCATCTCTAATCTTCGGTGGCCTGAACTACAAGTCCATAGTCACAGGCATGTTCTGTAGTAGTTTTTCTAAGGTAGACAATGCCCATGAGGAAAATTATATTCTCACTTAAAAGCTTTCTTTCCCTTTGGTCTGAAAGGGAGGTTTTTCCTACTTACTGTTTACTTTGCTGATGGCAAAGTAAATCTAGCTATGAGATTATAATTTAAGCTCTTATTTTGGCTAAGATATTACAGAAAAATGTTAGCCATCTCTTTTATAAGGTCTAAAGATTAAATTGTGCATCCTACAGATTCCTTCATAATAGAATTAGTTTCCTACCTTGAGGAGAATAGAGAAATGAAAGAACAAGTTGGGCTTAGAATAGAGAAATGAGGGAGCAAGTCCCAGATCGCTTGCTGACAATAGCCACTGCAGTGGCTTTCAATGTGGTAAGCCTGGGCTTCAGCAGAAGTCAACTTGTGAAGAGCCCTGGCAGCTCTGCCAAGAGTTGGATCACTGGAAATGGACCTGCCCTGGAGTCGAAGGATGCCCAGGTCAGAGCCACAGATCTTATTGGCTCTAAGCTGAAAAGCCCTTCACTCAGCCCAACTTCCAAAGTGACCACTGCAGCTGAGGGGATGGCCAAGTAGGGTCAGCGACATTGCAGCAGAACTGTAAATTTCTTGTTAGAGATGCCACCTACCTTTACCTGGCCAGCTCTCCTCCCAGGCCAGCCAAGTAATGAAAGTCAACAGATGTGCCTTCCCCTAGGAGGTTCACACCTCCCTTAGGATGTGCCCAATGTGAAGAGATAGATAGGTCTGGGCCTCTTAACTTACAAGGCCTAAAGCCCACCAGATTATTATCGAGCCCCTTCTGTCAGGTTCTATTTGCCTCTCAATCAGAAAACTTAATTGTAGCTTAGACAGCACCTTTCTTAGCTCCTCTAATAATGACTCTGTCCTTTGTTCTAGACCCTGTCTAGTGCACTTGGGCCTCATTCCTTCGTAATCATAACCTCTACTCTACCACCAATGGCTCTACTCCCAACCTGTGTGTACTGATGGTACTCTTCCCCACTTAATGCTGTATAATTGTTCCGACCTGGTTAATGCCACTCTTAGGATCATTGGTTACTATCCTCACCCTGTCTTTTATGACCTTGTCTAAATATGATCAGAGTCGGCGAACTTGGAAGGCTTCCATAGCCTTGGCAACTCATGATGAGTGCCTAGGGCGTTTACTGGTACCATAAACTAGAGTGTCAATTTGTTGGGTCAACAACAGGAGTCACTGTGCACTTGCTCCTCATGTGGGATCTCTGTCCTTAATGTGCTGTACATTTTGATTTAATGCTATAACTAGTACTCAAACAGTATTTTACACTTTGTGTTTCTATGTGGTTGCAAACTGTTGAAATCTTTACTTAATGTATACTAAATTGATTTTCTGTATATAAAGAGAATTTCAAATGAATCTTGATGTGATTGGAAGGGGAAAGGGAGCGGGAGAGGGGAGGGTTGCGGGTGGGAGGGAAGTTATGGGAGGGGGAAGCCATTGTAATCCATAAGCTGTACATTGGAAATTTATATTCATTAAATAAAAGTTAAAAAAAAATTTAGCGGGGCCAGCACTGTAGTGCAGCGGGTTAACACCCTGGCTTGAAGCGCTGACATTCCATATGGGTGCCGGGTTCTAGTCCCAGCTGTTCCTCTTCCAATCCAGCTCTCTGCTGTGGCCTGGGAAAGCAGTAGAAGATGGCCCAAGTGTTTGGGCCTCTGCACCCCCGTGGGAGACTCGGAAGAAGCTCCTAGCTCCTGGCTTCAGATTGGCTCAGCTCTGGCTGTTGCGGTCATTTGGGAAGTGAGCCAGTGTATGGAAGACCTCTCTCTCTGTTTCTATTTCTCTCTGTAACTCCATCTTTCAAATAAATAAAATCTTAAAAAAAATAAAATTTATCAACCCTTAAAAACTATAGGTTAGGCTGGCGCCGTGGCTTAACAGGCTAATCCTCCGCCTTGCGGCACCGGCACACTGGGTTCTAGTCCCGGTTGGGGCGCCGGATTCTGTCCCGGTTGCCCCTCTTCCAGGCCAGCTCTCTGCTATGGCCCGGGAGTGCAGTGGAGGATGGCCCAAGTCTTTGGGCCCTGCACCCTATGGGAGACCAGGAGAAGCACCTGGCTCCTGGCTTCAGATCAGCATGATGCGCCGGCCACAGCGGCCATTGGAGGGTGAACCAACGGCAAAGGAAGACCTTTCTCTCTGTCTCTCTCTCTCTCACTATCCACTCTGCCTGTCCAAAAAAAAAAAAAAAAAAAAAAAAAAAACCACTATAGGTTAATTTTTGTTAATTTTTAACTTTGTGTAAGTGATATTACACCTCACATATGCTAGTTCTCCTGCTATTTCAGAGACTCAGCGATCACCATCAAAATCTCAACAATGACTTGGACAGGTTGATTGTAAGATGTACACAGAAACGCATAGGGCCGAGAATTGGTAAGACAGTCTAGAAGAAAAACAACGAAGCAGGGGAGCCTGTTCTACCAGCTACAAAAACTTACAAGCCAAAGTGATTAAGACAGTGTGGTGTTGCCCCAGGGATGAACAAATCAACCAGCGGAGCAGAATGGAGCCTCTGACAGACTTGCACTTATGTGGGCACTTGAAAGGTGAGAAGGAGCTGCTGCAGCCAATGGAGAAAGGATGGTCCTATTGACAGATGCTGCTGGGACAGTTAGGGGCCCATATCGGGGGAAAACCCATATGCAAAAGTAAATTCTAGCTGCATTAAATACTTAATGTGTAGGGCCATAAAACTTTTTTTTTTTTTATTTGACAGGTAGAGTTATAGACAGTGAGAGAGACAGACAGACAGAAAGGTCTTCCTTCCGTTCACTCCCCAAATGGCTGCTATGCCCGGCGCTGCGCCGAACTGAAGCCAGGAGCCAGGTGCTTCTTCCTGGTCTCCCATGTGGGTGCAGGCACCCAAGCACTTGGGCCATCCTCCACTGCCCTCCTGGGCCACAGCAGAGAGCTGGACTGGAAGAGGAGCAGTCAGGACTAGAACCCGGCACCCATATGGGATGCCGGCGCTGCAGGTGGAGGATTAACCAAGTGAGCCATGGCGCCGGCCCCTAGGCCATAAAACTTTTAGGAAACATATAGCTGTATACCATCAGCTTTTTTCTTTTTTTTATAGAAAGCTTTTATTTAATAAATATAAATTTCAAAAGTACAACTTTTGGATTATAGCAGTTCTTCCCCCCATAACCACCCTCCCACCTGCAAACCATCCCATCTGCTACTCCTCCCATCCCATTCTTCATTAAGATTCATTTTTAATTATCTTTATATACAGAAGATCAACTCTTTACTAAGTAAAGATTTCAACAGATTGTACCCACACAGCCACGCAAAGTATAAAGTACTGTTTGCAGTCTAGTTTTACCGTTAATTCTCAAACTACAACAAATTAAGGACAGAGGTCCTACATGGGGGGGTAAGTGCACAGTGACTCCCCTTATTTATGATGTCAGTGATCACCTGAGGCTCTTGTCATAAGCTGCCAAGGCTATGGAAGCCTCCTGAGTCCACAAACTCTAACATTATTTAGACAAGGCCATAATCAATGTGGAAATTCTCTCTTCACTTCAGAGAAAGGTACCTCTGGAGGATTAATATTATTATTAGAAAAGAAACTGAGCCGGCGCCGCAGCTCACTAGGCTAATCCTCCGCCTTGTGGCACCGGCACACCGGGTTCTAGTCCCAGTCGGGGCGCCGGATTCTGTCCCGGTTGCCCTTCTTCCAGGCCAGTTCTCTGCTGTGGCCTGGGAGTGCAGTGGAGGATGGCCCAAGTGCTTGGGCCCTGCACCCGCATGGGAGACCAGGAGAAGCACCTGCGTCCTGGCTTCGGATCAGCGTGGTGCGCCGGCCGGGTGCAGCGCATCGGCTGTGGTGGCCATTGGAGGGTGAACCAACGGCAAAAGGAAGACCTTTCTCTCTGTCTCTCTCTCTCACTGTCCACTCTGCCTGTCAAAAAAAAAAATTAAAAAAAAAATAAATAGAAAAGAAACTGAAAGTAAGTCATTGTAAAAATTGAAAGAAATAAGGAAGGAAGAGGGAAGGCATGAGCATAGGAGGGAGGGGGGATAGGGTAGGAGTATCACTATGTCCTAAATCTGTATGTATGAAATACATGAAATTTGTTCACCTTATATAAATAAAACAATTATAAAATATATAAATAAAAATCAATGAACTTATTAAAAAGACGAAAAAGTTTCCTTCATCCTGAGCTGTTAGTTACACTGTGTTAGCTCTCAGAATTTAACAACTAAATTAAAGTAGTAGCAGTTGAAATGTACCATTTTAAGCAACACTGAACCACAAAAAATGTGAATTACTCATTGCTATGATCTAAATGTTTTTGTTCTCCTTGAAATTCTTATGCTAAATTCTAACGTCCAGGGCCAACGCTGTGGTGCAGTGAGTTAAGCTACTGTCTGCAGTGCTGGTATTGCATATGGGCTCTGGTTCGAGTCTTGGCTGTTGCACTTCTGATCCAGTTAATGGACTATGGAAGCAGCAGAGGATGGCTCAAGTGCTTGGGCCCCTGCACCCACGTGGGAGACCTGGAAGAAGATCCTAGCTCCTGGCTTTGGTCTGCCCAGCCCTAGCCATTGTGGCCATTTGTCGAGTGAAACCAGTGGCTGGAAAATTTTTCTCTCTCTTTCTCTATCTCTCCTCTTATTTCTGTAATTCTGACTTATAAATAAATAAATAAACCTTTAAAAATCTAATGTCCATATGATGACATTTTAGAGCCTCATAGAGAAATCCTACCCTTTCCACACAGTGAAGGGTAGCAGTCTGTGAAATAGGAAGTGGGCCTCACCAGCCACAGAATTTGCTAACACCTTGGCCTTGGCCTTCCCGGCCTGCAGAACTGTGAGAAATAAATTTCTATTCTTTATAAGCCATCCAATCTATGACAGTTTGGAATGGCAACTTGAATGGACTAAGCTCCCCATGGTTAGTGACTAATAACAATAATAATCTTGATAAAATCTAAAGGCCCTCTAAAGTGGTCAAAGGGCTAGAGAGAAAAAGCCAAAGATAAAAGATCCCATAGTAATTTAATCAGATTATACAGAAAGGTAAAAGCAGAACCTAGAAACTGTGATTTGTCTCCTCTGTGTCCTGGAGCTGAGGGTTTTGCAATTTCTGGAGCTCAGCCTATTTCTTCAAGTTTTTGATTCCAGGCTTGGCGAGGCTTGGAAGAGAAGAAGGATCTACCAGGCAGAGAGTATTTCCAATCCTGCAGCTGAGAGCCATTTAGCTGCCAGGATACTATCGCGTGGTACAGAGTAGGAACTGCCTTATATGATGAGAAAAGTGTACTCCTCCCAGCCAAGTAGGCAGCTAAGGAAGATCATGCACATGGTTTACTGAGCATCTACTAGGTATAAAGTACTATACTGAATGGTGAGGGAGGGACACGAGATGGTGGAGGTGCTGTAGGAGAGGGTGGAGAAAGACAAAGGTCTGAACGTAGGAGACAGAAGATGCAACTTGAGTTTTTGTGTGAGAACAGTCTTTCCTGCAACTCCTACCCTTCCCTCCGCATACACTATGTGTTCCTGAAGAGGAGCCTCAGGGATAGGACCCTCAGGGACCCTCAGGACCCTCAGGACCCTCAGGGAAAGAGCATGGCTTAAACGGAGGGATTTCAGTTTTCTGGTCAGATCAACCTGCTCTGACTCTGCTCTGATGTAGGTTTTCCCTCTATAAAATGAGCATGAAAACTGTCTCAGATGTTGTCTTCGCATACTCTAGGTACATTAGGTCCTCAAGGTTGGCTTCTCTTCCTCCGAGACCTTGCTTAAAGAGGAGAGGCAGAGAGAGAGAGAGAGAGAGAGAGAAAGGTCTTCCATTTGAAGGTTCACTTTCAATTGGCCGCAATGGCCGGAGCTGCGCCAATCCAAAGCCAGGAGCAGGAGCCAGGAGCTTCTTCCGAGTCTCCCACACAGGTGCAGGGGCCCAAGGACTTGGGCCATCTTCTACTGCCTTCCCAGCAGAGAGCTGGATTGGAAGTGGAGCACCCAGGTCTTGAACTGGCGCCCATATGGGATGCCAGTGCTTCAGGCTAGGGTGTTAACCCACTGCACCACAGCGCTGGCCCCAAATAAATAAATCTTTAAAAAAAAGTTTAAAAAATCATGTAGAGCAAAGTCTTATGGATATAAAGTGAATAAAACATGCATTTGCTGTGTATGTTCATAGGAAGTTTGGAATGATGGTCACCATGATTTTAACAATTGCCTCTAGATGGATTAGGCTAATTTTAATTTTTTTCTTTATACTTTCCCAAAAATGCATGGATTGTCTACTTGAGCATATATTGACTTCATAATCAGAAAAAAATTAAAACTATATTCTTTTTAAAAAGTTTCGACTATTTTATATATATTTATGTATATATATGTACTATATATATACACACATATATATTTATATATAGTACATATATATTTATATATACATATATATGTATATATTATATATACATAAATCCTGGTCTCCTACATAGGTGGCAGGGACTCAAGCCCTTGAGCCATCGCCTTCTGCCTCCCAGGCACATTGGCAGGACGTTGGGTCAGAGGTGGAGCAGCCAGGATTTGAATTAGGCACTCCAGCATGGGCTCATGTTTGGCAGCCGAACCCATTTTACCTGTCACCAAAGTTGTTTTCAAACAAACACAACCAGAAAAATAAACATCCCTTCATGTTCCTCAGTTTAATAGTGATATTTGGGCTGTCTCTGTGCAGAATCCTGTTTTATTTTTTACTGTTTAACCTCACATTCTCTTTGTTTCTCTTTTGGAGGATTCTGGGGACTTAACATGGATTTTTTTTTTTAAATGAGGCAGGAGATAAATAAAAAATTAATAAAAATTATTCTTATCTTTCCCTAATTATAATGCTTACAATATCCTAAGTCCATTTTCTTTTTCACAAAAGCAGATAATGTTGACCGTTGTGTGATGTAAATATGTTCTTTAGTGACATCCAAGCAAAACAGATTTCCTGTCTTGTGATTAAAGAATTTTGAGGACCACTGGGCAAGATGCAGGATGTGCACTATGTACTGGTTGCCATGGTTTTGTCTGAGGATGCGCAGGATTCTCAGCTTTGCAGGGTTAAAAATGGTGCAAAAGGCATAGCTGTTTTTAGGTTGAATGGGAGCCTGGCTATAGTAACAGCTAAAAATAGAAGTCCCTATCCTTAATTAACCCTTTGGTTACCAAATTGGATAAAGAAACTAATTGCAGTAGATTCTTTTTAGGAAATAAAGTGGTATGACAGAAAAAAAGCTGGTGTCTACTTATACAGGCAGTTTTGAACCAACATCCTGATATTTAAAAAAAACAAAACAAAACTGAGGTATATATTAAAAAGGCTTATTTTAGTTTTAAAATCAGCCAGTCAGTTCTCATGGCGGTTTTACGCTGTTGAAGGATTCCAGATTGTAACCAGTTTAATGGTTTTAGAAGCTAATTTCTTTTTCCATTTGCAAATAGCATTTTGGAGTAAACAGGAGGTAGATTCTTAATAGTTTACCCTTGATTCTATTATCCATGTTATTTCATGTAACAGGCCATGCATTATTAAAACACAGATGGTTTCTGTATCCAGGCTTTAACACTGAAGGTACAGGAATCTAGAAAATCTGCATGACGAAGCTTATGATAGTTTCATGATTTCCAACTTCTCTTTTTGGGACCCTCTGGGGCTCTTTGTGGGCACGCAGTAGTTTGGGAAGCCCTTTCAAATTGGAATCAGACAACAAAAACAGTTCCAGTTCCAGTCCTGTCCCTGCCTAGCTTGGAGATTTGCAGCAAATTATTTAGTCTGCTGGGCCTCAGTTTCCTTGATTGTAAACTCTTAAGTTTCAAGGGTATCTGTCCCAGATGGGTTATCTACTTAAAATTTTTTTAAATAGTTGAGTGTTTTCTTCAATAAAACTCCTGTAGAAAGCTATTATGAAACAAGTGAAAGTAGGATTCTACTTGTTAAAAAGTAGCCCAGGGAGAAAAAAAAAAGTGGCCCAGGTTTGGGAGGGTCCTTAGTGGTTTCCTCTTGTCTCTTCTCCAGGCCCTTGAAACAGCAAGTAGGAGCCCCCAGGGTTCCTCAGCACACAATTTGAGGATCATTGGTTTGGAAAAAGTTTAATGTCTCATTAAATTCTAAAAATCAGTCTATGGTTCCAAGAAAATGAAAACAACAACAAAAACCTACCATAAAAAGTGTTTTGGGGGCTTGCACTGTGGTGCAGTGGGTTAACACCCTGGCCTGAAGCACCAGCATCCCATATGGGCACCAGGTTCAAGGCCCGGCAGCTCCACTTCCTATCCAGCTCTCTGCTATGGCCTGGGAAAGCAGTAGAAGATGGCCCAAGTCCTTGGGCCCCTGCAGAGACCTGGAAGAAGCTTCTGGCTCCTGGCTTCGAATCAGAATAGCTCCAATAATTGAGGCCAATTGGGGAGTGAACCATCGGATGGAAGACCTCTCTCTCTCTCTCTCTCTCTCTCTCTCTCTCCTCTGTCTGTGTAACTCTGATTTTCAAATAAATAAATACATCTTTAATAAAAAAAAGAATGTTTTGGGTGGTCTGGTGTTTGGTGCAATGGTTAGGGTGCCACTTAGGATAACTGCATCCCACATGGAAGTGCCTGAGTTTGAATTCCAGCTCTCTTCCATCTTCCTGTTATAGCACATTGTGGGAGGCAACAGGTGATAGTCTAAGTAGCTGGGACCCTGCCATCCATGTGGAAGACCTGGATGGAGTTCTCGGCTTCAGCCTGGCCCAGCTTTGGCTGTTTTGGGCATTTGGGGAATAAACCAGCAGATGGAACATCTCTCTGTGTCTGTCTCTCTGTTTCCCTCTGCCTTTCAAATAAAAATAAAATACAAAAAAAATGTGTTTGGAAAGTAGGAGTCTTCATGTTCTATAAACAAAGATAAAGTGAGGCAACTTCCAAAAAATAGTAAATGTTATTTTCAACATGATAGGTTAGAAACTGATGCTTTGATTTTTGTGATATTTAACATGAGAGATATTGACAGGAGCTCTCACTCCATTTCATGTTCTGACTTCAGACTGAAACAATTTATGCCTGATGCACGCCCTTTGCTCTTTTGTCTTTTTACAAATGTCTACCAAATTGACTCATAATTTCATCATTTCTAAATTTTATATTCTTTTGTATTTTTATGACTTTGCATGGTACATGAACTCCATTATTCTGATTAATAGAATACTACTTAAGGGAATAACTTGCTTACTTTCAATGCTAATCCAGCCTCTCTGTATTTATACAGAACACTTTATTTACAGGAGAAGTTGCAACAGTGAGGAGAGCTTTGGTTGGATCAAAGACTTGTAGGCTCACATGGAGGAAATGGAATTTGGGGCCACAAATGAAGTTTTTTTATTGAAACCTGATCATTAGTTATTGTATATCTACTAGATTTATGCTACTAGAAGGAAATAGTATGAGAATGGAAAGTAAATCTCAGAATTTTTTACTTATTCAAAGAACATTTCAGGATCAACAATGAAAGCTTTATATGATTCTTAATGTCTCTAAGAGCTGTTATCTTCATAGGAATCAATGTGGTATAATCTGCAACTGGGAATTATGAATGCCTCAGGGTGCTGTGTTGCATAGGTAAAACAAAGTTGAATAGAAGTGCCATGATGTAGGGCAAGAGTTTGATCTCGCAGTTAAGTCATTTCTTAAGATGCCCGTGTCCCACATCAGAGACCATTGGTTTGATTCCCAGCTCCAGCTCCTGACTCCAGCTTCCTGTTCATGCAGATCCTGGGAGGCTGTGGTGATGGCCCAAGTAATTGGTTCCTGGACTGAGTTCCTGGCTTCTGGCTTTGGTACCCCAGTCATTGTGGGCATTTGGGAAATGGAAGAGAGAGCAGACGGGAGCTCGCACTTTCTCTCTCTCTCTCTCTGTGTTTCTATGTCTCTTGGTCTCCAAATAATTCAATAAAAATTTTAAAGTACTGTGACTGAATAATGTGATCCCTATGACAAAAAAATTGTGACTACTCCAAATGCTTAAAACTACCATTTATATTGTGCTTCCCAAACCACTATGAAAACCATTGACAGCAAAATCACAGCAACCACCCACCACTTGTTAAATCAGAGAAAGTATTTTAGCAGAGAGGCAACCTTATGAAACAGCAAGGGAATCAGAAATCGAAGGAAGTGGCAGGCTGAAACTTAACTGATAACTTCCTTTTTTATTTTAAACCTTTAAAATGTAATAGATATTTAGAGAAATACACACAAATGCCAGTTGGCTGAATTTTCACCAACTTAACAGCCTTGTGTATCCAAAACTCATATCAATAAATAGTTTATTGGGACCAGTGTTGTGGCACAGCAGATAATGCTGCCTGCTATGTGGGTATCCCATATGGGTTCCGGTTCATATCTTGGCTGCTCCACTTCTGATTCAGCTCCTTGCTAATGGTCTTGGAAAAAGCAGGGGAAGATTGCCAAGCGTTTGGGCCCCTGGAACCCATGTTGAGTGACCCTGCATGAAGCTCCTGGCTCTTGGCTTTGGCCTGGCCCAGTGCAGGCTTTTGTGACCATCTGGGGAATGAACCAGCATATGGAAGATCTCCCCCTCCGTCTCTCCATCTGTCTCTGTGATTCTGACTTTCAAAATAAATAAATAAATTTGAAAAAAAAAAAAAAAAGAAAAGAAAAGAAACAGTTTATTACTGAACTGCCTAAGTCCGGCTTTTGCTCCTTCCCATCACTGTCCTTCCCTACCAGGTTACCTGGTATCTTGCCTACTAATAGCAAGGCCCATTTAGCCTACTTTTGCCTTACATATGATGGACTACTATACTCCATGTTCTTTTGTGTCTGGCTTCTTTCGTTTAAGTTTCTGTTTGTGAGAGTCATCCTATTTGTTCATTGTATTCAAGAGTATTAAATTGTGCAAGCTATACCACAACTTATTGATCATTCTATTGAAGGAAGTTTTGGTGGCGTTGGGGTTTTGACTGCTACAAAATGAATACTCTTGATCAAATCTTTTGAGTGTATATCTAGAAGTGAAATTGTCATGTAATAGGATAAACACATGGTCACATTAATAGGTCCTGTCAAATAATTTCCCAAATAGCTGTGCCAATTCACACTCTTGTATTAAGGAAGGTTCTCTCTCCTCTCTCTCTCTCTCTCTCTCTCTCTCTCTCTCACACACACACACACACACACGTACATTGAGATCTTCCATCTGCTGTTTTACTCCTCGAGTACCTGCAACATCCAGGGCTAGGCAGGCCAAACCCAGGATCTGGGAGTTTTATCTGAGTCTCTCACATAAGTAGCAGAGACCCAAGTGCTTGAGCCACCATCTGCTGCCTTACAGGGTGCACATTAGCAGGGATCTGGGATCGGAAGTGGTGGCAGGATTTGAACCCGGGCACTGTGATATGGGATGTAAGTGTTCCAAGCAGTGGCTTGACCCTCTTTACCATGACAGCGTTTTGTTACTTTAACAAAAATATTTGAAGCCGGCGCCGCGGCTCACTAGGCTAATCCTCCGCCTTGCGGCGCCGGCACACCGGGTTCTAGTCCCGGTCGGGGCACCGATCCTGTCCCGGTTGCCCCTCTTCCAGGCCAGCTCTCTGCTGTGGCCAGGGAGTGCAGTGGAGGATGGCCCAAGTGCTTGGGCCCTGCACCCCATGGGAGACCAGGAGAAGCACCTGGCTCCTGCCATCGGATCAGCGTGGTGCGCAGGCCGCAGCGCGCTACCGCGGCGGCCATTGGAAGGTGAACCAACGGCAAAAGGAAGACCTTTCTCTCTGTCTCTCTCTCACTGTCCACTCTGCCTGTAAAAAAAAAAAAAAAATATTTGAAAGGAGCTCCTTGGGAAGAAAGAGCATTTATTTTGGTTTATTTGCTTTTGGAGGCTTGCTATCCAAGATCAGGCAGTCTCATTAGTGGGTGTCTCATGGAGGCTGGCAATGGCAGATCATGTGTGGAGGAAGGGTCACATGGCAAGCCGGGAAGGAGAGAGAGAGAGAGAGAGAGAGAGAGAGAGAGAGAGAAAGACCTAGGCCTAGCTCAGGTTTTATAAGCAACTATCTTCTGATGGTATGCCCCAGTGACCTAGAGACCTCCAGCTGGACCCACCTTCTAAATGCCATAATTAGATTGAGTCTCTACCCTTATTCCCTTAATCACTAATATTAGACTTTGGGGACCAAGCCTTAAATATTTGGGTCTTTCAGGGACAACTAAACTATCTTCCAGCCATAGCAAATCTTTTCAAAAAATTTGCTTTAAGAATTTGTTTGAAAGGCAGAGAGAGGAGGAGAGACACACAGAGAGAGATCTTCCATCTGCTGGTTCACTCCCCAAATAGCCACAACAGCTAGGGTTGGCTCAGGCCAAATCCAGGAGCCCAGAGCTTCCTTGGGTCTCCCACATGGGTGCAGGGGCCCAAGCACTTGGGCCATCCTCCATTGCTTTCCCAGAAGCATTAGCAGGGAGATGGATCAGAAGTGGAGTAGCAGCCGGCGCCGCGGCTCACTAGGCTAATCCTCTGCCTGTGGCACTGGCACACTGGGTTCTAGTCCCTGTTGGGGCGCCGGATTCTGTCCTGGTTGCACCTCTTCCAGTCCAGCTCTCTGCTGTGGCTCAGGAGTGCAGTGGAGGATGGCCCAAGTCCTTGGGCCCTGCACCCGCATGGGAGACCAGGAGGAAGTACCTGGCTCCTGGCTTCGGATCGGCGCAGCCTGCTGGCTGCAACACGCCAGCCGTAGTGGCCACTTAGGAGGTGAACCAACAGAAAAAGGAAGACCTTTCTCTCTGTCTCTCTCTCTCACTGTCTAACTCTGCCTGTCAAAAAAAAAAAAAAATTGGAGTAGCCAGGTCTGAAACTGGCACCCATATGGGATGCCTGTATTGCAGACAGAGGCTTAACCTGCTATGGCCTAACAGTGCCCCCCATAACAACTCTTAACAGTAGTGGATGAGATTCCTGGTTGCTATATAAACTCATCGACACTTGTTATTTTCTGATTGGTAGAGTGGTGTCACATGATATTAATGTACATTTCCTTGATGACTAATAAAGTCGAGCACCTTTTTATACATGAATCAAGCATTTGAATAGCCAATTTTGTGAGGTGTGTGTTCAGAGCTTTTGCCCAATTTTCTGTTGGATATCTATCTTTTTCTTATTGATTTGTAGGAGTAATTTGTATGTACTGAATAATTCACTTCCTTGTGTTTAATGTGATTTAAGTGTTATGATTTATGTTAGGTATCTTTTTGAATGTTTTCAGGTATTCTGTTTGCTATACATCTGTATATTAAAGTCTGGAAATCGTATGGTGAATCATTGAAAAAGTAACCTTATTCAGGAATTGGGAGTTCTCTATACAATCAGCTACCATAAACTGTGTCATCATCATGGGTAATAACGATATTTTAAGTTCACAGTCTGGGGGCCGACATTATGGTATGGCAGGTTAAGCTGCTGCCTGCAGTGTTGGCATCCCATATGGGTACCAGTTCGAGTCCCAGCTGCTCCACTTGTGATCCAGCTCCCTGCTCGTGGCCTGGGAAAGCAGTGAAGGATGGAGCAAATGCTTGGGCCCCTGCATTCATGTGGGAGACCTGAAAGAAGCTCCTGGCTTTGGCCTGGCCCAGCCCTGGCTGTTGTGGCCGTTTGGAGAGTGAACCAGTGGATGGAAGACCTCTCTCTCTTTCCTCTCCCTCTCTCTATATATAATTGTGCCTTTCAAATAAATACATTTTTAGAAAAGTTAACAGTCCATTTTTTATTTTAAGCCTTTTCATATTGATTAATTCCTTATCAATTAATATTGATTAATTCCTTAAAGTTGAATACAAAGGGGCAGGTGTTATGGCACAGCAGGTTAAACCACTCCTTGCGGGATCTGCATCCCATATCAGAGTGTCTGATTCAAGAATGGGCTGTTTTCTGCTTCTGATTCAGCTTTCTACTGTTGTGTCTGAGAGGCAGTGGGTAATAGCTCAAGGACTTATGTTCCTGCCGCCCATGTGGGGGACCTTTGGGTCACAGCACCCAGTGTCTCTTTGGGGCCCCTACAGCCATGGTTGGTCTAAATCCACAGTTGACTCTGTCTCCTACTCCAGCCAGTGAAGAGTAGCAGTCACTGACTCAGTCATGGCCAATTAAGCATCATGTCCCTGGGGGCACAGCCATTGGCTCAAGGAAGGATAACTGACTCAGTCCAAGCCATTCATGTGAAACAAGACCCGCCCTGGGACAGGGAAGGAAGCCCCTAGCCTGAAGAATTTGAATTTTGGAGGATGAGATATAGTGTGTCCATCTTGAGAGAGGTCCTGTTGCAAAAGAGTCAGCTTAGAAGGAGAGAAGCTGAGACTGAGAGAATTGGGATATTCTGAGTCCTTAGGATCAGGGCACAGCTGAAGCCACTATACTTGGTCTTTTCAGTCATGTGAACCTGTGAATTCCTTGTCTTCTTAAGATAGCCTGAGCTGGTTTTACTGACACTTGAAATCTAAAGAGCCTTGATGCAAATACTGGCCCCAATAGTGTTTGAAGCATTACGTATGATATACAAAAGTAAGGCTAAGAAAGTTTAATATTCAGATGCCAGGACTGTACGTTTCTTAAAGGCTTGTGTATGGAACTAGAAATTTAGTATGGTGAAGATGTTTGGTTAGGGTTCATTTGGTGGTGGACTGGGGAGGAGAGGGTGGGAACAGAGAGGTGTGTGCCCCTGCTGATGGTCAGAAGTACTCACTCTGTTTCCCAGATGCCTGTCCTTGGGCTTGCTTGGGCAACTCACTACAAATACTCCTGGGGATTTTATCCCTAGAGATCTGGTTATTAGATAAATATAACTGTTCAAAGAGTCAAGATTTCAGGGATGGGTTGGGGGAGGGGAGAGACAATTTATATTAATATCACTAGCATTTTTTAAAAATCAGAGTTTTCTAGAAATAAAAGTAAATTGATTTGGGGAGGTGGAGGTGCATGTGTATTTCTCTTTAGTCCCTGGCTGCTTCACCTGTGATGAGGAGCATGAGCTGATGTGCCCAGCCCTCTTCCCTGCGGCATTGCTGAGAGAAAATACCTATCACTGTATTTCACACACGCTGCTTCTTAGGGTGTCAGAAACATGCTATCCACTCCCATTTCTCTTTAATTATTGAAACAATAGATGAAGAAACAGGTGTTATTGATCTTCTCCAGGTAAAGAAGTCCTAGTTTCTTTGACTCAACTGCCATACACATCAGATATCCTAACATAGGGGTTAATTTGAGGACGTGTGTTGACTTCAAACACAAGTGTATGTAAAAAGACTCATGGTTTAGTTCTTAAATGATACAACAGATGCCCAATATATGATTTTTAAAACCATTTACTTTATAAATCTGGCTCTAGGAAGAAGAGCTAACCTTTCTCTAACAGTCACAGGAAAATCAGATTATAGTTTAGCACCATCATTCATGTCTTATGAAGAAGGGACATGGAATTTGAATTATGTTCTGTCTGAATCCCTGTAAAAAGAGAACTATCCATCTTGGTCTTTAGATTTATATATTAGCTGGTATTTTAATATTAAAAGTTTATCTTTAAAAATTAAAATAAGGCTGGCGCCACGGCTCACTTGGCTAATCCTTTGCCTGCGGCGCCGGTACCCCAGGTTCTAGTTCTGGTTGGGGTGTCGGTTCTGTCCTGGTTGCTCCTTTTCCAGTCCAGCTCTCTTCTGTGGCCTGGGAGTGCAGTGGAGGATGGCCCAAGTCCTTGGGCCCTGTACCCGCATGGGAGACCAGGAGGAAACACCTGACTCCTAGCTTTGGATCGGCACAACGCGCTGGCCGCAGTGTGCCAGTTGTAGCGGCCATTTAGGGGGTGAACCAACGGAAAGGAAGACCTTTCTCTCTGTCTCTCTCTCTCACTGTCTAAATCTGCCTGTCAAAATAAAATTAGAAATTACTTTGTTTTAAAGGTAAAAATTAATTTAAAATTTAAACTTACTTATGTTTATTTAATTTTAAATGGTATTAAAATAGAAACAAAAATTGAGTAGAACAAAGCGTAGGAACTGATCTTATAATCTTGCTATTTCAAATTGTGCTTTAAAATGTAAGCAAAGGGCTGGCATTGTGGCATAGCAGGTAAAACTGCCACCTGCGGCACCAGATTCCATATGGGTGCTGGTTCCAGTCCTGGCTGCTCCACTTCCGATCCAGCTCTCTGCTAATGCTCCTGGGAAAGCAGAGGAAGATGGCCCAAGTCCTTGGGCCCCTGTACCCATGAAAGAGACCTGGAAGAAGCTCCTGTCTCCTGGCTTTAGTTTAGTCCAGTTCCAGCTGTTGTAGTCATTTGGGGAGTGAACCAGTGGGTGGAGGATATCTCTCTCTTTCTGTCTCTCCCTCTCTGTTTTTCTCTCTCTAGCTCTGCCTTTTAAATAAATAAAATAAATCTTAAAAAGGTAAGCAAAAGGGATTCTTTAAAGTGACAAACTGGAAAAATGTTTCCTCCTAATCCAACTCAAGTCCTTTAACAATTGGCTTGGATTCCTTTCTTCACACATGAATTGCCATTTACTGTCTTCTTGGCCAAACTGCAGTAAGAAATATTACATATAACCACAAAATGTTCACATTTTATCCTCTTATCTGCTAAATGAATGTATTATTGGGATTATTGTGGTTACTTTACATCTAAATATTTAACAATCTAAATGGCTTAATGTCTTAGTTATCTTACAGATGAAAACACACAGCCTTGAGATCTCTCTTGGATCCTGCTGCTAACCAGGTAAGTGTTTTGGCAAGTCATCAGGCCACTATGGCCCTCTGTTTCCTCTTCCATTATATGAGAGGCTGAAGTCAACCATGTGGGTAAGTTACAAGAGTGAAAGGTTTGGGGTCAGTGCTGTGGTGTAGCTGGTAAAGCCGCTGCCTGCCGTGCCGGCATACCATATGGTGCCAGTTCCAGTCCCACCTGTTCCACTTCTGATCTGGTTCTCTGGTAATGTGCCTGGGAAAGCAGCAGAAGATGGTCCAAGTCCTTGGGTCCCTGCACCCGCGTGGGAGACCTGAAAGAAGCTCCTGGCACTTGGCTTCAAATTGGTGCATCTCCGGCCATTGTGGCCATTTGGGGAGTGAGCCAGCAGATGGAAGACCTCTCTCTCTCTCTTTGTCTCTTTCTAACTCTGCATTTCAAATAAATAAATAAACATTTTTTTTAAAAAAACCTACTTATGAAGTCTTTACACCAAAAATATTGAATCTGAATCCACTTTAGATCTAACTTTTGGTTTAGAAGAAACCTAGGGGAGACAGAAACATATTCAAGACATTCATAGATGAATTAAAACCTGAAAAATTCTACAGTATGGACAACCTGACCTGGTTTCTTCAATACATAAATTAGGAGAAAAAAGAAAAGAAAGAGAGGGAATTAATGCATTAGGAATTAGAGACATACCAGCCAAATACAGTATATATATATATGTATAGTCTGGATCTCCTTCCAAATGATCAATGGAATAAAGAAACCATATAGTTAACAAATAAAGAGTACTTAAAAAAAAGAAACCATATAAACAATTGGGGACATTGAATGCTGATTACATGTGTCTGATATTATTAAGGATATTAATTTTTAAATGATATTTTCTTTCAAAAAAAGTTCTTTATTTCTAAGAGATGTATTCTGAGGTATTTTGAGATGGAACAATATTGTGTCTAGGTTTTGTCTCGAAATAATCCACTGTCAGCATGGTGAGGGGTATACAGGCAAAACTAGTTTGGTTATTTGTGGAACAACTGTTGAAAATGGGTTTTGGTACATGAAGGTTGATTATATCACTCTCTCTCAGATTTTGTGTATAGTTGAAAATGTCCATGATTAAATTTTTTTTAAATACCATAAGGAAATGTTAAATTTTTGAAGAGACAGGTATATTTACCCTGATTGGACATTACATAATGTACTCATATATTGAAACATCACATAGTACCTTATAAATATCTTTATATCTTTAAAAATTTTAATGTAAAATTAAATATCTTTAAAATAGGAAAAGTAACAAACATCTTGTGATAATTCATTAAACTGTACATTTGTGGTTTGTGCATGTTTTTGTGTCTATAACTATAATAGTTTCTCATGGATACCATTAAAAATCACCACAAATTGGTGGCTTTAAACAATTGAAATGTATCCTTTCATAGTTTTGGATACTAAAATATATACATTCCAGTGGATGGAAAACCTCTCTCTCTGCCCCTCCTTCTCTGTCTGTGTAACTCTGACTTTCAAGTAAAATAAATAAATCTTTAAAAAAAAGATTTGAAAAGTAGTAACTGAAAGGTTGGCCTGTATCAGTTGAATACTAACGAATCACATTGGAGTTGTCCCTGGTACTAGATTTCTACCATGTCACATAATCAAGCCCTGTTATCTTTACTTCCAAGCTTTAAATCATATCTATTTCTTTCCTTCTTAACTTTCAATGCCTTACCCTAATTGACCATTTTCTATGATACTTTTTCACTGAAATTATTATTTTATTTATTTAAAATGTTTAAACAGATTGCATATATGCAGATTAAGGAACATGATACTTCTCACTTTACTCTCTCTCTCACCCATACTCCCACACTTCCTCCTCCTTTCTCTCTTATTCCTTTTCTCAATTTTCACAATTATCTACATTCAGTTTACTTTATACTCATAAGATTAACCCTACACTAAGTAAAGAGTTTAACAAATAGTAAAAAAAAAATTGTTCTTCAACAGTAGAGACAAAGGTTGTAAACAATCACTGAATCTCAAAATGTCAATTTCACTCCTATACATTACAATTTTTGGTACACTATTAGTTACCAAAGATCAGGGAAAACATATGGTATTTGTCTTTTTGGGACTGGCTTATTACACATATTATACATATATACACATATACACATTATAGTATAATGGTTTCCAGTTGTATCCATTTTGTTGCAAAAGACAGGGTCTTATCCTTTTTTACAGTGCAGTAGTATCCCATACTATATGTATACCACAATTTCTTTATCCAGTCCTCAGTTGATGAACATCTGGTTTGATTCCATATCTTAGATACTGTGAATTGAACTTCAATAAACACGGGGGGTACAGATAAATCTTTCATATGCTTATTTCATTTCCTTTGGATAAACTCCCAGGAGTGGGATGCTTGGGTCATATGTTATATCTATTTTTAGCTTTTTCTGGTATCTCCATACTGTCTTCTACAATAACTGTACTAGTTTACATTCTCACCAACAGTAGATTAGGGTATCTTTCCCCCCACATTCTTGCCAGCATTTGTTGTTTGTTGATTTTTGTATGAAAGCCATTCTAATGGGGGTGAGGTGAAACCACATCATGGTTTTGATTTGCATTTCCCTGATGGTTAGTGATCCTGAATGTGTTTTTATGTGTCTGTTGGTCATTTGAATTTCATCTTTTGAAAAATGCCTGTTCAAGTCCTTTGCCCATTTCTTCCCCCCCCATTGGTTTTCTTTTTTTTTTAACTTTTATTTAATGAATATGAATTTCCAATGTACAGCTTATGGATTACAATGGCTTTTCCCCCCTATAACTTCCCTTCCACCCACAACCCTCCCCTCTCCCGCTCCCTCTCCTCTTCCATTCACATCATGATTCATTTTCAATTATCTTTATATACAGAAGATCAATTTAGCATATATTAAGTAAAGCTTCAACAGTTTGCACCCACACAGAAACACAAAGTGTAAAATACTGTTTGAGTACTAGTTATAGCATTAAATCACAATGTACAGCACATTAAGGACAGAGATCCTACATGAGGAGTAAGTGCACAGTGACTCCTGTTGTTGACTTAACAAATTGACACTCTTGTTTATGGCGTCAGTAATAACCCGAGACTCTTGTCATGAGTTGCCAAGGCTGTGGAGGCCTTTTGAGTTCACCGACTCTGATCATATTTAGACAAGGTCATAGTCAAAGTGGAAGTTCTCTCCTCCCTTCAGAGGAAGGTACCTCCTTCTTTGATCACCTGTTCTTTCCACTGGAATCTCACTCGCAGAGATCTTTCATTTAGGTCATTTTTTTTTGCCAGAGTGTCTTGGCTTTCCATGCCTGAAATACTCTCATGGGCTTTTCAGCCGGATCCAAATGCCTTAAGGGCTGATTCTGAGGCCAGAGTGCTGTTTAGGACATCTGCCATTCTATGAGTCTGCTGTGTATCCATCCCGCTTCCCATGTTGGATTGTTCTCTCCCTTTTTTATTCTATCAGTTAGTATTTGCAGACACTAGACTTGTTTATGTGATCCCTTTGACTCTTAGTCCTATCATTATGATCAATTGTGAACAGAAATTGATCACTTGGACTAGTGAGATGGCATTGGTACATGCCACCTTGATGGGATTGAATTGGAATCCCCTGCTTTGCCATTTCTTAACTGGATTGTTTGTTTTGTTGTTGTTGAGTTTCTTAAGTTCTTTATAGATTCTGGATATTAATTCTTTATCAGTTGTGTAGCTTGAAAATATTTTCTCCCATTCTGTCAGTCGCCTCTTTACTTTGCTAAGTGTTTCTATGATAGTTTTAATGATCTTCCTGGCTTATAATCTTGCCTCACTCTATCCCATTCTCCATACAGAAGCCAGATAGAGTAAACGCATACAAAAAAAAAAAAAAAAAAAAAAAGACCCCGAATCTAATCATTGTTCCTTCCTTGCTTTGCTCTTGAAATGGTGGTCCATTGCTTCTGGAATAAAATCCACATGCTACCATGGCTTCAAAGCTGAAAGTGATTTATCCACCAACTCTTTGCCCATTATCTGGCCCATTACTGTCCATCCCCATTGGCTTTCCTTCAGTGTCTTTGTAGAAATAGTCATTTGCTTATTTGAAAAGGGTCAAATAAGAGCTGGGGCTGGGTCAAGCTGAAGCCAGGAGCAGGGAACTCAGTTTGGGTCTCCTTTATAGGTGGAAGGGATCCAGGTACTTAAGCCATCACTTGGTGTCTCTCAGGGTGCACAATAGCAGTAAGCTGGAATTGGGAGTGGAACCAGAACTGAAACTCATGCATTCTGATATGGGACCAGCACATTAACCAGCATCTTAGCTGTCAGGCCAACCACCTGTCCATCTTTGGTATCTTTTTTTAAAAGATTTATTTATTTATTTGAAAGGCAGAGTTACAAAGAGGCAGAGGCAGAGAGAGAGAAAGAGAAATCTTCTATCCTCTGGTTCACTTCCCCAGATGGCTGCAACGCCTGAAGCCACACTGATCCAAAGCCAGGAGCCAGGAGCTTCTACCAGGTCTCCCACATAGGTACAGGGGCCCAAGGACTTGGGCCACCTTCTATTGCTTCCCAGGTCATAGCAGAGAGCTGGATTGGAAGTGGAGCAGCCGGGACTTGAACTGGCACACATATGGGATGCCGGCACTGCAGGCAGTGGCTTTATCTGCTGTGCTACAGCACCAGCCCCCATCCCTGGCATCTTAAACATGCCATGGCCAACGCCACCAAATGAAAATCCTTGAAAGAGAGAAATGAGGAAGTCTCTGCCATAGAATTTTGTTTATAAGTAGGTGAATTGCTTTTAAAGTGAAGCAGCAATTCATGCTGGATACAGATATGCTAGAAAAACGTCAAACAAAATATAAATACTTCTCCCACTCACCATCTCAGATAATGATATTTGGTATTTATTCCTTTCTGAATGTTTGTTTTCATACCATAAATATGCCATTGTCTAATTTGGTAACATGTTTTTCTCCACTCAACAATGAACTGGGAATGAGTACTCATGTTATTACATATACAGCTTCCTCAATTTTTTAGACTTTAGACCCATATTTCCAAATCGCCCTCCCAAGGATCTGCACCAATCTGCATTCCCACAGCAGCATATGAAAGGGTCCACTTCCCCACATCCCTGGAGATCTTTTCATCTCTGCCCATCTGAGAGATGAAAAACTGCCTCCTACTGCTTAATTTGCAATTCTTAGATGGTGATGAGGTTGAACTTTTTTCTTCTGATACTGTTCATCTGTTGTTCTTCATAATTGTGTAATTAAAAGTGATCATACTTTAAAGAACCGGCCAGTCTGGGGCTAGCACTGTGGTACGGAGGGTTAAGCTGCTGCGTGCGGTGCTGGCATTCCATACTGATGCCAGTTGCTTTGGGTCCCAGTTGCTCTGCTTCTGATGCAGCTTCCTGCTAATGTGCCTGGGAAGGCAATGGAAGATGGCCCAAGTGCTCAGTCCCCTGTCACCTATGTGGGAGAGCCCGGAAGCTCCTGGCTCCTTGCTTCAGCCTGGCCCAGCTCTGGCTGGCTCTTGTGTCATTTGAGGAGTGAAACAGCAGATGGAAGATCTTTCTCTCTCTATCTCTGCCTTTCAAACAAATAAATAAATCTTTAAAAACACAAAAGAGCAAACCAGTCAAGGAAGCCACTCTGTGTTGCATTGCAGCAAACCCACCACCATGGAGAACGAGTTCATCAATGCCTTGGAACCACTGGCTCTTTGGTATCTGAGCAAACAGCCTCGGTACAGAAGTCCTTCTTTTCTTCTTGTAAAACATGAGCTACAGGAAATTTTCCATAATCAGTTTTAAAAGCTTGCTGCTTTTTATTTTCCCCCAAATACACGAGGGGAAACAAACAAGAATCTTCAGATTCAGAATCTAAGTTTCAGAATGTGGCCCAACCATTTGACTTTGCCTCTGCCTGGGTTCTAATCATCTTTAGAGTTCAGTCTGGAGTTCAAGTAACTTGATTATCAGAATGCTCAGTGATAAATTTTCCTGTTACATTTATTTGATAAAGAAGGTCAGGGGTAGGTTTTTGTTGGAGCAGTTAAGATGCTGCTTGGGATTCCTGTATTCTGTATTGGAGCGCCCGGGTGTGCGTCTCAGCTTCTTCTGATTGCAGCTTCCTATGAATGTGCACCCTGGAAGGGCAGAAGGTAATGGCTGAAGTACTTAGGACCTTGCCCACGTGGGAGACTCCTGGCTTTAGCATGGTTCATCCCTGATTGTCTCAGGGATTTGGGGAATGAACCAGAAGATGGAAGATCTCTCTCATCTCTCTGCTTTCCATATAAATTATAAGGAAATATATATATATATATATATTTTTAAAAGAGAAGATTGGAGGGGCTGGCACTGTGGTATAGTAGGCTAAACCTCTGCCTGCAATGCTGTCATCCCATATAGGTGTCAGTTCATGTCCCGGCTGCTTCTCTTCTGATCCATCTCTCTGCTATGGCCTGGAAAGCAGTCGAAGATGGCCCAGGTGCTTGGGCCGCTGCACTCACGTGGGAGATGGGCAAGAAGCTCCTGGTTCCTGGCTTTTACTGGGCCCAGGCCCAGCTCTTGTGGACATTTGAGGAGTTAACCAGTGGGTGGAAGATCTCTCTCTCTCTCTATCTCTCTCTCTGTCTGTAATCTTGCCTTTCAAATAAATAAAATAAATTTAAAAATATATTTTAAAAAGAGGGTCAGAGAAAAGTATAAGGAAATTCTATTTGTCTATATTACTCTTGAATGGTCAAATTTCTTTTGCTTCGGGTTAAAAAGTAACATCAGGTATTTCAGGCACAATACCTGGTATTGTACTGTAGATTTGAAAATGTACCAGAAGCTTGTTTGTTATGCCTACTAGGGATTACAGCCAGAGTATTTTTTAACTGTCCAAGGTCCTGAAACCTTACATATTTCTCTTGAACAGTCTTGTGTATTATCTTGAACTCATAATGATTTATTCATGGAACAGACTTTTATCACTCCATACTTCTCATGTCCTCTTTCACTGACATTTATATACGCTAATAAATAAATTAAATAAAGCTAATTAAATAAAGTTAATACATTTGAATATGGATCAGCTGACTGAAAAGGGTAATCTTATATGAGATGGGCTGTAAAATGTTCTAAGAGCTCCTTTTCTTAAAAAAATCAAAGACATAAATGTGATTCTGGTTTGGAGACCAACTGTCTTCTAAACAAACACGAAAGCATAATGAAATGACCCAAACTGCAGCTGAATAGAGCCACAATTGCAAACAGAAATTCTAAAGAAAGAAATGATTAGAAATTCTAAAGAAAGAAATGATTAGACAAGGTCCTCGGGAATAAAAAGAAACAGTGTAAGTTGATAAATACAAAAATCAAGAGTACCATATTTAAGACTTAAAAAAAGAAGCTGTAAAATAAAAAGGCACATGGAACTGCTACTTTTTAAAAGACATGTATTTATTTATTTGAAAGGCAGAGTTACACAGAGAGAGAGAGAGAGAGACAGAGAGACAGAGAGAGATGTATCTTCCATCTGTTGGTTCACTCCCCAAATGGCTGTAATAGCTGGTTCTGGGATGGTATGAAGCCAGGAGCCAAGAGCTTCTTCTGAGTCTCCCATGTGGGTGTAGGGACCCAAGTACTTGGGCCATCTTCCACTGCTTTCCTAAGCCATAGCAGAGAACTGGATCAGAAGTGGAACAGCTGGGGCTAGAACCGGCACCCATAGGAAATGATGGCACCACAGGCTGGGGCTTTAACCTGCTGCGCCACAGTGCCGGCTCCACTATTTTCTTTTGGTGGCAAATATGGAGGGCCAAGGAACATGGTGTATGATTTCATGGGAAGGAAAGGAGACCCTGGAGAGATGAACGGTTTTGACTGCTTCAATACCTCATCCTTTCCAAAGCAAGGGTCAGCTTTGATTAGACTTGCGGCTCATGTGTCATCCATGACGGGAGTACAGGAAGTCAAACTAAATCAAGAAAGCAAGCATCAACATTTATTGAGTGCTCTATGTAGCTGAAGGAAATAGGACAGGCGCAAAGAGAAAAATAAATTAGAAAAGGTGGTTTAAAATTTTTTTATTTTTATTTTTTGAAAGCCAGAGGGACAAATACAGACAGTGAGAGATATCTTCCACTTGCTGGTTCTCTTCCCAAATGCCTGCTGGGCCAGGAAAAAGCCAGGAGCCTGGAACTCCATTTAGATCTCCCACATGGATGGCAGGGACTTGGGCAAGCACTTGGGTCATCACTTGCTACCTCTCAGGGTATGCATTAGCAGGAATGCAATTGGAAGCAGAGCAACGCTAGAACCCAGACACTCCAAAAAAGGATGTGGGGCATTGCAGGTGGCACCTTCACCACTAGACCAAATGCTCACCACTACAAATGATGACTGCCTGCTCAAATAGATAGGTAAGACACAGAGAAAGATAGGACTTCGAATGTAGAATTTGGGGCAGGCATTGTGGTGCAGTGGACTAAGCTGTGCTTGGGATAACCTCATTCCATGTTGGAGGGCTTGGTTTGAGTCCCAGATATTCTACTTCTGACCCACCTTTCTGTTAATGTGTCTGGGAGATAGCGGGTGATAGCTCAAGTTCTTGGGTTCCAGCTACCTATGTGGGAGACCTGGATGGAGTTCCTAGCTCCTGGCTTCAGCCTGTTCTAGCGTTAGTTGTTGTGTCTGAAGAGTGAACCAACATACAGAAGATATCGCTGTGTCTCCCTTTTTCTGTCACTCTGCCTTTCAAATAAATAAATAAATATTTAAAATAAAAAGAATTTATTGAACAACAAAATCTCTAATGGAACAACAGAAACTTAGGAAGGCTAAGTGACTTATTCAGGTTCACACAGCTTGAGAGCGGCATAGCTAGGACTAGAAATTAGTAGTTCCAATCACTACATAGGGGTGTTTCTGTTCTGTTCTAGCTATCTCATATATGAAAACCTTAACACTATTATCAGTAAGTGTGCACTAGTGTTAGGCATAGAGGGCTAGGGAAATATAGCAATAAAATGAATTGATGATGAAATGAATGGTATGGGAGGTAGATATGCAAAGTGAGTCAAGTGAGAAAAGTCTGGTTTAATATGAATTTTAAGGAGAGAGCATTGAGCAAGGGGCACAAGGAAGACAGAGGAGATGGTGGGTGGAGGTGAAGAAGGCCCCCACCAGATGACAAGCAGATGCCAGTACCATGCTGTTGGGCTTCCCAACTTCCAGACAGTGAGCTAAATAAACATGTGCTCTTCCAATTGCCTGATTTCAGGTATTTTGTCATTGTAACAGTAATGGACTAAGATTCCAGGAAAGTTTAAAAAGCTTTCACTACATGATTATAATGATTGCATTTTACAATCCCACTTTTTCACCAGACAACCTCAGATTTTTTTTTTTTTTGACAGGCAGAGTGGACAGTGAGAGAGAGAGAGAGACAGAGAGAAAGGTCTTCCTTTCTCTGTTGGTCCACCCCCAGTGGCCGCTGCAGCCGGCACCGCGCTGATCCGAAGCCAGGAGCCAGGCGACTCTCCCGGTCTCCCATGCGGGTGCAGGGCCCAAAGACCTGGGCCATCCTCCACTGCACTCCCGGGCCACAGCAGAGAGCTGGACTGGAAGAGGAGCAACCGGGACAGAACCAGTGCCCCAACTGGGACTAGAACCCAGTGTGCTGGCGCCGCAGGCAGAGGATTAGTCTATTGAGTTGCGGCGCTGGCCTACTTCAGAATTTTTAAAGCAATTGCATCTCTGATGGACTGGAGGTCACTGTGAATATTATAAACTTTGGAAGGTTCTCTAGATTTCCATGGCGAAGAGGCAGGAGAAAGAAGGAATGCACTAACTCCAGGCTATTCCTTTTTGAGTATAAAATTTAATAGAAAAGGTCCCTGATGTCAGTTTCTGAAATTCGATTTGCCAGAAAAACACCCTCTATGGCCAATGTGCCTGTATTACAAATAAAAGCCCTCTTACCAAAGACAAAAAATAATAGATGTTGCTATCTTCTAGGAGTAGAGGAGAACAAAGCAAAACATTGCTACAAACCTATGAGGGTTGCTTTCTCTCTGTAGCTTTCTTAATAAAATAACAAGTTATCCAGTTGGCCAGAGGCAGAGCATGGATTCCCTCACAATGTTTTAGAATTAAATTGATTATTTCCATCATTCATGGCTCAAAAGTCATGGATGCATCACTATAATGCATCAGCGTAATATTAAATTCAAGCTTAATGTTATGATTTCAAGAAAGTTCATGGCTATGCTGCCGCAGAGCTCTGATGTTGTAATCCTTTTCCAACTGAGAAAAACAGAATTTAAGAAAGCAACCTGAAAATGTACAGAAAGGACAAACATAGCAATGTATCTTCTTCGAAACTGATTTAAAATTAATTTTGATTCACCTATAGTACAAAATACTTCGTGTATTTTTCTAAAAATCGACATAGAATGATTGGAATTCATCACTTACTCCTGCTCATTGCATCCATCTGTAATCTTACATAAAGCACCAGGGCATACAGTCGTTTTATTTATGCATTGTTCACAGGCACCAGGCTGGGGGTGGGGGTGGTGGGGACTGAAATCCAACCCAAGTTCTGGACACACAGCCATGCTTCCTGGTATCAGTACGTCCTCCTTGCCACTGCACTTCCCCCCCAACCCCAGCGGCATCTGTGCCATGAGCAAAGAACAGTGGCACTTTCTTTCTTTCTTTTTTTTTTTTTTTGACAGGCAGAGTGGACAGTGAGAGAGAGAGAGAGACAGAGAGAAAGGTCTTCCTTTTTGCCATTGGTTCACCCTCCAATGGCCACTGCGGCCGGTACATCGTGCTGATCCGAAGGCAGGAGCCAGGTGCTTCTCCTGGTCTCCCATGGGGTGCAGGGCCCAAGCACTTGTGCCATCCTCCACTGCCTTCCTGGGCCACAGCAGAGAGCTGGCCTGGAAGAGGGGCAACCGGGACAGAATCCGGCGCCCTGACCGGGACTAGTACCCGGTGTGCTGGCGCCGCAAGGCGGAGGATTAGCCTGTTGAGCCACGGCGCCGGCTGAACAGTGGCACTTTGCATCTCAGGTCAGTCCCTTGATGCTCTCCATCCAGATGGGAGACCTTTCTCCAACTACTGTATAAGCTAACAGTGCTCACACAGGGTAGTTGCCATCTAGGCTAACGGTGGCCATCTAGGCTGGAAGTGACCTTGTTTATAAACCAATGGGTAGAATTTTTTACTTTCCAAGGCCTTCCTTGCTGGTGGAAGACTTCATTGGGTAAATTTTGACGAGCCGAGATTCTATTACAGTGCATTGGATAGTGGGGCAATAATTGATGGGTATGGTTTTAGTCCATTTTCCATTGCTATAACAAAATAACTCAGACTGAATAATTTGTAAATAAAATAGATTTATTTAGCTTACAGTTCTGAAGGGCGGGAGGTGCAAGATCACTGGCTCTGCTTGACTCTGGTGAGCGCCTAATGGGCAGATGGCATCACGATGGCAGAAGTGCCAGGGAGCCAGACCACACAGTAAAGGCAGGAAGGCAGAGTGAGGAGGGGTCACACAACTCACTCTGCAGGAACTAATGGGGGTCCATGAGAACTATGAATTCTTTCCCAGGGCAGCCGTGCCACTACAAAGTTTGGGATCTGAGGAATATAGTTACTTACAGCTTTTTTTTGTATCTGAGGACAGGTAAGATGCTGATTAAGACCCCAATACCCACATCCCAAATCAACAGTACCTGTGTTTGATTCCTATTGCTGGCTCCTGACCCTAGCTTCCCATCAATGCAGACTCTGGGAGGCAGCTCAAGTTACTGTGTCCCTGAATCCATTTTGGGGATCTGGATTGGGTTCCCAGCTCCTGGTTTTGGCCTGTCTCAGCCTTGGCAATGTGGGCGTTTGGGAAATGAATCAGTAAATGGGTACTTTCTCTTATGTCTCTTTGTCTTCCAAATAAGTAATAAATAATGAATAACAAATTTTAAAAATAAGGCAAATTTGTAAAGAAATGAAAAAGAATTATCTTGAATAGAGGATAAAATAAGACGCCCAGAAATTACAGTTGTCAATTTAACTTTGATTCCTAAGATAACAAATGTTACAGATCTTTAATTATTTTGCGGGTCCAAGTGGATCAATATGTTAATGTATATCAGTAACATTAGAAGGCTATTTAAATAAATGTAGGGGTATCATATGAACTGGAAAGATGTCTTCTTTCTATACTCAGCATTATTAACCAACCACTGGAAGAGCAGAGTAGGCCGACCAATATAATGTGATCATGGAGAACTGGATAAAAGTCAAAGTAGTTGCAGCAAGACTGCATATCTGGGTAAATACTCCAAGATGGACACACATCTGATGTGATTTCAGAGACATAACCTATCTCTTTCCTCTTCTCTTCCCCAGTTCTTGTTTTATTTGTTTGATAGTGCCTGATAGCCCAAGATTTTTTACCTGTTGTTAAAATGCAAATACTTATGGGATGGGAAAGCATTGTCTTCCAGTGTTGTTTCTTTTAGGGAGCACAGAGGGCTCACTTTGATAGGGAGAACAGTATAAGGGGTTAGTGCCCCAGAGGTGGGGAGGTGACAGTTGGGTGGAAAAAGGGTCAAAATGATTTCAACCATAGTTTTGAGTGAAGCTGACTCTATTCCAGAGATCAGAACAACTTCATGTCATGAGCTCTGCGTAGGGAATGGTAATCTGACTTAAAAGATGAGTGGGCTCCTGGCTTCAGCCAGACATCTCTGATTTGATTTCTACCTCCATCTCTAGCCACATTTACTTGGACAAGCAGGAGTTTTTCCAAGCTCCAATTTCCTCTTCAACAAATATGCATGTTGCCAGATACTTGTCAGGCATTGTTTTGAATGAACTCATGATAATAATAATACATGTCTCCCAGGACTGTTAAGAGAACTAAATGGGATAATCTTAAAAAATGATTGCTATCTGTCCCCAGCAGTCAGTAAGAAGAATCTCATGAAACAAGGAATCATAGGATGATTCCTTTCATCTGTAAATCCCTGCACGGTTTAAAAAGCCCTTTCACATCTCGTGTCTCCTTATAGCCATCCTGTAGGGCAGAGCGAGCTAGATATTCAGTGCCCCACTTGATAGGTGAGGAAACTGAATGAAGCTTGGTACGATTTACTTCCTTTGAACTTGTTACTGATTCCTGTTTTATAGATGGAGAAACTCAATACGGCTTAGAGAGATTCTGACTGTGCTTTTATAAAATTTGTAGTGAAAAACATGCTTTTAGAAAAACTGTGGGCCGGCACCGTGGCTCAATAGGCTAATCCTCCGCCTTGCGGCGCCGGCACACGGGGTTCTAGTTCTGGTCGGGGCACTGGATTCTGTCCCAGTTGCCCCTCTTCCAGGCCAGCTCTCTGCTATGGTCCGGGAGGGCAGTGGAGGATGGTCCAAGTCCTTGGGCCCTGCACCCGCAAGGGAGACCAGGAGAAGCACCTGGCTCCTGCCTTCGGATCAGCGAGATGTGCCGGCCGCGGCGGCCATTGGAGGGTGAACCAACGGCAAAAAGGAAGACCTTTCTCTCTGTCTCTCTCTCTCACTGTCCACTCTGCCTGTCAAAAAAAAAAAAAAAAAAAAAAAGACTGTGAGTTGGCCCAATGCCTGCACATATTGGCGAACTGGTAAAAAGAGGCGAACTGGACATGATGAAGAGGATGCTGGACAATTTAATCTCAATAGATAAAAATTATTTGTGGGTCAGTGTTTAGCCTAGTCATTAAGATGCTGGTTAAGATACCTAACTCCCATTTCAGAGTGCCTGGGTTCTAATTCCAGAGACTCCTGATTCCGGCTTCCTGCTACCGTGCACCTGGGAAGCTCAGGTAATGGCCCAAGCACTTGGTTCCCTGCCACCCCTGAGGATGACCTGGATTGAGTTCCTGGCTTTTGCCTTAGTGTGACCCAGCCTTACCCATTATGGGCATTGCGGAGTGAACCAGTGGCTAGAAGCTCTAGCTCTCTCTCTCTGCCTTTCAAAGAGAAACAATTTTTTAAAGTTATTGGAAAAGTCCTATTGATCTTCTTCTTCACTTGTACATTAGAAAACTTAAGGAAGGGATTTGGACTGGAAGTAAGAAAAGGTTTTTACTTCAACAAAGTATCTTGGAGTCGGCACTGTGGTGCAGCAGATTAACACCCTGGCCTGAAGTGCCGGCATCCATATGGGCACTGGTTCGAGACCCAGCTGCTCCACTTCCTATCCAGCTCTCTGCTATGGCCTGGGAAAGCGGTAGAAGATGTCCCAAGCCCCTGCACCCACATGGGAGACCTGGAAGAAGCTCCTGGATTTGGATCGGCACAGCTCTGGCTGTTGCGGCCAACTGGGGAGTGAACCATCAGATGGAAGGCCTCTCTCTCTCTCTCTCTCTCTGCCTCCCATCTCTCTGTGTAACTCTGACTTTCAAATAAATAAAATCTTAAAAAAAAAAGTTTCTTAAAGTTTGGAAAAGTCAATCAGTAAAGGATTTGGAATATCTTTCAGTAGATATATTTAGAAACCTTGGTTAGCCATATAAATTGGAATCTTATTTAGAGGTAGAAAATTGAGCCAGGAAGTATCTTGAAATGATCTCTTTCAAACCTGATTCCATGATTCAGCAAACATTTAGATGACTTAGTGGTAGGAGAGGAAAGTTCTAACATTACATTTGTTTCAATTATTTTCAACCAAATATATATTAGCCTTAAAAGCCATAGAAATGATATAAATATATTTTAAAGATTCCCATTGGATGCTGGGACTATGTCCCACCTCCTATGAACAACATCTTTTCTACTAGTCAGACTATTCCAACCCTCTCATTGGCTGACTGGAGAAGCATCTCTCAACACGTTCAGATACTAGGCCCATCTAAAGGATTCTTTTTAAAAGACTTATTTATTTGCTTGAAAGGTGTTGTTACAGAGAGGGAGAAGCAAAGGCAGATTCTCCATCCACTAGTTTACTCCCCAAATAGCTGCAAAAGCCATGGCTGGGCCAGGCTAAATCCAAGAGAGCCAGTAGCTTCTTCCAGGTCTCCCATGAGGGTGCAGAGGCCCAAGCACTTGGGCCACCTTATGCTGCTTTCCCAGACCTAATACTAGCAGGGAGTCCAATGGGGGGGAAGTGGAGCGGCCGAGACATGAACCAGAGCCCATATAGGATGCAGGCACTGCAGGTGGCGACTTTACCCACTGCACCACAGCACCAGCCCCTAAAGGATTTTAACTGTCAAGTTGAAAGACTCTGGAAATAAGTCTGGCTCATAAAAAATAGGTTATTTAAAGCATGCATAATTTCAAGTTTTGGTTCAAATTAAAACCTTCCTAGATTTATATGAAAATAAAAACTCATTTTTTATGTATGACCCTATTGAATTGTTTTAAAGATTTATTTATTTATTTGAAAGCTACAATTAGAAGGAGAGAGAAAGAGAGAATCTTCCATCCACTGGTTTACTCCTCAGACGGCCCCGCACTAGCCAGAGCTGGGCCAGGCTGAAGCTAGGAGTCAGGAGCTTCGACTGGGTCTTCCACTTGGACTATTCTCTGCTGCTTTTCATTCGGGCTATTAGCAGGGAGTTGGATAGGAAGTGGAGCAGCTGGAACCTGAGCTGGCATCCATTTGGGATGCCGGCATTGCAGGCTGCGGCTTTACCTGCTACACCGCATTGCAGTCCCTGAGTTCTTGTTTTTAAATCTGGTAAAGTGCTATATGTGTCTGTCAACTCGGCATGTATGTATGAAAACTCTCACCCATTCCTAAAATGTGGCCTTTGGGGGCTTAAGAAACAAGGATCACTTCTTTGAGTAGGTCTAGGACTACAGAGGACAGAAATTGGAATGAATGGGGATACAGCTGCCTTTTGTTCTATGGAGGTTGGCAGAGCGGTTGAGTTTATAAAAGAAGGTATTATTTTAATGACCTACTAACTCAATGGATCTTCAGCTACATCATGACAATCTGCATTATCAAAAAGCAAATGAGTTTGGGTTTGAAAGGAAGAAAGGAAGTTCATTTTAAAAAGATGGGAAGACTATTGTAGAATAAAACACACGAAGTAGACAAAAAAACCATGTGAAATCTTCGATTTGGTCCTGGTTGTTTTAGTTTGTTCATGCTGCTGGACTGGGCAATATATATGTCACAGGAGTGTTTTTGTCACAGTTCAGGAAGCTGCAAAGTCCAGGATCAAGGTGCCAGCAGATCTGGTATCTGCTAAGGCCCGGCTCTCTGCTTCCAAGGGATACCTTCTTGCTGCACCCTCACCTGGTGGAAGAGCAAAACGCACAGACTTGGGACTGGTGCTGTGGCTCAGCAGGTCAAGCCACCATCTACAGCGCCAGCATCTCATATGTGCACCGATTTGATTCCCTGCTGCTCTACTCCTGATCCAGCTCCCTGTTGATGTGCCTGGGAAAGCAGCAGAGGATGGCCCTTGGACCCCTGTACCGATGTGGGAGACCCAGATGAAGCTTCTGGCTCCTGGCTTTGGCCCGAACCAGCCATTTGTGGAGTGAACCAGCGGATAGATGATCTCTGTCTGTCTCTCCTTCTCTCTGTCTCTGTAACTGTGCCTTTCAAATAAATAAATCTTAAAAAAAAAAAAAAAGGGACAAACTTGCTCCCTCAAACCCTGTCACAAAGGCATTAATCCCATTCACGAGGGTGGAGCTCTCATGACCCAGTCACAGCCTAGAGTGCCCACTTCTTCATGATACTGCATTGGGGTTACATTTCAACATGTGCTTTAGGGAGACACAAATATTGAAACTACCGCACTGGTTTTTAACCAAACAGCCATCATTTTCGTGTGCATTTGAAAATTTCTAAAGCAAAACATTGATGGTAGAAACAACCACCAAAGAAACTTACCTGAGATCATGCTTTGGGGTCGCTCCAAGAGCAGGAACTTGTTTCGTGAGAAGCAGGATTATAGCCCTTTAATGTTTGGTGAGGCCTTTGGCACACAGGAGCTTAAACAATATCTTCTTACAGGCTAAGATTTAATACAGAGAAACTCAGAAGAGGATGCAGTCCTGGGTTATGAAACATGTTCATCAGCCTGACGCTTTAATGACACGTTTTTTCGAGTTCATGGTATGTTGTCCTCATTAATCCCCAATCAGAGGTTTGAGTCATCAAAACAAAGCTGCAGGGTTCACGCACACAGAGGCTCACGTTTCCAGAGGTCTGATACACGACACCTCCTGCCCTTTCCCTGCGGATGCCGGCTCCAGCTTTTCCAGGCCAGAGCAGAGCCCGAGATTAGAGCAACATATACTTAAGGGTGTGTTTTTGCAGATGCTGGCTGGGACATGAAGACAAAAGCAGGAGTTCTTAAAGGCTGGACACTTCACTGGGAAAAGAGAACATTTCTGGTAGGGAAGTTAACGGTGAATGTCTGGCCCCATCAGTTTCTTCCCTGAGGGGGAACGCACAGGGAGTGTGTGGGGGGTGGGGGTGAGAGGCTGGGGGTTGGGGGGGGGTGGACAGCTCTACAGAATGACGCGGAAACCTGGCCACAGTTCCTGTGAGATGACTTGGAAGTGTCTCAAGGGTGAGGAAGAGATGGAAGACGGATTTTTCCTGAACTTCAGGGAGGAATGATGAAAACCAAGGGCAACACTCCAAGGCGGTTTCTCGAGTTCGCTCTGATATTCGTGAATTCAAAGTAGATTCGCATCCGCTCCACCTCCTCGCCAGCACTCAGCCGGATTCCCCAAGCTGCTTCATCACCCCCCCGCCACTCGCCGTCCCAGCAAATTCTCCGGCTCACCCCGGAATCGGCCTTCCGCTCTGCTCTGGCTGGCCAGGTCATTGCAGGCACCCGGGGCGCCCCACGCGGCAGGCAGCGCGCCCGGGTTCCGGGTTCGCGGCTGCAGCCCGGCCTGCAGCGTTGGGGAGGAGGTCAAGGGGGCAGCCAAGTTCTGGAAAACTTGCTCGCCAGAGATGACTGGGGCCTCGGGCTCCCCCAGCCCTCCCCCGGCGCGCGTGAAAGAGCGGGTGCGGCAAAGCCTGGCCGCGCTCCGGCCAGTCAGCCTGTGAGCCGCAGAGCCCGGGAGACCCGCAGCGCGGCTTTTCCCGCGTGTGCGCCCAGGACGCGGCGGCGGCGCCAGCCGGGGGTCGTGGCCGGTGCCTCGAGGGCAGGGAGACTTTTGCGCCACGATGCTTTGTTTTCCTGCCGCAGGCACCCGGGGCGGTCTCTTCCCCTCAGACTTTACCCGCCCGCGGCCGTAGCCATGGAAGTTGCGGCGGCACCGGGCGACAGGGCACCGCTTGGCGCGGCGTTTGTTTTGGATGTTTTTCCTCCACACAGACCGCTTCTTTGCTGCTTCTTCGGGCAAGTGGACTCCAGTCTGTAAGTAACCAGAGGGGAGAGCCGAAGGGGACAGGAAGGGATGGGTCGTCACCGCGCCAAGCCGGTTGTCTCTCTTGGGATGGGGTCTCCCGCCACTCCGACCCCTCCCCCTTTGGGTCCACGCCACATACGCATTTTGGGAGGAGCTGCGTTTGATTTCAGGCACGTTGAGGGGACAGGTGTGGAGATTATTAACTTGATTCTTCTTGGTGGGTTGTCCTCTTTTTTGGTCACAAACTTGGTTTACTCACATCCTGAGAAGGGGGATTCAAAGTGGGGTGAGAGAAAGTCGTAGACGTTGGTGGGGGCGGGGAAGAAGGAGGTCAGAGGCCTTCAGAGATTTAGCAGGGAGAGGACCCCAGGGCCAATGTCCAGTGCGCACCTTGAACTCAGAACTGGAGTGCCAGACCCCCCATCTTGCTCCCCACCCCAAGAGCATCATCCTCAAACCCCAGCCCTCCCAGTAATTGCCCTGCTGATGCCATTCTTGTGGAGGTCCCGCATCACCTCGGGACCAAAACAGTTGCACTGGTTTGTTGATTGACTGAAGGATTCCCACCCCCCCCCAACAGGAATTTGAATTCCCAGAAGTAGATCCTAGAACATAACCATAGCCCAATCCATTTTCTAAGGACGGAGGGATAATACACTTGTTATATCTGTATCTATATCTATATCTATATCTATATCTATATATGTATCTATCTCTATCTCTATCCCTATCTCTATCTATCTATATCTCTCTGTATATTTAGACTTTCATTGCACTGAAAGAATCCATCTGACAGTTTCAGGATTAAAGCCATGAGTCCAGGGACCAGGGGAGCTCACGCGGTTCTGGCACGAACTGTGGGCTTTGGGGCAGGTAAACTTGTGTTTGAATCTCCGTGTTGTGACCTTGGGAGTGCTCTGAGCTTTGAACTTCTCATCGGTAAAAGGAGGCCAGTGGGAGCCTCTCAAAGCCATGCAGCGAAGAGGAAATAAAAGGGGAGAGGATGCTTCCCATCCTCGGAGGATTCTGGGGAGAGGGTATCTGTCTCTGCTGGTCCCTCTGGAGGTAAACACATTGCATTGCAGTGACCGGGCTACAGCCCAACTGCCCATGAGCAGCTAAGGAAGAAAGAGCCGAGTGAGGCTTCGATGTCTTGATCAGGAGCAGCTTCCTTTGGGCTTGGGGACAGAATTTATAAACACACACTGGTGTCTCCGGGGCATGGCTGGGGAGAAGCAGAAATTCTGTTTGTTTTATTTCTGGGTCTCATTAATAGAGGGAGCTCAAGTGTGGACACACAGTGCAGAAGCGCCTCTAAAGCCCCCGGGGGACCTGGCCAGAGGCGGAGGAGGCAGCGCAAGGCCTCGGGCTCAGTAGCAGTTTTACCTGAGCCGGGTCTGCAGAGACCTCAGGGCTGCAGCCTGGGCTGCCTGAAGAGTCGGTGACAAAGCACTTGCCAGCCTTTCTTGGAGTCCACAGTGGACTTCTGTGGATGCTGCCCTTGGACTCAGAAACCTGGGTGAGACCGTGGTGGGTGGATGATGACATAGGGTGCTGACAGAGGGCTCCCCAGAAACCTCAAGGTGTCCTACAGTGGCTCCCCCCTGTTTTAGGACCACTGCTGGGGGTGGGGGGTGGGGGGTTGGGAATAACCTGAGCAGTTAGCTTCTCTTGCGTAAGACAGCAACCATCTAATCTGACCTTATGGCACCAAACAGTAAGCCCCACGAAGGCAAGGTCTCTGTCTACCTTGTTCTCTGCCCTACGTCCAGCGCCTGTCACATTCGTGGCGTATGATGGGGTTCAATATATGCAGGTGCAGGATGAGCCATGAATTTTGAGAACCTTAACTATAAGCCAGAATAAGGGGCGCATGCTACTTCCTAGCCAACAGTGCCATATACAGTTCATGCCTTCATTTAGCAAGTGTTTCTTGAGCATCTACTACGCGCCAGGCTCCGTTGCTAGACACCCGAAGGAATCTGTAAGCATCATTCACGTTTATACTTTCAGAGCAGCCCATTCATGAGCACCTCCGCACAGTCTGGCTTTTCTCAGGCCGAGGCCTGACCACAACCCCCCGTGGGGTTTCAAGCAGGCGCACCACGAGTGGAGGGTGTGGGAGTGCCCCAGGTTTAGTATCTTTCCAGGAACATGGTGGGGGTCCCTTCCCACCTGCCCCTACCGAGTCCCCGGGCAGCTGCCCGGTCGCCAGGTCTGGTAACTGCTTTCCTCTGGGGCCTCTGCTCCTTCCTTCAGCCCCCTCTCTGGCCTCCGGGCGGCGGCTCCAGCCGGTCTGCAGGTAGATGGGGAAGGAACCAAGCTGCGCCTGGGGAATCTTGCTTCCCCAGGTGGGGAGATCGCAGCCGACGCGGAACGGCCCCAGAACAAAAGGCTCATGGCTGGCACCGGCCTCCCCCGGGTGCGGCGGGGACGTGGGTTCGGGGCTCAGGCGGGAGAACCCGGCGCGGGAGGGGACCAGAGTGAAGACATGAAGTGAGAAGTGGGGGGCGCCCAAGGTGGGAGCGGCGAGACGAGGTCGCCCCGCGGCAGAGGTCCGCGGCGGGGCCGCAGCGGCCCTTCCTCCGCCTCCTGCAGCGCCTTCCAGGCAGCCAAGCGTGTCTCCGGCTGCAACTCCACCGAGCGCGCCGCGGCCAGCTCCACGCCCGCCCGCCCGCACGCAGGCTCGCCCAGCCAGTAAGTAGCGGCGCGCCCGCCGCGGCTTTCCGGCCCCCGCGCCCGCCGCCGCTCGCTGCCGGGGGCCCGGGGACCCGCCGCCGGGGCTGGGCACCGCGGTCCGCTGCGCGCCCCGCGCCCTCCCGCCGTGGCGCGGCGTCTGCGGCGCGCGGCGGGGAGGGTCGCCCTAGCCGCGCGCTCCCCGGGAGCCGCGCCACTCCTGCGTCCAATGGCTTTCGCGGGGTGGGGAGTGGGGGGCGTCGCCCGGGGGCGAGCAGCGGCGGCCGGGGTGGGGCGTGTACGCTCGGCGCGGCCGAGCGAGGCTGACGTGCCCGCCCAAGCGCGTGCCCGGGCGAGTGTGTGCGGGCGTGTGTGTGCGGGCGTGTGGGCGCACACGCCTTCGGGGGCCGGAGTGACACTGCAGTGGGCTTCTCACTCGCCCTGGTCTCACCGGCTGCTCGGGCCCCCAGCCTGCCGGCGCCGCTTTGGGGAAGCTTTTCCGAGCCTCCCTGTCTCCGTCCTCTCATCCACCCTTCGCGATCTTACTTTTGCTTTTACCCACGGGGGCTGCGATTGGCCACCCCCTCCACCGGTGCAATCATCCTAGCGGTCTCCAGTTCTTTCCTAAGCCGGTCTTTCCCCACCTGTCTTTCTCTGGGGTGCCCGCGCGGGCCGGTGCAAGGCGCCCCCATCCTTGGAAATTGTTTGGTTGGACTGCTGTACCGAGGCGTGGAAAGCCCCGAAGGCTTTATTGTTATTTTGATTCTTTTCATTTCTTCCCCTTCTGGGCAACGGAGCAATGAAATTTCCAATCGAGACGCCAAGAAAACAGGTGAACTGGGACCCTAAAGGTTGGTATTTCCTACTTTTGGCCGGCCTCCTCGCCCTGCCGCTCTCCGCGTGTGCGCGCCTCCAGGAGTGGAAGCGCTCTCGCTCCTGGTAGCGTGTGTCCTGAGGCTGGGAAATGCGCCCAGGAACTGCAGCGCCGGTGGGAGGAGGGCGGAGGCAGCGTGGGTTCCGAACCCAGATCGTGTCTGTCATTGTCACATAATCATTGTCCCTCCTGGATTGTTTCACGATCTATTTAAAGATACACCAAGCCAGCTATTTGGCTTGAAATTGCACCAAGTGTGGGCATTTGCTTTTGACTTTGTGTGTGTGTGCGTGTCCTTTGTTTCTAGTGATCTTTGTCTCTCTGAGATGGGTGGGGTGCCTCCCCTTGGACCTGGAGCTGCGCCGCGTGCCCGGGAGTGTCCTCAGTGGGAAAGGTTTCCAGGCAGCAAGTGGGGCTCCTATCTGCAGCCACCGTCCCTGGGGTGGCCCTTCTCGCAGGGTGCGCGGAATAATGGGGCCCACAGGGGCTCTCGAGGCTTCTTGGCTCAGTTCTATTACCAAACCAGGCGCGAGTTTGGCTTAGGTGGGAGAGGAAGAGGGAGGGGGCTGTGGTTGTCTGGAAGGGTGGGGCTGGCAGTAGCTGAGAAGGGATCTGTGGTGTGGTTTACACGGCTTTAGGGATGTTGGACCGTGGCCTCTCTGGGCAAAAGGGAGAGATTTAAGACCGATTTTGGTGTACCTTGCCTGACTCACTTGTGTCGGTAATTATACAGATGTTAAGGCATCTGCTGAGTGATGGGGAGGGGGGAGCAGAAGTTGACACCCTGTGTCCAGTTGTGATAAGAACGCACTTCAGCATTTCCCTTAGCTCCCCTGGAGGCTGAGTTGGACCAGCCATTGCCTCTGTGTGTTTTGGGGTTGAATTTTCTGTATTCGGTGTATATGTGTTTAATGTTCTTTATGGCCACACATCTTTTCCTCCAGACTGGAAAGAGGAAACCCATTCATTCATTGGATAAATGTTTTATGAATTGACTTGCTGGTGGAGAGCGAGTGGAGAAGTATTGCCTTCTAAAAACATCAAGGTGTTTTTTACACACCTTCAGCACAAACCCAGACTTCTATTTTGTTTCCAAATCTCTGGGCTTAAGGAAGTGTGCTTTGAATATTTTTGGGATTCCTCCAAAATCTTTTTATCCAGTACTAGTACACACCAAGCAAGCACTGTTGTAGGCATTGGAAAAACAGCCACAACGGGAGAGAAAAAAGCTTTGCATGTGTGGAGTTTATAGTGAGGGAGATAGATCTATTGATCATGGCATGGAGTAGTGAATAATTACAAGTTTATTAATGTTCCATGAAGTGTTTTAAGAAATAGTCTGATGAAAGAGATTGACAAAGACCAAGGCAGGTGGACAGTCAGGGAAGGTTTTCTTGAGGAGATGGCACTGTATGGTGACCTGGAGTGGGAGTTGATTGACTAACGGAAGGGGAGCTGTTGTAGAAGAGAGAACAGCAGGTGCAGTGGTCCTCAGGCAGAAGGAGCCTAATTGAGGAACTGAAAGGAAATTCCCATGGGCGGAGCCTGTGTTTTGAGATGTGATGGGGAACCACAGGATCAGACCCTGGAGTCCTGTGTTGCTGGAGGTAGGGTGGAGCTATGGGGTGGGAGAAGGAGTGCAGTCTTTATCTTAAGCCACTGAAGACTTTCAGTCTGAGGAAAGAGGTGATCTGAGCCAAGTTTCAAAACAAGTGCTTTGTGGCTTATGTGGATGTGGAGCACCAGATACAACGATGCATGGACCAAGGTGCGGCTGTGAGGATAGAGAAGTGGATGAAGTAGTGGGCTACTGAGGACATGAGATCAGCAGTCCTTGTGTGGGTACAGTGTGGAGGTGGAAGCATTGTGATGACTGGGATAGCAGTCAGGGTAGGGCCAGTCCTAAGGAAGCTCATGGCTTCAGGCTGGGGTCATTGAAAGGGAGATGTCCTTGAGGCACTTGGGGGTATGTCAGTCAAGTGGGCAGTTGTCCAAAGAGTGGGGTCAGGATTTTCAAGGAACTGTGGTAGACTGGGAGCCCTGTGACACTGATTGTGTGAAGCTGGGCCTTTTTTTTTTTTTTTTTTAAAGATTTATTTTATTTATTTGAAAGAGTTACAGAGAGGCAGAGGCAGAGAGTGTGCACGCACACGTGTGTACGAGAGAGAGAGAGAGAGAGAGAGAGAGAGAGAGAGAGAGTCTTCCATCCAATGGTTCATTCCCCAGATGGCTGCAATGGCTAGGGCTAGCTGTGCCAATCCGAAGCCAGGAGCCAGGAACTTCCTCCGGGTCTCCCATGTGGGTGCAGAGGCCCAAGGACTTGGGCCATCCTCCACACCCCTCCCAGGCCATGGCAGAGAGCTAGATAGGAAGTGGAGCAGCCAGGACTTGAATTGGCACCCACATGGGATGCCAGCACTGCAGGCAGTGGCTTTACTTGCTATGCCACAGTGCCGGCCTCTGGCCTCTGTGCTTTTTTTTTTTTTTTTTTTTTTTTTTTTTTTACAGTTAGAGTTATAGACAGAGAGACAGAGAGAAAGGTCTTCCTTCCATTGGTTCACTCCCCAAATGGCTGCCGTGGCTGGCACCGAACCGATCCAAAGCCAGGAGCCAGGAGCTTCCTCCTGGTCTCCCATGCGGGTGCAGAGGCCCAAGCACTTGGGCCATCCTCCACTGCCCTCCTGGGCCACAGAAGAGAACTGGACTGCAAGAGGAGCAGCTGGGACTAGAACCCAATGCCCATCTGGGATGCTGGCGCTGCAGGCGGAGGATTAACCAAGTGAGCCACGGCGCCAGCCCCTGGGCTTTGTTTTTAAAATATGTTTCTATATGATCTTTGTTCTGTGTATATTTGTCACATTGATAAACACAGATAGGGTTTCTGTATTTGCCAGTATTATAATGAAGACAAACATGCAGGTAGCATGTACAGTTACAACTAAAAGTGCTAAAAGACCTCAATAAACATAACACCATTTAACAAGGGATCATTATATACTAGCTGTTTTATGTGTATTATTTCATAGTTATTTTCATAACACTTATCTGATGGTGTGTTATTGTCCCATTTGACACTCGGTTGCCACTCAGCTACCTGACTTCATGCATAGTTGTTCCTGAAGGTGGGGGTGACAATAGTCTTTTCTAGGCTGGGAGTGGAGCCGGGAGGGGACTGGGGAGTGGAGGTGGCATATTTTACATCTATATAGAATTATGGGCTAGGCACTGATCTAAAACTCTACATATATTAATCTTTTTTTTTAAAAAATTTATTTATTATTTAAAAGTCAGAGTTACACAGAGAGATGGGAGGCAGAGAGAGAGAAAGAGAGAGAGAGGGAGGTCTTCCATCTACTGGTTCACTCCCCAGTTGGCTGCAACAGCCAGAGCTGTGCCAATCTGAAGCCAGGAGCTTCCTCTGGGTCTCCCACGGGGTGCAGGGGCCCAAGGACTTGGGCCATCTTCTACTGCTTTCCCAGGCTATAGCGGAGAGCTGGATTGGAAGTGGAGCAGCTGGAACTAGAACCGGCGCCCATATGAGATGCCGGCACTTTAGGCCAGGGCGTTAACCCGCTGTGCCACAGTGCCAGCCCCTACATATATTAATCTTAATCATCCCATACATCTTAGGAGTAAGGTACCATCCTAGTTTTATAGATGAGGGAATTGAGGAAGAGAGTTAAGTAACCTGCCTAATATTGCACAGCTAGTAGGTGCTGGGACTAGACCAGACTCTGGGCTCTTCAACACTCCGCAAGTCTGTGGCTCTTCAGTCATCAGGACCTCTGGCTCTTGCCTGGTGAGGCTTCCAAAGCTCAGGGACTGGAGAATTTTGTTAGGATGAGAAAAAGGAGGAGAGAGGGAAGAGGAGGAAGAAGCATGAAAAAGAGAAGAGGGAGAAGAGGGGAAAGAGTGAGGCCTTGAATTGGCCTTTCCCTACTCACTGCTTCCTCCACTAAACCAGCTATCGAGCCAATGGTGTCTTCATTTCTGTCTGGTAGACTGGCCACACTGGGCACTGGACAGACTTTGGGTCTATTCTTTGGAAGTTCAGGTTTACGTGGAGTTGTGTGTTTGGCAGAGCACAGGTGAAGGGGAACCTGACATTCTAAAGGAAATGAAAGATGGTTCCCACGACACGGCCAGCAGTATTTGGCTGGAAGCAGACTTGAACCTTCAGGTGGGGGTGCTTGTGAGTTGTGAATGGAAGTTGTAATTACGGTGTTTTGCTTACAGCCCATCACCTGACAATTTAATAACACAAAATGAAGGTGGTTTGAGAACAGATTGGTTTTGATTGCACTTGGGTGAATTAAGCAAAGCACTGTCAAGAGGTGTAGGTGCAAAAATAAGACCTAAATAGAAAATGAGGAGTCTGGTGAGCTATAGCTTTCTTTTATGTTCTTAGAACTGAGTCTTCAACAAAGAAAGGTACTATCTTTGAAAGGACCTAAACAGAAGTAGACTGACACAAAGCCCAGCTTTCATAGCAGAATTTATGTGCATTGAAAAATTATTTATTTTTGTTTATTGGAAGGAGGGGAGAGAGAGAGAGGCCAGCACAGTGGCTCACTTGGTTAATCCTCTGCCTGCGGCACTGGCATCCCATATGGGCGCTGGGTTCTAGTCCCAGCTGCTCCTCTTCCAGTTCAGCTCTCTGCTGTGGCCCAGCAGGGCAGTGGGGGATGGCCCAAGTGCTTGGGCCCCTGTACCTGCATGGGAGACTAGGAAGAGGTACCTGGCTCCTGGCTTTGGATGGGCACAGCGCCGGCCGTGGCAGCCATTTGGGGAGTGAACCAACAGAAGGAAGACCTTTCTTTCTGTCTCTCTTACTGTCTATAACTCTACCTGTCCTACCTGTCAAATAAATTAAAAAGAGAAAGAGAGAGAGAGAGAGAGAGAGAATGAATCAATCTTCAATCTGCTGGCCTGAAAAAGCTGGGCTGGGCCATGCCCAAAGCCAGAGCCTAGAACTCAGTCCTGGCCCCGTATAGGGCCCACCTGCTGCCTCCAAGGTGCACATCAGGAGGAAGCTGGAATCTGAAGCAGAGGTCAGACTCAAACCCAGGCACTCAGTCTGCTGTGGAATGCAGGCATGCTGAGTGGAAAAACTCTTTGCACTAAAATCATGCCCCTATATGTGCATTTTCACTCTCTAGGATCACTTGTTGAAGATTTTCTGTTTAAAATTAGTAACTGCAGGGTGGGCTTTGTGGCACGGCGTATTAAGCTGCTGCTTGGGATGCCCATATCCCATATTGGAGTGCTTGGGCTGAAGTCTCACCTCTGCTTCAGATCCAGTTTCCTGCTAACGTACACCCTGGGAGACAGCAGATGATGGCTCAAGTACTTGGGTTCCTGCCACCCATGTGGGGACCCAGATGAAGTTCTAATTCCTGGCTTCTGGCTTCATCCTGGATCAGCCCTGGCAACTGTGAACATTAGGAGTGGACCAGCAGATGGAAGATTTCTCTCTCTCTCTCTCTCTCTCTCTCTCACTCTGCCTTTCAAGTAAAATAAAAAATAAAATCGATGTTTGCTTGCTGCTTATGTATGTTGAGAACTAATAAAAATCAATAAGGTTAGCAAATAGTATTCCCGACTTGAAGTAAGCAGAACAATATGGTGTAGAAAATTCTGGAGTTAGGGTGAGAAGATTAGGTTCTACAACTAGCTGAAGCAATAATTAGCTGTGTGACTGTGTGCTGCCCATTATTCTCTCTGCGGAAAGGAGACTTTTCCTGCATCTACCTCCTTGCCTTTATCTCTTGACCGCTCCCCCCTTGATCAGACCTTTAGACTGCTTGGTTTCCTTTTGTTCCTCAAATAGCTCACACTTGTTGCTGGCTCAGCATCTTGGCACCAGCAGTGCCCACTGCTTTTAAAGCACATTCTCATGGCAGGCTCCATTCCACTCAGTTGTCCCCTTGTTAGCAAGGGCTTCCCTGTCTCGGCCGAAGACTTCTATCTACATCAGGGCTTTCTCTTTCTACTCTGTTGCTTACCCAGCTGTCGTGAGCTGGAACCATGTGTCCACTCATGTGTCCCATTTAGTGCCATTCACCTTCATCAGCATGTGAACTCTGCAAGCAGGGACTGCTCCTGTCTTGCTCATTGTCACATCCCTAGCGCCTGGCACATAGTACACCATCAGCCTTTACTGATGACTGGATGGATGGTGGGATTGACCAGAGAGGATCCTGGAAGCTTTATGCATCTTGGAAATCTCAGGACTCCTTTAAGCTACAAATGGCAAAGTATGAATAAGGAAGAAGTGGGGCTGGTGCTGTGGCGCAGTGGGTTAAAGCCTCAACCTGCAGTGCCGGCATCCCATATGGGTGCTGGTTCTAGTCCCGGCTGCTTCTCTTCCAATCCAGCTCTCTGCTATGGCCTGGGAAAGCAGTAGAAGATGGCCTAAGTGCTTGGGCCCCTGCATCCGTGTGGGAGACCCAGAAGAAGCTCCTGGCTCCTGGATTTGGATCAGTGCAGCTCCTGCCGTTGCGGTCATTTGGGGAGTGAACCAGTGGAATGGGAGACCTCTCTCTCTGGCTCTCCTTCTCTCTCTGTAACTCTGTCTTTCAAATAAATAAAATAATTCTTAAAAAATAAATAAGAAGGAAGGAAGACTATTCTCAAATAATGATATATCAGAAACGATGTCGGTATTCCCACTTTTCTTGCTGGCTTCGGGGTCTCTAAAGCCACAGGGGACTGTTTTCTTTCACTTCTTCCCTTTCTCCAGGAGTAAAAAGGCTGAATGGGAGTGAGGTGATGGTAGTAGGGGGTTGATCTAGCCTGAGAAAGACACAGTCAGTGTCCCACTTAATAATTTGGTTCATATTAGCTATTGGAGTGTAGTTATTCTTAGATACTTTAATCTATTTAAGAAAGAAACAAAGCTGTAGAACTGGAGGTAGAATTTTTTTTTTTTTTTTTTTTTTTTTTTTTTTTGACAGGCAGAGTGGACAGTGAGAGAGAGAGACAGAGAGAAAGGTCTTCCTTTTGCCGTTGGTTCACCCTCCAATGGCCGCCGCGGTAGGCGCGGTGCGGCCGGCGCACCGTGCCGATCCGATGGCAGGAGCCAGGTACTTATCCTGGTCTCCCATGGGGTGCAGGACCCAAGGACTTGGGCCATCCTCCACTGCACTCCCTGGCCACAGCAGAGAGCTGGCCTGGAAGAGGGGCAACCGGGACAGGATCGGTGCCCCGACCGGGACTAGAACCCGGTGTGCCGGCGCCGCAAGGCGGAGGATTAGCCTACTGAGCCGCGGCGCCGGCCTGGAGGTAGAATTTTTTAAAAGCTGCACTTTTAGTGCACACTTTAATGCCAAATTCTGGAGAGCCCTGAACCATGAATGTGTAGCACCTTTTAGTTTACAGGACGCTTTTTACAAATGATCTCATTTGCTCTTTAAGCAACTGTGTTTTTGTAAGGCATTAGAGGCTTAGATTTACCGTTGTGTTAACTAAGATGTAGAACGGATAAATGATTTCTGTGGGGCCTAAATCTGTAAACTGGCAGAGCCAGGGCCACACCAGGCCTTTTGGTGCCGCATTCCTTCAAGCTTTCCTTGGCCCACTGCACACTCCCCTACTCCTTCTCACCCTAAAGTATATCCCAGGGTTTATCTGGGAGATTTAGAGGGTGTATTCTGCGCAGTGGTCTGCAAGTCCTCAGGCCACAGCTGTTTCCTGCAGGACATCCTTACCTGCACTGGCTGGCACCTGTTCTCCCCTGAGTTCAGCTGAAGCTCCTTGGATCTCATTTCTGCTGTTGTGGCTGCCAAGAGACTTTGGTCTCTTGTGGCTGTGAGCTGTATTCAACTTGCTAGGTTGCTTAGTGCTCTCTTTATTAATGTGTTTTCAAACACGCATTTGCATAGCTCAGATTTTCTGGAAAGAAAATAATCTATTTTTGATTTAATATCCAATTTTCAGGAGATCAGCCTTTCAAATGAGATTATTAATGTGCCAAAATCACCACCATTATCCTAGAAAGTACAGAGCAGTGATGTTCCAGAGATTGTCTGGGCCAAGATTTAGTTCAGCATCTTTCTCAGCAGTGCCTAAGAGGGACCTTCATCAGCCTTTTGCCAAGCTCGCTTATCACTGGGTGGAATTAAGACTGGGCATGGGGTGAGCATTTGGCGCAGGAGTTAATCCAGCACTTGGGATGCCTGTATCCATACATTGGAGAGCTTGGTTTTGATTCCTGGCTCCATTCTAACTTTCATCTTCCTTCTAATAGTCACCTCAAGAGGCAGGAGATGGTGCAAGTCATTGGGTCCCAGCCACCCTCTTGGGAGACTTGGATTGATTTCCTGGATCCCATGGTTCAGTCTTAGCCCTGGCCTGTTCCAGCCCTAGCTGCTGCAGACATTTGGGGGCGTAAATCAGGAGACAGGAGCTTTGTCTGTCCGTCTTTCTTTCTCTATCAAAAAAAGAGAGGAGAGAGGAGAAACCACAGGTTGACCTTGCTGTTCCATTCTATTCCAAAACACCCGTGAATTGGCTTCATATAAACCTTATTTTCAATCTGATGCATTTAGAAAATACAATACAGTCTTGCCCCAAATTGGGAAACATCAACATCACCTGAGATCTGTGCCAAGTATTTTTTTTTTTTTTGACAGGCAGAGTGGACAGTGAGAGAGAGAGAGACAGAGAGAAAGGTCTTCCCTTTGCCGTTGGTTCACCCTCCAATGGCCGCTGCAGCCGGTGCGCTGAGGCCGGCGCACAGCGCTGATCCGAAGCCAGGAGCCAGGTGCTTCTCCTGGTCTCCCATGTAGGGCCCAAGGACTTGGGCCATCCTCCACTGCCTTCCCGGGCCATAGCAGAGAACTAGCCTGGAAGAGGGGCAACTGGGACAGAATCCGGTGCCCCGACTGGGACTAGAACCCGGTGTGCTGATGCTGCAACGCGGAGGATTAGCCTATTGAGCCACGGCGCTGGCCCCAAGTATGTTTCATTTAGCCACAATGAGCGAGTGGATTCCTTTCTACTTGGAACTAGAAATAAGAAAGAAGCCATGTCGCCTACAGCCAATTAGGAGGTTTCCAAGTGGACAGCTTGCTCCAGTGGCTGAAGCAGAAAGGTGAATAAGAGCAATAAGCCTTATCTGAAATCATGCTCTGTTATAAAGGGTACCTCCTGGGTGAGCCAGGCTGTTAGGGGTGTAGCTCTGCATGGCCTCATTGCAGAGTCTACCTCAGTGTGGGACTAGGAGGGGCTTCCCTGTGCTGGTTGCAACCACCTGCCTGGTTTCCTTCCATAGGAATTAGGGAGGTCAAAGGGCCCATCCACATGTGGGCTCTGGTCCTAGGGATGCTCTTGGTGGAGACTTGATGGTTTGTCAGGGTCAGGCTCATTGCCACAATCCAGAATGGGGAGATACAGATTATATTTACCTTCTAGAACATGTATTTGTGGTTTGTGGACATAGTTTGAGATTTTTTCCCCTCCCACATAAGTGTCTCTGACTGAATACTATGAATTGGAAATGAATCCTAACCTTCTGATTCTCAGATATTTAAGATTGGAAGGAGAGAATGAGGGCCAGAACCATTAGCAAGGGAGGAGGTGATTTGAGGGGAATTGCATCCTTTTCCTGTGCCATTCCCAAACCCAGGGAGGTGGGAAGGGCTAGGAATTAGAGGCTGTGGGGATGAGGTTGGGGGTGAGATTTCCAGGGATTCTGGTATTTGTATCACCAAAAACTTCTGCTGCCATTACTTCCTCTTTCTGTGGAGGGAACTTGGAAGCCAAGTGCAATGGTGGAAAAACATAGGAAAAACATGGGGTTTGCTGCTGTGCATGAAGCCTGGTGGCCTCCTCCCTCCCTTCCTCCTTCCATTCCTACAGAATTGTTATCTCGATTGTTATCTTTTTCTGCAAAGGAATCTCACTTTTTTTTTTTCCCACTCAGTTACCCAGTGTTGGGGAATGGGTGGTGTTCTCCGTTTAAAAAGAGATGCTTACAGAGGTGATCAAGATTGCTCAGGAGTGGGAGAACCAGTGACTGTCACAGACCGGCCTCAATGGCAGTGTTTATGATTCTGACATAACAGCTGGCAGCCGTGACACTGCCAGGAAAATGAGTTTCTGATCAGCAGGAAGACCTGGAGGGCTCCAAAATAAGAACACATCAAATGTTTTAGCAGGATAAAGGTAAATAGTGAAACTTACTGAATGTGACGTGATGTGAGCCTGACGGGCTGAATGGAGTTGCTGGGTATCAGTTTGGTGTTTGACAATTGAGCATCCACTCACTTTATCTTGTAAGCCAAGAAGTCAAGCACCAAAAGTTCGAGAAAAATCGAGGGAGGGAAAAGCTTAGAGATGAAAAAATTCCACCCATTTTTATTTTCCTTGCAAGCTGTGGATGATCTGTTCCTACTGACCAACCAAGATCAACTCCTGCATTCTACTGGTTGAAATAGTTGTTTAAGCCAAAGGTATTTATTTCTTATAATGGAATTTGATGCCAGATGAGAATTATTTAGGGGAGATCTGGTCTTTCATCCTCTGGTTCACTCCCCAGATGACCAGCATATATGTTCTTACAATGACTTGATATGAGAATAATTGTTATGGTCATTCTACCTAGTTTCTGGGCAAGATGTTACCCCTGAACAGTTTAGGAGCTTAAGGTGAGAGGACTTGGGTTCGAGGGCTGGCTCTGCCACTCATATGAAAAAGAAGAGAGTTGGGTTGTTGATTGCTAAGGTCCCTTCCTTGATAGCTTTAGATCACCTAGGTCAAGCTACGTCACTAGTGTTTGATTTGAAAGCTGCCTCATTTCTCAGTGACCTGCTCTCCTTACCTGTAAGAATGAGATAATTACAGCCAGTGGTTCCTTTCTTTATGCTGCACTACCTGCACTGTGCTTCAGTATACCTCTGTTATCACAAGGGACAACCCACGAGGTCAGGTGGCTTCAGCTCAGCCTCTCGAGAGCATTCGATCTGCCTTCCAGATCATCTGGGAGGGTGGCCTACAGAAGAGCCCATCCCTTGTGGGACTGTCTGAGGCTCCCAGGTAACCTGGACTACTCTGGTTAAACTAGAGAGAAGACCAGAGAAAGAACATGATTTGGTGAGAACAATGTTCGGGTCTGAGTTACTGTTGTACTAACTTTGTTGGCTGTGTGTCTTGGTCCATTTGGGCTGCTATAACAGAATAGCATAGACTGGGTAGCTTACAGACAAGACATTTATTTTTTATTGTTCTGAAGACTGGGAAGCCGAAGATCAGAGTGCCAGCAAGTGTAGTTCCAGTGTCTGGTGAGGACCCACTTTCTAGCTTGTAGATAGTATCTTTTTGCTGAGTCCTCACATGAAGGAGGAGCAAGGGGTTGCTCTTAGACCTCTTTTATGTGGGTGTTAATGCCAATCGTGAGGGCTCCACCCCTATGACCTAATCACTCTCCAAAGACTTCCCTTCCTAAACACCTTGGAGGCTAGGAATTCTACTATATGACAGTTGGGGAAGGAGATACAGACGTTCATACTGATCACTGTGAGCACATTTTGTGAACCTGGATAAGCCACTCTTTCTTTTAAGATTTATTTAGTTTATTTGAAGGGATGGGAAGAGAGAGAGAGAGCAAGAGAGAGAGAGAGAGCGCGAGTGAGGGTGATAGAGAGCTTCCACCTGCTAGTTCACTCCCCAAAATGACTGCAATGGCCAGCACTGGGGCCAGACCAAAGCCAGGAGTCTGGAACTCCTTCCAGGTCTCCCCCATGATTTGCAGGAACCCAGGTACTTGGGCCATCTCTCACCGATTTCCCAGGTGCATTAGCAGAGAGCGGGATTGGAAGTGGAGCAGCTGGGGCTCCAACTGGCACTCATATGGCATGCTCATGTCACTCGTGGCAGCTTAACCACTTGTGCCACCACACCAGTCCCAAGTCAACCTTTCTGAGCCTTGTTTTCTCCTGGATAGAAAGAAAGAACACAGTAGCATCTACTTCACAGTTGTTGAGTTGACCAAATGAGATAACAAATGCGAACAAGCTTTCTAAACTGTTAAATTCTAGACCGGCATTTCTCAAAGTACATTCTGTGCGATACCAACTAGACTAATGCCCTGAGAGGGGAAAAGGGGCTTGTTGCATAGCCAAGTCAGTTTGCAGGATGCTGCAAGTTCAATCATTCCAGGAGACTCACCACGCACATTATTAGACGTAACTGCTTTGTGGTGTAACAAATAACCCCAGCATTTAGGGGCTTCAACCAATGATAAACATTTCTTATGTCAGAGGTCCTGTGGGTCAGGATTTGGGAACAGTCACCTGGGTGGTTTATTCAGTCTCCATGTGCTTGTAGTCAGACATCATCTGATGGTTTCATTGGTGCTGCAAGATCTGCTTCCAAGACTGTTCATTCATGGGACTTGCAGATTGCTGAGTTGGTTCCATCTACTCAGAGCACAGTTGCTGGTTTCCCCAAAGAAGTGATTCAAGAGAGAACAAGGTGGAATTGGTAACATTGTTAATATTTGACCTCACACACAGAAAGAAGGAGAGGCAGAGAGAGAGAGAGAGAGAGAGAGAGAGGCCTTCCATCCTCTCTCCAGCTGGTTCACTCCCCAACTGGCCGCAATGGCAGGAGCTATGCAGATCCAAAGTCAGGAACCAGGAACTTCGTCTGGGTCTCCCACACAGGTGCAGGGGCCCAAGGACTTGGGCCATCTTCTACTGCTTTCCCAGGCCAGAGCAGAGAGTGGGGTCGAAAGTGGAGCAGCTGAGATTTGAACCAGCACCCATATGGGATGCCGGCACTACAGGCAGTGGCTTTACCCACTACACCATAGCAACGGCCCCTACTGTCACTTTTTTTGAATAGGAAAGCTTTGGGACTGTGTGTTCTGGGCTGGGTGAATACTGTATATTTGGATGCCTCTGTGGATTGGGGATAACCGGGAGCTAGTAATGCTGTCTATGTCACTTCCTGCACAGAATAGCAAAGACTGTGTTGAAGATGGGGTGATTGAGGCTGCCCAGGGCCCCAGTCATGCCCCAAGCCAGCTGTCATGGTATCTGTAGCCATAGTAACCAAGGGCTGAGCAATTTCTCAGGATGCCAGTGTGTCACTGTACCCATCTCTCATTCTGTTGTTCCCCTCTGTTCCTTACCCAGGAATTTCCCATCTTTTTGCTTCATCCCTCCACAGAGATGGACTTTCAGGGTGGTTTCTACACTGATTATTCTAACTTCCAATCAACTCTACACTTCCTGAGGCCACATCTTCAATTCTTAGATTCACCATGGATTCATTATTAACCCAGTTAAAGTCGCATACGCATTATTTCCTCAGATTTTCCATTCATTAAAAATTTATATAATTTATGAATTATTAAATTGTGATTTTATGAAATTCATTTTATTTGAAAAGCAGCTAGATACAGAGAAAGAGAGAGAGAGAGAGAGAGAGAGAGAGAGAGACATAGACTGATAGAGAAAGATCTTCCATCTGCTGGTTTACTCCCCAAATGCCTGTGGTAGCCGAGGCAGGGCCATGCTGAAGCCATAACTTCAGAACTCCATCATGGTTTCCCATGTGGGTGATGGGGACTGAACTACTTGAACCATCACTTGCTGCCTCCCAAGGTGCACACATGTAGGAAGCTGTAATCAGGAGCAGAGCCAATACTAAAGCCCAGGCACTACAATATGGGATGTACGTCCCAAGTAGCAAATTAACCTCTTCACCAAATGCCTGCCCCTAGCTTTTCCATTTTTATATGAAAAATTGGTCACAAGCTGGATAAACAAATTATGGTATATATACACTATGAGTACTAACTACTCAGATGTAAAAAAAAAAATGAAATCCTGTCTTTTGCAACAAAATGGATGCAACTGGGAACCATTATACTTAGTGAAATAAGTCTGTCAAAAAGACAGATATCATATGCTTTCCCTGAATCAAGGTAACTAATAGAGTGCCTGAAAGGTCATGTGTTGGAGTGAAAAGGACATTTGGAGATTTGGTGATTACAGCCCTTGTCTCTTCCTTTGAGGAACAGTGTTTTTTTTTTTTTTTTTTAAAGATCCATTTATTTACTTGAAAGAGTTACACAGAGAGGAGAGGGAGAAAGAAATAGAGAGAGAGAGAGAGAGAGAGGTCTTTCATCTGCTGGTTCACTCCCCAGTTGGTTACGATGGCTGGAGCTGCACTGATCTGTAGCCAGGAGGCAGGAGCCAAGAGCCAGGAGCTAGGAGCCTCCTCTGGGTCTCCCGCGTGGGTGCAGGGGTCCAAGTACTTGGGCCATCTTCTACTGCTTTCCCAGGCCACGGCAGAGAGCTGGATCAGAAGTGGAGCAGCTGGGACTAGAACCGGCAGCCATATGAGATGCCGGCGCTTCAAGCCAGGGTGTTAACCTGCTGCACCACAGCGCCAATCCCTTTATTTTCTTTTTAAAAGATTTTATTTATTTATTTGAGAGGTAGAGTTACAGACAGTGAGAGGGAGAGACAGAGAGAAAGGTCTTTCTTCCATTGATTCACTTCTCAAATGGCCGTAATGCCCTGAGCTACAACCTATCCGAAGCCAGGAGCCAGGTGCTTCTTCCTGATCTCTCACGTGGTTGCAGGGGCCCAAGAACTTAGGCCATCTTCTACTGCTTTCCCAGGCCACAGCAAAGAGCTGGATTGGAAGAGGAGCAGCCGGGACTAGAACCGGCACTCACATGGAATGCTAGCCAGGTGCAGGCCCCTGTTTGTTTTTTTTTTCTTTTCTTTTTCCTTCATACTATTTGTTGAGATCTTTTGCTTAGTGTAGGGTTAACTATATGATCATTAAGTAATCTGAAAAATAGATCTTTGAAAAATTGAGTAGGAATGTGAGAGGGAGGTGGAAGAAGAGTTTGAGCATGGGCAAGGGAGACGAGGGAAGTGTCACTATGTTCCTAAATCTATATATATGAAATACATGAAGCATGTGTAACCTAAATAATATTTTAAAAAAAAGAAAAAGTGGGGCCGGCGCCGCGGCTCACTAGGCTAATCCTCCGCCTTGCGGCGCCGGCACACCGGGTTCTAGTCCCGGTCGGGGCACCGATCCTGTCCCGGTTGCCCCTCTTCCAGGCCAGCTCTCTGCTGTGGCCAGGGAGTGCAGTGGAGGATGGCCCAAGTCCTTGGGCCCTGCACCCCGTGGGAGACCAGGATAAGTACCTGGCTCCTGCCATCGGATCAGCGCGGTGCGCCGGCCGCAGCGCGCCAACCGCGGCGGCCATTGGAGGGTGAACCAACGGCAAAAGGAAGACCTTTCTCTCTGTCTCTCTCCCTCACTGTCCACTCTGCCTGTCAAAAAAAAAAAAAAAAAAAAGAAAAAAAGAAAAAAAGAAAAAGTGGTTGTAAGGCGTGTGCACACTCTAGATTGAATTGCAGCACTGCATCACGTTGGTAGCTCATGGCATGCAATGTATTTGTATTTGAAGTCTGCTTTAGTTCTTGAGATTTCTGGTTGTGTTCCCAGAGGACGGACAGTCAATGAGGCACGATACAAAGAGCTCTGGTCTTTGGTGCTGCCTGGAGAGGGAGGCGTGGCCTGGCAGCCTGAGGGTGGGAAGGCGGGCGGTGTTCAGAAAGTGCAAGATACAGCAGGTCATATTAAGGAGTTTTGTTTCTCTCCCCACGAATAGCGGGGAGGACTTGCATGGCTTGAAGTGGAAGGATGACAGAATCAGATTTCTAATTTGAAGATTATTTAAACCACTCAGAATTTGGATGACTAATTCTGCAAAAATTTATGGAGGAAACCTACTATGTGGCAGGTGTCTGCAGCTTCTGGACTCAACAGATTTCTGTCCTGGATGCGTCCCAGGAATTATTAAAAAAAAATTGAGGCAAGAAAAAGCTTTTCTTGACATCTTTGGTTCAGGACAATCAATTCCCAATCTTAAAGCAATGCTTATTTCATTTTCAGTTTATGTTAATTAAAATAATCTTTTCTCTGGCTTTGTTACACGGTCCTTGATTCTGTGTTAATTTACATACCTGGAGTGAATAAATAGATTAACCAAAAACTTAGGCGTGCTCATATTCTGTTGTACGTTAAACTCCTTCTGGAAGCATGTGGCTATCAGACCAGGACAATGAGCTTAAAAAATTTTGCCAATGTGTTCTCTGTACCCACTGTCACTTTGTTCCTGAAGTGTCTGGGGGTATTGTGACATGGGGGTATTTCTCTTTTGGCTATAATAAGACCTCCTGCTAGTTGTACCCTGTGGCCTCCCCAAAGCCTGAATTAATGAGAGGCTATGATATGCTGATTCCTTTCTCTGGCGGGGTGAGAACACAGTTTCCATAGGAGCATGAATGCCTGCTGCTCAGGCAACAATCTTTGTATTCAGCCTCAGTTCTAAAGACGGACAGAGCAGACAGGCACGGGTGTGGGGGGTGGGGTGGGATTTGAGGAATGCTGTGAGTCCCTCTGCACACTGACTCCCAACCTCCTTGTCTACAGTCTATCATTTACTCTGTCCATCGGCTGCAGTCATTCATCCATCTGCTTATCAGTCCATCTTGTTGTTGAGTGAGCAATTGCAGACAGAGTTAGGCATTAGTCATAGAAAGGTGAAAGACCTGAGGCTGTGCACCCAGAGAAGTCACTGTCCAGCCACGTAGACAGGTGCATAATCAAGTAGTTGTGACATACAGGATAAATGCATCGGTAGGGATGCAGATGAAAACATCATCTCCAGAACCCATCCTTTGAAAATGCAAATACAGTTTTTCAGGGGAATATATTCTGCATTTCCTATTGGTTCACAGCCAGGTAAATTATTTCTGTGAGAGAGCTAGGTCAGGAGGGGAGGGAACCCAGGGACGGACACGTTTCGATGGGTCGGCATAAAACAAGAAAGGGGAAAGTCAGAAGCAAGGACGATAGGTGTTGGGGAGGTGCCTTGTAGGGAGCAGACTGAGGCCCTGGAGGGCAGAACGTGCCAGGAAGAGCTGGGAAGAGCACTGGAAGCAAACTTCCACTTGTGCCTGGCTCACATTAAACTCACTTTAGGAACTGCAAGGGCCTTTTGGGTTATCCCAGCCCACTGTGGCTTCTTGGAGGACAAAAGAATCTGTGTTGGTCAAGTGACTTGTCCTTGCCCAGCAGGCAAAGAGAGGACAAGCACATCTTTCACTAGTCTGCTGAGCTCCATGATTCAATGGGGGCCTCTATGACGATGAACAGGTGCTGGGGCCTTTCTACACTTCCTCTTCTTTTGGGACAAACAACTAATGGAAAGCTGTGGCCTGGAGCACATTTTGGTTCTGAGATTTCAAATCAAGGTCTCTGTAAGTCCGTAACAAGTACAGATGGAAGTGTATTTTCAGCATCTTGGAGAAGACATTCATTCATGTATTCAGTGCATATTTGCTGAGTACCTTCTTTCTGAAACTTTCTATTTATTTGGGGACAGAGAGAAAGAAAGACACAAGAGAAGTGAGAATGCTTTTATCCACTGGCTCACTCCCTCAATGCTTGGGGCTAGGGTTTGGGGCCAGGCCTAAGCTGGGAGCTGGGAACTCAATATAGGTCCCTCATGTGAGTGGCAGGGATCCAACCACTTGAGCTATCATGGAAGCTGATAAACAGGAAACTGAAATCTGGACCAGGAAGCCAGTGTCCTGACTGGCATCTTAACTGCTGAGTGCCTTCTTTGTGCCAGGTATGGTTCTAGACCCTGGACACAGTGATGAACAAGGACATGTCTCTCTGCTCATGAAACTTAACAATGTAGCCAGAGCTCAGCATCACTTACAGGCACTCAGGTCAACTCTTCTGTGCTTTAGAAATCTGTTTCAGGCACACATTTGACACGAGGTCCAAACAATAGTATAATAAGGATGTAAATGAGGCCATTCTGGTATTAGCTTACTCTGCAAAAAATCTTTAGTTTAATAATTTAGTGTGGAGTGAGCATTGATTCTGCTGAAGGCAGTGACATTCTGTTAGAAAATTAAGTGATTCTGAAGAAAGTCTCTGAGCTGCTTAGTTTGTAATTAACTTTTGTGAGGAACCTTTGTTAATTAGGACTGTGGCTGGGAGAAGAGGAGGCTGACTTGTCCCTATGATGATGGCAGGTAAGTTCATCACCAAGGAATTGCAAGAGGCTGACCTGTGAGATACTTAAGCACACGTGTGTGTACATGCACACACGCTAGCAGATGGGACTTTTGTCCTACCCGTGATTTCCCAAGTGTTTAAATTTACGTGTCTTCTGAATAGGGGGAAATTGGGACTTCTGTGATGTGTCTGTCAGTCTCTGGCTGTCTCTGTGCTGCTGGGGTAGCTTGAGGCCAACAGTGAATCAAGGATACCAGCCTACTTCCCAAAGGTTGAAAGGGGTAGCAGATGGTTGGACACACTGTGGTGTCCACTAAAAGTCAGGAAGCAGTGAAAGTCTTTCTTCCCCTCAGTTTGAGGCAGGTCAGGTGAGGGCACTGCCAGGACTCTCAGTTGTGGGAATGGGAGAGACCCATGAGGGCCACGCTGACAGCAAGGTGTTTCTGCTATATTTCGGACTGGTTCTTCCAATCAAGGGGACCCTGTCTGTTGGCGCTGATGATGGACTGCTGTGGCTGCTGCTGGAGGTGAGACATGATGAGAAAATGTGCAAGGGCTCAGGTAGGTCCCCCAGCTCTTCCACATGCAAGTTCCTGTTTCTCCACTTGAGAACCAGAAATGCTAACACTGTCCATCCCAAGGGGTTGTGACACTTAACTGAGACCAGGCTCACAAAGAACCAAGTACAGTGCCCAGCAGCCAGGAGGCACGTAGTGAGCATTGATGGTGTCGCTTGTAACACCCACCTTCCGAGGGACTCAGCACTGGGCACAGTAGTCAGTGCTTAATGTGTATGACACAGTTCATTCTTTTCAGCAGTCTGAGTCATGTTGCTTGTTCTTCCATACTCTGTCTTAATGTTTAACCGGCCAGTGTAGATGCTCATAGCTTTCAAAGATCTTGTGTGTAGCGAGGGCTCCACATCCATCTTTTGAAAGTAATAACATTTCAAAAATATAATTTGCCTACCATATATTTACCTATTTAAAATGTACAATTAAGTGGTTTTTAGTGTAGACACAGACTCATGAAACCATCATCACTGTCTAATTTTAGAAAATGCTCTTGACTCTGTAAAGAAACTCCGTATCTATTAGCAGTCACTGCTCATTTCCTCCAATCTCTCCCAGTCCCAGGCAAGCCATAAATCTATTTTCTGTCCCTGAAGATTTGCCTCTTAGGGGCATTTTGTGTAAATATAATAGGTGGCTTTTTGTGATGGCTTTATTCACCTGAGGGTGGGTGTGTAACTTGCGCATGGCCACTCAACTTGGAAGTATTTGAGCCTGGATTTGCGTCCAGACCTGTCTTGGCTCCAAGGCTGGACCTTGGCTATTCTCATCCACTCCGTGGTCTCTGGCTGGACCTTTGCTTCATGCTGGGCACCCTCTCAGTGTAGATGAGTGAGTCCTGTGAGGTGTGGATGCCCTGGGCCTCAGGTGGTCCCTCCTCATGGCTGTGGTTGTGGGACTCCCGCTACACAGAACACTGATTTTCTTCCTCCACCTTGTGGAGGACTTCATGACTGAATACACATATGAAGGTTTCTGAGGTGTGTGTTCCAGGCTTCTTGTCCTTTTGTGCACTTCCAAATGGTTATGGTATGGACTGGGAAAGTTTTAGAAGTGAAAATGATGGGAGATATATACTTTCTGTGTTTGAAGCCCAGCAATCCAGTCATCCAACCTGATGGAGGAGAAGTCACCTCTCTAGACTCACCTTCCCTAGCACATTGTAATGAAACACTGTGGAGGGTGAGATGGCCCCTGCCAGCTCCCCTGCCCCTGGACTTTTCTTGAGACATGAGATGGAGTGCCCATTCCTCAGTTGGAGTGCCCATTCCTCAGTTGCTGTGACATCTATAGGGGTTGAGAGCACAGGTGCTTGTGGAAGGAAAAGTTCCAGTGGCAGTGGGCTCTTGGGCAGGGTGTGTGTTTTCACTGATCATGAGGGGACTCACTAGTCTGCGTTGGTGAGTTGGCACATCCTACCTGATGAAGCACTTCTCATCTTCTCCTGCTTTCCCCTAAACTGCTTCTGTTTTTTTTTTTTTAATTTTTTTTTTTTTGACAGGCAGAGTGGACAGTGAGAGAGAGAGAGAGACAGAGAGAAAGGTCTTCCTTTTTGCCGTTGGTTCACCCTCCAATGGCCGCTGTGGCCGGTGCATCGTGCTGATCCGAAGCCAGGAGCCAGGTGCTTCTCCTGGTCTCTCATGCGGGTGCAGGGCCCAAGGACTTGGGACATCCTCCACTGCCTTCCCGGGCCATAGCAGAGATCTGGCCTGGAAGAGGAGCAACCGGAACAGAATCCGGCGCCCCGACCGGGATTAGAACCCGGTGTGCCGGTGCCGCAAGGCGGAAGATTAGCCTGTTAAGCCACGGCGCCTGCCTAAACTGCTTCTGTTCTTCTCTGTTCCCTCTTGTGTTATTCTGGATTATAGGCCCCATTTGATCCTTAAAAATGCAGATTAACTTCCCATCCTGCTTCTACCAAAGAAGAAGGAAAATTATCTTGTGCACTTCCAGGTTTCTTAAGAAACGCCATGAAACCTCCCTTTGATTTTAAACTAGTGGGAATTGGTCCTGGATTAGCAAATCAGCTGAAATTGTGTAGACTGTAGGACTTCTGGAGCAGGTATGTGCTTGTATAGCAATTGGTCTGCTGCAGCTTTCTCATGGAAGTGGCCCAGTTCCTGAGCTCAGTTGATGTGAGACTTTCAGCGTTAGCCCTGCATGATGTAGCAGACACGCCAGTGCCTGTGCTTACCCTTTCACGCCTACCCCTTTAGTAAACACTGACTGACTTCTAACCACCAGTTCTTGTACTTTCCTTCCGTTTTCTTGACCAAGCCTACTTGGCTGCTCCCCAGGAAGAAAGGAAATGCTGGGGAATAAGTGTGCCCCAGAGCAGCTCTTAACCCACCAGTGACTGCTGGGAGATGCTGTGTCAACACGCCCATTCCCTCAGCCTTGGGAGGGATAACTCTGGCACATGTTTTGTACAGAGTCCCAGTTTCCCCAGGAGGAAAAATTCCATTCACTCACAATGATAGCTCGTTTGATACTGCACAATTTCTGGATTTTCTTGGCTGTCTTCCCATCCCTGTCTTGTCCAGTCTCCTGGTTCATTCTTTACCTCTCAGATAAACTACTTATGCTCAAATCTTTATGGTAGGATCAGCTTCTGGGGGAGCACACTTTAAGATACATGGCAGAACTGTACACTTCTCTGCTTCTCTGCCTTATGCTTCAGCCATCTGGCTTTGCAGGTGGGAGGGAGGGGACAGGGCACAGTGCCTCCAGGTGCTCAGGTTCTCAGGCAAACCACATGGTTCTCAGGAATTGCCATCCACCACTGGTCAGCAGCTTTCTCCCCATGACATCTTCAGTGTGAACGCTGGTGCTGGTGAGCCATCCACAAAGCAGGCAAGAGAGGGCAAGCCTGGAGAAGGGTTGTCCCAGCCTCAGCAAACTATTTTATCTCCATAATTCTCCTTCTCAGAACAGAACAAAATAAAGTATTTACAGTAATGAATGTGTTAAATAAAGTTGCTGCAAGTACTGAATTAGTAAATATTGAACCATTGCTTCTAGGGAAAGTACAGGCAGGGTAAGGGTCCTATGAGTTTCTGGTCATATTTTCATCACATAATGAAAAAAACAGTGGGAAAATAAAGCCAATGTTGTTTTATGTGTGTTTTTGTTTAAAGATAACTTTCTTTAATATACTTTTTAAATTTTTTAAAATTTATTTATTTGTGAGGGAGGGAGGAAAGGAGAGAGAGAATCCTCCATCCACTGGTCAACTCTCCAAATGCCTGCAACATCTAGGGCTGGGCCAGGCGACAGTCAGGAGCCAAGAACTCCTTCAGGTAGGCGGCAGGGAACCCAGGTAGGTGGCAGGGAACCAAGTGTCAGAGCCATTACCCACTGCTCCCCAGGGTGCACACCAACAGGAGGCTGGATCACAAATAGAGAAACCAGGACTCGAACCAGGCACTTTATGGGATGTGGGCATCCTAAGTGGCAACTCAACCATTGTGACAAAAAATAAAACCCTATTTAATATACATTGTTAATCCATCAACATTGAACTCATGGTAACAGTGCTATAACTCATTCCTAAACAAACTTTATCTGATATCCATTTTAAAAAGAAAATTGAAAAGAATTTATTTTATTTATTTGAAAGGTGAAGTTTCAGAGAGAGAGAGAAAGAGAGAGAGAGGAAGAGACGGAGAAATCTTCCATCCATTGGTTTACTCTCTAGTAGGCCACAACCAGCTAGGAGCCAGGAGCCAGGAGCTTCTTCTGGGTCTCCCACGTGGGTACAAGGGCCTAAGCACTTGGGTCATCTTCTGCTGCTGTCCCAGGCGCATTACCAGGGAGCTAGATCAGAAGTGGAGCAGCCGGGACTTGAACTAGTGCTCATATGGGATGCTGGCAGTGCAGGCGGCAGCTTTATCTCCTGTGCCACAATGCTGACCTCTCTTTCTTTCTTTCTTTCTTTCTTTCTCTCTCTCTCTCTCTCTCTCTTTCTTTCTTTCTTTCTTTCTTTCTTTCTTTCTTTCTTTCTTTCTTTCTTTCACAGGCAGAGTGGACAGTGAGAGAGAGAGAGACAGAGAGAAAGGTCTTCCTTTTGCCCTTGGTTCATCCTCCAATGGCTGCCGCAGCCAGTGTGCTGCGGCTGGCGCATCGCGCTGATCCGAAGGCAGGAGCCAGGTGCTTCTCCTGGTCTCCCATGCAGGTGCAGAGCCCAAGGACTTGGGCCATCCTCCACTGCACTCCCAGGCCATAGCAGAGAGCTGGCCTGGAAGAGGAGCAACTGGGACAGAATCCGGCGCCCCGACCGGGACTAGAACCTGGGGTGCCGGCGCCGCAGGCAGAGGATTAGCCTATTGAGCCGTGGCGCTGGCCTCATACTTTCTTTATAAGACCCCTCACATCTTTTTGCACTTAAGAATGCTAGACAGTGCATTAGCACTATACTTGGGGTTAATTTTAAACTGAAGTCACCAATAAAAAGTACAAAACTGGGACAAACATGACACTAAGTTGATCATGAAAAGGACACTTGTTTACAGCAGGGGAGCTAAAGCAAGAAGGTAGAACGTTGCCTTGTCCAGCCCTAGTGGAGACAGGTGTGCCAGGTGACTCAAGTTGTTTTGATTGCCCAATGACTGATGGCAAAATACCATGAATATTCATTTTGGGGTTGCAAATAAATTCTAGTGAGTAAGAGCATTGCAAAATATAGACTCTGAATAATGAAAGTCAACTATTTTTCTTTTTAGTTTTCACCTGTGAGAAAGAACATGCAGCCAGGAACTCCATGGTCTCCTACATGGCTGGCAGGGCCCAAACACTTGGGCCACCATGTGCTGCCTTCCCAGACACATTAGTAGCAGACTGGATCGGAAGTGGAGTAGCTAGGAGTTGGACCGTCGCTCTGTGGTGCTGAGGTCCCAGGAGATGGCTTAATTTGCTTTGCCACAATGCTGGCCCCAACATTTTACATTTTGAGCATCTCATACATTGTTGAAAAACAAAAGGCAGTAATTAGTCATTTCTCCCAAACAAGGCTATCTGTGACTATGCCCATTGCCTTATTACTATACAGGTAAACCTGTCTTCTCTCATCTAGGGCCAACCCCTCTTCTTTGCTCTTTTGGATATCCTCTCTTCTCTTGAACTCTTGGTGTCTCCCTCTCTACTTGAATTTTCCCATTACCATGTAAAAGGGGCTTCAGTATCTCCCATCAACGTCCCATGACCCTATATCCCTTCCTGCTCTCACATAATCCATTTGTACCTCTCACTTCAAAATTGCTGGAAAGACCGGTCTGAAACCCTGATTTCCACTTCCTCACTTCACATTCTTCCTAAGCCAGCATCACTTGATGGGAGCCGCCGTTATGGAGGTCACCAGTGGGCATGGCAACACGTTTCTGTTCTTTGAAGTGTCGATTAGGATGCTTTCTGCTGCACCCCGCAGAATGTCCTGCTGCAGGTGGCTCACACCTTGTAGATGTAGATTGTTAAAAACAAATTATGTGGCCGGCGCCTTGGCTCAATAGGCTAATCCTCCGCCTGCGGCGCCAGCACCCCGGCTTCTAGTCCCGGTCGGGGCGCCGGATTCTGTTCCGGTTGCCCCTCTTCCAGGCCAGCTCTCTGCTATGGCCCGGGAGGGCAGTGGAGGATGGCCCAAGTCTTTGGGCCCTGCACCTGCATGGAGACCAGGAGAAGCACCTGGCTCCTGGCTTCAGATCAGCACTGTGCACTGGCCGCAGTGCACCGGCTGCCACGGCCATTGGAGGGTGAACCAACGGCAAAAGAAAGACCTTTCTCTCTGTCTCTTTCTCTCTCACTGTCCACTCTGCCTGTCAAAAAACATAAACAAAAACAAAACAAATTATGGTCTCACTGAGCAGGGGCATCCCAGGGCTGGCTCAGCTGAGTTCCAGTGCTGTCCAGGACCCAGACTTGCTCAGCTTCCTACTTCACCTCCCATTATCACATGACCAGAGGCTCCTGAATGGTAATCAGAGGGCTCCAGGAGGTATTACATCATCTAAAAGCAGGGGAAGCAGTGGAGTGGGCTTTTCTCTTGTTTCCTTTTATTTTAGAGGATTTATTGCCTACACTTCTGCAAGCTCCAGGCCTACTTTTTAGAAATTAACCCATAGACCAAATCTCTAGCAAAGGGTAATGGGGTTGTCTTTACTGACTTGGAACAGTTAAGATTCATCTTGAGTCTGTGAGTGGCTCCTGCCCTTTTTGACATGTTGCCATTTAACCAACACTGAGGTAAGTTTGGGGTTGTTTGCAAGGAAGGAGGAGAGGCGAAAGGGAAAGAGCCAGGTGGTGTCTGCCGCATCTTCCCTGACATCTAGCAGCAGCTTTGACACTTGACCACCTCATTCTTCTTAAAACACTTCACTTTCATCACTTGCTTTGTGACCTGACTTCCTCTGGGTTTTCCTTCCACTATCCTGGCCACGCCTCAGTTTCCTGTCGGCTCCTTCCTGGTTGTTGCACCTCTAAATGGTTGGATGCCCGCACAGTTAGCCTGGAGGCCCTTCTCGTCTTGATCTGCAGGTTGTCCCTGGGTGGTCCTGGCACTTCCTTCTTTATTTTTTTTATTATTTTTTAAAGATTTATTTGTTTACTTGAAAGTCAGAGTTACACAGAGAGGAGAGGTGGACAGAGAGAAAGAGAGAGAGAGAGAGAGAGTTTTCTATCCATTGGTTCACTCCCTAGTTGGCTGGGACAGCCAGAGCTGTGCCAATCCAAAGCCAGGAGCCAGGAGTTTCTTCCGGGTCTCCCACGTGGGTGCAGGGGCCCAAGGACCTGGGCCATCTTCTACTGCTTCCCCAGCTGGAAGCTCCTTCATGCCATGTGTTTGCTATCACTTCTGAGTGTGGACCTCCAGACTTGTACGTACAACTGCTTGCTTGATGTTTCTGGTCAAGGGTCTCAGGTCTCCCTCCAAGTAGAACTGTGGACTTTCCATTTTGAACCTGTGCCTCTCAACATTTCCTCATCTCCATGGACAATACCTCCATCTATTCTGTTGCATCAGCTAAAACCTAATCATGGTGTGAGAGTTCACTTTCCTGACCTCTGCCATTTCATACCACATTGACTAACAAGTCCTGTCCACTAAGACATCTAACACATACCAGAATGTTCTGTCCATTTTTGCTCCCTCCGTGCTGGCTCTGTTGTGGGATGGCCTCTGGCTAGGCTTAGTCCAGGTTCTTATTTCCATGAGGAGTTCAAATAGTAAGTTCACATAGGTAAAGGTGAATGAAGAAGCAAGATTTATTTAAGTGAAAGTTCATACTCAGGAATGAGTGCAAACAAGCTCAGGAGAGAATGAGCAATCAACAAGATGTAGGGACATGTTTTTATATGAACTGAGGCCTAGGGGGTGGTGACTGTGGTGGGGTTTAATTTAATATTCAAAGGTGGTGGAGTTTGGATCAGGGCTTGAGTATCACCCATTTCCTTGCCCTGTTTTGGAAATCTTAGAAGTGCCATGGTATCAGTTGCATGATGGGAGCTGAAGTGTTGTTCATGGTAGTTTTCATTATAATGGCATTATAATGAGGTAAAGGTCTTCTAAGGATGTCAGCCTGTGGCCATATTGGATATTTTTAGCTGGCACTGGTTTTACGTGGAACAATCATGGTCATCATGGTTTTCTGCTACACTGAAAGGGGTGGTGGTGGTAGTTTTGAGTGGCATAGGAAGGGGAGTGGCTTGGGCAGCAGAGCCAGGTGTGTGGGCTGTAGTGAGCAGGGCAGTGGGGCGGTATGGTCAAACCTCAGCTGCAGTTGCTAGTGCTGCCTCCCTGCCTGCATCATTCCACGTGTCTTCCAGTTGGATGGCTGACACAGCCTTTTTATTGGTCTCCTTACTTCTACTCCTGCTCCCAGTACTTGATGCTCTATAGAGCAGCCAAAATGATCAGAATCAAAGAAATGAGAATTATGTCATGCCCTCAACTTAAAATTCCACTTGGCTTGACATCTGAGTTTCTGTTGCTGGCCTGCAGAGCTCTCCTTTCCCAACTTTACCTTCAGCCCTCTTCCCCCAGATCTCTCTGGACTTCTCTTTGTTCCTTGAATATGCAAAACTCTTCCTTACTAGAAGGCCTCTGTGGGAACTTTTCCTCCTGGAATTCTCTTTTACCCAGTCTTCATGAGTGACTTCTTCTCTTCTCTGAAAACTTAGACCAAATGTCATGTCCTTACAGAAGCTCTCTGTAACCACCCACTCCTGCCGGGCACCCTCTGTAATAACACATGGTTATAATTCTCTGCAATATGCCTGGAACTCCCTGAAAAGTTCTATTTGTTAATTTCATAAACCACAACTAAAAAATTAATAAACTAAAACCACTAAAATGACTGTCTCCATGAAGTCAAGGGAGGAGAAAGTTTTAACAAAGTAAACCTAATCAGTGGTGCTGCACGCTCTACAAAGATGGAAGATGGTAATGACGATGATGATGTTGATAGACAACTGACAGTTATTGCTACTATGAACATGGAAGAGTGCCAGGCATTTTGCACATCTTGTCTCATTTAATCCTGCAGTGTCTGTATTGTCAGTGAATGTTATTATCCCTTTTTACAGAGGAGAACACCAAGACTTTGGGAGGTGGGTCACAGTGCCTGGCAAATAGTAGCTTTCAATTAATTTTTGCTATGTAAATAAATGAATTGCCTCAAGGTCCTGGAGCTAGTAACTTGTAGGGTTGAGAATCCACCTTGGGTAAATTCCGTGTGTATAGCCACTGGTCTGTGTTTGTTTTAGTGAGAACTGAAAACTCCGTAACAGATCAAGAAAAGGATGTTTGAGTGGGATAAGTGATTTCTTATTTAAAAAATAATAAAATTCATTTTCATGCTCAAACCTGAATTTTGAACTCCTTCCAGTTCGTTTGAAAGCGTGGTTGAGTTATGTACAAGTCCTAGGTATTAATTCAGATTTGGTCAATTGCTCATTGAAAGACCCCAAAGATGCACTATTATAAGGAACCCAAGTTCACAGTGAAGGAAAATTATTAAAACTCAGTTTTTGTGATGAGTGCAGTAAGATTCCATGTGCATGATGTGGTGGGTGGGTGCATTCCAAACCAAGTTCCAGGTCTGACAGTCTAGTAGGGCATGCAGTGTTGTGTGTGTTCTGGACATGCTGGCTTTTGGTTTGTCCTGTTATGAGACACATTTAGTGCTTGTTGTGTATCAGTGTTCCTGTGGGCTGAGCGAGACCTCACACAACTTCAAGGACATTGCCTTTGCCCTTGTTGACTTCAGAATCTAAAGTGGCATGATGAAACATACATGTGGATAAGTGCAAAGTCGCAAGCAAAATCCATCAACGTCATTGATGAAGAAAGTGTGGTATGAGGTGGATTAGAATAAGAGGGTGATTTTGAACTTCAATGAGTCAGGGAAAGGAATGCACATTGATTGGTGGAGAAGAATGGGGAGGGAGGGTAGTTGAAGCATAGGCAAGACAGCACACATTTACAGGATTTGCCCAAGGGACAGAAAGGGCTGAGACCACTGGAGAGGAATCAGAGGGGAATTTGGAAAAAGAGTTAGGAAGATGAGAACTGTCAGTAGAGAAAGCGAGGTTGGCTGCTCGTGGGAGCCAGTCGGGGTTTCTGAGACCTGATGTGACATGAAGGGGTATTTGTGAGGGCTAAATCTTGCAGTAGCTGCGTTTGGAAGTAAAACAGGATTTGGGCTGGTTTTACTAGTTTAGACAGGGAATCTTAAACCTCAACCTTTTCTATTTCACCTTCACTTTTTGATTTTTCAGGAGCCATATTTATTAACTTATTTTAAAAACTTTTTTTTTTAATTTGAGAGGCAGACTGTGAGCCAGAAACAAATAATGGAGGGAGGGAGGGAGGGAGAAGAAGAAGGAAAGGGAGGGAGAGAGAGAGGGAGAGAGAGAATGAATGTGTTTTTATCCTTTGGTTCACTCCTAAAATGCCTGAGATGCCTAGGGCTGGCCTGCAGCCAGAATCAGGAGACAGGACACAATTACTTAAGCCATCACTGTTGTTTCCCAAGGTCTGCATGAGCAGGAAGCTGGAATCAGGAGCTGGAGCCCGTTATCCAGCCCAGGTACTCTGATATGGGATGCAGACATCTTAATGGACATCTTAACTGCTAGGCTAAGCATCTGCCCTGGGGAGCCATATTTAAACATCATCTCATCTGTACCACTATTTAATATTTTTCTTTAATTCATTTTTAAAATCTTAATTAAATTTGGTTTTGTCCTTAGTGACAATATCTATCATTACTTAATATTTTTCTTTAAATTTGCCAACTTAAATGAGTGTAGCCTTACCTGCGTGTTAATCTCTCTGAGGTTATTAGCTCTTCTGTGCTAGTTCTATTTCTTGTAGTACACATTAAAATTAACCCACAAGCATTAAAAAAGGTTAAATCTGTGTGTGACCTAATGTCATCTTGGTGCTACCAGTGGTTCATGTGCTACACTTTTAGGAACTGTCAAGGCCCCTTATAACTCTCTAGCTGTGATGTGATGAAATTGAATAAATGGGATTCAGCTTACATTTAGTATGTACAGATGTCTGTGTTGGAGGAGATGAACACACGAATCAGAGGTGTCTTTACTCTTAATGTATTTGGAGCAAAGCCAGGGAGAATGGCATACCAGTGCGAGAATGACAGTTTCAGCCGTGTGCACCAGCTTTTACTGATGCCACCTGACATCAACTGTGTCAGCTGGTCAATCGGCAAGTTCCCAGCCTAGAACCTGGACTGGCTAAGAACTCTTCAAATTCAATTCCCTCCAGCAAGGTATTTGCCAGACGCGCTAAGATGCAGTGTGACTACAAAGGACTTTATGGTGTTTCAGGGAGTGAGAAAACAGAGCCTGAAGGATGAAGTGGGAGGCAGAGTGGGAACAGGGCCGTAAGAGAGAGGCAGTGGGGTTTAGGGGTTATGGGAGGAGAACCAGCTCTGGGACCAGGGAAGTAAGCGCAGAGGAATCCACCATTTCCCTTAAATTATAAGAGGAGAGCAGTGTTGCTGTGGTTCAAACAGGATGTGGATCCTGAACTCATGCAGTTGGTTAAATCCCAACGTTATAAATTGATGATACCAAGAGAGTGGAAACACAATCTAATTATAGTGTTCAGGAGGTGGGCCTGGTAGGAGGTCCTTAGGTCACTGGTGCATGCCATTAGAAGGTCGTTCTTGGGAGAAGATGATAGAAGAGCCTGGCCATGCTGCTCTCTCTGCCTCCTTGTTAGCCATGTGGTTGTTCCTGTACACATGCTCCACCTGCTCCAGTATGGCTATTCTCTGGGTTTATCAGTTGGCTGAACCAGTGTGGCTTGCATGATATAAGACTGTGGACCTCCAAAACAGTGAGCTAAAATAAACCACTCTTCTTCATAAGTAACTTTTCTGGGTATTTTGTTGTAGTAAGAAAAAGCTGACCAATCCAAATGTCTTTCAGGAGGGAAGGAATAGTAGGGAATGAAGATCTATGATGAGAAAATGATGATTGTATTTCTAGTACATGATGGTCAAGGACAGGGAGGCATCCTATAGATTAATTTTTGCTGGGAAAGAACAGAAGCAGTCCATGCTGTAGCTAATTCCTATTGTTTTGTCTTAAGTATACTCAAGGATAAATAGCCATATAATTTTTGCATGGTCTTTCAGGCCCAAGTGGCATAGAGGCTGTGCTGAAAACAGATATCACTTTGACCTGTACAAGAGTAATGGGTCTTGGCAAGCAGACTCAGAGAATCCTGAAAAAAGTCACTTGAGTGAGATTTTTGTCCCTAAAGTAGATTATTTCCTCTTCAATTCATTATATTAGAGACATTTATTTCACATTTCTCTATTTCAAATCCCGTTTCCCAGCTGATAAGGATCTGACAGTCAGGGGTTACAGGTGCCATTCTATCTTTACACAGAAAAGACTCAGATGTGAATATGTTTAAGCAGAGAACAGACAAAGCCTTAATCAGATCAGAGTCTGGGATTTGATATTCCCATTGTAGAGCGGAGAACTTCTAGGGCCACCAGAAGTATCCCCAGAGAACCTCTACATTTTTGAATCTCCAAAATCCCTCGATGTTCACATAGAATTTGCTTTTTGAGTCCTTGTTCTTTTTGTCCATTTTATATAATGCTTGTTTCTATAGTACCTGGAAGGACATGCACCAATTTTAATTGCAATGGATAGTGGCAAGTGACTCTTGGGAGTTGCTCTAGGCAGGAAGTGGAGGCTGGATTTTTCTAATGGAAACTTCGAGGACCATGGCTCACTGGCTTTTGTCCCTCTCACTGTGCAGGGACTGAGTTCCAGGAATGGCCAGAAGTGTACAGCCAATTGAATGGTACAAAAGCAAGGAGAAGGTACTGTTAAATAGATCTGTATTCCTAGTTATCAAAGATGCCAAGACTGTCTTGTAGCTAATAGGAACCTGAAGTATGCCTTCAGGAAGCGGCCAGATGTTTCTGAATAAGCACTGTACATTTTATGGTCCTGGATACTTAATGCTTAAAAATAGCATCTTCTTTGAAATTGGCTATTAAGTAGACACTAAATTTTTGGAATCTACTACTGGATTTAGGTCTCTAACTTAGTGACAACAAACTGGAATGAAGTATACTTATTTTTTAAATGGAAGGTTTGGTGAAATGATGAATGTTTAATCTTTAGCATGATTTTTCTATTGCATCGAATTTATTTTTAAATTTCATTTATTTGAGAAGCATAGGGATAGAAAAAGAAAGAAATAGAAGGAAAGAAAGAAAAGAAGGAAGGAAGGACAGAAGAAAAGAAAGAAAGAGAGAGAAAGAGAGAGAGAGAAAGAAAAGAAAAGAAAAGGAAGAGAGAAAGAAAGAAGAAAGAAGGAAAGAAAGAAAGAAAGAAAGAAAGAAAGAAAGAAAGAAAGAAAAGAGTTCCCATCTGTTGGTTCAATTCTCAAAGCAGGAACCATTAACCCAGTCTCCATCATGGGAGGCAAGGACCCAAGTACTTGAGCCATCATCTGTTGCCCCCTTCAGCATCTATATTGGCAGAAAGCTGGAATTGAGAATGGAGCCAGGACTCAAACCCCAGATACTCCATATGGGATGTAGGTGTTCCAACTTGTGTCACAATCACTTATCCAAATATCTACCACCAAATTTCTTTCTAAATGATAAACCACATTATAATGTGACTGCTAGTAAATTCTCTTATTCATATGTGTATTTGTTCATTTAACAAATATTTATCTACTGGCTGCCAGGCTCTGTGTAGGACTCTGAGAAATAGGAATAAGAGCCATATTTTGTACCTTTTAGGTTTCGCCAAGAGAAATGTTCTTGCATTTTACTTCTAAGATGCATTTAAAATTATTTAATCTTTCTGGTCAGAATATATCTTACTAGCAATGTTATACTTCTATTGGCAGTTTAAAATTTTTAGAGGTACAAAAATAATGATGCATTTTGTAATTGATGGTGTATTAATTTGATAGAAGAGACTTGCACAATATATGAAAGGGCTTCAAGAATTTCATATAAAATGTAATTAAAAGATGATAATCCTCTACGATAGTTTGGAAGCCCCCTTGAATAATGACACCATGATTTGACTATACTGGCCCCCCATTTGGAATTTAGTACTAATGTGACGCCTCTAGTTTTAGGTATTGAGGTTGATCCAGGGATGCCAGGACTCAGATGCCTGGATGTCCAGATTTAGGAAAGAAGCAAATGAAGAGCTAGTAAGTTCAAGTCATGTGGGCTGTAACAGCAGGATGGAGAAAAATTCTCCGTGCTCCTGTCTCCCCATCTCTCTTTTCCTGGCTTGTTATATAAATTCACTGTGGTGTGACTCAGGCGGACATCAGAACAGAGCAGGAGGCGTGAGAAATGGCACTGTGGCTGCCGTGTAGGAGGTTGGAACCCTCTTCCAGATAGATTAGGGTCAATGTGTGTACCTGGTGATGGTGAAGTGAGTAACAAAGTCACAGTGACAGCAGAAACATCCATTTATTGAGTGTCTGACCATTGCCTGTGTCAAATGCACCAGTTTTGGGTAATAACAATCTTGCAAGATATGTATTCACTGAGCACCACTGTTATTCTCACTTCACGTGTGAAACTGGGGTTCTGAGTGGGTGAGTGAGTTGTCCAGCACCATAGAGTTAAAGAGTGGTAGAACCAGGGTTCAGGATTTGCACTATGGGGCATCTAAGTCAACTTCACTTCTGATGTGCTGCACAGCATCTCCAAATCTCAAAACATGCAAGGACTTTATATACAGCCATGCGAGGTTTCAGAAGCCAAGCAGAGTTAGAATATGAAGAATTACATAATGTAGCTTCAGAATCTAAAGTTACAGGCACTGTGCAAGATTCTACCAGTGTCCCAAGTAGCTTCTCTGTATATTGTAGCTCAGTGCTGGACTGCACCAGACTGGGAATGGATGGGTGCTCAGTGTGCCGAGGGAAGTAGCTGGTAGTCTTGTGAAGTTTATTGTTGAGGTTCAAGCATTTGTTCATCAGAAACCTAAAGAGCAGAAGTGTTATTGTAGCCAAGATTCTAGAACTCTGTGGTAGGGTATTTGAATAATGGCTTGCCACAGGGTTGAGTTCACAGTGCACAGTTGGAAGCTGATGAATATTTTTAATTAAGTGTCTAATATTTGTGGAGATGTTCTCCTGTCATTGGACTCCATTTAAATTTTGATCCTATATGGACTTATTGGACATTTTAATTGTTTTTGTTCATTACTTAAAATCAGTATGTTGTTTTCTTAGAGCTATTGAAAAACCAAGAAAAAATTTACAAATTTTAAGTATTTGAATGCTAGATGTAATTATTCAAATCTGGAAACTACAATGATTTCTAATTTATTTACTTAAACCTATTTCTAATTTCTTCCCTTAAGTGTGACAGAACACAGTAGATTTTTATTAATTCAGAGGAAATATCTCCACTGAATGTTTAGAAAAATTATCTTTTCAATATGCATATAACAGAACCATTTTTACCCTTGTTATTGCTATCTTTGTCATCAATAAGCTTCTATTAAATACCCAATTACATGTTGCCTTGCTTGAGATGTCTTTTAGAGTTTCCAGTAAGAAAGCATATGGGTAAGGAAATACATATAAAATACATGGAAGAGAATTAGAGTGTTCTGAATTCAAATATTAATGAATGCACCAAGAGAAACATATATAACCTATGTGCAGGAAGCAGGTGACTGCATTTAAATGTTTTCCAAGGGTGGAAAGCAGTATTATCAGCATACCCAAGAGGAGAAGGTGAGAAGACTCCTTAACATTGCATGTTAAAATTAGGTGGGGAAAGAGAAAACTGACAATAATGCAAATCATGAATTGATCCCAACCACAAAACTTTCCTGCTCGAATTGGTGCTCTGAAGACCAGTCAGAATCTCTTGTGGCCCTTTGGGGGTATTGGTTTGAGACCCGAGCCTCAGAGGCATACACACAGCCATGGGGTCAGCCAGTTTATCCATTGCCGGTGACAGAGAACCTGGCTCAAATGGGACCCAGTCCAGAAGGGAATTTATGATTCTCATAACTCAGTGGTGCAGGCAGAGCTCCATGTAGGGCTCAGATGATGTGCCCAGGGCTGGGTATTTCATCTCTTGATTTTGGCTTCTTTGCATTGCCCTGTTCTTAGGCAGATTCCTTCCTGGAGGTTTTCTTTCTTCCAAATTAACATCCCTCATGAGAGAGAAAATTCAGCCCTTTAAGACTGAAGCAAAAGTCTTACAGTGGAATCTGCTTGGTCTGGACTGGCCTGTCTGGGGTCAGGTACTCATCCGTTAGCCAGTCATGGTGGTAGTAGGGGATTGAATGTGCTGATTGGCTTAGCCTGAGATGCAAGATCTCTTTCTTTACCTCTCTGCCTTTCAAATAAAATGAAAATAAGTAAATAAAAACTTAAAATAAAGAAGGGGGTAGTTGCAGAAGTCTTTACTTTTTTTTTTTTTTTTTAAAGTCATGCAACTGCTTGATTAAATTGTCTGGCCCAATTGAAAGTGCAAACAGAAAATGGCTTTATTTATCTTCAATTACTAACTTCACACTTGCTCTGTTAAACCAAACCTGGATGATATCCCAGAAATATTTCACAGCTTTCCTAGATACTTTCAAAATAAAATAGAAGTAAAGACTTTATTATTGTTTTAAATTTTTAGACATCCAAAAGTCCAGTTCTATATAAGCCAAAATATCAGTCTCCCATCCAGTTCCAAGCTCTCCTTCTCCCTTAGACCTGGCCTGAGATGCTACAGATCAGTGGTGGGAAAAGGGGGCTGGACCTGTTCCTTTTCCCCCTTTGCCCAGACTCCTGTCCTGCTTCTGGCTCCTGTGGAGGGAGAGAGGGTGATTAGAAGGCAAATTAGCTGTACTTAGCTGGTGCCACTTGGGTCTCCCTCCAGCCATGGGATGCCCTCTGTTTGCAGGTGTCCAGCATTTTCAGGTTCTGGGTGAGCCCCTGTGAGTTTCCCAAGCTTCCTGCTGCAGACAAGGATGATACTTTCCCTGGCAGGGTCTCTTAGTGCGTCCCGCCCCCACCCTCCTTGAGCTTCTCTCTTGATTTTACTTGATACTTTTTTGCTCAAGTTCATTGATTTTTTTTTTTTTGGAAGATCTTTTTCTGTAGGCTCTGACCTAGCCATCCTCCCATCCGATCCCAGTGCCTCCCTGGCTGTCAGACTTGGGGAGAGCAGGCCACTCCCCTCAACTCACCATTGTAGGTCAAGCTCTGGGGACTCAACTCATTTTCCCAGGGTGGTCTTGTTGCACACCTCCAGAGGGCACCATTCACAATATTCACTTGGGACTGTACTATTAATGTGGCAGTCCTGAGTTCAAACGGATCTCTCGTGTTCCTGCCTACTTAGCAATGCATAAGTGAAGTATGCAGGTTAGCAGTCACCGGACTGCCATCCCCCCTCTGCCACCTACCACATCTCTGAGCAGTTCTCTGGTTGCCCCTTTGTTTGCCATGGGGCTCGCCAGCGCTGTTTCTTTCTTCTAAGAAATGCCTTTTCCCCAGTGAATTCTCTTACATGGCAGGTATTTCCTGAACCAGGAGGTGGCAGGTATTTCCTGAACCAGGTTGATTTCAACCAAGCAAGTTCTGAATAGGTAAATTCTTTGGTGACAATAGGAAGCCTGGCATTTAACATGGCATGCGACAGAGAAGTCCTTTTCTCAAACGAAAGTTTGCAGGTAAGCCTAGTACTTAAAGCAGGTAGACATGGCTCTATGTGCTGGGTAGTGGGGAGTGAGGTTCAGGATGCCCAAGGCCAGCTCCTAAGTCCAGCCTGAACACTACTGTGCCTGGGAAAGCAGCCATGGTTTCCATGACAAGTTTCCCATTACTTACAATTCTACAGTGTCTGGCTTGTTCACACTTTCTGGTGGAAGAATGTGCAAATCAAGTGGGAATGAACGTGCTGTCCATTTCTGCCCCAGAGGACCACTTCCCACCCCCTGGGCTGCTATGTGGGTCTCTTCTCTGAGCATAGTCATGCCAAGTGTGTACCTGCCTCCCTGTCTCCTGACCGTGACAGTGAAACTTCTAGTGAATTCTGTGCTTCTTGCTGGGTGGAACCTGCCTCTGGCTCTGAATATTGGAGCTGCACAACCTGCGGAAATAATTTTGTCATTTTCTTGAGACCTATTCACTTAGGACTTGTGCCTCATAGGAAAATCAACAAGAATTTTCCAGAAAGTTTTTTTTTTTTTTAATCTTTGCACATAGTAGAAAGCTTCAGAGGTCATTCCCATTCCATTTGTGACAAGTTTTGGGTCTTAGGGCAAATCATCGAAGTTTCCTGGGACTCAGTTTTTCCATCTGTAAAATTGGGGCAGGCATAGAACCTGAGTCTCAGACTATTGTGAGGCTCAATGAAAGCATCTGTGCCTGGCAGTAGTGCAAGCAAGAACTCAGAACCGGTGCCGGCATCATGGCGTAGTGGGCAAAGCCGCCACCTGCGATGCCTGCATCCCATATGGGCACCGGTTCGTGTCCCACTTGCTCCACTAATGGAGCTAATGGTTTGGGGAAAGCAGTGGAAGATGACCTGGGTGTTTGGGAGGCCTGGAGGAAGCTCCTGGCTCCTGGCTTCTGATTGGCCCAGCTTGGGCTGTTGCGGCCCTCTAGGGAGTGAACCAGCAGATGGAAGACCTATCTCTCCCTCTCTCTCTGCATCTGCCTCTCAAAGAAATAAATAAATCATGGCTGGCGCCATGGCTCAACAGGCTAATCCTCTGCCTTGCGGCGCCAGCACACCGGGTTCTAGTCCCGGTCGGGGCACCAGATTCTGTCCCGGTTGCTCCTCTTCCAGGCCAGCTCTCTGCTGTGGCCCGGGAGTGCAGTGGAGGATGGCCCAGGTACTTGGGCCCTGCACCCCATGGGAGACCAGGAGAAGCACCTGGCTTCTGATCCTTCGGATCAGCGCGGTGTGCCGGCCGCAGCGCGCCGGCCGCAGCGGCCATTGGAGGGTGAACCAATGGCAAAGGAAGACCTTTCTCTCTGTCTCTCTCACTGTCCACTCTGCCTGTCAAAAAAATAAAAAATAAATAAATAAATCTTAAAAAAAAAAAAAAAGCAATGATCAGTGTGATGCAGGCTGCAATGGCTGGAGCTGGGCTGATCCGAAGTCAGGAGCCAGGAGCTTCTTCTGGGTCTCCTATGTGGGTGCAGGGGCCCAAGGACTTGGGCCATCTTCTACTGCTTTCTCAGGCACATTAGCAGAGAGCTTGGTCAGAAGTGGAGTAGCTGGGACTTGAACCAGCACCCAGATGGGATGCCGGTACTGTAGGCTGCAGCTTTATCCTCTGTGCCACAGCACCGGCCCCTGACCTTTACTTTGATCTTCACCCGTCTTAGCTTCTGGTCCTCCTGCCTCCCTCTTATAATGATCCTGGGCCCATTCAGATAATCCAAGGTCATCTCACTATCTCATGGCCATTAACTTAATCACATGTCAGGAGGTGAGTTTACAGGTTCTAACAACAGGAACAAGAACATCTCTTGGGGGACCATTGTTCTCCTTATTATATCAATCATTAATATAGTGATAATTTCAATATCTACAGTGTGCCAGACCCTGTACTTACAAAGTGAATACAATACAGTACAGTCAGAATGGATAGGTGGTCATGGTGCTCTTAGTAATAATCATGATAGCTGACATTCATTGAGTGTACGTGCCAGCTATTGTGCTTGGCACTTTAAGTGAATTCTCTTGCTGAAGTCCCACTGTGACGCTATGGGAAGGGTATTATTTCCATTTTAAGGAAAAGAACACTGAGACAAAGAGAGCTTAAATATTTTTCTGAAGCCTGTGTAGCTAATGACATGAGTTCAGGTCTGTCTGATTCTAAGCTTACATGATTAATCATGGCACTACGTACTACGTCCCTTAAGGCATGGGTGGGTATACTTCAGGCTCTCTTTTAAAAAGTGTCTGTAAATAAAAATTGACAGCTTAAATAGAGCAGGGCACACGATGGCTGTAATTTAGGGCTGGTGGGCAGAGCTCCCAGGGGAGGCAAATGCTCCATCATTCTCATCCCTGCTGTGGTGGAGAGCTGCAAGTTCGTGGCCCTGACAGTTAGGCAAATGCTACCTTGTCTTCAAGTGCATCTAACAGAACGTGTTAGTTTCCCCACCGAACTGGATCCTCCTCACGATCATTTATCTTCCGCTGGGGTCCTGCTTTACCCTGAGAGTGTGTGTGAAAGAGCCCAGTGAAATTACTCTTTCCTCATTAACATAAACACCATCTGGTGTTTAAAAGGCAAAAAAGAAGGAACATTCCAGTGAGTCAGAAGGAAAAGGCACCATTTGAATCCTAAAGGCCACCTTACTCTTGATCTAAAGGATTTTCTTTAGTGAAAATGAAAATTCTACCTGGAGGCACATGGAGTGAAAGTTGGCTTCACACTGAGTGGTGTTGCCAAGAGCCTGAACAGCTGCTAGGTGCAGTAGGACTATGAGCAACGTACAGTCTGCTGCTTTTCCTGCTCCTATATAACAAACTACTCTAACTTACTGGCATAAAACAAACATTTTATTATGCTGTAGATTCTGTGCTTCAGGAATTAAGGTACAAGGCACAGAGGGGGATGGTTTGTCTTTGTTCTACCTCATTGAAGCCTCGCCTGGTCAGCTGGGCGTGTCTTGGCTCATGTGACTGGTGGTGATGCTGGCTCCCAGCTTGACTGTTGTCAGAAACATGAGATGACATCCTAGGGTCTCTATACCTGGGCCTACGTGGGCTTCCTCCCAGCATGCACCAGATTTGAGGAGTGAATGTTCCAAGAGAACCAGGCAGAATGGATGTGGTCTTAATAATGTAGCTTTGGGGCCGGCGCCACGGCTCAATAGGCTAATCCTCCGCCTTGCGGCGCTGGCACACCGGGTTCTAGTCCTGGTCGGGGCGCCAGATTCTGTCCTGGTTGCCCCTCTTCCAGGCCAGCTCTCTGCTGTGGCCTGGGAGTGCAGTGGAGGATGGCCCAAGTTCTTGGGCCCTACACCTCATGGGAGACCAGGAGAAGCACCTGGCTTCTGGCTTCGGATCAGCGTGATGCGCTGGCCACAGCAGCCATTGGAGGGTGAACCAACAGCAAAGGAAGACCTTTCTCTCTATCTCTCTCGCTCACTGTCCACTCTGCCTGTCAAAACCAACCAACCAACCAACCAACCAACCAACAAACAAATAATGTAGCTTTGGGAAGTCCTGTAGTATCACCTTCTGCCTTGGTCACAAGACTATCCAGGTTCAAAGAGAGGGAGCATAGATTCCATGTTCTCATGGGAAGAGTATGAGATAGTAAGAACACATGTGGAATGGGAGATATTGCTATGATAGGTTTTGGAAAAATACAATCTACCAGGAAGCTTGAGGAGGAGGCGACTCATGAGGTTAACTGGCTTCAACGAGCTGATACACTTCCTAGTTTCTGATATCCTCTGTAATCCAGGTCACTTTTACTTATTAAAGTCTTAGTTGCATTAGAATTCAAAGATTGATCATTAGAATTAGTAAACCTCTGTGCCTTTAAGGAGCACTGCTGGAATACTGACTATATAAGAGCCTGAGCTAAGTGCTGGCTCAACATCGGGGCACGTTGAGATATCGCAACAAGCTAAGAGATGAAGACAATACAGTTGACTCTCAATTAACTATGAGAGACAGAGGCCACTGACAGTCCCTAATGGTTGTTAAGATGAAGCTAGCAAAACAAGATACAAAATGAAGGCCGGCGCCGTGGCTTAACAGGCTAATCCTCCGCCTTGCAGCGCCGGCACACCGGGTTTTAGTCCCGGTCGGGGCACCGATCCTGTCCCGGTTGCCCCTCTTCCAGGCCAGCTCTCTGCTGTGGCCAGGGAGTGCAGTGGAGGATGGCCCAAGTGCTTGGGCCCTACACCCCATGGGAGACCAGGAGAAGCACCTGGCTCCTGCCATTGGAACAGCGCGGTGCGCCAGCCGCAGCGCGCCTACCGCAGCGGCCATTGGAGGGTGAACCAACGGCAAAAAGGAAGACCTTTCTCTCTGTCTCCCTCTACTGTCCACTCTGCCTGTCAAAAATAAAATAAAATAAAATAATTAAAAAAAAAAGATACAAAATGAGTTTAACATTGTCTTACTCAGCTAGCATTTCATTCATTGTTGAGGAACACATTTCCCCTTCTATAGATTTCATCAATTGATTAATCATTGCTTCAAGTAGCAATTATTAAGTTCTTCCTGTAGGCATTCAATTTACTAAGCACTCTGTGATTTTGATGTATTTACTTTGGTGCAATTCAAGGAGGCAGATTCTTTATTGTATTTGTTTTATAGATGAGGGAGTGAGTGGTAAAGAGGTTAAGTCATATGTATTTGCAGTTGTACCAGGTGTTCTGGTTCCACAGTGCATGGCCAAGGTGATAGGAAGTTAGTGCACAGCTGGACTAGAATTTATGTTTTGGATTTTCTCTTCAGTGTTCTTTCTTTCAGACTTGAGGCTTCCGACTGTGTTCGATCAATCTTTCTGATCTCGTGGAGGTCCTGAGCCAAGTTCCGGGATTCAGAGGGAGACAAAGCTCATATGACTCTAGGCCCTCACTCAAAATTCCAACTATGTTCTTTGAGATATATTAATTATATGATACTTAACACAAATACATAATATAATGTAATATATAATAAGTATTTAACATGTTATATGATCATGTTTCAAAAGTTTGTGGAGGGGTAAGTATTTGGCATAGTAAAGATGCCACTTAAGGACACCCACATCCCAAATGTAACTGCTAGATTTGAGTCCAGGCTCCACTCCTGAATCCAGCTTCCTCTTATGTGCACCCTGGGATGCAGCAGATTGTGGCTGAAATATTTGGATCCTTGCCTTCCAGACGGGAGACCTGGATTGAGTTCTAGGCTCCTGGCTTCAGCCTGGCCTAGGCCTGGTTGTTGTGGGAATTTGAAGAGTGAGTCAACAGATGAGAGATCTCTGATTTCTGTCTGTCTTTCTGTTTGTCAGTCTCTGTCTCACTGTGCCTTTCAAAAATGAAATTAAAATGTTTTTTTGGTGTAAATTTTCTTGAAATTCATGCGTAATTCTTTCATAACATGCATTTCTGTGAACTTTCTGAAGGTCTTGTATGTGTATGGATTTTAATTTTTTTGGCATACAAATAACCTTATGTGGGAGCTAGTGTTGTGCTGCAGAGAATTAAGCTACTTCTAATGATGCTGGTATCTCCTATTGGAGTACCAGTTTGAATTCCAGCCGCTCTGCCTCTGATCCAGCTCCCTGCTGGTGCTACTGGAAAACCAGAGGGAGATGGCCCACGTGCTTGGGCTTCTGTCTTCCATGTGGGAGACACAGATGGAGTTCCTGGTTCCTGGCCCAGCCCCTGCCATTGAGACCATTTGCAAAGTGACCCAGTGGATGGAAGATCTTTCTGTTTCTCTCTGTCACTCTGCCTTTTAAGTAAATAAATAAATAAATCTAAAAAAGCGCAAAACTTTTAATTCCATTTCTCATTGATTTTAAAAAATTTATTTGTTTATTTGAAAGTCAGAGTTACACAGAGAGAGGAGAGGCAGACACAGAGAGAGAGAGGTCTTCCATCCACTGGTTCACTCCCCAATTGGCTGCAATGGCCAGAGCTAGGCCTATCTGAAGCCAGGAGCCAGGAGCTTCTTCCGGGTCTCCCACATGAGGGCAGGGCCACATAGACTTGGGCCATCTTGTACTGCTTTCCCAAGCTATAGCAGAAAGTTGGATCAGAAGTGGAGCTGCCGGTACTCGAACTAGTGCCCATATGGGATGCTGGCACTGCAGGTGGCAGCTTTACCCACTACGCCTCAGTGCTGGCCCCATCCCACAGATTTTTTTATTTATAATACATAATATTCACGAGCAGTGTAGAACACCAGAATGTGTTGGTTTTAGAACAAAATCCTTACTTCAAATGGAATTTTATATCTATATCAATAATTTCTGCTTGGAGTTTGAATTTTGTTCAGTTCAATTGAATTTCCACTTCAAATTCAAACTTTTAGAACAAAACCGTCCAGTTTGAAAGTACAATTTTGTCATAAAAGTTTGAATACCTCTGATCTATGCCATGTTACTCTTGGGTATTTTTAGTTAAGGTTTGCTCTGTAAGCACATCTAGCAGTGCCGTTATTCTAGTTTTGGTTCAACGTCTCAGTCACTAGGTGAAGTGTTTTCCACTGGCAAAATCTGCATCACCATATGCTATAGAAAATAACCTTTAAAGTGCCGTGGAAGCGTAAGTCCACGAGACTACAAGTCATAGAAAAGGGGAAAGAGCTTATTCCAGTTTTTTTTTTTTTGAGTTCAATTTGACTTAGATCTTACGTCTCTAGGCATTTCTGATGGATTTGCAGGTGCCTAGTTAAGTCCCAGGGGGACTCATCACATTGTGACCTCTGTTTTCAGTTTGTCTTCTTCACATCAAGTTTTCTTGATGGAAAATGTGATTAAAAATAAACTTCCAGTGTGATTATCACTCTCTTCCATAGCAGACAGTGGAGTTTGATGAACACATGTAGTAGTTGTTCACTGGTGATAAAGAGAGATGAGACTTTTCTGCTGCAACGACATTTCTAGCTCATGCCCAAGCATAGTTTGGCATGTAGCTGAAGCAAGTTTTGAGAGGTAGAAGTACCATGTATGATTGTGTAGGTTGTGCACTGTGCAATTGTGAGTGGTGTCTCCTGGAGTTGTGCAATGAGGTAGCACTGTGAGGAAGTCTTATATTCCAGCCTCTGCTGATTTTTAACAACAGGGGGCTTGATACCAAGCTTCAGGTTGGGAAGAATAGAAGGGTCTACATTCTGTCATTCCCAAAGTAGGCAGAATCTTTGTGTACCTCCATTGCTTTTAGTTTAGGGCATTCCTTCTGTAATCTGTGGTGTGTGTCTATAAATACAAAAAGCAGCTGACTTGGGACCGTGTGTAATTGTGCTTTATGCCAGTAGCCGACTGACTTACCTTGCTGATTGGTTCTGGTAGGTGCACTCCAGGGCTTGGCTTTTGGGCTTTGAAGCATGACATGGCTATCTGTTTTCTGCTCCCACTGAGCTAAGTACATTCCTGAATGCCAATGATTGGATTTGGGATTATTGCAGGACTTAGTACCGCATTGAGATATTCAAGCCAAACTTATGAAATAATAAGAAATTATGGCTTGAGCTGCTCTTTCAGAGTGTCCCATATCAGAACTTGATGGTCACAGAATGCTTTGATTGAGCATGGAATTTAGAGTTGGCTGGATACTGGGCTTGCATCCTGGTTCCAGCGTTTGGCTTGGGTAAGTTACTTATAATCTCTGGTTGACCTGTGGGGGTGGAACCAGTTGACATCCATGGCTTCTTTTAAACTAAATAATTCTATCTTAGTTTTTAAATATGCTTATTACACAACAAACCTCTTATTCCTTGGTCTCATTCATTTATTCAAAGTATTTATTTAATGCTAACTATATGCCAAGTACCATGGTAGGTGTATCAGAATGAACCAAATAAACAAGGTCTCTGTCTTCAGGTAGTTAGTTGATAGTCTACTGGAGTCGGTGCTGAGGTAATGGCTAACCAGTAAACCAGCAAATAACATGATGCCATTTTAGAAAATTATGGGGAGGATTTATTTATGTATTTGTAAGTGTTCTCCAAAGAAAACCAGTAAGAGGTATATAAATTTATATGTAAATATCTGATATAATATATATAATATAGTTTATATGCATATAAGTATATATCTATAGTATTTATATGTAGGTGTAATATTTATATTGAGATTTAATATATAATTTCTTTTTTTTTTAGATTTTTATTTATTTATTTGACAGGTGAGTTACAGACAGTGAGAGAGAGAGACAGAGAGAAAGTTCTTCCTTCCATTGGTTCACTCCCCAAATGGCTGCAACAGCCGGAACTACACCGATCCAAAGCCAGGAGCTGGGAGCTTCTTCCTGGTCTCCCACATGGGTGCAGGGCCCAAGGACTTGGGCCATCCTCCACTGCCCTCCTGGACCACAGCAGAGAGCTGGACTAGAAGAGGAGCAACTGGGATTAGAACCTGGCACCCATATGGGATGCCGGCACTGAAGGCGGAGGACTAACCTATGCGCCACCATGCCAGTCCCCAATATATAATTTCATAATAAAATCTATAAATATAGAAAATTTATATAGATCCTTATTTATAATTTTACATAGATATATATTTAATTATGTATAAATGAAATCTATATATAATAAGGAATTAACTCCCAGAATTATAGTGAGAAGGTCTTGAGATCTGCAGGATGACTCAGCAACCATCAGAACCCAGGAGTTCTGATGGTTTAGTTCCAGTCCAAGACTGATGACTGAGAAGTAGGAAAGCCGATGGTGTAATTCCCATTGGCAACCTGGTTGCTCCTCTTCCAGTCCAGCTCTCTGCTGTGGCCTGGGAAGGCAGTGGAGGATGGCCCAAGTGCTTGGGCCCCTGCACCTGCGTGCACCTGGCTCCTGGCTTCAGATTGGCGCAGTGCCGGCTGTAGTGGCCATTTGAGGGTGAACCAATGGAAGGAAGACCTTTCTCTCTCTCTATCACTGTCTAACTCTGTCAAAAAAAAAAAAAAAGACCCATGAAAAGCTGATGTTTGAGTCTGAGAGTCTGAAGGCAGGAAAAATTATTTTTCTTTGGGGAGGGTCAGTACTGTTGCAATAGGGATTAAGTTCCTAACACATGAACTCTGGAGAATACACTCAGGTCAAAGCACTCAGTTTAGGACTTCCTTATATTTTTGGCTTGTTGTGTTATATAGTTGATGGTTCTGTTTGTCCTATCCCAAGTTTAAGATTGGCCAATAAAATATCAGATGGTCAGCTAAATTTGAATTTCAGAAGAAAATTTTATAAAGTATAAATATGTACCAAATAATACGTCGACATATGAACCCTAAGTATTTTTTCCTAAAGTTCAAATTTACCTAGTGTCCTATAGTTTTGTTTACCAAATCTGGCAGTCCACATTGAATTGTACACTTTGAAATGGTGTTGTGAGTTTTCCCACACACACTAATCTGGCAACTCTATCCTAGCTAAGTTACCATGAGGAAGCTACCATATGGTTTGTGTTCTGGGTTTCATCACCAAGGCCAATAAGGAAAACTAGTCATAAAGGAAGTTATTTATGGTGATGGTTAACGCTTCTACTAAATTCTCTTAGTGCATCTCATAGAGTGCTGAGCACATAGTAGGTCTTCATCCAATGCTGGTTTGATTGAAACTGCACGATGTGCTGAGGGGAAGTTAGCTGTTATTGATACCTGAATGGAAGTAAACTGCCTCAGCACCCGTGGTACAACTCAGAGAATGCCATAGAATGGGCCTCACTGGAAGTTCTCAATGAATTGAGTCACACTTTCGGCTCTGCTTGCAGAGCCAAGTAATTATTCCATGTATTCGTGGCACAGATGACTTTGCTGAGTTTGGCCCTTTTCCACTATGGCAGTTTAAGTGCAACTGGCTTCTGAGGGGCTACTGAAAAAATCTTTAAGTGGCATGGAATTCTTGGAAATGCCCACAGCCAGCCAGGCTGAGTCACTCTCAGTATTAATTGGTCGTACCAAATTCTGTGCCTTCTCTTGGCCTCCTTTCTGTGAAGTGGAGGAGACATAACCACACAAGACTATCTCAAATGACCTTTTCAGAGGCAATGTCAAAGCAGTTAAAGATGGGTTGAGTCCAAAGTGTATGATGAATTAAATATCAGCTAGAATTTTCTATGAAGATTCTGTTCCTTGAACAAGACCCAGGAACCCAAAGGTTAGATTTTACCATCTCTGAAATGGTTTTCTTCTTTTGTGGTTTTCCCCTGCACTTTGCTATTTACAAGGATCTTGCATCAACAGTTAACAGTCATTTACATGGCAAACTGAATGCAGTACTTTCATTCTACACGAAATTATTGAACTCTATTGAGCACATGCGCCAGTATTCACTCTCTGATTTTTTTTTTTTTTTTTGATTCATGCATAATGTCCCATGGTGCTTGTAACTGAGGAGTTCCTTGAAAGCAAATCTGTTCAGAGTGGCTACCTAATTGCGACTAACTCATCCCACAGAGATTTTGCTTGAGTAACAGATTTCGGTCCGAGAGTCCCCTTCTGAGAGTGGGGAAGAGGAATTCAACCCTTGAAACTGACCCTGAGGCAAACTTCTGTGCACTCTTGCCTTATAACCTGCTAGCTGAGCCGCCGCTTTGGGGCCGCCCAGCAGCTTGGCACACTTTCATATGATCCATGAGAAGGTCTGTTAGCTTCTTGCGATCTGGAATGCCTTCTCTAGACCTTGAGTGCTGGACTTTTTCTGAATTACAAGGCAGTGGAGGGGGAGGTCTTACCCTTTGTCCCTCACATCCAATTCCTTTACTCCTTTTCCTCAGTTGGCTCATGACAGTAGGGGTTCTGCTCTTCTTGTGCCCAAAGCACAAATAGGCACTTTGCAAACGTATTCAATTCCTTCTGTAAGCATTAATTGAGGTCTTATTGCATGCCTTCCCCTGGGATTGGGACTATGGAGGATTCTGAGATGAAAGGATTCACCTTCAAGGGAGCATCTATGGGAACTCATGCTCTAGCAGGAGGAATTGATAGTAAAAGAGAATATTTTGGGAATGGAGTGAGCTTTTGGTCTAACCAGCAGCTCTCTGATATGGAAAATTCCCCAGGAAGCTGGTTCAACCCTCACACATCCCAGGCCGATCTGAGCGTAGTCTTCATCAGACCTGGTTTCTATTCCCTAAACCTGGGTGTTGCTGGGAATTCATCAACTCACCAGTTTATTGAAGGGCATCTGCTTCTACAATTCTTTTTAGCAAGTCTGTTGATTCCTTGAAGACTTCATTAATCAGAGCTATGAATATTTCAGAACATGACTCAGTCTTCAGATGAATGGGTTTTCTACATCGCTGTCTCCCTAGCCTTATGAGGAATAATGGGCGTATTATTTTCTGTTTTAGATTTCTCTCTTCCTCTAACCTCGCCCACTCCCAGCCTCTGATAGCTGCACTTGCAGTAAATCACGGAAATGTTGCTGATGTCAGCAGCACTAATATGCATTTAGAGGAGCCACTTTGGAGGAAATTACCCAGAGGGTGCTGCTGACATGCATAGCTCTTTGGTAGGGTGTTTTCTAGAAACTATTTTCTGCCTTTGACGAATCTTGTTTATTTTTGTGACTTAGTAGGCATATTGAGGGAAGAACCATCCACATTTTTTTCCATTTAGGTTTTTTGGAGGAGGTTTTAGTGGTTGTGAAATGAGCCAGGAGCACTGCACAGCGGCATTGGCACACAGAGGTGGCTGAGGGCTGCTTGTGGAGCAGGCTGCGCTGGGGTGTTGAGCCTCCACCTCAGTGACCTGGGAGGAGGGCGATGGGGAGGGCACACCTCATTCTGCAGAAGTGGTTTATTCTTACAAACATAAATATAAACCAAGAGCCATTTCAGATGCACGCAGAGTGCTCTTTAAATGCTTTTTGCAGAGAATCCTTTTGTCAAGTAACTATCTGTCTTGAGAGTAGGATTTCTAGATGTGTTTTCAGGTTTGCTTGTAGTGAGGTGCACCTTAATATCTTCGTGACATTTGTTGTGACACAGATGTGCAGGAAAACAGGGCATTGAGGGCCAGTTGAAGAAAGAAGCCATGGGGTTAGAGTGACTGTTTGATTTCTCTAGCAGTGTTCAGAGGCTGGGATGAGGAGGAACATTATATACAGTATTTGTGTTACTCTGTTTTTCATTCTGTAATGAAATACATGAGGCAGGCTACCTATATTAAGAAAAGAGGTTTACTGAGCTCACGGTCCAAACAGCTTGGCCCCACTCCTGCCACTGGGCTGTGTCACCCTTGGCGGAGAGCAATGGTGGGAACTCACATAAGGGGGCGATCACACTGCAAACAGAAAGCCAGAGAAGGACTGTAGTCCCACAGTCCCTTCTGAGGGCAGCATTCCCATTGACCTAAGGACTTCTCACTCAGCCCTCCTCTTAAAAGATTCCACCACCTCCTACCCTGACACACTGGGGACCAAGTTTCCAATCCATGAAGCTTAAGGGGAAACACGAAACAATATGCAAAGCATGGCAGGGATGTGTCCAAGCAAAGACAGAAGAAGGAGTTTACGAGCTGGAGAAGTGTTGAACGTGGGGTCTAAGTTGGAAGAGGAGGAGAACAGAGGAGGAGGGTATGGTAGAGGGGAGAAAGCAGGGGCCAGATGTGATGTGGGAGGAGTTAAGGGAGATGGTATGTGCCAGCCAGTGTCTCAGTCAGCTTGGGCTGCTGTAACGAAGTACCATGGACAACTCTTTTATTTTTTCATTTTAATGTATTTGAGAGAGAGAGAGGGATGGGGGGTTCCCATCTGCTGGTCCCCTTTCCAAATGTCTACAACAAAGCCAAGAGCTGGAGACTCAATCCAGCTCTCCCACATGGATGGCAGGGATCCAACTACTTGGTATTCACTGCTGCCTCCCAGAGTCCGCATTGGCAGAGCAGCAGGAATCGGGAACCAAAGCTGGGTATTCAGCCCAGGCACTCTGATATGGGACCCTGGCATCTTAACCACTAGGTCAAATGCTTTCCCCTGGGCCACTTTTAAATAATAGAAATTTATTTCTCACTGTTCTAGTGACTTCAGAGTCCAAGACTCAGGCAGATTTGGTGTCTGGTGACAGCCGCTTGCTCGATTTATAGATTTGTCTTCTTGCTGCACCCTCATATGGTGGAAGGGACCCAGATCTCCCTGGGGTATCTTTTTCTTAAGATACTTATCCCATTCATGAGGGTGCTACTTTCATGGCCTAATGACCCCTCAAAGACCCCTACCTCCTAATACCATTAGGATTGTGTTGGTGATTGTTGGTGATTGTGTTTCAATATATAAATGGGGGAGAAGGTGATAGACACAAACATTGAGACCATAGCATCTGTAGTTTCTCTGCGCATTCTGAGACAGGTATGGGGCATGGCCACTAGGGAGGCAGTTGTAGTAGGTGCTGCTGGGGCTTCTTCTGGATCCCTGAGCTCTGAATTGTGCTGTGTATCGGTCCTGCAGCCTCTCTGGGATTCTCCCTTTCTGGCTTCTATCCACAGCCTTTTCCAGAGGCCTTGCTTGGCCTACCAGAGTTACCTTTGAAGATGCTCCTAGGAATTTGTATCCCCCGGGGCCTTCTGCAGCCAATGACTTACTAGATAGGAATCACAAACCTAACTTGCTGGAAACAAGGTAGATAATCCCTAAGATGGAATTTATGCTCCCAGAGCTCCCCATAGGGAGCTCCCCATGGGCTCAGCCAGAGCTGGGGCTCCACCTGAAATTGCTCTCTTTCTTGGCTTACTTGGCTTCTTGCCCTTTCTTGCTCCCCCTGCCCCAAATAAATCACCTGCAAACAAATCTCCATCAAGGACCTGCTTCTGGGGAACCTGACCCAAGTCAGTGGATGAAATGGGATGGAGATAATGGTGACGGGGAGGAATTTGAAGGAATGGGAACACTGAAATCACTCCCAGTCGAATAAGGACCTAGAAGGAAGGCACTGGGGAGTCAGGGGGAGTCAGGTCTACCACTGATGGGTACAAGGATGAGTAGGAAGTAGAAGAGCCCAGGGGTTTGGATATCAAAGAAATGGGGGTCTTGACAGAAGAGTGTGGAGTATAGTTGTCTGTTCCTCTATATCCTGGGCGTTAGTCCAGGATCCCCCTTTGTTATCAAAGCTGCAGTGTTCAGGTCCCTTATATGGGTAGACATTTGCCACAGCAGTTGGGATGCCATTTTGGGCACCTGCATCCCATGTCAGAGTGCCTGAGTTCAGTGTCCCAGCTCTGCTTCCAATTCCAGTTTCCTTCTAATGTGCACCCTGGGAGGCAGCAGGTGTTGGCTCAAGTACTTGTGTTCCTGCCACCCACTTGGGAGACCTGGATGGAGTTCTGATTCTCTAGCTTCAGCCTGGCCCAGCCCCGATTGCTGTGGGCATTTGGGGAGTGAACCAGTAGATGGGAGATCTCTGTCTCTGTCTCTCTGCCTGTCAAATAAAAAATAAATAAGTTCCTCACTTAAAATGGCACATGGCTTGCCTGTAACCTATGCGCATTCTTTCATGCACTCTAAATTATCTCTCCATCATTTATAATACCTAATACAATGTAAATGCTCTATAAGTGGTTATTATACTGTATTGTTTAGGGTATAATGACGAACAAAAGGGTCTGTACATGTTCAGTATAGATGCATTTTTTTTTGTTCAGTATTTTCAAGCATGTTTGGTTGAATCTGCAAATTTGGAGCCATAGATGAGGATTTTTGTTTTTTTACGGAAGTGTGGCCCTGACCTTGTGAGCGGGGGAGATTGCTTAGCCTCTATCTGGGAGCCACACTCAGAACAAAATCATTGTCCTCAGGGAAAAGCCGAGCGCCAGAGAGAGGGGCAGGGAAGTGCCCTGGAGAGCCAGAGGACATGGAGGAGGGCTCCAGTTCTGCAGTAGGGGTTCCTGAGTTGTCTTTGGAATGGGGGTTAGGGGGATGTTGGGTCAGAGGAGAGGAAGCTGAGAGCAGAGGAGACAAACACTGAATCTGGTGGTTTCTGTAGCCTTACCCTTCAGTCTCCTGGTGGATGGTGTCTCCCTCTTCCACCGCTGAAAACCATTAGCACACTTACCACTTCAGGGTTTGTTATGCTGAACTAAATATGGAATTTATCAAAATACCACTAGCTACTTGGATTCCCATGATGGGGTGGGGTGCAATGAACAGATTTCCCAGGGTTGAGGAATTAGGCCAAGGGATAGGTAATAGACTTAAAATGTAAGCTCTTTCTCCCTAATAGCTTAAAATTTTTTTTTTTTTTTTTTTGAGTTTGGCTTTCTACTATGGAGCTGTAAGGAGAACTGGTGAGATCAGTACAATTGCTTGTGATCTATTTGTGACTGCAGATACAGAAGGGAGTCTGTTGGGGTGTGTGGGCAGCATGTGGGAGGCAGGAAGGGCTGGAGAGGTGAGATGGGCCCTGAACTGTGGGACATCAGAAGCCATATAAAGTGACATAGGCGTAGTCATGGGATTTTAAACAGAGGCAGGATGGGGCTTTTAGAAGGAACACCTGGCTGGTGTATGCAGCCCGGATGGGAGGGGGCTTTGCTGAGCACGGTGAGGAAGGAATTGTGACTGTGTTTGACAAGACACCTGGGAAAGGCAAAGCTCTATTCGAAGAAATGGCCCTGACAATAGGATTTAAAACACCTGGCCCCAGGATAAAGGAGATATTTTAGGAACTGCAGCTGCTTACATTAGTTTTAATCCCAAAGGGAGGAAAAAGATCTTTTCTTTTATAAATGCTCTAGTTAATTTAAATTTTGGAGGTAAAAACTTGGGTCAGGAGAGAAAATGCAAGCATTTTGGAGCAAGACAGAAGAACCCCAGCTGTGGCTGAACACCTTTAGAAGTCAGGACAAACCGTCCATCTTGTCAACATGGGGTCTATTGGGAAAGCCACGAGATAGGCAGCCCTGGATCCCAAGCAAAGGGTGATTCAATAAGAAATGCCAGGGCTTTTCTGATCAGCTCAGTGAGTGCTGGGTTCCTTGTGCCCTGGGAGGGAGGGTGCGTGTTTATTTCACTGGGGGCAATAATGGCAGGAGCCATGGTATAGTAATCAGAAGTTCTGAAACAAAGATTCTGTCAAAGAGAGAGAATGTGATGTAGCAGGAAAATGACCCAATAGGACAGTAATTCATTCACCAAGCACTGAGACCACTTGTGCACTGGGGTTTGTGAATTATGCTGGACACAGAGACTAGGATCAGCTCTGCTGTCTCTGAACAGGAGCTGTATCCTGGCTCCCTGTTTCCGCTCCAGTTCTTGTTTTCCTGCAAGCATCCTCTCCTCTTCATTGTCCCTAAATGCTGCTCCCTTGAGCACCATCTTTTACCGTCTTCTCATTTTATATCTCCCTCTGGACCATTTCACTCAGTCCTGCGGCTTTAATGCCACTTATATACTCATCTCTCTCGTTCCTAGGGCACCAGCTGAATTTTCTCCCAAATTTCCAGGCCCTCATGCCTGCTGTCTTCTGGATAGTTTCACCTGGATGTGCCACAGGAATGGTTTCCTGCATTTTCTATCTTGGTGAACACCATGCTGTTGCAAGCCAGATACTTGGGAGTCAGCCCAGACCCATCCTCACTACACTTCTTACTTTCCCTCCATCACTGGGACCTGTAGCTTTTATCTCCTTAATGCCACTTGCCTCTGAGTCCTCCTCTCCATCTCCTTTGTCACTGCCTGAATTGAGGTCCTCACAATCTACTCCGTTATCCCAGCCATTGCCTGATGGTCTCTCCCTTCCCCAGTCTATCTTTTACATGGCTGTCAGGGTTAGCTTGCTAAACGCAAATCTGACTCCATGATTCTTCTCTCTGTATTAACTTCCAGGGCTTCCTATACTGATTAGTAACACTTACAAGCCTCACCAGGTAGCAACTTCACACCCACCAGTCCTGGCACACAGACCCAGGATAGTGCCCCACACACCCCAGCCTGAGTGTCTTTGTCCTCGTTGCCCCCTCTTGTTAGTTTGTCTTCCTTCCTGCCTCCCCTTGCCTTGGTCAGACACCTAATGCTCTTTCTACACTGACGGGCAGCTCGTCTTTGAAATCTTTTCTGAGCTCCTCTTTGGTAGAATTGACCTTCCCTTCATTATGTCTCTCCGTATCCCTGCCCATGTCTAGTATGTAGGAGCTGCACGCTTAACAAATGTTGCCTTTGTTTGCATAAAGCACCTCCTGAATAGCTCACACTGAGTGCTTGCTTTGAACTAGGCATTGAGTAACATGCCTTACTTCCTGTGTGAATCTCCTGATAGTGTTACTATTTGTACCTTTCCAGGTAGGAGAGAACAAAGCCCTAGGTGTCACACCTGCTGTTTCCTAGGGAGGATGGGGCTGTAATGGAAGTTAAATCTATGGTGGTTGGGGCCGGCGCTGTGGCTCACTTGGTTAATACTCTGCCTGCCGTGCCAGCATCCCATATGGGCGCTGGTTCTTGTCCTGGTTGCTCCTCTTCCAGGCCAGCTCTCTGTTGTGGCCCGGGAAGGCAGTGGAGGATGGCCCAGGTCCTTGGGCCCTGCACCTGCATGGGAGACCAAGAAGAAGCACCTGGCTCCTGGCTTCGGATTGGCACAGCTCTGGCCATGGCGGCCATTTGGGGAGTGAACCAACAGAAGGAAGACCTTTCTCTCTGTCTCTCTCTCTCTCACTGTCTAACTCTATCTGTAAAAAAAAAAAAAAGCTATAGTCGGAGATAGATTGGATCACCATTGAAGCCCTTCCCCTCCCCTGTCTTCCGCAGTCCCAAGAGTTTCATTCTTTGGGCCCGTCTGCTGCTGGAGAAGGCCCCTGACTTTGTGCCATGACCTTGTTTTATAAGTACAAGAAGAGATTTTGGGCAAGATCAGGAGAAAAAAATCTCTTACTGACTCGTCCTAATAAGGAAGTCATTGGTTTTTTGAGCCCCAGTGAACCCAGCTCCTTTGTACTCACCCTGCCCAGGTTGGGGTGTGCAGTGATGGGGCAGGACAAGAAAAACCCTCCAATTTTTGAGGTCCTCAAGTCCAAGTTTATGCAGTTTGGTTCTAGTTAGAGGGAGTCCAGGAAGGCACACCGGAGTGGAATTTGGCCTGCCTGGTCCCAGAAAAATGACACACCAGGGATAATTTGTGCCATTAAACAGGTTTTTCTTAACCTAACAAGTATTTTGTACCCATGAATAAAAGAGAACCTTGTAGTCCTTGGTGAAGAGAACCAGAAAATCTAGAGTGGAGGGTTTGGAGCCCCAGAAAGTGGATTACCACTCCGTTTCCATTCTAATCCTTTCCAGTGAGTGTACAAATCGTGTGTGTGTGCGCACACACACACAAACCAGCAGCACCAGGGCTGCTGCTATTTGCTAGATTAACTGTGTGCAGTCAAATTTTCTTAGGCGCAGGTGTGTGAACTTGATATCATGTGTGCTGCCCAAGGCAGATTTATGGATGCATGAATGAACACATTCAGGTATAAGCAAACTGTAATTAGGAGGCTCCTGGCTGTGCGCAGTCTGCTAAACTCCACCTTGAACCGTAAGGAAGAGGCTGTGATCCGGAGGGCGCGCAGCGAGGGAGGACTTCTTGGAAGGAGTGACACAAAAGGTGAATTTTGAAGTGCGAGGAGTTAGCAAAACAAAACAAAACAGAACCTAAACCAAACCCAAACCCAAAAGAATCAGGAGGAGAAAGGAACCTGGGAATTAAGACGTGTTTCCCTGGTGCAGCCCAGAGGGCGGCATCAGTGGGTGGTACAAGGTGAGAGGACCTGGGTGCTGCTGGGTTTGGCTGGGGCAAAGGTCGCTCATGGGGGTGTGGCAGAGGGTGAGGCTGGGGAGATAGGCGGGCACCAGCTCCTGGAAGGGAGAGTCTTGGAGCAAGCAGCAGAGCTTGAACTTCAGCCTGAGTCTCCGTGGAGCCTTCAGAGAATCTTAAGCAGGGGTTGGAGTGATCACAGTCTACCTGAGGCAGCTCCAGGTGGCTGGGATTTGGAGGATGGATTTAAGAAGGACAGGACTGGAAGCTGTTGCAGTGATTCAGGTGAGAGAAGTTGAGGGTGTGGCTGAGACTAGAGGAGGGACAGATGTGAGACCGGGTTGCAGCCTGTTCTTTCTTCCTTCATCTTCCCCTTTCAGCCTTGTTCCCTCTTTCTTGACTCTACTCTCCTATTCTTTCCATGATACCTTGTTGTCTTCTATTTGGAAACAAAGCCTTGGGTGGTATTTCAGGTGCATGGCTTGCTCACTGAGTGGCTAGCATGAGCTTCATCACCTCTAAGGTATGGGGCTAACACATGGCAATGGGAAAAACAGTTTGGCTATTGGGGTGTCTGGAATCAGAGGGCCACATGCGTTCTCTCTGCTCCAACAACACCCGTGATAGCCACAGGCCAGTGTGGGTGGAGCATCTGAGGGGGAATCATGTGCCTCTCACCTCTCCTGCCCTCCTTCTAACACCCTCCCTTCCCTGTGCCCAGGGAAGCCTTCTGGGGACTCCTTGCTGAACCTGGGGCCTCTGTGGAAGCTCTGAGCTGTCAGTGCAGGTGGATCTGGGGATGGTGGTGAGAGAGGCAGGGTGGGGGATATGGGGAGGTGAGAGGAGCGTGTGTCCACAGGCGCACAGTTGTACTTTGACTGGGTCGATAGGCAGAGTCACGTTGCTGTGTGACAGCAGCACCTCTGGGGAGGCTACATTTCAGTTGCTAGGAGACCTTGAAGCTTTTGGATGCCGTTTGTCTCAGGTGGCGTGAAGGAGTGGAGGTGCCCAGAGTTGGGGGTCTGAAGTGGGTTTTGAGGAGTCTGCTGCCTGTGAGCTTGCAAGAGGTTAGTTGGTGTCACCTTCTAGAAGGCAGATGTTGACCGCTGTCCTCCCGGGGAAGTTTTGTGATGATCAGATGGGTTCTTGTGCAAGATCTTTGTGGATTCTCCTGTTCACTCTGAGGGCAAACATGAGCTTGACTCAGCTATCCCACTCCTGGGAATATATCCAAAGGAAATGGGAATGGGACAGGGTGAATAATTACAGTTATTAGGAATGTTTTCAGCCATGAAAGAGCTGATTTCTACACATATCCACCTGAATTTAAATAAAAATGAAGTGCACCAAGATTTGTGAGGAAACATTTGAAAATGAACATTCACTGAAGGGATTCGGTCTTTCAACATTTCCTTTCCCATCAATTCTTGCCAGCATGTTGGCCACCAAACACTTTGCCATTGGTGGTGAAGTGTGATAGGCCATTACTTTCCATGATCCATCCATTACTGATGCATTATATGGGAAAGAAGTCCAGACCCACTAGGAAGCTGAAGTAGTCCATTTCGTAGAGAGGTAAATGTTTTTACACTTGTTTGAAACAAATGCCTTTCATCTTTGTGGATAGAAGGACCTTGCATTGTTTCTTCTCTTCCTATGCCCACTCTCCACAGGAGAAATGACTTGGAAGTCAGATTGTTCCAGTTTTGGTTTTTAAAGATTTATTTTATTTATTTGAAATAAACAGTGACAGAGAGAAAGGGATAGACGAAGAGAGAAAGAGATCTCCCATTTACTGGCTCATTCCCCAAATGGCTACAGTAAAGGGGGCTGGGCCAGGCAGAAGGAGCTGGGAACTCCATCTGCAGATATACCATGTTGGTGGCAGGCGCCCAAGTACTTGCACCATCTTCTGCTGGTTTCCCAGGTGTATTAGCAGGGAGCTGGATCAGAAGCAGATCAGCCTGGACTTGAGTGAACACTCTGATATGGAATACTGACATTGCAGGTGATGGCTTAACCCGCTGCATCTCAATGCCAACCCCAGATTATTCTTTTAATCTTGGCTCCACAGTTTTCTGGACACTTGACCTTGGTTTAGCCAGTTAATATGCCTGGGTCTCAGTTTCTTTATCTAAGAAGTGGGGCTGTGTGGCAGCCATGTGCATGCACTTGCAGGCCACCAACTCATTGACCAAGAGCCCCACCTACTGCTCTGAAATCTATCACTGTGCTTGCACTGCAGCTATATGTGCTGTGGGCTGCTGCCTGCCAGTGTGACTGAGTGTGGCAAGAGTTGCATGGTGAGAGTCACAGTAGAATTATTCCAGGGAGGCACAGAACTCCTCCGATAGCCAACCTTGGCTCAAGAACTCCTTGACAGCCTTGCTGGACCTTCCTTAGGCTGCACACACTCTAGTGCACTTGCCTCATCCTTTCCACTCTGTCCCCTCCACTGGTGGTCAGAGTGACATAGCCTCTGCTGGCTGTCCTAGCCTCCCTGGTGCCCTCTCATTTTTTCTCAAACATACATTTTCCCTGATAAAATCCCAACACATTAAAAAAATTTTTTTGTTGAAATACAGTATACACATCAAGAAATGCACATAAGTATACAGATGAGTTTTTATCACACTCATAAGCAACACCTAAATTATGAACAAAACATTACTCGAGCCCCAAGAGTCCTCACCATTCCCTCCTTTTTTTTTAACAAGAAGAATATACTGTCATTTACATGATATGACTCAGTGAAGCAATATTTATACTATATACCAAATGAGATGACATCCACACAGTGTTTATACTCTACATATTTACTGCCACCAATAAGAGAAAACATGTGATATGTGTCTTTTTTGGATCTGGCTTATTTCACTTACGGTAATGATCTCCAGTTGCATCCATTTTTGTTGCGAATGTCAGATTTCGTTTTTTATGGCTGAGTAATACTCCTTCATGTATATGCACTACATTTTCTTTATCCAATGAGTAGTTGATAGACGTTTGGGTTGACTCCATATCTTAGCTATTGTGAACTGGGCTGCTATAAACATGGGAGTGCAGGTAGTTCTTTCATGTGCTGATTTCATTTCCTTTGGATATATTCCCAGGAGTGGGATAGCTGGGTCTTATGGAAGATCTATTTTTAGTTTTTCTGTGGAATCTTCATGCTGCTTTCTCTAATGGTTGTAACAACTTGCATTCTCACCAACCGTGTATCAGGGTATTTTTTTCTCTACATCCTTGCCAGCGTTTGTTAAAATTCCTACACATTTAATCTTGGCATCTGCTTCTGGCAGGGCCTGAATTCACACAATGTGAGAATACCTTGTGGTGAGGACCAAATGCAATGATGCTCGTAAAGTGTCTGTTAGAGTGACAGGCACAGGTCACTGCCCAGGAGCAAGGGAGGCTTCTGCCCCGGTCACCACTACTGTTACCACCATTGTTGTCTACCTAATTTTGGTTCTTTGCTGGCATCAGGTACAGAATCCTCCAGTGGCTCAGCCCAGGACACAAGACAGATTTGTACCAGAGTGAGAGCAAGTGTGGTTTCTGAGAAGAAATGGATTCATTCAGACACCCTTTGAAAATGTACCCAGCTTAAAGAAAAGCTACGCTAAAAACCCTTTCCAGCCTTTGAAATGCACAATCCTCTTTGCTAAAGCAGCCAAGTCCATTTTTAGTCAAATGCACAAAAGGTTTTGTAGCATTCTGAGGTCCCCATCAATCCTCCTGACGTCTACAAATGTACTCTCGCTGGTAAGGGAAGGCTGCTCCCTTGGTGTGCCCAGGAACTTTGTTGGGGTAATGATTCATGTTTCATAGATAAGCAAACAGGAGAAATGAGGTGACAGTTTCAAGGTCACTCAGTCACTGATGGGTTTGAGACAGAAGCTCTGGTTTTTGATACAGTGCTTTAGAAGCTTAGGAACTGGGGAATCCTTTTCAAACGGTCTCTTAGCAAACTGGCACCAGGAACTGGCTCGAAACAACCTCTCTCAATCCTAATTCTCCCTAGCCTCAGAGATGCTCGAAGTTCTAGAACCATCCATGATGTAGTTCAGTGAAGGAGACCCAGCTCCAGTTGGCCTCCGTGCCCTAGGCCATTGCTCCTCTCCTGATGGGGCTTTATCCTAATGTTAGATACAGTGTAGGCTGTCCTCCTTAAGTAGATGGTCAAACTCCAAAGCTGGGAGGGACTGTGACTTATCCCCACCATAGCACAGCCCCTTGTGTCCATTTGGTGTTAAATAAATTCTTGTTATTGAGGATAGTGTTGATTCTGATAGGGTATTTGTGTCTGATCTGAAGGAACTAACAACAGAAAACAAACATACAGTAGGAAATGGAGGGCCAGTGATGGAAAGGTGAGCTCTCTGGCTTCCAGTGGGGCAGAAGTGCATGCTGAGTCTACTTGGAGGGGCAAAGGAGGACGTCATGGAGAAGGCAACTTCAGGTTGAGATCGAAGAGAGTGAGGGTAGACCTGCCGCCTACCCTCATGGTGTTTTCAGACTACTGAGTGACCTGGGCACAGGCTTTGTCAGCGCCTCAGTGAGTGAACCCTGCACAAGGGAAGCCTAACCTGGCAGAGGGTGTATTAGTTTCCTGTGGCTGTTGTAACAGATTGCTATAAATGCAGTGATGTAAAGCTATGCAAGTTTATGATCTTACGGTTCTGGAGGTCAGAAGTTGAAAATCAGGCTTAGTTGGCCAAATTCAAAGTGACAGGAGAGTTGGTTCCTTCCAGAAGCTCTAGGGGATTATCAGTTCCTTGCTTTTTCCAGTTTCTAGGGGACCCATATCCCTTGGCTTGCACCTGCATTGCTTCCTCTGTTTCTGCCTTCATAGCTCCTTCTCTCTCTGATCCTCCTCTTTGTAAGCACCTCTGAGATTATACTGGGCTCATGCACAGCCCAGGATAATCTCTCTGTTTTGAGATCCTTAATAACATCTGCAGAGTCCTTTTTGCGATATAAGGTAACATATTTATGGGTCCTTCAGATATAGCATGTGGGCATCTTTGGGGACTATTATTCTGTCAACCAAAAAGGAGGCAGGGCAGAGGGCAGGAGGTGCTTCCAGAAGTGGGATTTAGCCCATGACTTATGTGTAGGTCAGGAGCTGCATGGAAGTCAAAGCAGGGAGATCACTTAGGAGCTGTTGGCTTGGCCTGGGTAGGAGGCCACCATCACAGCCTGGAAGAGGCTGAAGCTGTGGGGATGGGGAGAGACCCATGGGGTTGAGACAGGAGGAGGCAGAATGGGAAATGAGGGCAGGGTTGAAAGAAAGCCACCGCCCAAGGCTTACCTTCTCAGTGTCAGTAAGGGCAAGTAGGAACCTGGCTGTAGCGTGACTTGGGAAGGTTAGCAAGAACATTATGCCAGGGTGGCTAATTCCAATTCACAGATAGTTCCATTGGAGATCTGAGTATTTTGTGTTCATGTCAGTCTGAGGGAAACTTAACATTGAATTATTTTACTGGACAGAATAATATCCAGGAAAAGGCTAGTGTTGGACCTAGTTTCCAAAGGAAACAGCTGATTTTGAGGGTCTAGGAGGAGAGGCAGTTTACAAATCCAGATTCCTCTAAGTGCCCCCTGATGGCCAGGGACTGCTAGGATCACTGGTGTTTTGAACAAGGAGAGACAGTCTTGCTCATTGACTCACTGGAGTGGGATTGTTTACTCCACCGAAGTGCATAGGTTTGCCATCTCCTAATCCCTTATTTACACAACAGGCAGGCTGCAGCACGCAGAGCCCACAATAAGAATGAGAATAATAAAGGGAGGACAGGATCGAAGTGCAATGAGTGTTCATCGCTGCGCAAGACAAATGTGTGTCGGACACTACCTTGAACTTCCCGCCTTAGCAGAGAAACCTCCTGCTTAACATATGTATTTCTAAGGTAATGAAATTGCCCTTGTGGAGAATAAGGGACCTTAGACAGTTCTGTGTTCTGAAAACCGGGGAAATTTCTGTTCCAGTGGCTTTTTATTAGAAGAGTATAGAAGAAAAATTCTGTTACTAGTAGATCAGGAGTGGTCATCTAAGTCATCACATTTTCTATTAGGAAATACATCCAGGATCTATTTTATCCTTATTAGTTTTTCAGGAAGCCAGTTTCATTACCATAAAATAGCACTCTTGTTTGTTTCCATCATTACAGTTACCATTTTTTTTTTTTCTTTTTCTGCTAATAGTCTTCAGAAACTCAAACCTTCTTGACTGCGTCTGGTTTTTGAGTCTTTTACCTTCTGCCAAGATCATCCTTCTTTCCTTTGTTTTGTGATTACAGGGCTTTTTAGTCATTGGATGTTCATCTTGTCTCTGCTCTTGACATTGCTCTAGCTCTCAGTGCTAGGATACAGTAACTGGGTATTCTTCTATTTACTTCCTCTCTCTCTGTCTTTCTGCCTCCCAATAATTTTTAAAACATTTATGGAAGATGCATATGATGAAAAAAGATATGCATAGGTTTCAAAAGTTTTTTGCCCCAAAATTACCTTAACTCATATGTCTCTTTGTGGTAATTTCTTGTGTTTCTTACGTATTGTTTAAACAGGAAAACAAAAGGAGATGAATTATACATAACAGAGATGACTTGCCAATTTGGACCCCTCTGGAAAAATATAAGCATTTCACACTCAATTAATACTTACAAAAAAAATCTAGGACTCCTGGAGCTCATGCTTAAGAACTCCAAGGGGCACCTAGCAGCTGATCCGATTCCCTGACTGCTGGGCTTGGGGAACCCTGTCTTAATCCTCACCTGTGGAAGCTGATGAAAGGGAGACACCTATGTTCGTTTCTGATGAGTTTTGTGTTTTGTTTTTATCAACACCTTCTCTCTTCCCCTCTTCCCTACCCTGATCCTCAGTGGCTGTGCCTGCAGCAGCGCCGCCTGTGTGCCAACCCAAGAGCGCCACTAACGGGCACCCTGCGGCTCCTCGCCTCTCCATCTCCTCCCGAGCCACGGTGGTAGCCAGGATGGAAGGCACCTCCCAGGGGGGCCTGCAGAGCGTCATGAAGTGGAAGACAGTGGTCGCCATCTTCGTGGTCGTGGTGGTCTACCTTGTCACGGGTGGGCTTGTCTTCCGGGCACTGGAGCAGCCCTTTGAGAGCAGCCAGAAGAACACCATCGCCTTGGAGAAGGCAGAATTCCTGCGGGATCACATCTGTGTGAGCCCCCAGGAGCTGGAGACCTTGATCCAGGTGAGTAGGGGTCGGTCAAGCATAGACCATGCCATGGGGAGGGATGGTGGCATGGAATTTGTCTTTCTGGGCCACTGAGTTTTGCCTTTGGTTGAGCTTCTCCTGGTGGTCAAAGAAATCTTCTTGGAGTAGGTGACATTAGAACAGAACTCAAAGAAGCCAGGGCTTCTGTAAGCCAGAGACAGTGTAAGGGAAGAGAGGCCATACGTGCAATGGCTCTGACACAGGAGCAGGTTGTATTCCGCATCATCTGGTTTTAGATGTGGTGGCTACAGGCAGCAGTAGGCAAATGGGCTTTGGATTTTCAAATTCAAGTCCACCTATGTGCGCTTATTCATTTCCCGATTCTCAACTCTCTGGGGAATACTGGGCTAAGAGGGTGCTTAGAAGCCAAAGAAAGAAAGAATTTTAAACAAGTAGGGATGGATTGACTTGTCTAAGGTCACTAAGCAAAGGGTAGAGAAAAGGCCTCTGGGTTCATGAATAGGCTGATGGTGGCTTGGGATGGTCATTGTAGTGGGATTATGAAGATGGAAAAAAGAGTCATAATAATAGGGTTCATCCAGTTTTCTATTTTTGACCTTTTATGTACGTCGAGTTTTGTGCTAAGATGTTTACATACCCTGTATATTATGGAAAATGGAGCCATAAACAGAGACGGGAAGAGACCTTGGGCTGCAGTCTGAAGAAACAAGGCAGCTGTTGTGGAGGTGACCCCTCATTCTGTCCATTCACTCACTCATTCTCTGAGCTGCTGTATCCTAAGTGTTGGGGATAGAAAAGATGAGTGTCTTGAGAAAGTTGTTCACTGACCTCTCTGTGCTCTAGTTGCAGTATCAGTAAAATGTGGCTGAAATCCCTGCCCTTAAGGTGTTGAGAGGATTCAATGTGGTAATTCTGAGAACTTTGAACTGTGCCAGGCATGTGGTGAGTGCTCAGAAAAGGAGCTATGGCTGCTGTTAGTGTTATTCAGAGCTCAGAGTTTCAAGCAGTGGCTTGGGGAGTAAGGGTTGCCTCCAGGGGGCATTTGACAGTGCTTCGAGACATTTTTTGTTGTTGGGATTGGGAAGGTGCTATAGACATCTAGTGTGTAGGGGCCAAGGATTCTGTTAAACATCCTACAGTGCACAGCACAGTTTCTAAGAATTATCTGGTCCAACATGTCAGGAGACTGAAAAACCCTGAAGAAAGAGATATGTAAGATTAACTAATGGGGGCTGGCGCCTTGGCTCACTTGGTTGATCCTCCGCTTGCTGCACCGGCATCCCATATGGGCACCAGTTCTAGTCCTGGTTGCTCCTCTTCCAGGCCAGCTCTCTGCTGTGGCCCGGGAGTGCAGTGGAGGATGGCCCAAGTGTTTGGGCCCTGCACCTGCATGGGAGACCAGGAGGAAGCACCTGGCTCCTGGCTTCGGATAGGCGCAGCACGCCTGCTGTAGTGGCCATTTGGGGGGTGAACCAACAGAAGGAATACCTTTCTCTCTGTCTCTCTCTCTCTCTCTCTCTCTCACTGTCTATAACTCTACCTGTCAAATAAAAAAAAATTAACTAATGAATTTTCACTAGCCTAGAGCTAATTGAAATGTGTGAAAAAAGTGGGAGCCCCAGTGAAACAAATGAGGTCAGGAAATTTTTTGTGGCCATTTATCTCCTTTAGTTCACCACAACTATTCCATAAGGACAGTTTTTTAAATTTTTAAATTTATTTACTTGAGAGGAAGACAGAGGGGAGAAACAGAGAGAACAAGCTCATCTGCTAGTTTATTCCCTAAGTGCCTGAGGTGGCTGGGGCTGGGCAGAGGCTGAATCCAGGGGCCAGGAACCTCAATCTAGGCCTCCCATGTGAGTGGCAGGGACACAGTTACTAGAGCCATCACCTGGTGCCTCCCAAGGTGTGCATCAGGTGGAAGTTGGAGTCAGGAACTGGAGCTGGTAATTGAACCCAGATACTCTGATGCAGGATGTGGGCATCTTAACCACTGGGTCAAACATTTTGCCCCTGTCCATTTAGGATGGAGAAATGAGGCAGTAGAGGGTGATGTTACTTGCTCAGGGTCACCTGCTTGGTAGGTTGGTAAGCAAAGGGTCCTACACGGGCAGCCTGAGCACATATCCCAGGCTCTGAACTACCACTCATTCCAACAGACACAGGAAATACAGGAGAGGTGTCATCAGGTAGGCTGTGACTGAGGAGCAGCCCAGTAGTTTATCTGCAGCCCCTCCAGGGGGCTGCAAGTTGTCAGTGTGCCCTGTGTTGAGAAGGGTGGCAAGAGAGTAGGAAATGAGTCTGGAGAAAGGGGTAGGAGATGGATTTGGTGCTGAGAGCTTTGGCTCCATGTGGTGGGAAGTGAGGAGTTACTGAGAGATTCCATTAAGGTAGTGACATGATGGAAAATTTCTGTTGGAAAAAATAAATCTTTTGGCAGTGAGGAGTTAGCTGGAGGAGAAATTGGAAGAAGGAAGACTAGTTAGAAGAATAATGTCGCAACATCATAGATTAGAGATGCTGAGAGATAAAGAAGGAACTGCAATTAAGGGTTGACAAAAAAAAAAAAAAAAAAACAACACTCGAAAATGACTCATTCCCCACTCAGCAAAGATTTCGAGAGTGCCTGTTATGAGCTCTGTATCCTGCTTGTTCAGGCAGAGGCCAGGTAGAGCTAAGCACCCAGACTGGAGTAAACCCTCCCTGTTAAGTCCTTAACCACCTGGGCCAGTTTCCTATTTGCACCTGGCCTCAGCTTCACGTCTGTAAGGGGGAGATTTTGTCCACCTGTTAGAGTAGTCTGAATATCAAGCAAAGAAAATGCTCAGGAACTTTTAACATTGTTATTGCTACTGCTTTGTTATGAAGAGAAGGAGAAGGAAGGAAGGAAGGGAGGGAGGGAGGAAGGAAGGAAGGAGGGAGGGAGGGAAGGAGGAAGAAGGGAGGGAGGGAGGGAGGGAGAGGGGAGAGAAACCAGAGAGCTCCTAAATAATGTGCATCCCTGAGTTCTGCGAAGGAAAAGAGAAGAAGGCTTCTGAAATATACTTTGGGGCTTCAAATCCTAAATTTTCTCATTGACAAACTTTGTTTTCTCTTTCTCAGTGCAAAATGCCCTTCACAAAACTTCCTCTCTCGGTGCTGGCTGGGCTGCATATACCAAGATGCATTTTCTTTGAGGCTTGAACCCAGGGAGACAGCACAATAATTTCTTACCCTATTCAGAAGACATGCCTGGCCGCCTGCATAATTGTCATTAACCCAGTCTTTGCTGGTGGGACTCAGCATCACGTTTATCAAGGAAAACCTTGGGCTGACTCTGTTGATCTTTGTTCCTCCTGTTTGTTCCCTTCCTGATTTGAGACACAATTTCCGGAAACCTCAAAGACACAGTGGGCTCAGACAGAACTGAAGAGCAGATCACCTGACTGGTGAAATGATCATTGCTTCCAACGTGTGGCTAGGTGAAAGGGCTTATATCCCCCAATGCCTGATTGCTAGTGTGGCTCATCTACAGAAATGGCCAGGCCCCTTTATCATGAATCTTTCTGGAAACAGGAGACACTAATCTTAATTCCACTAAGATGAGGTGGGTGTCGTAGGACAAGCCACTTAGTGTTAGCTGGAGCTCAGCAGTTCAGCCCGTGGAGGACACATGAGGTCCACCCATCTCTAGACTCTTCCCCTGCAATGGGAGGGAGTGTTCAGACTTCATGCAGAACTGAATTTTTAATGTTTTTATGTTTACACATAAACAGCCACTTACTGGTTGTTTTCTTTAGGTACTATTTTAAGTGTTTCAGTCCTTTAAGATAGGTTCCATCATCATTCCATTTCCTGGATGAACAAATAACTTCTAAGACATTAAGAAACTTGTTGAAGACCACAAAATCAGTGCGTGTTTAGACTGGGACTTGAGGCAGGGGAAGCCAGTCTCCCATACAGTAACCACTGTGCTAAACCAGTCACTGGCATCACGTTTGGCTCTCAGAGCGTTTACTGCAATGAAAAGATCCGAGGAAAAGGAGAAATGATTTGGGAGCCAGGTTTGTCTGACATGGTGCCGTGGCTCTCCATGTGTGGAATACTGCATTTGCAAAGGAGAGGGACGTGTGTCAAGTGGTTGGGCAGCACGGATACGGAGTCAGATAGTCAGGCTGTTTAACCCCAGTGAGCCTAACGCTGGTCCTTACGCTAAAGGGGTTGAACGGTCCTCCTCGGCTGTGTTACTGGGAGGGGGAATGAGAAAAACACATGAAATGCCTGGCCTGCCATTGGCATTCAGAAGTGCTATTTCCTTCTCTCATCTCTCTTCTTTAAAATAAAGTTCAGGGCATGCGAGTAAATAAAGATAAGCACACATGGAATGCATGCATTTCTTTGCCAGTGGACTGAAATGCCTTTGAAGTACGGTTACCAAGAACCTGATTTGACAGTCGCTCTGTCCCAAGAACTTCTCTAGGCTTGATGCTCTCCCCTGTGTTCCTGTTTAGCTCCCTGTGCCCCATACGTTGTGTAGAAGCTTCTGTAACTGACTAGTCTCAGGGGAAGCCATAAACATTCATCTTCCGTAATCCTCAAAGAATAAACGTGCGCGAGAGGCTTCAGGGACGGACAGGGAATTGAAGAATGCTTCAGCCCGTGTGCATGATTGGTAGCAGTCATTTTTCAGGATGTTGGAAGATTGGAGTGTCAGGGAGCTGCCGTGGTCAGCCGGCGGCTGTGTCTGCTTGTAGTAACCACTTTGAAGGGAGAGTGTTGAACAGAGTGGGTGCAATGTTGGGTGAGGGGCCCACCAGGGAGGCCGTGGGAGTTTCCATTCTAAGTGCCCGGATGTTAAGCAGCCAACAAGGTTTCCTTCCTCGTCTCACGGAGAGCATTTCTGGGGGCAGCTGGATAGAATCCCTGCAGATGGAGCAGGCCGCCTTACGACCTAGGAAGCTGACTCTCTCCTTGGCATCCCCAGCCCTTGCCTCAGACCAGTCACTTCACTTCTCAGAACCTTGACATGGGCAGCATCTGTCCACAGTAGTCTCTCTGTCTGAAAAAAGCCCCAAGCCTTTCGTCTGCCTGGCATGGGCAGGGTCTCAAATTTCCTGGGGTCTTTGGGAGAAGTTGGGGGGTGGTCCTTTTCTCATCCTACTCTATTTCCCACTTCCTGCCTGGTCCAGGGAATTATTATTTTTTCCTGCTAGTGAACAGGAGCTTTGCCATTGATGTTCACTTTCTGACTGCTTAGAGGATTTTTACCCTTTCTAAATGGAGTCTTCAGTGCTTTGCTCTGTACTTGGGCCTCAAGGTGTGTTTGAGGTATACTGCTTGGTGCCACTCATTAAGCACTGACTGTGCAGGTCGAATGCTAGGTGGTTAATCTGTATTGCTGAGCTTCATTCAACTCTCCCCATTACACCAAGAAGTGGCTCCATTTTACAGCTAGCTAGTGGCAGAAGTAGGACTTGAACCTGGATCTCTTAATTAGATTTTTTCCTTGGCTTGACACCATGAGTCTAGGGAGAGTGTAATTGGATGGAGATAAATTTCTCCTAAGGAGGAAGCTATTCAGAGGGCCTGATAGGAAGGCACTTTCATGGAGGTTAGTGCTTAACTTCTATACAAAACCCCTGCCCCGCTTTCCCTGCTGAATTTGTAACCTTCTCAAGCTGCAGAGTGTTCATGCCAAGGCCAGGGTTCTGGACAGCTGGCCTCTGCCTACTGACTCATTTCATTGGCTGTGCCTATTCTGAGGGCCTGGCTCTCCTAAGCTTTGGTTACAAAGGATTTAATTGAAGATGTGGGCAACTGCATGAAAGGACTGGGTACCATGCTGTGATCTTGGCCCATGGACCTTTGATGTGTTGGCAGTCAAAGCTGCTGTTCTGTGGATAGGGAGACTACAGATCATGAACTGCCAAACCCTTCTCCCCACAAGCAGGAGGCATGGGAGTGATTTGCATTTCTCATGAACACTCCCCAAGCTACAGCATTTACCATTATTTTCAACTAAGACTCAATGACTCACTTATTCATATAACTTTATTGATTTATGGATGGCCAAACATCTCAATTTTTGTGGTTCTAGACTAATTGATAATAGTACCTTTTCCCTCTTGAAAGTGTCCTGGTTTAAAAGATGAATTAGGGGGCTGGTGTTGTGGCACCATGGGTTAAGCCGCTGCCTGTGATGTCAGCATCACATATAGATGCTGATTCAAGTCCCAGCTTTTCCATTTCTGATCCAGCTTTTTGCTAATTTACCTGGGAAACAGCAGAAGATCGCCAAATGTTTGGGCCCCTCACCCATGTGGGAGACCCAGATGGAGTTCTAGGCCCTGCTTAGGCCTGGCTCAGCCCAGATCTAGCCTTTGTGATCATTTGGGGATTGAAACAGCAGATGGGAGATCTCCTTCTCTCTCTCCCTGCCATCTGTCTCTCTATTTCTGTAACTCTGCCTTTCAAATAAATAAATCTTTTTTATTTGTTTATTTGTTTGACAGATAGAGTTAGACAGGGAGAGAGACAAAGAAAGGTCTTCCTTCTGTTGGTTCACTCCCCCACATGACTGCTACTGCTGGAGCTACGCAGATCCGAAGCCAGGAGCCAGGTACTTCTTCCTGGTTTCCCACACGGGTGCAGGGGCCCAAGGACTTGGGCCATCCTCCACTGCCCTCCTGGGCCACAGCATAGAGCTGGACTGGAAGAGGAGCAACCGGGACTAGAACCCGGTGCCCATATGGGATGCCAGTGCTGCAGGTAGAGGATTGACCTAGTGAGCCACAACGCTGGCCCCTCAAATAAATAAATCTTTAAAAATATAAATCACATGGTGACTTCACTTTCAGGTAATAAGTAGAGGCAAACCTAAATGCAAATAGTTACATAAATAAGTGTAATAGAATCAGGATGTGGAGGGAGTGAGGGCTGTGGGACCCCTGGATAGGGGAACTGCCTAGGGGAATTGGGATTCCAGGCAGAAGGCACTGAAGGCCAGGGCCCTGTGGTGGGAGGAAGCAAAAGGTTATGTTTGAGGACCTGAGAGATGTGAGCAATGTGACTCAAGGTTATTTAGCAAAAGAAACCTCATAGGCAATTATGCTGGAGACAGACAAACAGGAAGGTGCTGATTTTGGATTTTATCCCAAGAACACTGTGAAAATATGGTTATGTCTCAAGCATCATGGTGACCCTGATCTGGTCAATTATTGGTTTGCCATATTGGTCCTTCATATAAACTCAGTAGGTAGTCGTCATGGGAATGAGCTAGTCATTCATTTCTTCATCCATCCATCCAAAATTAAATCTTTATGGAGTGCCAGCTTTGGCAGTCTGCTGAGTGTTTTGCTATACATTTCTGAAACCATTTATCCATTTTGGTGCCCAAACTCAGCTCTTGGGGGAAGCCTCCCTGGGCTCTTGTGTTTAGTCATGGCTGCTTAGCCCCATAGCACCACATGCATTTGCCACCACACTTAGTAGTCTGTCAGGTGATTGCTACTCTTCGCACCTGCCTCCCTCCCATTACTGTGAGCTCTGTGAGGTTGAGAGTGTCTTTTATGGGTATATCCATCATGCCTGGCCCATATGCTTCAGGTTGGAGAAATGAAGGAATGGTGTTTTTTAATATCTGTTTTGAAGATCAAGAACCCCTCATTTAGAACCTTTATAGAAGCAACACAGAAATTTCTCTCGTTTCTATGGAATACAAGTCTTTTCATTTTGCTTTGGTTGTCAATAATACATCTCTCAAACCATTTTTCTATCTTCTTTATGCATGAGCAGATTCTCTTGGTATTTATAGCCTCCAAAGCTTTATATATTTGGGGATGTAAGGATTTTAGGGAAAATAATCCATCAGGAAGCATGGCACCGGTGATGTCATGGATCCGGCTATGGAAATCCTTGCTGTGAGCCTGGAATGAAGAGCCTGGTCATCCTTCCCTTTGCCATGGGCTCTCTCCTCTCTCCAGGTACCCTTTGTCCAAGAAGTTTAGGCAGCATCCCAGGAAGCAGGTGATCTCTGGTGAGTATAGCATTAGGTTTTTAGTGGCCAAGGAAGTGATGTGATGACTCCTGGCTTTTGCCCTGAAGTCAAAGTAGCTGCCCCCTGCTCAGCCAAGTGGTCACACAAAAGGTTGTTCAGTGTGTGTAAGGTCAGGCCTACAGCTCCTGTTCTGTCTTTGGAAGGCCGCCACTAATCATTACTATTGTTTTTATTCCAAAGCTTGCTAATCATCAGTGATTAGTAAAGAAGATCTAAAGCTTTTATGCCAGAAATTAAAGAGCTAATGAAAATTGGCATGCTCTGGAAGATAATTCTGTAAATGAGAATTCAGTGTTCAAAAAAACCTCCCTTCCATAAAAATAAAACCCAAACAGAGAAATGAATGTTCTTTGTCTACATTTTTATATAAATGTGCATGTGTTTGAGTTAATTTCAAGTTTTGCAGTATATACAATGGCATAATGAGGTTTTAATAGTATGTGACTCTTATAGTTATTCTCATTTCTCATAATCAAATATATTCATTTTGACAACTAATACTTAGTGTATGTCCACCATGCAGCAGGTGCTGTATTAGACTCTAGTGATCCAAAACAGCAACAACAGAAGTGCAAGATGCAAACACTTGTCCTCAAGGAGTTTGTAATTTAGTAATAATTATATTGTTGGCTAACACTTTCCAGGTACTGCTTTTTTTTTTTTTTTTTGACAGGCAGAGTGGATAGTGAGAGAGAGAGGAGAGACAGAGAGAAAGGTCTTCCTTTTTGCCATTGGTTCACCCTCCAATGGCCGCTGCAGCCAGCGCATTATGCTGATCCGATGGCAGGAGCTAGGTGCTTCTCCTGGTCTCCCATGTGGGTGCAGGGCCCAAGGACCTGGGCCATCCTCCACTGCATTCCCGGGCCACAGCAGAGAGCTGGCCTGGAAGAGGGGCAACCGGGACAGAATCCGGCACCCTGACCGGGACTAGAACCTGGTGTGCCGGTGCCGCAAGGCAGAGGATTAGCCTGTTAAGCCACAGCGCCGGCCCCAGGTACTGCTTTTAACACAAAGGTACTTCAGAAATTTCATGGGGAAATGGACGTAAATGATATGTTTATTTTGGCACACAAGTTTTGAAATCCATGCACTGTTTGTTCATCATTTAATCTTTACAGCAATCTTTTGAGGTAGTGGTCAATAAGTTGCCCAAACCTCAGTGAGGGGTAGAACTCAGTGAGGGGTAGACAAGGCATTCTGGTAACAATGACCTACATGTTGTCCTCTAAAAGAACATGGCTTTGGCCGGCGCCGTGGCTTAACAGGCTAATTCTCCGTCTTGCGGCGCCAGCACACTGGGTTCTAGTCCCGGTCGGGGCACCGGATTCTGTCCTGGTTGCCCCTCTTCCAGTCCAGCTCTCTGCTATGGCCCGGGAGTGCAGTGGAGGATGGCGCAAGTGCTTGGGCCCTGCACCCCATGGGAGACCAGGAGAAGCACCTGGCTCCTGCCATCAGATCAGTGCGGTGCGCCGGCCGCAGCGCGCCAACCGTGGTGGCCATTGGAGGGTGAACCAACGGCAAAGGAAGACCTTTCTCTCTGTCTCTCTCTCTCACTGTCCACTCTGCCTGTCAAAAGAAAAAAAAAAAAAAAGGACAAAAGAAATGGGAAACTCACTGGTGCTAAGTAAGTAGAGATTTAACCTTTTGTTCTTAAAAGGAGAGCCAAAAATACAAAATTCTGATTTCTCTTTATTGTTCTAGAAGATGACATCACAGATGAGCTTTAGAAAAGCATTTGCAAGTTGGACAGACAGCTATTAGTGGGAGACAGGAGATGGCTAGAATTGAAATAGGGGACTTAAACCATGTCTCAGCTCTGTCACTTAAACTGTTGTATGCTTGGGAAAGTTACTTCTTTTTTTTGTCATCTCCTCTAGAAAATGGGAATAGTAATAGCATCTATTATTGCAGTCTTTTTGTGAGAACTAAATAAAATGAGAAGGCAGAGTCTAGCACATTGCAAATGCTGGCTACTCTGGTTATTTTTGTGAGTATTTCAGAACTTTCTTCAAAGTCTCTGGGATTGTCTCTGCTTCTGTGTCTTCTGTTTTATCAAACTGTGCCGTTCAGAGGTGCTTGTCATGGGTGCTGATTCATTCTCTAAGGGGATACAGAAATTGAAATATTAATTTGGAATTAATATTGAGCTCTTGAGAGCAATAAGGAGTCCTAAACAAATTGCTACAATGAAGACTCGATGGCAGAAGCACCTTTTTCTCATGGTGTTATTAATTTTCTACTTAATCTCAGGCTCTGTCCAGTGCAGTGACCATGTAGTATCAGTCATCTTTCATTTCCCTCACACTGCAAAGCATCAGAATTCTTATAGCTTATTTTGTAGCCTGGTGTATAAATATAAGATTTACAGAAATTGGACAAACTCCTCTTTGATAGGAATAATCTCAGGTGCCGTGATAGTGGGGCGTTCATCAAACATTCTGCACAGGACTGGGGTGATTTTTCAGCATCGCTTGGCACATTTGTTATTCAGCCTGTAGAGATGAGTCCAAAACAGAGATGAAAGAGTGATGGTTAGTTAGTTTATTGATTACATCAAAGTATAAATATGTCTCTGCTTCCTTAGTGGACTTCCTTGTGCTTTAAAATGTCTCTTATTTCATCTTTCCATAGAACTAAAGAGCAAAAATTAAGGCACAATTTGGAAGGTGAAAAAAGTCCCCCAAGTATGGCTTTGTCTTACATGACAGTATTTAGATAGATTGGTCATTCATGTCCACTTAATGTGCTAATTAACTGAGTTTTAGAACATCCCCCACCCAAAAGGATTAACTCAGGATGGCTGGGAAAATCTTGTCCAAGGCTATGGGGCTGTGACTATGTGGTCTCACTCATCTTGAGTTTCTCTCTCTTACCCTCCGAACTAACAGATTCTTCACTTGTCCAATCCATTCTGTAGGTGGCTTCTCTTTAGATTTATTACCAGGCTATAAAGTTCTGATGGAAGCCTGCTGCCTGGCTCCCAGGGGACGGAAGAAAGGCTAATATTTGCACATAACTGAATACTCAGGGCCCCAGGAAAATAAACACCATCATAGTACTCACATGGCACTGAGGCGCCTCTTTTTCTCTGCCTTTTTATGATCTGGCTTGGTTTTCAGTGTCTATCTGTAAGACACTGGAAAGGTGGTGTGGCATTTAGGATGGGGACTTGAGCATGGGCGTGAGTACCACACTGGCCATCTGCCCTGGCAGGAGGTGAAGGCACACTCCTCCCTGTCACACCTCCCCCTCGCCCATCTCCATCATCCTCTCACAGACCGTGGAGGTGCCCCAGCCTGGATGTGAGCCAGCCTGCCCTCCCTGGAGCTGGTAGCTTGTCCAAGCCTTGGAGATGAGAAGAAACTTGGGGTGGAGAGAAGGCGGCTTTTCCCTGTTTAGCACAGTGGTTTTCCTATTGACAGCCCCAAAGGCATGGCTTGCTGTCCAGATATGTGCCTGTGGACAGAGGGACTTCACTCTTCTAAGCCTTGTGTGTCCCTTGAGGATGGTAGCCTTACCCATCATACAAAGTCATCATGGTGGCTGAGATAATCTATGCACTAGTACATGCTCAGGATTATAAAGGATCGTGATTACTATTACTGTTATTATTGTTAATAATATTACTGGATAGGAAACGACAAGGCCTGGAGCCTGTAGTCTTGCATACATGAAACAATCCTAACAAGAATCTTGCAAGGAAGGTATTCGTCTCTCATTTTATAGATGAGCAAACTGAGACTTAGAGGGGCCGAGGAACTTGCACTGGCTGAACATTTGCCACTTTATTCAAAATCTTTGTTGCAGGTGTCATGCATGAGGTGCTGGCACCCTCTCCCTATGTACTGAAGCAAGCAAACACTTTGCAGGGGCCACCTTGCTGGCTGTGGCTCCCATACCCTCCCACTGCTGTTTGAAATATCACGGCCTTGCCCTTGGGTGGCAAGTTTCCTCTCCCCCAGCATGTTCCCATCTGCATCTGTGAAATATTAATATCTGAAGCAGGAGAGAGAAACAGCGATTGTGGCAAACCAATGAATATCATCATCTTCCTGCTTTTCCCCAGGGGCTCTTCCGCCATGAACGTGTGAGTGGACGGGAGGTGTTGCCGCCCTGCTGTTGGGGTGTGAATCATTAGCGACGTTTGGGAGTTGGAGTGTGGTCTGCTAGTTGCCTTTCTCACAGGGTTTGTGGCTTTCCCTCTGTCCATTAGTAGCTGGAAGTATGCTCACGTTTAATATACTTAGGAAGCCACTTTACATACTCACAGCCTCACTCGGCCTAAGTCGCTATGCAGAAGTCCCTTTGTTGACCTGCTCTCAGGCCTAAGACCAAAACAACTATTGTGCACTCATACAAACTCCTTTCCTTTTGTACCGGTGGTATAAGTTGTTTGTAAAATGACTGGTGCATCCTGGGTTACATTTATCTGGTGGTCTTAGCATAATAACAATAATTATTTTAAAAAAGACTTGTTTATTTGATATGGAGAAAGAGAAAAAAAGAGAGAAAGAGAGAGGAAAATGCTTCTATTCACTGGTTCACTCCTCAGATGCCTGCCCAGCCCTGGCCTAAACTGGAAGCTGGGAGCTGGGAATGCAGTTTTAGGTGTCTGTGTAAATGGCAGGAACTTGAGCTGTCACCCTGCCTCCCAGAGTCTACATTAGCAGGAAGCTGGAGGCAGGAACTGAAGGCAGGTATAGAACCCAGGCATTCCTATATGGGATGCAGGTGTCTTAACCCCTAGGCCAAACATCAGCCTCCCGGCAGTATTAATAAAGCCACCTTTCACTCTGCAGGAGCCCTGGTTTGGACAATAAATCAAATGGCCACTCTCACATCAGCATCCCTGCATATGGCGTGATTGGTTGTATATATTGGCTAATCTGAGACGAGTCAAGTAATGTTGCTGCAGCTTCATTTGTCTGTCTTTTGGGTGCTCCACAAGGAAACAGAGAAACAGATGATCTCACCGAGCACACAGATCATAGGAGAAAAGCCACAGACAGTTAGTGGTCTCTTGGGGGTCATCAGTCATCCCTGTGTAGTGCTAACATCATGATGGTGTCTCACACTGTCTGGAGCGTGACTTATGCAGCCAGGCATTGTCTATGGGAGGAACCTGTGGGGGGCATGCTGGGGGGGGGGTCCTTGGGGTGGGGGAGTTCCCTCCCCCTTCTCTCTGTGGGAGGTCACAGTTTCTCTCACACATTTAAGGTGGTCTTAGTGCTTCCGGTGGGAGAAGGGGAAGGAGGGAGAGAGAATCAGATTATTTTAATCTTGCCATTCTTCAGTCCCACACTTTTTTCCCCCAAAGAAATAAATCATTATATTTCTTTTTTTGCTTCCTTAACTTTCTGAAGATGAAAATTGTTTTCCTCGCACACCTCTGGGAAGACTAGGTGTCTACGTTTGTTGAGTATTTGGTTCGTTCATTTATTGTTGACTTGAGCATTCATTCCTGAGCCATTTACTGGACAGCTGAGCAGGTGCTGGAAATTCTAACTCAGCAGCTAAATGGGAAATTCAACAAAGGGTAGAATTAAAGCTTAAAGTAATTCCCTCTTATGTATAGTCAGTCTATCTATCCATGTATCATCTATAAATTGATCATCTATCTATGTACCTACTTAGCTGCCTATCTACCTATGCTTTGTCTTCATAACTTTCTGAACCCTATTAATGGTTGAACTTGTAGATGAACAGGTGATGCTCATTGAGTCTGAGATTGTGACTTAAAATGAAGCTAACATTGGTTGAACTACTCTGAAACATCTTTTTTTCAATAACATCTTTGAGCTAAACTGTACATGACTCAGTTGTGTGATTTGTTATCTGTGTGCACATACATTTCCAAAAGGTTGGTTTATCTTTTCTTTTCTCAAAAGACTTGATTTATCTGAGAGTCAGAAACAGAGATGGAGAGAACTCCCATCCACTGGTTCTCCCCCCCCCCGCCCCCCCATGCCTGTAATAATTCTTAGCTGAGGCCAAAGTCAGGAGCCTGGAACTCAATCCAAGTCTCCCACATGTGAGCCATTACTACTGCCTCCCGGAGTGTGCATTAGCCGGAAGCTGGAGTCAGGGGCGGAACTGAATACTGAACCCAGGCACTCTCCTATGGATATAAGCATCTTAAGTGGTGTCTTAACAGCTAGTCTGAACACCTGGCCCTGTCTTCACATTTGTAGCCTGAATGTAGAGGGGAGAAAAACCTTAAAACCAAATGCATTTAATTTTAAAATGTTTTACTTGAGTTCAAACAATTAAGATCATTAGAAAAAACTTTAGAAAAGTAATAGAAGTTACAAGCATGAACTCAATTGTAGTTACTGTTACTGAGTTACAGATGATGCCAATGATTCAAATGAGACCAGCCAGTTAGAACCGGGCTTGCTGGTTTGTTTTAATTCTGATTGTTTATAGGAGTCTTTCTGACCTACAGTTTAAAACAACCTCATCCGCGGGATGGAGGTTTATTCAGAGCCTAGCTGAGTTCGCTGACTTGGTGAAGAACTTATTTTTCTTCTTACTTTTAGTTCTAAGTCTTGCTCTCAGTGCATTAGTTCAAATTATCAGTGGTGTGTCCATTACAACCCTCCTAAGTAACTTCCACAAAACTGCTTCCCCCAGCGTTTGGGTGTATTACTCCCATTTTACTGAAGACTGGAGGGCAAGAGAGCGATTTACACCACAGGTGTAAGGTAAGTCAGGCTTGGATACTGTACAAAGCTGCTCTCTGGAAGTCCTGGGCCTTGCTGCTGCTGAATGTAAACTTTTCACTTGTCAGTTGACACTCCTTCCTTCTTTCTTTTCTTACCTTTTCAGGCACTTCTTTCTCTTTTGTCTACTTTCTTCCTCTCAGAGTATTCAATCAACCGTTTCACATTTTAATGCATTTATTTTAAAAAAAGATTTTAATTCATTTATTTGAGAGGCAGAGTTACAGAGAGAAGGAGAGACAGAGGGAATGGCCTTCCATCTGCTGGTTCACTCCCCAAATGGCTGCAATGGCTGGAGCTGGGCGGATCAGAAGCCAGGAACCAGGAACTTCTTCCGGGTCTCCCACGTGGGTGCAGGGGTCCAAGCACTTGGGCCATCCTCCACTGCTTTCCCAGGCCATAGCAGAGAACTGGATCGGAAGAGGAGCAGTTGGGACACAAACTGGTACCCATATGGGATGCTGGCACCGCAGGTGGAGGCTTAGTCTATTACACCAGGGCACCAGCCCCGATGTATTTATTTTTTAATTTTATTTTTAATGCAGAGCAATTAAGCAGCTAATTTTATTTTTAATGCACCATCAACAGCAGATGGAATTTGATATTTCCGTTGCATGTTCAAGAAAGTACATTAATTAGAAAGGATACCAGGGCTGGCTTTGTTGCCCGGTAGATTAAATTACTGCTAGTGATACTGGCATCCCATATCTAATGCAGTGCCGGTCCGAGACCCAGCTGCTCTGCTTCTGATACAGCTTCCTGCTGATACATATGGGAAGGCAATGGAAGATGGCTCAAGTTCTTGGGCCCCTGCCACCCATGTGGGAGACCAGGCATGGAGTTTCTGGCTCCTGGCTTCAGCCTGGTCAGGAGGGGAATGAACCAGTGGATAGAAAATTTTCTCTCTCCCTCTCCCCCTCCCTCCCTCTCTTTCTCACCCCTCCCTCTCTCTCTGTCACTCTGCCTTTCAAATAAATATATGCATAAATAAGTAAAATCATTTTTTAAAAAAGCAGTACCATGTTAAGATCCCTTCTGCTGAAATTCTTGGATGATGGCTATCTTCCTCCCTTAGCTGTGTCTTGAAGGAGGATAAGAGTAGGGGAGGTGGAATGTGTTTTGGGTACCATGTGTAGTGGAAAGGGGAAAGCCATTTGTTTCGGGCCACACAGGGTTTGGATCTTGGCTTCTCCAGTTCCTGGCACTGTGACCTAGGACAAGTTACTTAACTTTCCTGAACCTGTTTCCTCAGCTCTAAAGTGAGGATAATATTTTCTTTTGCAAGTTGTGAAAAGGATAGAATGGAGTAACATATAAGTTGTGGGAAGGATAAAACAGAATAACACTTGAACCTGGCTAAATGCAGGTAACTTACCAAGTGTCATTTTCCTTTTCCTTTCAATTGATAAACACTTTCCTTAAAGGCTGTATATGTAAACATCAAATATTTATATGTCGCATGATTCAAGGAAAGTGAAACTTCAAAAGGAATCTTACTTTGGGCTTTTGGATAAAATAAGCAATCATGCTTAGTTGTCTTTTTTGCAAATCTAATTTTGTGGACTGCACTGGGTTTGCTTATAATGTGTATGTGCAATTCTCAGCACGGTGAGGCTTGACGGAACTTAAATTCTCCTTGCAGCTTCATGGAAGTTGTAAATGTCAGATATTAATGATGTGATTGGAGGCAACCTAAGCTGGAGCTGTCCCTGAGGTATTATTTGCAAGAAGGCCCATCACAGTTGTATAGATAATGAAGATATAAACACAGGTTCAGGCTTTGTGGTTTGGGCTGATGGCGCATGGCACAGTGTAAATGGGTATTTTATCAGAGGAAGGGACTCACCATCTGCCTACCTTGTAAAGCAGAGCAGAACGTAGCCTTGGATGAGTAAGTGCTCACTGTTAATTAGGCCAGCTCAGTCCATTGGCAGAGATAGTATGTACACATCCCATGCTATCAGACTTTAAATTTGGGTGTGCCAGGGTTTATGTTGGGAACATTGGCTGGCTACAATCTTGTATAGTATATCATGTTCTTAGAGGCAAGAAAAAAATGGACTAAGGACTTTAGCAAAAGAGATTTTTTTTTCCCCCAGTCATCTGGTCAACTGTCTATAGGTCTGCCAAATCTAGCCTGCAGCCTGTTTTAGTACAGTCTCTGAGTGAAGAATGACTTTTGCATATTTAAATGGCTGCTTAAAAAAGAAAAGAAAAATATGCAACAGGGACTATATGTATCTCACCAAGCCTTAAATAGTTACTAACTGCCTGTTTATGGAAAAGGTTGCTGATCTCTGGTCTAGAGTGTTGGAAATATCTCAGAATAATGAAGGTAAAATATACCAGTGATTCACTTTCCAATTCTAATCTTTGTGATAACCACTAAACGCTGTGTTAACAAAGTTTGATGGACCTTATTTAGGATAAGTAGAACCACATTTCAATATTTATTTGTGTCTTGCTCTCTCTACATAGTATTAGTCCAACTCTGTCCAGGGAACGGAGTCCCTATTTGTTGCTCTAGAGTCGGCTCCCATATCCATCACCTCCTGTCTCAATCCTCCACCTGTGGCCTTCTTGCCACAGCTCACCTGTGTGAGCAGCATGTACCTGAGCTGCTCTGACAGCACTTCTACCTTCTGTCCTAGCCTGAAAGAGGACAGCAAGGGCCAACTCAGGGAGGAGTGCTGAGGAGTTTTGTACCTCTTCTGCTCATGAGAAAGCTAGGGAAGACTTTTAGCAGTCTGTGTCCTTGATGCAGAAGGATGAGCCCAGGGAAGGGGCCATTTTGAGGATGCAGTGCATAGACTGAGGCTTTTAGAAGAAATGGGGGCTGGGGGCTGGTGCTATGGCACAGCAGGTAAAGACACCGCCTGCAGTGCAGGCATCCCATATGGACATCGATTCGAGTCCCGGCTGCTCCACTTCCCATCCAGCTCCCTGCTAATGTATCTGGGAAAGCAGTGGAGGATGGTACCCATGTAAGAGATCCAGAAGAAGCTCCTGGCTTCGGATTGGCTCAGTTCCAGCTGTTGTGGCCACTTGGAGAGTGAAACAGCAGGTGGAAGACCTCTCTCTCTCTCTCTCTCCCCCTCTCTGCCTTTCAGATAAAATAAATAAATATTTAAAAAAGAAGAAGAAATGGGGCTTGAATTAGACTGGGAGGGATGGGTGTTTTTTACAGGAGGGCATGGGCAAAGGCAAGGAGGCATAGAGGATCCTGGCTGGAGATATGAGAGGAGACTGAGTTGTCACTGTGTCGAGGTTATTGTGAATTTTAAGGTATACAGATTTCTGAATCCAGTTGTCAGTAAGAAGTCCTTGTAGTTTATTTTAAAAAAGAACAGTGTGTCTGGGTATGCAAGGGTGAGTGAAATGACAGTCATGAAGTTAGCTACTGCATTCAGGATGTATGATGACATATAATGATGACAGAATGCATGCATGATGTGGTCCTCTAAGATTATATTACCCAGGGTGGGCGCAGTGGTTAAGTCACCACTTGGGCTGCCTGCATGCCATATCAGAGTCCTGGTTAGAGTCCTGGCTATTCCACTTCAGATTGCAGCTTCCTGTTGATGTGCACTATGGGAGGCAGCAGGTGATGGCCTGAGTACTTGGGTCCCTGCCACCCTTGTGGGAGACCCAGATTTAGTTCAGGGCTCCTAAGTTTGGCCTGGCCAAGCCCTGGCTGTTGCAGGCATTTGGGGGAGTGAATCAGTGGATGGAAGATCTGAGTGTCTTTCTGCCTTTCAAATTAAATTGATATCAGAAATGACCCCCTAAAATCTATATCAAAATGTGGCCCCTTAAAGTTCCCCAGAAACATCATCTTGGATGCCACATATGTTACCAGAATTTGGGGTGCCATATGATATCACCATATTCTTATTAATACATCCCCAATAAGCCTGAGAGGGTTCTTGCCTAGTATTTAGAGAAGAATTCTAAATACTAGCATCAATAAACGAGGCAGCATGGTACATTTTAAGCTTTTATTTAGTGAGAAAGATGCATATGAGAGTGAGAGCTTTATCTAAGAGAGAGAGGTAAATCTGGGTTCATATTGAGCACCAGGAACCAGCCACATGGAGGAACATCTAGGCCAGGAAGCCTAGGGCTGGCGGCCTGAAGGCCACATGCCCTGGTGGCTCAGGGCTACAGTCAGCCCCCTCCTGCCTAGAGGCCAGGGAAGAAGAGAGGCGTGAACACACTGTGTCCCAGGCTTTTAACCGACTTCCAAAGGGGAGTGGTTAATTAACCTGATTGGCTTGCGGGCACCCAGGTGTGGCGTGAGGTCACACAGGGGGGTGGTAAAGGCATGGTCTTCCAGTTCATAAACCTAATCGAGTTTAACCTGTATGCCTGCCTACTTCAAAATGAAAATTAAAAAAGAATTATGTCATACCCTAGTGATATTATAGCCTTTTAGTTTGTATAAGTGTATGTTATGATGTTTGTATGATGACAAAATCACTAATGATGTGTTTTTCAGGACGTATTCCTTTCATCAAGCAGCACATGGTCCCTAATTGGGTGCTGGACATAGGGCTAAGGGATCTTGGGCCATCTAATTTAATCCTTACAGCAACTTTGTGTGGGGAGGAAAGAGTTATTCCCAGTTTACTAATAAGCTAATGAGCCTTAGAGAGGTTGAAATAACTCACCCAAGGTTCAGAAATTAATAACAGGCAGAGCCTGGATGACTTTGTCGCTGGAGAGAAGTCGTGTGGTTCTTGTCTTTGGTGCAAGAATTCAGGTGTGAGACAGAACAGAGTAGCAAGGTTTTACTGGGGACAGGGCATCCATCAGGACAAAGGGACAGAGAGTGCCCAGTCACTCAGATTGGGGAAAGTGAGGTTACATGGTTCAACGGAGAGCATACATCTGTGGGCTAGGCAGCCCGTTGCCTCAGCGGAGAGCTGAGTGCCCCGATCTTTTGTTTAGACTCCCAGTTTTTAAGGGAGTCTTCCTGTCATCTCTCTTTACCCCCTTACCCTTTTCCTCAGGGTTTGCTGAGTGTAAATTAGGACATTCCTCCCCAGGTTTGCTACTCAGTATTCTCAGACTGGGTGGAGGGGGCATCCTGGCTCTGGCCAACGGTACCTGCCTTGGAGGTAGGAATGTAATGTTTTTATTGCTCAGGCCAGGTGCTGAGTAGAGAGCTTTCCCCTTGGGGGAGGGCTGGGACCACCTGGAATGTCCTCAGGGTCTGAGCAGGATTTTGAAGTGTAGATTCTGGGCTGCTTCCAAAGTGGGCTTCTGCAGGTGCTGGTTTCTTCAGGCCCCTCCCACACATAGGCTAATTTCTAACTTCCTACCTAACAACCTGACCTGAGAGCCCAAACTAGCTTGGTGTAAAACATTCTAACAATATGGAAAAGAGAAGAGTGAAAAAGCGATCAAAATCCTGCCTTCTAAAAATGATCACTTTGGGTGAACATAGTGCTAGACACCTTTCTGGGTGCAAGTCCAGCAAAGTGTGTGCATTTGGCATAATCTAGGTCATCCTGTGCCTGCAATTTTAGATAAACAACCACACACTCTATATCCTAGTTTTTTCCTCCATGTAAAACTAATTTTCTAATTTTTGTAGTAGGTGCAATAGTATTTCTCATCCACTTAACCAGTCCTTTCTAGGTCACTGCCGATTCTACAGCAGGGGAATAATTGATGGGCAGCTTTTTTTTTTTTTTAAACAAACTTTTAAACTGAGTCTTGTTTTTTCTCTTTCTTTGCAGCATGCTCTTGATGCTGACAATGCAGGAGTCAGTCCAATAGGAAATTCTTCCAACAACAGCAGTCACTGGGACCTTGGAAGTGCCTTCTTCTTTGCTGGAACCGTGATCACCACGATAGGTATCCATTCATTTGCTAATATCTTTTTTTCCAGAGTGATGGCACTAGTTTTGTCCTCACAGAATTCAGGAGGCTCTTAAAGTGTTGTCAGGTTAATGCAGTAGTTGGGGTGGCTTTCAGTAAAAGCCAAAGCAGGATGAAGAATCTCCGAAAAGTCTTGAGTAGAAAATATGGTTCTCTGTTGAGCCCACATTCCTGTTGAAAGATTGTGCTTTGTATTAGTTAGGTATGAAGGAATCGAATGTTCTGGAGTTTGTTATGAAAAACAGCACTTTGCCCTTCTCCTTTATTCAGTTCCCAGACTTAATCACTTTCATCGCTTTTGAACTATGATTTTAATATTCTTTCCCATGCCTTTATATAGCATGCTTGTTACTGCTGCTTCTGGGATTTTTCAGTTTTAGAGATTATTTCTTTGTGGAAGATGAGAAGTTAGTTCCTTTTCTTCCGCCTCTCCCTCTGCAGAGACCCTCTCTTCCTCTTCCCAGTCTAGTATAATTAGACAAAAGTTGAATGGTTGCCTTATTTTGATTAAGTACATGCTCTTTACAACTGATTGTTGAATTATGATGACTTTTGCCCTGTGTGTATGTGCCTTTTCTCTGCTACTTAGGTTTTGTATTTTTGTCTTGGGGTAACTTTGTAGTCATCGTTGTTCATGACAATCATAGTGTTCTCTGTTAGAGCTCCATGATGACTGATGACATTTCCCTCTCTTTCCTCACCACACAATTTTGGTCAATGTCATCTTTTTAAATATTTACTTTTAATTGATTAAATGGGCTTATACTTAGTTTAAATGATTTGCCTGCTTTAACTGATGACTGTTGGCTCTCAGCTATTCCATAAAATGCAGTCAATAAAGAATCTGCATCTCAACTTCCTTTCCCTTTTCCCCTACCAACTGTTATTCTTTGTAGCCCTCTAAATATAACACAAAAGTATGTCACTGATACTTGCATTTGCTTCAGTTGTAGCCCTAACATTAAATTTGATCAGTGTTCAGCTCCAGTCCTTTTGCTGTAGTTCTCATCACTTGCTTGGCTGAAAGTCATCTTCAAGCAGTTGCCTTGTTAAATGGCTCCAGGGAGCAATATTCCCGGGGTTCTTGACTTGTTCAGAATGGTAGTCTTTATCCACTATGCCACAGCGCCAGCCTCAGAATAGTAGTCTTACACTTCAAGTCACTTATAAAAGGGAAAACAGAATCCAGCTGGAAATGAAATCTGTTTCACTGACTTTTTTCTTTTTCTTTCCTTTTTTTTTTTTTTTTTTAATGAGTCTTGTAGGTGTTGCTCCACTATCTTCTGGTGTTTATGCTATTGTGGAAAACTCTTTGCCAACCCATTTTGTTTTCCCTTTTATACATGATTTGATCTTTGAGTTTAGATACTGTCTTTATCTTCCATCTGATTACACTACAAGATCTTTTTTTTCATTAAACTTTTATTTAATGAATATAAATTTCCAAAGTACAGCTTATGGGTTACAATGGCTTCCCCCTCCCAAAACTTCCCTCCCACCCACAACCCTCCCCTTTCCCGCTCCCTCTCCCCTTCCAACAAGATCTTATCTTTTTTATACCAGGAAAGTTTTCTGAATCATCATCTTTAAACTTTTCCTCTGCTTTGTGATTTTGATTTTGTTTTTTTTAGGGGATTCCAAGGCAACCTAACTTCGTCGCCTGTTATGTCTGTTATTTTCCTTCTACTTCTTTTAACTTTCAAGGTTGAGTTTTCATTCGTTAAATTTATCCTCTCTTCTCTTTTGGATGTGCATGCCTTTCCGCAATACTTACTCTGCCATGTGCTCCGTCCAATATTATTTTTGCTTTTGTGATCATTAAGAGATTTCTTCCTGCTTCCTGGATTTTATAGCTCCTATCTCATCTTCACTCAATATCTTGCTATTTCTTCTCTGATTTCTTGCATTTCTGCTTTGTGGTTTCTCTGTGAAGATCATCAAAGGGGATCATTTCATAGTCAGTTACAATTTTTTGTCTGTTTTGGGCAGCATTTGTCTCGTGAATATGTTTGATCCATTGGTAAGCTTAGCTACTCTTTTCACAATTTTTTCTGATGGAGGCTTTACACATATGCGAGGTCAGCTTCTTTTTAGAATGCTTGCTCCCAGACAAACTGGATATTCCTGAGCTAGCTCTCTGACAAATGTTTTTGTGGAGAGAGGAGAGCAGGTGAGGCAGGGTAACCTTCCAATTAGCACATCCCAAGACTCCTTGTTTGTGCTGCCAAGGAGACAGAGGTTATGTCATTCCCTGCTGCGTCCTGCTTCTTCTGTTTTCTAAAGCACATCAAGTTAGGGTAGCTTCTGCTGCTGTGTTTTTTCATTCTATACTTTACACTTGGTGTATCAAGGATATCACCTTAAAGTCATCATTCTCCAGATTTCTCGTTATCTTTTTTTTTTTTTTTTAATTTTTTGACAGGCAGAGTGGACAGTGAGAGAGACAGAGAGAAAGGTCTTCCTTTGCCATTGGTTCACCCTCCAATGGCTGCTGCAGCCGGCGCACCACACTAATCTGAAGACAGGAGCCAGGTGCTTTTCCTGGTCTCCCATGGGGTGCAGGGACCAAGCACTTGGGCCATCCTCCACTGCCTTCCTGGACCACAGCAGAGAGCTGGCCTGGAAGAGGGGCAAACCGGGACAAAATCCGGTGCCCCGACCGGGACTAGAACCCAGTGTGCCAGTGCCACAAGGCGGAGGATTAGCCTATTGAGCCACGACGCTGGCCAATGTACAAAAATTTATGCCTAAAATTTATGTGCAAGAGCATTTTGGATGAAAAAGAATTCTTTTTATTTAGAAAGGCTGTTAATAAAATCACACAAGTTAGGAGATTTACAAGGTTCACACTTGGAAATCTATGAATATGTTAACATCAGCTACTCAAGCTGGTCACTCTACTCTTGGATCTGGGGCCCAGAAACCTTTTCTGCAACTCTAGACTGTGTTAAATCATATTAATCCACAGCCTCACAGCACCCCATGAAGGAAGCAGGATGGCTCAGTGCCTCTGGTGTAAAACCTCGACAGCAGCTGACAGCATTGCTGTAGTAGCTCAGAGAACACCAGTGTCAGTTAAATTGTGTTTGATAGGTGGTTAGTAGGCTGGGGCAATTGTCATGCATTTTAGGAGGGGTTACTGTATAATAATTAAAATGGAGGAAGTCTGGGTTACTTACAGTGATGTATTTTGGAAAATGCCCCCCAGTGCCCACCATTGGAGCCATGAGACATTAGGGTATATTAAGGATGACAGACAAAGAAACTCCTAGCTTTTTTTTTTTTTTTATGACATGGCTACATTAGTGGTCTGTCTGATGCACAGGATGGGATCTGTCTACAGCTGTGCTGGACTGCACATCACTGGTATTTATTGTGTCAGCTTGTTAGGAAACCAGGGACTTGAGTTGTTGAACTGCTGTGCTCATTGATTTCCATAGCTCTATGTGATGGGGGAGTGGTGGTTTCTTCTGCCTAGTGAGTAACATTTGGTATGTTATGTTCTCTACCCTTTCAATGTATTGACATTGGAATCATTGAATTTGTGCAATGACTTGTAGTCACCTGTTTTTGCTCTGTAGCATCCATTCACTTATTCATTCTTGTACTGATAACCATAGTCCTTGGGAGAAGAATTACCTTGTCTAGACTAAGAAACCCAGGGCCTGGACCCTGTCATTAATTCATAAAGAGACGTGTGATCTGCAGTAGGCCAATAAGAACCTCCTGGGTTTCCGCTTGAACTTTAAAGGATGTGACTCCCCCCCATTTTAAGATTTTATTTATTTACTTGAGAGGTAGAGTTACAGACAGTGAGAGGAAGAGACAGAGAGAAAGGTCTTCCATCTGCTGGTTCACTCTCCAAATGGCCACAACGGCTGGAGCCAAGCTGATCCGAAGCCAGGAATTTCTTATGGGTCTCCCACGTGGGTGCAGGGGCCCAAGTGCTTGGGCCATCTTCCACTGCTTTCCCAGGCCATAGCAGAGAGCTGGATTGGAAGAGGAGCAACTGGGAAATGAACCCAAGCACATATGGGATGCTGGCACTGCAGGTGGAGGATAAACCTACTGCGCCACAGCACCAGCCCCAGTGACTTCCTTTCTCTTACTGGAGGTAAATCTGTAAAGAGCTTGGCTCAAGACACTGCCAGTTGTTTTCTTCCCTACAACTCACCTACCAGTAAAGAAGGAGAGAAAGAAAAGGGGAATGATAACTGGGGTGCTGCTCATATCCTTTGAACTCCGGTTGGAGCTACTCATGAGGTATTAAAAAGTAAATGGGGCAGGTGTTTGACTCAATGGTGAGGATACTGCTTAGGAAGCCCACATCCTGGTGGAGTACATGGTTCGAATCCTGGCTCCTCTGCTTATGACCATCTTCCTGCTAATATGCACCCTAGGAAGCAGTGAGTGATGGCCCAACTAGCTGAATCTCTGCTACTCACATGGGGAACCTGAATTGAGTTCCTAGCTCTTGACTTTGTCTCAAACCCAGCTGTTATGGGCATGTGAGTAGTTAACTAATAGATGAAGGATTTCTCTCTGCTTTTCAAATAAAATGCAAATAAATAAATTAATTAATTAAAAAGAAATGTGAAATCTCCCTCTATTTACCAAAGTCAGTGCATACCCCCTTCCCATCACCTGCCCTGCGTAAGCTGGTATTTTTGGGGGTTTCTGTCACCTGTAACTCAAAGTATCCTAACTAATGCACATGTTCAGGTCAGAGTTTCTGGGGCGTCAGAAAGTAGCCTCAGGTCCCAAGGCCAGTGCCTGGCCCTGATGGCCATTACAGCTGCTATTCCTCACCATCCTTGGACCACATGCTGCTGATTTAAAGTCTTAGGCAGGGGCTGACCTTGTGTCATAGCAAGTTAATCCACCACTTTTGATGCTGGCACTGGTTCGAGTTACTACTACTTTGCTATCTTACCTATATTGGAGACCAAGATGGAGTTCCTGGCTCCTGGCTTCTGCCTATCCCAGACTGAGCTGTTGTGGCCATTTGGGGAGTGAACTGGTGGATGGAAGATCTGTCTCTCTCTCTCTCTCTCTCACTCACTCTGATTTTTAAATAAATAAATAAATCTTAAAAAAAAAGTCTTAGGGGCCGGCACCGTGGCTCAATAGGCTAATCCTCCACCTTGCGGCACCAGCACACCAGGTTCTAGTCCCAGTCAGGGCGCTGGATTCTGTCCCGGTTGCCCCTCTTCCAGGCCAGCTCTCTGCTGTGGCCTGGGAGTGCAGTGGAGGATGGCTCAAGTCCTTGGGCCCTGCACCCCATGGGAGACCAGGAGAAGCACCTGGCTCCTGCCTTCAGATCAGTGTGGTGCGCCGGCCGCAGCATGCCGGCCACGGTGGCCATTGGAGGGTGAACCAATGGTAAAGGAAGACCTTACTCTCTGTCTCTCTCTCTCACTGTCCACTCTGCCTGTCAAAAAAAAAATAAAAAATAAAAGTCTTAGTCAAAGCCAGCCTGATTACCAGATATCCTGGATGCTGGGGGGCTGTTCCCTCTATAGTGGGAGAAGAACTCTGTGTCACACCACAAATGCACAGGATGGAGACCCTTCCCAAAACTTGGAAGGAAGCTGGATGAAAACAGTAAACTACTACAAAGCAAGCATGCAAATAAAAATAAAACTCAACCCCAAAAAGTCCAATTTAGAGTTATGTTGTGGTGTTGGCACGAGAGGTTGGTTAGCGTTATGGTGCAGTGTTGGCACGAGAGGTTAGTTAAGCATTGTGGTGCAGTGTTGGTGCGAGACATTGGGCTTTTGTTCTATTCAATTTAGAGAATACTATTTCCTCTCTTGTTCTCTTTTTCTCATAATTGAAAACATTTTAACTTCAGAATGGAGAGTCTTTGTAAAGTTCTACAATTAGAGAATTCTAAAGAAAATCTTAGTACAATGTAAGTAACAATAATGAGATGTGGAAAGAGTTGTTCTTCCAATTAGTGGTAAATTCATTCATTGCACACAATAAAACATTTGTAAGAAACTTAGAACCCATAGTTCTCTCAGTTTATCCTGAGAAAATTTCCACTATTTAGAAATTAGGATATGGAGTAGTGAGAGCTGAGGAACTGTGTTTTGATTAATGTTGAAAACTACAAGTATTAGTACCTTGCTTGTGTTCCTACAATTTGTGATGTTATATTGTATATATTGCCCTATGTTATTAGGGAAATTATTAGAGCTCTGTGAAAAAATAAAGTCTTTGATGGTTTCCATGGACCCACAATCCACCCCAGAATCATATGTGTGAGAGGCTTAAGCTGTTTCTACTTTTGCAAGAATGTGAACTCCACAATGAAAATCTCTGTGCATGAAGTGTGATCTTCATGTTTGGTTGTTTCCTTGGAAGGATTCTCAAGGCACTGTAAAGTCAAAGGGCATGAACCTATTAAAAGCTTGACAAATTGCTTTCCAGAAAGATTCTTCTGAGCCGCACAAGGTTAGATACTTTTCAGACACGGGAAACCTTTTCATTACTTGGAATGTGTGTACAGAGCTCTTAGGAATAAGTCTTTTCTGAAAAGCAGCACTACCACTCAGTATCAGAGGTCCCTTTTATCTGAGGTCATCAAAGCACTTCTTTTTTAAAAAGCTTTCTCATGCTGGGTTAGATGAAGAGATTTATACACGTATGGTTGGCTCTACCTGTGGTTTCTGTTTCCAAGAATTCAACCAACTATGGATCACAGATATTCAGCAGAAAGAAAATTGTGGAACATGGGACTTCCTCTTTCTCTTCTTCTTTTTTTAAGATTTTATATTTATTTGAGAGGTAGAGTTACAGACAGTGAGAGGAAGAGACAGAGAAAGGTCTTCCTTCCGTTGGTTCACTCCTCAAATGGCTGCAATGGCCGGAGATGAGCTGATCCGAAGCCAGGAGCCAGGAGCTTCCTCCCCATCTACCCACATGGGTGCAGGGGCTCATGTGCTTGGGTTGTCTTCCACTACTTTCCCAGGCCATAGCAGAGAGCTGGATTGGAAGAGGAGCAGCTGGGACTCAAACCAGCGCCCATATGGCATGCCGGCACCACAGGTGGAGGATAAACCTACTGTGCCATGGCACTGGCCCCAACTTTTTCTTCTTGATGTCACTCCCTAAACGATACAGTAGAACAATTATATTTATCTGGCATTTACATTGTACTAGGTATTATGAGTAATCTAGATAAAGTATATGGGGAGGAAGCATGTTAAGTTGTATGCAAATAAAACTCATTTGATATGAGGGACTTAAGCATCCTCGGGCTTTGGTATCTGTAAGAAATCTTAGAACCAATCCCTAACTGATACAGGGACAATTGTATAGCAAAGGGAGTTATCTTCTGCAAACCAGTACCCACATAAGAAGGAAGGCCAGGCTCTGCTCAGTGTGTGTGTATGTGTTTTTTTTTTTTTTTTAAAGATTAATTAATTTATTTGAAAGGCGGAGTTAGAATGCAAGAGAGGGAGAGACACAGAGAGAAAGAACTTCTGTTTGCTGCTTCACTCCCCAAATGGCCACAATGGCTGGGACTGGGCCAGGCCGAAGCCAGTAGCTAGGAACTCCAGGAACTGCAAGCACTTGGACCATCTTCCACTTCTTTCACAGGTGTATTAGCAGGGAGCTAGATTGGAAGTAGAGCAGCTGGGACTTGAACCAGTACTCACATTGGATACAGGCATTGCAGGAAGCAGCTTAACACACTGTGCCACAATGCCAGTCCCTCTACTCAGTCTTTAGAAAGGATGTCCTCTCTCTGTCCCCTTTCTCCATGATGAAATCTGATGTGAGAAAGTCTCACCTTGGGTTATCAACTCTGCTGATGTGTCTTCAAAACTAGATTTTCTAAATAGAAGGAATGATGCACACTACTTCATGCAGATGGTTTCCCATAAACCTTCATTTGCGGTATGATAGTGACTGATTGCATTCTTACCAACAGCTATGAAATGCGCTTAGATTTTAGTCTTTGAAACATTTACCAATTGAGACACCTGGTTCTACCACATCAGAGTTCCAGGTGGTGGCTGGTGTCTGTGTCACTTGTCTGGCAGCCTCAATTCATAGTTGTATCTGGCAAAGTATAGAGTGGCTGCTTTTACTTACCCAGCTCTTAGATTGGATGCTTAGTCTATGACTTTGATCACTGTGGCTAACACTTACTGAATGTTTACTAGGTACCAGGCACTGTGCTCCACATACATGATCTCACCTAATCCTTTAATAGCAACATGGTGTAGGTGCTGTAATTAGTCCCACTTTATCTATCAGAAGACTGAATCACAGAGAAGCTAACTTGGTCTATACCTCCTGGTTGGAAGGCAATGGAGACTACCCATATTATTTGCTAGAACCAGCTACATAATCTTTGGGGTCCAGGGCCAAATTAAATTATGGTCTGAATGAAATTAACATCAAAATGGCAATAGCAGAAAATTAAATCAAGAATAGGGCACTTCTAGATTTGTATCCCTGTGTGACTGCACAGGTTGCACATCCATAAGAAAGGCCTCCATGCTTTGAGAGGCTGGTGGCTGCACTGTTAATCAAACAAGTAGGCCTGAACAATCACTTTGACAGAGACTTGACTTTGTTGCGTAAATAGCAAATGGAAACTTCTTTGTGTGTTTCTCGGGTGTTAGGCCTCTTTAAATTCCTGGCTTTCTCGTTGTAAAGGACTTGGAGCTGTTTCCTAGCCAAGGGTGAACGTATCTGAGTCCTGCTTTGGTCCTGCTCATTCATCACAGCCTCTGCTTGGGTTGTGAGGGTCGGTTTTCTGCTCAAAATTCCAGAAGTCCTTTGGTAGAAGAACTCTTTGGACTTCTTTTGCTTTGCTTAAATTAGTTCCAGTGTTCTGGACTAGTTCTACTGAACAGTTCTCCCGTAGCTGTGTCACCCCCTCATTTCCCAGTCCCCACTGCCTCTAGCTGCTCCAAGAGACACCTGTACCTCAAATCCAGCCAGAGGCTCACCCAAACTCAGATATAGACATTTGGTCCCTTGGCCTGGTGCTGTGGAAAAATGGCTGATCCCTATTTTCCCTACAGAAATGCTGCTATCTCTTTTCTCCTGCGGCTTAGTTGTCCTGGAGATAGACTGTTCAGAAGTGATTCCTTCCACAAGAGGACAGGATGGTAATTGCTAATACTTTGTGTCATGCTTCATGTGTATTTGACCTTCACAAGTATCTCATGCTTCACATGTAACTCGCTTAAATCTTGACTAGTTGTAAGGTAGTCCATCTTTCAGATGAAGAAAGTAACAGAGGGTGAAGTAACTTGCCTGGGAGAGTCAGTAAATAGAAGAAGCAGAATAGGAATTGATGTTGTCTCTAGTTCTAGAACTTATACATAACCGTCACATCTTCCTTAAAAGTCTTACCAACATTGTGAGAAGGTGGACAGAGTGGCCTAATAAGCCTGCTATGACTAGAGCCCTGACTAGGAAGGTGGCCTTCCCATTGCCTCAAGGTTAAGCTCCCATGTGTAGGAGCTGAAATTTTCCCAGAATAATCGGGCTGAGGGTCAAACTTCTTTATGTAGTTCATAGAGATACAGAATATAGGGGCTATAGCTCAGTAGAATACAAATACACACATGAATGTAGAATACAAATACACACATGTGTCCACATACAAAATGTAGATGTTTTCTGACTTATGATGGTTTGACTTACGATTTTTCAACTTTTTGATGATGTGAAAGTAAAAAATGATCAGTAGAAACCAGTCCTTCGGATTGTGAATTTGGCTCTTTTACTGGGCTAGAGATATGGGGTAGGATACTCTCTTACAATGCGGGGTGGCAGCAGCAATTACAAGGATAAACAGCTGGTACTCTATGTACATGAGCTACATATATGCTGAGCTATGATGTCCAGTAGGTTGCATGAATTAATTGCATGTTTCACTTATTTCCAATTTACCATGGGTTTAATCAGGATATAACCCAATCATAAGTTGAGGAGCATCTGCACAGCATTGCTCAAGGACGGCAGTTACTTTATGTCCACCAGGAAGTGAATCACCAAGGAAAAACTGACCTTTGCTATAGACTTATTTGAATATTGTATCATTAGCACTCTTACTCAAGAACTTTGCTTTAATTTCATTTTAGTGTTCTAGTCCAAGAAACATGGAAAAAATAAGGGGCAGGTGTTACAGTATTCCTTTGTATTGGAATAGTACTTTATTTCTCTGATTTTCCTCTACATTTTCCTTGAACTCTTCCAGCAGTAGGATTTGTAGAGGTTAAATAGATCTAAGGACAAACAAGGGGCATGGGAAGCCTCAATCTCCTTACTTCTCTCTGATGGTCCTGGGAACGCTCTTGGGCATGTTCTGTGACATAGTGCAGTACCTTACCCTGCTGGTGATGAGAGGGAGGATGAACTTTTTGAGGATTAATAAGATGCCTATTCAGTGAGCTCAAACGTACAGTTTGTTTGCTTGTGTTTGTAGTGTATTTCTTTCTGAGACATTCAGAAAACTTGTATTTCCTTGAGTTGTACAATTGAAAGAAAGACAATGCTACAGTCTTAAATGTTTCTACAAGTTACTAAAACATTTGCCAGGAGTCATCATAAACCTGTATAAAGTTAAGCCATAGAGGCACATTTATTTCCTTTTCAACAGGGCTAGGTTAGTGTAAATTGGATTCTTCCAGAGAAAAATTCTTAGAAAAAGATTTTGTTCAAGTTTCTAAAGCACTTGAGAAAAGTTCTGAGAGCTATTTTGCACATTTATGTCCAAATGATGGTAAATGAAAGAAACACAAGATTAGGAAGGCTTGCCTAAATACTCATCGAAGAAATGGAAACTGTAATTTAGATAATTTGTGATAAGAGGTTTGAATGATTCTAAACAGGAAATTGAAAAGGAAAATAGCCAAGTGACTCATCCCCAAAGCAGAACTCAACAGTGAGTTCTCCAGACCCATGGGAGAGTGCATGTGGGCCAACCATCAACACTATTCTGTGCTGTATTCTCAACCTTCACATATCCACAGACCCAGTAACTCCCCTATTGCATGGAGTCACAGACAGACCCCACATGAGCTACTTGCACTTGGAAGAATGGTTAGGAGACTATCTAGATATTATTTCACAAAGGATTTTTAATATCAATAGGAATGAAAATAATTATCAGTTGAACTTTCATCCTGCATAAATTGTGCTAACATGATGAACCTTTTCTTCCAGCACTACTTTAGCTACATCCGTAGGCCCAGTACTCACTGTACATAAATAACTTCTGTAATTGCAAAACTCTTTTTTTTTAACTTTTATTTAATGAATATAAATTTCCAATGTACAGCTTATGGATTACAATGGCTTCCCCCTCCCATAACTTCCCTCCCACCCGCAACCCTCCCCTCTCCCGCTCCCTCTCCCCTTCCATTCACATCAAGATTCATTTGCAATTCTCTTTATATACGGAAGATCAATTTATATACATTAAATAAAGATTTCAACAGTTTGCACCCACATAGAAACACAAAGTGAAACATACTGTTTGAGTACTAGTTATAGCATTAAATCAAAATGTACAGCACATTAAGGACAGAGATCCCACATGAGGAGCAAGTGCACAGTGACTCCTGTTGTTGACCCAACAAATTGACACTCTAGTTTATGGTGCCAGTAACCACCCTAGGCTGTCATCATGAGTTGCCAAGGCTATGGAAGCCTTCCAAGTTCGCAGACTCTGATCATATTTAGATAATGTCATAAAAGACAGGGTGAGGATAGTAACCAATGATCCTAAGAGTGGCATTAACCAGGTCTGAACAATTTATTTATTTATTTATTTATTTAATTTTTTTTGACGGGCAGAGTGGACAGTGAGAGAGAGAGACAGAGAGAAAGGTCTTCCTTTTGCCGTTGGTTCACCCTCCAATGGCCGCCGCGGCTGGCGCGCTGCGGCCGGCGCACTGCGCTGATCCGATGGCAGGAGCCAGGTGCTTCTCCTGGTCTCCCATGGGGTGCAGGGCCCAAGGACTTGGGCCATCCTCCACTGCACTCCCTGGCCACAGCAGAGAGCTGGCCTGGAAGAGGGGCAACCGGGACAGAATCTGGTGCCCCGACTGGGACTAGAACCTGGTATGCCGGCGCCGCAAGGCGGAGGATTAGCCTATTGAGCCGCGGCGCTGGCAGGTCTGAACAATAATACAGCATTAAGTGGGGAAGAGGACCATTAGTACACACAGGTTGGGAGTAGAGCCATTGGAGGTAGAGTAGAGGTTATGATTACGAAGGAATGAGGCCCAAGTGCGCTAGACAGGGTCTAGAACAAAGGTCAGAGTCATTATTAGAGGAGCTAAGAAAGGTGCTGTCTAAGCTACAATTAAGTTTTCTGATTGAGAGGCAAATAGAACCTGACAGAAGGGGCTTGATAATAATCTGGTGGGCTTTAGGCCTTGTAAGTGAAGAGGCCCAGACCTATCTATCTCTTCACATGGGATACATCCTAAGGGAGGTGTGAACCTCCTAGGGGAAGGCACTCTGTTGACTTTCATTACTTAGCTGGCCTGGGAGGAGAGCTGGCCAGGTAAAGGTAGGTGGCATCTCTAACAAGAAATTTACAGTTCTGCCTGCAATGTTGCTGACCCTGCTTGGCCGTCCCCTCAGCTGCAGTGGTCACTTTGGAAGCTGGGCTGAGTGAAGGGCTTTTCAGCTTAGAGCCAATAAGATCTGTGGCTCTGACCTGGGCATCCTTCGACTCCAGGGCAGGTCCATTTCCAGTGATCCAACTCTTGGCAGAGCTGCCAGGGCTCTTCACAAGTTGACTTCTGCTGAAGCCCAGGCTTACCACATTGAAAGCCACTGCAGTGGACTGGCCTGTTGGGTCTCCTTGAGGGCAGATCACTGTACAGATCAGCCATTGATAGGCCTGCCACCCATTGCTTCTGATGCCTCGCTTTCTTTTCCTCCTGGTTTTTGTTAAAGTAGACCAGAGGATGCAAGTCAAGGGAGTGCCCGTTTCCCATCTCCAATCTTCGGTGGCCTGAACTACAAGTCTATAGTCACAGGCATGTTCTGTAGTAGGCAAAACTCTTAAGAATGTAGATACTAGTGTTTTCACAGCACTATTTGAAATACACGTTAATAGACCTGACTATAAAACGATTCTCTTTGATTCAAGCACCCATTTTACCAACAAACATTTACTTGGTGCTGATTTCCTTTGGTGCAACAGGTGGGTGAGAGGCAGGAACTCAGAGAAGGTGTGGAGATCACAGTAAAGAAAAGAGAGCCAGGCATAGGTAGACTTCACTGCCAATGGGCGGTGGGGCAGGGGAAGCAGAGGCATAAAATCTTCCCTTCTCCATTCATTCCTGTGTCCAGGCTTCCCAGAGTTGGGATGAATGAGTCATGGGTACTTCCTGAACTTGTACTAGACCACATTTCCTCTTTCATGTGTAGCTCTCATCAGTCTGTGAAGGCAAAGGTTGAACACAGTGGCAGTCTGTCCAGGTGGAGAGGCTGCCCATGGGATAAGGCTGTAAAGGAGAAACTTTATCTGAGAAAGGTAGTGGTGAGGCCTTTCCAGAGGCTCAAATTCCCCTAACCCATGTCTGTGATACTTGATGTTTCAGCAAAGGATTATAGAGTGAGCTTCTCATTACTACAATGAAATGGCTGAGGCAATTAGTTGTTTTTTAAAGCTATGCTCTTATCCAATGCACTTTTAAAAATTTATTTGAAAAAGTTACAGAGAGGCAGAGACAGAGAGAGAGCAGTCTTCCATCTGCTGGTTCACTCCCCAAATGGCCACAGTGGCTGGAGCTGGGCCAATCCTGAGCCAGGAGCCAGGAGCTTCTTCCAGGTCTCCCATGCGAGTGCAGCGGCCCAGGGATTTGGGCCATCTTCCATTTCTTTCTCAGGCATATTAGCAGGGAGCTGGATTGGAAGTTGAGCAGCTGGGTCTCAAACTGGTGCCCATATGGGATGCTGCTACTGCAGGCAGTAGCTTTACCTGCTATGCCACAGCGCCAGCTCTGGCAATTAGCTTTTTAAAAATTTTTATTTATTTATTTTTTTTGACAGGCAGAGTGGACAGTGAGAGAGACAGAGAGAAAGGTCTTCCTTTTGCCGTTGGTTCACCCTCCAATGGCCGCCGCGGCCAGCACATTGCGACTCGTGCGCCGCGCTGATCTGAAGCCAGGAGCCAGGTGCTTCTCCTGGTCTCCCATGAGGTGCAGGGCCCAAGCACTTGGGCCATCCTCCACTGCCTTCCTGGGCCATAGCAGAGAGCTGGCCTGGAAGAGGGGCAACTGGGACAGAATCTGGTGCCCTGACCGGGACTAGAACCCGCTGTGCTGGTGCCGCAAGGCAGAGGATTAGCCTATTGAGCTGTGGCGCTGGCCTGGCAATTAGCTTTTAAAGAGAGAAAGTTTATGTAGCTCACAATTCTAGAAGCTCAAGTCCATAACTGGGTGGTCCCCCTTGGTTTGGCTTCTGAAAATAGTGACAGATGGCACTGGTGGAGTACAGGTACATGTGGACAAAGGATCTTGTTGAGCCAGTAAGCAGAGAGTAGTTGGGCCCAAACTTTGGCTTTCATAAAAACTCTCCATTACCTATAGGACCTCCCATTAAGTTCCACCTCTAAATACCATAATTAGGTTAATTTTCTACCTTTTTAGTAGCATTAGAATATGATTTTGAGTCTAAAGTCCCACCTATCCTGTGTTTAGGGGTCAAATCTTATCCAAACTATAGTAAGAGTGGTACCATTTTCTTTTCTTTTTTTTTTTTTTAAATTTTTTTTTGACAGGCAGAGTTAGACAGTGAGAGAGAGAGAGACAAGTCTTTCTTCCATTGGTTCACCCCCCAAATGGCTGCTGCGGCCAGCATGTGTGCCGATCCGAAGCCAGGAGCCAGGTGCTTCCTCCTGGTCTCCCATGCGGGTGCAGGGCCCAAGCACTTGGGCCATCCTCCACTGCCTTCCCGGGCCACAGCAGAGAGCTGGACTGGAAGAGGAGCAACCGGGACAGAATCTGGTGCCCCGACTGGGACTAGAACCTGGTGTGCCAGTGCCACAGGCAGAGGATTAGCCTAGTGGGCCGCGGCGCCGGCCAAGTGGTACTATTTTCAATCAGAAAGACATGTCTGAGTGGCCACATTCTTTCTAAAGTGTTTTCAGATCCCTGAAACCTTCAAACTCTTTTCAAGAGGAGAAGCAAGAGAAACAAATTATGATTTGTTTAGGTTCTTTCCCCGCCCCGAATCCTTTTATTTAAGAAATAGAAACTTCATGCATTTCATAATTACAACTTTAGGAACATAGTGATTCTTCCCTCCGAACCTGCTCTCCCACCCTCTCTCCCACCTCTCTTCCTCCTTCCTCTCCTATTCCCACTCTTATTTTTTAATTAAGATCTATTTTCAATTAACTTTATACATATTTGATTACCTCCATGTTAAGTAAACAGTTCAACAAACAGTATGGAAAAAAACAAAAACAGCAACTGTTCCTCAACAGTGAAGACAAGGGCTGTTCAAAGTCATTGCTTCTCAAACAGTCAATTTCATTTGTACAGATTGCCTTTTTGGTGCTCTATTAGTTTGTTTAGGTTCTTTGAATTGAAGTTCTACTCCCTAAAACTCATGTGGGATAATGTATGAACTTTTTAAAAGTCTGTGCATCTTGGTCAGCTCTCTAAATTTTCTGCCACCTCACCTCTGTCTCTCCCTCTCTTTTTCATATTTCTCACCAGGGTATGGGAATATTGCTCCAAGCACTGAAGGAGGCAAAATCTTTTGTATTTTATATGCCATCTTTGGGATTCCACTCTTTGGTTTCTTATTGGCTGGAATTGGAGATCAACTTGGAACCATCTTTGGGAAAAGCATTGCAAGAGTGGAGAAGGTCTTTCGAGTGAGTACTGCTCTATCTAAACTCTAACCCCTGTGACCCAGTTACAGGCTTTAGGCACCATCAGAGCTACCATCTGCTTTTAATGGAATAATTTAATATTATGATTGTATTTTCTATTTGTGCCTATGGCAATCAGAGGTACTGTGCCTAATCTCCCTTCTCTGAGTAGCTTCTTGCTTTAGAGTGGTATTTCTGGTAGCACAACACAAAAGGATTAAGTACAAATTTGCTAGCAGAGATTTACTGAAGAGCTGAGCAGACAATTTCTCCTCAAAGTGGAAGATGGGCTCCTTATTGGGTTTACAATGAAGTAGAGTATTATAAATTCATCCATATTCCTATTTAAATTCCATTTTATTTCCAAGTGCAGTGTTTCCAGGCAAATCCCTACTTCTTCCAGAAGCCAGACTTTTCCAGATGCCACTCCGGGCTTGGCACCTATCTCCTCAAGGCCACTTCCTCTCCTTCCTTCCACTGCTGAGTGCTTTCTCAGCAAACGTACAGTGACATACTCTTTGATACTACAGTGTTAATGATTATTATTGCCTTTGTGGGTTTTTTTCCTCTTGGGAATATTTACACTAAATATGGGACAAAAATCTCAGCTCAAGAACTTACTTCCTAAAGCTGGCCTGCCTGTAGCAAGCGGGTGAAGTATATGTGATCATTCCAATGATCTTTAACTCACGTCCATCCCTGTGATTTCACAGAGTACTTGTTTTGTAGTGTAAAGTCATTTCTGCTTTCTTTCCCAGTATTGACCTCATTCTCAAGTCTTTCAGAACTCCATCAGGGAGTTCTTTATTATGATGACTTAATATTTAATTTTTTTTGACAGGCAGAGTTAGACACTGAGAGAGAGAGAGTCACAGAGAGAAAGGTCTTCCTTTTTCTGTTGGTTCACCCCCCAGTGGCCGCTGTGGCCCGTGCGCTGCAGCCAGGGCACCGCGCTGATCCGAAGGCAGGAGCCAGGTGCTTCTCCTGGTCTCCCATGTGGGTGCAGGGCCCAAGGACCTGGGCCATCCTCCACTGCACTCTCGGGCCACAGAAGAGAGCTGGACTGGAAGAGGAGCAACTGGGACAGAATCCGGCGCCCCGACCAGGACTAGAACCCAGGGTGCCGGTGCCGCAGGCAGAGGATTAGCCTGTTGAACCACGGCGCTAAACAATGACTTAATATTTAAAAATGACATTTTGAGATCTTTTTCAGAACCTAGCAATTGTGGGAAATTGTGTGCTTTTCCTCTCTGAGACAAAAACTGGCAAACTTTGAATCCAAGTTTATCTCCAAAATCATGGCTTGCACTGCCCTGTAGAAGAATGCAAGGAAGCTCCCCAGTTGAGCAGTTCCAAAGGGTTTTAAATATTTATTTTTAAACTATTTAATTTGAGAGAGAGAGAGAGAGGCTGAGACCAATCTCCCATCTGCTAGTTCACTCCCCAAATGCTTGCAACAGCTGGAAGCCAGGAGCCAGTAACTCAGTCTTGGTCTTCCATGTGGGTGGCAGGGTCCCAGTGACCTGAGCCATCACCTGCTGTCTCCCAGGGTACACATTAGCAGGAAGCTGGAATTGGGAGTGGAGCCAGCAGTCCAACCCAGGCCCTCTGATATGGGCTGTGTGTGTCCCAAGTGGCATCTTAGCCATTGCAACAATGCCTGACCTGAAGGTTTTTGGGGGTTTGTTGTTGTTCATTTCTGTTAGAGTGGAGTGGGAGAAACAGGGCCCTATAGCTGGGTTCAAGCCACCATTTGTAAGCTCAGCAGTCTTGGGTAAGCTGTTGGCATTTACTCATTTGCAAAAGGAGATCAACTTGGATTCTACTTTATAAAGGTAAATAAAATAGTGTATGGAAACGAGCTTGACACAGGGTTAGACACATATGACGGCCCTTCAAAAAGTTTATGGAAAATGACACTAAAAGATACGTTTATTTTGGTGTGAAAAATTTTTTTTTTTTTAATATACAGGAGATCAATTTAGTATATATTAAGTAAAGATTTCAACAGTTTGCACCCACACAGAACATAAAGTGTAAAACACTGAGTACTAGTAATAGCATTAATTCACAATGTACAACACATTAAGGACAGAGATCCTACATGAGGAGTAAGTGCACAGTGACTCCTGTTGTTGACTTAACAAATTGACACTCTTGTTTATGGCATCAGTAATCTCCCCAGGCTCTAGTCACGAGTTGCCAAGGCTATGGAAGCCTTTTGAGTTTGCCAACTCCGATCTTATTTAGACAACGTCATAGTCAAAGTGGAAGTTCTCTCCTCCCTTCAGAGAAAGGTACCTCCTTTGATGGCCCATTCTTTCCACTGGGATCTCACTCTCAGAGATCTTTCATTTAGGTCATTTTTTTTTTTTTTGCCAGAGTGTCTTGGCTTTCCATGCCTAAAATACTCTCATGGGCTCTTCAGCCAGATTCAAATGCCTTAAGGGCTGATTCTGAGGCCAGAGTGCTATTTAGGACATCTGCCATTCTGTGAGTCTGCTATGTATCCCACTTCCCATGTTGGATCATTCTCTCCCTTTTTTTTTTTTTTATTAAACTTTTATTTAATGAATATAAATTTCCAAAGTATAGCTTGTGGGTTACAATGGCTTCCCCCCTCCCATAACTTCCCTCCTGCCCGCAACCCTCCCCCCTCCCGCTCCCTTTCCCCTTCCATTCATGTAAAGATTCATTTTCAATTCTCTTTGTATACAGAAGATCAATTTAGTATATATTAGGTAAAGGTTTCAACATTTTGCCCATATAGCAACATCAAGTGAAAAAACTACCATTGGATTACTAATTATAGCATTAAATAGCAATGTACAGCACATTAAAGACAGAGATCCTACATAATTTTTTTTTCAAAATAATTAATTTTCTATGCCATTTCCATTTTAACACCAGGTTGTTTTTTGGTTTTTTTTTTTTTTTCATTTCCAATTCTCTTTATATACAGAAGATCACTTCAGTATATAATTAGCAAAGACCTCATCAGTCTGCGCCCACACAGAAACGCAAAGTATAAAAATACTGTTTCAGTACCAGTCATAGCATCACTTGGCTTTAGACGACACATTAGGGACAGATCCCGCATGGGGTGTAAGTACACAGTGACTCCTGTTGCTGACTTAACAATTTGACACTCCTGTTCATGGCGTCAGTAATCTCCCTAGGCTCTAGTCATGAGTTGCCAGGGCTATGGAAGCCTTTAGAGTTCGCTGACTTTGGTCTTATTCCGATAGGGTCATAGTCAAAGTGGAGGTTCTCTCCTCCCTTCGGAGAAGGGTACCTCCTTCTTTGATGGCCCCGTTCTTTCCACTGGGATCTCACTCACAGAGATCATTCATTTAGGTCTTTTTTTTTTTTTCCATGATATCTTGGCTTTCCATGCCTGCTATACTCTCATGGGCTCTTCAGCCAGATCTGAATGCCTTGAGGGCTGATTCTGAGGCCGGAGTGTTGTTTAGGACATCTGCCGTCCTATGAGTCTGCTGTGTATCCCACTTCCCATGTTGGATCTTTCTCTCCCTTTTTGATTCTATCAGTTAGTATTAGCAGATACTTGTCTTGTTTGTGTGATCTCTTTGACTCTTAGACCTATCAGAGCTATCAATTGTGAGCTGAAATTGATCACTTGGACTAGTGCGATGGCATTGGTACATGCCATCTTGATGGAATTGTGTTGGAATCCCCTGCACATTTCTAACTCCACCATTTGCGGCCAGTCCGATTGAGCATGTTCCAAATTGTTCATCTCCTCCCTCTCTTTTTCCACTCTTAGATTTAACAGGGATCACTTTTCAGTTAAAATTTAAACACCTGAGAATAATTGTGTGTTAATTACTGAGTTCAACCAATAGTACTAGAACAACAACAACAACAACAAATACTAAAAAGGATAAAGTATTACATTGTACATCTAAAGTCAGGACAGGAGCTGATCAGTTCATTGTTGCTTATAGTGTCCATTTCACTTAACAGGTTTCCTCTTTGGCGCTCAGTTGTCATCGATCAGGGAAAACAAATGATATTTTTCTCTTTGGGACTGGCTTAATTCACTGAGCATGATGTTTTCCAGATTGCTCCATCTTGTTGCAAATGACTGGGTTTCATTGTTTCTTACTGCTGTATAGTATTCTATGGAGTACATGTCCCATAATTTCTTTATCCAGTCTACTGTTGATGGACATTTGGGTTGGTTCCAGGTCTTAGCTATTGTGAATTGAGCTGCAATAAACATTAATGTGCAGATGGCTTTTTTATTTGTCAAATTAAATTCCTTTGGGTAAATTCCAAGGAGTGGGATGGCTGGGTTGTATGGTAGGGTTATGTTCAGGTTTCTGAGGAATCTCCAGACAGACTTCCATAGTGGCTTAACCAGTTTGCATTCCCACCAACAGTGGGTTAGTGTCCCTTTTTCCCCACATCCTCTCCAGCATCTGTTGTTGGTAGATTTCTGAATGTGAGCTATTCTCACCGGGGTGAGATGGAACCTCATTGTGGTTTTGATTTGCATTTCTCTGATTGCTAGTGATCTTGAACATTTTTTCATGTGTCTGTTGGCCATTTGGATTTCCTCTTTCGAAAAATGTCTATTGAGGTCCTTGGCCCATTTCTTAAGTGGGTTGTTTGTTTTGTTGTTGTGGATTTTCTTGATTTCTTTGTAGATTCTGGTTATCAATCCTTTATCTGTAGTATAGTTTGCGAATATTTTTTCCCATTCTGTTGGTTGCCTCTTCACTTTCCTGACTGTTTCTTTTGAAGTACAGAAACTTCTCAATTTGATGCAATCCCAAATGTTAATTTTGGTTTTGACTGCCTGTGCTGTTGGAGTATTTTCCAGGAAGTCTTTGCCTGTGCCTATATCTTGCAGGGTTTCTCCAATGCTCTCTAATAATTTGATGGTTTCGGGTCGTAGATTTAAGTCTTTAATCCATGTTGAGTGAATTTTTGTGTAAGGTGATAGGTATGGGTCTTGCTTCAAGCTTCTGCATGTGGAAATCCAATTTTCCCAGCACCATTTATTGAATAGACTGTCCTTATTCCAGGGATTAGATTTGGATCTTTGGTCAAATATAAGTTGGCTGTAGGTGTTTGGATTGATTTCTGGTGTTTCTATTCTGTTCCATTGGTCTATCCATCTGTTTCTGTACCAGTACCATGCTGTTTTGATAACAACTGCCCTGTAGTATGTCCTAAAATCAGGTATTGTGATGCCTCCAGCTTTGTTTTTGTTGTACAGGATTGCTTTGGCTATTCGAGGTCTTCTGTGTCTCCATATGAATTTCAGCATCATTTTTTCTATATCTGAGAAGAAGGTCTTCGGGATCTTGATGGGTATTGCATTGAATGTATAAATTGCTTTTGGGAGGATAGACATTTTGATGATATTGATTCTTCCAATCCATGAGCATGGAAGATTTTTCCATTTTTTGGTATCCTCTTCTATTTCTTTCTGTAAGGTTTTGTAGTTTTCATCGTAGAGATCTTTAACGTCTTTGGTTAAGTTTATTCCAAGGTATTTGATTGTTTTTGTAGCTATTGTGAATGGGATTGATTTTAGAAGTTCTTCCTCAGCCGTGGCATTGCCTGTGTATACAAAGGCTGTTGATTTTTGTGGATTGATTTTATATCCTGCTACTTTGCCAAACTCTTCGATGAGTTCCAGCAGTCTCTTAGTAGAGTTCTTTGGGTCCCCTAAATAAAGAATCATATCATCTGCAAAGAGGGATAGTTTGAGTTCGTCCTTCCCGATTTGTATCCCTTTAATTTCTTTTTCTTGCCTAATAGCTCTGGCCAAAACTTCCAGAACTATATTGAATAGCAGTGGTGAGAGAGGGCATCCCTGTCTGGTACCAGATTTCAGTGGAAATGCTTCCAACTTTTCCCCATTCAATAGGATGTTGGCCGTGGGTTTTTCATATATTGCTTTGATTGTATTAAGGAATGTTCCTTCCATACCCAGTTTGCTTAGAGTTTTCATCATGAAAGGGTGTTGTATTTTATCAAATGCTTTCTCTGCGTCTATTGAGAGAATCATATGGTTTTTCTTCTGCAGTCTGTTAATGTAGTGTATTACGTTGATTGTTTTGCGAATGTTGAACCATCCCTGCATACCGGGGATGAATCCCACTTGGTCTGGGTGGATGATCTTTCTGATGTGTTGTTGCATTCTATTGGCCAGAATTTTATTTAGCTTGACACAGGGTTAGACACATATGACGGCCCTTCAAAAAGTTTATGGAAAATGACACTAAAAGATACGTTTATTTTGGTGTGAAAAATTTTTGAAACCCATATGTATAAGATCTTCAAAAAGTTTATGAAAACTGTGTATTATGAAAGCAGTATTTCAAACTTAAAATACTTTTTATTTATTTGTTTTTAATTTGAAAGGCAGAGAGGTGGGGGGAAAAGAGAGAGAGAGAAAGAGAGAGAGAGAGAGAAAAGGAGAAAGATTCCATCCACTGGTTGACTCCACAAATATCCAAACTAGCCTGGACAGTGTCTGGCCAAAACATAGAGCCAGGAATTCCATCTGGGTCTCATACATGAGTGCAGTGACCCCAGCACTTGAGCCATCGCCTGTTGCCTCCCAGAGTGCTTATCTTTTAATTCCATTTTTCCACAAACTTTCTGAAATGTTCCGTAGAGTTCAGAGCTGCTGTGTGTCTGTGTCTGAGAGAAGTGCTCTCTGGCGGGCTAGTCTCCCATTCAGGTTTCATCTGAGCAGCTGGCTGGTGTGAGTTTCCCTGGAATGTTTTACAACCTTTGCTCCCTAAGTACTGGCCCCATGTAGCATGCATTGGGACACCCAAATGGTCACCATGGAAACCATCTTTGCCCAGCATCTCTGCTTCTTGGATGTTTGGGTCTCTCCCTAACCCAAACAGCAGCCCTGTCTCCAAGAGCTATTTGAACTTCTTGGAAGTGCCCTCTTAAGCTGTTGTCCCGTGGACCTCTGAGATGGAGAGAAAAGAATGCAGCAGATCTGAGAGAGAAATGTCCACTCTGGCATTTTTATTTCTATGTAGGTTGTTTAGATCACAGTTTCCTTGTTTGTAGAAGAAAGGACTGAAATACGCCTTTAGCAGAGAAGTTTTAGCTACCGTATTCTAAATGAGGGAAGAGGTTGCCATCGTTTTACTATGTCTGCTACCAAATGTGGAGCCTGTGCCGCCCCCAATGAATTTCAGACTATGAGTCCAGCACGCTGAGCTCCTTCCCCTTAAAGTTGCCTCTACATGGATCATTGAACAAACCGTGAGGCAGAGTCTTAAAATAACTTAACATTTCATTTTAATGCTGATTAACCATCTAGGTCTGGAAGTCTTTTAGGAAGGTGAGATGGATGTGTGTGACTGAATTGGCAGAACATTCTATTTTTTATTTTATTATTTATTTATTTGACAGGTAGAGTTGTAGACCATGAGAGAGAGACAGAGAGAAAGATCTTCCTTCCATTGGTTCACCCCCCAAATGGCCGCCACAGCCGGCACTGCACCATTCCACAGCCAGGAGTCAGGTGCTTCCTCCTGGTCTCCCATGTGGGTGCAGGGCCCAAGCACTTGGGCCATCCTCCACTGCCTTCCCGGGCCACAGCAGAGAGCTGGACTGGAAGAGGAGCAACTGGGACTAGAACCCGGTGCCCATATGGGATGCCGGTGCCATAGGTGGAGAATCAACCAAGAGAGCCACGGCACTGGCCTCCAGAACATTCTTAATGCATCTGCCCAGTGTTGGAGGGTGCTCTTGGAAGGGGCGACTTAGTTCCTGGGGGAATGTGTATAGCACCCTTCCTGGGTACACATATATCCTGTGGCAATTTCCTTGCTGCCTGTTCTGTTTTATAGGAAATCTCAAAGCTCTAGGCCATTCATTTAAGCTACATTAAAAAGTGAATTGTATGAACCAACAAAGCTGAGGGCTGTGAAGTTTTAGTTGTTTCCCATCTGACCAATGCTGATGAAGCCTTTCTCATCACCTGTTGTGTTTTCGCTTAGTTCTTGGGAAGAGAGAGTCTTATGTAGAAGGAAAATAAAATATGAAGCCAGCCTTCCAGGTGACTGTATTCTGAGAAGTCTCTGGGTTGGGTCCTTCTGTTGCATCCTAGGTTGTGTCTTCATTACAGGCTTGCTCAGGGAACTGTGTATGTTGGGAATGCTTTGGGCTGCAGAGTAACAAAAGGGATTCCTGTGGGGTTAATAGATTAACAACTTTCTGGGCTGGCATTGTGGTATAGTGGGTTAAGCCACTGCCTGTGATGATGCCAGCATCGCATATGTGTGCCACTTCAAATCCTAGCTGCTCCACTTCTGATCCAGCTCCCTGCTAGTGTGCCTGGGAAAGCAACAGAAGATGGCCCAAGTACTTGGTTCCCTGCCTACTCCTGTGGGAGACTCAAATGGAGTTCCTGGCTCCTGGCTTTGGTCTGGTCTAGCTCTGGCTGTTGAGTCTATTTGAGGAGTGAACCAGTGGATGGAAGATCTCTTTCTCTTTGTTTCTCTTTCTCTATATATCTCTAACTCTGCCTTTCAAATAAATAATAACTTTATTTATTTTTATTTTTGACAGGCAGAGTGGACAGTGAGAGAGAGACAGAGAGAAAGGTCTTCCTTTTGCCGTTGGTTCACCCTCCAATGGCTGCCGCGGTAGGCGCGCTGCAGCCGGCGCACCGCGCTGATCCGATGGCAGGAGCCAGGTGCTTCTCCTGGTCTCCCATGGGGTGCAGGGCCCAAGCACTTGGGCCATCCTCCATTGCACTCCCTGGCCACAGCAGAGAGCTGGCCTGGAAGAGGGGCAACCAGGACAGGATCGGTGCCCTGACCGGGACTAGAACCCGGTGTGCCGGTGCCACAAGGCGGAGGATTAGCCTAGTGAGCCACGGCGCCGGCTCAAATAAATAATAACTTTTAAAAAAAAGTTCTTCTCCTGTGGAGCCCAGAACTAAAAAAATAGAGGAGTTGGGGCTGGCACTGTGGCTTAGCGGGTAAAGCTGCCACCTGCAGCATTGGCATCCCATATGGGCACCAATTTGAGTCCTGGCTGCTCCACTCCCAATCTTGCTCATTGTTACAGCCTGGGAAAGCAGTACAAAATGACCCAGGTCCTTGAGCCCTTGCACCTATGTGGGAGACCTGGGAGAAGCTCCTGGCTCCTGGCTCCTGGCTTTGGATCAGCGCAGCTCCGGCAGTTGTGGTGAATTGGAGAGTGAACCAGCAGATGGAAGACCTCTCTCTCTCTCTCTCTGATTCTCCTCTCCCTGTGTAACTCTGACTTTCAAATAAATAAATAAATAAGTATTTTTTTTTAAAAAAAGAGGCATCAAGTAGAGATAAAAATGTCAGCTTTCTTGCTGATAAGCTGACCAGAGAATGCAGGTTTAGCTCTGTTGCCAAAAGGAATTACTTACTAATCCTGAATTGGAAGGACTTCCCTGCTATATGGGCATTCTATTTTGTTCCTTTAATCTATTTGTCTGTTCTTTTTACCAATACTACACTTTCTTGATTAGTTGTATCAGTCTTTCTTGTCAATATTTTGTTGGCAAGGGAGAAAGATATTTTCCAAGAGTTGTCCTACAGGCTTCCTTTTCTGTCTTGTTAATCAGAAGTCCATCACATGATTATTCACACTGGAGGGTAGAAAACCAGTATCCAACAAAGGGCAGTTGGGTCACCATGATCGACTTAGACCATTGATTCTTGAAGTTGGACCCCTACGCCATCTACATCTGCATCCTCCAGAAACTTGTTAGACATGAAAATTCTTGGAGTGCTGGAGCCCAGCAATCTGTTTGTGAGTTCTACAGGTGATTCTGGTGCCTGCTAAAGTTTGATAACCTCTGGAGGTTTCATCTCTTGGAGCTGAACCATTACTGTTATGAACAAAATTAGAATTCTGTCTTTTCCTCTTGTGATAAATTAGGTGACTTTTAGGATCCTTGAATCAATCAGGAGCTTACCTGTGGGTCAACCCCAACACATTTGCACCTTGCCAGGTCTGCTGTAGCCCAGACAACTCTTCAGACTTTGGGATTTGTTGTGGTAGCGGGGCATAGCTGGGCATTGCTCTCTGGCTTGTAAGAGCATTGGCATCTAGTCAAAGCCAATGGTCAGAACTAGTCATATGGCCCCACCCAAAACTGCAAAGAGTGCTGGAATGTGATGTTTGGTCTCCAGGAAGGGAAGGAGATGGGAAATTGGTGAGTCCTAGAAATTTCTGTGCCTTTTCCCTCAGATGTACTACTGGGCCCCAGTCTAGTTTGACAGGGATCCTAGGAATTTAGATACACATGGCCTTTGCATTGCTTTTGGGAGAACAATACTATTATGAGGCCCATTTATCTCACATCTGAGAAAATGGAGCCCATAGTTCATTAACCAATTTCTGAGAGACACACAGTGAGTTGGTGGCAGGGTCTGGGTCAGATTAGCCGACCTTAACTTCTCCCAGGCAGGCTGAAAACATCTAGCATCACATGTTTTAGTCCATACCATAAAGCAAAGGAGGATCTTTTAGCATACTACGCCAATTAGAGCAAAGGTTATTCTTCCTAGATTTCCAGGGGGTAAGTCTGGGCAGATAGCAAGGAAGGAGAATTATCTGGGATTAAGCAGGACTGATTCTGGATTCTAGTGTAGGTTTTTGGAGTGGGCTGTGGGCTGGCTTTTTGGCTGGACCTGGATGGCTGTCACAGCTGTAGGGAGATGGATCAGAGTTTATATTGGATTCTACTTTCTTGCTCTCAGCTGGACTTAAGCCTCTGATAAGGAGCAGCTGCCTCTTTATGTGGCTGACCAGCAGACTTTTCAAGATTTCCTCTAAAACCAAGGCACACAATTTTTCTTCTTTGGCATCTCCCCCCAAGGATATGGAAGGAGTTTTTATTTGCTTTGGAGCCAGAGGAGTCTGGGTGCACTTGAGAAATAACATATCATCCTACATGCATCAGTGCTGTGATGACTTGGGGACTTCAGAGCCTGCCACATGCTCGAGACGGGGTGATGACAGTCTCAGTCTGCTAATGATGTTTCGATGACTGGGCTCATCAATCACTTTGGATTGCAGGAAGTGGGAGCCAGACTCCTGGAGGTCTCTGCCACATGGCTGGTGTGGGTCGAAGAAACGCTTGGAAGAACATGCTTGGCGGGAGGCTTCTGCTTCTCACAAGATGTCTCTGAGCTCTCGCCCAGCAGGAAGGGGTTAACTTAAGATCATTATTATTTCTTTTTTAGAACAAATATTTATTTATTTGAAAGGCAGAGTGACAGTGTGTGTGTATGTGTGTGTGTGTGTGTGTGTGTGAGAGAGAGAGAGAGAGAGAGAGAGAGAGAGAAAGAAAAAGAGAGAGACATAGAGAGATCTTCCATTTCCTGGTTCATTCCCCCAGTGGCTGCAACAGCCAGATCTGGCCAAGGGAGAATCCAGGAGCCAGGAATTCCATCCTGGTCTCCCATAGGGCTGGCAGGGGTCCAAGTACTTGTGCTGTCTTCTGCTGCTTTCCCAAACTCACTAGCAGGAAGCTGGATTGGAAGCAGAGCAGCCTGGACTCAAACTGGAGACTCCAGTATAACAGGTGGGAGCTGCAAGCAGCAGCTTAACCTGCTGTGCCACAACACCAAGAAGACAAAACATTTGGAAACTAGATATTATTTTCAGCCCTGTTGGTTCAATTACAGCTTCTGATTTCTATTGGTAGTGAAAATGTTCACTGGTTTATTATTATGCATACCAGCACCCAGCCTTATATTAAAATAGTCAGGGGTGGAGGGCGAGGGGGTAGGCTGAGCTTTAGTGTAAGAAAGGGCTGCATTTCAGTAGTGTAAATAAGATGCAGCATTGGTGAAGTTTAGTTTACAGTGTTTTGAGAATGCCAACATGTCTCTGTGCATCTGCCTCCCTTTGTAACATGCCCACTCTAGCGCATACCATATTATAGATTCCTGACACATAACTCAGGAGGATTACTGTTACATGGATAATTTGAGTTGATATTTAAGAGATCTATTTATGTGTATGAAAGGCAAAGTGACAGAGAAGAAGAGAGAGAGGGAGAGGGAGAGAGAATCTTCCATCCGCTGGTTCACTCCCCAAATGGCTGCAAACAGCTGGGGCCGGACCAGGCTGAAGCCAGGAGCCAGGAACTCCATCTGGGTCTCCCTTGTGGGTTGCAGGGACTCAAGTACTTGTGTCAACAACTGCTGCTTCCCAGGAAGATAAGGAGGGAGCTGGATCGGAAGTAGTATAGCTGGGACTTGAATTGGCCTCCAATATGGGAAGCGTGTGTCCCAAGTGGCAGCTTAACAGGTTGTGCCACAACACCTCCTCAAAATAAGTTTCTTTTTAGCAGAGAGAAGAGCCTTCTTGTAATGTAAACAGTCACTTTCTGACTTTCCCCAAGGGGCTAGAGGAGGCGAGAGGTAATGGTTTTAAAATGCAAAAAAGGCAAATAATTTTCAAGCTTTCTCAACCAGGTCTCTTCCAAATTGTCTAGGACTAATGATAGGCTCCAAATGTACATTTACGTGACTTACATAGGGAAATAAAAGACATCCACAAAGCAGCATCTTTTAATGACAGCCCATGTCATTTTTTCCTATGGATTCTCTTTCTTTTCTCCCTTCCTCTACTGCAGGGTTGCTCAGCTTTGGAAACATTGACCTTTCAGTCTGGATAACTCTTTGTCGTGAGGACTTTCCTGTGCACTATAGGATGTTTAGCCATGTTCCTGGTCTCAACTCACTACATGCCCCTATCATCTCTGGCTGCACTCTGACAGCCAAATATGTCTCAAGACACTACTGTGAGGGCACTCAGAGATGTAATGTCCCCGGTCAAAAACCATGGCTCTCCTGGGGTAGAAGAAGTCAGGTGCCCTACAAAGCCCAAGGTCATGCCCTTGTTGCTTGACTGGATCTTCCACATGAGTTCTAGTGTCTCCACCAATGGTCCAGTTCTTCAATGCCAGCTCCATTCCTGCCCAGGGCTCTATTCTGTCAGCTGGGTCCTTCCAGGGAGATTTGGAGATTTCATATTCTGGTAATAATCTCTCACCAATAAGGAAGAAGGTCTGGAGACAAGACTCTGAAGTGTAGACATAAAGATAGATTATTCTCCAGATCAACTGACCCCAGCACCAACTTAGCTGCCCCTCCAGGGACTACACTAATTTGGGATTCTCCCCTCTCCCCCACTTTTTTAGCTTATCTTTAATAACTGCCCAGTGTTCCTCTGATGTTCCCTATTGCCTTCTGAGATCACTGCAGTAGGTTTTAATGGCCTTTAAATTGCATCTTCATAATTTTCTATCAACAGTAAAGCTATAAAATTCTGTCTAAAATATAACGATTCAAAATACTGCCTTGATAGTGTTTAGCATTTAAATACTTTTAAAGGTAGCTTTAAGAGAATCTCTCTTTCTTTCTGACAAACATGGACACAGGTAACTTCTGGGAATCCATTACCTTGGGGTGGGAAATTACTCATGCAGTTCTGTACGTGGGGGCCTGTGTAGGAGCCTCGGACTGGTCATCCGTCTGGTAAGATTTGGCTGCAGTCTGAGTCCTCTGGCACTCAGTATTGACATCTAGAGATGTCTAGATGTGTAGGATGTGCTGAAAAAAGTGGCCGCATAGCCTCTCTCCTAACAGGGAGTGAATGACTGTTCTTTTTGACCCTGTGGCCTTTAAGATCTGTGCTTCCATTCTGTTTCTTGGAGTAAATTCCTTGCCAGTAGTTGGTAGGTGTTCAAGACTATACAAAAGACATCGGCTTCCAAAAAGTTGCTGTACTACTGGGAGATATCTACAAGGTCTGCAGGTTTAATCCAGTAATTTTGGTGTGCTGACTGATCTCAGTGATGACAGCATCCATGGTTAAGAGGTCTACTAAGCATCAACAGAATATCCATGCATACCAGGCACATGGGGTACTCAAAGTGAGGTGTAATGTACTTTCACTCCCACTGAAAAACACAAGAATTGGAGTCAGAAGACATGAGTCTGTATCCTGGCTCCTGTGCTTACCACCTGTGTGACCTTGAGCAGGCTGCTTACCCACTCTGAACCGCAGTTTTCCTGGTCTGTATATCAGGATATGTGATTGTTCTGAAGGCACCTAGCAGGATACATGTATGCGCTAAGTGCACACATTGAATGCTCAGTAAATACCAGTTTTCTTCTTTTCCTCTAGTCCACCTCTTTCTGCATCTGTGTTCAGATCTTTTACAAGTAAGCTCAAGATGAACCCAGGAGTTTTCCCTTTACTTGCAAGAGAAGGAGTAGAAGATTCTAGCAAAAACTTTCATGTTTTCCTCACTTTCTCTAAAACAGTTGTCACGGTTGTCAATAACTGATCCGTTGCTTACTCCAGTTTAGAATTATATCGGAAAAACAGCTACAACTGAGAGAGGCTGGGGGATTAAGGGTCAATAGATTTATGTAAGAGAAAAAGGTTAAAATGACATGGTTTCAACAATGAAGAGTCACCAGTGACTACTCTTAGAAAGTACTGACCAACCTTTATCCAGCATGTGATGAGTGCTTTATACTCAGCATTCTGTATCAGCCTGTGAGTTGCTCACTTGAGGTTTCTTCATTAGAGTCCAAGGAAAATGAAATTTAAAGAGAAATTTATTGTTGCAAAAAAGTTTAAAATCCATGCAAAATTGTTTCATCATACACATTTGCCATGAACTTTTTGAAGATCCCTTGTCCTGTCATCCAATTCTGTGAGGAAACTGAGGTGTAGGGAGGTGAGGTAACCTCAAGAACAAGATGGGAATTCTAGCCCAGGAGTCCATGGCGCTTCGCCGTATTGGCTCTATAAGGTCATCTGAGCACCATGTTCAAATTATCACTTACTACTGAATTTCATAGATTTAGGCTACTTTTGTTTCTTTGCTTCAACCCAAGTTCCCGAATGGTTTGGACAAATAGGATTTGGTGGCCTGGCTTATTTATTCTTTTTCTCTTTCTTTCTGTTAGCCTAGCCCTAAAGGGAAGTTATAGAAGAAGTTTCTTCTTTATTTTTTTTTTAAGATGTATTTATTTATTTGAAAGAGAGAGAGAGAGAGAGAGAGAGAGAGAGAAAGAGATGAATCTTCCACCCACTGGTTCATTTCCCAAATGGCCACAACAGCCAGGGCTGGGCCAGGATAATGCCAGGAGTCCTGAGCTTCATCCGGGTCTCCAACATGGGTGGCAGAGGCCCAGACACTTGGGCCATCTTATGGTGCTTTTCCCAGGTGCATTAGCAGTGAGCTGGATTGGAAATGGAACAGCTGGAACCTGAATCTATGCCCATATAAAATGCCTGTGTCTCAGGTGACTGCTTTGCCCACCAATGCTAAAATCCTAGTCCCCTTCTTTTCCTTAAAAAAAAAAAAAGATTTACATTATTTAGATGAAAGGTGAAGTGACACAGAGAGAGGATGGGGGGGGGGGGGAAGGGGAGGGAAGGTGGGAAAGGTGAGGGAGAGGGGGAGAGAGATTCTCCCATCTGCTGGTTCACTCCCCAAATGGCAACAATGGCAGCAGCTTGGAACTCCATCTGGGTCTCTCACATGGGAAGCAGGGACCCAGGGATCTGGGCTGTTATCCACTGCCCTCCCAGGCACATCAGCAGGGATCTAGTTTGGAAATAAAACAGCTAAGACTTGAACCGGTGTTCTGATATGGGATGCTGGCATCACAAATGATGGTTCAACTTGCTGTGCCACAAGGCCAGCCTCTGTAAGAAGTTTTTTCTAAAGCATCATCCAATAGGGGAAACTATATAAAAAAATTGTGGGTATTCGTTATCTACTAAGTCTTGCCCGTTGAAGAGGTAATCAGTTCCTAGAACCCTAGAGGTTTTATTAATTAAAATATTTTATTTCTTTGCATTTTGAGGTCACTGAAAGCCCCATGATGCTTTAGCTCTACCTTCTTGGCACCTTCTAGTGATCAATTTAATGCACATTTTATCAGCACTCAAATTTTTATCAGTATCATAAAATCAGCTTAATAGGGAAATGATTTCCCATGTTCCCTTTATCACCAGCTTTCACAGGTTGGTTTGGTTCTTCTGGAAGGCACTGATTTAATAGTATAATAATCTTTTGCCCTTTTATAGAACTCTTCACATTTTAAAATTACATTTAGCAATATAAAAATATCCTTTCTTATTTCTTTTTATGTTTAGCTTCATACAACTCTTATGAGCCAAGCAAATAATAACCCATTCTGGTGTAGCTTCGTGAAAATTGAGAGTTGCTCTGGTTGACTGGGTCTGTCCATCAAGGAGCTGGGCTTAAGGTCTATGTGTTTATGCTAAGTGGCACAGAGGGTCGTCTCTTAAGTGATGGGCCTCTCAACAGTCAGTGGTAAATTCCAAATAGTTGCCGGACTTTCTGCTTTAGACAAGGGAAAATATTCAGAACACATGTCATTATTGTGAGGTGTGCCAGCATTTCAGAACCATGGCCCCAAAGAAGCAACTGCCTTGGGAGGTGACATCATGACACACACGTGCAGTCACACTGCTGACCAGGCTCTGATGGCTCTGGGTGGGGAGGGGCTACCGGCAGACTTCATGCTTTTGAGTTAACCCAGCCTTCGAACCATGCATTCCTATTAGAGGAATTGTGCTTTGTATTTCTGGGGGAGAATGCATTGCTTTTTATTTTCTGCATTTCTAGTGTTTTTGACTTAATGGTTTTACACTTGGTCTTGGAAGTTCACTGCTGCGCTTTCAGCTCCTGTTAGCATAGAGCTGTGTTTCTCGCCAGTGGGTGGGGAGTCTCCATGGGGCCTGTGGTGCTATTTTAAAGGATCAGAGAATCCTTTTGTGCATCAAGCATTACTGGGAGACAGGGTAAACAATATGTCTGCTTCACATATGAACTGCCCTTTTGCAAATGTACATGAAAGTGTTGTCTTCAGTAATCATTGAAGTTCATTTTAGAGTGATTCCTGAATTTACAGTTTCTGCACATATATGTCTTTACACTCCTTGGTACCAACAGTTTTATGGCTGTATAGGGATTGAGGAATTTTTTTGTAAGTTTCAAAAGGGATTCCAATACTGAGAAAGGCTGAGCACGCCGGCTTTTCAAATCTTCATGCTGTTCCCATGTCATTCTGGGTTTTCTGTTTTTCCCATGGAATTAACGCGTTTGCTGATTGGCCACAGTCGTTGTTACAAAGAGGTTCTCTTTTCCTCTAAGATCACCCCAGGAGGCAATTGATGCCTTAGAGCCTGCTTCAATTTTTTCGTCATGCCTTTTTTTTTTTTTATTGTGATAAAATATACAGAACAGACAACTTGCCATCGTAACCGTTTTTAAGTGTACAGTTCAGTGGCATTAAGTACATTTACCTTGGGGAGCACCCATCACCACTGTCCATTCTATCACCTTCTCAGAACCCCATCTGTGAACACTGACTGCCCTCCTCCTCTCTGCCCTTGGCAACCACCAAGCTGCTGCTTTTCTCCGTGAATCTGACTGCCTGAGGTTCCTCATAGAAGTGGAATTCGGCAGTTTTTGTCCTTTTGTGACTGGTTTGTTTCACTTAGCATCGTATCTTTAAGGCTTCATGCATGTTGCAGCATGCGCCAGAATTTCCTTCTTAAGGCTGAACAATATTTCACTGTATGTGCCACATTTTGTTTATCTGTTCATTTGTTGGTGAGCCTTGGCTGTTGTGAACAGTGTGGTTTATGATCATGGCTGTTTAACTATCTGTGTGGGTCCCTGTGTCTCATTATTTTGGACGTACAGCCAGAGGTGGAATTGCTGAATCGTGTGATGATTTTGTACCTAATTTTTTGAGGAATCACCGTATTATTTTCTGTAGTGACTACCATTTCACATCTCTGCTGCAATGCACAATCTTCATATTTCTCCACTTTATCACCAAGATTTTTGAGGTTTCTTTTGTCAACAGGCCACAAAGCAGGGTTTAATAAATTGCAACCCAACTGCCCCGAGTTCTGGCTGTTCCCAGGGCTGCCACTGTTCTGTCTTATTGGGAGCAGAGCGGAGCAGACGTGCCTGTGCCTTGCCTCCTGCACCTGCCTTCCTTCCCTGCGCTCGCCTCCAGCTGTGTCCCTGGGTTTATTCCCATTTCTGTTTCCTTGGCTCTGGCCCCACGGCAGAGCTGCTGGCAGGAGGACAGCTCAGTGCCAGGCTGACTTGGTCTCTGCGTTTTGATGACATCCAATTTCCACCAGGCCTTTTTCTTCTATTCTGAATATTTTTATTCATCTCATAATGATTCACTCTCCAGCTCCCCATCGCGGCTGCTCCTTTGTGTCTCTCCCCAGGTCAATTTAATAAGCAATTATCACATAATACAGTGCTCTCAATGTGATGGCTGCACATGGTAATGAATAAGAGACCATCCTTTCTCACAAGGGGAACACAGACCTGTGTAAAGGCCAACGTGCATAATATTGTGCAGGATGATACCCCGGCCGGGGCAGACAGGAGCAGAAGTCATGCTGCCTCAGTGTATAAGCCCTGACTTACCATTTTCTAGCACCCGACCCTGGGCTGTGCCTCTGTTTCCTTATTTGAAAAATGAAGATAATACTAGTATGTATCCTTTTGGTACTTAGTTGATACATGAGAGCAATATCTGGCATTTGGCACTCAGTAAATGCTACTCTCTATTATTATAGAGCTACGGGAGCCCAGAGGAGGGGCTTGGGTGTTCTAGCTTGTATATCTGACATCACACAGCACCTGCCCTCTTCTTGCTACCAGGTTATTCTACTCAGGTATTGCATAAGGGTCTTGAAAACTAAGTGCTATTTCTTGCTGTACTCACTCAGTGCTAAGAACTTTGGAGGTATTCAGTAAGCATTTACTGTGAGTTAACTAGAGGAGAGAGACATGAGCCGGGTTGCTTTTCAACACATCCAGGGTGTGTAGGCTGCACAGCACCCCCAAAAGACCTGATGCTGCCCTCTGTCCTATGCTTCCTGGGTATGGAGTGGAGATGAGCAGGGCTGGAGAAACCAAGGCAGCCACAGAAAGGGCAGTAAAGGACAGGGAAACCTCATGGACAGCAGGGCTTAGGCTTGGGGTGCCAGTCATTGGCCTCAGAGGAGAAGATTTGGAAAGCCCATTTGGAAAGTCAAATAAAAGAGGAGCCAGATGGCCGGCTGGGGGCTTCTCTGGGGTTCTACCAAGTGTGACTCCGCCCTGCTGACTCTGGGAGGTGGGCAGGTTGTGCTCCCCGTCCTCAGCCCCACTTCCCTGGCTGCAGCTGTCCCACCACACAGCGATTCCGATCAGAGCAGAAGGAAGATCAAACCATGAAGAAGTGTTTTAGCGTCACACTGATCTCCTGTTACTAGACCTTGAACACACTGTTTTTATAGAGTGTCAAGGTGTAGCTAAAAGACACCAAAGGAAGACTGACATCTCCTCCCAAAAGACACCTGTGCCTTGGAAGATGGATTTTTGCTAGGTTCAAAAGCTGGATCTCTCCTTTTGACACTGTTACTGTGGTCCCTCCTTGCTCCTGGCTTCCCTTTCCCAGGTTTCAGCAATCCACAGTCAACTACAGTCTGAGAATATTAAGTGGAAAATTCCAGGAAATAATTAATTCATGAATTTTAAATACTTTTTGTTATCATCATTCTATTTTATTATTGTTAATCTTTTATTGTGTCTAATTTATAAATTAAACTTTATTATAAGTATATATGTATGCATAGGAAAAAGATTGTATACAGGGTTCAGTACTATTTGTGGTTTTTGGTGTCTAAGGAACATCTTGGAATGTATACCCTTGTGGATGGGGACAACTGTATTTTCACTATTTTTGCACTTAGACCAAGCAATGTACTGTCAAAATTTTCCATTTTTTGGCAGAAGTGAATTTCACTGGGAACAACATCATGTGGTCTTTCTACATGAACTTGGGGAATGGCTGAAAGGACTAATAGTAAATTATTATCATTGTGATTCAAGTAATTGGGTTCCTGTCACATATGTGGGAGACCTGGATTACATTTCTCATTCTTGGCTTTGGTCCCAATCCAGTCCAGGCCATGTGGGCATCTGGAGAGTGAACCAGTGTGTGGGAATCTTTTTAAAAGATTTATGTATTTATTTGAAAGGTAGAATTGTACAGAGAGAAAGGGAGACACACACATATACAGATCTTCAATCCACTGGTTTACCCCTCAAATGGCCATAATAGCTGAGGCTGGACCAGTCCAAAACCAGGAGCCTAGAACCGCATCTGGATCTCCCAAGGGGTACAGGTTCCCAAGCACAGGGGCCATCTTCTGCTGCTTTTCCAGGTGCATTAGCAGGGAGCTGGATTGGAAATGGAGCAGCTGGAACTTGAACCTAGGCTGATATAGGATGCTCGTGTCCCAGGCAGCAGCTTAACCTGTTATGCCACAATACTGGTCCCATGGGCACACTCTTTCTCTCTCTCTCAAATAAATTTGAGAAAATTATCATTAATATCTGGCTATCTACCAATCCACTTCCGTGCCCCTAGTTCCCCTCTTATTGCCCAGCAGGAACACATGAATGCGTTGGATATCTCATATCGGTTGTCAGGACTTTTGTTCTAATACTGCTTGCCTGATTACTTTGAGCCATTAGAAACAAGAATATATGTCATGCAGTTGAAAAAAAATAGATAGGATTTATGTGTGATTTTAAGGGTAGAGTACAGAGATCCTCTGTGTAATTCTTTTAAGATGAATCTTACTGAGTGTTGTAACAGAGTTGGCACTGGCACTAACAAGAAAGCAAATATCAACATTTGAAGTGAAATGCCTGGCATATAAATGCCATATGGTGCTCTTGCACTGTTGTTACCACTTTCGTTTTGGCTTCCATCCTTTTCCTGACATTGCTATTTGCTTCTTGCCTCTGCCACTCTTTTAAAAAAGACTCAATTGTTCTGAGCCCTTTGATTATGGGTTTATATTGAGTGGATCTCTCTCTTACCAAGCCTTTGGAGGCTTGTCAACATCTTCCCCCAGGAAGAGGAGGAAGAGGACCTGTCCAGATGGCCCTATAAACACAGGACACCTGCTTCCTGGCCACTACTAGAGGCGTTTAAGACTCGATGGGTGGTTCCCTGCCTAGAAAATGGGCACACGTTGCTTTCCTTCTCCCTTTCCATTACAAAAAGATCACATGTCATTAGTTACAGTGACATTTCTAGAAATGCTTTGAATTCAATTCTCTTTGATTATTAGGGAAACAACAGAGAAAGAGCCCAGCAACCAGATTTTATAAGTCATATTGATCAACATTTAAAACGTGGCCCACAGGGAATGTTCTTCCCTGGATGAAAGGCCTTGGTGTTTGTATTTGGAGGGACATCACTTTGGAGTGGGGAGCCAGAGGGCCTGTGCATGTGCTGCCTCGTCTTTCATTTCCAGACTTTGACATGTGGTATTTATGGTGTTTCACACAATTCTCCATCCTCCTCCTGGTCTCAGCACAAATGTCAGCTCTTCAGAGAGGTTTTGCTGACTTCTTAATGAGGTCAGCACCCTCACACCCACCTAGCACCTTGCATGCACCTAGAATAGCTTTCGTTTCACTGCATTGGATTTTGTGTGCTTAATACCCATTGTGCCCATCAGCCTGAAAGCTGTATCTCTAGGCCCTATTACAGAGCCTGCCACCCAGAGGGCACTTAATCCATACCTGATGAATAGACATTGCCAGACATGGCCTCATGCATCTTGATATAGAAAATGACCTTGAAACCAAGAGTAGTATTGTATGGGAATACTTATGTCAGTAGAGGGAAAATAATCATCTTAACCTTTGAAGTGCAATTAGTTTGATGAAAAGATAGTTCAGTTGTGGAGCGTCCCCCTGGTAATGCTCACTGCAAATGGTACTTATGGACACAGGGGCTTTTATCTCATCATCAATATTATATAAATGTAAATATAATATAAATATAGTTGTCATAACATATTAATAGCCCCCTTTACAGAAGGGATTTCTGAAAACTTCTTAACTACATTGAAACAAATTCCATGGGTAGCCTTCTTACGTTTTCACATCATTTTGAAAACTTCATGGCAATTTTTCTAAAGTGAAGGAGAAGTGAAAAGAGAGCAATAATATCTGTTTGCACAACAGCTGCTGGGCTGTGACCCCCTCGGAGGCCTGGTCAGGAAGGGCTTCTTTGTGTTTGTAGGTAGCTCCAGATGCCATAGCTCCAAATGCACACTGACTCAGGTGAGCATCTCAGTTGCTGAGACACCACTGGGGACTTTGATTTTCCAATGATGTGGGTTGTAGAGAGCAACTCCCAGCTAATCAAAATTCACCCTAGTTGCAGTTTACCTTAGAGTCAGGTTCTTGCTAAATTTTGTACCATTTCAATATTGGGATGGTACACAGTTTCTGTGTGAGCGTAATCATAAACATGATTTTTTTTTCTCAGTGCAGTTTTCAAAATTCATACTAAATGTTTGCTGATTCTGATTCGTGGTAGTAATTCTTGAGTGACAGGACATCAGCATGCTTTTTTTTCAATATTTATAAATATATTCATATGCTGAATAATGTGGCATCTGCAATTTTTACCATATGTATGTTTTTGTATGTATGTATGTGACATGTTGTATTTGTCTTTCTGTGTCTGGCTTCTTTCATTTATCATCATGATCCCCAATTCCATCCCTTTTGATTTAAATGTCAGGATTGCATGCTTTTTTATAATTGAATTATTTTTGATTGTGTGTGATAGAACCACATTTTCTTTATTCATTCATATATGGATGCATATCTAGTTTGAGTCCATATCTTTGATGTTGTGACTATCACAACAATAAATGTGGGAGTAAAGGTACTTCCTGCATATGCTACATCATTTTCTGTGAATATATTCCCAAAGTGGGATAGTTGGGTCATATGGTTGATGCATTTTTAGTTTTAGGAGTCTCCATAAGGTTTTCCATAATAGGCACACAAATTTGCATTTCCACAAACAGTGGATTAAGGTTCCCTTTTGTCTATATCGTCACCAGCATTTTTTATTTCTTGACCCTTTGACCATAGCCAATCAAACTGTAGTGAGATGATACCTCATTTTGGTTCTTAGTTGCATTTCGCTGATGTCTAGGGATACTATACATTTTTTCATGTATTTGTTGGCCATTTGCATTTCTTCTTTTGATCCTTTGCCCATTACTTAACTGTTTTGTTTTGTTGCTGAATTTCTTGAGCTCCTAATATATTTGGAGTATGAATGCTTATGAGAAGCATAGTGTACAAATATTTTTTCCCCATTCTGTCAGATGTCTCTTCATTCTCTACAGGAGCTTTTTTTAGTTTGGTAAAATCCTATTATTTTATTTTTGCTTTTCTGTGCTTTGAGGATCTTACCCACGAAGCAATAGCCTATGCCAATGTCTTTGAGTGTTTTCCAAAGGTCTTCCTCTAGTAATTTCAGATCTAGGTCCTATATTTAGATCTGTGCTGCATTTTGAGCATCAGTGTGCTTTTACAAATCACCTCGCAGGGTGCTGGAATCTAAATGGTGTTATAAAACGAACTTAGACAAGGAAGCTCTTGTGTAACTCTCAAGAATCCACATAATTAATTTCTACTCCCATGTTAAGGGCATGTTCAGATACTTAGGCCTCTTCACTCGCCATTGTGCTCATGCTATTAATAGTCAGTTCAATGAGTACTTATTACATATATGTGTGTGTATGTATTATGTGTTTGTGCTTATCCATCTACCCATGTCTCCTGCAATATGTACTTTTACTAGCATACCATTTTTAGAAAACCCTGAAAGCTTACCTCTTGCTGGTTGTATATGGTTGTATAGTTCTATTTCCTTCACAGACAAGCTTACCTTAAACAATTACACTCATGTTTTCTTTTCAAGAATTATTTATTTGGGGGCTGATGCTGTGGTGTAGTGAGTACGGCTGCCACCTGCAGTGTCAGCATCCTATATGGGTGTTGATTTAAGTCCCGCTGCTCCACATCCAATCCAGCTCTCTGCTATGGCTTGAGAAAGAAGTAGAAGATGGACCAAGTCCTGGAGGAAGCTCCAGGCTCCTGGCTTCAGATCAGCTCTGCTCTGGTTGTTGCGATCATTTGGGGGAGTGAACCAGAGGATGGAAGACCTCTCTCTCTCCCTCTCTCTCTCTCTCTCTTTGTAGCTCTATCTTTCAAATAAATAAATCTTAAAAAATTTATTTATTTGAAAGTCAGAGTTTCAGAGTTACACACACACACACACACACACACACACACATATATATATATATATATATATATATATAGAGAGAGAGAGAGAGAGAGAGAGAGAGAGAGAGATATCATTCTTCCATTCTCTGGTTCACTCCCCAAATGGCTGCAATGGCTGAGGCTGAGCCAGGCTGAATCCAGGAATCAGGAGCTTCTTAAGGAATACAGGGACCCAAGCACTTGGGCCATCTTCCATTGCTTTCCCAGGTGCATTAGCAGGAGCTGGATTGAAAGTGGTGCAGCTGGGTCTGGGACCAATGCCCATATGGGATGCTGGCAGCCTTACCTGCTCTGCCACAGTGCTGGCCAAGTATGAAAAAATACCCTCAGCTGGTCCCCTAGGACATAAGGATAAAAGGAGCGCAGTGTGTAATGGGAAGGTAGACGGCCACGCAAGTTCAGCAGCTCCACTGAGACGGGAGCATACAGGGAACACAGAGTGCAGAGAGAAACGCTGGTTCTAATCAGGAGGTGTGTGTTTGCGGAGGGTAGGGTGGGCTTCCTGCAGGAGGCAGTGTCAAAGTCAAGGCCTGAGGAGTGAACAGGAGTTTTGTAAGCATTACAAGGCGGGAAGAACAGTCTAGTGGTTGACACAGTCTTTGGAAAAGCATAGAAGCTAGAAGGAAATGGATAGAAGGAAATGGACTATCAGGCCACGAAAAGACACGGAAGTAACTTCAAATGCACATTACTAAGTCTAAGAAGCCAGCAGAGGCTGCATGCTGCATGGCTTCAGCCTCTTGGCCCTCTGGAAAAGGCAACACTGACTGTGTAGACAGTGAGGAGATCTGGGGTTAGTGGGGAGGTGGGGAGGGATTGGCAGAGCAGAGAGGACTTTGAGGGCAGTGAAACTACTCTGTATGTCACTGTAGTGGTGGGTCCGCCATTCTTCATGTATCAAAACCCTAGAATGCACACCACAAGTGAACCCTGGTGTAAAGTACAGCTTTTGGATGATGGTGATGTGTCAGTGTTTCTGGATGATGGTGATGTGTCAGTGTTTCTGCGTGCATCGTAACAAATGTGCTTCCCAGTGGGGGATGTTGATATGGGGGAAGCTGTGTACCGTGTGGGGGTTTGGGGTGTGTGGGAAACCTCTGCAGTTTCCTCTCTGGTTTGCTGTGAACCTCAAGATGCTCTAAAAACTGGTCTTGTAAGACAGAAGGCACAGAAGCATAAGCCAGGGCTGTTTTTGAGCACCAGTGGACAATTCAGCCCCTCCAGAGAGCAAATTGCAAAATAACTGCTGTCATAGACAAGAAAGAGAGGTGCAGCAAGTGTTTGCCAACAACAGGGGCCCCCAACAGTCCTGCTCAGGAAGGAGGTTGCTGCATTCTGGGGGGAGGGGAGGTGGCACAGGGCAGCAGGCAGGATGCAATTACTAGACTGGAGCAAGGCCAGACCCTCACAACTTCCATGCCACCTTTGGCAAATGTTCCAGACCCACATCTCTTACTTTGCCATGGGGAGCATCTACTCTTCCTTCTCTGTTCTGGTTGTCACTCTCTCTTCCCAAATGACAGAAAGAAAGGGTGTATGATTTTCAAGGGAATTGTGTTGTTATTTCTCAGGGGAATGACCGCAAGCTTCAGGAGTTGTGTTCCTGATTTTCTTTCCCTTCTTTTCTTCTTATCCGACTCCCATCTTGCTTGCTCCCACCTCTCCTCCTTTACTTTATAAAAATATAGAGAGAATACGAGGTCAAAGAATGAGATAGAATCATAGGACTATCCTTTGTCCAGGGAGTCCCACCATTAACATGTGGGTGCTCCTTCTGGTTTGCTGATCTCTGCTCTAAATACTGCCCTTTCTTGACAGTGCTGCTGGTCCCCTCCTGCAGTTGGTAATCCGTCTATCTTGGGGGACAGGGAGGGGACTGACACCACCCTCCCCTGTATCACTAGATGCCAGGGCTAGATACAACCCTCTGCAAATGGCAACTGAGAACAACTGTACTTTTGAATAAAACATGCTCAGATTTAGGAATTCCAGAGAGATATTACCCACAGTGGTTGTATCACATCTGGCTACTGTTCTTGCTGCTTCTAGAGCCCAGAATTCCAGGTCTATCATCAGGAGGTCCAGGTGGCTTACCCTGAGCTCCAGGAGTGGCTGCTGCAGGCAGGCAGCTTCGCTGAAAATGAGGGAGACCAACTATGGCTCATTTAAGCAGAATGGAAACATTTTAAAGAGGGGATTGGGTAGCTACTGATTCCCTGGTATAGCTGGAGACCCGAACTTGGAAGGCACTCTTTTAAGAACAGCCTACTAACTGACATCCCAGAATTGGTCTTAGAAGAAGGCACTGCTGTGACTGGCCTGGATGCAGCAGCTAGAACCACCCTGGTGCCTGCCTTTGAAATGAGATGTAATGGCATTGCTGCTGGTGCCAGCCCCAGAATGACCTCTACCTGGTCTCTGTTTCTTTTTTTTTTTAAGGTTTATTTTATGTATTTGAAAGGCAGAATTACAGAGAGGCAGAGAGAGAGAGAGGGAGGGAGGAAGAGAGAGGAAGAGAGAGAGAGAGAGGCCTTCCATCCATTAGTTCACCCCAGATGGCCACAATGGCAGGAGCTGTGCCAATCCGAAGCCAGGAGCCAGGAGCCTCTTCCAGGTCTCCCATGTGGGTGCAGGGGCCCAAGTGTCTGCGCCATCTTCCACTGCTTTCCCAGGCCACAGCAGAGAGCTGGATCGGAAGTGGAGCAGCTGGGACTTGCACTGGTGCCCATATGGGATGCCGGCACTGCAGGCGGCAGCCCCACCTGCTATGCCACAGCACTGGCCCCTCACATGGTCTTTGTTTCTTTGTACAACACCAACAATGAGTCCACTGCTGCTCCTCAGTCATTGCTCCCGCACCCCCCCCCCCGCCCCCGCAACGGGAGCTCTCACCTCGTGGTTCCAATTCCACCAGGATCAGGGCCGAGGTCCACCTTCCACGTCCACTCCACTTGGTGTCCGAGTCCCTCACCTTCTTACTCTGATGTCCTGAGAGGTGAGCTGCCCACAGGTGGTGAATCACTGGGTTCCACACTAGAGGGGGCTCTGCTTCTAATCCCTGCTTGTCCTCTCGTCCTCTAGCCTGCGGTTCTGAAGTCCCCGGAAGACCCTAGGAAGACCTTGTTTCTCCCTCATCCTTGCTCTCCAGGCTGAGTGGCTATTCTGCCTTCTCTCTGTCTCCATCCTTAGCCCTGTCTTACCCTGTCCGGTGGATGAAAAGGGGGTTCTGCAAGTTTGCTCCTGAGAAATCTGTACCCCTCATTTAGGAGCTGTCCTTGGGGGACCAGTGGGAGAAAAGATGGGGAGGGAAGCACACAGAAGCTCTCAGATAAAGGTCCTCTGGTCCCCTCTGCATCACTATGTGTGATTTGAAATCTGACTTTTTTTTTTTCTTTAAGATTTATTTATTTATTTATTTGAAAAGCAGAGCAGAGAGACAGAGGCAGAGAGACAGGTCTTTCATTTGCTGGTTCACTCTCCAGATGACTGCAATGGCTGGAGCTGTGCTGATCCAAAGCCAGGAGCCAGGAGCTTCTTCGGGTCTCCCACGTGGGTGCAGGGGCCCAAGGACTGGGACCATCTTCTGCTTTCCCAGGCCATAGCAGAGAGCTGGATTGGAAGTGGTGCAGCTGGGACTCTAACTGGAGCCCATATGGGATGCTGGCACTGCAGGCAGCAACTTTACCTGCTGCACCACCGTGCTGGTCCCCTGACTTAGATTTTATGTTTGGGGAGTTTGGGTTCTGTGCTTGTGTCCTCACAGCAGGAGAGACTAGGAAATGAGAAGCTGGTAATTTTCAGCTCTAGACTGGGAGGAGATCTCTGTCTTTGACCAAACTAAAGAAGGGAGGAGGGGACACATTATAGGTCAATGAAAACAATGGCTGGTGTGACCTCTGATGTGATCAGACCTGGTGATTCATTAGCTCAGTTCCATCACAACATGATAGCAGGATGGCTTGGTGACCAACAGCATCACTGATGTCACTAATGGTGGACTCTAGATTGAATGTCTCTAGAGTCAGTTCAATTCTACTTACTTTTTTAAAAAATTAATTTATTTAGTTGAAAAGCAGAGTTTAGAGAAAGAGAAAAAGTGAGAGGGAGGGAGGAAGGGAGGGAGGGAGAGAAAAGAGAGAGAGAGAGTCCATTCGCTGACTTACTCCCCAAATAGCCACAATGGCCAGGACTGGGCCAGACCAAAGCCAGGATCTAGAAGCTTCCTCTGAGTCTCCCATGGGAGTTTAGGGGCCCAAGCACGTTGGCCATCCTCCGCTGTCCTCCCAGGCACATCAGCAGGGATCTGGATTGTAAGCAGAACAGCTGGGATTTGAACCAGTGCCCCTATGGGATGCTGGTGTGGCAAATGATGGCCCCCACCTGCTGTGCCACAATGCTGGCTCCTCAAATCCACTTTCTAATTTTTCTTTCATGATGCTCTTTCTGTTATTGTTGTATTTAAGAGTCTGTTTCTGGTCCTCTGAGAAGAACTGTTCAAATGAGAACATGCACATCTCTGCTAAACGCTAGGAAGGAACAACACTATCTATCACTATATTTTAAAAGTTCATCTTTAAAACCTTTTTCTAAAGAAAATATGATCTTCAGAGATGCAATCCTACCTACTGTTTACTTTATCATATGGAGCCCTGGAGTCCCAGCCTTTCGATGCCCATGCCTGCTTTCACCTGCATGGCCTAACAGCCCAGTAACTTCATGAAAGATAAAATACACTTTGACTATTACATTAAGCTCTGGTAAGGATTTATCTATCATAATTATTTTAAAAGGAGAAACTGTACCAATTAGCTAAACATGAAGACATTTATTTTTTTGTCTTATAATTCAAATAGATTTCTACCTAGCTATCCTAATCAAATCAATTCTAATCAAAACAAAGGGCAAATGCTACTCCTCAATAACTATAGGAGCTGGCATTAGGCCTTTGGTTAAGATGAGCACCCAAGTCCCACATTGGGGTGTCTCCATTTGATTCTCATCTCTGATTACTGACTCCAGCTTCCTGCTATTGCGAACTTTGTAAAATAGCTGAGATGGCTCAGGTATTAAGGTTCCTGCCATTCATATGTAGGAGAACTGGATTGCATTCCCAGTGCCCATCTTTGGCCTGATCCAGCTTCAGCCATTGCGGGAATTTGAGGAGTGAACCAAAGCATGGGAACTCTCTGTTTGTCTGTCTGTCTCTGCCTCTCAAACGAATAATTTTTTTTTAATTTAAAAGTAATCATAGATGAACGATAGATAAATAAACAGATGAATCACGTATTGACTTGTCCACAGTCCATGCTGACTTGGACCTGGGGACTTCCCTGAAGCATTTGTAGAGAACTAAGCCAAGGTACACAGAGGACAAGTCTCTCAGGTGTGAAGGTACCGCCTTGGCTGATTCCCCCATGAAGCCATCAAGGGAGAGCTTGTCAGGAGCAGAAAACAGCTAATGCATGGGAAGACCAAGTCCATTGGAACCGTCTTGGTCTCCTTGTAGAGTTGTTTGTCTTAAGTGTGCATCTTCTGTCTGGGATTTCCTTTCATACTTCACTAAAGTGAAGGGCCGTCCTCAGCTGAGGTTTGCTGTGAAAGTTTCCTACATGTCATGTGACCCCTTCTATGTTGTATTGGCCTACAGGACATAATTCTGAATGCTTGGTGATCAAAGATCCTAAGATCATCTGTTGCAGGTCGCACATTTTTATATCCTGCAAACTAGAGCCGCAAGAATATTATCTCTTTTCTTCCGTCCCACGTGGTATTTTTGATCACTGGGATGCCATTAGGTACTGAGTTTTCCTGCAGTGCCAATCGGGGCAGGACACCATGGACAGTGCCACGGAGCCTTTACAGCCAGACTGCTGTATTCACCCTGCCCCTGCCTGCTGGACTTTTCCTTTTTTCCTTTTTTCTTTCCTTTTTCTTTTCCTCTCTTTCCCCACTTCCCCCTTCTTCACCTCTTCCTTCCTTCATTCCTTCCAACTGCCACATCTCTTGCAACTAGAACAATTCTTGACATATAAAAGTGCTTAATAATTATGTGCTAAATGAATCAGCTGGCTGAATTTTAAATGAAAAAAAAAAATAGTTCCATCAGCATTTTTTCTTCAAGGGTTTACTAGACAGTGGCTTTTAGAATAGAAAACCTTCAAATATTTTAATTAAAGTCTTCCTGGAGGGGCAGGTGCTTGCTGCTGCGTAGGATGCCTGTATCCCATATCATAGTGCCTGTGTTTGAGTTCTGCCTCTACTTCTGATCTAACTTCCTGCCAAAGGTGCATCCTGGGAGGTAGCAGGTGATAGAGCTGGGTCTCCCACGTGGGCAGCAGGGACCCAAGTACTTTAACTGACTGTTATGGGCATTTGAGGAATGAACTAGTGGATGGGAGATCTGTCTGTGTCTCTCTGCCTTACAAATAAATGAAAATAAAATTTTTAAAAGTCTTCCTGGAGTAGAATCGCTAAGAATTTTTATTATTTGTGAGTTTTATTTTTTCTGCATCCCAGTATATGTACATTGGCAGTCTGGTGCTAAAATACTTTAATTGTATAAACCAAAATCTTTAATACAAGCCTCCCATGGTGAAACCCACAAAGCAGTGAACTGGCCAATCTGTAACATGTTACAATGTGGCTCAGAGATACTGGATGGAATTTTGTGTGTGTGTGTGTGTGTGTGTATGATCTGTTTGCATACTCAGCTTTTTGAGTAGAGCATTTTTAATAGTCTCCATGGAGATCTTACCATTTTCATTAACTCATTAATGTGTGTTTAGAATGTCTCTGCCATGGAGATTATAGGCACGTGATGTGTAAAAACTCTGCTCACAGGTTTTAGAACTACTGGTGCTTCATTGTGATGTTGAAAGTATTAGTTATAAGCAGACCTTTAAAAAGAAATTGAAGAAACCATAATCTAACAAAGTAAAACCTTTCCCTTTGTAATACAGTTCCTATTATCCTTCCATTTTGAGAAATTATCCTCAGTTCAATTGTATTACCATGGTGATGTGTTTGCATTTCAACCAAACCAAACCATAAACCAGACCACATATCCAGCTCCTGTCCTAGGATTTTTATTGCGGTACCTTTCTTATTGAATAAAATCCCTGACATCCTAGCTTTAAAAAAAATCACACCACAAAACAATTTCCTGGCAGACAAAACAATCTATGTTTTTTATCTCAGGATCCTAAGTAACCACATAAAGATAAAAAGAGGAACAGAGATTTTAGGGGGAAGGGAGACATGGTAAAAATCAAATGAAAAAAAGGTCCCACAGATGAATAGGGTTGTACTTGCTCTCTAAGATAACCTTGGGGAAGTAAACAAAAAGGGGATTGTGCTTAATGAGAACTGGACCTGTGGCTTCATCCTCTGAGGTCTGATACAAGTAAACACTTCAAGAATTGTCAGCACGTCCATCCCTCTTCTCAAAGGAGTACTCTCACTCTGGCAACCCCCCCCCCCCCCCCGTATGAAGCTTATTTGGTGCTTTGGAATAATTGCACATACAATTTTGACAGCTAAGTGAACTTGACAGGAGCTGGGTAATGAGTTCTTCAAAAATTCCTATAGCCTGCAGGTCAGAAGTGGGAGATAGTTTTGCACAGTACTGTTGATGTAAGGAGAAAGGAAGGATATCTTGTCTATTCTAACCAATCAATACAGTGTGAAAACAAGATCTGGGTAGAAATATACAACCACGCCATTGCTCCTGCCCAAACATCCTATCAAACCATCTCTCCCCAGATGATACTGTTTCTAGCCAAAAGCCACATTGACTCAGTTAGATCTGGGCACTCACAAAGCCTGCTGCTAGCTCCTCTGCTTTCTGGTAAATAAGCAACACAATTTTGCCTAGCAACCCCTCCGTGGAAACGCAGCTCCATTCTGTGGGTGAGAGGGCTGTGGGGGGAAATAGAGATGGCGAGGTCCTTGCCTCTCAGGGCCCTTCTGCAGCTGGTTCCTGCCATTGCCAACATTATCTGAACTTCTTGGTCATTTCAGAAGGATGATGAAAACTGAGGGAGAAATGAATTGAAAAAGCAAATAGAAAAGATTCCAAGTTCATGAGCTGAGACTGAGAGTTAATTCAGAGTTTACAACAGAAGAAGGGAGGAATTAGGATTTTTTTAAAGAAAAGTAGTTTATTTATTTATTTTGACAGGCAGAGTTAGACAGTGAGAGAGAGAGACAGAGAGAAAGGTCTTCCTTCCGTTGGTTTACCCCCTAAATGGCCGCTACGGCTGGCGCACTGCGCCGATCCAAAGCCAGGAGCCAGGTGCTTCCTCCTGGTCTCCCATGCGGGTGCAGGGCCCAAGGACTTGGGCCATCCTCCACTGCACTCCCGGGCCACAGCTGGACTGGAAGAGGAGCAACCGGGACAGAATCTGGCGCCCCAACTAGGACTAGAACCTGGGGTGCCAGCACCACAAGTGGAGGATTAGCCTATTGAGCCACGGCGCTGGCATCAACGATGATCTTAAACCAGCTAGGAGGGATCATTCCTTAACCATAAGGAAACATTACAACTGGGACTGCCTGCGTCTAAGGAAAGACTTGAACTTGCACATTACAAGTGCCTATTCACCGTCACCGAGCACTTACCTGGCACTGTGCTAAGCATTTACACGCTTATTTAATCTTCCCAGCAAACTGATGAGGCGGGTTCTCTTGTCTCCAGCTTATACAGAAGGAACTGCTGCACAGAGAGGTGAGGAGCTCTCCCCAGCACACACAGCCCTTTGGCAGGAGGGATGGGATGTGTTTCGGGCACTGTGCTCCTAGGCCCTATGTTCTTGAACCTCGTTTTACAGAAAGAACGAATGATTGTGGTGTGAATGAGGACAGGAAGCCTGAAGATTGCCACGTGACATGTCAGATGGTTTGTGGCTATAGCGTGAAAGCCACAGTTTAAAATTCTCAATTAAGGAAACTTACTTAAAAAAAGAATATCTAGAGGGTAGCACAAACATGAGTATCCAGAATAACAGATCTTGCCTAAACCTTACACCTACACCTCTTCTTTTTATAGTGAATATGAGCATACATATATTTTCATACACCTACTCACATACACATGCAAGACACTTATTTCTCTCGGTCCTAAAATACCCTGAGAATTCAGTGCTCCAAATGTTCTCTGAGCTTTGTGGATGTCTGGGAGAAGCAGCCTGGGAACGTGTGAGGTGGCTTGTGCAGTGAGCAGAGGTGAGACCTTTATCATGCCGATAAACTCTCCTGCAGATAATGCGATTAGGATGCCAGCATCTCACCTTGGTTATGCACCTTCTCAGCCACCAGACAAATCCACTCATGTCCTTTGCTGTCTTCCCTCTGCCCACCTCCCAAAGCCTGGGCCTGCCTCCAGCTTCCCCCACACTCACAGTCCTTCTCTGCCAACCTCAACCTCATTTAAATTGCAATTGCATTTGCATCCTAATTTATGACTTAACAAGCGTCTCACAAACATTTAATTCACTTTAATTTCATAATGCGTTTGAGGAGGATGATTTGGGGGGAGGGGGTGGAATGATGTTCCCATTGCCAGCGACTTGGTTAACTTAATGATCTATGGTGAAATCTCCTTTTGGGCTTTGGACTTTTGCACATGTCCAGAGAGAAAATGAGACTAATAAGTTCCTGGGTTCTCTGGAGAGTTCAGTGACCCCCCCCCCCCCCCAATAAAGTCCTCCAAACATTATCCATCATGGAAATTCATGACACAGGCAAAACAGTTCCTATAGTTCTACAGTAATTTATCTTGTTATGATACTTTCATGTGTGCAAAATAATTGGTATTTTCATAGGCAGTTTCAACAATCTCTTGAGATTGTAATCTTGTTCAGATGGCTTGTCTGAGGATGTAGAGAGGGGACTATACAAGGTCGTAGGTGGACTTGTTTCCCCCGTTCCTGCTTTATAGACTGAATAAGTGCTCAGGAGTTAGGGCATGTGGCTCCTTCTTTATTAGGAAGGACCATCTTTCTTCAGCTTTTCATGGACAGATTGCCCAGTGCCTAATTTCTATGTGCAGTCTTCTCAGAAGGGACGCAGCGTGACCTCTTCTTTGGTGGGAGTTAGTCTCAGGTCTTTTGCTAGGGGAAGACAACGTTGTTGGGCAGCTTTCTTTGGTCTGGTGAGTTGTTGAGTGACCTGAGAGCACAGAACTGAGAGTTAATGGTGCCAGAATTCTAATCTTGGCTCTGCCTCTAATTAGCAGCATTATCTTAGCAAGTCCCTCCACCCCTCCGGCATCTGTCTGGCATCTGTAAAACAAAGTACATGAAGGCAAAGGTCTGTCTTTACTTTGAGATTCTTACCTGAAGGCAGTGAACAGGAAGCATGGCATGGTAAGGATTTCCTGTACCAGTTTCCCCAAATGTGTTGTATTTTTGCAGAAAATCGTGATAGGTAATGCAGAAAGGCCATGCACTCTGGTGTTAAACACATAGTTGTTATGTTTATGCCAGTGTTTGGTACCAGGGCCTCTTGATGACAGTCTCCACTGCCAACTCTGGGAGTTTTGAGACCTGAAGAATTATTCTACTTGGAAGCAATGCCAGTGTTGCCTGTAGTGCATTCAAGGGGAATACCAAGGATGCCACCTGTCACTTCTAGACTCCAATGGCATGGTTCCTTTGGCCCAGTATTGGTCTAATTCCTGTTCTAACTGCATTTTCATTGCCTAACTCCTGATTCCTTCAGATGCTGGAATAAGATGAAGGTGTTTCTACCCATTTAGACCCTGCCCTTCTGAGTCCTGACCTGTCTCCTATGGGTAACACAGCCAACAAACTTGATGACCACAGCACAAGCTCAAACAAGTGTGTTTTCAAACAAAAGCATTTCTAAAGGCACTACCTCAGCAGGGGGAAGGCAGGTGAAGATATGCAGGGGTGCTGGGCTGGAGTCTGTCCCAAATGAGGATGTGAGAGTTTTTCTTTTCATCCAGACATTCTGACCTGACTTAAATTGTTCTTTTTCCAACGTATTCTCTTTGACATGAGGGAAACTAGGTACATATCCATCACTGTGGAAAGAACTCCCTACAAACTTGGGTTAGACCCCATGAAACCTGGCAGCAAACTCTTCTTGGGAAACCACTAGAATTGTACTGGTGAGAATATTAGAATCAGTGTTTGGGCTGCAGTCATGCAACCATGCAAGGGACATTCAAAGCATGAGCTAAGCAAGGGTTTCTAGACCTGGTGTTCATGAGTAAGTTTAGAGGGGCCTGGGAACCTCCTTCACCACCTGCAAACATCTGTACGTGCATTTTTTCTAGGAGAGAGTCGACAACTTTCATCAAATATCCAGATAGCAGCCTATGACTGAAGAGAGATTAAAAGCCACAGACCTGATACTTTTTTCTTTGCCTCTACCTTGTGAACCGAGGGGGATTCTACTGATGTGCCTGTTTGTCTTTCTCCTTTACTGTTTCCTAGAAAAAGCAAGTAAGTCAGACCAAGATCCGGGTCATCTCAACCATCCTGTTCATCTTGGCTGGCTGCATTGTGTTTGTGACGATCCCCGCTGTCATTTTTAAATACATCGAGGGATGGACAGCCTTGGAGTCCATTTACTTTGTAGTGGTCACTCTGACTACAGTGGGCTTTGGTGACTTTGTGGCAGGTGAGTACTCACGGCATCCCCAGTCACTGGGGCCCTAGTGGGAAAAGTAAATCTATCGTTTGTGCTTTTCAAAGTGAAAGATGCTGTGGGAGAAGCAAATAAAAATAATTCAGTGTCGTCGCTGCCATGCCTGGCCTCATTTCAAACCCCTAGTCCCAGCAGCGGTTTTTTTTTTTTTTTCCTGCCATAAAAGGAAAGCTACCCCTTTTTCCTCAGGATGCTTATGCCCTTATCATCCCATGAATTATGTAAGAGTGAGATAAACTTCCTAGTGAATCTTGGACTTCGGAGTTGTATTAAGCCTCCTTGAATCAACTGATAAAAAGCAGAATTAGCAGGTGGCAAATATGAAACTTGGGAGAGATTAGCATGGAGACTGGCCTGCAGAGGCTTGCAAGTTCAACTTCCTGATGCTGAGGTGAGAGCCATTGTCCCTGCAAGACTTGTCCTGGGAATGCATGAACACAAGACTTAGTTCTTTGGAGACTTCTGGGAGCTGAGAACTGCCCAGAAGGAATATAATCTATTGGATTCTGCATGAAGGTACATAGACAGTAGCCTTCATTGGAAAAATGTCAATGAGCTCTGTTGAAGGAAGTGACAGAAATCTGTCTATTTCACCTATGGACAGGGAGCTTGAAAATGAGATTTGGCTTCATATGTGTAGCCGTCTCCTAAGTGAGGCAGAAAGGCAGGGATAGGAAGAGGAGGCTGTCCTCCTTTTTCCTAAGAGATACCCCCAGGTGTTCAGGTAGTTGATCATTTTCATTGATCAAACAACTCTATCATGAGTTCAGAAATGTTAAGCAGCAGCCTGGTCATTTAGCGGTTGGGCTCTTAGGCAGACCACCCTTTGCTGGGTGTGTGATCACAGAGGTGCCTCGGCTTCTCCATGGGGTACCTTGTGCTTAAGAATGATGGAAGGATGGCGATCTGGACTGTGGGAATTTGGTGAACAGGTAATTCTGGAAGAGATGTTGCATACTCATCGGCAGGTGCATGGGTGACTCCTTGTTAATTCTACAAGTCCGATAACTGACACAGTAGGTTTGTAGCTATTTCAAAGTGAAGGTGAAGGTTGAAATCCCTTTTGTAGAAATAGTAGTAGTTTGTTTTTCTGTCTTGTTTACTGACTGAGGACCAAGAATTGCAAAATCAAACTGATCAAAAATTGTTTACAGACAGCCTGGGCCATGGGACCCCATTATCTTGTGCTGAGCATTCAATGATGGCTGCCTGAGCTGATGCCTCAGGCTCTGGAGAGAAACCAGATAGAGAAACTGGAAGAAGTAGGAAGACACATAGGTGTATCCCTGTTAATTCCACATCAGCATCTATACCTGGTCTATGGGAAAACTCAGCTGAGATTCCAAGCTAAGGTGTGTACAGGTGTCAGCAGTTGGAGGTGAGGACTATTTCATGAACATTTCAAGCACCCTGGAGCATAACTTGCAGTGGGGATGCTTCAGAGCACCCTGTGTAGTCCTGGGTTGTCCCAAGGACCATCCCTGTGTCTAGTTCCCTCTGTTACTCTGGGGGCACAGATAGCAAAGCTTGGGAGTATGAGATCAAAAAGAGCTCACTTCTGCTTTTTTAAGTGTCAGCCACCGTGGATTGACCACCTAGTATAGATTGTTGCTTTGCCTTATCTGTACTTACCCAGGGAGCCAGGACCTCCAGAGCCTCAGGCAGTCATATTGTTTTCATGTCCTTTCTTACAGTGATTATTGAAACACAGTTCCTTTGCCCTAAGGTTTCCTTGGACCAAGGTCTCTTACAGTTTACAGTGCTGATGGCAGTTAGAGCAGGCCCTGCTAAGCTCTAGCTTTGGAGAATGCTGGAAGTTTGTCACTACCTTTTGGTAATATTGAGCTGTCCAATGATATCTACAGAGGTTGGATTACAGGGCCCTGCAGATACTCAAGTCTGCAGATGGTCAAGTCCCTTATATAAATGGCATATTGTTTGCATATAATACAAAACATCTTCCTCTATACTTTAAATAATCTCTAACTACTATATAATATCTAATACAATACACATGCTATATAAATGGTTGTTATACAGTATTATGTAAGGAATAACGACAAGAAAAAGCATCTGTACGTATTCAGGGCAGACACAGTCTTTCTCCCCTGGAATATTTTCTGTCTGATGTTGGGTGAATCTGCAAAAGAGGAATCCATGGATACAGAGGGCCAGTGCAATAGGGAAGGCTGCTCAATCGTTTAAAAAAAAAAAAAAAAAACATGAACAAGAATTGATGGTATTGACATGGTATCAGCTGTGCTAGAAATATAATCAGAACGTTGACCACCCAAGCCTGATGGTTGGTTTATTTTGTAGTTGGCCTGCTTCAGCACAGCCTGGCAACATTGCAAGGTTTTGCAACCCTGACTGAGGGCACATGCAGAGCTCCGCATTCCAGACCAGCAGCTGATGCGGGGACACGCAGGAGGGTGTTTGCTGTGTTGTTCACTGGCGCACCCTAGTGGCAATCTTAGCTGGGTGATAGTGACTTGCTCGGGCAAATAGTTACTCTGCCCAAAAGAAAAAGCTGTAGGTTTCTCTGGCTGGGCACAGAATCCAAGTGAACCTCAAACACCACTCAGAGTCGCTGGAACTACAATTGTATCCTAGAAAAAGCTGCAGGGGAGAGTTGCCTAAAGGGAAAAATATCAAGGTGGCTAAACCCAACAAAGGGGACTTGACAAGGAGCCCTCTGGCAATGTTGGGGATTCTGTCAGAAGTGGCAGGAGCTGCCAAACCTCGTGAGCAGTGTTGCTGAGTGGACTCAGCTGTGTTGAGAACAGCCACAGGCCGCAGTGTCTGCCTAGCTGGCTTTACATGATGTTACTGATTCTGGAAGAGCTCAGTATGTATTCAGTGGTGCCACGACCCAGGGGGAAAACCTACTCATCACTCATCATGAAATATCCTAACGCCAGTGCATTGGTAATGTGGGTCTTCTTTGAAATGGCCCCTGTCTGCTTCATTGGGCAGCCGTGTCTCTCAGGGTGAGGACAAGACTGATGTCCATTATCTCATGGGGTTACCCAGCTTCTTCTTTGTGAGGATGGGGTGGACGTGGAGCCTGTTTTACATGCCAGCCTTCGGCAGTGCTGATAGGAAGGCTAGAACAGCTGGGCTAATTATTTGGAGTAAATGACAGGTCTTCTCCAAGGAACAGCCAGTCAATGTAGTCAGGCCAACTGGCCAATTTGGTTTGATGGATTTTTACTGTAATCCCTATTTATAATATAAAAGGATTGGATGAGAGGGCCTTAAAGGTCCCTTTTGGTCTGGCTTATGGTGAGACTAACTACTCAGCCCAGCTGACCTTTTGGGTTAGCCTAATGTAAAACTATCCTACATTCAGCATTAAGTCACCATTGTGTGGACCAACATAATTCCACTGTGCTGATTATTATATGCATGTATCCCTTTTCTCTTGGCCAATGCATATGTGCCGAGGATGGAAATAGTTCCAAGAGTTCCAGTCCTTTTGGAATGATTTAACAGTATTAGCTTTGTAGAGGAGCTTAACAAAAAACATGTTTCCTGAGCCTAATCTGAGGTCCTCTAGCTTAGGGTCATATATCATCAATGCCCAGGTTGAGAAGAAGTGGGTCTGATGTGTTTTTCTTGGAATTAGGATTAGTGATCAAAACTCAAAGGAAGGTAATCCACAAGCTCAACTCTCTTAGGAGAAGGACACATCTTTTCCTTGCCCTCCAATCCCTGTCACATCTTGAATACAGCAAGGCTAATGGCTATTAAGGAATGGCATCTCCACTAATAGGCTGGAATACATTTGCTCTCTGCACAGACCATAATGCTAGATCATGGTTAAAGTAACATTTGGTTGTTTTCAGGGGGAAACGCTGGCATCAATTACCGGGAATGGTATAAGCCCCTAGTGTGGTTTTGGATCCTTGTTGGCCTTGCCTACTTTGCAGCTGTCCTCAGTATGATCGGAGATTGGCTACGGGTTCTATCCAAAAAGACAAAAGAAGAGGTAGGACTCTTCCCTTCCAAACTCTGTGAATGCTCCTGGGATCGGATGAGCTTGTGCCAAGCATTGCCTGTCTCTGTTCTATGGGCTAGAGTCTGACTCCTCAGTGGGCTCCTAGAGCCTCCTCATTTGGAATCATTACCTCAAAGCCAAGTTGAATGGAATAGCACTTAAATCTTGGAGGCTTTTCTGGCAGCTGAGGACGTATGCCAATTTCGCTATTCAGACCATAAACCCTGTAAAGATAAGTAAGCAATAATTTTTTTAAAAAAGGAAAATAAACACAGTCAGCATGGGTAGCCATGACCGAGAGAGGTGTGCACTTGCCTGTTACCAGCAAATACGTGAAAGGCTTGCAGAACTCGTAGAGAACCCAGGAGAGCCTGCCTGGCCTTCAGGTCTCAGGGTCTGTGTGGAATGCAATGAACTCCAGGCACCTCTGTCTCTTCAGTATGAGGCTGAAACTGCCAAACGGTGGCCAGCCACGTGCAAGTGAACTGACGGGGACTCCCTCACCCGAATGCCTTCCTGGTCATCAGATCCACAGAGACAAATCCGTCCCTGTGGCCAGGGGCATGCAGTGTCTCACAGGAATTTGCATGAAAAGCCACACAGAGGCAGGAAAAAGGAAGAGGTAGGAAGGAGAGATAGATTTTGTGCTTTTTCTAGAAAGAGAAAAATAGGAGGCAAAAAAGGTAAGGGACGGAGGAAAAAAAGAGCCAAAGAAAGGAAGGGAGATGAGAAAAGCCAAGGAAGACAGCAGAGGGTAGTGGTTTCCTTCATTTTCTATTTGAGGTCCCAGGAGAAAGTCACTGAACACAGGCATTTCCCATTTCATTATGGGGGCCCACGAGTTAATTTTCCTGGCTTATATAAACTCTGTCAACACAATTTCCAGCCTGATTCTCCAGCTAGCTCCCAGACCTGCTGAAAAGTCAGCTTTAACAAAAGAGAAAGAAAGATAAATATTGACTTTCTGAAATGCAAAGACCTTGGGTTACTCATCTGTATTGGGAAGCACGGGACAGGTACTGTCTACCCTGTTGATTAAGAACCAAGAAATTTGGTGCTGATCCCCAGCCAAGACTTCACTCTAAGCGAGAATGTTCTGTGGGTGTTAGAGAACATGCCTCCCTTCCTGCCCGCGACCTGGGAGATTTGGTTACCAAGTAACCCTGGAGAGTCTTCCTAAGCCAGGACAAGCCAGTAGCCTGGAGCTATGGCATAACCTGAGCCACATCGGTTACTGGCCAGTTTGAGACGGATATTTGGGTATCAAGAAATCCTAAGGTAGAAGTAGGGTTTTGTTCACTTCTTGGGCACACCCCTGGCCTCCCTGTTGGGACACCCAAGGGCTGTGGGTGCTAGGAGGCTCCAGGCAGAGAGCAATTTCTCAGCATGCTGTTGCTCTTCTGTCTCTTGGCTAGGTTGGGGAGATCAAGGCCCATGCAGCAGAGTGGAAGGCCAACGTGACGGCCGAGTTCCGGGAGACACGGCGCCGGCTCAGTGTCGAGATCCATGACAAGCTGCAGCGGGCGGCCACCATCCGCAGCATGGAGCGCAGGCGACTGGGCCTGGACCAGAGGGCCCACTCACTGGACATGCTGTCCCCAGAGAAGCGCTCTGTTTTCGCTGCCTTGGACACAGGCCGCTTCAAGGCCTCGTCCCAGGAGAGCATCAACAACCGGCCCAACAACCTGCGCCTTAAGGGGTCGGAGCAGCTCAACAAGCATGGCCAGGGCGCGTCCGAGGACAACATCATCAACAAGTTTGGCTCCACATCCAGACTCACCAAGAGGAAAAACAAGGACCTCAAAAAGACCTTGCCCGAGGACGTCCAGAAAATCTACAAGACCTTCCGCAATTACTCCCTGGATGAGGAGAAGAGAGAGGAGGAGTCGGAGAAGATGTGCAACTCGGACAACTCCAGCACGGCCATGCTGACGGACTGTGTGCAGCAGCATGACGAGATGGAGAACGGGGTGGTACCCACGGACACCAAAGACAGGGAACTCGAGAATAACTCGTTACTTGAAGACAGAAACTAAATGTAAAGGACAGTGAACTTGAACTTAGCGTTACTTGTTTTGTTTTTGTTTGTTTTTATATTCACCCTGAGACACGTGCCTTAAACAGACTTCTTGTTAGTCCAAAATTACATAGCATTGGAGAGTATATTTCACTGTGCCATAAATGACTGAAAGCTTGCTCTGCCAAAAGGAATCAAAGAACAAGAGCATCACACTCCAGACAGCAGCTGCAAGATAGCACAGGGAGTGTTGGCACCTGTGGCGGGTCATAGCCGTCCAGGTGAAGGGAGCTTCTGCAGTGACGCTGGGTCCCTGTGCAGCACCACCCTGGTGTGGTATGCAGATAAGGGCAGCTATTACTCAGACCAGACCTCCCTCCTGGAGATGACCAGGTGTGTCTTTCAACTGGAGTCGTGTTTCCTGAACCTACTGTTAGTGATCTGTGTGCACGCAGAAGGGGGACCTGACTGGGGGTGAACTGGAGACTGTGACTGGGATTAGACGTGACATTTTGGCATGTGCTCTGAGCTTCAATTTTGATACAGACCATTCAGTGTGTTATACCTAGTCTTTTAAAGCTCCACGTGAATGTCCTCAGGACCCAAGAGCATCTGGAATTTGCTGGAAGCAGATCAGAGCACACATATTTAAAGGTGCAATCGCTTTTCTCATTACAAAAGAAAAAATATCACAAACACATCACACTGTGGATATTACCTTGGCCAATGGCAGAAGCCTACTGAGTTTTGTCTTTCTCATGGAGTTAGGTGGTACAGATGAACGTGCAAGCGTTGGAGAAAACTCAACCTCAACCGCTGCATGGTTAAAGGCAAATTATGCATTTTCCTCAGTGGGTGCAATGGTGAAAATAAACTGATTTTGAAATGTCCCTGCTCAATTTTCTACTGGTACTTCAGTTACAACTTTTTTTGTTAAGGGGGGGAAGATTACCAAAACTATTGCCTTGCATAATGCCAGTGGCTTGCTGTTCTGTCTAGCTGACCCTACATTTTTACAATAATAGACATCCTGTATTTCTGAGACATACCAAGGAGGGCCATGGCATCTTTCCATCTCAGGGCTTTTTGTCCCTTTGGGTGTCTTAGGGAATATATAGTTATAAGACACAATCTTGCTATCTCCAGCCAGAAGCAAAGTTAATCCCTCCACCAACCCTTGTGTGGTAAGATTGAAATGTTTTTATTGCTTGCAGCTTATGTGCCATTAGTGCCATTTTAAAAAATACTGAAAGAGATAGTAAAAATAATTCATTTTACTTTTATATTGGGCTTTCCTCTCTTCTGGAAGCATCCCTTCTTTTCCTTGCTTCTTTTGCTCACACCAGTTATTCCCTAAAATTGAAATACCCTTCTGTGCAATGGCTTCAGGCAAGCAGTAACCAAACTGTCATACTTAGGATTATTCTGTGAGGCTAGAATTTTCAGTGAAACGAAATGGGAGGAGTGAAAGGATGATTTAAATTTTTTTTTGTTTTTTTTGTCAGAAAGGGAAAAATATATACTAGGCTATCATCCTGTGTGTGCCTCAGTCTTTGTCCAGTTGGCTGTTGTTCTGGTTTAGAGTTAGTGATTTGGGTCACACCTTCAAGCATTTGGACTTGGCAACAGCAGGGTCTTCCTGACTCAGTGCTACCGTTTGGCAATTTCATGAGATTTTACATAACTAACCCCCACAGTGGATTTACCCAAAGACCACAGCACAAGTGTAGACTTCCAGCAACCATTGAGTGCTTTCTGACTCCCAAGAAAAATTATACCCTTCAAATCCTTGACTAATGGTACCATGGGAGACCTATCTGTGCCCATTTCCCCCCAATGCACACTGTCTCCTGCCTGGAGTACATGCAGAAACCCCCCACTCCCCACTCCCTGCCTCTAAACCTTTAGGTTAGAGTTAGTTAAAGTTCGGCATTGCTTTTGTGAAGGAGCTTAATCAGAATCAACTTTGAGGAGGCCCTTCTTGCCCAAGGTATGTCTGGATAAGCTCCCTCTTTGGTCTGGAGCCCTGGCTCACTGGGACATCCTGTGTGCACAGAGTACTATACACACAACTGGGATGTGTGGTATACAGGTGCGGATGTTGCTTTTTACTATGAGAATCATTTTAACCTGGCACAATGTGTTTTAAGGAATTGGTCCGTAACTGGGACTTTGATTAAACTGTCCACAGATCTCACTCATTAGGGTTTTCACCTGGTACTACCTTGGGACCATCTTTATGGTACTGTGTGTTAAAAGTCTATACCTTCCATCCAGACCTGGCAAAGGAACTTCCCTGTCATTTCTTGGGGGTCTCCATGGGCCAGGTACCTGATTAGGCACTTTATGGATCTCAGCTCACTGAAACCTCAATACACTACACAGGAAGTATTTGCAAATCTATTGTATATTGATACGGACACAGAGGCTCAGGGAAGTGAAGTGATTCACCCAATGCACACAGCAAGAAGGTGGTGGAGCTGCTATTCAAAGTCTGACCAAAGTCTGCTTTCAACATGGCTGCCGTGTCCATGTCCTGCACCCTTGTGAGTGTATCTGTGTGCCTGTGGGCGTGCGCGTTTGTCTTTCAAGCTTGGTAGATGCAGTTTACAGAGGTAGGGAGAAGATGTGGGGACGCTTCATCATGAAGAGAGCATAAGGCCTTTGTGTGAACATGGCCTGAAGGGCTGCCCTCGCAGACACCTACTATACACTGTTCTGGCTTTGGGAATGCTGTGTGTGCTGCCCTTTCCATGATGTTAACAAAATACCCTTTGAAAGCACTCTTTTGCACTTTATTTATGTACTTGCAGGAAATCTGCATACAGCAGGAAGTAAAACAGTTCAGAGCACTGAGCTGCACACGCTATCAAATGCAACAGGTGCACGTGTTGGTGTGTGCATAGATGCTTCCTCAAAGAGTCAATCACAGTGATGTAGAGCATTGTAAACAGTGTTGGGCTGGACATGGGGAAATCTTTGATATGAGTCCAAGACCCTGATGAGTAAAGTCAGAGAAGACCCTCCATGGAGACTGGTCCACTAAATATGTGAGGAAAGTGTTTAGAAAACTAAAAAGTACTTTCCATAGGAGAAGCTAAGAGTGAAGAGGTTGGGTTCTTAATATATCCAAGGTAAGACTGGGGGAACAGCCAGTTGTTTTGAGGTTACTTAACCTTCTTTTGATGGGGCCAGCTGGCACGTAGCACCTATGTAAAAAGGCAGACCTGCCTCATCTTCTGTATAAGCATCAGCACAGCCCCCCCCCCCCCTTTTCTGATCTCCACATAAACTTGGAACAAACCTTTCAATTTTGCTCATGAAAAAGAGATCCTATTTGGTATCTTCAGTGTGCAGTGTCTTTTGCAATTTAATACTGAGTTTTTCTTCCATAACACATCTGAAGGTTTACTGGTGAAAAATCAAGGGACGGTTTGGAAAGACTGTAGCTCAATATCCAGTTGTAACCCAATAGTGATTCCAAGAATTTATCACTTTTGGAGTAGGGCCGTGTTTGTGTGCATGTGGGAGGGTGAGTGTTGGGTCCCTGGCCTATAACTAAGGTCACTGGGACTGCCTGTGTTCTGCCAGTCACAGCCCATGATAGTGAGCACATTCCTACCCTGCCAAGACCCCTGTTACCTCGTCTGCACAGCCAGGGAGCTGAGCCCATATAGATTGTTGTCAAGGACACTTTCAGTTGTTCAGTTCTCGGATGAAACATTCCCTGGTGTGGGGGTTGATTCAACTTATCAAAGTTGTAAGGTGGATAGGTGAATGTCCAGTGAGGCCCCCATCCGTTTTAAATCAAGGTGAGAGCTTTGACTCCTGGCCTTTGGGATTTGTTTTCTAGTTGATTGATGAAGGCCAGATGGGTTTCACATATTAGAATCTTGCTTTGTGTAGGCTCTCTCTACCTACCCTGAAGAATCCTTAACACACTGTCACCCTGATGGCTTCATGTAATTGCAGGCATTTTTTGCATGGTGTTAAGACTAGTTCAAGAATTTTAAGCTGTTGCTATTTGCAGTCAGTTATACTAAAAGTTCCCTTTGGTTACTTCATGAATTCATGTGCTTTAGATAGACTCTTCTGTCTACCCACCCCACCCCACATACACAGGAAATGACTGCTTTGGGTTCTATGGTGACCATGCCATTTGAAAGTCCTAGTTGTGCTAAACATTAGCAAACCACCCTCTTTGCCTCCGTCTGAGATGATAGCATTTCCTGGCTAAGCCTAGGCTGCATATCTGTATGCTGGGGCTTGGGGATTAGTGGGAAAGTGGCCAGAGGTTGAGCAGAGCAAGTTGTTACTCACTGGATTGAGTGAGAGAGTGTGAACCATTCAGTGCATACCATGGCTGGTGAGCAAGCATAGGAAAACAAATAAACACAACATCCAGTGCCTCTCTGGAAGTAAAAGAAGAAAAAAGCCAACCTCTCATTCCATAGCTCTTCTTCCTGCTAATGTTTCAAGTAAGGGTTATTTGTTCTCCCTGTTATGATGCAATTATATGCAAGATGGTAACTCCGTGAAAAGAGGGAGCTTTTGGTGATGTAGTGCAAGAGCCAGACCTTCCAAAAGAATAACAGTAGCTCTCTGAAGCAAAGGTCACTTTAATTTGGCGTTGTGGGTGCTGTGAGTCCTGTGCATGGAACTTTGGTACAGCATGCTAATTACATGGCTCTAAATAAGACCCTGCCCTCTGACCTTGCCTGACAGTGTCATTGAACTTCACCATCCTGCCTAGCCTATGCTGTATGGAGACCCCAGCTCTCCCAACACACTGAGTAGGTCAGTAGAGTGGCATTAAGGAGCAGTGAGAGGTGTCTCAGGTATTGAAGGTGATTGTTTTCAAAGATGCTACAGATTTGAACTTTCCTTTGTGTGTTCTTGGTTCTTAAGTGAAAAAAAAAATCTCAAATAGTCCCATGTGCAGTTTAAAAAAATTTCTTGAGAGCCCTCTGCCCTGTCCCACTCCATCAATCCAGCAGACCTGAGCTTCAGGAGACAACTGTAAAACCTCTCCTTGCCATCCCAGCTCCAAGCTCAATGGGAGAAGGTGCAGTCGTACCTAGAAGTGATTTGCAAACCACCCCACAAGCCAGCCTCTGGCCCCTTTCTCATCCCAGAGTCACAGGCAGAGGAACCAGTGACGACGTTGACAATAAATTCAAGTGTGGAGGTGTTTTACCTATTTCTCTCTGTAGGATTTCATGGTGCTTTTCTAAAAGAGGCATTTTACAGAAAACAATGTGGGGGGATTTCGTAATGTTCTTAGGAAAAGTACAAAAGCAAATTTGCTTGTAACATTTCAATAAGCTGTGCTGCTATTGTCTTTATTTGATGATGTACTTTTTTTTTTTTTTCAATGATGGAGAAATTGCAACAAAGACCTTCTGGAAGATCCAATCCAATGTCTCTCCTGTTTTCTTTCGTGGGACCAAGAGTGTTTCATCGTGGCTGGGTTGGGAGCTCTGCTTGGGACCACAGGTCTTCTGTCCTGACCACAGGACAGATCCCTTCTCTATCATGCACAACCTTCCCTACGTACATTTGTTAGTACCACACACGTGTAGACTCACTGTCTTGCAGGGAGAGGAGGCCAAAGCAAGCCACGGAGAAGAGAGTCTTCAATAACCCAGTATGGTTGCTGTATTTACTTTTATTTCCCTATTTTTACCTGAGGGTTGAACGGCATGATAAATAATATTTTCTTGGTGAAAAACTAAGTTTGGAGTTGTGACAGGTTTGCCAGTACAAAATGAGCAGCTCCTTGGGTGCTGACGTTTGGGGCCATGCTTGGTTTTGCCCTTGCTATGCATCTACCAATCCTGGAGATTAATGACGAGTGGAGTTGAGTAGAGATAAGACGCCCACCATTTCTGAGCACCTATTAGGTACCAGGTACCCTGCTGGGCAGCTTACAGACATCTTGTTTAGTCTTCCAAATAAAACAAAGTTGGATATCTTCATGTTGTGGATGAAGATTTTGAGGCTCAGTGAGTGAGAAATCTCCAACCCAAGTTCATCAGCTTCAAAACTGAGTTTCTCACTAGATCACACAGCTGCAAGGGACGTGTGCTTTGATCAGCCCTTTTGTAAAGGTGATGAGATTCTTTTTGACTTGTCCTCACACCCTGTCCCCTACTTGTTGTCAGGCAGGTGTGCCATGACATCAAAGGTACATCCCTGGCTGTGGAATGGAGTAAGGCCAGATGGCCTACATGGTAGTCAAAGTCTCTTACCCAGCCTAACCCAGAATGGGCTGGTCATAGACAGGTAGGAGTCATATTTTTATTGTTTCTTTGGGCCTGGTGCAGAATGTGGCATGTAGTAAGAGCTCAAAGTAATCTTTGTAAGATGCAAAGAGGCCAGTGCATCTCCTTGGCCTAAGGGATAAAACTCAACAGGGTTAACTTAACATGCCTTGTGTGCATTCCTGCCTCATCATATACCAGTTGCTGCCACCACCATTCCGAATTACTTGCAGTCTCCCACCACACACACACACACACACACACACAGGCCTATGACTTCTTTCTCTGTCTCCATGTCTCTTTACCTGCTGTCCCCTTCGGAAGTCTTCCTCACTTAATTTGCTGTCTCCCCAATTCCACTACTATCTGACTCATTCAGATCCTTCAGAACTCAGCTTTGTTACTCCTCCCCATCTTCTGAGCGTGAGTTAGCCACCTTCTAGTTAGCATGAGCTGCCCTCAGATACCGTGCTTGTAACACTAGATTTTAACTGCTGTTTTTTTCTTGTGTTCCATGCAGATTGTAAGCCACTAACATCAGGCATTATGCCTATAGTTTTCATCCTCAGCACTGAACAAGGTACTTGATACAAAACACTTGGATTACTGTGCAATGATTTTGGTAACCTTATGGATAGCCCTTTTGCCTCCTTCAAGGCAAATCTAAATTTTTTAAAAAGATTTTATTTATTTATTTGACAGGTAGAGTTACAGACAGTGAGAGAGACAGAGAGAAAGGTCCACTGGTTCACTCCCTAAATGGCCGCAATGGCAGGACCTATGCCAATTTGAAGCCAGGAGCCAGGTGCCTCCTCCTGGTCCCCCATGCGGGTGCAGGGGCCCAAGCACCCGGACCATCCTCCACTGCTATCTCAGGCCATAGCAGAGAGCTGGACTGGAAGAGGAGCTACTGGGACCAGAACCAGCGCCCACATGGAATGCTGGCACCACAGACGGAGGATTAACCTAGTTCGCCACAGCGCCGGCCCCCTAAGTTTTTTCATGAATTGGGAAGTCATTTGGAGCCAATTCTGATGGTGTAAATAATTCACTCAACTCTTACTATTTTGATCAAAACCAAGTTTCCTTATGAGTACTAAGTTTGATTTTTGTTCTGGTTTTACAAAGCTGGAATTTTAGTCACAGGGAAATAACTAGACTCCAAGGATGACCACTGTGAAGGACAATTGTCGTTTAGATGTAGACAGTGGAACATTGATTTAAAAATCAGTCTTAGTGCTATGGCTCGAGTGGGATGCCTATGCCCTTAGGAATTACAGGATCATGTTAATGGGGATGTCAAATACATGGCAAGTGTGCTGCCATCCCATACTCTTGAGCCAAAGGCAGATGTCCGTCATCAGTCACAGAATTCCTTCCCTGTTAGTCCAGGTGATGAGAGTCCGTTTTAAGATCATACTGCAGGTAAGCAATTCTCAAAGTGCCATCTGGTGACCTTTGTAGGTTGTACAGATTTTTTCGGTGGGGTTGGGGGTGGGTGGATGTGAAGTGTCCATGAGATCAGAGCTATTTTCAGAATAACGCTATGCCATTACTTGCTTTTTCTGCTCTCAACCTTTCTTGAAGATACTTTCAGAATTGTGTAGTTATTAGTCAGAGAACAGAGGCGAGGCCATCTGATGCATTTTGTTGATCAAACAGATTTTACAAAATGATAAAATAGCAAGTAAGCCTGTATTTCTTAGAGAACTCAGAAGTACCTAAGTACCTAACATATGAGGGATTTTTTTTTTTTTTTTGGAAAAGGCTTCCTGCTCACATGAGAGAATCACAGCAATGACCATAAAGTTTGCTCTGACGCTGTCTTAGCTGCTCTTTTTTTTTTTTTTTTTTTGGACAGGCAGAGTGGACAGTGAGAGAGAGAGAGAGAGAGAGAGAGAGAGAGAGAAAGGTCTTCCTTTTGCCATTGGTTCACCCTCCAATGGCCGCTACGGCTGGTGCAACGCGCTGATCCGAAGGCAGGACCCAGGTGCTTCTCCTGGTCTCCCATGGGGTGTAGGGCACGAGGACCTGGGCCATCCTCCACTGCACTCCCGGGCCACAGCAGAGAGCTGGCCTGGAAGAGGGGCAACCAGGACAGAATCTGGTGCCCCGACTGGGACTAGAACCCAGTGTGCCAGTGCCTCTGCCTTAGCTGCTCTTGGGGCTTCCAGCCACCCCTGCAGTTTCTCTTCATTTAGTCCTGAGAGTCCCTAAGAGGGATTCACATGTGTTCTGTCTCTTGGCTACCATGCTTGGGGATCGACTCTGCTACTCCAGGACTGGGTTGGATGGCCTTCTAATAAACCCCTGGTAACACCGGTCACCCTGATTTTACAGTTGTCCATTCTCCCCTTCCCTAATTGTAAAAACTGTAGAGCATCAATGATAATGAAGTTGCAAACATACAAATTATGAATATCTCATTCCAATTCTTATATAATCCTCACAACATACCTTAACCAGAGGAACTACAACTGCTTGCGGTAGACAACTGGGCAGTTTTACCAATAAAAATGTTAAATTGCATATGAATTTCAGCTGAAGATGTGTTACTCTGAGTGAGTCATTCCATCAGTAGATATAAAAACAGATGCACAGGCTGGCATCGTGGCACAGTGGGTTAAACTGCAGCCCGAGAGCCTGAATCCTGTGTCGCAGTACCTGAGACTGAGCGCTGCCTCTGCTTCCGATTCAGCTTTCTAGCAGCAGATGATGGCTCAAGTACTTGGGTCCCTGCCACCCATATGGGAGACCAGGAGTTCCTGGCTTCTGGCTTCAGACTGGTTTGGTTCAGGCTGTTGCAGGCATTTGGGGTAGTGAACAAGCAGATGGAAAATCCCTGTTACTCTGCATTTCAAATAAATAAAAACAATAAAACCAGATGCAACTCCAGGATGCTTCAATCAAGCAACCTTATCAATCCACTTGACCAGGCCTATATTGCAGTTAATACTCAGAAAGTTGGGCACCTAACCAAAGCTTTATATCCATCGTACAGGAACTAGTCCCATTAGAACATTTTGCAAGCTGACCAGCATCTCTGTTATAATATCTTCATGAGGTCAAACCATATTAGCCTTTTATGTAAAAGACCACAGTGGAAAGCCAAAGCTAAACACATGGTTAACTGCTGTCATCTCAGTAATCTCAGGATTGTTTATCTTATTTCAATTGAAACTCTCAGAAGATATCCATTCCTTAAGCCAGCCCCAAGGAATATTAAAACATCTAAGCACGAGCTCTTTAGAGACAAAAAAATTTGCCTTTTTCATTTGCTGGGTAAACAGCAAATCCAAAACCATGGTATCCAGCTAAAGAGTTCTGTGGGGAGAGGGCACCCAAGAGGAGCCAAGTCCTCAAGCTTGGCAAGGAGCAGGGAGGATGCGGTATGAGAGAGCCCAGGACAAAGGGCAGTGGTCCAAGAAGAAGCAAAGTTTCTTGGACGATTTCTGGAGCCAGAACACTGAACGCCACAGCAGCTTTTCACCTGCTTCTTTCTGTGAACACGCATCAGTTCAAGGCTCCAGAGTGGTGCGAGCCTCTTCAAATGATCCTCCTCCTCCTCCTCCTCCTCCTCCTCCTCCTCCTCCTCCTCCTCCTTCTTCTTCTTCTTCTTCACAGGCAGAGTGGACAGTGAGAGACAGAGACACAGAGAAAGGTCTTCCTTTGCCGTTGGTTCACCCTCCAATGGCCGCCGCGGCTGGCGCACTGAGGCCAGCGCACCACGCTGATCTGAAGCCGGGAGCCAGGTGCTTCTCCTGGTCTCCCATGGGGTGTAGGGCCCGAGGACCTGGGCCATCCTCCACTGCACTCCCGGGCCACAGCAGAGAGCTGGCCTGGAAGAGGGGCAACTGGGACAGAATCCGATGCTCCGACCGGGACTAGAACCTGGTGTGCTAGCGCTGCAAGGTGGAGGATTAGCCTAGTGAGCCGTGGCGCTGGCCAAATGATCCCACTTCTCAAACGCTAGGGCAACCTGGCTGGCTGAATCTGAGACATTACTCAAGCCAGCATCCATCCATTGCCTGCATGTGAAATACTTCCACATTTCCCATGAGTCATTCTTAGAAATAAATTTCAAAGGACATTATAAGATTCTGAAACTAAAAGAAAAGATAATTTCTCACACAACATGTTTGGAAGAACTGTGTTTATTAAATGAGTTTTAAAGGCTGTCATTCAGAACTTGATCATAAATAAAGGTGACAACATTAGTTCCCAATATAATAATCAATGTTCTTAACTATAAACTTCCTACATCACTGGCTCTTTTGAATTATTTGCAAATGCCTGGGGCAAGAACAGCTACCTCAGCAAGCTATGAATTTATTTTGAAATGAAAGGCCTTGGAGAACTTTTACATTCTGGATCCAACAGCATTACTTGGAAATGTAAGAAATAGAAGAATCACATACATTACTAGCATAATTTATTGCTCTACATTTCAGTATTTTATGTAGAACATTACTTTATGCTTTAGAGAACATTTCTGTTCTTCAGTTGTTGGATTCCACACAAAGAAGAAAAGTAATGGGCTATTCGATTAGTGCCTTGAGTGGCCACAACTCCCAGTTTCTCCAATGAATTAATGCCTAGGAGAGAAGAAAGAGAGCAATACCTGAGGGCAAAGGTATTGGTTGAGACTGTACATCCCATTCATTCATTGAACAAGTATTAATGGAGTCCCCACTATGTCTCAGTGCCTGGGTGAGTGATGGGGACAATTAAGACAATGTTCTCTGCCCTTAAAGACCTCACAGTGTAGATGGGTATCCCTGGACAGGTAAAAGTCTGAACAATAGGATAGTACGTGACTGGGTTCAAAAGTACGAGGAATTGCCACGACAGTGATAGGAAGTAGGGGAGCAAGAGGATCAGCGTGGGTTGTGGCAGTCAAGGCAGGCTGCCTGTAAGAGAAGGCATTGAAGTGTAGATTTGTGAAGGAGCAGAGGAACCCAAACAGCTCTAAGGCAACATAATTCTGTGTAATAATATTTACAGTTGATCTCTTTATCCTGAGAATACTGCAAATATATCCTCATCTGAAATTATTTTGTTGCAAGGCATTTTCTGTGAAGGGAGGGAGGCTTTAAAATGGCTGAAATAAACCACAAATTCAAAGCAAAATTAACTGCCAGAAATTAGGGACTGCAAGAGGAATTGTGACTCCTGAAGGCAGGAGCGATGGGATGCAATGCAGTAAATCACCTAACTTTTCTCCCCTCCCCCCCATATTCGCCCTTTCCCTCATCTCACACGGAGCAGGTTCTGGCCTCATTTCCTCCAAGGAGCAATATGGTGGCAGGAGTGCTCTTGATTCTTTGACCACAAAAGCCAGGCCCGCAGGCGTAATTCCTTTGATAGGGAGCAGAGAGACTTGGAACCTATTCCCAGGGAATAATAATAATTCCCTTTAGACAGTCAGTGAGAAGTCTGTGGCCCACACAGGATGCGCCCCCTCTGCAGAGAAAGGATGGCACGGTGGGCTTTAGCACAGGAGGGCCAGAGCACTGCTGCCGGAAGGGCCAGGGGCAGTGTGGGCAGGTGCAGAGCCCTGGGACAGCAGCCCAAACCATCACCACACGTACAAGTTTGCTGCGCTAGGATGAGTCATGAGAGTGAGGTCATGTTGATGCATAGAAAAGTAAAAGGGCATCACCACCACTTCTTGCCTATCTGAACATTTGTGTGTGTGTGTGTGTGTGTGAGACATGGTGCGTTTTCTTGGTTTGCACCTGTATCTTCCCGTTTCACAAGTAGGAACAGAAGTGCATTTTCGGTTCACTTTGCTCACTCCTTTGGAAATGATTCGCATTCTAGAAACACTGTGTCTGTGCATTATGCCATGGACTGGAAGTCTGATCTTCAGGAAGAAGGCAGAGTCAGGGGCTGTGGGAAAGTTTTCTGTAAAGAGAGGCCAGGAATGCTCCTGTCTGGGCCCTTGCATTCCAGCCCCTTTCTGCCTGGGAGGGGCAGGTGTGGGGCAGAGAAGAGGACCTCCCAACTGCTGAACAGAGTCCTCTTTACTCCCTCAGGCAAAGAGGAGGGGCTGAAGGGGTAGAAATGGGAGACTCCTGCAGGGAGAAAGGGATCTAAGCAGGCCCATGGCCAAACCCGTGGATCCTAACTCCAGACCCCTTCGGGTCTGGCTACCCACTGGTGAGCCAGGCATATATGTGGTGCTCACCAGCTCAGCAGTGGGAGAACTGGGTGTGGGACCAATTTCCTGCCCACACCCAGAAGGACTTATCCCAGAAAGGATGCCCGTGTGCATCGAGGTGAGAGGAATGAGGACCCCCTCTACTTTCACCCTCTCTTTGCCCCCGTCTCATCCCCACGCCTCCGAGGAGAACTTTAAGCAGATCACAATCATCTTGCTGCCTGTTTGAATGGGGCTGGATGACACTGTGCGGTACAAACTCTTTTTTCTCTCATTCTCTGAATTTTTCCTCTCTCCTTTCCTTGCTGTCTGCCCCCTGTGCTCTCCTGAGTCCGCCCCAGCTGAAGCAAGAGAAGCATGTGTTGGGGAGGAAAGTAGAAATGGTCTCCCGTCTCTGGCTTTTTATTTTCTTGACAGTCTGCATCCTTAGGGGACCTCAACAGAATAAAAAAAAAAAAAAGCAGGGAGAGAGATAGAGGAGAAAAGATATGGGACAGAGGCAAAAATGTCCTCATCAACAAAAAGGCAAAGGGATTTAGTTGTTCTGGGACAAACAACAACAACAACAACAAAATCCCTTAGCCTCAGCAAAGCAAAGCAAAAAAAGGAGAAGAGGAAAAAGTTGGCAGCATCCCAAGAGGAGCTGCCAGCGCCGGATAGCTGGGCAGATGGACAGGAGGCACGGGTGAGTGCCTGGGGCACGGATTCCACGAGGAGCAGAGTTGTTCCCTTGTGCCACGGTGGGAGGTTGGGCTGCAGGGTGAAGGGAGTCCCCACATGGGTTCCTCCACCCTCTCCAAGTCGTAGAGCAGATGAGCTGCTGAGGAAGGGGTGGCCTGTGAGCAGGTAGGCATCTGGGGAAACTGATTTCAGAAGCAGCCTAAAGCAAGGGTAGGGGCTCCCAAAGCAATTCATGACCAGAGAAAGGACCTGGAGGGATCCGAGGGGCAGCCATCAGGGAGGGTCTTCAAGGTGGAGGCCACAGGCCTGGGGTGCGGCTCGCCAGCTATGGGAGCTTCGGTGTTCGCCCAGGTTTCCAGCAACTGCCCCTGAGCTGTGCCCCCAAGAGGGAAAACGGATTCCTTGGATGCAGGAGGAGGCCCCCCGGGGCTGACACCTCCTTGGGACCCAGCTAAGTACTCAAGTCACGAACAGCTCATCCATCAGCTTCCGCAAATATATCGGGAAGCCCACTTGACTCTGACAGGGGGATCTTTGGAGGTTCAAGGCCAGAGCCCCGAAAAGTCCCCACTTCCTCTCAAGCCGGCGTCTCTAGCCGGCACGAGGGCGGATGGGGTCAGCTAGAGCTAAGTCAATCACCAAACCCAAGCAGTCTGCCAGGTTCTGTGGCTCTGCACAAACAGCTCCCAACTGTTGAGGGCTGGAGGGACAGCTTTGGCTCGCATTTATTGAATAGGGAGACAAAGGGATGGAAGTGTGTTCAGGTGAGTTCACTCAGGTGGCAGGACAGGTTCTCTGCTACGTGTGTCTCCCCGGGGGTGGGGGGCTGTCGTTGGCCGTGTCGCAGTGTGTGCAGGACGAGCAAATACGTGGGGCTGGGAAGCACAATGTAAGGCCTTACTGAGCCAAAACAGTGCTCGCTGCTTGTGGTGGTGGGATGGATCTGGGCGTTTTCTGGTATGAGACCAGGAAGATGTCCTAAAAGGGACTAGAATACAGCTAGAGGTAACTTCTTAAAACAGAGAATTAAAAAATAAAGCACAAAAGATTAGCTTCTCCTGGGTTAGAATCTCCTAGAGATATTGTATGTGAAAGCCTTGCTTATGTACAAGGTGCACACACACAGAATTAATGACATCTGTGATAATTATTCAGGTATTTGTTCATTTTTGAACACTGAATACTTCCATTACTTCTACCCGTTATTTTTATCCTATGCCATCATATAAACAAATATAATTGATCCAGTAGAAAAAAAGAGACATTCTTTGACCCCTGTAGCTGTCCTGCTTAATCAGAGTATTTCCCACCTTTCCTCTTTCTTTCTTTTCCTTTTCCATTCATGCATTTACTTTGTAACCCTAAGAGAAATTGGTGAGTGTCTGTCTCAACAGCGGCTGGTCTGTCAGGTCCAGCAAGAGGTTGAAATGCAACCGTCTCTTCTGTGTATCAAAACAAACATGCCGTTACTGTTTGCTGTGGGGGGACATCCTGAGTGCCAGAGAGCTTAGCGACTTGCCCACGGTCACACCCACTACCAGTGAGTGACCAAGTCTGGGACACAAAATCAAGACAAGACGAATTCTTCTCAGTTGCTGGCACGTCACGCATGCAAAGACCCTTAGCCAAACATGAAAGCCGCAAAGGGCCTGGGGGCTGACACTGTGCCTCTGTCATCAGTAATACCAAATGGGTCAGGGGATCTCATCTCTCCCCAGACTCACTTGGACACATTTCCTCTCGGCTAGAAGAGAGCAACAAACTCCATCCAACAAACCCTCTGCACCTCTTCCCGAGCTCCCCCGTGGCTATCCCTGAGCTTACACAGGAAATCAGCAGGAAGGCTCACACAGCGATAATCATGCACTCACTTGTCCCTGAGGAGAGCCAGCACCCTGCTCACTTCTCTGCCTGGTCCATCATGGGCTATAGGCTAGCTGTGACACAGCTGCAACAGGGCCAGGCAAGTCAATGTGACTGGCTTATTTCTTAAGTTTTTTTTTTTTTTTTTTTGTAAAGCAAGTTGGCCAGTCCAGGTTAGGCAAAAGCTGCTGGAGATACCACCCCCAGGCCACACTGGACCTCCCTACCCTGATGGGGTTCTCTTCACCCACTGTGGCTATTGGGCAGGTTTCTCCTCTGCCTCTCCCTCCTTCCTGGTTCTCCATCTTCACCCATTTTGTTGAGCTATAAGTCATCCCCAGCAGGCCAAGGTACTGGCTTTCAGCCAGAAACCCCTCTCAAAGTCTGAAAGCGTGTGGCAGTAGTTGGTACTATTGTTATCCACCCTCTTCTTGCATCTTCTAGGGATTCTTTTAAGTCCTGTACGATTCTATTGAAAACCAACTGTTGGCATTTTTGATATCATCTCACACTGGAGAAGCCTGTTTCCTTTGGTCTTAGGAACCTGGGAAGGCTGCTGTGCAGGGGGTTTGGGTTCTATCTTAATAGTATTTGTGTGTTTTGGAATTCACCATCTACTCCAGGAAAGTTTAAAGTGCCCATGCCATGAGTCTTGCCATGTCTGGAAGGGGTAGGCGGAGATGGTAGTGCAGAAATGGGCACAATACGGGGTGGGATGTAAGCAGTGAGTCTGGGCTGACACAAGCACGGGGCACTGCACCCTACTGCCCTCCCTGGGCACAACCTGTGCCATTGCACTGCCAAGCCAGGCAAAAGTTCTCAGAGGTCCCATTTCTTGGGACCACGTGGGCCAGGAGAACTTTCCTTTGCTAGCCATTGGATAATTACAATACAAAGTGGTCTGCTGTCTCTTGCCCTTGGCAATGTGTTTTCAGCTCCACTGCTATCAGATGCGAGGTTCCTGTCTTGTCTGCGTACTTAGCATGCTCGGGTGCCTTGCCTGGTGCCTGGCATCTGCAGTGTCAGATGATGGCTGGACCTTGACTGCTTGGAGTCTCTTCATGAAGCCGTCTTTCCCCTTCACCTCCAAACTCTTCTTCATGTGCTGTCCATCTTCATCCTGTTACTCCGAGAGCAACTCAGCTATGTGAGGAAACTGTCTGTTTCGCTGAGAGGGTGAGTACTTAGGATGGAAGCTGACAGCCGCAAAACCTGATTTCCCCAGCACCGCCCCCTCATGCTCTGGGAGGCTCCAGTCCCTTGGGTTTCTCTCAAATGGTCCCAAAAGTCCCCTAAGAGTGCCTCGCTCATAAAGTAGTCATATTTGCCTCCTCTGTTGCTCAGCTGGGTGAGGGCTAGGGCTGCTGCCAGAGTTCAAACTGGCAGAAAGGTCAGGGAAGATGCCAGAAAGTTCTGTGACTGGAGCTCAACTGTGAACATCCCAGCAGAAGTCCAGGGAGGTGCTCTTGTGACGGGCATTGAAAGCACCACCATCAGGCCTGCTGCTGCTGTCCACATCACCTTGAGTAACTGGGGAGGCTCCATGTGCCTCACATAGCACTATCAATGGCAGCTGAGGGTGGCCGATTTGCAAGCTGCCTTTATAACTCCAATTTTCCCCTTTATTTCCCTAGGCAGGACCTAGGAATAATCCAGGAGGGGAGAAATCTCAACCCCTTCCTAGGGAATGGCTGGGAGAAGGGAGGTGCAGGGCATAGCACCTTCCCAGGTTCAACTTGGGAGAGAAGAAGGGGAGAATGAGAAGACAGTTTCCAAATCACAGCCCCCATCACAAACTCACTGTGGCTTCTCCACACTGAGATCAGAGACTTAGACCTGCTGATTTAGAGGCAGGGAACATTAAAGAGTTCACTTCCTCTAACTTTGTACACAGAGCCTAAATTCACTGTAGTCATCCTGATCCATGGCCCCTAGCTGACATTGGTACTTGTCCTTCACATGCGGGGAAAAGTCCAGAAAGGAACACAACATTCTTGATGTGGTGCCCTACTTGCAGGACAGGTTCTCCTCACTTTACTCGAAACAGAGTGCACTGTTTCCCAGCACCTAATTAGGGTCCCCAGGAACACTATTTAGGAAGTTCTCTACCTCCTGATTCACCCTACTGACCCCTGACCTGGTGTTAATAACGATACTTTCTTGGGTCATCAGCATGGTCAGACTTATCAATTGCTTAGCATATGAGGCCAGACAGATGCTATTAAGGTGTCAAAGAGGAACAAGAAAGCGAGGAGAGAGGGTACGAGAAGAAAATGACACAAAATAGGCACCTGTCAAGAGGTTGGAGGGTGAGAGCAACACTGAGTGGTTTCCAAATTAGTGTTCAATCTTCTAAAGGATTTCTGGTTTTCGAGTGCAGGGAAAAGATGATCATTCATTCCTTTACCCCTTCACCCAACAAACATTTATTGAATGCCTACTATGTGCCAGGGAGGAGATCCAGAGATAGAGGTAAGACATTGCTTCTACCCAGAGGACTGCATTGTGTAATGGGAGTGAAACCATGAGCCTATTAATGCCACCATGAATTGGCCATTTCAGTGAAAAAAGAGGCATGCCTGGGGACAGTGGTCGTACATGGGAGAAGGAAGCAGATGTTGGCAGGCTTCAGGATGGGTTCGAGTAGCAGTTGACCTTGGAGGTGGTGGATGAGGGTTCCAGGTAGAGTAGAACCATGAACAAAAGCACAGAGATGAGGCAGGTTGGGGTGGGCTCAGGGAACTATGAGCCACATGGTGCTGCTTGAATGGAAAGACTGAGATGGGGGTGTGGGGGCAGCTGGGTCCTTAGCCTCCTCAAATACCATGTCCAAGAAATTGGACTTTCTGCTCCAGGACATACAGCAGCACTGAAGGCATTTAAGGAAGGATGAGGCAATGGGGGTGAGGGGTGGGGTGGAGTAAAAACTTTTGCCTAGAAACGCAAACCCGGAGCCACACTGAAGGATAGAACCGTGGATATCCACAGTGCCTCAGGTCCTGATGATTGGGTTAATGGGACTTATTCACCCAGCTCCAAAGTAACGGCTATGAGACCTAAGCCTAGTCCTCTAGAACTTGGACTCAGTGGCTTCTCCTGGCTCAGAAACTAATTCTACAAAAATTTCCCATTTTTTTTTAGCTGTGGACTTGAGATGGGAGCTACAGTCTACTTCGTTCTTGTTTCATCTGTAACTGTCTAAGTTTATCAGTTACTGCCCACCAACACTCCCTCTCTATGTTCACACTCCCTTCCTTTTCTTCTGTATTCATTGACTGCCCATTCCTAAATGCAGGCAAATTTCAATAGTAATTCTTCCCCCCATGGGAACCCCTAACCTGCATACATTTGGCACAGAGAAATCTCCCTACATTATTCATCCTTAGGCAAAGCCAGCCAGGCTGAGCTCCTTGGTTAGAACAGAAGAGGATGGAGTGCAGGGTAGAAATATGCCTGAAGTCAGGATCTACCCCACCCCTTTGTAGAATTACATTGCAGAGGGCTCCAGGGTAGAGAAAATGTGGAACAGAGTTCTGTGGTGTAGACCATCAATCAAGAAGGTAACCAGGAGGCAGATGCTGAATCTTGGCTTGCTCCAGACACAACAGTCACTGCTACTCATAGCCATTTGCAGACAAAAATCACAATTTGGTCAGCAGTGGCATCAAGCTCCCAAACTGAAACAGTCAGTTTGCTCCTCTAGGCCCAGTGTTCATTATACCCCTCTCCAGTCTCCAAATTGCAGTTCCGGCCTTCTCTGTTTTATCAGTTCCATGCACTGGGAGTCAGAGGGATCTGCCATAGGGGATGTGAAAAGGCAGAAGTCCCGTAAGGTCCACGCTGGAGAGGGCCTTAGAGATGAGCTTCACATTCATTCTTCACATTGGTAGGGGGGATCTGTTTGGCAGGCTCTGTGTTAGCTTCTGGTCCTGGTCCATGGGGGGATCGAAACTAGGAAAGAGTGCTTTGTGTTTTCCTTCTCAGGCTTGTTTGTCTTGACTACAAGGGACATTTCAGACCTCTTCTGCACTCAGCTGAGCCCATTGAATATTTCAGAAATTCCACAAAAGTTTCTGGGTCTTTTGACTCTGTCTTGGAGACAGGTTCTGCAGCTCATTTTCATTCTTCTTCTAGATTTGTACACATGTTTCCCAGTTGCCCTCCTTCCCTTCCCTCTGTCTCCCTTCCTTCTTTCTGTACTCATTTACTGCCTACTATGTGGCAGCCCAGGTGGGGCACTGAGAGAAATTAAGCTGCCTATAATCAGAGAGAGAAAAACAATAAAATGAGTAGGGGCTGTAGAAGGTCCACTTGCTCACTTGTAAGTGGAGAGTAATCAGTCTGAAGTCCCCAAAGGCCCTCCCCCAAGTTTGGGGGTTGCTCTGGCATCTTGCCTCTGCCAAGGTTCCGTTCTGTTAAACTGTCCTTAGGACTGTCCCCTTCCTACCTGCACTTGCAACCCTCAGAGAGCCAGCACCAGCTTCTCTCTGCAGGTGGCTAAGACAAAGAGAAAATTTTTTCAATTCTCATCATTTTTTCCCTCTATGTGTGGTTTCTATCAAGTTTGCTCCATTTTTCAAAGCGAATTTCACCATGGCTTAGGGGCCAATGGTTTTCCAGGGAAGCAAGTAATCTTTCTTTAAAATAAACTCATGGGAAAGCTACTTTGAGGGGTGGGTACAAATGTGGGTTTTCTAGGGAACTGACAAGTGGTTGAGGTGGACCTAAAGGGAATCATGCTTCGTGTCTGTGTGTCACCAAAAATCATAAGGTCAAGTTGGCCACATCCACTAGTCAAGCAGAAAAACAGTGGAACAACCATATGATGTCCTTTAGTTAATTTTTTAAACTGTTCCTGCATTGTAGAAATGTTTATCTTATAATGAACTGAAACTAAGATTATTTTTAATCTCCTGTTTTTGAAGGGCAGAGACAGGCAGACATCTCCCATGTACTGGTTCATTCCCCAGATAACACAGACTGAGCTAGGCCAGGTTGAAGCTGGGAGCAGGGAACTCATTGACTCTTCCACGTGAGCAGAAGAGACCCAACCACTTGAGCCATCTGCTGCCTCCCACAGTGTACGTTGGCAGGAAACTGGTTTTCCAAGTGGAGTTGGAGCCCTAGCTCAGGCACTCTGATATGGGATGTGGGCATCTCAAGCTGCATCCTAACCACTGTGGCAACTGCCCACCACAGCATCTACGTTTTTAAGCAGTTGAACTATGTAGTGATTTTATTACTGGTCAGGACCACTTTCCCTCTCTCTAATATTTGGAGAGATATCTGGCGTCTTAGTTTTTAATTCTTCTCAGGCAAGGTAATTTTGCTGGACATAAGCATTCAGTTGCCATTCACATTAAGTCAAATGCCTTCAGCCATCCTCCACACACACACACACACACACACACACACACACACACTCCGCATTAAACCCACTAGCCATCACTGAGCCATCCAGTGAAATATTTTCTGATCATCTCCATATGTTTCCAAAACCAAGCAAAATAAAAAGAGATAGTACTCTTTTGACTAGTAGGAAATCATAATATGTTCAGAGAAAAAGCCCAGGAAATAATTTAATTGAGTTCTACCTCTCCACTTAAACCTCAATTAAGTACCAGGAAAAATTATCCAAGCTCCCAGGGAGTAGTTATTATGGCACCAGCACTGGAAGACCTGTGTGAGCATCCAAAACGTCCCCCTCATCACAAGTCATGGGGAGGTGAGAGGGAGGGTGGAAGAAGAAGATCAAAAGTCACCAGATGGGGTACAAAGAATCTATTCCTTTTTTTCTTTATCTCTTCATTCAAAATTCAGTAAAGAGAAGAAATAAGATTCAACATATTTTTTTAAATGCCATTTAGAAGAGAAATACTATTGACCCCGATGAATTTAATTTTATGGCTCCAAAAAAAGAAAGGAAGATTGGGCATAGGAAAATGAAAATATTCTCCTACCACTTTGTTTATTATAGTTTGTGACATTCCTTCCTTTTTTCCTTCTCTTCATATTTATAGTCAGAGGTTTGTCAAACTTCTCAATATCCCATCTCTCTCCCTTGGCATGTATCTTTTTCTCCAGGATCCCAATTTTTTTTCCTCTCCTGCCTCAGGACACTGCCTTTGGAAAGAGTGGACTTGGGTTTGAGTCCTGACTTTGACACTAATTTTCTGACCCTGAGCAAATTAATGAAACTCATTTGCCATGTGGTTTTTCTTCTGTAAGGCAGAAATGATAATGTGTACCTTGCATGATTATTTTAAATACAAACAATTGCCATATGTAAAGTGCTTAGTACTTTTTGGCACCTGTAGGCCTCAGTAAATACCAGTTCTCTTCCTCAGAAGAACAGTTTCATTCTGTCTGAAGCTATGTTCTCTGTCAATAATCCTATCATCACCTCGGTTTTTGGAGATGTTTCTCTTCTGGACTGCATCTCCTACCTTTCTAACTTTGAGAGCTTTTCCTATATGAAGGCCTCCACACTTAGTGAGTCCCTTTTTACAGGAAAGGAAAAATCAGTCTGGAAATGAGGGTACCAATGGGTACAAGAAGCCAGAAACCAGGGCTTAGAACAGGAAGAGGGACTTTTTGAGGAAAAAATATCAGGGTATACATGTGAGATAAGGTCTACACAGGTGAGCATTAAGCTTGGGTTTGTTATTTAGGAGGCAAGCTGTAGCCTTGACCAGAACATTTTCAGGTGTGAGAAAGTGAGTCCCTTGGTTGCAGTGAGTTGAAGGAGGCAGTGAAGGGAGTAGACACAGTTAGCTGATTGATCTGACAAGTTGGCCAGGAAGATGGAAGGTCAAGGGAGGTCTTTTCTGTCTCCACATGTGTAGCAGACACTGGGGGAACATGTACAGGCTGCACAAAGGGGGCCTGATGAGGGAGGTTGTGAATACAGGAGACAGAGGAAGCGTTTGGGAGAGAATGGGGTTTGGGGCCAGGAAGAGAGGGGAAGAAATCCAGGCAGAGCATTGGTGGTGAGGCTGCCTTGACCAGGAGCATAGATGATGTTCTTTAAAGGAGATGGAGTAAGGATGGCTGCAAATTTAGAATCATTCATAGCACAGGGAATCTTGTCTGACCCTTTTGAAGTAGGAGACAAGGCCAAGTTTCTGGGGGGAGGAAGTCGAATGTGGGATGAGGATTTGGTAAGAGTGGTGAAGGTTTGGAATAACTATGGTGGGATATAGCAGAGGGTTGTTACTGAACACTCTGATTCCAGGAAAGGCTGGACACCTTGTGTGCTGATTTTCTCAAGCAGTGCTCAGCTGCATGAGGTAGAAGCATAAGAGGGGGAGAATATTTCCATGAATTAAAACCTGGTAAAATGTGGATGGGAACACAAGAGAAAGGGCCAGGAGCATTGAGCGTGTCTATAGGAATGGGAAAGGGAGCCACTGGATGTCTCAGTATGAGTTCTTCCAGAATAGAAGGGAAGCCACAAAGAGGAAATTGGCTGGAAGAAGAGAAGGAAAGTGCAGGCACAATGAGGCTGAAGAGCTGGTGTAAGTGACGAAAGAAATAGGAGTGGGCAAGGTCCACATGGTGGGTCTGGCAGCTGGAGGAGCAGAGTTCTAGTTTTTCAAATTGATCCTCACTGAGGTTGTTTCTTGTTCGATTCTTGAAGGAGTAATCTGCTTTCCTCAGTTGTTATTGACAGTGGAGGAAAGGGTATCTCAAACACATTTTCTTTTCCCCGTGTTTAGAGATTTTGAGTATGAGTTCTTTGTCAGAAGACAAGAGCTCCTCATTTCCTTTTGTGATACCGAATGATTTTTTTTAAAAGTGACCCAGGAATTACAGGAAGTTACAGAATATAAATATCTGGTATTCCTTCCTTTATCTTAATCCTTAGATTCATACTCAGCTGAATAGATTCAAGTGTTTGCTTCTGGCTCCAGTGGGGACAATAAGAAGTGTCCTTCAAGCGAAAGCACAATCTTTCACACAGGTGCCAGGGGTTGGCTCCTTAGCATCCATGTAGATGTGTAGCTTGGTCTTTGGTTGTGTTGCCTGTCCTGTCTCTGGGATGTAATACATAGGCAGATTCTTGGGTTCTGCACTTTTTTTTTCAGGGACTCTACTGTTTTCTATAAGCAGTCAATGCAGAGGCAGTACACATTGTTGGTAAGGTTTCCTATTTGGCCTTTTGTTCTTTCTATGAAGCTTGCAATTTTGGAAGGCCAGGGGAATTAAAAGTGCATTCTGAATTTGGGCCAAGCTGAATCCATACATCCAGACTATATGGAGCCTCTCTGATGTTTCCATAAATGGCTCATCCTTTCTGTAATGGTAGAATATTCCTTCAACTGGGAGTTGGATTTGGACAAGTCACTATAGGCCTCCGAGACCTCTGTGGATGTGGAAGAATGGGCATATGTTCCCTTCTAACTTCCTGATGCTATGGTGTGGATATATCTGAGCACACCCACATACTCTTATACATTTCATCAACATGGCAGTCATGGAAGTATGGGCATGTTTGATAGACTCAGGAAAGGCGTGAGTGCAAATGCTACATTTAGCAAGGGAGTAAATGCATCTCCCCACCTGTGCCTGATTCATGGATGCCCTGTAATCATAGAAACAATGGAAATTGGAAAGAGTCTTATTACTGTCACTTGTCTAAGTTGCCCTGTAGTTCATTTGTTTGTACAACTGCACTTCTAGTGTTGAATGTCAGGAGAGCGTCATTGTTTACTGGTGTCCTAATGACTGGGCAGGCACAAATCAACTGTGGAGGTGGTGTCAATAAGAACTCTGTTCTCATCTGAAAAAATCCTTCCTCTTTTTCTCAACATTTGGGATTCCAAGAGAAAGGAATTAAGAAAATCAATTAGTGCTGTCTCAATTTTGTTCTGGTTCCATTCCTGGGGTTGTTTTGGTGCCTGGTTTTCCTCTGTCTTCAATAAAGAAGGTGTTCTGCACCTTTTGTTGTTGTTGTTGTTTTAGTCCTTTGAGCTGCTAGCAACTCTGGACACGTCCTCCCACTCTCTGTCTCTTCCTGTCTCTCGTGTGCTCTCCTTCTTCCATTTCCTCACACATTTTCCTGAGTTTTCAGGTTACAGAGGTGCAAAAGATACTGGACTTCTTTCACAATATTCTCTGTTTGGGGGTGAGCTCTTCAACCCAGATCCAACTGTGCTTACCTTTGAGGGCACTAAGGCAACACTGGTGTTCATGAATGAGCATGGCCAGTGGGGCCCAGAAGATGCCACGGCTGTTAAGGCCAAGGTCCTTGCTGCCCTAAAGTATGGGTCAGCTCAAGCATCATCTGGGAGTTCATCAGAAATTTCAAATCCTAGACCCCAGCCCAGGCCGAAGGATTTGCATTTTATTTTGTCGAGATGTCCAGGTGATGTGCACATCAAAATTTGCAGTGCATCTGTTGAAAAGTATGGTGTGGCTCTTCTGAGCAGACAGAACACGAAGAAGCTAAAAGGATCATAGAATCAGCTTTATCCTCCACTCTATTTGGTTTATGCCTGCCAGGTTGTTTTCAAACACTCTTTCAGAGAGGGAGAGAATTGGAGACCTTTGGAAGTCTGTTGAGGACAAAGGGGACAAAGTCTGTTGAGGACCTTGTTGGAGGTCCCGGCACTATGGAGATTTATCCCATTTGCTTGGTGAGGAACCTGTCATCCTGCGGCCCACCTTTTGTGAATTGAGACGCTGCTTCTGAGAAAAGAAAAACATGTAGGTTGAAAACGTGAATGGCAGCTCTAGTTTCCATCTTAAGACTTAATAGATGCAAAACGCAACTCCTTGGCTGTAACTGGCAATGACTTTTCAGGATAAGCATTAGAGAAGAAGCAGGAAACTGTTCGGATAACTCGTATTACATAAAAGCAGATAGATTTGGAACAGCGCTATGAGGAAACCACTAAGAGGAACACTTCCAGTGGGTTTTATGGCATTCTGGTTGCAGGCTTCATCTCATAGTTGTAGTTTCCCACCAAGGGCCCAGGCAGGCAGTGATCCTGGATGGACATGGGAAACCCTTTCACCAAGAAACCCTTCTCTTTTGCACTGCACTGTAGTGTGGTGAGATGCATCAATTGCTACTGCTCATGGTTTGGAAGGCAAGGAAACAAGTGATCCATCACTTTTAGGAAAGTCAGGTCATTTCAGTGGTTGCAAATGGAGATCATGCTTGGAAGATAACTCCTGAGTGTTTGGGGACATTTGAGAGGACACAAAAAGCTTGGGTTAAATATTTTTAATTATTATAATTTTTTTCTGCTTTTTAAAATACCTATTTTCATTTCATGGACATTCATCACACACCCTCACACCCTGGCTATACACTTTTAACTATAATGGAAATGTCTAGATTCCTGATCTCTCAGAGACACCCTAGGGAAATGCTTGACTGGCAGTCATAGAGGACTGGCAGCAAGTTTAAATCAACCAAGGAGTTCTTTTCAGTCTTTCTATTGTCCAACTGGCTAGAGAAAGAAGGGAAACTACCAAGGACTCTCTTGCAACCACAGAGTTCCTTAGGTCTTATTTCATCCTGAATTCTTATGCCGTTGTAGAAATGTACAGCTTTTTGTTTTGTTTTTAGTTTTAAAATACATGTTCAATATTTGAGTTGTATTAAAGGGAGGAGAAAAGGACAAAAAAGTCACTTGTGGTCACCACCATCCAAAAATAAATTTTTTGGTTTATATTCACATTCCCCCACAAGTCTAATGATACACAAATGCATATGATATTATAGATCTTTAAAACAAAATGTTATTGTTCTGTGTATGTACTGTTCTCTTGTCTGCTTGTATGTTTAACAATGCATTAAAAATTCTCACATTAACAAATGCTCTTTCCTGTGATTTTTTTAATGGCTGCACCTATGCAGTTTAGGTCCTCAAAGAGATGAGAATAACTACAGATAGAGTATTAAGTAAGATAGGGAAGAACAACAACACAAAACCCTCTTAGTTCTAGGAGCATTGAAATTCACTACATTTCATTTCCACTGGGAAAATCTGTGACTGAATGGCGATTTGGTTTGTTGTTTTTGTACTTTGTGATGACTAAATCCATCCACACCTGGCTCTGTATGATCTCTGTGTGGTCCCTTACCATTAGCACTTGTTGATCTCACTCATTGCTTCTGCAGTGGACTTGTGGCTCCAGAAGTTTTCCAAGATTGTCAGATATCTCACAATCTGCTTTGTGTCTGTCTTGGACGTAGTAGTGGATATATGTACAAAGCCTAAAATATATAGAGAAACTAGCCAAGGACCAAAGAATTAGGTCTTCCTTATTTCACTCTGTAAAAATGTGTAACTCACACTTGTTTCCACACTCACTTTGGATAATGGTCTATATGTGATTCTGAAAGTCTGGGACTGTGTAACCGCAAAATATGCCAGATAACCTTCCAGAAACACAGCTGTTACCACGAATTCTCTCCCTCCCCACCACAGAACACTTGAACGTGGCTCTACTGGCTTCCCACTAAAGGAACTTCGAAGTAAATGGCCCAGCATGCCATGGTCCATCTCTGTGCACCCTTGTATCAGGGGGCTTACTTACATTTATCTTGGATCCAAACTGGTTCTTTCCTATCTCTGAGACTAGCTTCTCTAGCTCTGCAAAAATTGCTTACAGACTTCCCCATGCAATAAGAATCCCCTGCTTCTTCTTGTTCACCTTGTAAATCCCAAGTATCCTTACTCAAGCCTCAGTTCCTTCACGCAGCCATGCAGGCTTCTGAACTTCCTAGTTCAGGAAGCTTATTGCCACAGATTGGCCCCTCCCAATATTGGTATTCTGCATATGCTTTATTCACTTGATTGTGTGTTATGGCTGTATGCTTGGTTATAAGCCTATGTGTACAGGCAAATCCTCACTTCAAGTAGTAAATAACTCTTTTCACCCACAAATCAGATTCCCCCAGAATTGATGAAAGGACTTGAGGAGAGATTTCTTTTGCTTTCATTTCAGAGTAGCCTAAGGGCTTCACAAATCACTTTGACATCACGGAGATGGGCGTGGGTTTTAAGTCTCTGGGATCAGCCACATCTGGTCACAAGATGAATTAGGATCTCTCTATTTTCTTCTGTTCTCGAAGAGGCTTGATCGAACTGTAGGTTGCAGTCACAGTGGAAAGGAGGTAACAGTGCCTATGAGGGTAGGTGGAGAGGAACTAACACAGAGGAGTGTGAGTCAGTGGAGGAAGAATCCGGATGATTCAGAAACATGAGGCTGGACGCAGAAGTCTCCCTCTTCCCCACCCCGCTCCCCTTTCTCTCTCTCCTTGTTTTTTGTCTGTTCTGAAGATTGCATTATGCTGACTTAAATAACAGATAACTTTTCTTTTTTAAAATTTTTTTACTTTTTAAAAATTTTGTTTAAGTCATACAAGTTTCATGTATTTCACATATACAGATTTAGGAACATAGAGACACTTGCCCCGGATCCGCCCTCCTGCCCACGCTCCCACCCTTCCTCCTCCTCACTCATAGTCCCACTCTTAATTTTACAAAGATCTATTTTCAGTTTGCTTAATGATCATATAGTTAACTCTACACTAAGTAAAAGAGTTCAATAAATAGTATGAAGAGGAAAAAAAAAAAAAACCACTGTTCCTCAACAGAGGAAACAAGAGCTTGTAAAAAAACATTGAATCTCAAAATATCCATTTTACTCCAGAACATTACATTTCAGGTACTCTATTAATTACCTCAGATCAGAGAAAACATGATACCTGTCTTTTGGGGACTGACTTATTTCACTAAGTTTAATGGTTTCCAGTTGTGTTAATCTTGCTGCAAAATTGTACACATCTCTTAAATTGTAGCCAGTGCTGCATACGGGGAAATTTGCCCATTTTTCATAAACCCAGGGGACATCTGTGGAGCTATACTATGAATTCTAACAACATGGCCATGCTGTTTACTCCCTGTTTTCCCAACAGCACCTGCAACTAAGTCCTTATGGTTAATTGGTAGCTGCCCAACGAAAAGAATTGAGGCAGCTGGAGCAATAGGGTGTGAGGGAATCTGTTTCCAGCAAGCTGCAAGTGGTAAAGGTATAATTATCCCAAATGTTCTGCCAGACACAGACCTATGTCCACAGAAAGTTGTGTCTTGGGGAAGCCGGAGGGGAAGATGGTGGTCTTGGTGGACAGCCAATTGAGAGATCTCATTCTAGGTACGAGAACATGGAGTCAAGACTCCTTATCTACCATGTCAAATTGAATCTTGTGGTGGTTGCTTTCTGGGGTGGGGTGGGGAGGGTCCTTGACAAGAAGGGTTAATTGCCAGGCAATAGATGGATTGTTGTGGCCTCCCTTTTCTGAAAAGGGGTGAAGGGAATTGGTTGAGAGAACAGGAAAGTCCCCATAGATATCAAAAGAAGAGAGAAACCCAAAGACTCAAGCGTGCCCTTTGGGTTTAGGGAGAAGGAAATTCTTTTTCTTCCTTCCTAGTACTGACAACCTCAAACTCTCCTCCTCTTCCTGTCAGCATTAGTGTTCCTCTTTTAAGTGAAATCAAGGATGTGAAGGCATTGGCCCCCATGCACAGGCCTCTTTGCTGGCAGCCTTCCCTGCAGCAGAGCCCTTGGATTCCTTTTGTTTTCTAAGTTTCCTTCCATCCCTGTTTCTTAGCAGACAGCACTTCTCAATGAGAGCCATTTCTGTGAGTTTGAAATCACTCTCTGGCTCCTCTACACACGATGCAGGTAGACAACTCTGGAAATGGAAGAGCTTCCTATTTCTCTGGTCCACTCTTCCGACATTGGATATCTTCAGTGACTCCTTTGGCACACCTGGGAAGCTAGGCTGGCCCTTTATCCCTACTATTCAAAGTCTTAGAGACAAGAAGTGACCCGGTGGATTTCATTGAAGTCGTCTGCACTGAAGGACATGTAGGTGGGTAGTATGCTGGTCTCACCAACATGGGCATCATCAGAATGATTTAGATGTTACTTCAACCAAGTTACTTGGGACACTCCAGTCAAAGCTTTAGGTTGTGGACATACATACCCACCCTGTCATCCCTTCCAGTGACTGTTTCTGGCTAAGAGTTCTCAGCAAAATAAATGCCCTCTCTGACCTTTTTTTTCCCTCCCTGAAGAAACCAGAATCAGTGCCACAGAGATGGGCACTTCCTTCTAGGCATTTGTTCTCAGCTTTCCTTTTCTAAAGTATGAACCTCACAGCCAGCACACTGGTTCCCACTCTTCTCTGCCTCACAATTCACCCTGTCGCTAAATCAGGAGTAGAAGGCACCCCCCATCCCTCTTTCCTCAGTGGCTCTCTGACATTTGTGCCATCACTGTGGCTCATGGGCACAGTCTCAGGTTGGCTCTGTGGTATAAACCATGCCTGGCGCCCTAGTTCTTCTTGGCTCCTGGTGTTCAGCTGTATGAAAGTCCTTTTTATTACAAGATTTGTTTATTTGAGAGGGAGGCAGACAGAGCTCCTATCTACTGATTCACTCTCCAAATGGTTGCAGTGGTCAGGACTGGACCAGCCTGAAGCCGAGGTCCTGGAACCCAACCAGGGGTCTCACACGTGGGTGGCAGAGACCTGACTTCTTGGACCATCACCTGATGTTTCTCAGGGTGTGATTTATCAGGAAGCTGGGATCAAGAGCGGGGCCAGGACTTGAATCGGGCACTCTGATATGGCATGGGGCATCCCAAGCAGCATCTTACTTGCTGCACCAAATGCCAGACCCCTCCCCAGTGTATTGAAGTTCTTAACAATTACTGATGTGTAAGACTGCTGTTTCACCTGCTGGGATTTTGTACTTAATTACCTTTTGCTCTAAATGTCCTGTTGAGCTTTCTGCCCCCTCAAAAAAATCTCTCCTATGGGTAAACTGGGAAGTTTCTCCCTCTGATATAAGCCTCTAATAATTCTGTTTCATGTTACTTAATGAAGGCACTTAGTTCTGTCCTTATCAAAAGAAGAGCCTATAAACTCTACTGGGACAGGGACCTTGTTGGATTTTTTTTTTAATATCCCCAGGATCCAAGAAAAAAAAAATAAAAGCAGGTGCTGAGTAGATACCTGTGGAATTTGTTTTTTTTAACTTTTATTTAATAAATATAAATTTCCAAAGTACAGCTTTTGGATTTTGAACCATACAGGTTCCCTATGGAGAATGTTTCCTGATTAGCTTTATATTAGCTTGTGACATATTTACCCAGGAAAAACTCAATTCAGGGTTACTCAAGCAATTGGTTGATTATACTTTACTTCACTCTTTCAATTTTCATGAACTCCTTAATTTCCCAGGGTGTCACATGAGTCTAAAATTGCATTCCTTCTTTGCCTTCCAGCAAGGTATCTTTGATTCAGTGTCAAATGATCCAAGGAGGTATTGGTGTTTTGATTGATTTATTCTGCTTCCAAGTGAGAGAGGCAGACAGAGCATCATGGTAGTATGAAGCCAGGGAGCCCTGGTAATAGAGCTAGCTGGAAACCCAGCTGTTACAGACAGTGCTAGTAGGGAAGAACTGACATATCATCCATGTAGTAGATAAGGTCACTTATGTATTGCTGGGCATTTGGGACCCTAAAGTCACCTCTTTACATTGGTTGATATCCAAGAATGGGGTTGCAAGGGATATTTGGATATTTGGGGGATGGAAAAAAAAAGAGTGACACTGATTCTCAATTGTAATCACCCCTCAATTAGGAAAGGAAGGAAGCCGTCAACCTTCTTTAAGAACCTACTTACTGGGTGCTTGCCACTTAGTTAGGTACTTGGCACACATTATATAACTCTTGTAAGAACTTTGCCATACACAGTAAATTATTTCCATTTTACAGATGCAGAAACTGATGCTCAAGACAGAATAGACAGACTTGCCCAAGGTTACCCCAGTTAGGAAAATGTTGTCTGCCTGTGCCACAAATTACATGGTTTCTTTCTTTTTTTTTTTTTTTCAGCGCACGCTCATGTTACTTCCACGCCTTGACTAGGGAAATAAAATAGCTTGTCACATTGTGGGGTTGGAGAAGCACATGGGCATTTTGGAGAAAGAATTGAACTTTGTGCAGGCCAGCGCTGGGCTTTCAGTTTTCCCCAACACTTGTGATCATATCATTTTCTGCCCTGAAGTCTGTGGGGCCTATCTGGCCTAGAGTGAGTGAAATTTTTAGGAATGGAAGACTTAGGGAATTAAGAGCATCACTGTGGTGGGCTGGTAAAAAAAAGAAGTACCTGTCAATGCTTCAGAAATAAATGCAATATGCACCTGCAGCAACAAGTAATAAAACCCACCTTGAATAGATGACCGTTAGCCCTGGCCAGTGTGTGCCATCGTTAGACAGCCTCAGTGTCAGAGCTCCTGAACAAGTAAGATGGATGATTGCGTCAGTCACGTCCCCCTGCACAGGCTGAAGGAAAGTTGGCCCCGGACAGTAGATGCATCTTTTGTGCCTTCACTGTTTCCTGTGTCTGCAGGAAGATGGAGCGTTCATGCCAATGAAAGGCTGTGCAACTACATGGCATTGAACAAGAGAAACCAAACCACAAGGACACAGGGTGTTTGTTCTGATTCTGGTTCATTATAGGAGAGTAGGAAAAAGAAGAAAGGGAAGAAAAGGGGATACCAGTGAGTCAAGCATAGAGTCCTGGGTGGGATGAGAATATGAGCTTTCCTGGATAAAAAATGTGCCAGGGACAAGTGCTGGGGAAGATGAAGGGGACCCATTTAATGTAAGGAGTCGACAGAGCAGGCCTCTGGCTGAGCTTGAGAAGTGACTCAGTGGAAGCAGAGGAGGTGAGAAGGTAAGATCCTTCATGTGAGCAGGACAAAGTCAACTACATGAGTAACTTCTATTCTGCAGTAACTCAGGCTCTGCAGCTTCTCGTCTTCCCGGGACAATGGCCCTCTAGCCTGCAACTGCCTGGCTGGAGTCTTTATTTTTTGGGGGGGATCCTGAGAGATGAGTGTCCTCCCAAATATGTCTAAGAATTCTCCGTGAGCATTGCATTTTCTGAGTTCTTTCATTTCCCCATCTTCCTGATTCTATTGAATTCCCTCTTTTGCTCTCCTGGCCTCATAATTCTTCTTTCTTTTTTTCTTTTAGCCCTTGTCTCTTCCAGATTAAAAACATAGCTACTTCTGTTTGTGCAGCTGAAGGTTTTGGGTTAACAGAAGAGACTTGAGCACTGCATAGAACAGAGCAAAATTCACTCATTTTTCCAGGCTATGGGGACCTTTTCATAGTTCACATCTTTCCTTAGTACTCCATTGTGGCTATCTTTTCTACTGCCCATTTCTTCCAAGATACCTTCCCCTACCCCAACTCCCAACTCTTTTCCACACACCTCCCGACTGGCAGCATCTGCAGACAGCTCAAAAATTCTGGGTGCAAAGCAGGTTAGCTCTTCTTTGGCTTAATTTATATCCTGCTTGACTAGCTCAGTGGCCTCACATCTCACACCCCAAGAGGCCCATTAAATTAATATATGAACAGAAAAACCACCTACAGAGAAATGGACGGAGCACTACCCTTGAAGACATGACTGTTGTAATCTAATTGTTGTAAACAACACTCCCCTTGCCCCTTTTCGACTGTTGAGTGAGAAAGAGAGAATGACAGAATATGGGGGCCAGAGAAAGGGGCCCCCATTCCCAGAGCTGCCAGTCTTCAAGTAGCTTGAGAATTCCTTGTGTTAGATTTCTGCTGGAATTGTTATGACTTTTGCCCTGGGAGAGGGGAGTGAGTCAAGAGTGCCTAGGCCACTTGAATAGACAATTTAGGGATTTCATGGAATTGGTAATTCAAGACTTCAGCTCATCCTGACCGTGGACAGCGAGTCCTTTACAACAAGGAAAATGGCCTTTAGTGAGTATGAGCCTTTCTACGAAAGGCTCCACTCCTGAGACCTATGTCTCAGACTTCACAAACCTGTCCCTTCCCACCTGCCTTCTCTTTGCCTCTTGTTTCATGGGCTATGGTTGGAGGGTAGGGGTTGAAATGTTTTCTCACATAGGGTGTGTTCTCTGGGATGGCTGGGTCTTGGTGCTGGCCAGGTAGCTACTGACACTCTCTAAGTGATTTCTGAAGGAAAGCATGAAAGGCCACCCAAAGTTCTGGCTTTGCTTTCCTTCTTTGTGGCCTCACCTGCCTCTGCATCTATCGCCAGCCTTGCTTTTGCATGACCTTTTTTCCCCCTGCTGTTTTATAGCATTCTACTGGAAACTGGGCACTCTCACCCTTACCCCTGTGGGTGAATGGGCTGCTTAATTGGACACCCAGGCAGAATCTGCTGTGGATTAGCTTTTTAAGTTAATCAGTTCTCCTAGACAATGATAACTCCTGCTAGAAAACCACCATGTACTGACCAGGAAGAACCAAAGCCAGAAGGGATCACAGTTATCCTTTGGTGATTCAGAATTGGTGAACAGTGACTCTGAGAGGGGATAGAATTTCTGGCAAACCCAATTCCATTTGCAGAACAAAAGGCTAAAAATCAAAAAACAGGGCTAAATTAGATATCTCTCTCTCTGCCCTCTGACTCCTTGTGGCAAATACCGCATAGACTATTTTTCAGTCCCACTTTGATGAACTATATACTTATTTCCTTTCCCCGAGAAACAGAACACGGCTTGAATTGCCGGCTGCTCACAGCTTAAATAAGGCCATTTGTTTTATGGACATTACTGCCTCCTTATGCTTTCCCAGGACATTTTAAAAATCCCAGTTCCTATAAATGTCCTTATTTTCATTCAAACTGCCTGGACTGCCCCATGTGGTGTTCTCATTCTGGGAGGTGTTTAGTAATTATTTGCTAAGCTTTCCAGGGGAAAAGCACAGCTATTTAGATTCATAAAGAGTAAAGAAAACTCTCCAATATCAGGGCCTGCTGGTTTCTCTGGGATAAAGGACTCTGTCATTTTGAAGGGAACCGCTTGACTTCTGGGTGACTCACCTTTCCCACCTATAAGATTTCAGGAGCACCAAAGAAAGCCCAGGCTAGGTCTTTGTAAAGTGCCACATCAACTCATATTTGCCTAAGTTTGGATTCAGATTAGTTTTTTAGAATTTGCATTTGGACGTATTTGGAAGCCGACTGGGATTGTGATAGCTCTGAGGGGTACTGTGGTTACTGCTGTCCGTATTGTGCACAAGTTGAAAGTGGTGGTTCAGATTTGCATAGTCAGACCCCAGCCTCAGGTCCTGTGACTCTAGATGCTGTTCCTCCCTCCCTTTCTGCTTCCCAGATAAAAAAACAAGGTGCATTATGTGCGACTCTTCTCTTGGGTGAAATACAAGTAAAGTCAGCCTCATGATATAAAGGTGAAGACATAATCAGTTCTGCATCCTTGATTTGCATGAGTCTTTGCTACTTTCATTCTAAAACAAAATCCCAAAGGGTGCCTGTGCTTCTAACAATGGAGTAAAGGGTCAGAACATGTAATCTTTTATATTCTCCCTTCTCTCACTTAGCACTTCTCCCCCTTTCCTTCACAAACTTATCTGAATCTGTATTTGGATTTTAAGTGAAGAGGAGGCTAGTGGGAAGAAAATGAGAGTTGAGAGAGTGGGTTAGAAAATGGAGGGTAAGTAGGAGTGGCAGTTTCCCATCCAGAAGAGGAGTGACAGAGTTGCGGATACCTAAAGGAGCTTGTGGCAGGACCTATGCTACCCTCCCCTTCTCAGATAGGCATTTCTTTGGTGGTGGTGGTGAATAAGGCATTTGGGACCCAATGTTATCATTCCATGGAGCAGGAGAATTCTACCATGGAGAGCTACAAGACCAAAATGTCAGTTTCCTGTCTAATTACCAAGAGTGTTAATCTGTTAATGTTACCGATGTTAATGTTACCAATCACTTGTTAATCTGAGAACTAACATCTGGATGGACCTTGTCTTGGCAGTCCCCAAGAAGGAAAGGAAAATTGTGAAGAGTCTTAGGGGAACTGGCAGATCAGCACCAGGAACAGCTCCCTCCAGGAACCCACAGGTGTCCTCTCTGCTTTGGGGGGAGGGAGGAGAGGCAGTCATGAGGGCGATGAGCAGGGCCAGAAGGTGTCTCTGAATAAGCATCCTACCAGCCATCCTGAGTCACCAGGGCTGCCTGGGAGACAGGTAACTGGGGAGTGAGGTCTGGCCTGCTGGGCAGTGTGGAGAACGCAGGGAAGAAGCAATAGCTAGGCCTTCCTTAGGGATTGCATCATTCAAGACAAAAAAGGAAGCATGTGAACTCCTACCCCATGATGGCCAAGGCCCTATTTTCTCCCAGGTGAAATGAAAAAATAATGCTTCATAATGATGGTTTGTCATGTTGCTTTTACCAATTTCAGATAGAAGTAGGTGGGGCAAATTTACTGTCTGGAGCAATCGCTTGAAATGCCCTTCTTCCCCCTTAAATAGTTCAAGTATCTTAAAAAAGTTATAGATAGGGTAAATCTCCCAGATCCATCAGCAGATCTGAGGAGGTGGAAAGCAGGAAGTCAGGGAATCTCTCCAGACTGAGTGGGGAAAGTCAAAGTGTCCCTTACGTATAAATCAATAGCTGAATAAGTGGTGATTCAAGTGGATTGAAGAGAGAAGGTGATTCAAGTGGGTTCTTGTGTGGGATCATTAATTCTTGGCAGGACTAAAAAGAGGGAGGCCCCGGGTGACTCCACTAACAGGGTCCTCTTGCATGCAACAGCTTTCTGTGTGCTTATGTGGAGGAATGCACAGGTGCCCTTGACTATATTTAAATGTTCAGAGACAGGGTAGACTCCTCAAACTTTGTCCCCTCTCCTCACTGATCATAATAGGCTGCCCCTGTATTCCATGACATAAAGGTGTGCTGGGCTTGGGAAGATGGGGACCCAGGAATTTTGGGTCTGGGCCTTTCCTGATGTGGTAGGCTACAAATTTGGCTGTGGTGTCCATGAAGACAGATGCTTCTCCAGTGATGAACTCTGGGAACTCAAGCTGGGACCCTGAAATACGTGGGCAGGGAGCCAGGCACTAGGTGAATCAGGAGGGATAGGGGTTCATTCCAGTGAAGGAAGATTGACAGAATTGGAAGTGGCTCTGGGTACCCCCAAAAGTTATGTGGCAGTGTTCTTTCAGTTTTGGCATGAAAAATTATTTTGTTCCTATTTTCCATGGAAAGCTGACAGGCAACTTCAACTTAACTGGCAGTGGAATTTAACTTCATTCAGGCCATGGATTCCTATGAGAGCTGATGAAAACTACAGACAATTTCTGTAGGCAAAAAAGAAAAGCACTGTATATAATTTCAGTGTGTTTGTGGTCCCACTAATTAATGTCTAGCCATGGGCCCTGACTTGAGAACTGCTTTTTACTTTGCTTTTGCATACCACAGTGTATTTAGAAATCCTATGCAGTATTAGCCAGTTTCCAACTTGTTGCTGGGAATACTGGGACATTACTGAGCTGATGTCAGAAGGAATGTTCTGGGTGGAAGAGTGTGGAGAGGAGTGTGCTATTCCTGAGCAGACCAGAGGACTGCTAACAAGATTCTGTGTTTTTTTTTTTTTTCTAGAATATGTGCCATGTGACAACTTCCCTGTGTCAGGAGGACAGTGGTTGGGTAGATTCTTTTGGTAGTTCCTCAAAGACTGCAATGCTTTTTGAATGCTAGGTTAGAGATGTACTAGCTGGATGGTGATGGAGATTGAAAAACTCCTTGTCCAGTTAGGTGTCAGTGGCCCACATGAGCTCACTAGCAGGTGGAAGGAAGAGCACCTCTTACTTGACTCTGTGGCTGCAGCATGCATTAAGGAAGACTATTTTATTTGTAAGATTTTCATTTCTTTAGCTGAAATACCTGAGAGGAACCACCTAGGAGGGAAGAAGTTTTTTTTTTTTTAATTATTTATTTGATAGGTAGTGTTATAGACACACACAGAGAGAGAGACAGAGACAGAGAGAGACAGAAAGAAAAGTCTTCCTTCCCTTGGTTCACTCCCCAAATGGCTGCCACGGCCGGTGCTGTGCCGATCCGAAGTCAGGAGCCAGGAACCTCTTCCTGGTCTCCCGTGTGGGTGCAGGGGCCCAAGCACCTGGGCCATCCTCCACTGCCCTCCTGGGCCACAACAGAGAGCTGGACTGGAAGAGGAGCAACTGGGACAGAACCCAGTGCCCATATGGGATGCTGGCACCACAGGCAGAGAATTAACCAAGTGAGCCACGGTGCTGGCCCCAGGAAGAAGGTTTATTTTGGCTCACAGTTTGGAGGTTCACAGCCCAAGGTTGTGTGGTCTCACTAGTCTGACATCTGGTAGAGGGTGGCAGTGGCAGATCATTTGAAGAGGGGGTGATCCCATGGCGAGCCAAAAAGCAGAGAAACACAGGGAGCACTCCTGGATTATATAACCAACCCCCTCATGAGAACTACTTTCTTTTTATTTATTTATTTTTATTTGTTAAACTTTTATTTAATGAATATAAATTTCCAAAGTATAGCTTATGGGTTACAATGGCTTCCCCCCCCCATGAGAAGTACTTTCTGAGAGCAAGCCCCCATTGACCTGGAGACCGCCCACGAGGTCCACCTCCCAGATGCCATAATTAGATTAGGTCTCCCTCAGTGCATCAGCCACCAACCCTTAACTTAAAACTTTAGGGTTAAATGCCTGCATGAGTTTTGGAGAGCCAAAGTTGTGTTTAAACCTTAACAATTTTAAAGCTGGGAGGAACACCTACAGAATAATAAAAATATTAAATTCATGTCTTGGAAGTGGACTGTGATAACACAGACAATGCCAAGATCAAAGACATTGATGAATGATCAATAAAGGAAGAGATAGGGGAGTCTCATCCTTCTGTATGGTGCTCTTATAGAGTCCTGTGTGTCTGGGGGAGCTAATTCAGAAACCGTGTGGATACTTCCTCCCAGGCAGTGTAGTACTTGACATTTTAATTAATTTGATCCTAAATGGTCACAACGAGGCTTTTGGTGAGGGAGTGCTCCATGTGAGTGGCCAGTGATTGCAGCTTTCCAGTGTCCAGGGTCTCTTGCAGTTTCCTGCTCCCTTGAATAAGCCTTGTCCCATGGCGTGCAGTCCCTGCCTTCCTCCTGCAGGTGTGAGTCCTTTCCAGGCTCTGTTGCTATTGTCCCCCTTGACTCCTGCCAGAGAGTGGTGTTTTCTAGAGATTCTTTAAGAAAGAGTTTCAGGAAAGCTTGAAAAGCTCCCTTCTGGTCTATCCAGGGCTATGCATAGATGCTCACCTCCAGCAATGAAAGCCAGAAGCTGGAGGACATCTCTACCCTCATTTCTTCCCCAACCCTCTATGTTAGGACACAAGGACTTCTGTGTGTGAGAGATGGTCAGGAGATGAAGTTTGGGTGAGAAGACATTGAAGTATCATTTAGTTGCACAATGGGACGGAATGTTTGGATGTTTTGGGAATTCCAGCATGGAGAGGAAGAAGGGGTCCCCTACCTCAGCCCTGGTGCCCTCCCAAATGTCCCCTGAATGAAGTCCCCTGATCTTCTGTCTGTGAGTTCTCATGAGGGAATGAGACAAGTACATCAAAGGACATCTACATCTGTCAATGTCACAATCAAATGCAAGTTCTCTATGTACTCTTAGTGCTCAATGATTTAAGAATTTGAAGTTTTTGGCATGCTGTTGTTTAAATCATTTTTTACAATACCTCCTAGTTCATTTCCTCTACTATAGCCGGGCAACTTTGTTTTCTGAAACATAAGTCAGTCACTTTTGGAATATTATCTAAGGAAATACAGACCAATGTCATTTGAAAGATGGTACCAATTTGTATCAACACTTTAAAGAGTACTGGGGAGGTACTGGGTTAAATATCAGAATTTAGTAGCATGGTCAGACAATATCTGTGAGACAGAATTACATAGGGAGTAGTCAGAAGGGCTGAGGTGGTCATAATATCCTGCCACCAACATCACCATCAGAGTGAGCAGGCTACTGGCCACTGGGTTCAACAACAGATTTGGATAGGTTCGGATAGGATAGCAGAGTAGCTTAGCTTTCCTAGGATATTCAACAAGCTCTCATCGCGAGGTGGACTTGGTCATGGAAATTGAGGGGCTACCAAGAAGCCCAGGCTGACTGGCTATTCCTGCTAAGAAAACTCATTCAGTCTCCCATTTATCCATACAGAATTCTTTGGATTGCCAGGTGATTTTGTTTATTTTCTGTGCTAGGCAGCATGTTTGCCTTAAGGCCATATAGCAATTGTCAAAACTTGATCCCTGCCTTGAGGTCACTGTCTCCTGGACAAAGCAGTCAGGTTGAAGCAGAATTACAACAGAACGTGAAAGTGCTGCCCCGGAGATGGATAATAGGCTCTTCCATCACAAACTGAGGCCTTTCACCTTGCCGGAGTGATGAGAGTCGGTAAGGGCATCTGAAGGGGATGATTTCTACTCTAGATCTGGATCTTGCCTCCAGGGACTGTGGCCAGAAGAAAATAGAGCTCAGTTTTCCAGCAGAGGGCACCCACTGCTGGAATGTACAGCCTTGCATGCTGTGGTTGTGGGGTCTGGGCTCCTGTCTTCCAAGGGACTGGAAAACTAGGGCAGGCAATCTGGAGATCACCTAAGTGAGTCATATCGGGACCTGGGGACACAGTATACAAGTCAGGAACCCTGCTGTATGACCTGGGGCAAAAAAAGCCTTAGCTTGGGGAGCTTAGGGTTCAGGGACTCTGACTGCCCTAATAACAGAATGGACACACAAGAGGCAGCAGACTGCCCTCAGGGAACATGTGGGAGCTCAGGTATCTGTCCTGGGGCCTCAAGGTGCCAGGAGCAGCCAAGGTGTTTCCGGGTAACAGTGCTATAGACCATGCACCTGATGCTTCTGTCAGTCTACAGGCAGGGAGCCTAAAGCTGAGCCCTCTCAGATGGGCGGTGGAGTCAGAAGGGGCAGGCAGGGAGAACTGACCCAACTCAACCACCTGCTTCCCCCTGTCAGGCTTGATTTAGAATTAGGCTAGGGTGAACTGCTGGCTTTGGATAGGCAACTTGGCTCTGGGAAGGGAAATGGAAAACTGGCATGGGGTTGCAGATGTATGAAGAGATTGTTGACACTAATGTTCTGGAAAGCTGGAGGCTTTTCTGGTTGAGCATTGCGCTGTATGAAAACAGTAACAGTCATGTATGAATAGATGCTTAATGTTTGCCTACAGATTGGTAATTAAGTTGAGCAAATGGTAGCAGACTTGAAAAGGTCTATCAAATCAAACCTGGGTGGTGGCAAACTCTCTGTCCATTCTGGTATCAGGATTTTCCAGCCCCTTGCTGCATGCCTCTTTCTATTTAGGGTGCCTCCTGGCAGATGATGGAAGCCAGTGGGCTCCCTTTGGGTCTATAATTGCCTGTATCTTTATCTTGATTCCCCCAAACCATCCTATTCAGACCACTCATTTTCAGCTGTACTTTGTGTATATTGCATTCTGGCCCTAGCCTGATAACTGGCTAAAGAACTTTGCCTGAAGAGAACTAAGCCTTTGAATCTTTGTTTCCCATCCTGGCTACTATTTAATCTGCTTCTGTATTCCTTCCCCCTCTAAGACACTTGATCCTCAACCCCATCCTGGTCAAATCTGTCTCTAATCTGAGGTGTACTCTTGGTTACAGCTACATCAATGGCATAATCTCAAAGCCAAAGTCAACCGTCTACCCAGGAGGAAGTTGTTAATATTCAGAGCAGGGTGCTGAGCACCTGGCCCACATGAATAACTCTCGGGGAAGATAGGGTTTTGAGAATAATAACTGCCATTTTGGGTGAGACTGAAAACTCAGAGCATTTCTTAGAAAATCATTTCCTAAGCATAGAGGCACAAATGGCTTGTTAATGGCACTATCAGGTTCTTGAAATCTGTGTACGTTTGATCCATTAGTTCAAACAAAGCCATTATGAAGTGATGTTTCTCTTTCAGTTCTGAGACTCCAGTAGTGGGTGGCTTCACTCTGGTTCCTTGCTATTTGTGACTCCTTCCTTGCCAAACTCAGATTATTAATATCTTCCAAAAAGTCAGAACCATACCTAATACTCTTGTCATGTGCTTGTTATTTTATTCTTACTCACTGATTCAATAGCTTTCCTCTTCCGTTGATCTTATTATGCCCCAGGATGCTCACAAAATATGAAATTAAATGAATAAAGGAGGCCATTTCACTCCATAGCCTAGAGACACATTTCCCTCCATTGGCAGTCCTTGGTGGAGTTATTTGACTATATATTTCAGTCCAAAACTTCGAGTGGCAAAACATGGAAAAAAATAGGGCAGTTTATAACTACAGTTTTACAATGAACATTTGCTCTACCAATTCTCTTTTAACAGAAAAAAATTTAAGAAATTCATGGATTTTTTTTTAGATGACATAATAGAGTCATGCCCTGCCTCCGTGGAGACCCTGTAACACCACTTGCTGCTGGTCTGGTCCTGTCTTAAGCTGAAAGCCTTAGGGATTGTGAGGGATAGAGAGTTTGTCTATATTTAAATTGCATCTAGAGTATATTTAGTCTGTAATGGGAATGCTTGAAGAAGAACTTTCCCTGGAGATTAATTTCCAGCTGCTGTTGATGATACTTTGGGCTCCCAAACACCTCCGGGTGGGCTTTTATTTCCAGGAAATGGCTGGTGTCTTAGTCATGACCACTGACATGATCAGCCCTTGCCTACTAAAATAGAACCTAGATTTGTGAACCTTTGATGGAAGCTTCTTCCTTGGCTGCCAACCAGATGATCTAATTTGGATAGGAATAAAAAAAAAAAAAAAAAACCACTGGCATGGTCCCCTTGGAGTGGTAAAGAGGACAGCTCATGAGGCCGCTGGAGTTCTTCCTAATCCCCGAATTCAGGAGAAGCCCTGACCCAGAGGGATGGGTTCCCTTGGAACTTCCCAGTAGCTTCATACTGCAGTGGCCACATGGAAAGGTCTGTCCTTTGGAAGCAAAATTGTTTAGAAAAGAACACTTAGCTGAAATTGGAATTTTATGTGGAGGGATGCGTATTTATGAATGATGTTACTTAAATGTCAACAACAGCTGCAGCAAATAAGCATATAGGCATGGTTCTTTGTCCTCCCTCAGAGTAAGGGTTTCACTTCTGTGAGCGATGTAGTTACAGATGACTATGAGACACTTGAAGAATACCAGGTCTGACCACAGAGGAAAAGTCACTGGCCCCAAATGCAGGCCTGTGCTGCTTCATCCTTTCTACGGCACCCATGTTCAGTGGATGCTTGCCTGCCCCTCCCTGCTACTTGTTTACTGTTGGAATCCGTTCTGATTGGTTGGTGCCGGTACTGTATACCAGTTGTTAAATATTTTGGACATTGACTCTACCTAACTTAGAATAGAATTGGTTAAGGAACATCCTTTTAAGGGATGTGAATGGGGCAGAGGAGATACTCCCATATGGGAGCAGTCCCAGTTCTGACAGCAGTCAATGGACAGGGGGTAGAATGATGAGGGGGAGTTGCCTCTACCACCTGTGCAGGGCACTCCCTGGATCTAAGCCTTTTCAAAAGGCTTTCTTTTTAAAGGGTTCTACAGTGGAAAATACACTAACATATGAAATCCAGGGAATGGGAGTGGGGTGGAATATGAGAAAGTCTGAGTTCAGGAGTTGATGGGAAGAGCAAGGCTGTGAGGCCAGGCAGGCACCCAAGTTTATGAGATGAGCAGAGCTGGCGTGTGACTGACTTGCCCCGATTGGTCATCTGTCACATAGTCAGGGCAGATGACTGCCTACGAGGCATCAAGTGATGGCTGACACAGTCTGAGGATCCTATTCTCTCTCTGGTACCCATGCAAGTGGCTGGTCCAGACTGGAACATGTCCTAGGGTGTGCCCTCGTTGAGGCTCAGCCCCTGTCCCTCACTTCTGCTCACCTCATTGCTTGTGAGAGTATTCAGAATGGACTCCACCAAATAAGTCACATGTGCTGGGAACACCGAAAGGGAAAAGATCACACTTGTTTTATATTGTGGCTATACCATATTGCCATCCCCTCAGCTTTCAACAGCTTTGATGTGTGAAAAAATTCAAGCATATGAGTGCTTGTGGTTCTGCCTGTCAGATTCACTCTAGTGCTCACAGGTGATCCAATGTAACAGGCTTTCTGGAAATGATGAGCATTTTGTTTTAGGATTCTCTGTGTAGTTTTTTCCTTGAGCAGAGGAATTGTCTACTCCATTCTGAGGTGTGGTGTTGAGTTGGGTTTTCTTTTTTGACGTCACGGAAGGAGTAGATGATTCAGGGACAAGCTGAGTTTGGATAAGATCAGTATTTTCCTCTTAATAAGCCACACAGCAGTGAGGGTGATAATGGAGATGGAACACTATTCAGAAAGCTTCACATCATCTCTGATCTTTTAGAATGAATGCCCTTGGCAGACTGCTTGTGATGGCATTTGGGGAGTTGGATGAAACATTTCCTGTTAGTGAACTGATTAATGTATATTTCTGGTTGAGGACTTTGACTTTTAATATGTGTGCAGCCAGTTTTCAAAACGTGATGCTCCAGTGCCTTATGGAAATAAACCCATGAAGACTGATGTAGCTTGCCTGAAAACTGGTTAGTATCCACCTGGGGGAAAGGATAGTTTCTTGTAAAGGAATCAGAGCACCATAGGGCTGGGGCTAGACACATCACTCTGAGGAGAAGGTCGGAGCTACAGACTCCTTCCTTGGATTAACTGAAAGGAAGTCCAGTAGAGATGGGGAAATCACAGTTAAAGCAGACACCTCACTCCACCATCTCCTCCTGTGACTTTTCTGTCCCAGCTAGGGTAAGTAAGCCTCACCAAGAGGCAGAATCTGCATAATGGCATGCGGAAAGAGACTTTTCTCCCTTAACTGTAACCTCAAAGCCTTAAAGCTGAGGGCAACGTGCATAACAAAGAAGCAACAATTCCACCCCAAACCCTTAAAGTTTATCCACAAGTTCGTACAAGGAACAGAGCTTGTTTCTGCACCCATGATCCAAGTCTGTCTCCTAGCTTGGAAGATTTGAATTTATTGGGTGAGTTATTTTTGAAGAGAATCTGTAAGAATTAAGCCAGTTGTGGGTTTCCTCTCCCTCGGGGAGGAAAAAGGAGGAAAGGAAAGCGTGCTGCCTCTTTTTGCTCCCATTCATTAGCTACACAAAGAGGATGCAATAAAAACCATGATCAATGTTTGAATTGAGAATGAGTCCCATTCCCTACCTGAGTATCTTCCTTCAGAGACTTACCAGTTTGCCTTGGGCTGCTGTAAGAGCACAGTTTACTAGAAAGGCACCTATCTCGTGTTCTCTGGAAAAGCCTAAAGGTGAGGGGTTGGCTAGAGCAGCTAGCAGTAGCAGGGCAAGAAGAGCAAGGATGGTGACAGAGAAAACCACACTTGACACTGCCTTGGTGGATAAGAAAGTAACCTCATGGCATCAGGCAAATGTGAGGAAGGATCCAGGATCAAGTCGTCTTAAAAACCTATCGTCTGGAACTAGAGTTTTCCAGAGATAGATTGCCAGGCCAGGAGCTTATTGGGCTGCGGGGGATCACAAAGATTTGCCAGGGGGAATAATTCTTCGGGTCAGGAGGTGGTTCTCACAGAAGGCCCCTAGACAGCCTTCAATGCACTGTACCTGTCCTTATAAAATAGAACCAGTATTTACATGATAGAGGCTCTTCAGGAGCCATTAGAAAACTACATACAGCACCACTTGAGTAAAAATTCCTTTAATCTTTTCTCTCTCATACCTCTTGTACCTGGAAGATCCAGAAGTTGGCATTCAGTGAAATAAGGTGAGAAAAGAGGTAAAGAGAGGAGCAGATAATGATTCACAAACCTGAAGTCATGACTAGGCTGAGTGGAGAAAGGTCTAAGGGGATGCAAAGATAAAGTTTCAGTTAGCAACGGTTTGGACTAGACTTTTTAAATCCCTTTTTAGTGGCTAAAATAAACTCAGAAAGGATGGAACCTCTCCCTGATACTGGTGGAAGGAAGAGAAAAGAAAACATTCCCTGTTTCTAGCATACCTGCTCACACCTTGAATGAACCTGATAAAAATCTGCATTCCAAATGCACTGGCACAGCTTACCTTCATTCTGAAGACAACTACCAATATAGCGGACGTTTCTGGCACAGAATTTCCCTTTCCACTTGGGACATTCAAGGGGAGGCAAGAATTCACCCAAGGGGGGCAGAAGAGTGGTGCTTTCCAAGGCAAGAGTATCCTGGGGAAGATCCATTCCAGATCATCGTATCCTCTCCAAAGCCAGGAGAGAGCTCGGGGCACGGACTGGACTTTTCCCAAGATATTTTCATCCCCTCTCCATGGACTCATAGAGCAATTCTTGCTGAGCCTGCGTTCTTCACAAGAAGGACTTTCCTAAAATGATCAGAAGGATCCAGTGGGGCTCCAGATAGGAAGGTGGGCAGCCGCCAGACAATCAGGCCTTTGGGGACTTGGCTGACATCTTTCATATAAATACCACCCCACTCCAGCCCAAGCCCTGAGAAGAATCCAGAAAACTCTAATTTTCTGTGTTCGTACTAAGGATCAAAGGTTTTGTTTCTTCTCTTTTCAGAGTTCATGTTAGGACAGTTACGATGAAGCCCAGACAAACAAGAAATAAGAAAACCTCCAATGAGCTTGCTTCATGAATGACAGGTCAACTATCATTCATGCTAATAGTCCTGGTTGGGTCTCTTCCTCTACTGCTTATGGCTCTACTTGACTGTCTCTCAACCTGCAGGCCATTTTCTCTGGTTGGATGCTGGCAGCTCCATCTTAGCTGTCTCAACAGAATATTTTCCAAAGAATAGTAAGGCACAGCTCTGACCCCTAGGGACTTAATGGAGCTGCCCTTTGACAGTCTTCTATCTCCAGATGGTCGTGTTGGCAGAGGAAGGAGAAACACAGGAGTAGGGTTTAAGACGTGAGGAACTCTGGGTTCTCTTTCCAGCTCTGCCATGGACATTCAATACAAACTGAGGTTCAAAGCTAAACATACTGCTGAAGGGAGCTGCTTCACGGAAGGCATTCAGAGTCCTTCTGGGAGCTGTGCTTATGTTGACTTTTGTTTTGGACAAAGTTAACTCCTAATACCCAAATGCTAGTCCAAAAGTAAGGTGTTTTCCTTAATTCTGAACCCAACCCCCAAATCCTGGTTTTTGATCAATTTTTTTTTTTTTTTCCTGGAGCTAATCAGATTTCCTATTACTAATGTAATATTTTAAATTACTTTCATGTTGAGTCAATAATTTTGTAATGGTAGGAGAAAAACATAGGAAACATGTTCTCAGATCCCCAAAATAGAAAAAGTGATTGGGTGAACCATTGCCCAAAAAAGACAGTGGATGAGGACATGGTGGCTGGCAGTTTTTGTTTTTGGAGGAACCATAGGATAAAACTTGCAGAACTTTTTTTTTTTCCCCTAAAGAAAGCTTGAATTCTTTACTCCGGTGTGTTTTTCTCTCATCTTGCTGTAAGCTCAACCTCAGCTGAAGAGACTGGGTTGGCCAGCTCATACTAGATTTAGTTTCAGTTGATGCTGTGAATTCTTGTGGCACATATCTCCTATGTGGTACAAATGAACATATCTCCTTTACTTTTATAGGCCTGGCATTAGTATTATTACTTTTGTGTTAAGAACCAAGAATGAAGGGGAAGTCTGTGGGGCATGAGGGTGGCAAAGATGGCACACTCTGCTTCCGGGGCACTGGTGACGTGAGGGCTGAGACTCTTCATGGTAATGGCACTGTGGCGGGCCCGGCTCGGAGTCTCGGGCTGCTGCTTTGTGTCTTAACACCCGTTTCTGGGCATGCCCGCCCCGCTTGGATGTGCCGGGGCTGGGCTGGGGGGCTACCGGCTTCACCATCCGGTCAGACATCGGACCTGCCCAGGGTGCCAACGACCCCGTGGACGATTGCCATGTGCCTCCCCTGCAGGGGGACTGTTGGGGACCGGATGGGGAGGAGCCAGGCTGCCAACAATGACGGCAAGGGCCTGGGTGACACCAGCTACGGCTGGTTCGATGGCTATGCCAGCAGCCTCTTCTCCAGCAGGCTCTGCGGGACGATGAGGAGGCGGATGCCATGTACCCAGTCCTGGACAAGAAGATGGCGCCGAGAGGAAGTTAGATGGGCGGACTCCGAGTTGTTTACAAGGAAACTTGATTGGGCACAGGCATCAGGAGAGATGACGTCAGCGCGTGGACCCTATGGAAACCGAGTGCATGATAGGGTAACCTTTAAAATGATTGGCTGGCTTCTCTTCCCCTCCTCTATAGCTTTGTGGTTTTTTGCTTTAAAAGAGATTTACTGCACAATAATAAACGAATTCCTGCTTGACTCGACTCCCTGCGGCATCTGATTGTCTCCAGGGTCAAGGGAGGCTGGGGGACAGGGCAGTGGCACACTTACCTTTCCTCGGACCCAGTCCATCTTCGTTCGGGTGGACTAAGACCCTGCAGAAGTCAGTTTAGTAGGGGAAGTGAATATTTGGAATGAAGAACCAAAGTGACTCCATTTTAAAACAATAAAAAAAGCAGCCTCCGTTTCCCATAGCAGACCCGAGTCCTTGTAAAAGCAGCCATTCAGGCATTCCGGAGATGTCAAAGCTCACCAGGGACAGCTAGCTCGGCAGACCAAGGACAGCACAGTAGAGATTGCTAAACAAAGTAACTCCCTGTGCCCAGAGCTCCGGTGCTGTAATCCCCTGCTGTAACTCCCTGTACTCAGAGCTTCCATGCTGTATGTAACTCTTTTTTCCTGCTGATGTAGCCCTTTTTTCCTTTAAAAACTCTCCCAAACAAAGACCAGGGCCTCACTCCTTCCTCCGCTGTGCCGGTTGGTTGGATGGGGTCCCTGTCGCGGCTTGTACTCTCGAATCAACCTTGCTTTTGCAGTTCGGTGTGATCGACTCTCTGGGGGTCCCTGCGGGGATCTAACGATCTGGGCACAACATATTTTTTGGTGCCCAACAGGAGTAGAGACTTCTCAAGCAGCCAAGAAGGCAAGGCTGAAGATCTTTGAAGGCAGAGTCAGCCCCCAGGCTCCCATCATGAGAGATTCCCACTCTTCTTACTGGGATCAGAATCTTGTACTGAGCCTGCAGTTTTCTGGGCCAATTGACAATTTTCTTAAGATAATTTGATTCTTCCAGGAGAAGAATGAACATACCTACCTATTTCCAAATACTCATTGGGATAGTCCACTTCAAACATTGGATAACCTAGATGGACTGCACTACTGGCCAATCACCAAGCTCTCTGGGAAATTCTTCCCATCAATATAATAGCTTTGAGTCTCAATGCTGGTTGAAATGTCTCCTGGTTTTATCACATTCCTTTTAGCACTGTGTTTTAGGTGCTGCCTACAGCTTCTCTTCTCTCATTAGGGGTTTCTTGGCCTCTACAACCAAGGCAGGTGGTGTACTTCTTACAGTGCCAACTTCTTCTCTGTCCTAGCTGAAGGTGTCACTTCCATCAGGATGGTAACTCAAAAGGAACATGTCCAGAGGGTCTTTCTTTGTTCTTTTGAAAGACAGAGTTTCAAAGAGAGGGGGAGGGTGTTGCAAGCGCCACTTGTCACATAGGTCAACGAGGCTAATGTGATGTGTTGGAGCATGGGGAAGAATCACACCGAATTGTGATATCCTTTTCAATATAATTTATTATTCAATACCACTCAGTGCATATATCCAGTGCACACATCTAAAGGTCAATACCACTAAATATATATTAGTCCACAGGTCATAACACATCTAAGAGTAAAACAATCTCCTAAAATATTCAGCAATAATAATAGGTATAAAGTATAAAAAGCATAATCAGTCTAATCACACATGGCTAATTTCATATATAGATTTCATAGTCACACTTAGTCAAACTCCTACTAAAAACGCTGAGTCCTCAGGGTTCATTTCACAGCATTTATAATATGAATTTTGACCATAAATGCTGCATTCTCTAGGTTTGTATCGTGGTCACAAAAATGAAAGCTAAAGTCCCAAGTCCAGAATCCGTTGCTCTCTGTTACCACTCAGAGAGACTGGATCTCAGTCACTTACAGATAGTCGAATGTAGAGATGTAGAAATTTGGTGATTCTCTGATGTTAGCTCCGGCATGGTTCAGCCAGTGAAGTTCTGTCCAGCGGAGTAGTGGGAAGAGTTTCGGCCAGTGAAGAATCGGGCAGAGTTTCGGCAAGATGCAGTGGATCCACTCAGCCATCCCAATGAGCCATGGCTCCCTGAGAAGATACCGAGCAGTTGTGAGGCTTGATTTTTATTCACTTTCTGTCGACAGGTTGAGTTGTCAGGTGTCACCAATCCCAGGTTAGCATTCCTGGGTGCCACCAATCCTGTGCCAGTATTCTTGAGTATGTTCGGGTGTCACCAATCCTGTGTTGGCAGTCTTTGGGTGTGACCAATCACGAGCCAGTACCCTTCTATCACTGGAGCTGCAGAAGCCTAATTAGCATATTAGAGGATGAAGTAATGCTGTTCAGGCTGTATCCACATGGCAGCTGCACTGTGCTCATGGATAAGGCAAAAGCTTTTGTCTGGCAGAAGTTTTCAGTGCTTAGCATAAGTGACTCCATTTTGGGTTTTGCTTTTCCTTGGGTTAGTGGTGATCCGTAAGTCTTTTTGGATTCTTGTGGGATTCCTCACAGGAGGGACACACACACACACACACAGGGTGTCCCACATGGGTGGCAGGGCCTAAGAACTTGGGCCACCATAAACTGCCTTGCCAGGAAAAGTAACAGCAGGAAGCTGGGTTGGAAGAGGAGTGGCACACACTTGAATGGGCACTCTGATACGGGATGTGGGTGTCCAAAGCGGCAACTTAACCCATTGAACCACAATGCCAGGGGTCATATGTTGAGATCAATAATTTCTGAAGTTCAGAAATTTTTCTATCAAATGGTCCTTATCCCCAGAAACTATAGGGAGTCTTTGCAGAATTTCACTCTTTCAGTTATGTGCAGTCGAGACTCTCACACACAACTCTGAGACAGTCAGTACAAAGAACCATGCACTTGGCAGGAAGTATGCAAACACAATCATTAAGTGATCCAGTTATAGTTTCATTTGTTTTCTGTGTCAGTGACCATGTTCCCTGGGCATAGAAGTTAAGAGTTTGAATTCAATGCAAGGCAGATGAACAAATATTCATTGGGTTTTTACAATGGCCAAAGAGTTATACTAAGCCTCCTAAGGAACCCAATAATGAATAATGTAGCTTGATAAGATCCAGCGAAAAGAAATGTGAAGACCCACTGAACATTGAATTGAACCAAGGCGGATGGGGAACAAGTATTAGAGAAAAAGCTACAGAATACTCTCATGCAAAAGCACAAGAATAAACATCCCTCATGAATCGCCTTTGTTCATAGTTCAGGGAGTAGAAATGACGCTGAGAGTGACATAAAAAGGAAGATTCCCAAAGGAGGGGAAGAGCCATAGCAGCTGTGTGAGTTATCAGGTAACATGGAAATGTCCTGCGTGGAGGACAAAGCCCAGGTGCACTCTGGTTCAAGGCGGTGGATTGGACGCACTTGTGTACTTTTATTCTTTCCTGAAACACTTCTGAAAACTTTCAGTGAAATCATCTTTAAGGGTATAAAGTAATAAATATGGGAAGCAGGTACCCCCAATAGGAACAAACGTCACAAATTAATGGAAAATGGAAAGATGATCATGTTTTACAAGAAATTTTTGATCCTCATATTTGTAAAGACCCTGAGCAAGGACCTGGATATGTTTAAATATTTAAAAGTTACAAATCTAGCTAGCAAACTCCTATAGTTTATCCTCCTACCTTGACAAATACACCCTGTAACCACATACTTAAAATATTTATGCCCTTATTCATACCAGTTAATATCAAACAACTGCAGAGACAGCAACTTTCAAATTAATCCGATTCAAAGTTGTTGTCTGGCTTTGGGAAGAGGTGATCATGCACACATACAGGAACTCCCCAAGCACAGCGCAAGTACAGCTTTGTGAAAAGCCCTTCCCTGTCCAGCCCTCAGACCTAGGGAGTGTGTATTGGCAATGTAGTCTGTCGGACTGACTCACTCAGGAAGAAATCTGTGCAGGCCGTAGATGTTCTGACTGTTTGGAAAGGAAATGTGGAGATCCTGTGCAAACAGAGTGGGATCCCAAAGGGGATGGCAAAGACCCCGAATAGGCATACCTCTTGCTTCAAGAAATATTTGCCTCCTTGGGATAGGACTAGCTTGGATCTCTAGGCCTTCTCTTGCCCAGACCTGAGGCAATGATAATGGGGTAGGCTAGAGCCCAGAGTAACAAAATTTCTCAAACTGGAAAATCAAACGACTGAGGAGAAACTGACTTAGCAGACACAAAAAGGCTCAATTCTCAACCAAGTAAGGAAAAGGAAGAAGCAACCTGGTTTACACAACATCTTCAAAAGGCACTGAGAGGAGGGACTTCCAGAAGTGAGGATGTCAACAAAAGAGATATTTAGGAAATGGTGAGTGCTCCAGATCCCCTCCCCTACTCCATACTTGTAGGACATCCACTCTTCTCTCACCCAGGAACAAAACGGCCTGTGTACCAGGAGCAGCTAGGCACATTGAAGGCAGGGTGCCACACTGAATTATGAGGGTTAAATCCAAACATGTCAGTGAGCCCTTATTACTTACAGCCATTTTCCTCCATTCTGTTCAGGAACGTTGGCTGGCATGGGGGCAGAAAATTGGAAGATCATTGGAAAACAGGACTAGACCTCACTGTCAACAAACTCCCCTCATCTGGTTAGTGCCTCTAGTAAGCATCCTAGTGTTCCTTGAGAGCAAGCAACCAATGGTTAGCAGAGATGTAAGGAAGGTTTCCAACAAGAAAAATAACGTGAGGAAAACATTCTGGAAAAAATCAAATATGCACGAAGAAAAACCTAAATAATATCTTCAAAGAAATTTAATAAAACAAAAAGATAGCACCTGTCTCTGAAGGACAGTTTCCCATGAAAATAAAAGTTCTGAGGGCATAGAGGATCTCTTAAAAACTTGCTGTTGAAAAATAAAATTCAAAGAAGAGTTAGAAAATTACATTATGGGAAGTTCTTCAGGAAATAGAATAAAATGGCAAAGGTATAAAAGTAGGAGGGAAAACAAAATCATAAAAGAAGTCCAAGTGGTCCAAAGTGTGGATATCAGGCATTGAGAGGATGATGACGACAACAGCAATAAACAATGAGAGGATATAATCCACTGAATAATTACCAAAAAATCCCCACAGGAAAAAAGACACAAGTTTCCAGATTTAAGAGCTCCCCAGTGTTCAGGAAAATGAATGAAAATAGAACCACATTGAGATAACCCTGATGATGCATCGAATTACCAGAGCAACAAGAAGAAAACGCCCCAAACTTCCAGGGAGCTGGAAGAGAGAAAAAAGCATCCCCTCAAATCCAAAAATTGAAAAGCATACATCATGCAATAGAACTTGGCTCCACAGCAGCACTAGAAGCTAGCAGATACTAGAGCAGTGACTACAAAATTCTGGAGGAAAGCAGCATTTGGAGCCAAGAATCTCATGCTCAGACCTGCTACTAATGAACGTAAGGCTAAAATCAAGGCATGTGAGGTCTGTAGATTTTACCAATCTATGTAACCCACAGGAGGATGGGCACCTTCAGAAAAGGGGAGCCAGCCTAACTTTCATGTGTTAGAAAAGTAATCCCCAAGTTCACGTGGTGATGGTATTTGGAGGGGGAGACTTTGAGAGGTAGCTGGGATTAGTCAAGGTCCTCATAGTGGGGCCCCGTAATGGCATTGCTGGCTTTATAAAAAGAGGAGGAAATACTTAAACTGGCACATTTGCTTTGTCTCTCCTTATGGTGCCTACGCCTTGTTATGATGCAACAGGGAGACCCTTACTAGAAACTGAGCAGATGCCAGCACCATGCTCTTGGATGTCCCAGCCTCCAGAATCATGAACGGAACAAACTGCTCTTATAAATGAAACAATAATATGGGGCCAGGGTATGACATGTCAAAGACTATTCTACGTGTTTGTCACACTGTTTCCTCTTCCTAACACACAGGAAAATTATATTTCCCAGCACTCCTTGCAGTTATGTTGGAGTCACATGACTGAATTCTGGGTAACAAATGTTGGGAGAGGTGATGTAACCCCTCTCTGGTCTGGGCCTTAACTGTAACCGGAGTGCTCTTCTGGACTCTTTCTCTCCCATGATGACTTTGAGGCTTCATGTTCCAGACGACTTTCCATGAAAGAGCCAGCCACCTGACCTGCACAGGGCTATGACATAGGCCACAAACATTTAGTAAGTGGAGCCACTATTTGGAGTCTTTCTGTTGTTAACGACTAGTGCTGTTTCCCCACACTCATAGAGAATGAATGCTAATGGAAAAGAAACTCTAATTGTGCAGCGTTTGCTTATATGGCACCAAAGCAGCAACATCAGGAATTGGAAAAAAGGGGATCCAGATTATATAATGGCAAACATTTGATCGAACTGTCACTTGCCATGATGTGAGAACCAGCAACCCAAGAACTGGTTTCAAACCAGGTGTTGTGTGCTCTGGGATTCGCTTGGCACATCGTTAGAAGAAAGAGATGGCCTTAGTAAACAATTGATTGGTCTCAAGGAGAAAAAGAAAGGAGTAAAAAAGGGTAAAAAGTTTGAGTCCATAGAGCCATCTGCTTGTAAAGCACAAAAGGAAAGAGGTTTAATACTTCTGTGTAGAAGAAGTGACTTGGGTGTGATGGTCTCAGCAGAGCCTGACAGGCTCAGTGTTGTTGTCATTAAACCAGGAGAAAAATGCCAAGGGAGAAGGAGATGAGAGCCGCAGACTCTTAGAAAGCAGAACTACATCTAGGAAAGAACTCTGGGCATGGTTGCTGCACACGAGTCTGATTGAAAAATATATACACAGCAGAAACGTAGGCTTTTGCAGGAATCACATTGCTGGAGAAACCTTTAGTCTGATGTAAGAAATGACCCTCAAACTGAGACTTAAACCAACCCTGTGGCCCAACCTCCACAAGCAGGCCAGGCATGGAAACGATTCAGATACGTGGGACGATCTCCTATTGTCCAGAACTCTGTCCTAAGACTCCCTAGACAGTAAGGGGAATTGGGACACGTGGTTTTCCTGCAAGCTAGGATGAGGAAATGGCAGGGGAGCTACATGCCTGGCCTCTAACAATATCATATGCCAACCTCAAGCTCCGTCTCCTGCTTCACAGGCAACTTTGGAGGCAATGGTTCTGTTGGACTTAATCAGAAGATTGAAATTCATGCCCAGTCACAACTGACTGTGATGAATATGAGAAATGAAAAATATACTGTGCAAAGTCTTAAAAGGTCAAGGTCTGTATCAGCTCACACTTCCTAACTCTAAAACATGTACTGGAATTGGGAGGTACAATACGGCAGGAAGGCTTGTAAAATCCCCAGAATGAATGAAATATACCAAGCATTTGAGGCTATCACTCTAGACTAGGGCAGGTCTGAGGGCACTGGGAAGACCTGTGCAGTAAGATGAAACTGATGGAATATTTCATGTGACGATCTCAAGGCGAGACTTAAAGCTCTGCTGGGAAATTTGAGGTTGAAGAAAATCTAAATGTGATGGAGGGAGAGCAAAATGTGTTTCAAACAAAGGGAAAAATGCAGTTTGCTACATGTCTCTCTTATGAATAGCATGTGGAGTCATAATTTCATAAGCGCTGATGTAACTGTTGAAGAAAAGGAGGTGGAGATAGAAATGTGCAAGTGTTGGTGAGAGCAGGAGAGACAAAGGGGGTTGGTTTCCAATATAAGCAAACTAAGGAATAATTCCCCAAACTAAAAGATGTGTTATTTCAAAAACTCCTGGAAAAAATGGAATTAAAATGAGCTTATCTTTTAAGTTTTTCTTAATACACATTTTCTGTGAACCTTTTGAAGACCACTTCATCTGTAGCAATAATCATCATGCTTTTCACAGATAAAAAATCAAAAGAAACTTTTGACAGAGAAGAAAAAATTCTCAACAAAACTATTTTCCATTAATTTCAGTGAGCTTCCTGCCAGTCACCTTGATGGTAACTATACTTCAGTGAATCTTTTAAGAGAAATGAGCCTGGTAGTGTTGGAGAAACAGGAAAGTCCTAACAACCAAATTACTCATCGCCCTATTTATTTACATTATTTAGTTTCCTGTACAACTTCTGACCTGCATAGATGGCTAACAAATGACATGCCTGTCAATGGTTTCTTCCTTATTAGACAACACTGTGAAACCAGTCATGGTATATCAGCACAAACAAACCACTGTTGTTACGGACAAGTGTTCTCTGCATCTCTTTCTACCATTATTCAGTCAGGGGTTGGCAAACTCCCAGGAGTCTTAAAAAGTTAATGGAAAATGTATATTATGAAAAATCTATGCACAGATATTGAATTCTATTTTCAACAAAATAAATTCATACTAATTTGTTATATCAATTTGAAAAGAACACTTCTCAGAGCAACATAAATTCTGTTGAAAATAGAACAAAAATCAAATTTATAGTGGGTGAAAGAATGGTGAAATCATTGATGCTTTGTAAAAAGTTCATGAGGATAATGCTCCAAAGAAATCAGTAGTTTACAGATGGATAACATTTTAAAAAGGGACGAGATGTTGTTGAAGATAGTCTGCAGCAGTAGACCATCCATATCAATTTACAAGGGAAAGTTTAATCTTGTTTGTGCCTTAATTGAAGGGGAATGACAACAGCAGAAACAACAACCAGTACCCAGAACCTCAGACGTCTCAATTGGTTCAGCTGACATAATTATGACTGAAAAACTAATGTTGAGCAAACACTCTGTTGGACAGGTGCCCAAGCTGTTGCACCCAGATCTGCTGCTTCCAAGAGCAGGACTTTTGATGGAACATTTAAACAAGTGGGATCAAGATGTTGAAGCATGTCTTCAAAGAATTTAGTAGGAGAAGAAACATGGCCTTAGCAGTAAGATCCTGAAGACAAATCACAATCAAAGCAATGGCTACCAAGAGGTGGTCCAGCAGAAGTGCAACGGTTAGCCAAGATCAAAGGTCACGGCAAACTTTTCTTCTTCTTTTTGATGATTAAGGCATTTTTGCATTGACTTACTGGAGGACCAAAGAACAATAGCACCTGCTTATTATGAGACTGGACATAGTGAGCCAGATGGTTAGCAGAAACTTGCCCAGGAAAGCTTTACCAGAGAGCTCTGCTCCACTAACACAATGTTCCTGCTCGTTCCTCTCATCAAATAAGATAATTCTGTGAGCGCTTCAATGAGAAATCGTGAGATATCCACCTTAGAGTCCTGATTTGGCTCCTTCTCATGTCCTTTTGTTTATTGATATTAAAATCTTTAAGGGACACTCATTTTTCTTCAGTTAATAATGGGGAGAGAGAGACAGAGAGCGAGGTACAGAGAGAGAGAGAGAGAGATAGCGCACATTAATATGGTGAAATACCCAGTACCCTCAATTATTTAACTATGGACTAATGGTTGGAATTTTTGGTTACAAAAGTGTCTTGAACTTATGGAGCTTATGTTGATAAAGTTTGTGGTTAAAATTTTTATCTTTTAAAATATTGAGAGGAGCCGGCGCCACAGCTCAATAGGCTAACCCTCCGCCTGCGGTGCTGGCACCCCGGGTTCTAGTCCCAGTTGGGGCACCGGATTCTGTCCCGGTCACTCCTCTTCCTGTCCAGCTCTCTGCTGTGGCCCGGGAGTGCAGTGGAGGATGGCCCAAATCCTTGGGCCCTGCACCTGCATGGGAGATCAGGAGAAGCACCTGGCTCCTGGCTTCGGATCAGTGTGATGCGCCAGCCGCAGCACGCCGACCCCAGCGGCCATTGTGGGGTGAACCAACGGAAAAGGAAGACCTTCCTCTCTGTCTCTCTCTCTCACTGTCCACTCTGCCTGTCAAAAAATTAAAAAAATATATTGAGAGGGGAGGGAGAAGAAGATGGAGAGAGAGAGAGAAAGAGAGAGAGAGAGAGAGAGAGAGAGAGAGCAAGCTACCATCTACTGGTTCATTACTCAAGTGCCTGCAACTGCTGGGACTGGGCCAGCCTGAAGCCAGGACCCAGGGCCTGAGTCCAGGTGTTCCACATGGGTGGCAGGAACCCAATTACTTGAGCCATTCTTACTGCCTCCCAGTATCTGCATTAGCATGAAGCTGGATACAGGAGTCCGAACCTGGAATTGAACTCAGGTACTCCAGTGTGGGATGTGAGCATCCTAACTGCTACGCTAAATACTCGCCTCCATTTTTACCTTTTAATTCCATTTTTCATGAGCTTTTTAACATATCCTCTTATAATGAGAGAAATTATATTGAAATTAAATATACTTTCATAATATATTCCAAATATGCTGGGTTGAATGATGTAATATGTGAAAACACATGAAAGTGACACCAATTTTGTTCTATCCTTTTCCTTCTCTGTATTTGGCCATGGCCTGTATTCAGGGTGTTCCGTAGAAGGCAGAATGGCACCCAAAAGTATCCAGATCCTGATCCCTGGTAGTGGAATATGTTACATTACATGGTTAAAGGGAATTTGCAAATGTAATTAAGACTATAGACTTTAAAATGGGCAGATTATCATTGATTATTCAGGCAGGCCTAACTTAATTCCCCAAGTCTTTAAAAGCAGTGAGCTTTCCTAAGCTGGAGAAAGAAGACGGTAGTAGAAGGAGAAGACAGAGGGGTTTGATGCATGAGTTTCACTCATGGTCAAGGCTCTAGAAGCTGAGAACAACCGCTAGCTGACAGGAAGGAAACCAGAACTTCTGTCCTTCAACTGAAAGGAACGGAATCCTTCCAACGAAATGAATGAGCTAGCAAGTGTATTCTCTCCAGAGCCTACACAGAAGTCAGGGCTGCCCAGCACTTTGATTTTGGTCATAAGAAAGAGGAGAGAAACCAGCTGATCCCATCCTAAAGAGCTGTGATTTTTCTGAAGGACAGGACTGAGATAATACCTTTGTGTTGCCTTAGCTGCTGAGTTGCTGGTAATTTGTTGTGGCAGCAATAGAAAATGAAGACAGACCCTCCCAGTTTTCAGCAATGAGCTTGTTGCCCTGTTGATTTTCAGTTTCATTGTACCTGGGAAAGTGGTCCCTGCAGAGGAAAACATGACTTTCATGTTCTCGTCGCACAGTGGGCTCCTGTCTCATTGTTGTAATGACTCCAGTAGCATTCAATAGAAATAAAATGAATTTCAAAAAGATACTTTTTAAAAACCCTTGACTTAGGCCGGCGCCGCGGCTCACTAGGCTAATCCTCTGCCTTGCGGTGCCGGCACACTGGGTTCTAGTCCCGGTCGGGGCACCGGATTCTGTCCCAGTTGCCCCTCTTCCAGGCCAGCTCTCTGCTGTGGCCCAGGAGTGCAGTGGAGGATGGCCCAAGTGCTTGGGCCCTGCACCCCATGGGAGACCAGGATAAGCACCTGGCTCCTGCCATTGGATCAGCGCGATGCGCCGGCCGCAGCGCGCTACCGCGGCGGCCATTGGAGGGTGAACCAATGGCAAAGGAAGACCTTTCTCTCTGCCTCTCTCTCACTGTCCACTCTGCCTGTCAAAAAAAAAAAAAAAAAACCCTTGATTTATTTTTTAAGTGGCCTGGGTGGGTGGGAGAATGAGGCCTAGGCTACCATCCTAGAAGATCCGTAGCTACAGCTCTGGGAAACAAGTCCCTGACACTGGACTCAACATAATTTAACTGAGGACTAGCACCTTCACAATGGATGGGAGAAGTGAAATTCTACTTTACCGAACAAATCTTAATGCCCAGCAGGTCAAGCCTGCCACAGGATCAGAAAAACACTCAAAAGAGTTCTTTAGGGATGGGCATCGTGGTGTGGAGGGTTAACCTGCCACTTGGGACACCCACATCCCATATCAGAGCTGGGTTGAGTCCCAGCTCTTCTGCTTCCAATCCAGCTTCATGCTAATGTATCCGGGGAGGTGGCAGATGATGGCCCAAGAACTTGAGCTCTTGCTACCCATGTGGGAGTCCTAGATGGAATTCCTGGATCCTGCTTTTGTCCTGGGCCGTCTTTTGTTTTGTTTTGTTTTAGAAAGCTTTCATTTAATAAATATAAATTTCATAGGTACAACTTTTGGAATATAGCAGTTCTTCCCCCCATACCCACCCTCACACCCACAAACTGTCCCATCTCCTACTCCCTCTCCCATCTGGGCCAGTCTTGACTATTCTGGGCATTTGGGGAGTGAACCAGAGGATAAAAGATCTCTCTTTTCTCTTTCTGTAACTCTCTTTCTGTTACTCTGCCTTTCAACTAAATACATCTTCAAAAGCAATAACAAAAGGAGTTCTTTACTACAGCATTCAGTCTCATTCCATCCTCTGCCCATTGTGGAAGATTTGTGAATACTCCTTGATCTATCAATTTCATCTCCATAGGTCTAAAGTCTTATGTTCTTAGTCCGTTTCCTACATTGATTCCTCTTGCAGTATACTGGGAAAATCACCCCTCACATTTAATTTCCCATTTCTGCCCTACCTACCCAACTCCTCCATTTTCTTTTAAAAAGGTGTATGTATTTATTTGAAAGGCAGAGTGGAGAGAGAAAGAGGGAGATCTTCCATCTTCTGGTTCATTCCCCCAAAGGGCCACAATAGCCAGGCCTGAGCCAGGCTGAAACTAGGAACTGGGACCTTCATCCTAGTCCTCAACATGGGTGGCAGGGGCACCCAAAACACTTGGGCCATGTTCTGATGCCTTCCCTGGCACATTAACAGGAGGCTGGACTGGCAGAGGAGCAACTGGTACTTGTACCACAACACTGTCCCCATGTTCAGTTTCTTGGTCCCAGGATCCTACCTCATCTTCTTTGCAGCCACTGGCTAGTCATTCAGAGCCACCGGATTCTTTAGAGGTGGTGGTAAAGATTGGGTATATAGAGAGGACTGAGCTCTTGAGATCCCTTGGGTAAGAGCAAAAGAGAAGCAGGCCTTTGACAATGCCAACATGAACCTCCTTTTCTCATAATTCCAATAATTATGTTCAGAGAGTCTGATTCCATCACCATTAAAAAAAAAAGATTTATTTTATTTATTTGAAAGAGTTACAGAAAGACGTAGAGACACAGAGAGAGGTCTTCCATCCGCTGGCTCACTCCCCAGATGGCTGCAATGGCCGGAGCTGTGCAGATCCGAAGCCAGCAGCCAGGAGCTTCTTCTGGTTCTCCCACACAGGTGCAGGGACCCAAGGACTTGGGCCATCTTCTACACTATCCCAGGCCATAACAGAGAGCTGGATCGGAAGAGGAGCAGATGGGACTTGAACCGGTGCCCATATGGATGCTGGTGCTTGAGGCCAAGACTTTAACCAGCTGCGCCAAAGTGCTGCCCCCCCCGCCCCCACCATCTTAAGTTGAATTACCTACATTATTCCAGCTGTGTTAGGTGCCATGACCTGTGACAGCAACTGCAGAATGAAGAACTATGAGACCTTAGTGGAACTTGAAGAAAGAGGCCTTGTGGACAGAGGAGACTGTGACCTCAGCCAGTGGATGCTGTCAGACCATGGGAACCCCATGAGGAGAGAGCTGGGGGATATACACTCTGACTTGACTTTATTTCCTCTACCCAGTCTTCTTCAGGGATTCCCACTAGCTGTGTCCAACTAGAAGCTATAGGAAATGGCAGCCCTCTCATTTAGTCCCTATCAGTCTACCAGGGCCCAGGCAGCTTGGAGGGTGAGTCTGCAGATGAAAGGGCAGGTATTTGGCAGCCTTGAATAGCTTAAGACTAGAGGTAGTCGTGAACCAATAAATCTCACTGGGGAAGATCCTAACGCTCAGGGATAGCAGGAGCAAGGGTGCAGTGGTGGCTATGTTCTCAGGCACCTAAAATCTGTAGGGGGCTGGTGCTATGGCATAGTGTGTTAAGCTGCCGCCTGCAGCACTGGTATCCCATATGGGTGTTGGGTTCGAGTCCTGGCTGCTCTACTTCTAATCCAGCTCCCTGCTAATGTGCCTTGGAAAGCAGAGGAAGATGGCCCATGTCCTTGGGCCCCTGCTTCCATGTGGGAGACCCAGAAGAAGTTCCTGGCTCCTGGTTTCAGATTGGCCCATCTCCAGCTATCACAGCCATTTGAGGAATGAACTAGTGGATGGAAGATTCTCTTTCTCTCTCTCTTTGTCTCTGTCTCTGTCTCTCTCTCTGCCTCTGCTTCTGCCTCTCCCTCTCTGTAACCCTGCCTTTCAAGTAAATAAATAAATCTTTAAATAAAATCTGTAGACTACTATGAGGGAACTGACAAATGGCATCATAGCTAATGGCTTGCCCTGGGGCACTGTGACACATCCTGGTAACTACATTGACTTCAGGGGATATACAAGAGTACTTCTAAAAGGTCACAGGAAATGGAATTTAAAATAAGTTTATTTGGGTGTATTTTTAAAAATCCATATGTATTTTTTCCATAATCTACATTTTCCAAGGAGTTTTTGAAGACCCCCTCATATGCATGATGTCAAACTTTTGTGCATCAAAATAAAGTTGTCTTTTGAATCCATTTTTCCATGATACATGGGCACTTCAGGGAGATCCCTCTCTTCATGACTGTTGCTTTTTGTGTGGCCTGAAAACCGTGTGTGTGCATGCATCCATTTATTGCTAGGGAACCAAGGGATGGAAAGTACACGGAGCTTTTTGGGATTGTTGTCTTATTCACAAATATTACTTTTACTCTGGGAATAGTCCTTAATATATAGGAATTGGTTCTTTAGTGGTACATAGATACTAAGGAACACTGCCCCTTCAACTACAGTTGAATGATTCAGGAATGAGTACCTGACCTTTGTCAGGTCAATTTGTAATCCTTCCAAATATTTTCCTTGCTGGAAATATGAAAAAAAGTTTCTTTCTAGTCAGGTTGAAAGAGGCTTTACTAAATGGGAGATTCAGCACTTGTTGGATGCACTATTTCCTGCCCTGTGGAGGAAGCCATCTGCTTTGAGAGGACAGAGTCAACTCATAAGAAGCAGAAGCAAGACACAAACAAGAGTCCAGGAAACGCTCAGTTTCAATCACTGCTAAGTCCAGCTGCACCTCTGACCTTACATTTTTTTTAATTTTTGACAGGCAGAGTGGACAGTGAGAGAGAGACAGAGAGAAAGGTCTTCCTTTGCCGTTGGGTCACCCTCCAATGGCCGCCCCCGCCAGCGCTCTGGCCGGTGCACTGCGCTGATCCGAAGCCAGGAGCCAGGTGCTTCTCCTGGTCTCCCATGCGGGTGCAGGGCCCAAGCACTTGGGCCATCTTCCACTGCACTCCCAGGCCACAGCAGAGAGCTGGCCTGGAAGAGGAGCAACCGGGACAGAATCCGGCGCCCTGACCGGGACTAGAACCCGGTGTGCCGGCGTCGCAGGCAGAGGATTAGCCTATTGAGCCGCGGCGCCGGCCCTGACCTTACCTTTTGATCATTCAATCTTTTAGTAAGGTAAGTTACCCCTATTGTTCTTTCAATAAACATTTCTTGGGGAACAAATCTTGAATTTAATTTTTTAGAGTCCTAACTGATAAAGTGTTGGTGCCGTTGATAGCCCAGACTGATCCCACTATCCATGATGTGTATCGAAGGATAGGAAGGCAGAAGCTAGAGAAATCCACAAGGACAAGGGCTGTGCGATGAGAACTTTGGACAGAGCTTTGACTTGGAAGGATGCAGGAGAGGGTCTTTTGTTTCACAGTATTCCAGGCAAGGCAAATAACATGGGAAAAAGAATGGCGGTCTCAATAATTCCACAGATATATTTACAGAGATTAGTTGGAGTCAAAACACATCTAGTGGGAGACAGCTCCCCCCCCCCCCAGCCGCAGCACCCCCGAGCCGGCAGTGCCCGAGGAGGCCCGGGAGCCCGGCAGCCCCCGCAGCCCCCGGGGGCGGACAAGGCCTGGAGCAGCACCTCAGCCTAGGGCGGGGGAGGCAGGACTCGGCCGGAAAGCCGTCTACACCCGCGGGAGGGGGAGCCGGCGCTGCCGCTGCACGGACCAGGACCTGCGCCGGGCGCCCTCCCCCGCCTGGTGCTCAGCCCCCGGCCAGGTGCCCGGCTCCAGCCCTGCCCCCTGCGCGGCGGCCTCTCCCTGGCCCGGGGCACAGGACCGGGCAGTGCGGCCACGTCTTGGTGCTTCCTCGGCCGCTTCCCGCAAGGCGCAGGGCCCGGAGGGATCCCGGTCTCCGCCCCGGTGGCAGACGCCGGGGCCTCGGGCTGCCCACTCTGCGGGGGCCGGGCTCCGAGGACGGCCTGTGGGGGTCACAGACGAGGCTGCGCCCCGGCCCGGCTCCTCTCGGGGCCCAGGGGGTGCCAGCCGCCCGCCGGGGAGGTTTAATAAAAGGTCAGGGCTGCACGCGCGGTGGTGTCGCCTGGTGGGGGGCGGGCCCGCTCGGCCTCTCCCTGCACTCCCGCGCCGCCACCCACCGGCAGGGCTGAGCCGCCCACGCGGGAGCGCGGGCTGTGCGGGCCGGCGTGGCGTCCTCTACCTTACCGGCTCTCTGGGCCCAGGACAGACGCCCACGGGGGAGCCCGCAGGCGCGCGGGCACCAGGTCGGAGACGCTCGGGTCCCCTCCGCGCGTCCGCGGGACACGGATACACCGGCCCCAGACGCGCCCGCCCTCCACGCCGAGGCCAACATCTCTGGGTGGGCGGCCGGGTCCGAAGCAGCAGTGGGGACGCCCCTGGACGCCGAGGCCGGTCTGCGCCTTCCTCGAAGCCGTGTTCCACTCCGCTGCGGGGCGGGGATTGTGGCCCCGTGTTGGGGCCTAGGGCCGGGCTGGGGCTCGGTGGCGCGGTGCACCGGGCGGGCTGGCATGTGTCTGCCTCTGTTGGATCTGAGAATTAAATGTAGCTTTTGATACTCGGGGGAAAAAAAAGGAAAAAAAAAAAAAGGAAAAAAAAAGAAAAAAGAAAAGGAGCTTTGAAGGACCCTTATGGGGGAGAGGGACAAGAAACTAGGCCTGGGCAGATATCAGGGGCTTCTTAAGAGGTTAGATGTTCCCCAGGGTCCAGCGGGCACGTTCTCTGGGAAGGAAAAGTCTATCCCCTTTAGAGAACCTCTAGGCATGCCCAGAGCAGAGCTGCCACTCCCCCTTCGGAGAGTCTCAGTACTCTCCTCAGCATTCTCCTCAGCTGGTTCCCTCAGCACTCTCCTCAGCATTCTCCTCAGCTGGTTCCCTCAGCACTCTCCTCAGTACTCTCCTCAGCTGGTTCCCTCAGCACTCTCCTCAGCATTCTCTTCAGCTGGTTCCCTCAGCACTCTCCTCAGCATTCTCCTCAGCTGGTTCCCTCAGCACTCTCCTTAGCACTCTCCGGTATGCTAATTGTCCCTCCGAACCGGCCAATCCCATATGCTAATTTGTTGACTATATAACCTGTGTGAAACTGCCGCTCAGGGCTCCTCACCGCCTTAGGTGGGGGCCCGTTTGCGCAAACGTACAATAAATACCTCATGCTTTTTGCATCAACTGGTCTGGAGTCTGGATTTTTGGGTGTCCTCTCGAGCAAGTGGGCATCTCTACAACTGAGAGGTCCAACATTTTGGCGCCCAACGTGGGGCTCGAGGTCGCCCTCAGACCCATTCTCTGCAGGACCAGTTGGAGGTATAATTAAGTGTTTTCTGTCTGTTGTTCTTTGTCTTGAGTATTCTGACTGGATTCTGACTGAAGTATTCTGACTGGCCAGTATCTGACCTGACTCTGTGGGACCAGTGGGGGAGGCAGGCGTGCCCTGCAACCCCTGGTCCGTTCCGGACCAGTGGGGGAGGCAGGCGTGCCCAGCAACCCCTGGTCCGTGCCCCGGAGGACGCTCCGGGATGAGAGGGGAAACCCTCGGTCCGTTCCCCCGGAAGACGCACCCGGGGTGGTCTGGAGGTGGGTCGGAGACCAAGTCTCCCTCCTTCCCGGGGAGGGCTGGTCAGGTAGCCGCTCCCAAAACTATTTTAGCCATGTGGTTTGTCTTACTTATTGTATATGTTTGTGCATTGGCTGTTCTTTTTGTTTGGGCTAAAATCCTTGCACACATGGGTCAACAAATAACCACCCCTTTAAGTCTCACTCTAGATCACTGGAAGGACGTTCGAGAACGCGCGCGCCACCTCTCATTGGAGGTTAAAAGGAAACAATGGGCAAAATTCTGTTCCTCAGAGTGGCCGGCCTTCGAGGTCGGCTGGCCAAGGAACGGCACTTTTAACCTCGATATTATTTTACAGATTAAGGCACGGGTCTTTCAGCCAGGATCAAATGGACACCCTGATCAGGTGCCCTACATTACTACGTAGGAGGATCTTTCACGTAATCCTCCTCCCTGGATAGAACCCTTCTCCTTCCCGACGGAGCCCATGCGGACCCTGTTACCCCCTCCTCCTATCCCGGTTGTGCCAACCTCCTCCCTATACCCTCTGAAGGAGATTCGAGATCCAAAACCTGACAAGCCACCGGTTCTTCCGGCTGATCAGGACTTTCTGCGCTTTGACTCTCCCCCACCCTATCTTCCCGGCCAGCCTGCTCCCCCGCAGGAACTTCCACAACAACCAGAGCGGGATGTGCAACCTTCTGCACCACCCCTTGATTCCACGAGGGCAGGGGAAGAAGTCTCAGCGCCTCCCCCGCCCTCCAGCCGCCTGCGCCTCCATCAGGGGCAGGCAGGGGGCTCGGGAAGCGTCTGGAATTCGCAGGCTTTTCCTCTTCGCTCGGTGGCTGGCCAGATGCAGTACTGGCCATTTTCTGCTTCCGATCTTTATAATTGGAAAACCCATAACCCCTCTTTCTCTCAGGACCCCCAGGCTCTGACTGGGCTGATTGAGTCAATTTTATTGACTCATCAGCCCACCTGGGATGATTGTCAGCAGCTCCTGCAGACCCTCCTCACTACTGAGGAAAAGCAGCGTGTCTACCTTGAGGCACGGAAAAACGTCCCTGGAGCAGATGGCCGACCGACCCTACTGCTAAATGAAATTGAAGAGGCGTTTCCCTCAACCCGTCCTGATTGGGACTACACCACCGTTGCTGGTAGGGAGCGACTTCGTCTTTATCACCAGATTCTCCTTGCGGGTCTCAGAGGGGCTGGAAAGCGCCCCACCAATTTGGCCAAGGTACGTGCAGTAGTACAGGGGGCTGAGGAAACGCCGGCAGGCTTCCTAGAAAGATTAATGGAAGCCTACCGTATGTATACCCCGTTTGACCCCCTGGCAGAGGACCGGCAGGGAGATGTAATCATGTCCTTTATAGGACAGTCAGCGCCGGACATCCGCAATAAATTGCAGCGGCTAGAGGGGCTTCAGGGGTATACTATACATAATTTAATGAAGGAAGCAGAAAAGATTTACAACAAAAGGAGATCCGAGAGGAGAAGGAGGAAAGGATCCGCAAGGAGCAGGAGGAAAGGGAAGACAAAAGAGACAAAAAACGTAATCGAGAGCTTAGTAGAATTTTGGCCACCGTAATACAGGATACAGAAAGGAGTAGACCAGGACAGAATAGGGACTTGGGAGACAAACGAAAGCCTCGGGTGGAAAGAGATCAATGTGCCTATTGTAAAGAAAGAAGACACTGGGTCAAAGACTGCCCGAAGAAAACACAGGGACCAAAGAGGAGACCAGTTCCAATCCTGTCCCTGGAAGAAGACGACTAGGTGAGTCAGGGCCAGGAGCCCCCCCCTGAGCCCAGGATAACCCTTGAAGTGGGGGGCAGACCGGTAACCTTCCTGATTGACACGGGAGCCCAGCACTCGGTACTGACTTCAGAAAAAGGGCCTTTAAGCTCACAGATTTTCCTCAGGCCTGGGCAGAGACTGCGGGAATAGGGCTGGCCGTCAACCGGCCTCCCTTGATCATAGATCTGAAGCCCATGGCCATTCCCGTATCAGTTCGTCAATATCCGATGGGCAAGGAAGCTAAGGAAGGTATCCGGCCACATATCCGGAGACTGTTACACCTAAGCATTTTAAAAACCTTGTCGTTCACCTTGGAATACCCCCCTACTACTAGTAAAGAAGCCTGGTACGGGTGACTACCGCCCGGTACAGGACTTGCGGGAGGTTAACAGGAGAACGGAGGATATGCATCCCACAGTGCCCAACCCCTACAATCTGCTAAGTACCTTGCCTCCGACCCACGTATGGTACACTGTGTTAAAGATGCATTCTTTTGTTTAAGACTGAGCCCTCAGAGCCAATCCATCTTTGCTTTTGAGTGGAAAGACCCAGAGACCGGGTTTTCAGGACAACTCACCTGGACAAGGTTGCCCCAAGGATTTAAAAACTCGCCTACCTTGTTTGACGAAGCTCTGCACCTAGATTTGGCCGACTTCCGAGTCAACCATCCGGACCTGGTCCTCCTGCAATATGTGGACGACCTCCTCCTTGCCGCTGAAACTGAGCAGAGCTGCCACTCTCCTCAGCATTCTCCTCAGCAATTCATTGCCCCGGGCACCAACGAGGAGACGACTCCGTAGCAAGGGGAAACAGGATGGCAGACGAGGCCTCTAAGGCGGCAGCCCTGAGCCAACAGGTGCTCCCGTTAAAGACAATTGAGCCCACCCAAGTATCGAGGGAACCACCTTTCCTCTATTCGGACCAAGACTTAGATACGATTTAGCGGCTCGGTGCAGAGTATGATGAACAAATAAGGGTTTGGAGGCTCGGAGAGAAAATAGTCTTGCCACACCAATTGGCTAAAGAAATAATTACCAGCCTCCATCAATGGACTCATTTGGGATACAAAAAGCTAAAAGCAGCCTTACAGGAAGATAGGCAGTCTTACTACATCCCCGGACTTGACTCTTTAGCCCAGCAGGTGACTGAATCCTGTGTTCCGTGTGCCAAGGTAAATGCCAGACACCTCAAGCTCCCGGAGGGAGCTAGGGTAAGAGGAGACCGACCAAGAATCAACTGGGAGGTCGATTTTACTGAGATAAGGCCGGGCAGTTATGGGAATAAGTATCTTCTAGTTTTTGTAGACACCTTCTCCGGATGGACTGAGGCATTCCCCACAAAACGGGAAACCGCCCAGGTGGTTGTTAAGAAGATCATAGAGGAGATCTTCCCCCGGTTCGGCTTGCCTAAGGTAATCGGGTCCGACAATGGCCCAGCGTTTGTCTCCCAGGTAAGTCAGTTGGTGGCCAAAGCATTAGGCATAAATTGGAAATTGCACTGTGCCTTTAGACCCCAAAGTTCAGGACAGGTAGAAAGAATGAACAGAATAATTAAAGAGACCTTGACCAAATTAGCGTTGGAGACTGGCGTTAAAGACTGGGTCCAACTCCTCCCTATGGTGTTGTTCCGGGTTCGAAACACGCCCTCTCATTGCGGGCTGACACCATACGAAATCCTTTATGGAGGGCCCCCACCAGTAGCAGGCTTGCTTGACCTTGCCAGTGACTCCATTGCTGATGCCCCTAAGTTACAGGCCCGGTTGAGAGCACTCCAGATCATCCAGAACCAGGTCTGGAAACCTCTTGCAGCAGCCTACCAACCCAAGACGACAACCATCCCACATCCTTTCCAAATCGGTGATGCTGTGTATGTCCGAAGGCACCAATCTAAGACTCTAGAGCCCCGGTGGAAAGGCCCCTTCACTGTGCTGTTGACAACTCCCACCGCTCTCAAGGTCGACGGAATCGCTGCTTGGGTCCACGCCTCACACGTGAAGCGAGCACCACCTCCCCAGGGCCCCGAGGATCCGGATAGACCAGCCAAATGGAAGCTCCAGTGCACTCAGAACCCACTCAAGCTAAGACTTTTAAAAACTGTTTAATATTTATGATGTTCCTGGCCTTTCCCCATTGTTTTTCCAATCCCCATGCTCCGCAATTGTTAACGTGGAACCTAACCCAGTCCAGCAAGAACAGAGTTTCCTCCCTCCAGTGAGGCAGGTTCTCCCCAGGCCGGTCCAATAGATTTTATGATTAAAATCTTTGCAAAAAGAAAAGGAGGGAATGAAGGACCCTTATGGGGGAGAGGGACAAGAAACTAGGCCTGGGCAGATATCAGGGGCTTCTTAAGAGGTTAGATGTTCCCCAGGGTCCAGCGGGCACGTTCTCTGGGAAGGAAAAGTCTATCCCCTTTAGAGAACCTCTAGGCATGCCCAGAGCAGAGCTGCCACTCCCCCTTCGGAGAGTCTCAGTACTCTCCTCAGCATTCTCCTCAGCTGGTTCCCTCAGCACTCTCCTCAGCATTCTCTTCAGCTGGTTCCCTCAGCACTCTCCTCAGCATTCTCCTCAGCTGGTTCCCTCAGCACTCTCCTTAGCACTCTCCGGTATGCTAATTGTCCCTCCGAACCGGCCAATCCCATATGCTAATTTGTTGACTATATAACCTGTGTGAAACTGCCGCTCAGGGCTCCTCACCGCCTTAGGTGGGGGCCCGTTTGCGCAAACGTACAATAAATACCTCATGCTTTTTGCATCAACTGGTCTGGAGTCTGGATTTTTGGGTGTCCTCTCGAGCAAGTGGGCATCTCTACAACTGAGAGGTCCAACAGCTTCACTGTTGAGGGCCTTGAATTCCAGGTTAAGAAATCTGTGCTTTATTGTAACAGGGAGCATTAAAGCTTTTGAACATGGAGATGATTATTAAGAAAGTCGTGATTTAGAATATTGACTGGGTGGTATGCAGGGTGAGTTGAAGGGAATAAGAAATGGTATTAGATGTCGAGTTGGAGGGCTTCTTCAGTCTTCCCGATGCCAGGATGAGGCAGGCCTGGACTAAGGCATTAGAAGCAGACATGCAAAGGAAGGAAGGTGTGTGTTACTCCTGGATCCTTCCCTTGGCAGAGTGACTGCACCTTGTAGGTGCTCATCAAATTCTTGTAAAGAAGAATTTAGGTTATTACATCCAAGTCATCAATTTAGTATTTTAGGTTGCAATTTTAAAATAGCTCTTCACAAACTATATTGCTGAATTATCGAGAATGCTTGGTCCAAGTATTTCAGTTGAGAGTGAATTTCAGGATAATCTCAGGTAAATTAGAGAAATACACATGCTGTATTGCCAAGAACTAACAGGTCCCTTTAAATTAAAGAAAGGAAGCAGTTGCTGGAGGAATGTGTTTATTAAGAAAATTTTGGGGGCCAGCGCTGTGGCATAGCAGGTAAAGCTGCCCCCTGCAGTGCTGGCATCGCGTATGGGTGCCAGTTCAAGACCCGGCTGCTCTACTTCTGATCCAGCTCTCTCCTATGGCCTGAGGAAGCAGTAGAAGATGGCCCAAGTCCTTGGGCCCCTGCACCCATGTGGGATCCCCGGAGGAAGCTCCTGACTCCTGGCTTTGGATCGGCGCAGCTCTGGCTTTTGCGGCCATCTGGGGAGTGAACCAGTGGGTGGAAGACCCCTTTTTCTCACTCTGCCTCTGCTTCTCTGTAACTCTGCCTTTCAAGTAAATAAATACATCATTTAAAAAAAAGAATTTCTTTGCATCTTTGAAACATGTTCAGACCATTCTGTTCAATATTCATCGCTTCATAAGAAAAATACAACATCCTCAGCCACTTAAAATGTTATCTGCATTCAGCCACCGAAACACTCATTAGCTTGATGAATGTATAGGAAATGTTCCTTTTCCTTTATAAAATATCTCTAGAGAGAATAGCTAGAGCAAAAACTATCAATAACAGTGCAGGAAGATAGAATGTTAAGGTGTCATATATATATATATATATATATATATATATATGGGTTTCAGATCTTAAGTATTATACTTTCAATGGTTCATTATTCTATCTTTTATTCATAGAACACCAGGCTCCCCTCCCACTCTTGAATTTTAGAAAAGTAATGAACACACACAGGAGCTATATTTCTCCTTTTCCTTTGCATTTAGGTGTGACCATGTTTATGGGGTCTTTGAAATAAAATGTGAAGCAGAGGTATTCATTTCCATTACAAGAAATTATTATCCATGCCCTCAATTTTCTCCTTCCTGTGGATGGACTGGATTCTAGATGGCTCTGGAATCACCTCACCTATTTACCTCTCTGGCATCACCATCATTTCAGATTGGTAAAAATCCTGGCTTAATCTTTTTTAAATTTATTTATTTATTGGAAAGTCAGAGTTAGAGAGAGAGAGAGAGAGAGAGAGAGAGGTCTGCCATCCGTTGGTTCACTCCCCAGGTGACCACAACGGCTGGAGCTGTGCCAATCCAAACAGGAGCCAGGAGTCTCTTCCAGGTCTTCCACGTGGGTGAAGGGGCCCAAGGACTTGGGACATCTTCCACTGTTTTCCCAGGCCATAGCAAAGAGCTAGATTGGAAGTGGAGCAGCTGTGACTTGAACCAGTGCCCATATGGGATGCCGGCACTGCAGGCAGCCACTTTACCTGCTACACCACAGCGCTGGCCCCCTGGCTTAATCTTTACTAAACATTCATGCAGTGGTAAGTCTTGGGGGTGGGAGTGTGAGGTGGGTGATAATTGATGATAAGAAGTATCATGTGGAAGTAGGAAAAAGATAAGTTACATTTTCTTCTTCTTAAAAAATTATGTATTTGACAGAAAGAGAGCTCTAAGTCTACAGGTTCATCCCTCCAATGCCTACAAGAACTGGGACTGAGCTGGTCTGAAGCTGGGGTGTGGGAACTCAATCCAGGTCCCCCAAACGGTGGCAGGAACCATCACTGCTGCCCCTTAGTGGGTGCATTAGCAGGAAGCTATTAGTCAGTAGAGCTGGAGACAAGTATTGCACTCAGGCACTCAGTGGGTGTCTTAACTGCTAGGCCAAATGTCTGGCCCAGAGTTACATTTTCTAGTACAGAATGTACTAGAAATGTCTATGTGCTTGTTTTTTTTTTTTTAAATCAAATCACTCATTAAAAGGAATGATAGTGGTAATATGGAAGAATGAAGAACCCAAGTGAAGGTTATTTTGGATGGCCTAATACACCTGGTCTACAAGAGTGTGAAAGGTCTATTTTCTTTAAATTGCTTTCTTGGAGTCAAAATGCAGCCTATCTCCAGCAATTTTTGAATAATAGCAGATTTCATTATTTATGGGATGATCCTGCAGAGAAAGATTACAGGCCCAGGTACAAATCAATTTTGTTCAATTTGGAGCCTGAGAATGATGACTGGACATAGGCCGGCTGTTCTCTGAGCCTTCACCCATGAAGCTTAATAAACAAGCATTGTGCAATGTTGGTGAGCCTCCCAATGGATTTTTTTCTTACTCAGAATAATCAAATTTTGAGAATGTGCTACAGGAAAAAGCTGTCACATTGCATTAGGTTAGCACTGCGACTTGCTTGGAAATTGTCAGGTAACTCAATTGCTGGAGCCCAATCATTTGCAGGCATAATTTAGTTTACTTAGAGTTAAGAGAAGGAATGATTAATAAAATGTTCTATTTGGGATTGTTGAAGGCAAACAAGAAATTGTGGTGCATCAGATGGTTCAAATGAGCTACGGGAACTGACTGCTAAGATTAGGATAGGCACTGAAATGCTGCATATATTATTGCCACAGGAGTGTTTATGATTGATTGCATTATATAATGCTCTATAGATTACAGAGCACGCTCGCTTTCTCTTCTGATTCTAGGCACCATTCTATAAGGAGGCATTGTCATTTTCATTTGCAGATGAAGATAAGAGGGAGGGCCTCATTCAAGGTCACTTGGCTGGGTTGTGAGAACGGGAGAAGAAACTGAACATAAACTGCTAGGGGTTGAACTGTGCTCCCACTCCCATGAAGATAAAGATAGGTTTGAGTGATTACTCCCAGTACTTCAGAATGTGATCTTTTGGGAGGAAGGGTTGTTGCAGATGTAATTCGTTGAGATGAGATCACAGGGGTGTAGAGCAGGCCCTGAATGCATTATGAATGGCATCCCCCTAAGAAGGGGAGGGAGATACAGAGGGAAGGTGGCTGTGCGAGGATGGACGCAGAGAGTAGAGCTATGGGACACTGAGGACTGCCGGCCAGCACCAGGGCTAACAGGGACCAGAACCAACTTAAGCTGTTGACCTTTTGACTTTGAGCCTCCAGGACTGGGAGAAAGAAATTTCTGTGCTTTTAAACCACCTGGCCTGTGGAACTTCGTTATGGCAGATCTAGGAAACTAATAATAGTTCCTAAGAATACTAAAAGTTCCCATTTGTAATGTCCCGACTGTGGGCCAAATGCTTTACATACATTTGTGAAATCTTTTAGGAAACCCTTCAAGGTGTATTATTTTCAATGACATTCTCATGACTTAGGTCAGACTGCACACACACAGTGGAGCTAGATTCCAATTCAGGGATAAACTCTGCCTTGTCCACTCTGTGCCTGAGCCATGGTGCTGTTGAAAATGTTTGTGGTTGAGGTGCATGTTTGCATGGTGGTTAAGACACCGCTTGGGATAGCCACAACCCACAGTGTAATACTTGGGTTCACATCTTGGCTCCGGCTACTGATTCTAGCTTCCTAAGCTAGAATCACACCCTGGGAACCAGCAGCAGTGGCTAAAGTAGCGGGGTTCCTGCCATCTAGGTGGGAGACCTGGATTGAGTTCCTGACTCCCGGCTTTGGCCTTGGCCCAGCCTCAGTTATCATGTGCATTTGGGTAATGAACCAGCAGATAAGCAATCTCTATCTCCCTCTGTCTCTTTCTCTCTGCCTTTCAAATAAATACATAAAACTAACACTAAATGTCTTTGGGGTGTTAGGGAGGGCAAACTTCAACCCTCTTGGGTTACTCTTTTATTCTAGGTCTCCCATCCAACTAGATTTGAACTCTACCTCACTAACTTATATGCATTTAATACTAGTAATCACAAAACGGTGACTGACAGAGCAAAAGCTTAGTATTTATTTAGTAATAATAACCCTTTAACCTTCTCTACTGCTTTAAAATGTATAAGATATTATACATAAATTCTTAAAGGAAAACGGTGCAGGGGGCGGTGCTGTGGTGCTGCAGGTTAAGCTACCATCTGTAGTGCTGGCATCCCACATGCTCTATTTTCAATCCAGCTCCTTGCTAATGTACCTGGGAAAGCAGCGGAAGACGGCTCAACTGCTTGGGCCCCTGCAGCCATGTGGAGACCTAGAGGAAGCTCCTGGCTCCTGGCTTACAGGCCTGGCCTAGCCCTTGCTGCTGCTGTTATCTGGGGAGTGAACCAGCAGATGGAAGATCTCTCTCTTTCTGTCTCTCTCTGTCTCTTCCTCTTTATATAAGTTTCAAATAAATCTTAAAAAAATTTGGAGCTATATTAAGCACATTTCCATCTTTTTTCTTTGTTTTTTAGGCTTTATAAAATTATGTGCCACAAAATAATGAGCTGCTTTAGAAGATGAATAGGTCACATTTTCTTAATCCTTGCCTGATACTGATTCTTTCATGGATTTCACTGAATATAGATCCATGGTTTTGAGGTGATTATTCATGTAATCCTGATAATAGTTATAAAGAATAAGGGGGGGGGGGCACTGTGGCACAGTGGGTTAATGCCCTGGCCTAAAGCGCCGGCATCCCATATGGGCGCCGGTTTGAGACCCAGCTGCTCCACTTCCCATCCAGCTCTCTGCTATGGCCTGGGAAAGCAGTGGAAGATGGCCCAAGTGCTTGGGTCCCTGCAACCACATGGGAGACCAGGAAGAAGCTCCTGGCTCCTGGCTTCGGATTGGCACAGCTCCGGCCGTTGCGGCCATCTGGGGAGTGAACCACTGGGCAGAAGACCTCTCTCTCTCTGCCTCTCCTCTCTCTGTGTAACTCTGACTTTCAAATAAATAAATAAAATCTTTTAAAAAAAGAATAAAAGGGACAATTTATTTTATTTATTTAAAAAGGGAGAGGGATAGAGACAGAGAAAGAGAGGGAGGGAGGGAGGGAGGGGGAGAGAGACAGAAAGAGAGAGAGATCCGTCTTCCATCTCCTGGTTCCCTCCACAAATACCTTCAATAGCCAGGATTGGTCTAGGCTGAGGCCAGGATCCTGGAGTTCATATGGGTGGTAGAGACCCAAGTACTGAGCTCTCATTACTACCTTTTAGGGTGCATATTAGCAGGAAGCTGGATCTGAAAGGGAGCCAGGACTCAAATCCAAGTGGCTTCTTTACTGCAGCAAAGGCTGCCCCCCTACAAGTAGATAATCTATACATAAAAAGCAAGAATAGAACTTTCTATTTTTGTCTTCCGAATCATAGAAACCCTTGTTAATATGTCTTAAGTTTTGCAATGGACCACATTAAGTTCTGTGTCTCCTCCTTTTCATTGTAAAATGAGCACTGATATGTCATACCCTTTACTCCATCACTCTTGGACTAGGAGAGATCAGTTCACCTGTTCAGCCTTCTAGCATTCTTAATGTCCAAGATGAGAAGGTTACCCCCAAAGGTTTCATATGGACTGGGTGGCATCTCCAGGAGCCAAGCCATATTCTCACCTGTAGGAGTGTTTGACCTTGTGTGATCACTAGACTCCTTGCCAATTTTAACATGTTAATAGTTTATTTTTATTTCTCCAGTCTTAGTTTTCAAGGTGCTTTTGTTTTATACAGATTCCCTAGGCAGCTTATCCAAAATTGAGATAAGCAAGTTAAATTAAACACCCTCAGATTTTTAGTGATATGAGAAATATCCACATTAATATGATTAAGTAATAATAGCACATAAAAATACGTGCAGTATGGTCTCAGTTCTCTGTTACTTGTAGAAGTGTGATTTTGGTTAAGTTCCATATCTATTAAAAGCCTCAATTTCCTTAAATATGCATGATAGGGGCCAGTGCTGTGGTGTAGTGGGTAAAGCCGCTGCCTGCAATGCCAGCATCCCATATGGGTGCATGTTCGAATCCTGGCTTCCTCATTTCCTCTCCAGCTCTCTGCCTTGGCCTGGGAAAGCAGTAGTAGATGGCCCACGTCCTTGGACCCCTGCACCCGCGTGAGAGACCTGAGGAAGCTCCTGGCTCCTGGCTTTGGATCAGCCCAGCTTTGGTCATTGTGGCCGTTTGGGGAGTGAACCAGTGGATAGAAGACTCTCTCTCTCTCTCTCTGCCTCTGCCTTTCAAATAAATAAATCTCTAAAATATGTGCATGATAATATGTACTTAGGGATTAAGAGCAAAGCCTTTGACTGTCCTCTCCAAATGTTTGTGAGATATACCTTGTTTTATTTGCTAGGTTGCTGTAACAAAGTACAATAGACTGGATGGTTTATGAACCTGAAATTTATTTTCTCAAAATTCTAGAGGCTGTCGGTGGGGTGGTTTTTTCCGAGACCTCTCTCCTTGGCTTGCAGATAAATGTCTTCTTTATGTCTTCACTAGGTCTTCCCTTTGTGTGTGTCTGTCCTAAACTCCTCTTTTCATAAGGAGATCAGTCATATCCAATTAGGGCTCCTTCCAATGACCCCACTTAACCTTAATTACCTTTTTAAAGACCTTATCTAAAAATGCAGTCTTATTCTGAGGTGTGAAAGCTTAGATTTCCACAAAGGAATTTTGAAGGGGACAAATATCAGTCCATAATCAAACCTCCTTCATATCCTATAGCCCCCTCCCACTGGACTCTGTACTGTTCTTCCAGTACCCATGGAAACTGGTCCACCCTGCTTACAATGTCCCGTTTGCCTTCTTGGCAGATCTATCCTTCTCTTCTTTCCAGATCAAATGGAATCTTTGAGAAGTTTTTGATTTTCTGATCTCTAAATAGTCATAAGAATTCACCTTTCCCTTTAGGCACTTAAGACTCTATGCTTATACTTGTGTAAGAGCAACATTGTGTCTTATTGACTTCTGGATCACCATTGGCCTGGGACAGGATCTGGCCTATAGTAAGTTCGACAAATAGCCCGTTGAACTGCATTGAATTCCAGCTAATTAAATCTATACTTTTTTCTTTGACTCAGCTGGGAAACTCCTTCATTTTTACCACCCTGAGAGAAAACAAAGCCCAGGAGAAGTCAACACAATCCCAGTCAATTCATTAAGAAACTTAGAGTAAATAGTGTGTTTATCTGATTTTCTCTAATGTATATTTTGTGTTTAAGAAAATTTTATTTTAGGATATGCTTGAAGCAACCTAACATTTATGGATATATATATATATATATATATATATCAGAAAAAACACTTAACATCCAAATTAACACCCATAAATATAGACATAGATATAGCTTTGAATTTTTAATCAATATGAGAAGAGCTATTCTATTTAGGAAGTCCAGATTATCATGTAGGGTGATTATTTCAACTGTTTGTGTAGGAGGACAAATAGTTCAAAAGAAAGTTGGCATGAAAATGTGCAGAGCCGGTGCCTGCGGTGCCGGCACCCCAGGTTCTAGTCCTGGTTGGGGCGCCGGATTCTGTCCTGGTTGCCCCTCTTCCAAGCCAGCTCTCTGCTGTGGCCCGGGAGTGCAGTGGAGGATGGCCCAAGTGCTTGGGCCCTGCGCCCGCATGGGAGACCAGGAGAAGCACCTGGCTCCTGGCTTTGGATCAGTACAGTGCGCCAGCTGCAATGCACCGGCTGTAGAGGCCACTTGGGGGGTGAACTAACGGAAAAAGGAAGACCTTTCTCTCTGTCTCTCTCTCTCACTAACTCTGCCTGTCAAAAAAAAAAAAAAAAAAAAGAAAGAAAGAAAATGTGCAGAGATGATTTAAATGGGGCTGTATTTTTAAACATATGGGATACACACACACACACACACATATATATATACATACATATATATACACACACACATATATATATACATTTACTTCTTTTTTTGTCTTGACAATTTTTAGAATGAATTTCCTTAAGGATATTTGGGATAACAGTATAGTTACATGAGTGGCTATGTGGAATCATTCTTGCTTTACAGACCTTCTCTTTCTCACACCACCTCACCTCCAAACAAGTGACCTTTATGTAATCTTAAACCTAAAATTATGCCTCACATAATCTCTTTGTCCGATAGTTACTCGCATAGACCTGAAACCACACTAAGAGATGATAGATGATCTATTAATAGCTCAAGCAGCAGAGGATCCAACTGTGCATAGTCTAGAGAGTTCCGTTTTACTACCCTTATAGCTGAGATGTACATTTTAATTTTAAAAAAGCCAATGCTGTTGCTAATGCATACCACTTTAAGAATATTTTATTTTTATACATGAGTTGGGTAGAATTTTCTGAATGCATGAAATAAGCTAAAAGCTGTGCTCTTTCCCAGAAAAATTTCAACTCTTTAAAAATGTAATTTAATTTCTCCTGTATCCCATGGTGGAGTTGGATAGGTAGGGGGTGCAAAATTGATACCTCTCTCTCTCTCTCTCTCTGTTTCCTGCCTCCTGTCAAAGTCCAACAACTTTTCTAAGTATCTGCATTTACTCCTCTGCCTCTTCCTCAAACCATCTCCTTTCATCCAGGCAGCCTCCTGGATTTCTTACAAAAGAGATTTGATTATATGCTACAGAAGCTTAAAGTAATAGTGGTTTGAAACACGAAATCAAAAGATTCTCTGTCGTGTAATGATACTGGCTGGTATGGGGCCTCCGTAGGGGCTCGAATTTCTTCTATGCTCTCACCTGCATGGTCCAAGGCTGACTATTACACTTGCATGCCAGGAAGAAAGAAAGGAGAGCTGGGAAGTGAGAGGGCATGTCCATTTCCTTAAGTGGGAAGCCCAGGGGTTTCACAGGTAAACTCACATCTTATTGGGCATGATTAGTCACATGTCCTTCCCTCAGTTCAGGGGGATGTCTGGTAAATCATCATTTTGGGGAACCTCACATTCAGGCAAATTACTTTTCCTCTGTAATAAGGGAGAAGGGACACTGGTGGACAGCCTGCAATCTGTACCTCCTTTCCTAACTGGCTTCCCTGCTTCCTGCCTCACCAAACCCAACCTTTTCCTCAACTTACACCAAAGGCAATCCGGCCCTATTACTCTCTGCTCAAAAGGAGTCAACCAGATCCTCATCAACGGCAGAGAAACTTCTGGCTCCCAGCATGGTCTGAATTTTCTTTTTTTCTTTTCTTTCTTTTTTTTTTTTTTTTGCCAGGCAGAGTTAGACAGTGAGAGAGAGAGAGAGAGAGAGAGAGACAGAGAGAAAGGTCTTCCTTCTGTTGGTTCACTCTCCTAATGACCACTACGGCAGCGCTGTGCCATTCTGAAGCCAGGAGCTGGGTACTTCCTCCTGGTCTCCCATGTGGGTGCAGGGACCCAAGCACTTGGGCCATCCTCCACTGCACTCCCAGGCCACAGCAGAGAGCTGGACTGGAAGAGAAGCAACCGGGACTAGTACCCGGCGCCCCGACTGGGACTAGAACCTGGGGTGCCGGCACTGCAGGCGGAGGATTAGCCAAGTGAGCCACGGCGCCGGCCCTGAATTTTCTTAACATTCTGGCTTCTGCCCAGCTTACCTTTTATTTCTGTTCTCTTGGTACCTTCCTCTCCAAATGCACTCTGGTATTTTTAAAAATGAACAACGTGGTGGTGATCCTTGCTGCAGTGCCTTTGCACATGCTATTCCTTCTCAGAAATGGTCTTCACTCAACTAATTTTTACTTGACTTTAAGCAAAGCTCAGCAGTCATTTCCAACAGGAGTCCTTTATTAAATTCCTATCTCCCGCCCTTAACAAAGATGATTGATTGGCCACTCGCCACCTCATGTTTGTACATAACTGTTCTGTTTTTGCCCTTTATATATTACATAGTCACTTATCTGTTTACACATGGCTTAGTCTACCCCTTGTCACAGAGTAATTCAATAACCTCCCTTTTACTCTTGATTGAGTGAATGAATGAATGAATGAAAGGGGGGCAGAGATCTTCCATTTGGTGGTTCACTCCCCAAATGCCCACAACAGTCACAGGAGTTCCAATCCCAACCCAAGAGCCAGGAACTCCATCCATGTGGGGGTGGCAGGGACTTGAGCCATCACCTGCTCCCCCCAGGATGCACACCAGCAGGAAGCTGGATTTGGAAGTGGAACCTGGATTGGAACAAGGGCACTGCAGATGTGGCGTGAGAGCATCCCAAGTGGCGTCTTAACCATGGAACCAAAAGCCCACCTGGGTCTTCTATTCTTTTTTAAAAAATTTTTATAAAGATTTATTTATTTATTTATTTATTTGAAAGGCAGAGTTAGAGAGACAGAGGCAGAGAGAAAGTTCTTCCATCAGCTGGTTCACTCCTCAAATGGCTACAATGGCCAGAGCTGGGCTGATCTGAAACCATGAGCCAGAAGCTTCTTCCTGGTCTCCCACATGGGTGCAGCAGCCCAAATACATGAGCCATCTTCTGCTGCTTTCTCTGGCACATCAGCAGGGATCTGAAGTGGAGCAGCTAGGACTTGAACCACACAAACTGGCGTGATTATGGGATGCAGGCGCAGCTGACCCCAGGGTCTTCATTTAATAAAAATTAATACTCAGAACTTATTCTGAAGTACATTTACTTTTTTTTTTTTTTTGGACAGGCAGAGTGGATAGTGAGAGAGAGAGACAGAGAGAAAGGTCTTCCTTTTTGCCATTGGTTCACCCTCCAATGGCCGCTGCGGCCAGCGCATTGTGCTGATCCGAAGGCAGGAGCCAGGTGCTTCTCCTGGTCCCCTATGCAGGTGCAGGGCCCAAGGACTTGGGCCATCCTCCACTGCCTTCCCGGGCCATAGCAGAGAGCTGGCCTGGCCTGGAAGAGGGACAACTGGGATAGAATCCGGCGCCCCAACCGGGACTAGAACCCAGTGTGCCAGCGCCGCAAGGTGGAGGATTAGTCTGTTAAGCCACGGTGCTGGCCAACATTTACTTTGTTTGTCAAGGAATATTAGCATAATTGTGTACATTAATCCTTGTAAATAGCCCTGTGAGCTAGATATTATTATTCTCATTTTACAGATGGAAAAAAGTGAGACATAAATTTAAGAAAACAAATTCATTTCTTTTTTAATGTTCTTGACTACATAGCAAGTGGATGGCGGAAGAAAGTAGAGTTTTGTATACCGTCATATGCTGGGAAGCATAGTAGACTGGCCGTTAATTAGCTCTTGCATAATTCTATAGTTTACAAACCTAATGGAACAGGAATATGTCACTCTCCCTCTCTGGGCTTTCATTTTCTTGTTTGTGATAGGAGGGATTGGCTCAATAATCCCTAAGTTTCTTCCAGATCTAAAAGTCAGTGATTTTCTTGCTTTTCTATTATAGCAACCCTCCTCCACACCAATATGCTACATTCACACAGCTGTGAGTTTGCTAAAAATGGACACTTTTGAAATGTTAAAACAGTGCATGTTAGAGAATAGTCAGTTTAGATCCAAAAACACCCCCACACCACTAAAGGATAAACACTAAAGCCCTGTATCCCACTAAGTACCCAATCTTTTCAGAATAGAAAATGTGAAATGGAATTGTGTAAAAGATTTCACCCAGAGGTATTGGGCCACCAAATTAATTTTGGATGTGAATGCATTGTAATTAAAATTCAGCCATTAACTCCCCCGGTATTCCTTCTACAACATGGGTCAACAATGTGGGGAATGCTATGCAACTCCTGAGTGTTTTGATACATTCCATTCCATTGGGATCTTTATTTAGTTACCTCTAGAATCTCAAAGGGTCTCAATAATATTACCCTACTTTCCACCTGGGTTCTGAAACAATTGAAAATGTGACAGTTATTCAACAGATGGAAACAAATATATCACTTGTCTTAGGATAGTCTATCACTGGAGGTCACCAAGAGTGTGTTAGGATGTGCCACATCCTCCCAGGATTCTTTGCTACACGGATCCTTGCTCAGTGTATTGAAGCAGGAGCCATGCCCAGCAGGCAGGTTGGGCATACTGCCCTTACTGTTTTCTTCTTGCTATACTTTCTTTAGAGCTTATAAATGAGTGTGAAAGGAAGTCTGAATTTTCTGTCACAATAATAAAGTCACGCCTTGGATATTCAATTTTTGCTCTTTCTTTTCCTATGTTTCATCTGAGGAAAATGGAGTCAGCTTTGTACATACATGCAAAGGCACCTTCCAACTCTCACACCTACTCCACTGGGCCCAACCACAGCATCTTCACAGGTTGCTGACCAGCCTGGCCATGGGGACCTTTTAATTAATAACCACCCTGGTCCAGTCTGCTGTGATCATAATAGATGATTATTAACAAGTATCAATACCATAGTCCTGGCTGCTTCTCTGAGTGAGCATCAGAGATGCTTCTGCATCTTTAAGAATAGTAGCAGAAGACAGCGCAACACTGGTATGGTTTGACATGCTGTAAGAAGGGTGGATTTCACTCAAGGTTTCACAGATTGAATAGAATATTTGTATAACCATTTATTTATGAAGTCTTGTTAGGGCTTCTAGCTATTTAAAATTTGAAGCAGGAGGCAATCTATAACAGTGGGGATAAAAAACCTCAAGTGCTAACTTGAGTTCCCTGCACAAGGAAGAGAGAGGTTCCAGACTTCTTGTCTCTTCTATTTTCTCTTCTTCCTTCATTTTTGTTATGGGTAAACCAAAATGGATTCATTAAGAAACATGACACATTGTTATTACTGACTTGAGAACAGCTTGCTTTTATTTATTTAGTTCCTTGTTAATAACTTAATACTGGTGAACTACATTTTAAAACAAGAGCTAAGGTGTATATACCTAGACCAGATTTACACTGCTAAATAACAAATTACCATATGTTGATCAGTTTTAAAGAACACCTATATATATTTCCTACAGATTCTAAGGGTTGACACCCTGCACCTGACTTAACAGAGCTGTGGTGATGGACAGTCTACGATCTTATCTTCAGACTGGACAAGGGAAGCTCTCTCAACTAGTTGGTTGAATTTGTTTCCTTGAGGCTGTAGATTTCATGGAAACTTCAAAGTCAGCTTTGAGTCTGACCTCTAAACCTTTTTTTAAGGGCTCACCTAAGCTTTAAATGAGATCCACTCAGGATGATTTCCCTTTCTATTGAATCAACTGGTAGATTAAATTACATCTTCAAAATCCTTTCACTTTTGCCTTGCCATAGAAGTGATATCCTATTATCTTTGCCATGTTTAGAAGTAAGTCTGAGTCCCACCTATGCTTTATGGGAGAGGCTTATACATGAGTGTTGGCCATTGTGGATCATTTTAGAATACTGCCTACCACCGGTTTGAGCCCTGGCTCCTCCACTTCCGATCTAGTTCTCTGCTATGGCCTGAGAAAGCAGTAGTAGATGGCCCAAGTCCTGGGCCCCTGCACCTGCGTGGGAAGACTTGGAGGAAGCTCCTGGCTCCTGGCCTCGGATCAGCACAGCTCCGGCCATTGTGGCCAACTGGGGAGTGAACCAGTGGTTGGAAGACCACTCTCTCTCTCTGCTTCTCCTTCTCTCTCTGTGTAACTCTGACTTTCAAATAAATAAATAAATCTTTAAAAAGAAAAAAGAATACTGCCTACCATACTTTATATAGGGAATTCTTGTAATATCAAATATATCTGTCTCTTTCCCTCCCAAATCTCTCATTCACCCTTTCCTCACTTTCCACTTTATATGTTTTATTTCCTATGAGATTTTCTTTTCTTTCTTCTTCTTTCTTTTTTTTTTTTTTGGTCACTTAGTGTATATTATTGCCAAGAATCAGTGCATTCAGTGTATAATCCTTTAATTTTAACTGCTGTTTAATAGTCCATTGAATGAACTTTTACTCATTCACTCTCACATTGATGTACATTTGGGTTGTTTCTAGATTTTTTGTTACTGTGAAAAATGCCTATACAAATGTTTTTTATACGTGTGTCCTGTTGGTGTATAATAATACATTTTGAGAATATATGAAAGAATGAAATTTCTGGGTCACAGAATATATGAATTTCATTTATTTGAATAAATTAATTTTTATGAATTTAGTAGATAAATGTCAAACTTTTCTAAATTCACATTTCCATCAGCAGTATATAGATATATATGGCTCTATTTTATCTCTGACACCTGGCATAGATTGGTCTTTTACATTTTTTCCCTATAAAAAGCATAAAAATTGGCATCCCAAATAGTTGAAATCTCTCCTTGATAAAGAGTTGGTTTTCTGTATATAAAGTCAATTAAAAACTAATCTTAATGGAAAATGGAACGAGAGAGGGAGTGGGAGGTGGGATGGGAGTGCAGGTGGGAGGGCAGGTTTGGGGGGGAGACACACTATATCCCTAAAAGCTGTACATATGAAAATTTGTATTCATTAAATAAAAACCTTCAAAAAATTGGCACCCTATTTTCCCCTTAATTTGCATTTCCCTGCTCAGTGATGAAGTTCAATATCTCCTCACAAATTTGCCAGCCATGTGGTTCTTTTTCTGTAAAACATTTTTCTACAGTTTTGCCTAATTTTTATTGAATTGTGTTATTGTAATATTTATTTGTAGACATTCCTTATATTTTTTTTAACTTTTATTGTCAGAAATGCATTGCTTCCTGGCTGTTGGCTAAGGTCAAGTTGCAAATATAAATCTGTTGGAACAGATGATTGCTAAGTTCCTACATCTGTGTATTGGGGTAATTCTTGCCATGCTTACTTTTCAAAGCTGATGAAAAGACCAAATGAAAAAATGGATGTAAAGGCACTCCGTATCCCAGAAAGGAATTAATAACTTGTTTTAGGATAATAAAAAGAAGCCTGATAATTGGTAAATATGGAAGCATCCAACCTTGAATGGGCAGGCCGCTCTGTGTGGTGATTAAACACACAGATATTTACACAGGATTGTCTGGGTCCACACCTTGATTCCATCAGTTACTAATGCCTCAGTTTCCTTATCTATCAAATGGGAATAGTAGTAGTGACTACCTCATAGCATTCTTTTTAAGGATGAAATGAATTAATACATAGATAACACTGAGAACAGAGTCTAGCACATAATAAGCCCTATATTAATATTTGCTGAGAGTATTATTTGATCACAGATAACTCTTTCTTGAGGGGTAAATATCCACTATGGGCACCAGTTTTAGTCCCAGCTGCTCCATTTCCTATCCAGCTGCCTGCTAATGTGCCTGGGAAAGCAGCTGAGGATGGCCCAGGTGCTTGGGACTCATGGGAGACCTGGAAGAAGCTCCCGACTTCTGATTGGCCCAGCTCTGGCTGTTGCAGCCACTTGGGAAGTGAATCAGAGATAAAAGCTCGCTCTCTCTCCCTCTGTAACTCCACTTTCAAATAAATAAATAAGTAAACGAATCCTTAAAAATTAACTCAGGTCATCAAAATATACATATAACAATATAATGCAAATAATATATCATGTAATAATAATACATCATATAATGTACAACTCTGCCTATAAGCTCTTTTTCAGCTTGAATAGCCTGTGATTCTGTAAGGGTTTTGCATTCTTTGTTCTAGGCGACTTGAAGCATGACAACAAAGCGTGACAGAATTTAAATTGCATTGCATTGTCGAGCCTTAAAGCATATTTCAAGGTAACAGTCATTGTTCAAATGAATTGGATTGCCAATTATTTGAATAAAGAGAAATGTGATTGCCCTGTATTGGTTTTCTTCCCTCTTTAATAAAGTTCATTTGTTCCTATCAGTCCACCTTTTCCTTTTTCTCTGGAGGGCCTCTCTCTCTCTTTTTTGTTTGAGATTTATTTATTTATTTTAAAGGCAGAGTTACAGAGAGGTAGAGGCACAGAGAGAGACAGAGAGAGAGGTCTTTCATCTGCCAGTTCACTACCCAAATAGCTGCAATGGCTGGAGCTGTGCCGATCCCAAGCCAGGAGCCAGGAGATTCCTCTGGGTCTCCCACATGGGTGCAGGGGCCCAGCACTTGGGCCATCTACTGCTTTGCCAGGCCATATCAGAGAGCAGGATTGGAAGTGGAGCCGCCGGGACTTGTACTGGCGCCCATATGGGATGCTGGCACAGGAGGCAGCGGCTTTACCCGTTATGCCGCAGCGCCGGCCCCTAGAGGGTCTGTTTTAAGACTGCTGAATCCATAGATGCTTTTACCCACTCCAGACAGACGGGAGTCTGATTCTTCTAGTGAATATATTTTTAGCAACAACGAAAGCCTATGTATCCTGCTTTTTTGAGCAACTGGCATCACGCAGCACTCATAACCACCTGCATTCAGGCTTCAGGGAACTGGTCTGCTCTGTGGATGGTTTAGCAATCAACCGGAGGCATAAATACTGCAGGTTGTGTGTAAGCTTGGAAATGCTAAGCAAGAATATTAATAATGCAAGATGTGCAAACAAAAACACTCTCACCAACTTCAAGCCAGACTTCTTCCTCTTCCCTTGCCACTCCCTCACTCCCTGCTCTTCACGCACTACTCATCGGAGGGGCGTGATGTAGCAGTTGAAGGTGTGTCTCCTCCAAAAGATACTGGATTCTGAAATGCAAGAGGTGAAATGAACAGGACAATGAAATAGCCTATTATGAGAAAGAGAGACACCATCTTTATCTACCTTGGAGCTGTGCTTTCATGAGAGGTTTGGAAATCACAGCAGTATAGAAGCTGGAAGAAACTGGTGGAGTCTCTGGTGGAGATTTAAGTCAAAAGCCAGGGTAGAGCCTTGTTGGAGACATTATAAGTCACTCCTCTCCAGCCCACAATAAGGGTAGGCTTTGACACACAGATACGTGTTAGATCCATTGGGTGGACTAAACGCTTCTTTCCTGCCCTTAGAGAAAGAACACCTGAATGAATGTTGTTTTCAGGAGACCCTGTCAGCTGATAGTTTAGTTCTCTTAGACTATGCCCCCAAAAGAACATGAACCATTGGCAGATATTTTGATTATCTATTGTTGCATAACCACGTACCTTAAGCTTATTGACTTAAAATAATAATTTATGTTAATCTTTCATTGCTCTGTGGTTAATGGGGTTGTCTTGGAAATATTTTCTTGGATCTCTCATGCAGTTGCAATTAAGGGTTGGAGGCCTCAGAAGTCTCAAATGGAGTGGACATCACAAATCTGGTTCCATGGGGCTCTTGCATATGGCACACATGCCATAGCATTTCTTCTGTCCCACCCTGTGGTTCAAAATAATTAAAAGGCGGCCGGCGCCGCAGCTCACTAGGCTAATCCTCCGCCTAGCGGCGCCAGCACACCGGGTTCTAGTCCCGGTCAGGGCACCGATCCTGTCCCAGTTGCCCCTCTTCCAGGCCAGGGAGTGCAGTGGAGGATGGCCCAAGTCCTTGGGCCCTGCACCCCATGGGAGACCAGGAGAAGCACCTGGCTCCTGCCATCGGATCAGCGCGGTGCGCCGGCCGCAGCGCACCTACCGCGGCGGCCATTGGAGGGTGAACCAACGGCAAAAGGAAAGACCTTTCTCTCTGTCTCTCTCTCACTGTCCACTCTGCCTGTCAAAAATAAAAAAATAAATAAATAATTAAAAGGCCAAACCAGATTTATCCAGAGAATGGGAGAGCCTGTGGATATGAAAGGGGAAGGAATGGCTGGCAGCCACCTCTAGAGACAAACTTCAGTAACCCTAGAGGAGTCTCCTGGAAAATCCACCCTTTGAGAACTCAAAGTGCTTGGCTGGGCCTAGAAGACATTCCTTATTAGTTAACAACTTTTCATCCTTTATCTCCATTGCAATATCATTTTTTCCTAGGATGCCTTTCTAAGGCCCTGTCATTAAACTAGGTTCTCGTGCATATTTTCCCTTTATAGCAGTTATCCCTGTTCGTAATCACACAAAGGCAGGTGCTTCTGTTTGCAGACTCTCCATTGATGCCCTGTATTTAGTATGGTGCTATTTCAGCAGGAGCCCAGGGAATAGTCATTGTGGAATGAATGAATGGATGAATGGTTAGCATGAACTCATCTGGTCATCCCAATTGGCTTCTGTCATTCATATGGAAATTTCCATAAAAGGGAGTCAGAGTCCTGTTTTATTAATTTATTATGTTTTAAAATCACTTGAGTACTAAGCAGGTGCTAGACAACCATGCTGAATCATGGGAATAGAACTGAAATACACTCTGCCTTAAAAGTCTACAGTCTGAGTGGTAACAAACACACTACTACAATTGACAGTGGAAAGTGATAGAATGGGTAGTACAGGTTGCCATACATGTACTTTCTCTCCCCCTGCCTCACACACATACAGACAGACAGACAGACACATACATACAAACACACACAGTTTTAGGTATAAGCTCAGAGGCCCATGAATTCCATATTAAGAAGTCCTGGTTTCAATGCTTTAGTAAAGAACATATTGCACTAACATTTTAGCTATATTATTTTGACTTTATTTAGAATGACTAATGAATGAATATCCTTTGATGAGAAGATTTTTTTAAGAACCTTCTATATTTTAGATGTTTATAGTAATGGAAAAAGCTAGACTTTCTGTCAGAACAGGGATCCACATGGGGTTGAAAATTAAATAAAACACTCCAAGTGTCAGGTCAGAGATTAAGGTATTTTACTTTTGTTCACTTCAGATCACACAAGCCAAATTTATCACAAGTCTGCTCTGGATATATTCCACACAAGTATGTAACTGAATGTAGTAGAGCAGTTGAAAACTTGTTCAGAATTGGTGAAGTTGTGTTGTTTCCAAACAGTTGCCCATTATGCTCACAAAACCACGAGTTTGCAGTACAGTGAGATAAGGAGAATGAATTTCCTTTTAAATGTGAAGTTATTAAAAGGCTTTGATTGGGAAAGAGACTGGATAATACTTACATTTTCAATCAAATATTCCATGTGCTGAGTGGGGTTTAGACTATAGGTTATGAATGAAGCAAGATGACCAGTCAAGAAGCTACTGTAATCAATCAGGCTGGGACATACAAGTGACTAGTTAAATAAAAGGATTTAAAATGATGTCATAACTGTATTTTAAAAAGCCAGGGGATGCTTAGATATTTCAGCTGGGAATAGGGGAATTGCTTTCGCGTATGTGACAAGCTGTCATGTCAAAGATGGATTAAAATTATTCTCAGTCCCTAAAGGCAGGACTATGGATGGAAACTACGGAGCATCAGATATCTGCTCAAAATCATTTCCTCTCTGAGATGTGCAAAAATGGAAGGAGCTGCCTGGAGAGTTAGTGAGTTTCCATCTCTGATTGTGTTAAGCAGGGACTGGAGGATCTTTTGGAAGAGACATGGAGGGTCTAGGAAGGGACTGTGGGAGTAGATTATGCTTGGACCACACTTGGATGTTCGGAACACATAAAAATGGCAGTATTGAGAGCTGTGGACATTTTCATTGCAGCATAACACCAGAAAGAGAGAAAATTTGTGATTATGCTAATCATGTCAGGGCTTTGTCAGAGAGCTCTCAAGTATTGGGCACAGTTTACACAAGGCGAGGTGCTGCTGCTCCTGACTTACTTAGTAGTCCTTCCTACTCCTTGGCTATGCTTCTCAGAACATTTTTCTTCAATCTTCTTTAGAGCGACAGTATAGGAGAAGAGTACAGGCTCTTGGTTAGAGGAATATAGCTTGACATTCTCTGTCCACACTTGCTAACTATATGAGTGTAGGCAAATTATGTAATTATTCTCAGTCTCACTTAGTCGTCTGTTAAATGGAGACACATTAGCTTATTTTCTGTAGTTATTAGAAGAAATAATCCATAAAATCAATATTCCCAGAACATTATAGGATTTTAATACACAGGAACCATACCCAGAAAAAAAACAAACTCAGCACATTTTCTGGTGCAAGCAATTTCCATGTGTGGTAGTATGAATCACAGTAATTGAAGAGTTAACTGGCACAGGAAATGCTCGCTGATGGAACTGATGGAGTCCTAACTCTAAGATATTGTTTATTCTTTCCTCTAACTTGATGCACCCCTGAAGATAACCGTTTGCATGAGTTCTCAAACTCTGCACCCCTGAAGATAACCGTTTGCATGAGTTCTCAAACTCTGAGAAATTAGCCACAGCTCAGCAGAGGCAGTGATGGATGCTGCTCAGAGCTTTCTCTAGACTGATGCTGGGAAGCAGGAGAGAGTGATTGAGCCTCTTTGACAAGTACTCTTCTTCCTGTGGATGCTGAGTGGGGGTGAAATTGGCCTTCAGATAAACATGACTCATGGTTTAGTGGAAAAACTGAAGAGTTCTCCGTGAAAATTGAATAGTAAGTCAGTTCATTATGCTGTTGTCATTGATATTGCAATCTGCTCCCCATGAATGCAATTATAAATCCATTTGGGAAAGAGCATGATTGGGGATTTTGTTTGCTTTCACTTAACCTGTAGGTGCTTGACAACATTTTACAAATGAGGCATCCCCTCCCCCAGTCTTTATGTTCTATTCATTTCCACATCACCAGCACCTGTCACAGAGCCTGGCACACTGATGGTTTGCTAGTACTTACTGACTGATTGGAAATGCCTTCATTATGCAGTCCCTGGCGTATTTCTGTCCACTCAACAGAAGGATGCTCAGAAACTGGTTGTAAAGTTACCTCTATGTGTGCATCTATATACATGCCCCTGGCCCAAGCAGCCTTTGTTCTCAGCTGTGCCGACCTTGAAACATAGCCTCTATATCTATCATGAATGACTCATTTACACAAAGACAATAATGTGCACAACCTGCTTATGAGCAGGTGGACTTTCTCTGTTTTTTAAGAGCTTCCCTTAAAGACCCAAAGTCTTTAAGTCTTTGAGGAGAGCAGATGAACTCCCCCACATTTTTAAAAGAGTGCCAAGGAGATGGCTTATGTGACCTCTGAGGCATTGACAATTTACATATTTTCAGTTTTTATTTGAAGGGAAAAGAGAGAGAGAGAGATACAGAAAGACAGAGAGAGAAGTCTTCCATTGACTGGTTTACTCCCCCAACTCCCTATTACAGCCAGGGTGGGGCCAGATAGAAACCAGGAGCCTGCTGTCTCCCAGGGTATGCATTAGCAGGAGATTGGAGTGGAAGTGGAGTAACTGGGATTTGAACTAGGCACTCAGATAAGGCATGTGGGTATCCCAAGGAGTGACTTAGCCACTGTGTCAAATACCTGCCCTGCCCCCAACCCTGTGGTTTTCTGTGGCAATCTATTGATCCTGCCTGTGACTATTACTATCCCTACCTATTCTAAGATAGGGGACCGACGCTGTGGCGCAGTGGGTTAATGCCCTGGCCTGAAGGCCAGCATCCTATATGGGTGCCGGTTCGAGACCCAGCTGCTCCACTTCCCATCCAGCTTTCTGCTATGGCCTGGGAAAGCAGTAGAAGATGGACCAAGTCTGTGGGTCCCTGCACCTGCGTGGGAAACCCGGAAGAAACTCCTGGCTCCTGGCTTTGGATCAGCGCAGCTCTGGCCATTGCGGCCAATTGGGGAGTGAATCATTGGATGGAAGACCTCTCTCTCTCTCTCTCTCTCTCTCTCTGCCTCTCCTCTCTCTGTGTAACTCTGAGTTGCAGATAAATAAATAAATCGTAAAAAAAAAAAAAAAGATGGTGGCTGGCGCCGTGGCTCAATAGGCTAATCCTCTGCCTGTGGCACCGACACACCAGGTTCTAGTGCCAGTTGGGGTGCCAGATTCTGTCCCGGTTGCTCCTCTTCCAGTCCAGCTCTCTGCTGTGGCCCGGGAGTGCAGTGGAGGATGGCCTAAGTGCTTGGGCCCTGCACCCACATGGGAGACCAGGAAGAAGCACCTGGCTCCTGGCTTCGGATCAGTGCAGCACGCCAGCCGTAGCAGCCACTTAGGGGGTGAACCAACAGAAAAAGAAAGACCTTTCTCTCTGTCTCTCTCTCTCTCTCACTGTCCACTCTGCCTGTCAAAAAAAAAAAAAAAAAAAAGATGGAACATTTGGAGAGAACTCACCCAACAGTTCACTAATGTGGGGGATTTAGGTTTAGTGAGGGAGTGCTGTGGTATTGTCAGCTTCAAAGCCAAGTAATGAATTTCCAAGAAAACTGTTATAGGGATGAGCACTTAGCGTAGTGGTTAGCATACCAGTTAAGACACCCACGTGCCATACTGGGGTGATGAGGTTCAAAACCCAGCCTTGATTCAGACTCCAGCTCCCTGCTAATGGAGATTATGGGAAGCAGTCAAGTAACTGGGAGACCTGGGTTGAGTTCCTAGCTCCCAGCTTTGTCTTAGTCCAGCTATGGATCTGGGGATTGAACCAGCTGATGTGAGATTCTCTCTCTCCCTCTCTCTGTTTCTCTCACTCTCACTTTCTCTCTGTCTCTCTCAAAGAAGTAAATTTTTTTAAATATAGAATTTAGGAGTGGGAACTTTCAGAAAGGGAGGCTGGTAGCTTCCACCTTGCCTGGATGCTGGCTGAGCTCAGAAGCAGGGCAGTGATGTCACCTACTCCACCAGGGAGCAGAGGAAGAAAATTTTTGGAGACCTTGATTCCCTGACTCTGAATTTAGAGGGGTCTCTGAATATACAGAAAGGGGCTTAGTTATAACCCGAGGACTCTGGAGGCATGCAGGTGAATGGCATAGTGCTCAATGATTGAAAGGAGGGAAAGGAAGAGAAGGGCAGCATTAGGACTGCATCTCCCAAGGTGTCCCAGACTTAGGCCATCTTGAGAGGATTTTCCCATGAGGGCAGCATACATAGCAAAGGCACTCAATTATGAGGAGCATTAAGGGAGGGAGGTGCTAAGAAGTGGTTAGGAGAGAGCCACAGGAGGGTGCATTATCCCTCTATAGGTGGACAGAGCTGTGGTTCCCACTGCGACTCTGAAGAACTTACACACGTGTCTCACAGGAAGCCAGTATTTGAGTGTGTGTGTGTGGGTGTGTGTGGGTGGGTGATGTGTGGGAGCTTGGTGGCGGTTCTTGGTGTCATTCAAGAGAAAAACATGCCAGTGATCATCTAAAGAAAAGAGGAAGACTTTCGTCCATTCTTCCAATCTCTCTGCTCTGAGTACTGACCATGAAAGGGCCAGAAGAGGGGGAGAAGGAAGGGAACAGATCATGCTCAACCTACACAGAGTCCCCTAGCCGAGGTCAGTCCTGACTGGGGAAGGAGTGGCAGGTAGAAGGGAGAAAGGAAAGGGAAGGAGCCTGGCATTAGATACGAGGCTAACGATTTGTTTTAGATTGGATGGGCTCTTGAAGTACATGAAAATGAGTATAAATGACAGGACATTGTTCATGGAAAACAAAAACCAAAATAAAAACCAAGGACTGGAAGATCATTGGCTTTGCCTGGGATATCACCAAAAGGTGGAGAAAGGAGTTCAGAACATGCCAGAAACAGCGGAAGGAGAAAAATAAAGCTGTTCCTGTTGGTATTCTCACAGAGTTCAGAGTATTAAATTGCTTCCAGTGCCGGCACGGTGGCACAGCGGGTTAACGTCCTGACCTGAAGCACCGGTATCCCATATTAGCACTGGTTCGAGACCTGGCTGCTCCACTTCCCATCCAGCTCTCTGCTATGGCCTGGGAAAACAGTAGAAGATGGCACAAGTCCTTGGGCCCCTGTGCCCACATGGGAGACCTGGAAGAAACTCCTGGCTCCTGGCTTTGGATTGGCACAGCTCTGGCCATTGCGGCCAATTGTGGAGTGAACCATCGGATGGAAGACCTCTCTCTCTCTCTGCCTCTTCTCTCTCTGGGTAACTCTGACTTTCAAACAAACAAATAAATCTTTTAAAAAAATAAATTGCTTCCAAGTGCAATGCAGAGCTCACTGAAGATTTCACAGGTGAGATGGAGGAAAGGACTCTGACCCCAGCATCATCATTATGTGTGCTTTTCCCTTAGGAATCCCCTCAACTCTGCAGAGCTAAGTTCCTGATCTCCATCATGCATCTCTCCCTTTTTTTTTTTAAGAAAAAAAAGTTCACTTATTTATTTGAAAGGCAAAGTTACAGAGTGAGAGGGACACACACACACACACACAAATTCTTCCATCTACTGTTTCACTCTCCAAATAGCTGCAAAAATGGGACTGGGCCAGGCTGAACACAGGAACCTGGAACTCCATCCAAGTCTCCTATGTGGGTGCAGGGCCCAAGTACTTAAGTCATCCTCTGCTGCTTTCCCAGGCCGTTAGCAGGGATTGGAAGTGGAGCAGCTGAGACTTGAACTGGTACCCATATGGGATGCTGGTGTTATACGTGGTGGCTTTACTCACTGTGCCACAGTGCCAGTCCCAGCATCTCTCCTCTGGATGTAAACCTGCTCTTGGAAGGCACTTGAGTGTCCTCCCATGTGAAGGCATGGCAGTGAAGTTGGTCTGAATGGCAAGGCAGCAGACATTCATGAACACTTAGCCCAGATTTCATTTTTCCAAGGATACAATGTGTAGCTAGGCTTACAGGTTGACTTGATCTAATAGAATACTTATATCTAAGCTAAATAAAGCAAGAATTGTGCTTAGAAAAGAAACCAAAGACACTTTTTGAGGGTAATCTCGGATTGTCATTGAAAACTTCAGTAGGGTATCTTGAATGTTAGACATGAAAGGCTCACAATGACATTTGGTATGTGCTTTTTATACTCCCTTTACAACCTTCCAGCAAATTTCCTATTTTGGGACACAATCTCCACCTAATTGAAAATGCTGAGATCTTATGTTATTATCCAGATGGTTTTTAAAAATTATTTTGAGCTCTCATTTACTTTTAGGAGATGAGTTCACTGGGAAAAGAAAATTAAAAAGCCGCTGTTAACAGATGAAAATGATAGTTATGGGCACTTCTGTGGAAATCACAACAGGATGGAGTTCAAAGCATCCTCTGAGATGGCCTCTTCCTGGTAGGGCTGTGGTAGGAACCAAGGAGTGACAGCACTTAATATTTTAAACCATGATAGCCATTTGACTGTCTTTACTCCAGCATTCTGTCCAAATCTACGGTATTTGAAAGCAGGAGCATTTAATCCATCAATAAGCCTATTGATTTTATATCTCCAAAATATTTTCAATTATTTTCTCTCCATCTCCATTACCACTACTTTAGCCTGGGCACCCAATTGTTCTCTTTGCTTTTAATTTTCTTTTCTTTGATCAGTTTCCCTACACAGTTAATGTGATTACAGAAAGAAAATAAAGAAAAAAAGAAAAAGAGTTTTGCATTAAGAATTAAGATGTCATGTTGAGATCAACTCACAGGATTTCTTTTTAAAATTATTTATTTATTATTATTTATTTGAAGGAGAGAGAGAGAGGGGGACAGTGGAAGAAGGACAGAGGGAGAAAGAGAAAGAGGAGAGAGAGAACTAACTTTCTGCTAGTTCACTTCCCAAATGCCCACAACAACCAGGGCTGGTGGGCCTGAGCCAAGAAACCAGGAGGCCAATCTAGGTTTCTTGGGAGGCAAGGACCCAAGAACTTGAGCCATCACCTTCTGCATCCTAGAGTTCACATTCACAGGTGGCTAGAATCAGAAGTGTGGCCAGGTCTCAAACCCAGGCACTCTGATGTGGAAGTCCCAAGTTGTGTGCAAACGGCCACACCAAACACTTGCCCCCTACTCACAGAATACCTAGGAATCAGCTGCGGATGCATCAACAATCTCACTGATAAACCTAAAACAAATCCTCTCTCTGCAGATTTAGGAGTATTTTCAAGAACCTCCAGGCTTTTACTCACTCTCTGGAAAGACTTCCAGGGCATGACTACTGGGTTAGAAGCAAGACTAAGCTAAGGCCTCTCCTATCTACACAAGTACACTTCTTCCTTTCCTTAGTGGATAAAAAAGTTCCTGACATCGGTGGCAGCAAAAATATGGCTTCTTTGGGAAAAATGTGGTGTAGAAGAACCAGCTGCCAAAGATGGAAGGGGCTGCAAGGCTGATGAACCCATGATTGCTTAGAATGTAATTCACTGGGAGGGCTTATACGGACAGAGGGCTTGGCCCCCTAGCTCTGTGAAGTATGTAGATCTCCATGTCACAAGGCAAGAGAAAAAGGGTTCTATAGACAAAGTTGACCCATGGTATTTCTCAAGCAATAGTAACATTCCAGGCACAAGATAAGGGATGCTCTAGGGTCCAGCTTGGCAAGACAATCATAGCAGATTATCTTAATGACTTTGTTTATCCCTTAAGAGTTGAGATGACTTTCGGGGTTACCTAAAGGGCAAGATGGCAGTTACATCAAAGATGGCTGTGGTAGAATCTAGCTGAATCTCTACATGTCTCTCAGATCTCCAACATTTGGAACTAATGCACCAACCTGCTTGGCTCTGAAATCCATTGCTGCATCTGTGCCAGATCCATGGTTCCCTTAGCCGCTTGCTGTGTATGGAAGACCCATTTCTTGGAGATGCAACACTCCATTGATGGGCAGGAATGTTTGCACTGCTTCCCAAGTGTCTTGCTTGACTTTACTTAGCTTCTATCTAACCTTCCCTCCTTCCCTCTCTCCTTTACGTGGTCAGACCTAAATCCCAGCCTGGCGACCTTTCCTGACACTCTCCCAGTTGTCCCTCATAGATGTCTCCTTTAATAAATGTCTTGCCATTTAATCTTGTCTTGATGTCTGCTTCTTAGAGGACCCAATTGACACTCTGGAATGTAGGAAATGCTTGATAAAATTTATTCAGGAAATGAATGAAGAAGTGAATTTAAAGCAGTTTCCTCAACTTTTAAAAAAATGAGTAACTTTACTTTTTGGAACAGTTTTAAGCTTATAGAAAATTGAACAGAAAGTAGAGTTCCTATACACTCCCTGACCCTCACATCTGCGTATTCCCCTACTGTGAGCATCTTGAACCAGAGTGGTACATTGTTATGATCAATGAGCCTATATTGACACAAATTATAACCTAAAGTCCATAGTTACCACTAGGGTTTACTCTTGGTGTTGTATATTTTATGGGTTTGAACAAAAGTATGGTGACATAGAATAACTTTACTACCTTAAAATTTCTACAAATCCCTCCTTTCATGCTAACCCTTACTAACCACTATATTTTTTCCTGTCCCTACAGCTTTGTCTTTTCCAGAATGTCATATTGTTGGACTCATACAGTATATGGTCTTTTTCAGATTGGGTTCTTTCACTTACTAATATACATTTCATTTTGTTTTATGTCTTGTCTTCTTTTAAAAATATGTTTAAGAAATTTATTATCTATTTGAGAGGGAGAGAAAAAAGAGAACCCACTGTTCATTCCTCAGATGCTTTCAATGGCTGGGGTTGGGCCAGCCTGAAGCTGGGAGCCAGGAACTCAATCCAGCTCTTTGATGTGGATGACACTTGAGCCAATACCTGGTGCTTCCCAGAGTGTGTGTTAGTGGGAAGCTGGAACTGAGAACAGAACCAGGACTCAGACCCAAGCACTCTCATATAGAATGAGGGTGACTTAACCAGTGAGGGTGACTTAACCAGTGTCTTAACTGTTAGGTCGAACATACATCCCTCTTTCATGTATTTTCATGACTTGACAGCTCATTTCTTTTTAGTGTGCAATAATATATCACTGTCTCCATGTAGCATAGTTATCTATTTACCTACTGAAGGGTATCTTGGTTACTCACAGGATTTGGGAATTATAAATAAAGCTGCTATAAACATCTATGTATAAGTTTGCATGTAGACATAAGTTTTTCTTTTTCATTAAAAATTTTTATTTACTCGAATTACAGAGAGAGGGAGAGAAAGACAGAAAGATCTTCCATCTGGTTCACTCCCCAAATGGCTTCCATGTCTGGAGCTGAGTTGATCTGAAGCCAGGAACCAGGTGCTTCTGTGTCTTCTATGCAGGTGCAGAGGCCCCATCATTGGAGCCATCTTCCACTGCTTTCCCTGGCCATAGCAGAGAGCTGAATCAGAAGAGGAGCACCTGGGACATGAACCTGAGCCCAGATGGGATGCCAGTGCTGCAGGTGGAGGCTTAGCCCACTATGCCACAATATTGGCCCCATGGACATAAGTTTTTAACTCATTTAGGTAAATATGTATGACAGCTGGATCATATGGTAAGAGTATGTTTACTTTGGGAAGAAACTACCAAACTGTCTTCTAAAGCTGTACCATTTTACATTTCTGCCAGCAGTGAATCCAAGTTCCTGTTGCCCCACAACCTCTCATATTTGATGTTGTCATTGTTTGGAATTTTGGCCATTCTAACAAATGTGTAGTGCTATCTCATTGTTTTAACTTGGAATCCCCTAATGACATATGTTGTTGAACAGATTTCCACGTGCTTACTGGGCATTTACATATCTTCTTTCATGAAGTGTCTGTTCAGATCTTTTGAACAGCTTTTAAATTGATTTTCTTTTTTGACTGAATTTTAAGAGTTTTTGGTATATTTTAGATAACAGTCCTTTATCAGATGTGTCTTTCAGAAATATTTCCTCCCAGTATGTGACTTGTGTTCTCAGTCTCTCAAAAATATCTTTTGCAGACCAGAAGTTTTAAATCTTAATGAAGTCCAGGTTATCAATTATCTCTTTCATGCATCATACCTTTGGTGTGGTGTCTAAAAAGAAATTGTCATATCAAAGGTCAGCTTGATTTTCTCCTTCTAGGAGTCTCATTGTTCAGTACTTTATATTTAGTTTTTTATATACTTTGAGTTAATTGTTGAAAAGCTGTAAGGTCTTTACTAGATTTATTTTTCGCATATGGGTGTTGTAGTTGTTTCAGCACCATTTGTTGAAGACTTCCTTGGATTCATCGTATTGCCTATGTTCCTTTGTTAAAGATCAGTTGACTATTTTATGTGGGTTTATTTCTGGGCTCTCTATTCTGTTACATTGATCTTTGTATGTAGTTTTTTTTTTTTTGCCCATTTCAGATCATCTTATCTATTGTATATTTATACTAAGTCTAGAAGTTGTGTATTGTCAGTCCTCTGTCTTTGATCTTTTTTAATATTGATTTGGTTATTCTGGAATTGCTGCCTCTTTATATTCACTTTAGAATCAGTGTTTTGATACCCACAAAATAACTTTCTGGGGTTTTAATTGAGATACCATTAAGTCTATAGATCAAGTTGGGAATAACTGACATCTTGACAATATTAAGTCTTCTTATCCTTGAAAATGCAATATTATCTGAATTTATTTAATTCTACTTTGATATGTCTCAGCAGAATTTTATGGTTTTACTCAGAGAGTTCTTGTGCACATTTTGTTAGATTTATTACTAAGTATTTCATTTTAAGGATTTAATTTGCTCTTCTTTTCTAGTTTCCTAAGGTGGGAGCTTGGATGATTGATTTTAGATCTTTCTTCTTTTCTAATATATGCAGTCAATGCTATAAATTTCTCTTTAAGCACTGCTTTTGCCATACCATACAAATTTTTTCAAGTATTTTCATTTTCATTTAGTCCCAAACTTTAAAAATTTCTCTTGAGACTTCTTCTTTGATACATATGCTAATTAGAAATGTGTTGTTTAATCTCCAAGTATTTGGGGATTTTCCAACTATCTTTCTGATATTGATTTCTAGTTTAATTCCATTGTGATGTGAGAGCAGATGTTTTATGATTTTTATTCTTTGAAGTTTGCTAAGGTGTGTTTTACAACCCAGAATGTAGTCTATCCTGGTTAATGTTCCATGGGAGCTTGAGAAGAATGTGTGATCTGCTGCTGTGGGATAGTCTATGGATTCAATTAAATCCAGCTGATGGATGGTGCTATGGAGCTTAATAATGTCCTTACTGATTTTCTGCCTGTTGAATCTTTCCACTTCTTGTAAGTGTTGTTACAGTCTCCAACTACAATAATAGATTCACATATTTCTCCTTTCAGTTCTGTCAATTTTTGTCTCATATGTTTCTTTTTAAAGATTTATTTATTTATTTGAAAGTCAGAGTTATACAGAGAGAGAAAGAGAGGCAGAGAGAGAAACAGAGAGGTCTTCCATCTGCTGGTTTACTCCCCAGGTGGCTGCCAACATCTGCAGCTGTGCCGGTCTGAAGCCAGGAGCCAGGAACTTCTTTCAGGTCTCCCATGTGGGTGCAGAGGCCCAAGGACTTGGGCCATGTTCTACTGCTTTCCCAGGCCATAGCAGAGAGCTGGATAGGAAGTGGAGTAGCTGGGACTCTAACCTGCGCCTATATGGAATGCTGGCACTGCAGCATCTTACCCACTATGCCACAGCACCAGCCCACCTCATATGTTTTGACAAGTGCATACACATTAAGGCTTGCTATGTTGCTATGTTGTCATTATGTGATGCCCCTTTTAAATATCTCTGATAACTTCCCTGGCTCTGACACCAGTTCTGTCTGAAACTAATATGGTTACTCTTCTCTTGATTAGCATTCACATGTTATATATTTTTCTATCCTTTTATTTTTAATTTTCTGAGTAAAAAGCTTTCTTTGTTTAATTTTAATTTCTATTTATTTATTTGAAAGGCAGAGAGACAGTGAGAGATAAATCAAGAGATCATCTATCTACTGGTTCATTCCCTAATTTCTCACAACAACAGGGGCTGGGCCAGGCCAAAGCCAGTAGCTGAGAACTCTATCAAGGTGTCTCACCTGGGCGGCAAGGTGTCTCACCTTGAGCTTCTGCCTGGTGCATTCCAGGCTACCATTCTTAGGAAGCTAAGATAGGGAGCAGAGTTGGGACTGGAAAATAGGCTCTCCGATGAGGGATGCAGCTGTCCTAAGCAGCCTCTTAACCACTATGCAAAATGCCCCCTCCTCATTTATTTATTTTAAAAATAAAACCCAACTGAGGATTTTCTTTTCTACACTTTAAATATTTCATTCCACTCCCTTCTTACTTGCATGGTCTCTGTGGAGAAACTGGATGTGATTATCTTTGATTCTTTATGGCTAACGTGCAATAGTTCTACATTTCTATGGGGTATAGTGCAATATATCAAAACATAAACTTAGCATAAACCAATAAAACCAGGCAACTAGTATATCCATTTCTTTATCTTTTGTATTTGGAGCCTACCAGATCCTCTCTTCCAATTCTTTGTAGGGTATATGGTTCATTTTTGCCTTCTGTCACTGCTCACTTTAGATTATGGAATACCAGAACTTGTTCTTTGGATCTGATTGTGTTTGGGTATCCATTATACAACCTCCCTCTATTTCTTCTATCCCCTACTTTCCCAACCTCTTATAATGACTGTTCTACATTTTGTCAACTTCCATATATGAGAGAGAACATACAGTATTTGTCTTTCTGAATCTGGTTTTTTTCACTATCCCTTTACTTTTAACTTGCATGTGTTTTTATATTTAAAGTGGGTTTCTTGTAGACAACATATAGTTTTGTTTTGGTTTTTATTCACTCTGACAATCTCTGCCTTTAAATTGGTATATTTAGATCATTAGCATTTAAATTGATTATTGATGTCATTTGGTTAATATCTACTACATTTATTAATATTTCCTACTTGTTGCCCTTGTCTTTTGTCCTATTTGGTCTTCCATGTGTTTTCTGTCTTTTGTGATTTTCATTTATCATTTTATATTAAATTTTCTCTCCTTTCTTAGCATATTGTTTTCTTAAATTTTTTTTGTTCACTCCCCAAATGGCCCCAATAGCCAGAGCTGGGCTGATCCAAAGCCAGAAACCAAAAGCTTCTTCCAGGCCTCCCATATGGTTGCAGGGGCCCAAGGACTTGGACCATCATCCCCTGCTTTCACAGTTGCATTAGTAGAGAGCTGGATCAGAAGTGGAGCAGCCAGGTCTTGAACTGGCACCCATAAGAAATGAAGGCATTGCAAGTAGAGGCTAAACCTTCTATGCCATAGCACTGGCCCTAGCCCTTAGCATATTAAACACAGTTATTTTAAATTCTTGACCTAAGAATGCTGACATTTCTACTATATCTAACCCTTGTTCTGATGCTTTTTCAGGCTCCTCAAAGTGTGCTTTTTCACCTTTATAAGTATTTCTTTTTGCAATTTTTTTGTTGTTGTTGAAAAGTGGACATTGTATACTGGGTAAAATGAACTGTGGTAAAGAGGTCTTTAATAATGTAGTGGTAAGTTGTGGGGAAGGGAAAGCATTCTACAGCCCCAGAACTAGAGCTCAGTCTCTGGATTAGCTTATGCTTATCCTGGGCTGTGAATTTGCACACGGTCTCTCCAGCAGGGAAATCTAATTTTTTACATTCAGTCTCAGAGCTGCAAGGATGAGTAATTACAGAAAACAGGACATGGAAACAATAATTTTTTTTTAAGAACTGGGCAAGGAAACTCGTACAACACTGTTTCCTCCTTATTCTATTAGATAACCACAGAGCTAAGTCAGATTCAGGGGGAGGTGACCTGGAACCCACCAGTCAGTGGGAAGGGTATCAAAGAGTTTGCAGACTCCTGAATCTGTCACAGTATGTAGTATGGATTGCATAGTTGTTAGAAGCTTAATCTCTGAAGATAAAACAAAAATATTTTGGCTTTTACATTTACTACCTGCATAGCACATATATTACTTATGCTAATCTTACAGTTCAGTTTCCTTGTGTGAAAAAAATGGAATATAAATCAACGTTATGATTCTAAACCCATCTTTCTGCTTCTCATTCCTGAAATACATTGCAAGGATCTTTGAAAGTCATCAGACTCCAAAAAAAAAAAAAAAAAAAAAAAAAAAAAAAAAAAAGGAGGGGGGGAGAAAATCAACTAGCTATATAGGTAATGTATGGAGAATCCATTGCTTTCTTCATACCAGGCTATGCTATATTTGTTCATTATTCTTCACAAAAAATCTAAAAGTGGGCTGGCGCTGTGGCATAGCGGGTAAAACTGCCACCTGCAGTGCTGGCATCCCAAATGGGTGCTGATTTGAGTCCTGGCTGCTCTACTTCCAATCCAGCTCTCTGATGTGGCCTGAGAAAGCAGTAGAAGATGGCCCAAGTCCTGGTGCCCCTGCACCTGCGTGGGAGACCTGGAAGAAGCTCCTGGCTTCTGGCTTCAGATCAGTGCAGCTCTGCCCATTGCAGCCAACTGTGGAGTGAACCATCGGATGGAAGATCTCTCTCTCTCTCTCTCTCTCTCTCTCTCTCTCTCTGTAACTTGACTTTTAAATAAATAAATCTTTTAAAAAATAGAGGAGGTACTCAACCAAGGAATGTAACTGGAACAGTGGTCAGCAGATCAACAGTCTTGTTTCTGGTAAATACTATCTCACAAGATCATCTTTTGGCTGAAGTCCTTTCTGTTTAAGACATGTACTTCTTAAAAACATACATACAGCAAAGCAAAGGATTCTTTTTTTCCGTTTTTTTGTTTGTTTATTTTTTCTTGGAAGGTAGCAAATCTATGAAAGAGTTTAAATTATTAAGCAACTAAAAAAGGAAACAAGGGGTGGAAGGGGTACAAAGCACCTCTTTGATTTCCACGATCATCTTTAGACATGTATGAGATTCCATCAAAAGTCTTTTGACTCTTGCATTGGGAATTATGGGGCAGGATCTTTATAAGCAGTCCTAATAACCAAGAATTTTTGGATAGTCTCTAGAAGTCTTTTGTTATCCATGGTGGTTTTGTCCTTAAGTTAAGGGTATAAATGGGGGCCAGCACTGTGGCATAGCGGATAAAGCCACTGCCTGCAGTGTTGGCATCCCATATGGGCCAGTTCGAGTCCCAGCTGCTCCACTTCTGATCCAGCTCTCTGCTAAGGCCTGAGAAAGCAGTAGAATATGACCCAAGTGCTTGGGCCCCTGCATCTGCTTGGGAGACCTGGAAGAAACTCCTGGCTCCTGGCTTCGGATTAGTGCAGCTCCAGCTATTGTGGCCATCTGGGGAATGAACCATCAGATGGAAGACCTCCCTCTCTCTTTGCCTCTGCCTCTCTGTAACTCTGCCTTTCAAATAAATAAATCTTTTTAAAAAATGGTATAAATGTTCTATGGTATAAGAGTCTGGGCTACATGATGTCTCTAGAGAAGAGGTAGTTAGGACACCTCTTGGACAATTTCTCCCAAGCTGCAGAACTACAGTGCTTTTAACAGGACTTGGATGTGGACAGATCTTGGGTTGTTGTTAGAAGCAAAATCAGAGACCTGTTTGTTGACCATCAGGGAGCCCCGTCTGAGGGTTATTCCACCTCCGTTTGAGAACAACCAGGGGAAGGTCTATGGGACAAAGGGCATTAACTTGGGGTCATGCTTAAATAATGAGTATTTTGGGAGTATCAGTATTGGAACCAGAATGTACAAATCTTAGCCTGTTAATGAGCAGAGCAGATTCAATGTGAGGAATCTTTTGTTGGCTTCCAACTTTGGTCTTATGGAAAGAACTATAATGACTAGCATGAGTGCCTCTTAATTTCTCTTGCTGCTGAATGGGAGGCAAATCTGATCACTCCACAGATACATTATAGTGATTATCAGTAATGAAGAACTTTGCTATCGGGCATTGGCTAGTCCTACAATCATCTGTGTTTTCAGGCCTTGATGTTCAACAAAATTTTGTGAGGTAGACAAATTTGCTGTCCAGATGGGCAGACTATGCCATCCTATTACTTTCTGTGGGTGGCAATCTGCTGCTTTCTTGAGGACGAACACTTCCTAAAGTCAATAGAACTCTTGAGATAGCGTTTGTTGTTGTTGTTTTTAAAGTAAACAGACACCTCTGATTTCAAGGGGGTGTTTTTCGTAGGGATTACCCATTGCCTTAAGAAAGAGGCTGCTATGGAGTAGGTGAGCTTTGGGACATATTTATTTATCTTCCTAATGATTCAAAAACATCGTCAGAAGCCCTCTAGTGGAAGGACTCAGAGCTACCAGTATGGTCAGTCACGTAGGATGGGAGGCATGCCAAGAAAGACAAATTGACTAAAGCTGCCACTGGCAGTGCCTGCATACCATACGAGCTCTGGTTTTGAGACTCAGTTGCTCCACTTCTGATCCAGCTCTCTGCTATGGCCTGGAAAGGCAGTGGAAGATGGCCAAGGTGCTTGGGCCCCTGCACCCATGTGGGAGATCAGGAGGAAGCTCCTGGCTCCAGGCTTCGGATTGACACAGTTTCCGCCGTTGTGCCCATTCGGGGAGTGAACCAGCAGATGGAAGATCTCTCTCTCTAAGCCTCTGCCTCTGTCTTTCTGTAACTCTACCTTTCAAACAATTAAATACATCCAAAAAAAAGACAAATCGACAAGTATAAAGTGCAGTTACTGTCATAGGGTAAGTAGAATTGAGAATCTTCATTATGAAGACACAATCTATGTATCCTGTGTCTCTAACTCTTCCTGTTTTCATTTCAGTTTTCAGCAAGAGTCCTAGAGACAGTTATTAGTATCTGTAAGTCACAGGTGGGCTCAGAAGATTGTGGTGTTCGGTAGAGTTTCTGCCGATACAGATCACCTTTGATCACCAGGTTGACTTAGGGTCACTGGGTAGGGCAGTGTATTCATCATTTCATACTGTCAGGGTGAATTCTGGCTCTGTTTGTGGAAAGGTAAACATTTTTGAGCTTGTTTATTTGACTGTGTTGGCTTTTACAGTCTGACAGGCAGCCAACTTATCTGTAAATCACAGTGATAAGAAGTATGCCTTCTGCCTGCCCCCTAGAGCAGATTCTTGGAGCAGTTTGTTAAGATGTCACTTTTAGAAGGGCCTTTAATTTTCATGTGAAAAACTCAGTAAAACATTGGGTCTTTTTTATCCACTTTGATTTTATTCACTTCATTTATTAGTTTCTTCAAAGACTTATTTATTTATTTGAAAGGCAGAGTAAGAGAGAGGGTGAGACATATTTTTCATCTGCTGGTTCACTCCCCAATGGCTACAACAGCCAGAGCTGGGCCATTCCAAAGTCAGGTGCCAGGAAATCCATTCTGGTTTCCCATGTGGATCACAGAAACCCAAGTACTTGCCATCATCAACTGCCTCCTAGGAACACTGGCAGGAAGCTGGATTGGAAGTGCAGAGTCACCAGGACTGCAATCAGGCACTCTGATATGGGATGCAGGTGACCTGAGCAGCAGTTTAACTCACTGTACCACAACAGCTACTCCTATGATTCACCTACTTTATAACTTAGATGTTTAGTTCCCATAGAAAGAACATTGGCTGGGTAAATAATCCTTTCAAGCTATAACATTGATCAATCATATTTTGAGTCTTAATTCCTCCCATACTGGTTGCTTGCTATTAAGCAATATTTTAACCCCTATAATTCATTATTATTCCCTTTCCTATAAAGTGAAAGTAATAGTACAACTCTTAAAGTTGTTACAGAAATGAAATAAAATGATATAAACTTCTTAGCTCAGTTCCTGGTAAACTATAAACTCTTGGAAAATAGCTATGATGATCGTAAATAATATTAGGGAAGAGAGACTCTATCAAGTTCAATTTCTTGTAGCCCAAAAAGCTGGAAAATGGACTCAATTTTCTTATTGTAATTGAAAAAGTATTTTGGGATAATGTGCAATCTTGGAAAATGTCAGTGGATTGAATTATAAGGTCAAATTTAAATTTTCTGCAAATTATTCCAAATCAGTATAAATTATTAATTATAACTTTTCCAAAGGTGGAATATGATAAGAAATTGTTAAATAGACACAGAGGCATCTCTGTCTTTTATTAACCTATTAAAAATAATCATTTGGGAGTCAGCCAGTGGGTTTAGCTGCCCTTGCAATGCCAGAATCCCACTTTGGAGCACTGGTTCCAGTCCCAGCTGCTCTGTTTCCCATTCAGCTCCATGCTAACAAGTCTGGAAAAGAAGCAGAAGATGGCCCAAGTACTCAGGCCCCTGCCATCCACATGGGACACCCAAATGGAGTTCTAGTCTCCTGGTTTTGGCCTGGCCCAGACCTGGCCAATCTTCTATCATCTGGGTGGTAAACCAGCAGATAGAAGGTCTCTCTCTCTCTTTCACTTTTCCTTTCAAATAAATAAATAAATCTTTAAAAAATAAAAATAATCATTTTAATGTGTCTTGTGCATCCGATTTTCTACAGACATCTGAGGTTCTCCTCCCACACTCACCCTTGCCCATATCCACAGTGATTACGACTAAGTCCCTGTATCTGTTTAAATCACAGAGAGCATGTTTTGGCATAAGCAGAATCTTGTTTTATTCTTGCTATTTTGGATTGTGACTCATGTCTTCTTGTTCCTTAAAATTATAGTCACAGGGTTAGATTTCCTGTGACATTTGCTTGTTTGGGTTAAGTGTGGTCTACTTTTCAGCTTTTGAGAAGGATGTTCTGTTATCCAGAAAAATTTAAATCACAGATATACAGTCCCATCTAGAGAAATATAAGCAATGAGAGGAAGGCTCATAGAGAGAGTTTCAAGAGCAGGCCAGGTGCAGAGTCTGGGACATATTCCAACTTTTCCAGGTTGATGGCCAAGGGCAAGTCATTCCCCCTCTCTGAGCCTATTTCCTGACCAGCAAAATGGAAAGATACAAGATTACTACATATATGTGGAGCATTCAGAAGACTCTAAATTTATACTAAAATCTCAACATAGGTTGTCTGTTGTTATAAGTATGTCCCTGATTGTTATAATCTGGTAAGGTTACTGAGACAACATTGTGCTATAATAATAAGGCATATAGAACAACTGGCCTCCACTCCTATGCACACTATGACTAAGACACTGGATGCAACTCCTGAGAAAGAGAAGATTTATTATTACAGAACTAATACAGTTCTACCTTGTCCAGCTCAGACCCCAGCCACCCTTCCACAGTCTTTTTTTTTTTTTTTTGACAGGCAGAGTGAGAGAGAGAGAGAGACAGAGAGAAAGGTCTTCCTTTGCCATTGGTTCACCCTCCAATGGCCGCTGCGGCCAGCGTGCTGCATCTGGCGCACTGCGCTGATCCGAAAGCAGGAGCCAGGTGCTTCTCCTGGTCTCCCATGCGGGTGCAGGGCCCAAGCACTTGAGCCATCCTCCACTGCACTCCTGGGCCACAGCAGAGAGCTGGCCTGGAAGAGGGGCAACCGGGACAGAATCTGGCACCCCGACCGGGAGTAGAACCCGGTGTGCCGGCGCTGCTAGGCAGAGGATTAGCCTGTTGAGCCACGGTGCTGGCCCCACAGTCTTCTGATGACTCTCTCTGACCCCAGTATCATCCCCTGCCCCATTTATCTTTCACACTGACACCAGAGTCATCTCCACAAAGTGTCAATATGCACATGACACGCCCTAGCACAAACGCCCTCCCACGCTGTCTCAGTCTATCTTGTACTGTTATAAAAAGATGTCATAGACTTGGTGTATTAGTCAGCTTTTCATTATTTTAACTAAAATACCCAAGTGGAACTTTTTGAGAAAGAAGAGTTTTATCTCAGCTTATAATTTGGAGGTTCACAGTTTAGGACTAGGATATTAGTCTGGCTTTGGTGGAGATGGGCCAGGGTAAAGTGGGTGTAGAGGAATAATCACATTGTGAGTCAGGAAGCAGAGAGAGCTGTTAGGTCAAACTCTGTTGAAAACCACCTTCTAAGATCAAGCCCATAGTGACCTAAAGACTTCCCATTACGCCCATCCGCAGATACTACAGTTAGATCAAGTCTCCACCCTTAATCTGCCAACCCTTAAGTAAGATTTCAATTTTAACATCTGTGTGACTTTCTGGAACCAAGTTCTGTTCTCCATAACATGCCACCCCTTGTTCCCAAAACTTATATACAATACAATCTCACATACAATACAATCATTCCATCTCTCGAAGTGTCAACATCTTAACTCAATCCAACACTAATTCCTAAGTCTGCAGTCCAAAGTCTCATCTGAGACTCAAGGCAAACTCTCTCAGCTGTGAACCTGCACAATCAAAAACAAGATATATACTTCCAAGATACAGTGACAGGATAGGCATAGGGTATACATTTCCATTCCAAACAGGAGACACAAAGAAACAGAAAGGATCAATCAAACCAAAGCAAGACTGAAAATCAGCTGGGCAAACATGAAGTCCTAAAGTTCCATGTCCAGCATCCTGGGCACACAGTATTGTGGGTTGGGCTCCCAATGGCATAGACAGCTCCCACATATCTCTTTGCTGGTTGTAGTCCATAACTTCAATTCTCACAGGTCGGAGGCTCAACTCTGCAGCTCTACTAGGCATTGACCTGGTGGTGACTGCAGTACATCTGGCCCCTTATTTCTGCTTCGCATTACCCTAGTGGTGGTTTCTCATTGTGCCTCCACTCCTGCGACCAGTCTCTGTCTGGGCCCCATTTGTCCAAAATGTTCTTTGAAATCTAGGCTGAATCCTCCACACCTGCATGGCTAGTCTCTGTGTCTGCATGCTGATGTTTGCAGTTTTTCCAGGCTGGCCTGGTACACTGCTTGAGCTTTCCATGATGAGTGTCTCATATTGCTGGCATCTCTACTTTTCTGGAGTTTCTTATGTATCTCCATTCTCACAGCTTCCCCATGCATTGCTCCACACAGGGGTTTCAACTCCACAGCACAACTCTCCCTGTCCTCCTAGGCTTTCCTCTAAAATTGTGGTGGAAGCCACCATGACCCCATAACTCTTGCCTTCTGCATGCCTGCCGATATCAGTATCATGTGGGCAATACTGAGATCTCCAATGATGGCATTATCATATGAGAGTGGAGCCCCACCCTCCAATATCCCCAAGTTGGGAATTGAGTTTCCAACACATGAACTTTGGGGAAACATTCAAACCATAGAATACATATGCACACTGTAGGCTTCAGCTATGTGGAATTACTTTCTATTATCCAAGTGTAGTTCTTCCCTTTAAAACCATGGTGATGTGCATTTTACACTTTCTACCTAGAACACTCTTCTCTCTCCTACCCAGGCTAGTTTCCATTCACCTTTATTGTCTTAGGTTAAGTGTTGTTTGCTTTAAGAAGCATTTCTTGAATTAATAAGTTTGAGTCAGGGGCCTTGATGCTCCTGAAGTATCCCTAAATGTGCTGTATTTATCAGTATTCCCTACTAGACAATGTATGGTGTCTGCACTTTTATCTGCTTGCTTCACAGTTACACTTCCAAAATCCGGCATACAACATGACACATTGTAGGCACTCAATAAAAATGAATTAAATGAAGAGTGGTGTTAAATGTCACAGGTCTAAAATCTTAAGAATTTACCATCAACGTGAATTTTGGTGAGTTGGAGGCTCATGGTGACCTTGGGGGTAGGTTCAGTGGAGAAGTGGCAGCAGACGCCAGTTCCAAGATGGCAATGAGGAAGTAGAGATGGGAAGTCCATTGGTTTGTCTTATTTTTCCTAACTCTGTCCCTGGACAAGATGTTTTGATTGGCCAAGAGGCAGAATAGGCAATGGAGGCAGGAAAATATTAAAAGCCTGAGCTATCTGTATGTAAAGAATGATGTCCCAAAGAGGGGCAAAGGTGTTGAGGCACCAATGTAAGGGCCAAGTTCTCCATTAGGTACAAAGTATGGTGCCTATGAACCACAAAAATGTTTTAATTTTCATTTCTCTTAAAATAAAAATAAAAACTATAACCATAAGGAATCTAGTCAGGATCATGTTCATTTTTATATCAACACAGTAGTAAAATACAGTTTTTAATATTATTTAATAGTAGAGAGGACCATATAAGCAAAAGTGTCCAAGGCCCATGGAAAATATAATGTAGCCACAGGGGGCTGGCGCCGTGGCTCACTTGGCTAATCCTCTGCCTGTGGCGCCGGCATCCCATATGGGCGCTGGGTTCTAGTCCCGGTTGTTCCTCTTCCAGTCCAGCTCTCTGTTGTGGCCCAGGAGGGCAGTGGAGGAGGCCCAAGTGCTTGGGCACCTGCACCTGCATGGGAGGCCAGGAGGAAGCACCTGGCTCCTGGCTTCAGATTGGCGTAGCTCTGGCCGTAGCGACCATTTGCGGGGTGAACCAACAGAAGGAAGACCTTTCTCTCTGTCTCTCTCTCTCTCTCAATGTCTAACTCTACCTGTCAAATAAATAAAAAAAAAAATATATATATATATATAATGTAGCCACGAGCGATTTTGAAGACTTTACAAACTAGTCCTGCCCCTGAGATTCACTGTTGAAAATCTGGTCACCCACTTTCTTCTCTCAGCTTTCAGTCCTCACCCTGGCTCTCTCACAGTTCCTGGATTGACCTGAATAGGCAACCATGTCCTCTGATAAAAATGGGACTGTGGTCTGGAAAGGTCTTGTCAGAGGTTCCTGACAAAACTGAAGGCAACAGAATTTCTCAAGATTTTTCACAGATGTTGGATTCAGTCTTGGGATATGTCTACTTGTTTTTGTTTTTGCCAGGATAGACAAGGTCTACAAGTAAACATACTATCTTCCTGGAACTGTTGAAAAAAGAGAGCGAGCAAGTGAGAGAGCGAGAGAATGCCCAGCAAAGCTCTGCCAATGCATCACAGTATCTGGAAACAAAAAGTGCTGACTTTGTTCTATGAAGCAGTTAGAAATGACATAAATGACTAGATGGATAAACAATGCAGGGGGAATAAAAGCGGACCCTGAACAATGATCAATTCCCTGCTAAGGAAACTCAGAGGAGAAAAGAACACTTATCAGAAACCAGTTTCATTTGCAGACTCATTTCCCAACACAGTCGCCTTTGTTTCAAATAGAGGTCTAATTTGCTTTAGATATCACAGAATATCAAACTGGGAAAGTTTCCAGTTTTACAAGAAGTTCAGCATTTTAGAGGAGGTGAAGTTTCTCTGTAGCTCTCCATATGGGAGGAAGGCAAAAGTTAAAACAAAGATTTTTTTGTTTCCCAGAGTTTTCCCTTTGGAAGTTACCTGCAACCAACACCTAACAGGACAACAATTTGTGGGAGATGGAGCCAAAAGCATCCATGTTCCCACACCCTCATGCTATGGCTATAGTGCAAATGTTCTATGAGAAACTGCAGTTTTTCATACTAAGTCATTAATCCATTCATCCCTTTAAGCTCATCTCCAAGCTCCAGATGTTAGTGATATCCACTTATCCTAGTGGTTAACATGCCCACATCCCCCACTGAAGCACCTGTGCTTGGTTCCTGGTTCCAGTTCCTGACTGGTTTCCCTCCAGTGCTGACCCTGGGAGGCAGCAGTGATGGCTCAAGCAATGGGGCTTCTGCCGTATGCCTGGGGGACCTAGGTTGCTATCCCGATCCTAGCTTTAGGCCTGGCCCTGTCCTGGTTATTATGAGCATCTGGGCAGTCACAGCAAGTGGAAACTCTGTCTCTTTTCCTCTCAAATAAATTTAAAAACACAATAAAACACTCCATTCCTGCCTGCTTTGTTAGCACTTTTAAAGTCCATAGATGTTAGACGCTTAGTTGTTTATTGTCTCTCATTCTGAAATCAGACTGTAATGTCCACAAGAATGAGGAGTTTGTTCTTTTATCTACTTCTGTGAATTTATTGCCTAGAACACTGACTGGCATTGCTAAATAAATATTTGTTGCATGATTTTGCTGAATGAATGAAACTATATCATAATTCTGAATCTTGGCCAAATTACTAAAAAGTATAGCCCAGGACCCCTATTCAAAGCAATTTTTATTATCATTTTCTAAGAATTTTATTTTCAAGAATTTTTAAAGATAAGATGAATTAAGATTAATATGGGAATGCTAACACCTTTCTTTAATAAAAACACAACATGAATATGTGACATAGCATTTCTGAGTTCTGTATACACTTCTTATGAGCTTTTTATTTTGAAAAATTTGAACTTCACTGGAAATGGCAATTGCTTGAATTTATGTCTTCATTATCTTCTAAATATTGCATCTTTTAGCCAAATAATATAATTCACCTTTCTGTTGTTTTTAAATGGTAGTTCCTTGATACAGTCTAGAGTCCTTCCTAGGGACGGTTAATCTATTTGCAATAATCTCCCCACATGTTCAAAGGCTTGTTGGCCTGTATTTACGTTTCAAAAGAAAACACACTTGGGGTCTGGCACTGTGGCATGGTGGGTAAAGCTGCCTCCTGAAGTGCCAGCATCCCATGTAGTCCCTGGTTTGAGTCCCTGCTACTCCACTTCCGATCCAGCTCTCTGCTGTGGCCTGGGAAAGCAATAGAAGGTGGCCCGAGTCCTTGGGCCCCTGCACTCATGTAGGAGACCCAAAAAAAACTCCTGGCTCCTGGCTTTGGATCCGCACAGCTCCAGCTGTTGTGGCCACCGGAGAGTGAATCAGCGGATGGAAGACCTCTCTCTCTGCCTCTCCTTCTCTCTGTGTGTAACTCTGACTTTCAAATAAATAAATAAATAAACAAATAAATAAATCTTTAAAACACTTGGAATCTGAATCAAATCAAATTACTCTCCAGGAATGAGCCATATGGCTTTGTAAAATAATCTGGTAGATAGAGTTCAGCCTTGAGAGCAGTAGGTATTGAAAGTTACTTTATTAGTCCATCTCCTATTGATAAAACACAATTCCAAAGTCCATGTGGGTTATAAAGAAAAGAGGTTTACTTTGGCCCACAGCCTGGACCAAGGTTGAAGGACCACATCTGGTGGTGGCATTCTTGCTGGCAGGGTACTTGGGCAGCTCAGGTGATCACATGGCAAGAGACAGGAAATTCACTTGTGTGGATGTATGTCCTACTCTCCCTATAAAACCACCAATATTCAATCATGAGGCTTTGCTCTGATTGCCTTATCTAATCCTAATCACCTCTCAAAGGCCTCATATCTAAACACCAAAGATGGATTAAGTTCCTACTCTTACTACTTCACAACAGGGATTAAATGTCAACATGAATTTCAGAGGGGATAATACATATTCAAATTATAGAAGTCATTCTGTGTAATGACTGTCTCTTGATGCCTGGAAATCCATAATGAAAAGTCATTCCTTTGGGTCTCAAAATACTTCTTAATCTTTTGAGTTTTCTCTTATAATTTTTTTTTTTACAGGCAGAGTGGACAGTGAGAGAGAGAGACAGAGAGAAAGGTCTTCCTTTGCCGTTGGTTCACCCTCCAATGGCAGCCGCGGTAGGTGCACTGCGACCGGCGCACCGCGCTGATCCGATGGCAGGAGCCAGGTGCTTCTCCTGGTCTCCCATGGGGTGCAGGGCCCAAGCACTTGGGCCATCCTCCACTGCACTCCCTGGCCACAGCAGAGAGCTGGCCTGGAAGAGGGGCAACCGGGACAGGATTGGTGCCCTGACCGGGACTAGAACCCGGTGTGCCGGCGCCGCAAGGCGGAGGATTAGCCTAGTGAGCCACGGCGCCGGCCCTCTTATAATTTTTTGAAAAGTAAATATTCCAAGCCATTACTTACTATTCATATGCCTTCAGGAGTCACTTAAGTTTTATGAATTAGTGAGTTGGGGTATAGTAACATGACAGGAGACAGTTGATGGGCCTATGCCTATATCTCCCAATGTCTAGCCAGTAGCAACTTGATACTCTTGATTTAGAAGGATAACCATCTAGCCAGCAATAGTGGGGCATGAGTTAGAGAAAGAGGAATGGGGAGAATGGGGAAGTTGTGGTAGTGGTGTTTGAAGCTAAGATTGCATAGTAACTTTCTTTAGTAAGCATAACATTCATTGCCCATATCCAGGAATGAGAACATCATTCTGATAGGAATTATATAGGAAGAATGACTAAAGAGCCCCTAAGCCCAATCTTGGTGCCACTCCTTGCTCAAGTCTTAAATTTTCCTGTGAGAACTAGGGTTCAGAATGGTGGGAGCAGCTTATTTCTCTAAAGAAGCAGAACATCTCAATTTTTATGGGACATATTCTAGTGATGGTGGTGATGCTGTAGACTGAGTGATCATAAGAGTCTGTTTGAGAGTTGAGGAGAGTGAGAGACTGAGTCCCAAGATAAAAGGGCTAAGAGTCTTTCAGGAAAAGGAAAGAAGTGAGTGCCTAGCCCTGCAGCAGGGCATGGCTTCTGGAATGGAAGGAGTTGGGTGAACAGTAGACAGAAATGACAATAAAGGAGGAGCAGAGGGCAGAGCATGGAAGCATAGACAAATCTAGCAAGGGCTTTGATGCAGGCACACGTGATTAGCAGGAAGGGTGTTGGAGGTGGGAAGAAGTGGTAAGATTCTGGATAGAGTTTGAAGCAGAGGCAAGAGGATACACGGAAGCACTGGTTGTAGGGTGTTAAGGAAAAAGAATAATCAAAAATGTTGAATTTCTTACTTTAACTGAAAAATGGAATTATTTTTATGGAGCAGGCTTAATGGTGAAGACAGTAAAGAGTTTGGTTTTGGGGAAATTGAGTTTTGAAGTAAGAATTAGACAACTATGCGGAAATGTCAAGAAGGCAGCTGGATATACAAGGCTGGAGATAGAGGGGGATATTTGACTTCAAAATAAAAATTTTGAATATATCTGCATACATATGGTATTAGAAATGAGGCCATTTGTGGTGGGCATTTGGCACAGTAGTTAGGTTGCCACATGGGATGCCTGTATTCCACATAGGAGTGCCTGGTTCAAGTCTCAGCTCCCCTGCTCTGATACAGCTTTCTGCTAATGTGCACCCTGGGGGACACTGAGTGACCCAAGTACTGGGGTACCTGTCACTCATGTGAGAGACCCAACTGAGTTCCATTTGTTCTAGCCACTGCTGTTGTGGGCACTGGGGGAATGAACCTGAAGATCTCTCACCCTACTCTCTGTTTGTCTCTCTGTCTTTCAAAAAATAATAAATACAAAATATTTTTAAATGCAATAGCAAATACAAATTGTTTCAAAATGCAATTTGACAAATTTGCCAATAAAACAAATGCAGGTAGGAAAGAACCAACATAAAGGACAAAGTCCAGGTCACTCCAATATTTTAAAGGTAATTTTAAGGATGAAAAGGAGTGAACAGCAGAGAAGGCAAAGAGCCAAGAGAGTAGGCTCTCTGGAAGTCAAGAAAATGAACTATTTCAAAAGGAGTGAGTGATCTACTGTGTCAAATGCTGTTGATAAGTTGAGTAAGATGAAGGTTAGTAAATGACCATTGGATTTGGAAAGTGAAGATCATTAGTGATTTTGACAGAATGAGATAGTGAGGATGAAAGCTAGCCTGGAGTGGGCTCAAGAAAGAATGAGATGAGAATACAAGAGGGTTAATACAGACAGTTATTTTCAGGCATACATCTACAAAATATAGCAAATAAAAGGAACGGTGGTTGGAGGATAATTGAAGTCAGCGAGTTGAAGTCAAATTTTCTTTTCCTTTTTTTTTAAAGGTGGAGCATATTGCAAGATGTTTTGTGTGTTGATGGGAAAGATCCAGTGTAGAGGGGAATTTTGATGATGTAAGAGGGGGAGAGAGTTACTGGAGTAAGATCCTTAAGGAGATGAGAGGAAATGGTGCCCAATGCACATATGGAGATTTTGGCTTCAGAAGGAAGCACAGACAATCCACCCAGCAGGGAAGGCAAATTACAGAGGAACAGATGCAGGTAGGCAGTAGAGGAGGTGGTGGGAGTTAATGGAAATTCTCCCTTGATTGCTTCTATTTTCTTATCTTCAATAAGAATTCAAACTCATCAGCTGAGAGTGAGGAGGAGGGGGGAACTGGAGATTTGTGAAGAGAAGAAGTATGAGTAGCTGTGTATGAGTCTGGATGAGGAAATGAACTATGAAAATGTAGTGAGATTGCTGGGATGGTTATGGACCTATTTACATTAGTATTCATGGATTTAAAGTGGAAGTAGCCACATGAGGATTGTGAGTTGGGTTAAACAAGAGCTGGAGTTTTCCCAGGAGAATAATGGAGGAACAGAGAAGAAGGGAGAGGAGGAGAGGAAGAGAGGGGAAGAGCTATTAGGGAGTATTTACTCAAAGAAGTCACAAGAAGGGATTATGCAACCTAATCTGCCCAAGAGAGATGATGGTGAGGGGCCATATCAAGTTCTTGGATGAAGCAGATCAATTGTAGCCTTTCTCAGAAAAGTTGGCAAATTGCAAAAATAGACCTTGCTACTTTTTAATGTGGTATATTAACATGTGCTAACTGATGTTAAAACAAAGCCCAAATATCAGTGGCATAAAAAATAAAAAGTCATTATAATAGAATTTGGGTTGACACCAGCTCTAGTCCATTGTCATTTAAGGGGTCAGGGTGATGACAGCTCTGTCAACCTCAACATGTGCCATCTGGAAGTTGTCCAAGGCTTTGCCACATCAGTCAGTCAACCAATAGGAAGAAAGGACATATTGTTTTTTTCCAAAGAAACATTTTACTTAATGAATACAAATTTCATAAGTATACCTTTAGGAATATAGTGATTCTTTCCCCCATGTTGACACTTCCACCCTACCTACTCCTCTCTCTCTCATTCCCAGTCCCATGCTCCATTAAGATTCATTTTCAATTAATTTTATACACAGGAGACTATCTCTATACTAAGTAAAGATTTCAGCAATTTGCACACACACACACACACACAAACTGAGCACAAGTTTTACAGTTAATTCTCATGGTACAACTCGCTGAGGACAGAGGTCCTGCATGGGGAGTAAATGCACAGTGACTCCTGTTGTTAATTTAACAATTAACACTCTTTTTTTTTTTTTTTTTTTTTTTTTTTTTATTTTTTATTTTTTTTTTTTATTTTTTTTATTTTTATTTTTATTTTTTTTTAATTAAACTTTTATTTAATGAATATAAATTTCCAAAGTATAGCTTGTGGCTTGTGGGTTACAATGGCTTCCCCCCTCCCATAACCTCCCTCCCGCCCGCAACCCTCCCCCCTCCCGCTCCCTTTCCCCCTCCATTCGTGTAAAGATTCATTTTCAATTCTTTTTGTATACAGAAGATCAGTTTAGTATATATTAGGTAAAGATTTCAACATTTTGCCCATATAGCAACATCAAGTGAAAAAACTACCATTGGATTACTAATTATAGCCTAAAATAGCAATGTACAGCACATTAAAGACAGAGATCCTACATAATTTTTTTTCAAAATAATTAATTTTCTATGCCATTTCCATTTTAACACCAGGTTGTTTTTTTTTTTTTCATTTCCAATTCTCTTTATATACAGAAGATCACTTCAGTATATAATTAGCAAAGACCTCATCAGTCTGCGCCCACACAGAAACGCAAAGTATAAAAATACTGTTTCAGTACCAGTCGTAGCATCACTTGGCTTTAGACGACACATTGGGGACAGATCCCGCATGGGGTGTAAGTACACAGTGACTCCTGTTGCTGACTTAACAATTTGACACTCCTGTTCATGGCGTCAGTAATCTCCCTGGGCTCTAGTCATGAGTTGCAAGGGCTATGGAAGCCTTTAGGGTTCGCTGACTTTGATCTTATTCCGATAGGGTCATAGTCAAAGTGGATGTTCTCTCCTCCCTTCGGAGAAGGGTACCTCCTTCTTTGATGGCCCCGTTCTTTCCACTGGGATCTCACTCACAGAGATCATTCACTTAGGTCTTTTTTTTTTTTTCCCATGGTATCTTGGCTTTCCATGCCTGCTATACTCTCATGGGCTCTTCAGCCAGATCTGAATGCCTTGAGGGCTGATTCTGAGGCCGGAGTGTTGTTTAGGACATCTGCCATCCTATGAGTCTGCTGTGTATCCCACTTCCCATGTTGGATCTTTCTCTCCCTTTTTGATTCTATCAGTATTAGCAGATACTTATCTTGTTTGTGTGATCTCTTTGACTCTTAGACCTATCAGAGCTATCAATTGTGAGCTGAAATTGATCACTTGGACTAGTGCGATGGCATTGGTACATGCCATCTTGATGGAATTGTGTTGGAATCCCCTGCACATTTCTAACTCCCCCATTTGCAGCCAGTCCGATTGAGCATGTTCCTAATTGTTTACCTCCTCCCTCTCTTTTTCCACTCTTAGATTTAACAGGGATCACTTTTCAGTTAAAATTTAAACACCTGAGAATAATTGTGTGTTAATTACTGAGTTCAACCAATAGTACTAGAACAACAACAACAACAACGAATACTAAAAAGGATAGAGTATTACATTGTACATCTAAAGTCAGGACAGGAGCTGATCAGTTCATTGTTGCTTATAGTGTCCATTTCACTTAACAGGTTTTCTCTTTGGCGCTCAGTTGTCACCGATCAGGGAAAACAAATGAAATTTGTCTCTTTGGGACTGGCTTAATTCACTCAGCATGATGTTTTCCAGATTGCTCCATCTTGTTGCAAATGACTGGGTTTCATTGTTTCTTACTGCTGTATAGTATTCTATGGAGTACATGTCCCATAATTTCTTTATCCAGTCTACTGTTGATGGGCATTTGGGTTGGTTCCAGGTCTTAGCTATTGTGAATTGAGCTGCAATAAACATTAATGTGCAGATGGCTTTTTTATTTGCCAAATTAAATTCCTTTGGGTAAATTCCAAGGAGTGGGATGGCTGGGTTGTATGGTAGGGTTATATTCAGGTTTCTGAGGAATCTCCAGACAGACTTCCATAGTGGCTTAACCAGTTTGCATTCCCACCAACAGTGGGTTAGTGTCCCTTTTTCCCCACATCCTCTCCAGCATCTGTTGTTGGTAGATTTCTGAATGTGAGCTATTCTCACCGGGGTGAGATGGAACCTCATTGTGGTTTTGATTTGCATTTCTCTGATTGCTAGTGATCTTGAACATTTTTTCATGTGTCTGTTGGCCATTTGGATTTCCTCTTTCGAAAAATGTCTATTGAGTTCCTTGGCCCATCTCTTAAGTGGGTTGTTTGTTTTGTTGTTGTGGTTTTTCTTGATTTCTTTGTAGATTCTGGTTATCAACCCTTTATCTGTAGTATAATTTGCGAATATTTTTTCCCATTCTGTTGGTTGCCTCTTCACTTTCCTGACTGTTTCTTTCGAGGTACAGAAGCTTCTCAATTTGATGCAATCCCAAATGTTAATTTTGGTTTTGACTGCCTGTGCTTTTGGAGTATTTTCCAGGAAGTCTTTGCCTGTGCCTATATCTTGCAGGGTTTCTCCAATGCTCTCTAATAATTTGATGGTTTCGGGTCGTAGATTTAAGTCTTTAATCCATGTTGAGTGAATTTTTGTGTAAGGTGATAGGTATGGGTCTTGCTTCAAGCTTCTGCACGTGGAAATCCAATTTTCCCAGCACCATTTATTGAATAGACTGTCCTTATTCCAGGGATTAGATTTGGATCTTTGGTCAAATATAAGTTGGCTGTAGATGTTTGGATTGATTTCTGGTGTTTCTATTCTGTTCCATTGGTCTATCCATCTGTTTCTGTACCAGTACCATGCTGTTTTGATAACAACTGCCCTGTAGTATGTCCTAAAATCAGGTATTGTGATGCCTCCGGCTTTGTTTTTGTTGTACAGGATTGCTTTGGCTATTCGAGGTCTTCTGTGTCTCCATATGAATTTCAGCATCATTTTTTCTAGATCTGTGAAGAAGTTCTTCGGGATCTTGATGGGTATTGCATTGAATGTATAAATTGCTTTTGGGAGGATAGACATTTTGATGATGTTGATTCTTCCAATCCATGAGCATGGAAGATTTCTCCATTTTTTGGTATCCTCTTCTATTTCTTTCTGTAAGGTTTTGTAGTTTTCATCATAGAGATCTTTAACGTCTTTGGTTAAGTTTATTCCAAGGTATTTGATTGTTTTTGTAGCTATTGTGAATGGGATTGATTTTAGAAGTTCTTCCTCAGCCGTGGCATTGCCTGTGTATACAAAGGCTGTTGATTTTTGTGCATTGATTTTATATCCTGCTACTTTGCCAAACTCTTCGATGAGTTCCAGCAGTCTCTTAGTAGAGTTCTTTGGGTCCCCTAAATAAAGAATCATATCATCTGCAAAGAGGGATAGTTTGAGTTCGTCCTTCCCGATTTGTATCCCTTTAATTTCTTTTTCTTGCCTAATAGCTCTGGCCAAAACTTCCAGAACTATATTGAATAGCAGTGGTGAGAGAGGGCATCCCTGTCTGGTACCAGATTTCAGTGGAAATGCTTCCAACCTTTCCCCATTCAATAGGATGTTGGCCGTGGGTTTTTCATATATTGCTTTGATTGTATTAAGGAATGTTCCTTCCATACCCAGTTTGCTTAGAGTTTTCATCATGAAAGGGTGTTGTATTTTATCAAATGCTTTCTCTGCGTCTATTGAGAGAATCATATGGTTTTTCTTCTGCAGTCTGTTAATGTAGTGTATTACGTTGATTGTTTTGCGAATGTTGAACCATCCCTGCATACCGGGGATGAATCCCACTTGGTCTGGGTGGATGATCTTTCTGATGTGTTGTTGCATTCTATTGGCCAGAATTTTATTGAGAATTTTTGCATCTATGTTCATCAGGGATATTGGTCTGTAATTCTCTTTCAGTGTTGCGTCTCTTTCTGGCTTAGGAATTAAGGTGATGGTGGCTTCATAGAAGGAGTTTGGGAGGATTCCCTCTTTTTCGATTGCTCTGAATAGTTTGAGAAGAATTGGAGTTAGTTCTTCTCTAAATGTCTGGTAGAACTCAGCAGTGAATCCATCTGGCCCTGGGCTTTTCTTTGTTGGGAGGGCCTTTATTACTGTTTCAATTTCTGTGTCAGTTATTGGTCTGTTTAGGTTTTCTATGTCTTCCTGGCTCAATTTAGGGAGGTTGTATGTGTCCAAGAATCTGTCCATTTCTGATAGATTTTCTTGTTTGCTGGCATATAAGTCCTTGTAGTAATTTCTGATGATTCTTTTTATTTCTGTGGCGTCTGTTGTTACGTTTCCCATTTCATCTCTGATCCTATTGATTTGGGTCTTTTCTCTTCTTTTTTTAGTTAGTTGGGCCAATGGGGTGTCAATTTTGTTTATTTTTTCAAAAAACCAGCTCCTCGTTTGGCTGATTTTTTGTAATGTTTTTTTGGATTCAATCTTGTTGATTTCTTCTCGGATTTTAATTATTTCTCTTCTCCTACTGGGTTTGGGTTTGGTTTGCTGCAGATTTTCTAGATCCTTGAGGTGACTTGAAAGCTCATCTATTTGGTGCCTTTCCAATTTCTTGATGTAGGCACCTATTGATATAAACTTTCCTCTTAACACTGCTTTTGTTGTATCCCATAGGTTTTGGTATGTTGTGCTGTTATCCTCATTTACTTCCAGAAAATTTTTGATTTCTCTTTTAATTTCTTCTATGACCCATTGTTCATTCAGGAGCATGTTGTTCAATCTCCATGTGTTTGCACGTGCTCTAGGGATTCCTGAGTTGCCAATTTCCAATTTCATTCCTTTGTGGTCTGAGAAGCTGCATGGTATGATTCTAATTCTTTTGAATTTGCTGAGACTTGCTTTATGGCCTAGTATGTGGTCAATCCTAGAGAGGGTTCCATGTACTGCTGAGAAGAATGTAAAGTCCTTAGATGTAGGATGAAATGTTCTGTAGATGTCTGTTAGATCCATTTGGGCTATAGTGTCATTTAAATCTACTGTCTCCTTGTTGATCTTCTGTCCTGTTGATCTGTCTATCTCTGAGAGTGGAGTATTGAAGTCCCCCAGTACTATTGTATTAGGGTCTAAGTCTCCCTTTAAGTCCCTTAACAAGTCTTTTAAATAGGCTGGTGCCCTGTAATTAGGTGCATATACGTTGATAATCGTTATATCTTCCTGTTGAATGGATCCCTTAATCATTATATAGTGCCCCTCTTTGTCTCTCCTAACAGTTTTTGTGGTAAAGTTTATGTTGTCCGATATTAAGATGGCTACGCCCGCTCTCTTTTCATTTCTGTTGGCGTGGTATATCTTTTTCCAGCCTTTCACTCTCAGCTTGTATGGATCATTGTTGGATAGATGGGTTTCTTGTAAGCAGCAAAAGGATGGGTTTTGGTCCTTAACCCAATCGGCCAATCGGTGTCTTTTAACTGGACAGTTCAAGCCATTAACATTCAATGTGACTATTGAGAAGGAGTAACTTTGCCCTGCCATTTGCCAAAGATATTTTCTAATATCTGGTTTGAGCTTCTTGTGATCTTTTGCTCTGAGGTTTCCTTCCTTTACCTTCTTTCATATTGGTGACCGTGTTTCTGTGTTTCTGTATGTAACACATCTTTAAGCATCTTTTGCAGGGCTGGACGAGTGGCGACAAATTCTTTCAATTTCTGTTTGCTGTGAAAGGTCTTTATTTCACCTTCATTCACAAATGAGAGCTTTGCAGGATATAATATTCTGGGCTGGCAGTTTTTCTCTCTTAGTACCTGGGCTATATCTCGCCATTCTCTCCTGGCTTGTAGGGTTTCTGATGAGAAATCAGCTGTAAGTCTAATTGGAGATCCTCTGAGAGTAATCTGGCGTTTCTCTCTTGCACATTTTAGGATCTTTTCTTTGTGTTTCACTGTGGTGAGTTTGATTACGACGTGTCTTGGTGAGGATCTCTTTTGATCATGTTTATTAGGGGTTCTCTGAGCTTCCTGTACTAGGATGTCTCTGTCCTTCTCCAAACCTGGGAAATTTTCTGCTAGTATCTCACTAAAAAGGCCTTCTAATCCTTTCTCCCTTTCCATGCCTTCAGGAACTCCTAGAACCCGAATGTTGGGTTTTTTAATAGTATCCTGTAGATTCCTAACAGTATTTTTTAGATTACTGATTTCTTCTTCTTTTTTTTGATTTGACTGTTTCCTTTCCTGTTCTCTGTCTTCTAATTCCGATATTCTCTCTTCTGCTTCATCCATTCTGTTTTTAAGGCTCTCTAATGTGTTTGCCATTTGATCTATTGAGTTCTTCATTTCATTGATATTTTTTGCCAGTACTGCAGTTTCCTGTTCCACTAATTTTTTCATTTCATTTTGATTCCTCCTTAATATTTCATTTTCACGGGAGAGATTTTCTATCTTGTCCATTAAGGATTTCTGTAGTTCAAGAATTTGTTTTTGAGAACTTCTTAATGTTCTTATGAAATTTTTGCCATCTGCTTCGTGCATTTGCTCTAACTGTTCCTCTTCATAATCTTGCATTGGCGTGTCTTGTTCACTTGGGGGCGTCATAGTGCTATCCTTATCTTTGGTACCTCCGCTTCTATGTTTCTTGCTTGGCATGTTAGAGATAGTTTGTGGTGTTTTTGTTTTTGTTTTGGTTTTGGTTTTGGTTTTTGTTTTTTTCTCTCGTTATACTGTGCCTCTGAGTGAGCTGTCTGTTTTGTTGGAGCCTTAGGGGCTGTGATGGGTGTGGCTAGAGAGCTATGCTTGTTTCTTGAGGTTTAAGGCTGTGTAAAGAGCGACTCTCCCGGATTACTTGCTCCTTGCTGGGACGCTCGCTCGCTCTCTCTCTCTCTCTCTCTCTCTCTCTTTTTTTTTTTTTTTCTTTTGACTCAGTTGGGAGTGGAGTTGAGGGTAGTTGAAATCTAGCCTCTGTGGGTATTCGTTTGATTTATGCCTGGGAACATACACAGGGTTTATGCAGCCCTCAATGTGTTCTCCAGTTTCGCTAATGATACTGAGTTTGGCTGAGCTTTACATATGTAAAATCGCGGTGCTCTTTGTTTTGCTTGGTGAGTGAAGGGAGAGGCCTCTGTTCCCCCTCCCCCCAGTGTCTCGGACTTCTCAGGTCTTTGTCTTACCGACCTCCGTTCCCGCGCTGGCGAGATTCTGTGGCTCTGGCTCCTCTCCCGCTCGGCTCGTCTCGGTTGGTTTTCCACGCGGTGGGTTCCCTGTAAGTCCTCCGTGTCTCATCCACAAGGTCCGGAAGCGTCTCCTCTGCAGTTTTTTTTTTTTTGAGTCTTTTCCTGAGGCTACAGTAATTCCACTTTTATGAGAGTTTATTTTCCCAAACTAAGGCACACGTCCTCACTATCCGCCATCTTGGCTCCGCCCCCAACAATTAACACTCTTATGTATGATATCATTGATCATCCGAGGCTCTTGACATGAGCTTCCAAGTCTATGGAAGCCTTTTGAGGCCACAATCTCTGTCAGTACTTAGACAAGGCCATAAGCAAAGTGGAAATTCTCTCCTCCCTTCAGAGAAAAGTACACACTTCTTTCCACTGGGGTCTCACTCATAGAGATCCTTCATGTAGGACATTTTTTTTTTACCACAGTGTCTTGGCTTTCCATCCCTGAAATTCTCTCATGGGCTTTTCAGCCAGACCAGAATGCCTTAAGGGCTGATTCTGAGGTCAGAATGCTATTTAGAGCAATTAGCATTCTATGAGTCTCCTGTGTGGACTGCTTCCCATGTTGGAACATTCCATCCTTTTTAAATCTATCTATTGTTTTTACCAGACACTTAATCTTATTTATATGATCCCTGTAACACTTAATCTTATCTGTATTATCAATTTAATATTTAATATGATCATTAACCCAGCTTAATGTGATCAGGAGTCCCATGGCAAGTTTTTAGCTGTACCCTTAGAAGTAAGTCCATAGGAATGTATGCAGAACTATACAGCTTTATAGTTACAAACTTCTTCCTCCCTCTCTTATTCCCACTCTTACTTTTTAATGGGATCTAGTTTCAATTGACTTTATACACATATCATTAATTCTATTTTAAGTAAAGAGTTCAACCAATGGTATTAAGAAGAAAAAAAACACTATTCCTCGACAGTCAAGACAAGGGCTGATCAAGTCATTGCTTCTCAAAATGTCAATTTCACTTCTACAGGTTTCCTTTTAGGTGCTCCATTAGTTATCACAGATCAGGGAGAACATATGGTATTTGTCCTTTTGAGACTGGCTTATTTCACTAAGTATGATGTTTTCCAGATTCATCCATTTTGTTGCAAATGACCAGATTTCATTTTTTTAACCACTGTTTAGTATTCCACAGAGTACATATCCCATAATTTCTTTATTCAGTCTTCTGTTGATGAGCCTTTAGGGTGATTCCATGTCTTAGCTATTGTGAATTGAGCTTCAATAAACATGTGGGTGCAGATAACTCTTTTAATTGCTGACTTCACTTCCATTGGGTAAATTCCAAGGAGTAGGATGGTTGTTCATATGACAGCACTATATTCAGATGTCTGCGGTATCTCCAAACTGTCTTCCACAGTGTTTTTACCAGTTTACATTCCCACCAATCATGGATTAGGGTACTGTCCCCACCCCCACATCCTTGTCAGCATTTGTTGTTTGTTAATTTCTTCATGAAAGCTATTCTAACTGGAGTGAGGAGAAACCTCATTGTAGTTTTGTTTTGCATTTCCCTTACATCTAGTGATCCTGAGCATTTTCTCAGTGTCTGTTGGCCATTTGTATTTCCTCTTTTGAAAAATGTCTGTTTAAGTCCTTTGCCCATTTCTTAACTGGATTATTTGTTTTGTTATTGTGGAGTTTCTTGATCTCTTTATATATTCTAGTTATTAATCCTTTATCAGTTTCATTGTTTGCAAATAATTTATCCTATTCTGTCGGTTGCCTCCTCACTTTTTTGTTGCTTTTGCAGTACAGAAGCTTATCAATTTGATGTATTCCCATTTGTTAATTTTGGCTTTGATTGCCTGTGCCTCTGGGGTCTTTTCTAAGAACTCTGCCTATACCAATGAATTGCAGGCTTTCCCCAATGATCTCTAGTAATTTGATGGTATCAGGTTGTAGATTTAGGTCTTTCTGACATTTTGAATGGATTTTTTTGTAAGGTGTAAGGTAGGGTTCCTGCTTCTTACTTCTGTGTGTGGAAATCCAGTTTTCCTAGCACTATTTGTTGAAGAGACTGTCCTTGCTCCAGGGCTTGGTTTTAGATCCTTGGTTGAATATAAGTTGATTGTAGATGGTTGGATTTATTTCTGGCATTTCTATTCTGTTCCATTAGTCTAGCCATATGTTTTTGTACTAGTACCAGGCTGTTTTGATTATAACTGCCTTGTAGTATGTCTTGAAATCTGGTATGTGATGCCTCCAGCTTTGTTTCTATTGTATAATATTGTGTTAGCTATTTGAGGTCTCCTGTGTTTCCAAATGAATTTCAGCATCATTTTTCTAGATCTGAGAAGAATGTCTGGTATTTTGATTGATATTACATTGAATTTGTAAATTGTTCTCAGAAGAATGGACATTTTGATGATATTGATTCTTCCAATCCATGAACATACAAGTTTTTTCCACTTTTTGAATGTTCTTCTATTTCTTTCTTTAATGTTTTGTAATTCCTATCATAGAGATCTTTGATCTCCTTGGTTAAATTTATTCCAAGGTATTTGATTTATTTTGTGGCTACTGTGAATGGGATTGATCTTAGAAGTTCTTTCTCAGCCATTGTATTTTCTGTGTATACAAAAGCTATTGATTTTTGTGTATTGATTTTACATCCTGCTACTTTATCAAACTCTTTTATATGTTCCAATAGTCCTTTGGTGGAGTCTTTTGGATACCCTATATTTAGAATTATGTCATCTGCAAATAGGATTAGTTTGACTTCCTGTTTCCTAATTTGAATCCCTTTGATTTCTTTTTCTTGTATAATGGTTCTGCCTAAAACTTTCAGGACTATATTGATAAGCAATGGTGAGACTGGGTATCCTTGTCTGGTTCTGGATCTCAGTGGGAATGCTTCCAACTTTTCCCCATTCAATAGGACGCTGGTTGTGGGTTTGTTATAAATTGCCTTGATTGTGTTAAGGAATGTTCCTTCTTCTTCTTTTTTTGTTTAAGAACCAAAAGACATTTATTTACAAGATTTCCTACTTGAGCAGCAATGAGAGTCAAGAAACATATAAACAGTTAACTAAAACCTCACTTACAGTCTTTAAGCCAGTTTATAAAACAACTAGAGCAGCTCCTGACACTTAAGCTAGAGATGTCTCTCTCAGCACCCTTCAACTGCACAAAGATATACATTTATAACCCAAGGTGTCTGTGCAAACAGCACTGTGGCATTTGGCTCAGCTGTAGTAGCCTCTAGAGCACTACTCCCTGTTCACCTTACATAGCTATTCCCCACTTCAGATTTCTTTGTTGGCTTCTTTCTCTTTTGCTCCCTCTTTGGCATTTTCCTCTTTTTCTCCTTCTCCAGCAACTCCCTCCTCTTTTTTCTCTCCACTGTTGACTCCTTTCTCTTCTTTTTGCTCTGTTTTCTCTTGCTCTGCTCCACTGATGCTTGCTTTCTCTCCTCCTTTGTGCTGAACACCGACGTAAACTGCTTTGTTATAGTCTTCCAGGTTCTAAGTGATTTCAATGGCCAAAAATTGTATTCTGGGAGTGAAGATGATGTTTTCCTCAGTATAACCCTGAGAACAATCTAGTCACAGCAAAGTACCATAGTTGAAGTCTTTCACAGTCCCTTCAAACTTCAAACAGAATGGCCTCCACTTCTCTTTTGCTGATTTTGATTTGAGTTCTTCTGGATCTAACATATCCATCTTGAGTTTCTGAAAAATTTTTCAGAACTCAGAGTAGATTTGGCCATCCACTTTGGTGAGTTTCAGGAACTGTGGGACAACTGATGAAATCAGCTTGTAATACACTTCAGCATGGTGCATTGCTCTTGCAGCCCAAGCCATTTCAATATCTGGATCATTGCTGTAAGACTCTGCTGGGAGAGAAAGAGAATGTGCCATGGATGCCAGCTCCCTGGAAACTGGTTAATTGGTTCTACTACTAGCCTCCATGTTGGTGCCAGAAAGCATGGCTTCACCTCTCCGGAAGTGATTTTTTTTTTCATGCTTCTCCCGCAGTTGGCTGGAAAAGCAGAATGTTCCTTCTAAACTCAATTTGTTTAGACTTTTCATCATGAAAGGGTGTTGTATCGTATAAAATGCTTTATCTGCATCTATTGAGATAATCAGATGGTTTTTGTTCTTCAGTGTGTTAATGCGACGTATCACGTTGATTAATTTGCAAATGTTGAACCATCCCTGCATATCAGGGATAAATCCCACTTGGTCTGGGTGGATGAACTTTCTGATGTGTTGTTGGATTCAATTGACCAGAATTTTGTTGAGGATTTTTGCGTCTATGTTCATCAGGGAAACTGGTCTGTAGTTCTCTTTCTCTGTTGTGTCTTTTCTGGATTTAGGAATTAAGGTGATGCTGGCTTCATAGAAAGAATTTGGGAGGATTCCCTCCCTTTGAATTGTTTTGAATAACTTGAGAAAAATTGTAGTTCTTCTTTAAATGTCTGGTAGAATTCAGTAGTGAAGCCATCTGGTCCTGGGGATTTCTTTGTTGGGAGAGTCTTTATTACTGATTCAATTTATGTCTTGGTTATGGGTCTGTTTAGGTTTTCTATGTCTTCATGGCTCAATTTATGTAGGTTGTATGTGTCCAGGAATCTATCCGTTTCTTTTAGGTTTCCCACCTTGTTGGCATACAGGTCTTTGTAGTGGTTTCTGATGATTCATTTTATTTCTGTGGTGTCTGTTGTTACATTTCCTTTTTCATCTCTAATTTTATTGACTTGGGTCTTCTCTCTCCATTTTTTTGTTAATTGGACCAGTGGTGTGTCAGGTTTGTTTATTTTTTCAAAAAACCAGCTCTTCATTTTACTACTCTTTTGTATTTTTTTTGGTTTCAATTTTGTTGATTTCTTCTCTAATTTAATTATTTCTTTTCTCCTACTAGTTTTGGGTTTAGTTTGCTGTTGTTTTCCTAGATCTTTGAGGTGCATTGATAGTTCATTTATTTGGTGCCTTTTTAATCTCTTGATATATGCTTCATTTGCTATAAACTTTCTTCTTCTTCTTCTCCTGCTCCTGCTCTTTCTCCTTCTCCTTCTCCTTCTCCTTCTTCTTCTTCTTCTTCTTTTGACAGGAAGTTAGAGACAGAGAAAGAGAGAGAGAGAGAGAGAGAGAAAGGTCTTCCTTTTCCATTGGTTCACCCCCAAATGGCCACCACAGCCAGTGCACTGTGCTGATCCAAAGCCAGGAGAGCCAGGTGCTTCATCCTGGTCTCCCATGCAGGTGCAGGGCCCAAGCACTCCTCCACTGCACTCCTGGGCCACAGCAGAGAGCTGGCCTGGAAGAGGGGCAACCGGGACAGAATCCGGCACCCTGACCAGGACTAGAACTTGGTGTGCTGGCACCGCAGGCGGAGGATTAGCCTATTGAGCCGTGGTGCAGGCCATAATTGGGTTTCCTCTGAATGTGATTTGGCATTTCTCTCAGGCACATTTTAACATCTTTCCTGTAGGTTTTACTGTGGAGAGTTTCACTACAATGTGTTGTGGTGAAGATCTTTTCTGATCATGTCTATTGGGAGTTCTGTGTACTCCCTCTACTTGGATGTCTCTTTCTTTCCTCAAATTGGGAAAGTTTTCTGTTATTATTTCATTAAGAAGGAGGTCTTCTAATCCTCTCTCTCTTTCCATGCCTTCTGGAACTCCTAGGATCTATATGTTGGGTTGCTTGATAGTATCTTGTAGGTCTCCAACTGTGTTTTTTGATTTTCTGATTTCTTCTTCTTCTTCTTTTTTTTAGTCTGAGTGTAATATTTCCAGAAATTTGTTTTCTAGTTCTGATATTCTTTCTTCTATCTCACTTATTCAGTTGCTAAGGCTTTCCACTGCATTTTTATTTGAATTATTCATTTCTAGTATTACATTCTGATTTCTCTTTAATATCTCAATTTCTTGGGAATACTTTTCATTTAGATTGTGAATCTGCTTCTCATTGCTTCTAAGTATCTTAAAATTAATTTTCTGAATTCCATTTCTGGAATACCCTTGATCTTTTCATCTTCGCCATCTACTATTAAAGAGTTGTGGTGTTACTTTAGGAGAGCTCATAGTGTCTTCCTTATTGTTATTTAGGTTTTTCCTTTGTTTTTTGGCATTTGTGCATTTTTTCTTTTTTTGTCTGGTTGCTTTAATATTTAATTTGTGTCTTTGTGATTTAGTGGGACATTTATACTTTTAGTGAGTTCCAAGCGGTGTGTGCTGGATGTGGCCTTGGTGCTCTGTTCAGTATTTTGGGGTGGAGGAGGTATCCAATGTAAGGTCCCCATAGGGCTTTGTATCTTTCCTCTCATTTTTTGGTTAGAGGAGGTTGCTCACTTCTGTTGATGTAACCTTCCCTTTCCCTCACATTTGTGGGATGCACTGGTGTTGGTCTGTGGTGTGTTCAGGGTTATATTGCCTTGCTTAACAATCTGCACCTCTAATCTGTGGAGATTTTCTTGTGGTGAGGTTTCCCTCTGTAATGAGCTGCTGTGTGTCTGTGTGTTGCAAGTGGAGGCAGTCCCACCTCTTGGAGCCCAGCTCACTTCTCAGTCATGGTGGAGGCAGGGAAGGGCTCCGATGCATGGAGCCTCGCCTACTGGGACCCGGCTCGCTTCTCAGTGGTGGACAGAACAGCTTTGAGTTTTCGATATTCAGAACTTCTTGTTGCACAGCTTGCATGGTGGGGAAGAAATTCTTCTGAAATGTTATGGTTCTCATTCCTAGGGGGGTGTGATGTGGTGAGGTAGCCCCCTGCAGTTGATGGGTATGTGCATGGGAGGCAAATGTGGCAGTTCCCTGCTTGCATTCGAAAATGTAAACAAACAAGATGGCTTCTCCCAGGCTGCAGGTCCAGGTTGGGTGGGGGGAGGGAGAGGGTAAGGGAGTGCCTGACCCCTCTGTTTGTTCCTCTATACCTTCTCTTTTTTCCTGCATGGAACTTTGAAAGCAGTTCACCAAGCTGTCCCCCCATTGCTATTTGCAGGTCCATGGACTTGCGATTTCCTGTCTCACCTGGTCTTGCACCAGCCTCCCTGGGCTGTGCTTCCACCATGCCTCCACTGCTTCCAAAAGGACGTATTGAGACAAGCATGAAGGCATTTATGGACCAAGTATAGAAGTGGCATATAACACTGCAATTACATTCTACTGAGGAAAACCTAGTCACTTCATTGTAACAGAAAGATAGTCTAGCTGTGTGCCCAGAAGAGAGTGGAGTTTTGGCTACCCTCCTCCCTTACACAAATCATACTCACACACCTTCCAAGGGATAATCCCAGAAATGTTGTAAGTTATTGCAAGTATCTCAAAGGCTAGGGTCTCCGGGTGATGCCTGAGGTCTTGATATGGTTCCTCAAGGTCTATCATCTTTTGAACAGAAACACAAGTTGCCTGTGGTCCATTTACCCACCCAACACACAAAAGTGGATGGGATAACCACAATCAAACTCCCAAAGCAGTCCTTGGTCTGGAGCAGTGATGCAATCCTTTTGAGTAGATATTATGCAGACTTGTAAACCTTGAAAGAAAATGTCTTGGTACACACTTGACCTGTTCTCTGCAAAGAACTTTCTTGCCATTCTTCACCAAGCAAGTACAAAGAGGCTTTGCTCCCCTGGACTGTATTCTTGTCAGATGTCCTTTCTGGTCACAGAGGAGGTGAATGTTGGAGATATGTTATAAGTTGTACTTGTTTCAGAGCCCACTTTTCCATTGTCATATGAGAATAATTTTACTAATTTAAGCTAGTGGCTTCTTGGGAGTTACAGTTTGTTCAAAAATTGATGAGCATCTGACCTACTTATTTCCAGTCACTTTCATATGCTAAACTTCTTTTCTAGAGCTGCTCTAAGGTTTGCCTTCTTTGAAAAGCCCATGCATCTCCCTGTTGTCTACACTGAAGTCTGAAACAGGTTTGGGTAACCAGGCAACGTCCTTGATATTATCTTCATCACTGGGCTGAGTCTTCTCTTTTTTGACCTATAAATCTTATCTTCTGGTATTTGAGGTATGGGAACCATCACTTTTTCTAGCCCTGAAAAAGTCCTGAATTTGTTTTGCTTTGATTTTCAGTTCTACTTCACCTGGCAAACAAGCCACTTTTTGCTTGAGTGTTTTCTTTCTTCTAATACTTAGATAAAAGCAATAACTAGCAGCCAATATACACAAATATTCTTACTTTTTTTTCCAGCTACTTTATCTAAATTCAGATTCAATAGATTCTTGGTCTGACTTCCAAGTTATCACAGATGACAGTCTTTTTTATGCATTTTTATCCATAGATAACATGGGGCTTTAGCTTTCTCACTTCTTTTTTTTTTTTTTTTTTTTGACAGGCAGAGTGGACAGTGAGAGAGAGAGACAGAGAGGAAGGTCTTCCTTTGCCATTGGTTCACCCTCCAATGGCCGCCACACAGCCGGTGCGCTGCAGCCGGTGCACTGTGCTGATCTGATGGCAGGAGCCAGGTGCTTCTCCTGGTCTCCCATGCGAGTGCAGGGCCCAAGGACTTGGGCCATCCTCCACTGCACTCCCGGGCCACAGCAGAGAGCTGGACTGGAAGAGGGGCAACCGGGACAGAATTTGGCGCCCCAACTGGGACTAGAACCCGGGGTGCCAGTGCCACAGGCGGAGGATTAGCCTAGTGAGCCGCGGCGCTGGCCAGCTTTCTCACTTCTGACATCCATCTTCTTCCTGCCTTCAGTCTGAACACTAAGCTAATTCATACACTTTAAATATTTGTTAGGCTACTAATTTCTAGGTGCTGATTCTCATATCGATTAGGGAAGGCGGTAAACAAAAAGCCTTCTTACACTCAGTGGGATGCAGGTGTGATATGAATCTGCCACTTTCAATATGTGGCTGCCAAGCTTTCCTTGAGGTTACCATCCCCACTGGCCAAAAAAAGAAGAAACAGCATGGAGGGGCATGAGTGGGACATTTTAGTGGGAAAAGCCTGGATGTGAAACATTTTCCTTCTGTTCACACTCCATTGCAGAGAACTTAGTCACATGGAATCACTACAAGGGAAAGAAAAAATCTACTCCAGCCATGGGTCCAGGAAGGAGAGATTGGATGTTGTCAATTGGTAGTCTCTATCACACATAATAATAAAAGGTGAAAAAAACAGAACAATTCTTCCTACAGGACAGCTTAATATTCTTGAGATGTCATTACTACACTGGAAGAATTAGAGGAAGTTGCAAAATTTATAATTGCACTGATGAAAGAGATTTTTTTTTGAGTGAAGAGTAGGGGTAGTTATAAGTATTTAACAAAGTAAAACTTAATGATTTGATCTGATTTGTAGCAATAGAGGTAATTGGGGAGAACTATCTTGTGAATGTTGTTGGAGTTCTCCATTTCTAGCAGTTGAAATTTTTTTGTTTTGGGAAAACTCTAGGACTATATTTTAGAAAAAATAAAACCCTAGCAGGAAAGTTATCTTAAAGAAAAAACACTGCACCTTACACGTTAATATGCATTTCAGAATAAAAATATAGTTCCTTGCTTATGATGTGAATTAAGATCAGTTTTGAGTAGGCATTCAAACAGTTTAAGAAATGATTTTTCTGGGCCAGTGCTGTGGCATAGCGGGTAAAGCCATCACCTGCAGTGCTGGCATCCCATATGGGCACTGGTTTGAGTCCCAGCTGCTCCACTTCTGATTCAGCTCTCTGCTATGGCCTGGGAAAGCAGTAGAATATGGTTCAAGTCCTTGGGCACCTGCACCCCCATGGGAGACCCTGATGAAGCTCCTGGCTCCTGGCTTTGGATCGACGCAGCTCTAGCCGTTGCAGCCATCTGGGAAGTGAACCATCAGATGGAAGACCCCTTTCTCTCCCTCTGCCTCTCTATAACTCTGCCTTTCAAATAAATAAATAAATAAATAAATATTTTTAAAAATGATCTATTAGCTAAATATATACTTGGATTCAAATGATGGCATCCCTCGTTTTTTTTTTTTTTTTTTTTTTTTTTGGACAGGCAGGGTGGACATTGAGAGAGAGAGACAGAAAGGTCTTCCTTTTCTGTTGGTTCACCCTCCAATGGCCGCCTCAGCCGGCGCGCTGCGGCCGGTGCACCGTGCTGATCCGAAGGCAGGAGCCAGGTGCTTCTCCTGGTCTCCCATGTGGGTGCAGGGCCCAAGGACTTGGGCCATCCTCCACTGCACTCCCTGGCCACAGCAGAGAGCTGGCCTGGAAGAGGGGCAACCGGGACAGAATCCGGCGCCCTGACCGGGACTAGAACCCAGTGTGCCGGCGCCACAGGCAGAGGATTAGCCTATTGAGCAGTGGCACGGCCTTTTTTTTTTTTTTTTTTTTTTTTTCAATATGAGTAGACTTGGGGAAACACACTAACAGCCATAAGCCATTATGATTCTTTTTCTAAGGTCCTGAGGTCAGATTATACCTTGTGGGTAGCATGGGAATTTTCATGAAAGAAAATGGGTATTTCCTGTGTCTATTATTCTTGGGCAGGGATAGATGAGTAGGCCTTTTGCTGGGAAAGTGGCAGACTTTCTCCTCTTGCTGACACAAAAGAGTAGTGAGATGGACCATTGAAAGGGTTAGTTAATTGCCTACACAGGATTAGAACTAGTTTCTCTCTTCTAGAGTCCATTAGGACATAGACAATAATTATAAAATCAGATTATAGCTTATGATTCCCCAAAGTAACTAGTTTTAGCAGTACTTAGTTGTATTTTGAATGTTAGTACTGCTATCTACCCTCTAAGAACCCCGTAGTTTTGTGAATTTGTTTTATCATATAATGAAACATACAGAAAACTCCATGATAGAAAATTGTGCTTTAGTAAATTACAAGGCAAACACACACATAACCACCATGAAGCAAAGAAACAGAACTCAGCCAGCTGCTCAAGAAGCCCTACACACATGCTGAATCCCTCTTCCCCAAAATAAAACATTATCTTGATTTTTATTATAATCACTTCCCTCTTGTACACTTCCCAAGTGTACATCCATGAACAAACCCTATGGTTTAATGAAGTCTGTTTTTAAATTAAGTGTATTTTAATCTATTTCACCCTATTGCCTTTTTATCTCTTTAAAGTAATTTATTGAAGATTTGTTTGACTTGTAGGAATTCTCATCACCTCAATTTTGCTGATTATGTCTTCACACTGTCATTTAACATGTCTCTTTGCCCTCTGTATTTCCTGCAATCAGTAATGGGATCAGCTTCAGGTTTGTTTGTTTTGTCAAGACTATAATGATGTTGTTTTCTTTCCTAGGAAGGCATGGACTATCTGGTTGCTTCTATTTCTGTGATGTTAGCTTAGATCTATGAACCAAGTGTGGGCTGAAAAGTGGTAATTTAGTTCTTCTTAATTAATTAACTGGAACTTTTCTATGAAGAGTCATTTCCCCTCAAACCAAATAGTAATTTGGTTCTTTTGATAAAATTAATATAGGATAGAAAGGATGGATGCTTAGTTCTTTCCTCTTGATTGGCTTTCAAGATACTGAGTTGGTTTCTCAAATTTTCCAAACATGACCAATTATTTTATATATATATATATGATATGTGGCAATATCTTGTAGTTAAGAACATTAAAATGTCAATGGCCTCATTTTGGCTACAAGGGGACTCTTCAAACTGGTTCCTTTTGATAGGACCATTGCAGTATGAAACACATTCTAGGATTATCTTGTGTGTTTCCAGACACTGTCCTGAAATTCATCATGTCTCCAGCAAACCCTCATTTAAAATAATATTCTAGGTATTCGGGATGCTTAATGTTATGGAATTGGATCCTTGTTTCCAGAAATCTTCAGTAGACAGATTTAGAACAAACTCAGAGACATTGCTAAAACCCAGTTTATGAGCTTGAAATGAGTGCTTCCTGAATGCACAGGAGTATATACATACACATACACTCATACATATAAATTTAAAGAGCAAATTCATTCAACTTCAGGATAACTGAGTTTTTGCTTAAGCTTTTCTAGCTGAATCTGTATTTTCCTTCTGCTGTATTAAAAATCCTGGTTCTTAGGAAGAGCATAGAGAATCGAATTTGAATAGGCCACAATAACTCATTTGTTTCAGCCTACATTACATACACATTGATTGTCTCACAATAACAGCATCAGTGCTAACCCCACCATAGGATTGCTGAAAATAATTTTAAAAATTTTATTGTATGCTCACCCTATTCTTCCTCTTTTCTTAAGTTGCAGCGTACCTACATTATCAGAACATACAACTATTATATCTGATAATCTTGTTTTCTTAATTTTCATTTCAATTTGGTTTTATCAGTAATTGTGTTAATGCTCATGCTGATGTCTCTATATGCTGAAAGTCTGAAGTTTGTTCTTTAGTTACTTCCTTAGCAAAAGATGAAGGGAAAACATTTCTTGAATTTGTAGATGTTGGTCATGGTTTGTCTAGAGTCTTAATTCTTGAAAATCAGTTTGGCTGGTTATAAAATCTTTGGCTCACAATCTTTTTCCCTGAGTATCTTAAATATAGTACTTAATAGTTTTCTAGAAGATAGCATTGTTCTTAGGAAGTGTGATGACAGTTTAATATTCTTGTCATTATAAATCATTTGTCTTTTTTTTTCCTAGATGATCAAAAATCAGCTTCATTGAATACAAGAGCTTGTTCTTGGCTCTAGTGTGAGAGAGGATCACGTCCAAGTAGGGAGGACAGTTAAGGGGTATTGTGAATTGGTGACGTGGAATCCACCTGGCTTTGGAGAAGCAGTAGTTCAGAGCATGGCTGTAGGAACAAGTGGATGAGTCATTTACTTTGATAAAGTTTTTGTGAATTTACAAAAATCTACTGAAGTGTGAAACCCTGGACAATTTCTGATAGTCAGTGCAATGGGCCTAGCAATGCTTATATTTTGGACATAAAATACAACATTATTTCACAGTTGCACACTGTTGAGTTTGGTAATATGCTAGGCACATATAACAAGTTCAGCAAAGTGACTAGAAATGAGTAAAAATACATCTTCTATATATCAATATGGATTAGCTAGAATTTATAACAAAACAGAGAATTCATTCATGATAGTAATCATTTTTTTCCTCAAAGAAATAATCAAGACTTGATTCCAGAAAACTGGTAAATAAAGATAACACAAAGACTTTCATGACATGTAGAAAAGTCAGGATATTATGTATAATATGTATCAGTTTTTCAAAAAGCTTTGCTGAAGCCACATTAAAGAAAGAAAATGTGCAGGTCTTAAGAAAAAAAGAATAAAACCAAATGGTAGTTTCCGGTGTCATTATAGATAAGTTCTAACAATTCTTCAAGGGACTAGTAGTTCTCCACTTATATAAACTGAGCCAGTAAATGTAGTTTCTATAAATGTAAAGGAAATTTTGATAAAATTTCTTTAGCTTGAAGAAAAGAAATCATAAAAAAGCTAAGCACAAATATCATACTTATTAGTGAGATTGAGAAGGCTGTTACCATGCCAATTTTATTCAACATTATTCAGGAAGTCCTAATTATCACAATGATATAGTAAATTGATAAACATTTAGAGACTAGTTAAGGAATGGAATCAATATTATTTGTATTTGAAATTAATACCTACATTGAAAACCTAAGAAAAGTTAGACAACTAGAAATAATAAACTTCATCAAAGTTTCGGGGCTGGCTCTGTGGCTCACTAGGCTAATCCTCTACCTTGCGGTGCCGGCACACCGGGTTCTAGTCCTGGTCGGGGCGCCAGTTCTGTCCCGGCTGCCCCTCTTCCAGGCCAGCTCTCTGCTGTGGCCAGGGAGTGCAGTGGAGGATGGCCCAAGTGCTTGGGCCCTGCACCCCATGGGAGACCAGGAGAAGCACCTGGCTCCTGCCATCAGATCAGCGCGGTGCGCCGGCTGCAGCGTGCCTACCGCAGCGGCCATTGGAGGGTGAACCAATGGCAAAGGAAGACCTTTCTCTCTGTCTCTCTCTCTCACTGTCTACTCTGCCTGTCAAAAAAAAAAAAAAAAAAAAAAAAAAAGAAAGAAACTTCATCAAAGTTTCTAGAATCTAGAATACTTTACAAAAAAACTGATTCCTGTACATCAAAAACAAGTAATTAAAGGATAATTTTAGAAATACCACTTACAGAACTCTATTAAGTGGCCTAGGAATAAATCTTATAGGGATGCCTAAGATCTTTGTGGAGAATATTATAAAAGTTTATTGAAGGCATGAAAGAAGATTTACATAAAATAGAAACATATGCTAACTTCCTGGATAAAAAGTCAGAAATATGTAAAAATCTTCCAAAGTTTATATATAAAATTCCATGCATTTCCAATTACAATTAACAGGTTTCCTCAAGAACTTGGTAAATTGATCCCAAAATTCAGTTGAAATGTAAATGGTGAAAAACACCAAAGACAATTTTGAAGAAGAAAAATTAATAGATGGAGGAGAACTCTCCTTATAAGATACAAGGATGTATTACAGGGGAAGGTGCTGGCCTGGCAGTTAAGGTGCTGGTTAAGATGTCTGTTTGGATGCCTGTGTCTCCTCAGATACATACATAAATAAATACAATTTTAAAAATTAACAAAGTATTCATTATAAAGCTACATAGTATTTAATACAGTGTGCAATGCTTCAGGAATAGATGTAAAAGCCAATAAAAGAGACTAGAAAGCAGTGATGCAGACTTAGTATACACCAGATTTAAGAAATATGGGGATAAAATCATTGCATAGTGAAGTGGGCATGGATATTCAACAAGCAGTGTCAAAAACTTATTTTCCCAAGTGGAAAAATGTAAAATATAAACACATAAGTTGCCTTGGGGCTGGTATTGTGGCACAGTGGATTAGGCCATTGTCTGTGACAACAGCATCCCATATCTGAGCATTGGTTCTTGTCCTGGCTGCTCTGGTTCCATTTGGGCCCCTTGCTAATGCACCTGAGAAGGCAGCAGAATACATGGGCCCCCGCCACCCATGTGGGAGACCAGGATGGAGTTTCAGGCTCCTGGCTTTGTTCTGGCCCAGATCTGGCCATTGTGGCCATCTGGGGAGGGAACCAGCAGATGACATATCTCTCTCACAGGTGTGCATCTTTCTGTCTCTGTTCTCCCACTCTCTCTGTCCCTCTGGATTTCAAATTAATTAATTAATCTTTTTTTAAAAGCACATAAGTAGGTTTATTACTACTGTTCTTTAAAATAAATTTCATACAGTGGTGAGTGGTTACCAGAGGTCCCTCAGCCCGAGGAAGTGTCATATGTAGCATCTCCATGATCATTTATAATAGATGACACGAAGAAACAGGGGAAAGAGGACATCAGGCTGTAGGATCAGCATCTACCCTGATGCAGGAAGGAGCAAGGTGTGGATGAGGTGGGCATCGTGATTGAAGCTTAGGGAATGGGAAGAAAGGCCAGAGGGGAGATTTGAAAAACTCTTGTCAGCTATATTAAGAGCTTAAAAATCTATCCTAAGAGCAACAGAAGCCCAAAGACTTTTCAGTGGAACAATTGCCAGCCAGATTTGAAAAGATCCCTCCAGCTGCTGTGTAAAGAATGGATAAAAAGGGTGAGAGTGGATGTGTGAAGACCACACTGGAGATTTTGTCTTCTCCCCTCTTGGGGGGCTTGAACTGTGGAGATGTGAAAGAGATATTTTTAGAATAAAATACCCAAAATGGGAAAAGGTCACATAAGCAAAATTGTATTTTGTTACAGTTCCTCCCAAATTCTAGACAGGAAGGCTAAATGCCTAAATGAAAGGAATCTTTTAAAAAACTGTAAGGTTTATAAAAATGGCCTACATCTTCACGTCTTGAGGCAGGAATGGGGCTCACACTCGGGTGGGAGTAAGAAGGGGTACAGAAAACACCACAACCACTAGGCAAGGTGTGCTCTATTGGTGTACACTGTGGACACCCCAATTATCCACTTCAGACATCAGAAAGTCCACTGAGGAACAAAATCAGGTGGAGTATTGGGAATTTAGGATCACAACACATGAAAATCCAACCATAGTGTTGCCTTACTTTTCTAAGAAAACTGTGCTGATCTTTTCATACCCCCGGGAAACATGTTTTCTTCTGTGTGTGATCTCCAACAGGTGCTAACAGTCCAAGTCAGGGCCGACTATAAGGGTGTTTGTGGAGGCTGAGTCAGTCTGGACAACCATGGCTGTGTGCTTGAACAGAATGGCTAGACATCCAAGTGAAGATCAGAGGTCAACAGCAACATCATGTGGAGACTTGGGGCCTGGATCTTTTGCCATCTGTCCAGCATTTTGTGACCCCACAGTTTTGTGTGGTCCAATGAAGTAAGAGAAGGTGGTCCCAGAGTGATTTGTGAATCAAAAACTCATAGAGTGAGTGGTATAGCAGGGTAAGCCACCACCTGTGATGCCAGCATCCCACTGGGTGCCGGTTCGTGTCCTGACTGTTCCACTTCCAATTTAGCTCCCTGCTAATGGTGTGGGAAAAGCAATGGAAGGTGGCCCAAGTGTTTGGGCCTCTGCCACCCACGTGGGAGCTCGGAATGAAATGCCCGTCTTTGGGCCTGGCTCAGCCTTGGCCATTGTAGCCACTTGGGGAGTGAACCAGTGGATGGAAAATCTCTTCCTCGCTCTCTGGAACTTTCTTTCTTTCTTTCTTTCTTTCTTTCTTTCTTTCTTTCTTTCTTTCTTTCTTTCTTTTTTCTTTCTTTCTTTCTTTCTTTTGGGGGAACTCTAACTTTCAAATAAACACATAAATCCTAAAATAAACAAAAACAAAAAAACCTCCACATAATGGAAAATTTTTCTCAAAGGAAGTGCTGAACTACCCTAATTGTTGTTAATCATGGCTGTGAAAATTCTGGAGCCTTTTTATTTATGGGTACCCTCCCCACGAAGGGCTGTTTTTGCACATTCTGAATTCCTTAAGTCTTTTTCTAGTAATTTTGGAATAACATATTTGTTATTGCACAGTGATCAGATACACACAGTTTCAACCTGAAAAGGTATACCTTTATGATCATCTAACACTCATTTTACAGATGAGACAACTGAGAATTTGGCAAAGGTCATGTAGGAATGTGTGATTTCTATGGCAGTAGAATTCAGGTCTCCTGCCTGCTACCCCATAATTGTATCCATCACACAATTTTCAGTTCAGTAAATGTACCTTGACTCAGTAGCACATTCTATTTCTAACCTCCTGCTATGAAATGCCAGCTGCTTCTCAGTTTGTGTTAAACTTATGGAGTCACATCGTGAATGTGCCACAGGAGAAATTCAGCAAGACGAATTCTTAACTTTCAGGTTCCCTGCTCCACCATATCTGTTTCTCCAACTTTCTACATGGAATTTGAGTTTCAAGGAGTATGAGAAATAAACCCTGGAGAGCCATTACATCATGTTAACAGTGATTTGGGGATAAACATCTATGGACTGTATGATGCTTTTGGCAGTGGCAACAGCTTGTTTGCTAAAAGCCTTGCTCCACACGGAGTCAATGAAGGTGGAAAATTCCAGCAGTTTTGGAGCCATCAGAAAGTTGACATGCTTAAATATTCCACAGGGAATTAATGAATTAATACACCAGGTCACCTACAGCCCTTCAGATATAGCTCTTCTTTTTTTTTTTTTTTTTTTTGACAGGCAGAGTGGACAGTGAGAGAGAGACAGAGAGAAAGGTTTTCCTTTTTGCCGTTGGTTCACCCTCCAATGGCTGCCGCGGTAGGTGCGCTGCGGCCCGCGCACCGCGCTGATCCGATGGCAGAAGCCAGGTATTCTCCTGGTCTCCCATGGGGTGCAGGGCCCAAGCACTTGGGCCATCCTCCACTGCACTCCCTGGCCACAGCAGAGAGATGGCCTGGAAGAGGGGCAACCGGGACAGGATCGGTGCCCCGACCAGGACTAGAACCCGGTGTGCCGGTGCCACTAGGCGGAGGATTAGCCTATTGAGCCGCGGCGCCGGCCCAGATATAGCTCTTCTTACAGAAGCTCAGACCTGTGTGACAACATAGTAATTTATTCCTGCTTTTGCCCGATGAACTCTCAGCTTGTAATAATGGGAAAACAAATACAATGCACTTTGGTATTTACTGATAGCTGTCATTAGTAAGATGTACACATAAACATTTGCAGCTAGGAATGGATATCCAACCATCTCCCATGTGCCCAGTCCAGGGCAATAGTGACTAATTTGCTACTTTTGAGCAACCTGTACAATTTGCTTGTCTTGCACGTGTGGAACTAATGAGATCACTAATGAGGGTGGCCAAAGTGAGGTGGTGAGCAGGGTATAATGGTTAATGTTCCAGTTAGACAGGAAGGCATGTGGTCCCACATCTTGTCCTGAGCTCACTGATCTGAACTGCCATCTCATCTCCTCCCTTTGACTTCAGGAGCAAGTTATCCTTCAAGACTGAGAACAAATGACATTTCCCCCATGAGGCCTTCCCTCCTTGCTTTGTGTCCCCACAACACTGTATGATCTCATATAATATCTGTGTTTCTACTTAATTCCTCAGCTCTCCAAGAGTAGCAAGTCATATTTCATATCTCAACTCTCTTTGCATCAACTAAGCCTGATACAATGCCTAGCTCAGAGTGTAAATATGTCTCTGTAAATATGTCTATGATATAAATATTCAGATAAAATAGCTACAGTATCTATGGTCTGCCTCATAATGACTTTCAGAAATTCAATTACAAATATAGTCCACTTAACAGAATGGATTTATCTCATTGTCAGTATGCACAGATAATAGACCTCAAGCTCTGCTTTGATAATGCAACAACTATAACTTTTGTCTTATTTTTGGAAAAAGGAAAGTGGATAATGAATTAAAGTCCACTGCCAAGCTAAAAAGATTGTAGGAAAGAGAATCAGGTATAGCATCATTGTATATAATCAGAACCAGCATGAAACATCTTTACTCAACAGGCCTTTTATTTTTGGACAGGCAGAGTTAGACAGTGAGAGAGAGAGACAGAGAGAAAGGTCTTCCTTCCATTGGTTCACCCCCTACATGGCCGCCATGACCGGTGTGCTGCACCGATCCGAAGGCAGGAGCCAGGTGCTTCCTCCTGGTCTCCTATGTGGGTGCAGTGCCCAAGAACTTGGGCCATCCTCCTGCTCCCCTGGGCCACAGCAAAGAGCTGGACTGGAAGAGGAGCAACCGGGACAGAGTCCGGCGCTCCAACTGGGACTAGAACCCAGGGTGCCGGCACCACAGGCGGAGGATTAGCCAATTGAGCCGCAGCACCGGCCTTCAACAGGCCTTCTTAAAAATACTCCAATGCCTTCACTCATCCCCTGAAAGTGTTAAAGCATTTTTTTTTCAAAGTATACTGATGCTCTTTTCAACATGTGCCCAGAGCTCTGGAGATCAACCAATCCTATTGTTTCACTGCTCACCTATGTTGGACATTTCAAAGACATCCAGGGAAACTACACCTTAGCTCACTTTTTTCCCAGAAGGCATGAGTGATTTCCATCCAGGAACTTCTGAGAATAATTCATCTGGAAAACTTACAGCTGCTAAACCCACGATGCCTTGTCTCAATACTCAAAGATGATAAACCCAAATGCCTTCAGGAATCAGGCAGGGATGAGAAATGTGTGGAGTATGTTGGGTGCAACACAGTAGGATTGGTAGAGACCAAGACAAGTAGGAAAAATGCACGCTATACATAAAATTTAAAAGGCTTTTGGGAATATGCACCTTCCAAGTACACCTATAGGCCCACTTTATTCTGCTTAAGTTTTCATCTTACACACGGCCATTTAGCATCTCTTTCACTCACACTCTATAACTCTTGGTGATTCCTTTCCCTTGAACAACCTGTCATATAACTTCAGATTTTCCAAGCTTCTCTCTCCTATTCCAGCTACCCCTGTAAGCAACTGATTTTACATAGATTTTGACTGATTTAATGCAAACCAACCTGAAAGTCCTGACCCTTATTATCTGACTTGGGCTTCCCCATTGATACTGTTGTGGACCCCTGCTAATCAGTTATAGGCAGAACATGGAACTACAGGGGAGTTACCATCTTCCCCCAAGGTAAACTTGACCAATGGGAGATGGGAGATTGGAATGAGTTGATAAATTCTTCCCTTTTCTCTCTCTCAACCAATGAATAGGACCACATTGCTTTCCTGGGGTTGGATCCACAAACTTGTTCATTCAGTCATACCTGTTGGCAATCTTCTTGCTAACAAATCCTCATATTGGCTTTCCTTATGTCCCTCTTTCCCCTTGTCCTTAATTCCTGATCTCATGGATTATAGTTAAGCCCCTTGCTTTGGGTGTGCTTTCTTCAAAAGCCCAGCTAAAAAAGTTGTTATTAGGAGTGGCCCTATAAATCAAATAATCTGGATGGGATTTTTAAGATAGATTACTTAGCGATGTTAACTAAAATGCTCAGAGCCTGAGAAATCAAAGTTAAATTTCGGGGGCCAGCGCCATGGCTCAATTGGTTAATGCTCCACCTGCGGCACTGGCATACTATATGGGTGCCTAGTTCTAGTCCCGGTTGCTCCTCTTCTGATCCAGCTCTCTGCTGTGGCCCGGGAAGGCAGTGGAGGATGGCCCAGGTGCTTGGGCCCCTGCACCCACATGGGAGACCAGGAGGAAGCACCTGGATCCTGGCTTTGGATTGATGCAGCGCCGGCCATAGTGGCCATTTGGGGGGTGAACCAATGGAAGGAGGGCCTTTCACTCTGTCTCCCTCACTATCTATATCTCTACCTGTCAAATAAATTAAAAAAGAAGAATCAAATTAATCAAAAAAATTAAATTTCTTTCTGCTAGTCAGACTAAGGATTTAAACCTGGAAACAACCAGTTAATTGCCTGAGTTGACTGTTTCACAAGCCTGAATGTGATTATAGGTTTTAGGCTTTTCTTCCAGGGTGAGTACCTGCATTGAGTCAGGTTTAAAACAATACAGATTTATGTATGGTTATCAGTCACATTGAAAATAAATAGTATTGGGGTTGGTACTGTGGTGCAGTGGGTTAAAGCTGCTGCCTGCAGCGCCAGCATCCCATAAGGACGCCTGTTCAAGTCCTAGCTGCTCCACTTCTGATCCAGCTCTCTGCTATTGGCTGGGAAAGCAGTGGAAGATGACCCAAGTCCTTGGGCTCCTGCACCCATGTGGGAGACCAGGAAGAAGTTCCTGGCTCCTGGCTTAGGATCCGCTCAGCTCTGGCCATTGTGGCCATCTGGGGAGAGAACCAGAGAATGGAAGACTTTTCTCTCTCTCTGCCTCTGCCTCTCTGTAACTCTCACTTTCAAATAAATAAATAAATCTTTTTTAAAAAGAAAATAAATAGTATTCATTTTGAAAATCAAATACCTGGTAAAAGCCAAGAGACTTGAGTATTAATGAGTTTCCCACACTCATTCTTACATGGGATGTGATCTATATGCAAGGACAGGGAAACAACGAGGTTATTAATCACTTTTCCTTCAATGGCCCTAAGATGTAAAGCTCATTCCTTCTTAAGGTACAATAGATGTTTCCTTGACCATGACTGGGGTTTCCTTTGTCACCACTGAGGTTTGTTGAAAGGTCACACTACATGGGAACCAGTTGCAGGGTGTTTTCACAGCACAAACAACATCTTCAAAGGCTTCTGCAGTCACCATTTAAGTCCACAGCGAACTGACGGCAATAACAAGGTACTGCCCTGATGGTGGGAATTAGAGAGATAATTCTAGGGCCTGCAGTGGCAATACAATTACTAAGGCATGTGCCAGAAGCTGGTTGTGTAAGGTTCAGTTAGAAGGAGAGGCACTAGAATGTGTTGTCACTTTTATATTATGAGAATGATGATGATTATAAGAATTTTTGAATGGGATAACTTTCTCAACTGCATTAAAGGACTTGGCACAAGAAAACGAGAAGCTTATGACAGCCAAATGCCAAGTAAAAACACTTTTAAAAAAGCCAGAGTGTTCTATGGCAACTTTGAAAGACACTCCCAATTTCTGCAAGCTGTGCTAAAAATCAGTGTCTAATTATAAGTGTGATGTCACAGGAGACTCGATGAGTATTCTCAACGGGTCTCACCTAGCAAAGTTAATGCCCTAATGGGAAGAATGGTACCCCTTGGCATATTTTAGGGATATTTGGGTTGATCATTCTGAGAATTGTGGACCTAAAGTTACCCTAAATTCAAAAACGTGACAGGAGTAAATTCTTCCATGTTGTCTGAGGAGAGAAGCACCCCCTATCCTAGTCCAATGATATGGCCTAGGGCAGATGTTTTGCAATATGCATGAGATTTCTTCAAGATCCACACTCCTCATTACTTCCAGGCCAATAGCCAGAATCAGGTCTTAGCATAGTCTGATCAAGGAAGATCAACCTCTGCTCCCGGAGGAATAGCCTACACTCCAAAGCATTTGCAGAACCTAGGGAACACGTTTGGGAGTGGGTCTAAAGGGTATCGGCCTGATGTGGGAAGGCAGATATGAGGTTACTTCAAAAGTTCATGGGATAATGGAATTAAAAGTTTGTTTTAGTGCACAAGAATTGAAATACATGCACACTTTTTTATAATGTGCATTTCCATGAACTTTTTGAAGACAATTTTCATGCACAAATTTCATTTTTTTGCATGAGAATAAACTTATCTGTTAATTCCATTTTCCCTATAAATTGTTTAAAGTCCTATAAGACTGGGTATGGAGTGTTTATTGACAAGTAAGTGCTTACTCATGACTTGGATTTCAATGCTCTAGGAAACATCTCAAGATGATCCTAAAAAAATCTGTTGGAGGAGGCACTGTGCACTTACTCCCCATGTAGGACCTCTGTCCTTCACGAGTTGTACTATGAGAATTAACGGTAAAACCAGTCTTCAAGCAGTACTTTATACTTTGTGTGTCTGTGTGGGTGCAAACTGTTGAAATATTTACTTAGTATAGAGTTGGTCTTCTGTATATAAAGTTAATTAAAAACAAATCTTAATGAAGAGTGTGATGGGAGAGGGAGTAGGAGGTGGGATAGGAGTGGGGGGTAGGAGGGCAGGTATTGGGGGAAGAACTACTATTTTCCTAAAGCTGTACCTATGAAATTTGTATTCATTAAATAAAAAGTCTGTTGGGATAGCTCCTTAAAGCTTATACAGGATGATGGCCTTCAGTAAATGAGATAGAGTTGCTAGGACTTTCTTGGCATTGTATTGAAGAAGTGATCAGAAGGCTCAAGGAGATGGAACTATTAGAATTAGTGTGTCTTGTAAGATTTAGAAAGAAAAGTCAGAAGACTTTCTATATCAAAGAAATAAACAATACAATAATAACAACTGATGGTTGTTCAGAAGTTAGACAGAAGCTGTCTATATGAAGAGACTGAGGATTGGAGATGCTGGCATAAAACTGGGCTCCAGCTTATCAGTGGAGGTAACAGAATTCCAGAACAGCAGAGTGAGGGACTCTGATAATCTATCAGAGGCATGGTGGATATAAAGTCTATAATGGTTAGTAAAGGCAGACTGTCAATCAGAATGTTTAATCGGTTCTCTGGTATTGGCTAACAGACATAGTGCTTCTGCATGTGAGATAGCTAGACTGCTGACTAGAGTTGCTGACTTATATTTTATATTTTTAAAAAGTGAGAACTACTGAGCAGATGTGGGACATGTTACCACAGTGGAAATTTGTGGTCCCTCTTCCAGTTTCAAAATTTAATTAATTCATAGAGCTAGAATCCATTTATTCAAAGAGAGGCTGAGATCTCTTGAAAAATAATCTTGCAATGCTACCATAAATATATGTATGTATATGCATGTGTGTGTGGGTGTGTGTGTGTCCATTTGATAGAATTTTATACACTGAAGAAAGGAAAATACAAAATGTTTTTTGAACACTGTTAAATACAGGATCTGATTTTTCTTATGCTAGTGGACTCAAAACCTCACTGTAGGCTTCCAGTTAGAGTAGTGGTATGTGTAGGCTAGTTGATAAATGAGATTTTAGAATAAGTTTATCTAAGTTATTTCCCTAGTCTCCAAGTACACAGTTCTCTTAAGCACCTGTTGAGATTCTCACATTGTTTTCCTGATTTGTAGCGTAAAGACCACTATGGCCAAATGGAAAGCCTGACATGTTTGCGATTCTTCCTACACACATACCCGTATATATGCATCCCTGCCCTGCCTGGTAAATGAGAAGAAAAGTGTGTCCCAGTGGGAATCACAGAGATCTTCACTACCATAAGAGATTTAGAGGAATGTATGCACACGATGAAAGGCAGTTGATGAAGGTTCAACTACTTGAGTCCCTGCCAGCACATGGAATTGAATTCCTTGTTCCTGGCTTTTACTTGGTCCAGCTCTGGCTGTTGTAGGCATTTGGGGAATGAACCAACATATGGAAGATCTCTCTCTCTCTCTCTTTCTCTCTCTCTCTCTCCCTCCCCTTCTCGCACTCCTCTCTCCCCCTCCATCCCTTTCAAAAATAAACAAATAAATACAATGTACAGGATGCAGAGTTGGTGGTTTAATATCCCCATTCTGTTTACCTGTCTAGGTCCTGAAAACACATATGGGTTTTGGCAGATAATGGTATACTAGCATAAAAATCGGTTGAAGGGCCTGCACTGTGGTGTAGTGGGTAAAGCTGCCGCCAGCAGTGCCGGCATCCCATATGGGTGCTGGTTTGAGTCCCAGCTGCTCCACTTCCAATCCAGCTCTCTGCTATGGTCTGTGAAAGCAGTAGAAGATGGCCCAAGTCCTTGGGCTCCTGCACCCACGTGGGAGACCTGGAAGAAGCTCCAGATTCCTGGCTTTGGATAAGCACAGCTGCAGCTATTAGCAGCCATCTGGAGAGTGAACGAGCAGATGGAAGACCCCTCTTGTTCTCTCCCCCCTCTGCCTATGTAAGTCTGCCTTTCAAATAAATAGATATATCTTTAAAAAAATGGTTGAGAACTCCCATTGCAGCTTACATGCAAAAATGTAGCACCTTTAATAGAGCAGATCAACATAGTCTCTGCCACTTCCTATGCAACTATCAATGTGGAAGACACATTCTCCTAGATCAAGGGTAGGAAAACCACAGCTCATGAACCAAATATAACTACAGGCTACAAAGGCAAAGAGAAATTGTATAATAGAAGCATGCGGCTGAAAATATTTACTGTTAGACCCTTTACAGAAGAATTTTGCTGAGTAGATATCCATTGATAAAGATGATAAAAGAAATTTACTTTGGGATGTATAGGGAGAACTCTACATGCTCAGTGTTTTGCCTTAGGGCTGTGTTAATTCTCTTATCCCCTGTCATAATATAGTATGTATGGATTTCAATCAACTCAGCCTTTTGTAGACTCATAACATTTGTCTACCATATTGATGGTGTCATGCTTATTGGGAGTGTTAATATTCCAAGTGTCCCCATTTAAAAAAAATGTGTGAGAAAGGAGGAGATAAACCCTGTGAAGATTCAGGATCCTCCCATATTGATAAACAAATAGGAATCCAGCAGTCCAGAACATTCTTATAAATAAATGACCACACTGCAATCTCTATCCCTAAGAAAGAGGTGCTTGCTGAGCCTTTGTGTATTTTGGTGGAAGAATAGACTACCCCTAAAAATACTACTTTGGTCTATTTTGGGTGACAGTTCAGAAGTTTTGCATGGATCCCGCTATGGATTGGGTATAGTTTGTCCACTAAAAGTTTATATGCCAAATACTTTGTCGCCAATGTAAGGGTTTTGAAAGATGGCAGAATCTTTAGGAGGTAGAGCCTAGTGAGTGATAATTAGGCTATGGAAGTGTCACCCTTAGATGGGATTAATGTTTTTCTTGAGGGAGTAAGGTCTTACTCTCCTGGAACTAGATTGGTTAGCATGAGAATGGGTTTTTATAAAGTGAGTTTTGCTTTCTTGAATTGCTCTGTTTCCTCTCTTGAGAGCAGACACTTTTGCCATCTGTTGCCATCCATCAGTTATAGCGCATTATGAAGCCCACACCAGATATGGCCACCCAATTTTGGATGTCTTTAGTTTCCAAAACTGTGAGCCACAATAAACAAAAACCCAGTTTCAGGTATTTTGTTGTAGAGCACAAAGCTAACAGACAGGCCCAGTCAACAGACAGCTCTGCAGAAGCTCTGCCACTTGAGACCATAAGACTGAAGAGATCTAATGTTCATAGAGGTCTCCATGATAGAGCAAGTGTCAGAAATGAGAATCTCTTTAGAGTTAGCAAAGCATTCTCTGATTTTCAGACATTGACATTTCTTTTTTCAGCTCCTGGCCTGCAACTAGGTATTTGTAGAGATAGGATGCCTGGTCATGAGGTCATGGTATACCAGGGGACTATGCAATTGAGGTTCCCATCATGAATTGTCTACTATTAAAGCCACTGATTCATAGATTGGGTGAGTACAGTAGTAATTCCTTATATTAAGGCAACATTGTATTTATGAAATGATCCTGAGAAGCATAAAAGTGGAAAGTTAATTGCATGAAGAGGTGACCCAGATTTGCACATCACCTGTTTTCATTACTCAGATATCTTGTTGTCTCTTCTCTCACTGATGCTTTGTAGGGGATTCTCTATGATCAACTAACTGTTAGAGGAAGGAGTTCAGACCTGGCTCACAAATGTGTTAACAGGTGCTAGTTAAAAAAATGCACTGCTGACATATTATACACCCACTTTGTGGTATCTCTAAAGGACAGTGGTGAAAGTAAGTTACCCAGTGGGAAAGCGGTGAACAACAAAATTGTCATCCACTTTGCACAGACGGCGCCACAGTGCTGGCCCCACCTCTTGTCCTTTTAAATATCTTTTGTATCTGATAATTTCTTGCCATCCCAGATGCCACCTGCCCAGCTATGGCATCTACTGAATCCTTCCCAGTTGTTTTAACAGATCTTCATTCCCAACATCAAATAACTTCTTGCTTCTAAGCTTGTCTCCCTCCATCCACCTTGGACACTAAGACAAGAGGTATCTTCCAAAAGCACAATTCTGATCATGTCAATCAACCTCTCTGCTTACTGATCTTAATATAAATCCATTGCCACTTCCGCCTTACAGTCAGCTCCAATGACACTGAACTACTTTCATTTTCTTAGAATGTAGCTGGGCCTTTACATTGGGTGGCTTTTGGCTTGAAATACCCTCCTCAAGTTCATTAGTTCTTACTCAGCCTGAACCCTCCAAGACTGGACTAGTAGTGATCATCCCACCTGCTCTTCATACTTAACATCTGTTGTAACACTTAGCATGTTTATTCTTGTCTCTGGATGCCTTATCAGACTATAGGCCTCCCAATAATCTCATCATTTGGTAAGAAATTGTTGAAATAATTCATAAATGAATTGAGTGTTTTCTTTCAATTAAATTGTTCACCATCTTTTATAATATCATGTTAAAAATAGAGTACATATTTTCTCATATATTTCTCCAATGTATTTAAGAAGTAAAATGAAATGGCATAAGAATAACATGAAATTGGAAACTTAGAGGGAGGTTATATCATTGGGCTTAACCCCTTGCAGTCACCATTTAGGGGAAACAGATTAAATTCTATGCATAGATTCACAACCATTTACTATCCTTCTATATTTTTATATTTTAAATTTTCTGCATTATATTTTTATCACAATAGTGCATTGTAAACTGGGCATGCCTCCTCTTGAACATTTATTTACCAATGGCTTTGAATCTTTAAATCTTCTGTGACATCATAAGAATTAGAATTTAGACTTCATGGTGACAGATCTGAGGAGTCAAATAAGGCTGTTCTCAGAAGTTATAATGGGGTCCCCAGGGAATACTGGTAGCCCCTTTCTCAATAAAGTACAAACAATTTTTAATAACAAGTGTACATAAGGATTTGCTGAAATTACAGGAGCAAAACTCTCTTGGCATTTCAACCCAGTTAAGATCCATTCCTCACCAGTGATCAGCCAGATTTTACGGTAAGAAGAAGAGCCTGCTACAATACCATAGAATTAGATAGGCCACATAGTATGGGATGAAGGTCACAGGTTTTGGATTCAGACATTTGTGTTCAAATTCTTTTCTGCTTTTAGCCTCTGTAACCTTCAAATCTCTTCATGTCCAATGAAGAAAAATCAAATCTACTTCCTAAGATTGTTGGGGCAATTAAAATATCAGCTGTGGCGTTCTGAGTACCTGGTATCCTAAGTATACTCCTGCTAGGTTTCAGTGGTGAGTTCCCCAAAACCTGGGACTATAAGGAAATCAGATTAAAAGAGGCTTAGGAATCAGATTACTCAGAGAGGGATGGGAGTCAAGGAGCCAAGAGGAGATGAAAGAGGCTGAAGGAAGTGTTGCCGTTTTCTCTAAGGTAGTTTTGGTTAAACTATGGCTTCTAATCTGGTATCCAAAACTCTAGGCAGTCATCCTGGGAGCCAAAAAGGCTTCAGAACTAAATAGTGATAAGCCTGGATCTATTATGGAAAATATTCTCAGCAAACTGCAGGAGAGAGATAGCAGGAAGACCCATGGCTCATGCACTGCTTTTAAAGGACTTCATAACTCACCAGGGCACACAGGATGTTTGTGCTTTTGCCTAGTCATAAACAGATAATAAGCACAGTGACTCACTTGTCAGGCAGAAAACTTGATTAATTTTTTAAAGCAATAAGCAGAATCATAGTAAATCATTTCCTTAATGTAAGCCCAGAGTAGACTGGAGGTTAATTTGTCATTAATTCATTACAGATTTCACATGGTAAAAAATAGTGCCACATGAGGAATGAGTCAAGCAGGCTTTAGAACTTCTGATGATACAAGAATTACAGAAAATCATACCCATAAATAAAGCTTACTATATATTTCTTAGGTTCACATATTAAGTTTTGAATGATCAATATAAAATTAGTATTTTATTGCTCTCAAAACACTTTTATATCCAATATTTCATTGGCACTGAATAACATACAGCACTAGGTAGGCAGCAGGGCCATTACCCTCATGTGGAAGGAACAGTTTCTGAGAGGTTATCTTTTTCTTTTTTTTGTTCAAGGTCACATAGCCTGTAAATAAAAGAACAGCAGGTGTAGAGTCAGGCCCATCCTATTACAGATACTGGAATAAGATTTATTATTCCCAATTGAAAGATGTTGGTTATTTACTTCCAGAAAGGGGAAAATTAGATCCCTTTCATAGAGAGTAGACACTGTCAACAATGTTCATTCTGGAAAGTGATTTTAGGAAGGGTCCTGACAGGCAACAAAGGGAACAATCTTGAGGTATGTGAACCTCAAATTTGAGTAAAAAATACTAAGCAAGTCCTTAAATTACTGTTTAAGCCAATAGAGACTGAAATGCCTCCCTTATGCAGGTTTAGGTTTTATGAGTTTTTTCCCCACCATTGGTGAGAATGGATTTCTTAGGACAAGATAGCGATAGTTTCTTTCCCATATCTAAATGTGGTATGTAAATATGTGACCCCTCAATTAAATAAATGTTTAGCAAATCATGTTAGTTTATACCATTGAATTTATTTTAGATTAGAATTCTAGTTAAGTTAAACTTTCACCCAGTGGAAAACTGTATTAGAAAATGGAGCTGCTGTGAACAGCCAAGAAACTATACGCTAGGTAGATGGTGGAAGAGGGGAGGGATGGAAAAATGAGCACTGTACCCTCTTCAAAATTTTCCTTTGTCTTTATTTCAAGACTCATTTGTTTCTCTGGCATTCATTTGATAGAAGTTAATTCAATCTTCCAAGGAGGCTGCACATGAACATAGAATGTTAATAATCACAATACCTAGTGTCGTATTTTACTTATAGTGGGCATTGAATATGAATTTGGTCATTTGATGTACTGATTATATTTGAAGAGAAATCATGAAAATTACATAGTCTACTTGGTTGGCTGCATTAAAGTGGAGGAGAGGAGTTCTAGGAGTATCAATGGGGCTAACAAAGGCTGGGCATGGTCCTTATTTGTGATAGACTTTATTGGGCAGACAGCAATGGCTGCCTGTCTGCAATGTGCTGGAAATGGACAATGAACTCATTTTCAGACAGAAATTTGCTCTTAGATCCAGCCGAGCTGAAAGTTTGGCCACTATTTATTCTTCTCCATATTTAGTCTACAACATAGTTTAGAAAAATCGAGTGAAAAGAAAGTCTTAATTTTTCTGGTAAAGTTATAATTCTGGTTCTCCTATCCTGCTCTCATGCTAAACCAGTCACCATGGTTGAGGGTAGGTAGCTTTCTCATGGATCAAGCCAGGGTTGCAGGCCAGATGTGAAATAACATGGATTTAGATAGGGGCACACATCAGGAGTGACACAGACAGTTCCCTAACTCTTCTTCCTCTCCAGGGCCTGATTTAGGGCTGATCATGTCAGATCTCTCATCTCTGGCTTCCTTTCTAATTCAATAGGGAATGGGGGGAGGGAAGATGGGAAGATTTGGTTGTTTGTTCCTTTCGTCAGTTCTCACTTTAATGGATGGCCCAAGGCTACCTGTGTCCCAAATGAGGTTCCAGCTCTGTCCTCTGGCCTTCTGAAGACAACCTTCAGACCTGTAGGTTTGGTAGCGACTCCTCCCTCTTTTCCCTTCCTGGTGTCAGGGTGCCCAGATGTTACTATCCCCAGTTACTACACCATCCCTGGGGCTTCCCTATGCCCTGCCCGTGCCTTTGTAAATATTACTGTATTAATCTCTCCTTGGATACATCTACAATTTGCAAAATTCTATGCTAGTTTCTGGGAAGGGAACTGAGGATTGCTTCAGAGGAGATACAGAGGTGAGTGAAACATGGGTTGTGCTCTCCAATAGCTTTTAGCCTGGTGGAAGAGACAGAGGTGAGTAGCACTGGCTAAAGCTAGGCTTAGGAAGGAAATATGGCCTGTACCACCTTGCTGTGAGACCAGAGGGGTGGAAGGTTTTATATATAGCTCCCTTACAGACCTGACAGCTTTCAGACTAATCACTTTTCTTTAGTTCTGCAGGTTTGAAACCAGAGCCAGTAGTCTTTGGTGGCATCTTTTGAGTGCTGACCATGACTTGAGGATTTGTTTTATAGCAAACAGTAAGGACTGAACCTGGGGGTGAGAGGGGTCTGCAAATATACTCCTTGCCTGCAGGCTGTGTCCAAATGCATCTTCAATCGGAATGTGTCTTTCTCTGGTAGATGGTAATTAACAACAGCTGTGTTCTATCAGAGCCGTAGTTCTCAAGTTATGGCCTACCAACATTAATGTCATTGGAGAACTTGTCAAAAACACAAACTCAGGTCCTACCCCAGGCCTAGTGAATGAGAATCTCTGGAGACGATGCCCAGCATTGTTTAATAAGCCGTGCAGTTGATTCTGAGCCACATAAATGTCTGAAAACCACTGCTTTAGATTCTGAATCATGCAACACAATCCTGGGACCAGGGACCAGCAGCACTGGTGTTACTGAGAATTTGTTACAAATGCTGAGTCTTGGGGTCCACTTCTGACTAATGGAGTAAGAATCTTTTATGTTACGATTCCCAGATATTCTTATAAACATTAGAGTTTGAGAACCAGTATTCTAGGTCATTTGAACTATACTTCAACATGGCCTCTATATCATATAGAGATATTACTGTAAGAACAAAACCAAAGTATTTTTTCTTTCTTTTTGTTCCAATCAGACCACCTCTAGTCAAAGCTTGGACATCTTGGAGAAAACGACCCCAGTACAACTCAATTGTGCACACACCAAAATGTCACTTTATTTTCTCTTACTGGTCTATGCCTCCTCTTAACTCATCAACCAGCTTGTTATCAGAGTGCAAACAATTAGTTCATTTGTGAATTAAAGATATCACCACCTCTTCAGTTCTATTCTACCCTTGCTTTTCCCATGAGGCTTTGGGGTGAGAAAGGCTTGCACATCTTTGTGGTGCAGGAGACAGTAGGGTTATGCTGTTTGTATGATATTCTGTAGAAGTTAGAAAAAATTGAGTCTCCCTTAAGATTCTCTCCCTTACAGTTGTTGGAAAATTGTTATGTGGATTTTGTTAGAACACTTTGCTGCCAAATGCTTTAAAATTGCCATTATAAGTGTGCAAATCTACAATGTCTATGATATGAATGGTGCCCTCTTAGACATAAATTTCTTATGCAATGCTCAACCTGCACAACTATATACCAATCTCTATTTCTGTACTGTGTTGGTGGGAATTATACTGAATATGAGGTTGCTCTCTGAGTCTTGCACTATCAGCAGGGAAAGCAGAATACTAGCACTGACTATCACATCACGTGAAAGTTTCTATTGTCTCAGGCCATGAGATTTAACATTTGTTTCTGACCTCCTCATTTTAACTCATCTTTGCCTCCCCATAATTCACTGAGCCAGGAGGTCAGACAGGTTCTTGCATAGCAGGAGTTTTTCTGACATCATAACTGGTTCCTACTGTCCCCTGATGTACAGAAAAGTTAAATTCTAACAGCAAGTCATACAGGCCTATTTTGTGATGTGAAATGGGAGCCCAACAAAAAAGAATGAAATGCTGGCATTTGCAACAACTGTGGTTGCAACTGGAGCTCATTATGCTAAATGGAATAATCCAGACTCAGAAAGACAAATAGCACATTTTCTCTTATTTGTGGAAGTTTACAGAGGATATAAAATTTGTGTGCATATCATATCATTTGGTACACAGTTGTAAATACTGCTTCACTGAACCATACCATGACAATATGCCCTTCTTTCCCGTTATGATCATTGTCAGGAATCCCTCACTTTTTTGAAATTAATATCATTTACTTCAAGAAAAAAATAATATATGTGTTATGTGAACAGTGTGTATATATTAAATGAATATGACAAGATGTTAAAAATTATTAAATTTTAAAGCTAAAAAACAAATAAAAAATGAAAAGAAATGGGACCATAAGAGATTTAAAAAATTTTTTATTTTCAGCCGGCGCTGCGGCTCACTAGGCTAATCCTCCGCCTTGTGGCGCAGGCACACCAGGTTCTAGTCCCGGTCGGGGCACCGATCCTGTCCTGGTTGCCCCTCTTCCAGGCCAGCTCTCTGCTGTGGCCAGGGAGTGCAGTGGAGGATGGCCCAAGTGCTTGGGCCCTGTACCCCATGGGAGACCAGGATAAGCACCTGGCTCCTGCCATCGGATCAGCGCAGTGCGCGGGCCGCAGCGCGCTACCACGGCGGCCATTGGAGGGTGAACCAACGGCAAAAGGAAGACCTTTCTCTCTGTCTCTCTCTCACTGTCCATTCTGCCTGTCAAAAATTAAAAAAAAATTTTTTTTTAAATTTTCTCTATAATGTCTGGCTTTTGAGCTACTTACTGGTGACTCACAAACTATATTCAGTCTTTTTCTTGCAAAATTCACCCTTTTCCTGAAGCATGAAAACATCTTGCTTCTATGCATTGGTCCCCTCAGGGCAGCAGTATTTTCTGGATTTGAAAATCTAGCAGCAGAGCTCTCATAAAAATTGTATTACCTAGCTCTGGAGAACTTTATTGAAGGCTGTAAGAGGAAACCAAAGGACTCCAACATACCAAATTTTCCTGACAATTCCCTGATGTCTGAGCCTTGGTAGACATCGTCTGAGTCCCAGGACATAGCAGGCAAAGGTTTAAACGGTGATTTTGCTGTGGCTTAAGGAAGGCTGCTAATTTCACAAGCCAGAGAGAGCTTCATTACCCTCTTCAGCCTTGGTCTATTCAACAATCCAGAATATGTGATATCACCCTCATTTCCATGTTCTGAATTCTATTAGGACCCATTAGAGTTCAAGCAACAAAAAGACATGGCGGCCGGCGCCGCGGCTCACTAGGCTAATCCTCCGCCTTGCGGCGCCGGCACACCGGGTTCTAGTCCCGGTCGGGGCACCGATCCTGTCCTGGTTGCCCCTCTTCCAGGCCAGCTCTCTGCTGTGGCCAGGGAGTGCAGTGGAGGATGGCCCAAGTCCTTGGGCCCTGCACCCCATGGGAGACCAGGATAAGCACCTGGCTCCTGCCATCGGATCAGCGCGGTGCGCGGGCCGCAGCACACCAGCCACGGCGGCCATTGGAGGGTGGACCAACGCAAAAGGAAGACCTTTCTCTCTGTCTCTCTCTCACTGTCCACTCTGCCTGTCAAAAAAAAAAAAAAAAAAGACATGGCACAGATCCCATTAAGTAATAAGGGGGCTTATTTGATTCATGTCACTGCAATATGCAGAGACTGTGTCATTAGGATCTAGTTCATGTTCTGTGAGTCCTTGGGCTCTCCTTTCTTCTATGTTTGGCTATTTCATGACAACAAAATAACCACAAGATAATACAGATAGCTCATCCACCCCAGCATTTAAGCAGGTTAAGTCACATGCCCACCACTCAACCAGTCATTGTGGCTAGGGGATTGGCCGTTTTGATTATCTTAGTTTAGGTACTAGCTGCTCCATTCCTGAAGCCAAGAACCACATAGATCTGGAAGTTAGGCATTCCCAAAAAAAGGCAGCCATGGAGGTTGTGACATTTTAAAGGAATGCCTATATGGCAATCTGAGTCATTAGCTGGGCTCCTGCCCAATATTGCCAATGAGCCCTATGCTCCAAGATATTCAGGAGCAGCAAAGAAGTGGGGTTCAAGGTACCACTGAAATCTTAGGCAATCACTGGTGAGTGTTGTAGGATATAAACCAAAGCCCCTCCTCCATTTTTTTAGCATCATATAAACCTCCCTGGTTGTGTTGTGAACCCAAAAGAGAAAGACAACCCAGTAATGACTGAGATGAGACTTCCTACAGCTTGGCAGTGTGTGGGCTGGTAGTTACAATTAAAGTGACAAAGTGCAGCAAAATTTAGCACTGACTCCATGAACAAGAGATTCATGCCATTGTTTGCAACAAAATTAAGTAAGTTCATGCACATCTTACTAAAAATTTAGGGGAGGAATACCCAAAAATCTTTTCTCATGCGTAAGGAATAAAATAGTTGGAAATCAACATGACAATTCCTGTTACTACCAATGGGTGGGAGGGCTGGGGAAGAATCACCATGTTCCTAAATTGTATATATTAAATGCATAAAGTTGTATTCCTTAAACAAAATTTTAAAAAGTCATTGAAAATGTCTGTTCCTGTTTCACTGCAGCAAATGTAAGAAAAAAAATTAACAAAGACTTTCCTAAAGGGAGTTCTTTCATCTTAACCTTATTTTTCCATGTGATCTTAGAGTCTTTTGATGTAAAATACAAATGGTTCCAAACGTTGCAGAAACTGAATACTAGGTTATGACAAAGCATGAAATTGAAATTGCACCACTAATCATTCATTCTATTAGTTAACTTATTATTTATTCACTCAACAAACAACTATGATTACTGGTGAGAACATCATTAAGAAGAGTTCTTTCAGGGATTAGTACAAGAGTTATTTCTAGGTTTCCGACAGAGATTTCCAAGTTAAACCATCTTTTAGTTCAGCAGTCTTGGAAATACACCAAAAATGTTAGAGTAATTCAAACACAAATCCAAGAAATTCAATGAAATGCTTGAGACTTAAAGTTAATATTTTAATTAATGGGTTAGTCAAGTCATTGTACAGAAAGGTTTCTTGATTGTGCTCGATTTGTAATAAAGGTAATGAGATTCATATTTTTATTCTAGAACTGGCACAGAACAATATTGTGGCATTTTGTTTCATTTTTCTATTGGCTAAGTACATGGTTTGCTCTTTGAACACCTAATTATTATACTACTTAAAGAACTATAACTTATTTTTAAAAATGTATAAAAATCCACTGGTGGGGTGGGCACTTGGTGGCACTGTTAAGTTATGCCCACATCCCGTACTGGAGTACCTGGTTCATATCTTAGCTATTTGCTTCTGATTCTAGATTTCAGGGAATGCAGTCTTTGGGAGGTAACAGATGATGACTCAAGTACTTGATCCTTGCCACTCACATGGGAGACGTGGATTGAATTCCCAGCTCCTAGTTCAGCCTGTTCTAGCCTTGGCTGGTGCAGGTATTTGGGAAGTAAACCAATGTCTGTCTTTATATCTGTTTCTATTTCTGTCTCTCTGCCTTTCAGATAAAATGATCATAAATTGGGGCCAGTGTAGTGGTACAGAGATAAGCCACAGCTCAGGACACCAGCATGTCATATCGGGGTGCTAGTTTGAGTTCCGGCTGCTCTGTTTCTAATCCAGCTTCTTGTTAACATGCTTATGAAAGCAGTGCAGGATAGTTCAAGTACTTGGGCCTCTACTACCCATGCGGAAGACCTGGATGGTGTTCCAGGCTCCTGGCTTTCGAATAGCCCAGTTCTGGCTGTTGTGGCCATTTGGTAAGTGAACCAGCTCATGGAAGATCTTTTCCTCTCTGTCTCTCTCTCTCTGTCTTTGTCACTGTGACTTCCAAATAAATGAATAAATCTTTTAAAAATGATAATCAATAAGTAAAATGTTTATAAAAGAAAACTATATATTTTTTTTAAAAATCCACTGGTGCTTCATAGGGGGTTTCAGAAAATTATAAGCAGAAGAAAGAAAGATTACAGGCAATTATACACTTAATGATATGCAAATGCTGTTAAATTAGAGCATGATTGTATTACTGTTCTTTGGGGAAGAACAGATTTAAACAACTTAAATAACAGATGCAAGTTTTTAGTACTGAGGTTTAGCAACAATAAATTACAAATTAAAAACAATACATGTAATGAATTCTATCTTGACCTCCATAGCAGACAAAAATGCAAACTGCTTACAGCTTCAGTGTTTTATGTTTCTATTTATATGAAATGTGGCCAGCATTTTCTCATACAGGTGAGATAGCCACATAAAGACATGTGTTTAATGCTTTAGCCATAGTCCTGCAGAAATTACAAACTTAGCCCAAATTCTCTTACATGTGGACTAACCAATTTTAATTTAAGTGATTTATTTTGAGAGACAGAGAGAAGATCCTCCCTGACCCCCACATGGAGATCTCTCATCTGCTGGTTTACTCCTCAAATGCCCACAGCATCTGGGGCTGGGTCAGGCTGGAGCCAGGAGCCCAGAATTCAATCTGAGTCTCCCATGTGGTGGCAGGGACCCAAGCACTTGAGCCATCATCTGCTGCCTCTCAGGATGCACACCAGCAAGAAGCAGGAATGGTGAGTGCAGCCATGACTTGAACCCAAGCAGTCTGGTAAGAGACGTGGACATTCCATTGGCGATTTAACACTAGGTCAAATGCCTGCCCCTGATTACTTTTAATTTTAAATTGGAATGACATTTGGAGTTTAAACCAAGTGAAACTGTTTAATGATTGCCAAGCTTTCCAGAGAGCAGAGAACTAAATGGTGCAAAAAGAATTCTGCATTTCTCCCTTAATTTCCTGTTTGAAGGGAGTTTTTCTTCCTTGGATCAGAAAATGTCTTCCCGGGCTACTCTGCTCTTTGGGAGTGGCAAGGAGATGTGCACTGCAGGGTTCCATGATGGAACGTGGCTGACACCTAGTGGTCACAAGCAGAAGCCCTGCATAGTTTTTCTTGGCCAGCATCAAGTGTTAAGAACAAGATCTTTGGAAGAGAAAAAGAGGAATGTCAACCCTGGCCTCACTTCCCCCCTCACTCCAAATGTGATTCACTTTTGCAAGTGTCAGCTTATTCTCCCAATGCGTGCATTCAGCAAATCTCATTATCATCAGGAAGCTGAGTACATTGTGCTCCACTTTAAGCTGTTAGAAAGGCTACGAATAAAAGAGGAATAGCGGTAACTTTTTAAAATTTGAATTGAATCAAATGTTTATATCTTAAACGAAAAAAATTAAATATTTAAGTTACATTTCTATTATTTTCCCTTAGGAGATATAAATAAAAAAGAAACATCTCAATCAGTACTGAATTTTTTCCAGACTAGCACAGCAATGAGAAAATACACATAGAAGTTTTCTTATCACAGCTCCCTAGAAGGAAGGTGGGAGGGACAAGGAAGGAGAATCTTTTTTTTTTTTTTTGACAGGTAGAGTGGATAGTGAGAGAGAGAGGGACAGAGAGAAAGGTCTTCCTTTTTGCTGTTGGTTCACCCTCCAATGGCCGCTGCGGCCAGCGCATCTCGCTGATCCGATGGCAGGAGCCAGGTGCTTCTCCTGGTCTCCCATGTGGGTGCAGGGCCCAAGCACTTGGGCCATCCTCCACTGCCTTCCCGGGCCATAGCAGAGAGCTGGCCTGGAAGAGGGGCAACCGGGATAGAATCCGGCGCACCAACCGGGACTAGAACCCGGTGTGCTGGCGCCACAAGGCAGAGGATTAGCCTGTTAAGCCACGGCGCCGGCCATGGAAGGAGAATCTTGAAAGTGATCCCCTCCCCACCCCCTACTCCTCAGCTGCAGGTTCCTTGAACAAGAAAATGAGAATACCCACATGTTAGATTATTTCAGAAGTTAAGGAGGTAATATGACTTAAACTAGCTGCTATCATACACTTTAAAAAACAGCAGAAGCCTGTGCTAAAAATACTCAAGGATTTTTTTCTTTTTTATTAGATGGGACAAGTTGCTTGTGTGTGTCTATGAATATGGGTTTTTGAGTCTGAGTGTGTCTGTAGAGGAAGTCTTTTGTTTCTGCAACAAGCTCACTAGAAGGACCTAGACTAAGAGATCTGTTAATCCAAAGGTCTTCTTGGGTCAGGGTGTTCTAGTGGCTGTTGGTTTCTATAGCAAACTACGATGGGTTTAACCAGAAATCAACAGGGGCCCCACTGATGACAGTTATGATTGGGCAAAAGGAAGTGCAGGGCAAGATAAAAGTGTTAGAAAAAGAAATGCATAAACGGTATCATAGTTTCTATTTTAAAATCAGTACTAATTAAAAATAAATAAGGTTAACAAAGCCAAAAGAAGCAATTGATAAATAATTGTTCCTTTGACTATAACATTAAAGAAAAGAAATCTAATGCCTTGGGGAGAGCTGCTGGCTCATCTTGAAAAGAGAACAAGGAATAAATCAGGTTGATAAGCAGATTTGTTCAGGATCCTCCTGGGGAGATAATGCTGTGTAATTTGGATCAAATGAAGCTGATATCTGCCACATCCTTTCATCCATGAAGCCTCATCCATGGAGCTTCGCTAGATTGGGTGAGGGAAATGAAAGTTTTAAACCCTGTACACATGGAGCGGGCATGTGGTGCTGCGGTTAAGTCGCTACTGGGAGCACCTACATCCTGTGTGGGAGTGTCTGATTGAGCCTAGCTTCTGTTTCCAATCCAGCTGCCTGCTAACAAACACCTTAGGAGGCAGCAAAGGTGGCTCACGTGCTTGGGTCCTTGTCACCTATGTAGGAGACCAAGATTGAGTTCCAGCCTCATGGCTTGGGACTGACCCAGCCCTGGCTGTTGCCTGCATTTGGGTGTCAAGATGGAAGATCTTTCTCTCTCTGCCTTTCAAATAAAATGAAAATAAATATTTAAAAAATTAAAAATTCGGCCGGCGCCATGGCTCAATAGGCTAATCCTCCGCCTAGCGGTGCCGGCACACCAGGTTCTCTCCACCTCTGCCTCTCAAATAAATAAATCTTCTTTTAAAAAAAAAAAAAAAAAAACTAAAAATAAAATGAAATTACATAACTAAATTTCTCATGACAATATTTCCTTGGTTAATCAGGTGATTTGAAATTACTTTATACCTAGTTAATATATAAAAATTTGCAACACTCAAAATTTACTGATCAAAAACAAATCATTGAGGCCGGCGCCGTGGCTCAATAGGCTAATCCTCTGCCTTGAGGCGCCGGCACACCAGGTTCTAGTCCCGGTTGCCCCTCTTCCAGGCCAGCTCTCTGCTGTGGCCTGGGAGTGCAGTGGAGGATGGTCCAAGTGCTTGGGCCCTGCACCTGCATGGGAGACCAGGAGAAGCACCTGGCTCCTGGCTTCGGATCAGCACGATGCACTGGCCGCAGCAGCCATTGGAGGTTGAACCAATGGCAAAAAGGAAGACTTTTCTCTCTGTCTCTCTCTCTCTCACTGTCCACTCTGCCTATCAAAAATAAATAAATAAAATTAAATTAAAATTAAAAATTAAAAATTCCTGTGCTAAGTCCCTTCCAGGCCTCTTCAAGATATTTATTTTTAGTTCATTAAATTAAAAAATAATGTGCTGACCGGCGCCGCAGCTCAATAGGCTAATCCTCCGCCTTGTGGCGCCGGCACACCGGGTTCTAGTCCCGGTTGGGGCACCGATCCTGTCCCGGTTGCCCCTCTTCCAGGCCAGCTCTCTGCTGTGGCCCGGGAGTGCAGTGGAGGATGGCCCAAGTGCTTGGGCCCTGCACCCCATGGGAGACCAGGAGAAGCACCTGGCTCCTGCCATCGGATCAGCGCGGTACGCCGGCCGCAGCACGCCTACCGCGGCGGCCATTGGAGGGTGAACCACGGCAAAAAGGAAGACCTTTCTCTCTGTCTCTCTCTCTCTACTGTCCACTCTGACTGTCAAAAATAAAAAAAAAAATTTTTAAAAATTTAAAAAAATAATGTGCTAAGTAAGAAAATATAAAGTCTAAATTTAAACAAATACAGAATGCATGTCTACATGTATGGTGATTTCCATATTGAGCATCTCCTCAGAATCTTGGCCGGCACTATTGAAAATGTTCAACAGATCCAGAAACAAGAAAGGTCACTCAGTGACCATAATGGACTTATCTAACCATCTCTAGGAAGTAACTATAGCAGCCAAATCCTACCAGCTCATATTGCTACATCAGTACCCACAGTGTTCCTTCAGGAATTTTGCTATCCCTTTGGTTACCGTCCACAATCATGCTAAAGATGAAATAACTAATAGTAAATGAACATTTAGAAAGCTCATCACCATTTACAAAGTTTTCACATCTACTTCTTAAAAGCAGTTGTTACTACTGTCCTTAAAGTTTGTAGAAGCTAGTCATGAAAATATTTTGAAGACAAATAGCTAGAAAGTGAATTATTTGATGTTCCAATCTATGTTTTTTGACAATAAAGTCCCTGGTAATAAAGACTAGAAGGTTTTCTCCCTTCTAGAAGTACTTTCATTTTAATGTGGAACTTAAAGGAGGAATCCAAAAAGCCTTTAAAAACTAAAGGATAACTTGCAATCTTGATTATTTTAGTCATGTCTAGAGTCCTGAATCTTATGAATACCCTCCCAACATGGCTTTTCCATGACTGGCCTGGATCTAAAGGAAGGATTAGCAGGTTTGGGCAGCTGTCTGATTCATTTGGAAACTAATCTCACAACATCCTAAATAAAGTTTTGCAGTTAATCATTAAGTAGAACATTCCTATTAAGGATCTGCCATGTATTTTCATACAACCAACTGAGGACAAATCCTGATTAGGTCTTTGTAATAAATCAGTTTAATTACTATCTATATGATTTATTATACTTCCAGAGGTATTAGTAACATTAATAATTTTGCTTGTTTAGACTTAAACCAATCAACAACACTAAACAGCTCTTCATGTATATGCCTTTATTATGCTTAATAAAAGAAATAGAAGTTTGTTAATAATAAGTCATAAAGGGAATAAAAACAACTCTGAAGGGAAATCATATTTGAAGTTCAAAGTCTAGATCTGCTTTCAACCAACTGTGTGATCTTGGATAAGACAATCTGTATCTGACTTTCCAGATGTGGGCAAATTTTTTTCTGGATTTTTTCTTTTATTTTTCTTTTACAAGTACTCAACTCAGAGGCTGCCAGGAATTAACAAAGCAGCTCAAAGTATTTTAATTACTCTTTAATTTTAATGTTGTATGTTCAGTCCTCAAGTGTATGTGGATGGTGTCTCAGAGTGCCAAGACAGAATGTATTAATTAATTTACTAAGTCTCTAAAACCATTATTTCCAGAAATATTCAGAGAGTACACATGTGGCCTCAAAGCAAGGTGGCTTTCTATTGCATGCATACATCTCATCATGGAAGATTTCAAATGGAAAATGTAGTCAGTTTGCATACTCACTGGTCGTTTTTTCAGTGTGCATCTAAAAATGTCTAACTGAAAGTATATTGGTTTCTCTTACTAGGCGTTTGTTTTCAAATGTGTGGGCACCAAGTGGCATCAAGATATTTGTTACCTGAACATTTTGGAGAAAGTACAGAGGACAGATAGGAAAGAGAAGGAAGAGAAGAAGAAAAAAGAAGATAAAAATATCTTTAAACATACTTTGGTTAAAAAAAGTTTACCCATTACCTACCAAAACTGAGTAGGGTTAATTTCCACAGTGGAGATTCAAAACACTACATTATATCAAAACTCTCTAAGTAGTAAAAGTTTGAAAATAAACCTCTGAATATAAGATTTAATGTAACTATTTGTCTAGACATTAAACTTAGGGTATTTTCAACCATGTTGTAATCGGCTATACATTAAAGGAGAATCCAAACAAAACCCAGAGCATAATTCACTTTTACTTTACACGGCTATCTTACGAGCTCAATGACTAGATTTCAGAACTGATGTAAATTCATGCAGCTTCATGAGAACATTTCTTCTCTAACTCCTGTATTCAGCTCAAAACTTAGCACATGGGATGGGTTCAAAGATTTTGTTAATGAATGTGAATAATAAAAGGAGAATTTAGTAGTTGAAGTTGTTGAAGACAGATCCACAGAGTTGGGAGAACTGATGGCTGACAACCTGAAATCCAAAGGCAGTGAGAAAAATCCCCAAACCATACACAGAAATCACTGCAAAAGAGACTAATAGTCCTATATTCCTTTCTAACTTCTGAGGGTTTGTAACACAGACAGAGGAACAATTTCCATTAGCAATCATGACTCTGAGTCTTTATGAAAATATTAAATTTTATTTGCTATTCCTCATTTAATAAAAGGAAGAGAGTTGTACAATGTCCTTTTAAAATATTTCCATTGTATAGACTTTATTAAAAATATTCACTCAGATCACTTAATTTCCTCACATGACAGATTTCCTTTTCAAAATGTGATCTTAATGATATAATACCATGCACCTTAAAACAAAACAAAACAAAGAAAAAAACCAAACTCTTCTACTCTAAGACTTCTAATTCCATTGTATCTTTTGTAGATGTAGAAAGAATGTGTTTTCTTTGTCTTTGTAATTTTTTACCCTTCCCACTACAGAATTTTAATATATTCCACATATCAGATCTTCCTGTCTCAGTTACAAAACAGTAAAGAATTGGATCAGCAACACAATTTAAGCTTGTTAATGCGACTGTGATTCTATACACTGTGTAAGTCTGCTTCCCAGACTTGTGGTTATCTAAGTTCACATCACGCTCTAAAATGCAGCGAATCAGCACCATCACATGAAAGGGAGTAAAGCACAAGACAAAAGTCAAAGTGAGACTAACAAGTAGTTTTATGATGATCTTCTTTTCCCTGTTTTCCGTTGCTTGGTTCTGCCGCACAGCCTGGTAGACTTTCCGGTTGCAGACCATTATGGTGGCTAAGGGTATCACATAGCCTGTACATGTCCTAAACAAGTTGAGATCGATTTGCCATTTCTCCAAAGGGTATTTGTCATAGCACAAAGTAAAATTGGATTTTTTGCCATCACAATACTCAATAGTTGTTTCGTTCTCCCACAAAATGACAGCGTTGAACATGATTTCCAATATCCAGACAGAGAGGGTGACCATGAATGCAAATCTTCTCGTTCTTAGAAAACAAAATCGCAAGGGGTAGACAACTGCTAAATACCGATCGACAGCAATGCAGGTGAGGAACGCTGTGCTGCTGTAGAAGTTCAGATACATGAAGAAAGCACTCCCTCTGCACAAGGCAGGAGAGAAAGTCCAGTTGTCGTTATTCCAAGTGTAATTAATCCAGGGAGGAAGAGTCAATGCATAGAGCAAATCCGATAGTGATAAACTGAAGAGGTAAATCCCTAGTTCATTTTTTTTCTTTGCTTGAAGAAAGGACACACAGAGAGATCCAATATTGGCTGGAACACTGACTATGATCACAAAAATGTAAACAATTGGAAACAAATAGTGATCCAGGTCATGTTGTTCTTCAATACACGTGGTGTTCATTTTTCCTTTTTAAGGTGGAAATTATATTTGTTCTTAGAAGATGAACAGAAACGTAAGTCTTGCCTTGTTGTAATTAGTTTTTAAGATTGAATTCTCTTTCACTAAGATTTCTTTTTCTATTTTTCTTTGGTTTTGGAAGTTCTGATTAATTCACTAGGGCTTTAAAAAGGGGAGATGTTAGATCAATTTTCATAGAAGTCAATCCAGGCAGTTAACTAAAATGGTCAGCTGAATTTAATGAACAGACATCCATGTGGTCATGATCACAGAACACTGATGAAGAACTCTGAAGGATCAACTGAGAGATTCCTTTGGTGTTCATGGAGTGTTGTCCCCAATTTAACTTTCTTCATGAATCTCACAGGAGATTGATTCAAACATGAATACACAAGGCTTTGTTTTCATAGAGACTGACTTTTTAAAAAATGCTTTTGTTTCTGTAATGAAAGATGAACTAGATAGTTTAGATGTTTAAAAAATAAATAATCTCATTAAAGTCATGATTTCAAGACAATATCATTTAATTTACTGAAGATACTGAAAATGCATAATGTTACAATGAAAGTGTTTAAATGGGAAAGTTATCTAATGGATGTCAGTAGATAAAATCAAGCCCAGGTATTTTATCTACCTCAAATAAGAATTATCCAACAGTGCTAGATTAGAGATAATTATATTTCTCACTGGAAATGACCTAATAATACAAAGCCAAAGTTAAAAAGCCATATTAGCAGCTGAAGTTAGACAATTCAATGATTTTTTTTTTTTTGACAGGCAGAGTGGACAGTGAGAGAGAGAGAGAGAGAGACAGAGAGCAAGGTCTTCCTTTTCCATTGGTACACCCGCCAGTGGCTGCTGCGGCCGGTGCACCGCACTGATCCAAAGCCAGGAGCAAGGTGCTTTCTCCTGGTCTCCCATGCAGTTGCAGGGCCCAAGCACTTGGACCATCCTCCACTGCCTTCCTGGGCCACAGCACAGAGCTGGCCTGGAAGAGGGGCAACCGGGACAGAATCCGCCGCTCCGGCCGGGACTAGAACCTGGTGTGCCGGTGCCGCAAGACGGAGGATTAGCCTATTGAGCCACGGCGCCGGCCTCAATAATTTGTTTTTGATCAGTAAATTTTGAGTGTTGCAAATTTTTATATATTAACTAGGTATAAAGTAATTTCAAATCACCTGATTAACCAAGGAAATATTGTCATGAGAAATATAATTTAGTTATAGAATTTCATTTTATTTTTAGTTCTTTTTAAAAAAGAAGATTTATTTATTTGAGAGGCAGAGGTGGAGAGAGAGAGAGGTCTTCCATCTGCTCGTTCACTCCCCAGATTACTGCAACCACCGAAGCTGCGCCGATCCAAAGCCAGGAGCCAGGAGCTTCCTCCGGGTCTCCTGTGCAGGTGCAGGGGTCCATCTTCAACTCCTTACCCAGGACATAGCAGAGAGTTGGATCGGCAGCGGAGCAGCCAGGACTTGAACCATGCCCATATAGGATGTCAGCACTGCAGGCAGTGGCTTTACCCCTTACACCACTGGCTCCAGTTATAGAATTTTTTAATTTTTTTTTTTTTGGCAGATAGAGTTAGTGAAGAGAGAGACAGAGAAAACCCAGTTGTAGAATTTTAAAAGACAGTAGCCCGCTGGCACTGTGGTGCAGTAGGTTAATCCTCTGCCTGTGGTGCCGGCATTCCATATGGGCACCAATTCTAGTCCCCAGCTGCTCCTCTTCCAATCTAGCTCTCTGATATGTCCTGGGAAAGCAGTAGAAAATGGCCCAAGCACTTGGGCTACTGCAACCGTGCAGGAGACCCAGAAGAAGGTCTTGGCTCCTGGCTTCAGATCAGCTCAGCTCCAGCCATTGCAGACATTTGGGAAGTTAACCAGCAGATGGAATACCTTTCTCTCTGTTTCTCTTTTCACTGTCTGTAACTCTACCTCTCAAATAAATAAATAAAATCTTAAAAAAAAAAAGGCAGCTTGTTGAAATATATTATGTAGTGACAAAATCCTACCTATTCTGTTTATCTTTTTGCTTCCTTTGTGGGCTCATGGCTTTATATTTCTTCTACTTTTGTAAATGAGAAGCATTCTAGCTCTCAGTTCTGGGTACAATCTTGTGATCATCAGTTTCTACCTTTCTACTTGATTGTTTATTCAGGTAGTTTCTTTTTAAAGCTAATATGTCATAGATTCACATAGGTGTGGAGGATCCCCCCCTTCTCTCCTTACTGGAGTAGAGAAACACTTCTGCCCACCTTTCTGTGGTAGGAAGGCTCTTGGTGGTTTGGAGACCTTCATTATGGGGACAATATGCAAGGCAACAGAACCACTTCCTTCCAAGTGCTGGTGAGTCCTATGCACAGAAATTTCCTGCTACCAGAAGGCAACAGGTCTCCGGAAGTAGCATAAACTATAGCCAGAGTATCTATTGTGACTGTATCTCGACCTTCAAACATATTAGAGAGAGAAAAGAAGCTCATGATACCTAGTTTCACCATACTTAAAATATGAATACAATGTGAAAAACAGCCTTCTGAATCAATATGAAACTTCCACAGAAGAAAAACATTGTGATAGGGAAAAGGAAGTGGGAGCTGGAATCAGGGAGTAAATGAGCTGTAAAGCTCTGGATATACAGGAGGCATTTGTGGATCTGGAGGCACACACTTAGGCCACTGGATCAAAGGAACCAGGCACAAGGCTTAGGCCCATGCAGGTAGGAAAGGGTCCTTGACCACATGTTAGGATCCAGGAACCTCTGCCCTCAGGAAAGGCAAGAACTAGAAAATAAACACAACATACTCCAGAGACATTTGCAGACAACAGAGAAAAGTTGGCAAGTTCCCTGCCTTAGCTTGGTTTCTGTGAGGAACTACAATAAAAAATCCTTCTTTGAGGATTCATGGCTTACTTGTGGAACCCACTTGGAAATGGACTCTGAGTCTACACAGTTAGTCTTGTGGCAAAAACATTAGGCCAACCCACATGCTCAGCTTCACTGGTCATCAGGGAAATGCAAAGGAAAATCACCATAAGATACCACTACACACTCAGAAGAATAAATAATATATAAAAAGGTAGAGACTTGTATCAAATGTTATTGAGGATATAGAAACCTGGACCTCTGGGGCTGGCGTTGTGGTACAGTGGGCAAAACCTCTGCCTGTGACACTGGCATCCCATGTGATTGTGGTTCATGTCCTAGTGTTTTGCTTTGGATCCAGCTCCCTATCACTGGCCTTGGAGAAGCAGTAGAAGATGGCACAAGTAGTTGGGTCCCTGCCACTCATGTGGGAGACCTGGATGAAGCTCCTAATGCTGGCCACTGCAGCCATCTGGGGAGTAGAAGATCTCTCTCTGTCTTCCCTCTCTCTATGCAATTCTGATGTTCAAAATAAATAAATAAATCTTAAAACAAACAAACAAACTTGGACCATTACAGACTGTTGACTGGAAAATTGTATGGCACTTCCATATATCAAATGATTCAGTAATTTCACATCTCGGTACATGCTCAACTAAATTTACACGTAGTTTACCAAACAGCACATAGCTGAATTAGTATGCTCACGGTAGCACTGTTCATAATATTTCCCAAGTACCATGGCTATTATCAGATTAGATAAGTAAATTAAAGTATGTTGACACACTGAAATCTATATATTAGTGACAAAGAACAAATTTTCATTGTGTGCAATCATATGGTTGAAGCTCATAAACATGATGAATTAAGAAAAACAAAAAAACAAGCAGTGATGGGTATGCCAGCTCACAAAAACATGATGATCTATTATGGTAGGAGTCAGCATGGTGGTTATCTTTGGTGAATGGCTGGGTCACACTGGGACAGGACATTGAGGGTATTTCTGATATCTTGGTAATGTGCTCTTTGTGGTTTATGCTGTTTCTATGAGCTCAGTTTGTAAATATTTATCAAGCTGTATACTTAGGATATATGCAATTATTTGTGTGTATTTTATATTGCAATTGAAAAGTGGAATCCAAAGGTTGTATAAAATGGAATGTGAAACATTTTGACAAATGAGCTATTTGTATCGACTGCAAATGGGGCATTTATGCCTTCATATGAAATTGTATGATTTTAGTTCTTTTCTCAAATATAAAAAACAATTCTGGGAAACAAAACAATATGTGAATAACCTAAATAATTATGAAAATAAATATGGCAAAGAAAAAGGTTTACTACATGAAAAAATAAATCCAGGGGTTGGCGTGTGGCGTAGTAAGCTAAGCCTCTGCCTGCAGTGCCAGTATCCCATATGGGATACGTGTCCTGGCTGGTCCTCTTCTGATCCAGCTCTCTGCTTATAGCCTGGAAAAGCAGTGGAAGATAGTCCAAGTGCTTGGGCCCCTGTACCCACATGGGAGACCTGGAAGAAGCTCCTGGCTTCAGATTAGCCCAGCTCTGGCCGTTGTGGCCATTTGGGGAGTGAACCAGCAGGTGAAAGACCTTTCTCTCTGTCTCTCCCTCTCTCTCTGTAACTCTTTCAAATAAATAAATAAATAAATAAATATTTAAAAAATAGTCTGGTCATTTGTTAGTCTCTTGCTTCTTGTTCATATTTTCAAATTCCTTTTTTTTTTTTAAGTGGGAAAAAGTCTTCATTATTTTATTTCTCTCAAATGCTTTCTTAAGTGCTTCAAGAAAGTTTTGACAAAATAGTCACCAAGTAAAAACATTCAGTCATATTTTCTATAGGAGTCCTTAGTATTAAGGACCACATGGATGCAGGAGCCCAGGTACTAGGGCCATCTTCTACTGCTTCCCCAGGCACATTAGCAGGGAGCTGGATTGGATGTGGAGCAGCATGGACTCTAACCAGCGCCCATACCCTGCTATACCACAGCACCAGCCCCTGGGCAGAGTTAGACAGTGAGAGAGAGAGAGAGAGGGAGAAAGGTCTTCCCTCCATTGGTTCACTACCCCCCCCCCCCCCGGATGGCTGTTGCGGCCAGTGCGCTGCGCCGATCCGAAGCCAGGAGCCATGTGCTTCCTTCTGGTCTCCCATGCGGGTGCAGGGCCCAAGCACTTGGGCCATCCTCCACTGCCTTCCCGGGCCACAGCAGAGAGCTGGCCTGGAAAAGGAGCAACCGGGACAGAATCCGGCGCCCCAACTGGGACTAGAACCTGTGATGCTGGCAAGTGAGCCGTGGCACCAGCCCCCCGGGCATATTTTATTTTATTTATTTTTTAAAAAAATTTTTGACAGGCAGAGTGGACAGTGAGAGAGAGAGACAGAGACAGAGAGAAAGGTCTTCCTTTGCTGTTGGTTCACCCTCCAATGCTTATCCTGGTCTCCCATGGGGTGCAGGGCCCAAGCACCTGGACCATCCTCCACTGCACTCCCTGACCACAGCAGAGAGCTGGCCTGGAAGAGGGGCAACCGGGACAGAATCCGGCGCCCTGACCGGGACTAGAACACAGTGTGCCGGGCTGCAAGGTGGAGGATTAGCCAATTGAGCTGCAGCGCTGGCCCCCGGGCATATTTTAAAAAAAGAGTCAAGAGTTCGAGTTTGGCCTGGCAGTTAGGACACTGTTGGGATACTCATATGTCATATCAAAGTGCCTGCATTTAAGTCTTGGCTCTGATCCCGATTCTAGCTTCCTGCTCATGAAAACCCTGGGAGGCAGCAAGTATGGCTTCAAGTAGTTGTGTCCCTGCCACCCATGTAGGAGACCTGGATTGTGCTCCTGACTTCAGCCTAGCACATCCTTGGTCATTTTTGGCACGTTGGGAGTGAATTACCAGACGAGATCTGTCTGTCTGCTTTCCTTTCTCTCTCTTTCTGCCCCTCAATAAAAATTTATAAACATAATAGGATTTATAAAAAATATAATAATTTAAAATTAAAAATCAGTAGGGACTAACTGTTTGGATCTAGTTGGAGAATTATTGCATTGCAAGATAGAAGTAAATAGATAGAAAAATACCAAAGAAACCTGGACAATAAGGTGAAAAAGTCAACACAAATTAATTGTGTAACTGGAGTTTCATAAAGAGAGAATAAGAAAGAGCTAATATTGTGAAGATAATGGCTAAGAACGTTCTGTAACTGGTGAAGGACAGGGAATCCTTCTGTTTAGTAAGCCTAGAAACTCCCAAATAGGATTAAAAACAACCAAAAATGGAACTCTATACTTAGACTCATTGCAATCAAAGACTACGAGAAAAAGATTCAGAAAGAAGACATGGATTATTACATAGGATGGAGTTAGACTGGCAAAGCACTTCTCAATAGCAACAACAGAAAGCAGAGATGAGGGATTAACATTTCCAAACTGTTTAGAAAATATATGCCATCCTATAATTATATACCCAATAAAACCGGATTTAAGGACTACTGCAAAAATTAAGTCATTTCCAGACAATCTCACTGAAAAAATTTACCCTCCAAATCCTTAATAAAGAAACTTCTAAAGTATGTAATTGAAGAGAGAAAATGACACTTGTGTAAGATCTGAAGTACATAAAGGATTGATCAAGTTATTGTGGATGACTCTGGTGAATGCACATCGTATCCACCATTGGACTCAGGCATCTGGAGAACACCTGAACCCTGAAAATAACCCCGCTGAAGACTAGGACCAAGAGAGTTGGGTGATGGGAAGAGGCTACCTCCTCCATCTTTGTCTGTTCATATATATTTGTCTGTTTATATACCTTATATTGTATATATGTTATACATACACACACATATATTTTAAAAATAGACAAGATGGAAACAATGATTTTTTTTTTAAACTCAGTTCTCAGTAGAATGAATTTCTCTAGCTATAAAAGCATTTCTTGCCTCCACTAACACAACCACAGACAGAATGATTTGATGGAACAGAGACCGGGTCTCTTTTTTGTTGGGCAGGAGAGATAGCAGAGGGTTGTGGTTATGAGCATGGGCTCTGGAGATAGTTTGAAGGTCTCTCAATAGCTCTTGGTGGCTCTGTGACCATCTGTGTTTCTTCACTTATCTCAAGTTCCAGTTTCCACATGAGTAAGTTAGTACCCACTTCCTATGGTGCTGTGAGAATTAAATGAAATGATACATAAAGCAAAGTACCTAGCACATGGTAAGCCCTTGCTAGACATGAGATGATAGTGTTGTTTCAGGGACAGTATCAGTGGTCTGCTGCTATTTTCTGTGTTGTCCCCTACATTCCCTAGAAAGAGGTCATCTTTGGCCATCTAGGCAGAGAGCAGGAGAGAAACCAGAGGCACTCAGAGCATGATTCCTACAGTAACACTCCACACACTATACCACATACCACAATTTGTCAATTTAATTTGTGCAGATGTAAAATTTTAATGGAATATATAATTTCTGAGGCTGGTGCTGTGGTGTAGCAAGTTAAGCCACGGCCTGCAGTGCCAGCATCTCATATGGGCACCAGTTCGAGGCCTGGCTGCTCCACTTCCAATCCAGCTCTCTGCTAATGTTCCTGGGAAAGTATCAGAAGATGGCCCAAGTACTTGGGCCTCTATACCCATGTGGGAGACCCAGAAGAAACTCCTGGCTCCTGGCTTTGGATCAGCCCAGATCCATTTTAGAGAGTGAACCAGTGGATGGAATCTCTCTCTCTCTCCCTCTCTCTCTCTCCATAACTCTGCATTTCAAATAAATCTTAAAAAACAAGAATATGTAATTTCTATCACATATATATATTTTCAAGTATTTTTAGCTATTTTAATCATATTTTGATACAACTGTTTTTAGAACCAGCACTGAGATATTTGCACTAGTTTAAACTTATATTTTAATTTTTACCAAATGCCAAAAAGACAATCTACAATATTTCACTCTTAATTGGCTCTAAAAATAGTATAAATCATTGATGACAATAATCAAAAGTGAAATGTTGTCCCACAATATTACAGGAAATGCTTGCTTTCACTTGGTAGTTTAACAGCTACTTACTAACAGTCCACTATGTACAGGAACTGTGATGGTCATTTATTAACTAATCAAATGTATAGTATTAATCAATATCAATGATTTTCTAACTTCATGTTGTTTCTGATTGATTTAAAAAGTATTACTAGACTATCGTACAGATGAGGAAATGGGACTAGATAGCTTTACAGCCAGAAGCTGGTAGGTTTCTTCCTAAACAATGCAGTTTGCTAATACATTGTGTCTTGGAAAAGAAATGGAGCATAAACATCCCCCTTTTGGATATCCAAGGTTTTATCTAACTAGCTCTAAATTTAAGTTTTGACATTCTTTAACCACTGTTCAAAGAAGAGGAAACCGCATTTCTCTTTCTTGCTTACCACATTTATACTGCTTAAACCAGATAAAATGTTGTGAACATTGTTGACATTCATATCTTTCAAAATATCTTATTAAATCTTTTAATATTTTATTTTTAAATCTTATACTTACCCATGTTCTTTGGATGATGGTTTTGTCGACTGAACAGCCTGATAAATCTTGTTCATGGAGAACAGAAACCAACACTGTTGAGAAGACAGGAAATTGCACTCATAATTTCATCATAAACCAATGAGGAAGCAGTATCTTAATGTGGGGGATGTACATTTTCCAAGTTTGAACAAAATAAGCCACAATTATTTTAAACAATGTTTTTTATTTATCAATTATAGTAGTGTAATTTTTGTAACTCACTTTTCTCTTTGCACCTTTATTTATTTGAAAGTCAGAGTTACACAGAGAGAGAAGAGGCAAAGAGAGAGAGAGAGAGAGAGAGAGAGAGAGAGAGAGAGAGAGGTCTTCCATCCCTTGGTTCACTCCCTAGTTGGCCACAACACCTGGAGCTATGCCAATCCAAAGTCAGGAGCTAGGAGCTTCCTCCAGGTCTCCCGTGCAGGTGCAGGGGCCCAAGGACTTGAGCCATCTCCTACTGCTTTTCCAGATGATAGCAGAGAGCTGGATTGGAAGTGGAGCAGCTGGGACTTGAACCTGTGCCCATATGGGATGCTGGCACTGTAGGCAGCAGCTTTACCTGCTACGCCAAAGCACCGGCCCCTCTCTTTGCACCTTAATGTGCACCTACTAATGCATATTCTGGGAGGCAGCAGGAGAGGACTCAAATACTTGGGTCCCTCCTTCCCAGAAGAGGGATCTGGATTCAGTTTTTTCTTTCTTTTCTTTTTCTTTTTTTTTTTTTTTTTTGACAGGCAGAGTTAGACAGTGAGAGACAGACAGAAAGGTCTTCCTTCCATTGGTTCACCCTCCAAATGGCTGCTACAGCCGGCGCACTGCGCCAATCTAAAGCCAGGAGCCAAGTGCTTTGCTGCCTCCTGGTCTCCCATGTGGGTGCAGGGCCCAAGCACTTCCCTAACCGGGACTAGAACCTGGGCTGCCAGTGCCGCAGGTGGAGGATTAGCCTAGTGAGCCTTGGCACCAGCCTGGATTCAGTTTTAACTCCTGGCTTTAGCCCAGCTCAGCACTGTCTGTTGCAGGCATTTGGGCATTGAAATAGCAGATGGAAGATCTCACTCTGATCATCTCTCTGCCTTTCAAATGAATTTTAAATTATTTTGTATTTTTTAACTTTTAATCAGTTTTTAACAGATTCAATGTGATTTGTAGATACAATTTTTTTTTTTTGACAGATAGAGTTAGACAGTGAGAGAGACAGAGAGAAAGGTCTTCCTTCCGCTGGTTCACCCCCCAAATGGCTGCCATGGCTGGCACTGCGCCGATCCAAAGCCAGGAGCCAGGTGCTTCCTCCTGGTCTCCCATGCAGGTGAAGGCGCCTAAGCACTCCCATTATTTATATATTTATGTATTGCACCACATTTTCTTCATCTATTCATCTGATGACAGACATCTTGGTTGGTTCCAAATTTTGGCTATTGTGAACAGTGTTGCTATAAACAAGGTGGTGCAGATGTCTCTTTGATACATTGTGTTCATTTTGGGTAAATAGCCAGTAATGGGATTGTTGGATCATATGACAAGTCTATTTCTAGTTTGTAAAGAAATCTCCACACTGTTTTTCACCGTGACTGCACTAATTTACATCCCCACCAACGGTGTTTAAGTGTTCCCCTTTGTTCACATCCTGGCCAGCATTTGTTTCTCTCTGTGTTTTGGATTTTAGCCATTCTGACAGGGGTGAGATGGTATCTCATTGTGGTTTTGATTTGCATTTCCCAGATGGCTAGTGATGTTGAGCATTTTTTTCACATATCTGTTGGCCATTTGTAGCATGTTTGTGTGCTAATGATGAGCTCAAGGAAAGAGAAATCAATAAAGAAATCCATTCACAATAGCTACAAAAAATCAAATATTTAGGAATAAATTTAATCAGAGAAGTGAAAGATATCTACATTGAAAATTATCAAACATTGATGAAAGAAATCATCAAGGACACAAAGAATGGAAAGATATTCCTTGCTATGGATTGGGAGAATCAGTATCATTAAAATGTCTTTGCTTCCTAAAGCAGTTAACAGATTACATGCAATCCCTATCAAAATACCAATGACATTCTTTACAGAACTAGAAAAGCAATCCTAAAATTCATATGAAATCACAGAAGACCCAGAATGGCCAAAGTGATCTTGAACAAGAAAAATCAAGCTGCAGGCATCACAATATTTGACTTCAAAGCACACTACAAAGCTGTAGTAATTTAAACAGCATAGTACTGGCATTAAAACAGAATTATAGATCAATGGAACAGAATAGAGAACCCCAAAACTAAACCACATACATATAGCCAACTGATTTTTCACAAAAGTGCTCAGACCATACAGTAGACTAAGGATAATCTCCTCAACAAATGGTATTGGCAAAATTGGATGTATATATGCAGAAGAATGAAATTAGATTCAACCATATGTCTCACCAAATACAAAAATCAACTCAAGATGGATCAAAGCCTAAATTTAAGACCTGAGACTATGAAGTTGTTGGAAGAAAACGTAGAGGAAATACTTCAAGATATTGGTGTAAGGGACAACTTCTTGGATAAGATTCCCAAAGCACAGGCAACAAAAGCAAAACTAAATAAATGATACTATAGCAAACTCAGAAGCTTTTGCATAGCAAAAGAAAAGATCAATACAGTGAAGATTCATCCAACAAAAAATGTTTGCAAACCACCTGACAAAGGATTAATATCCTGAATATATCAGCAACTTAGAAAACTCAACAACAAAAAAGCAAACAATCCAGTTGAGAAATAGGAAAACGAGTTCAATAGACAGTTCTTAAATTTTTTTTTTTTAACACTGTAACAGGACATTCTGAGTCTGCGTTTGTTAAAGGATATTTAAGGTGTTGTTGATGGGCACTTTTTTTTAATCTTTTATTTAATGAATATAAATTTCCAAAGTACAGCTTATGGATTACAATGGCTTCCCGCACCCATAACTTCCCTCCCACCCACAACCCTCCCCTTTCCCACTCTCTCTCCCCTTCCATTCACATCAAGATTCATTTTCAATTCTCTTTATATACAGAAAATCAGTTGAGTATATATAAAGTAAAGATTTCAACAGTTTGCCCTCACATAGCAAAACAAAGTGAAAAATACTGTTGGAGTACCAGTTATAGCATTAAATCACAGTGTACAGCACATTAAGGACAGAGATCCTACATATTTTTTTTTAAAATTTATTAATTTTCTATGTAATTTCCAATTTAACACCAAGTTTTTTTTTTTCCATTTTCAATTATCTTTATATACAGGAGATCGATTCAGTATATACTAAGTAAAGATTTCATCAGTTTGCACCCACATAGAAACACAAAGTGTAAAAATACTGTTTCAGTACTAGCTATAGCATTACTTCACATTGGATAACCCATTAAGGACAGATCCCACGTGGGACGTAAGTACACAGTGACTCTTTTTTTTTTTTTTTTTTTTTTATTTTTGACAGGCAGAGTGGACAGTGAGAGAGAGACAGAGAGAAAGGTCTTCCTTTTGCCGTTGGTTCACCCTCCAATGGCCGCCGCGGTAGCGCGCTGCGGCCGGCGCACCGCGCTGTTCCGATGGCAGGAGCCAGGTGCTTCTCCTGGTCTCCCATGGGGTGCAGAGCCCAAACACTTGGGCCATCCTCCACTGCACTCCCTGGCCACAGCAGAGAGCTGGCCTGGAAGAGGGGCAACCGGGACAGGATCGGTGCCCCAACCGGGACTAGAACCCGGTGTGCCGGCGCCGCAAGGCGGAGGATTAGCCTGTTGAGCCACGGCGCCGGCCCACAGTGACTCTTGATGTTGATTTAACAATCTTGTTTATGGCGTCAGTAATCTCCCTAGCCTCTAGTCATGTGTTGCCGAGGCTATGGACGCCTTTAGGGTTCGCCGACTTTGATCTTATTCTGACAGAGTCATAGTCAAAGTGAAAGTTCTCTCCTCCCTTCAGAGAAAGGTACCTCCTACTTTGATGGCCCCGTTCTTTCCACTGGGATCACACTCGCTGAGGTCTTTCATTTAGGTCTTCTTTTTTTTTTTTTTTTCCAGAGTGTCTTGGCTTTCCATGCCTAAAATACTCTCATAGGCTCTTCAGCCAGATCCAAATGCCTCAAGGGCTGATTCTGACGCCAGAGTGCTATTTAGGACATCTGCCACTCTGAGTCTGCTGTGTCTCCCACTTCCCATGTTGGATCGTTCTCTCCCTTTCTGATTTTATCAGTTAGTATTAGCAGACATTAGTCTTGTTTGTGTGATCCCTTTGACTCTTAGACCTATCAGTGTGATCAATTGTGAACTGAAATTGATCACATGGACTAGCGAGATGGCATTGGTACATGCCACCTTGATGGGATTGTATTGGAATCCCCTGGCACGTTTCTAACTCCATCGTTTGGGGCAAGTCCAATTGAGCATGTCCCCAGTTGTACATCTCCTCCCTCTCTTTTTCTCACTCTTATATTTAACAGGGATCATTTTTCAGTTAAAATTTAAACACCTAAGAATAATTGTGTGTTAATTACAGAGTTCAACCACTAGTACTAGAACAATAAAATACTAAAATGGACAAAGTATTACATTGTACAAAAACAGTCAGCACAGGAGCTGATCAAATTACTGTTTCTCATAGTGTCCATTTCACTTCCACAAGTTTCCCCCTTGGTGCTCAGTTAGTTGTCACCGATCAGGGAAAACAAATGATATTTGTCTCTTTGGGACTGGCTTAATTCACTCAGCATGATGTTTTCCAGATTCCTCCATCTTGGTGCAAATGACCGGGTTTCATTGTTTTTTGACTGCTGTATAGTATTCTATAGAGTACATGTCCCATAATTTCTTTATCCAGTCTACTGTTGATGGGCATTTGGGTTGTTTCCAGGTCTTAGCTATTGTGAATTGAGCTGCAATAAACACTAATGTGCAGAAGGCTTGTTTGCCAATTTAATTTCCTTTGGGTAAATTCCAAGGAGTGGGATGGCTGGGTTGAATGGAATCGCCAGACTGACTTCCATAGTGGCTTAACCAGTTTTCATTCCCACCAACAGTGGGTTAGTGTCCCTTTTCCCCCACATCCTCTCCAGCATCTGTTGTTGGTAGATTTCTGAATGTGAGCCATTCTAACCGGGGTGAGGTGAAACCTCATTGTGGTTTTGATTTGCATTTCCCTGATTGCTAGTGATCTTGAACATTTTTTCATGTGTCTGTTGGCCATTTGGATTTCCTCTTTGAAAGATGTCTGTCGAGGTCTTTGGCCCATCTCTTAAGTGGGTTGTTTGTTTTGATGTTGTGGAGTTTCTTGATTTCTTGGTAGATTCTGGTTATCAACCCTTTATCTGTTGCATAGTTTGCAAATATTTTTTCCCATTCTGTTGGTTTCCTATTCACTTTCCTGACTGTTTCTTTTGAAGTACAGAAACTTCTCAATTTCATGCAATCCCAAAAGTTAATTTTGGCTTTGACTGCCTGTGCTCCTGGGGTATTTTCCAAGAAGTCTTTGTCAGTACCTATACCTTGCAGGGTTTCTCCAATGCTCTCTAATAATTTGATGGTGTCAGGTCATAGATTTAAGTCTTTAATCCATGTTGAGTGAATTTTTGTGTAAGGTGAAAGGTAGGGATCTTGCTTCATGATTCTGCACGTGGAAATCCAGTTTTCCCAGCACCATTTATTGAATAGACTGTCCTTACTCCAGGGATTGGTTTTGGATCCTTGATCAAATGTGAGTTGGCTGTAGATGTTTGGATTGATTTCTGGTGTTTCTATTCTGTTCCATTGGTCTATCCATCTGTTTCTGTACCAGTACCATGCTGTTTTTATAACTACTGGATGGGCACTTTTTCTACCCAGAAATGGAAAAAAGGATCTTGTGGTTTCACCAACACTTTCCATCTTGGGGTTAATCAGAATATATTAGGAACATAATTGCTTTTGATTCTTTCTTTGTAAGTCTTATATTGAGAATAATGAAAGTAATACCTTAAATTTATTAAGTATATAAGAGTTTGCAAAGTAATTCAGCATATAGCAACATAAAATTCATAATACTTCATATTGTTACTGAATTAATGAAAAATTAAGTACAAAACTTTAAATTTTTACAAAAAAACTTCAAATTTTTACAAAAATAAAAGTAACAATTTCAGTTTATTTGTGACTACAATACAAAATTCTCATTTTTGCTTGGGTTTTGTAAATCTGCTTATGTGTGGTTTATATACATGTATATTTTCATGACTCTGACAATCTCTTATTTTACATAAATAGAGAATACTTCTGCTTTTAGTGAGAGGTACTTGCATATCCATGTCAAATATGTATGCATTTTGCTATCCAAACAAAAATATGTGGTTAGGAAACACAATCAAGCTTTAATTTCTCCTAATTAAGCAGGAGGAAAACTGTGGCTGGCCTACTAAAATCTTGCCAACTCTATACAACAAGAAATTCTTCACCTTCTAAGAAATTTGCATCTTATTTAGTCCAGAAAATATGGCAATACTATATTTTTAACCATAAGTCCATTTTTTTTAAGATTTCTTTATTTGAAAGTCAGAGTTACATAGAGAAGGAGAGGCAGAGAGAGAGAGAGACAGACAGACAGACACAGAGAGAGAGACAGAGAGAGAGACAGAGAGAGAGAGAGGTCTTCCATCTGCTGTTTCACTTCCCAGATGACTGCAAGGGCTGGAGCTGTGCTGATCCGAAGCCAAGAGCCAGGAGCTTCTTCCGGGTCTCCCACATGGGTGGAGGGGCTCAAGGACTTGGGCCATCTCCTACTGCTTTCCCAGGCCATAGCAGAGAGCTGGATTGGAAGTGGAGCTGCTGGGACTGCCTATATATGGGGTGCCAGCATTGCAGGTGGTGGCTTTACCCACTATGCCACAGCGCCGGCCCCAACCACAAGTCTATTGTTATCAGTTAGAAATTTCAGAACATTGAGTTTATGACATTTTAACAACGTAAAACTTAAGAACATGCCAAACAGCAGTTATTCGGAACACTGTCTCTAAGGAGTTGGCATTCCTGGCTAGTCATTTATCCAGTCTTTCGTGGTCTGAAATTGGGCTCTCAACACTGCCCAGTGGCAGGGTACCTGGGACACCAATGAGTAAAAGGGACTAGAATGCAGATTAGCCTGGTTCTGACTTCTCCATGGGGCAAACGGTACAAGAATCTATTCTGATGATGAAGAGGGCTTGTCAGGCCACTTTGGTGCAATTTAACCCATAAAAATAGCAGCTAAATATAGCAGGGTAAGATTTTGAAATGCTACCATATTTTCCCAAGCACATTTCCTTTTACCTCAGTCCTACCTTCATGCACTCAATTAACTGTTTTGAATTTATTGCTTTGAGAGAAAGGATTCTCAGCAGAAAAAGAGGCGAAAATAAGACAATGTAGGTTTTGAGTTTCCAAAGATTTAGGGAGCTTGAGGATGGAAAGGACGAAAGCATTGATAACATGCTTGGAATAATAGCTGTCGAAATACAGCAGAGCGTCCATCCCCAGAAAAAGGTTTTGCTGCATGGTGGAGGTGGGGCTTAGGGGAGTGAGAAAGGAAACAATGAGAGTTTACATGTGGTGAGTACCTGAGAAAGGGGTCCCCACATCCTGACTGTTATATCTCTCCTCGAAAGCCCTGAGCTACGGTTGCATGAAAGTTAGACAATTAAGTTAAAATGAAAAACAGACAGGTTCTGTAACCGGGGGAGAAGAATGAATTTGTGCCTTTTATGTTATGAGACTCAGGAGTACGCATTTGAAAGGCCTGAGATTACCTCACCCAGTCCCCCTGAGCTCACATAACACAGGGAGAGCAGAATGATTGGCATGTCCAGTGTCCCAGCATGGCGCAGAAGCAGCCACGAATAACAACTTAGGTGAGTCACATAAGACTGACCACCACCTGATGGACGGCTGCTCTGCGAACTGAGGGTGGTGACGCCTTCCAGCTTTCATAACCTGAAAGCTTTCTGCATCTTAAATGGTATTATGAGCTGAAAATTTTTTACCTCTCCTAAATTCATGTGTTGAGGCCCTGAACCCCAGGGCCTCAGAATGTGGCTGTATTTGGAGACAGACCCTTTAAAGAGGTAATTAAATTAAAATGAAGCCGTAAGAATGGGCCCTAATCCTATGTGACTGGTATGTTTATAAGGAGAGGTAATTTGATAACAGAATAAATTGATAAAATTCTAGATACATACAATCTACCAGAACTGAGTCATAAAGGAGAAAATCTGAATAGATCAGTCACAAGAAGATTGAATCAGAATATTAAAACATCGTCTATCAAAGATAAGGCCAGGATCTGATGGATTTGTTACTGAATTCTACCAAAAGTTTAAAGAATAAATACTAACCCTTGTCAAATTCTTTCAAAAAATTGAACAGATGGAATACTTTCAAAATCATTTCATAAGGCCATTATTATCCTGATACTAAAGTAAGACAGAGGCACTTTAGGAAAAGAAAATTACAAAGCATGCTTTCTCATGAATACAGATGCAAAATCCTCAACAAACTACTAGAAAATCAAATGCAACAGCACATTAAAAGTATCATTCACTATGACCAAGTAGGATTCATTCCAGCAATGTAAGGGAAGTTCAACATACACAAACATATAGATGAGATATACTGAATTAACAGAATGAAGGACAAAAATCATGATCATCTCAATAGATGCAGAAAAAGCACTTGAAAAATTTCAACATCATTTCCTGATAAAATCTCTTAATAAATTATCTGTAGAAGGAATGTAACCAACACAATAAAGGCCATATAAGAGAAACTCATAGCTAATATTACACATTTTCAAATATTTGGAAAATTCTCCTCTAAGGCAGAATAAGACAAAGATGCTCAATCTTTCAACTTCCATTCAAAATAGTACTGAATCCCCAGCCAGAGAAATTAGGCAAAAAAAAAAAAAAAAAAAAAAAAAAAAAAAGATAAAAGGCACTCAAGTTGGAAAGGAGGAAGTTAAATTGTCTCTGCATATTTCATGATATTGTAAATGGGAAACCCTAAAGACCACCAAGAAACTGATAAATCAAATAAATGAATTAAGGAAAGTTGCCAGACAAATTGAATACACAAAAATAAATTATCTACAAACTTACAATGAAAAAGAAATCAAAAGAACAATCTCAATTATAATAGTGACAAAAATAAAATATGTAGCAATAACTAAGAGATGAAATATATATTGTTCATAACTATAAAACACTAATGAGAGACATTGGAGACAAATAAATGGAAATATATTCCATATTCATGGATTGGAAAAATCAATACAGTTAAAATGGCTGTCCTATGCAAAACAATCCTCAGACACAATGTAATTCCTATCAAAATTCCAATAAAGGGGCAGATTCTGTGGTAAAGTAGGTTAAGCTTCCACCTGTGGCACTAGCATCCCATATGAGTGCCAGTTTGTGTCCCAGCTGCTCTTCTTTCAATCTAGCTCTCTGCTAAGGTCTGGGTAAGCAGTAGAAGATGGTCCAAATGCTTGGGCCCCTGCATCCACATGGGAGACCCGGAAGAAGCTCTTGGCTCCTGGCTTCAGATTGGCCCAGCTCTGGCCATTGTGGCCATTTGGAGAGTTAACCAGCAGATGGAAGACCTTTCTCTCTGTCTCTCCTTCTCTCTATCTGTAACTCTACCTCTCAAATAAAATAATTTTTTAAAAAATTCTAATAAATTTTTTTTCACAGAAACAGAAAAAATTCTGAAACTTGTGTGGAAAAAAAGATCCAGAATAGACAAAGCAATCTTGAACTAAAAGAATGGAGTTATTGTATAATCTGATTTCAAAATAAACTACAAAGCAATGACAATCAAAATAATAACTACTGGCATAAAAACAGACACATAAACCAATGGAGAAAAGCAGAGAACAAACAAACAAGAGTATGTATTTATACTTAATTGATTTAAATAAAGATGGCAAGAACACACAATGGGGAATAGCAGTCTCTTCAATAAATGGTAGTGGGACAAGTAGATATCCACATGCAGAAGAATGAAATTGGACCATTTTATTACACCATATAAAAATAAACTCAAAATGAAATAAAACTTAAATGTAGAAACTTAAACAATAAAATTATTAGAAGAAAACAAGGAGGAAAATTTCCATGACATCAGTTTGTGCTATGATTTTTTTGGATATGACTCCAAAAGCACAGGGAACAAAAGTAAAAATAAACAAATGTAATTACTTAAACTAAGAAAGCATTTGTACATCCAACGAAATGATTAATAGAGTGAAGAGACAATTTAAAGAATGGGTGAAAATGTCTACAAACCATACATCTAATTTCCTCATCAACAATACAAAAGGAACTCAAACAACTCAACAGAAAGAAAATAAATAACCCAATCTTAAAAAATTGGCACAGGATCTGAATAGGCATTTCTCAAAAGAATAAATACAAATGGCCAATGTGTATATAAAAAATGCTCTACATCTTAAATTGTCAGGGAAACACAAATTAGAACCACAATGAGCTATCACTTCAGAACTGTTAGAATTGTTACCAAAAGGAAGACAAGAAGCATGGAGAAAAGGAAATTTTGCATATTATTGATGAGCATATAAATTAGTGTAGTCATATTGGAAAACTGTATGGCAGTTCCTCAAATAATTAAAAATAGAACTATCATATGATTCAGCAATCCCATTACTGGACATATATTCAAAATTGAATTCAATATGTCAAAGAGACATCTGTGCTCCCACATTCCTCGAGCCAATATTCACAAATAGCCAAGATATGGAATATCTGAGTGCCTATCCATTGATGGATAAAGGAAATATCACACACACACACACACACACACTGTAATGCTCTTCAGCCTTGGAAGAAGAATGAACTCCTGTCATTTGTGACAACATGGGTGAACCTGGAAGATATAAGTGAAATAAGCCAGGCACAGACAAATAACACATGATCTCTCTTATACCTAGAACCGAAAAATGTTGAATTCACAAAATTATAGAGAATGGCAGTTACCAGGGGTGGAGAATTGGGGAGATGTTGGTCAAATAATAGAAAAATTCAGTTACATAACAGGATCAAGTCCAAGAAATCTATTGCACAACATGGTGACTAGAGTTAGTAAAAAGGTTTTATATTATTGAAAATGGCCAAGAGGAGATTCTGAGTGTTCTCACCAGAAAAACAGGTATGTGAGGTAATACATACATTAATTAGCTTGATATAACCTTTCATGGTGTATATATATTTCAAAAATTATGTTGTACATGATAAATATATATATAATCTTACTTATCAATTAAATAAAGTTTAGAAAATAAAAAACAAGAAGAAGAAATTCGGACACAGAGGAACACCAGGGGAAAGACCATTTGAGGACATAGTTTGAATGTGGCCATCTATAAACCAAGGAGATCTCAGGAGAAAACAAATTTGTGGGTACCTTTAACATTGCTTTTCTGGCCTCAGAACTATAAGAAAATAAATTTGTCTTTAAACCACCCATTGAAAATAATGGCAGACACAGCAAATTAACCAACTAGTTATTCTTCAACCATGTCTTTTGCAGTCAGAGGAGTTTTAATGAGTGTGGCTAGCCCAGGGCCTGGGATATCTCAGATCTGTTGATCCCAATGTGACTACTGTACATTCAAAATGTGGCTAGCCCAATCTGAGATATATGTGTAAAATACACCATATTTACGAAAATCTAGTATGCAAAGAATCCAAAATATCTTACTAATAAATATTTATAATAATTACATATTGTGATGATAATATTTTATATATTTGGGGTTAGACAGAAACATCACACATCATCAGAATTAATCTAAATCAGCTTTTACATTAATGTAGCTACCAGAAAATTTAAAATTTTATATAAGTGTGTGTGTGTGTTTGCATTATATTTCTGTTAGGTAGCATTGTTCCAGATGTTTAAAAAAAATCTTTTGAGTAGTGAGAATCTATCATTAGTCTCCTGAGACCACATCTATCCTGAGATTAATTGTGAAATGCAGCTATAGAGGCTACAATGATCAAATAAGCTCTGGAGTATAATCTGGTGTGTCAGTTTGTATTTTTGCTGCAGACAACAGAAACCACCAAACCACCATGTGCAGAAAAATGACCTAGAAATAAGTCAGGATAGAACACAGAATTGGTGCTGGGGCTTCAGAACCAGGTGAGTTAGAACCAAAAGTCCCTCTGCTTGAGCACTCGGGTTAGTATGGCTGCTGTATCACTTCTCTGGGCACTTGTGGCCACCTCTGATGGGGCTTCTATGTAGATTATTTTCCTGGATTATGACAGGGCTTCAGGGTGATTCCTCAACTCTGCATACATCTGGTCAGTCTTCCAAGGTCAGAGCAGCAGGTTCCAGGAAGTAAGTGAAGGAGGTTGGCCACTATTACAGCCTGCACTGCTGAAGGCAGCAAGAGGGAGGATCTGGCTCCTTAACTCATGAAGGAGGCCAAGACTCTCATCATAGGGATCTAGCCACATGAAACATAGTTAGGATGATTGTAGACCAAAAAATAAAACAACATAAAAATATCCAGACCTCTCCCTCCAAAAAAAATTCAGACCAACACAAAATAATACTTTTCCCCAAGACTGTCTTCATTGTTGGAAACAACTCAAAAGTTACAATTAAATCTGTATGTAACTTATGTAATAAACACTAATATAGAATGTAACATGTGTTAGTCACTCTTCCAAGTGCTATAGGAATACAGAGTTGACTGTCACATCAACACATTGCCATCATTATCTCTATTTTATAGAGGGTGAACTTAAGTCTAAAGAAGTAATATAACATGGTCAACATTATACATCAAGTAAATGATAGGAGAGAGACTTGAATCTAAGAAGTCTGGGGCTCCAGGACCAATATTTTAACCACCACAGTACATTGCTTTTTGCAATGCTAGTTTTTATTTGTACATATTCTTAAGAAAATGTTTAATAAGCAAGGTATCGTTTATTCCATTAGGTGGATTCTGTCCTCTGGACTATATTCCTTGTGTTTATATAAAGTCCTGAGTCAACAGAACCCCTTCTCATAGTTTGGAGAGTTGTTGATTAGAGTGACATAACGAGGAGCTGCAATCAAGCAACTTATGCCCAGAGTTGAAAGACCAGATCAACAGCAGATGTTACAAGACAGTTAATGAAGAGACAATACTCCATGTCCTTTTATTCTCCTGGAGATTCCTACTTTAAGGAATGTTTCTGTCAGGTAGATAATTAGGCATGAGCGGCTGGGGAAAGGCCATGAAACCCTCATGCAGGGCAGGGAGCAGGGACCAACCCAAGATGCTCACTCTGCAGTTTAACTTGTGGTTAAAGTATCCTGATAAAATGGGAATTTAGCCAAACTAGAAAACTCTAGTTTACTGCCATATGTGCAGAGAGCCAGAAGGTGTGCAACTCCCAGATGTCAATCATGAAGGAACATCATGGCCACACTGCAAGTAACCGCTCCTCATACTTCAGGGATAAAACCTACAAACCAGGAAGAAAGGCTTCCATGTGCTCTCACCTGGCCTGTTCCTTCCTTGGGATGTCCTTTCATAAACTCTTGCTTTATTATCCATAATTCTGTGTCCTGAACTGTAATTCATTATCTGTCTGGGAAAAGGATTTGAAGTAAGCTGGCTGCCACTGGTGACACTTTCAAATCTTTTTGTATATAATTCTTTCTTCTTGCCCCCTTATGTGATCATTCAATTATATACATATATAAATTACATATATATAAATATAAATTACATATATATGTAGGTATATGTATGTAATTGAATTATATATATATATATATATATATATATATTTAAAGTTCAATTCAAGCATTATGATATATTGAGTACTTACCCAGGGTCAGACATGTGTTCAGGAATATCAATTCATTCAAGCCAGAAATTGTCAAAGTGAAAGAACTTTTTTGGAGTCTTAGGAACTGCAATTCAGGAACCAGCTTGAGTTTAGCACCGAAAAGGGTGCTCTGAAGAAGGTAGGGAAAGTAGAGGTTTATGTAGGCAAGCAGTGCTGACTTATTACAGAACAGTAGAAAGTCCTTTGTAGGAAACAACTGAATCTTGAGAGAGAACAGGGATTACATGTCTGATAGAAGATAAGAATATATATACTTAATAAAAACATCCATAAAATAAGAATCCAATAAATTCTTAGCCTATATCTTTAGTCTCAGGATGCAGTATAATTACCTGGGCCTTCCCATCTTTTCAGATGCTTGTAGTCAAAGGGTGCAGGTTGTCAAAGTTCATGTTTCCAGGCTTGAAGGGAACAAAATTCCCGTTTTCTTAATGGTCTCCGGACTCCATCTTGAAAAGCTCTCTCAATGTTTCTTTCCCCTTGATTTTAGAACAAAGAGATAAAACTTGGCTTCTGCCCTTGAATTTCTGTCAGCCTAATTCAGATTTTTAAAAGGTAAAGCTGTTTCTTGCACTGAGAAGCAGATAGCTATCAGCCTTTATCATGAATTTCCATTAAAAGAAAAAATTTCTTATCTTTCTAAAGAGGAAGTCTGATTTTGATAGTTTTCACTTTAGAAAAAAAAGAAATTTTGCTATGGCTGATGTAATAGTTGCGATATTCATAATCGCTTCTGATTTAAGAGAAAATGTCATTACTTTTAAAACTCCTACAAGAAATGTGAGAACTAGGACCTTCTTACTCTCTTAATGTCTTATTTCAGTGATCCTGAAACCACAGATACAAGGTAAATCAAGTGCATGAACACCTGTTTGCTAACTGCCATTTCCGTTTATCTCACATCTTGAGCAAATTTGAGTTTTATGACCAGCACTCCAAAGATCTTTCTCAACTTGGATTTATTGCCCTTTTCCTTAGAAACTTTCTTGTCTAATGGTCTCCTTAGTGTAGATTAGAAATTAGAAACAAATGTTTTCTCTGATGAGTAGTTGTTCTCACAGATGTACAAACAGGAATTAGAGATACTTGCTGGAAATGAGATTACCTTTTCTGTTTCTTCTATGGAATTCATACATTGCACAAACATTTGGGGCCTTTCACAAGGTTCAGTGAGGTGCCACCTGATGACATATGCTGGGTGTTGGTCTGAATTTCCTAATTTCATATGCCTGGTATTTCTCTTATCACATTGGTACTTCTCATATAATCACATTCTGTGATCCTTAGGTGTTATGTGCATATCACAAATATACAATTTCAGGGTTGGTGGGAAGCTTACCTCTTGGCATACACAGGTGCTCCAGCTTATACTTAAAAACATGCTTACAAATGCACAGGGGCAGGCATTTGGAGGAGCGGTTAAGTTGCTGCTTGGAAGGCTTGCATTCCATATCAAAGCGCCTGGTTCAAATCCTGGCTATTTCATTCTGCTTTTGATCCAGCTTCCTTCTAATATGTATTAGGGGAAGGCAGCAGATACGGGTCCAAGTATTTGGGTTCCTGTCATCCATATAGGAGACCCAGACTGAATCCCAGACTTCTGGCGTTGGCTGACTGTTGCAGGCATTTAGGGAAGTGCACCAGCAGATGGAAGATTTTTCTGTTTCTCTCTCTTTGCCTTTCAAATAAAATGGAAATAAATTAAAAAATTTAAAATCATGATGAAACATGGATAAGAGTGAGCTATACAAAATTAAGCCTATAGAATTGGAGAGTTACCAAATTTTATCATAGAATGGGATGGGGGGGGGGGGCAGAGGCTGTGGTGCAGCGGGTTAAAGCCCTGGCCTGAGGTGCTGGCATCCCATATGGGCACCGGTTCTAGTCCCAGCTGTTCCACTTCCGATCCAGCTCTCTGCTATGGCCTGGGAGAGCAGTGGAGGATGGCCTAAGTCTTTGGGCCCCTGCATCCACATGGGAGACCTGGAGGAAGCTCCTGGCTCCTGGCTTTGGACTGGTGCAGCTCTGGCTGTTGCGGCCATCTGGGGAGTGAACCGGTGGATGGAGGACCTCTCTCGCTGTCTCTACCTCTCTGTGTAACTCTGTCTTTCAAATAAATAAAATAAATCTTTTTTAAAAAAAGAATGGGATGGGGAAAACAGAGTTCAGATATATGCAGTATTGGGGAAAAAAAGACAGTGAATAAACTAATTGGCCCATAGGAGTACATTGGGAACTATATAACTTATCATTCATATCAGAACACATTTCAGGATAGAAGAGTTACTATTAATAATTGCTTGAAACAATCTACATAGGCTTGGCAAACCAGAATAGACTTGGCCAATTTAAAAAGAGAGGAAAAAAAAGCCATTGTCCATTAAGAACCTCAGGATTTCAACAGGCCTGGTGAAGATGTTTATGGGATTGCTCAAACTAAGATTTGACCTCTGCACAACTGTCCAGAAATTTAAATTTAAGTCTCTAGTAAAAGGAAAAAAGAATTTTATTTCCAAAAGGACTTTCCAGATAACACTCCCTGTGTGTTAAAGCCTCTGGGTCTTCTTGTCATTTCGGCGTCCCAGAGGCTTGCATGGGTATTGATAACCAATTATTGCATGCTTCTACCAAGGGAGATTTTGGGATCAGAAAGGTTTTCTCTGTAGCCTCTCAAAGTGTCTTTAATTTGGTCTAATAACAAGGGAATCAGAAATCTCAGGCCAATGCAGGATACCACAGAAATCCTAGGGCAATTCACAACTTTCCTACCAATTTAGGCTTGTCTGTAGAATCATTTCAACTGAAGGTATCAGTTTAGAAGTTAGGAAGAATCCCACCTCCATTCTTTTAGGGTCCTAGCTAGGCACAAGAACTGACAAAAGATAAATTAACAGGAGAACATAGGAACTTATTCGAGTTTTACATGATATGAGAGTTCTCACAAGGAAGTGAAGACCACAAAAAAGCAGAGTCAATCACTTATATGCTGTATTGGAGCAGAAATTATTAAGTTGTGAACCGTGTTTAGGCAAAGGGGCTTGGTCTGGGCTAGTTCACTGGGAAGTCGCCTAGGAAGAAGAGGGTTAGTTTAACAGGGCTTGTTTGCAGACTCCTTCCAATCTCTCTTCTTCAGGAGCAATTACTTCAGATGCAGGACAGCTTTTACATAGGAACTTCATCTGCTGTTGATACAGAATGAAGGTCAGCGTGGTCTCCTAGCGAGTGTTTTTTTTTTTTTTTTTTTTTTTTTTTTTAAGTGCTGTTAACTCAAAATAGGCCATGTGCCATACCAGCATACTCCAGGGTGGCAGATTCTTCACTCTTCCCTGCTAAAAGCCCTGAATATACTAATTAGAGAGTGGAGAATCTTCTCAGCTAAGGCCTGTCGAGTGTGCAGGGCACTCAGGTGGGACTGCCCGCGTGCCTAGCACCTGCTCCTCGCATTTAACCATACGTCCTCCACACCGGGGCTGTTCTCAAGGTGACGCTTAGCCTCTGAAAACTAAGCGACTCCAAGGTGACAGCTGAAACTGCGGCTGGGCGAGAGGCTCCAAGCTTGGTCCTCCTTCCTGTTTGCCACCTACCGGTCCGGGGACTTGTGCCCTGAGACGCTGGGGTAGGTGCATGGTAGCACCACTCACTGCTTTCTCCTTTGACAGGCCCTGAAGCCCACATCCCTTTCACTTATGCGCTCAGCGAAGCGCGCAGAGTCCGGAAGAGAAGCCACAGAGCACCGGCGAAAACCAGCGGGGGCGACCGGAGAAAGTTCGCCGGGCTTCCCCCTAAAACTACGGAGGCCGCACGGCCGGATCCTAGCCCGCACTCAAGATGGCGGCGCTGGCGTCAGAAACCTACTTGCCCTTCTCCATCATGACGGCGACCGGACCCGCCTCCTTGGGTGCCAGAGTCATGTGACCCACACAATGGCTGAGAGCCTGTTCCAGGCTTCCCGGCAACGCCAAGGGAAAGTCATGACGGCCGCCGCGGGCTCGGCGGGCCGCGCCGCGGTGCCCCTGCTGCTGTGCGCGCTGCTGGCGCCCGGTGGCGGCTACGTGCTCGACGACTCCGACGGGCTGGGCCTGGAGTTCGACGGCGTCGGCGGTGTCAGCGGCGGCGGGGTGAGGCCTGCGGCCAGGGCACCAGGGGCTGTCAGGTGCCGGTCCCCTCCCGCCCCAGAAGCCCCTGCGGCATTTTCCCGCGTTTCGCCTCAGCTCTGGGTCCCCTCAGCTGCGGTCCGGCCAGGCGACGGCTAATTAAGACGGATGTAGAGAGGCAGTTAGGTTTGAATGGAGGGTCGGGAGGTCCGGAGTTAGTGACAGGTGCAGGTGGTGACGCGGCAGGACCCGGGCCCTCCTCCTCGGCAGCGGGGCTGTGTACTCCTGGCTGAGGGGACGGAACTCGGGGCGGGGAGGGGTCGCTTCGGGAAGGACGAGGGGAGCCGGGAGGGGCCCCGTGCCCAAGGGGACACCCTCGTTGGTGGCTTTGGCGATGTCTCCTACATCTTCGGCAGCGGAGGAGTCTGGGAGTGGGAAACCCCAGGTCACTAGGGCAGGTTCCTTCTGAGGAGCCACAGTGGAATAGCTTTAAAAAAAAAAAAATTAGTCTACTTTTAATTTTTAAAGAATTGTTTATTTCAAAGGCAGAACGACCTAGAGAGAGGGAGAGACAGGGAAAGAGCGAGCTTCCATCTGCTGGTTCATTTCCCGTATGCCCAGCACAGCCAGGTCTGAGCCCGGAGCCAGGGACTTGAGTGGCCGGCCTGGGCCATTAGCACCTGCTGCTTTCCCAGGCGCATTAGCAGGGAGCTGGATCAGAAGCAGAGTAGGCAAGCCATGGCTTAGTCCTCTGCGTCATAATGCCCACGTTCCCCCCCTTTTTTGGGGGTGGGGGTGAGAAACAGATTTAGGGTCCGCCAGTTCTCTCTTCAAATGCCAGCAACCATCCGGGCTGAACTAAGCCCAAGCCAGGAGCCGAACTCCATCATGTAGGGTGGCCAGGACCATTATCTGCTGCTTCCCAAGTTTATTAGCAAGAAGCTGGATTGAAAGCAGAACCCAGCTGGGATGTAACCCTGACATTTTGATGTGGGATGTGATTGTAGCAAGTGGTGCCTTAAACTTTAATGCTGTGCCAGACACCCCCCCCCCCCCCCCCCCGCCCTGCTCCGCTCCCATGTTTGATTTGGAGGCGTGACTGGTGCCTTAAGGTCTCTTTATGAAGCTATGAGGCCTGAAGTGATTTAGGACTTTTTTTTTTTTTTTTTTTAATAAGGGAAGGCTGTACTTATCCACTGATAGTTGAGGATATTTAGTTTATAGAAAGATTTTTAAGACTGTAAGAGTGTTCTCTTATCTGATGGCCAATTTCTTCTATTAGAGTGGTAGCTTTGTCACAGCCAGTATTATTAAAGTTTATACTTCTTTCAGATTTTCTTAGTTTTTATACAAAACTTCCTGTTCCAGGATTTCAACCACAGTGCCACATTGCATTTAATTGGCATGTATTCTTAGGCTTCTCTTGGCTGGAATAGCTGGGATGACTTCGTTTATGTAGATGATTGTAGAATTCACCTGAAAAGAAACAAGGGGAATTACAGTTTTATGCAACACTGTGAATGGGCACAGCTGGTCATTTTCTTAACTCATGCCTAAAGGTGAATTCCAGGAGTGGTGCTATTTTCAGTGGCGTCATTGTTCTTGGCTCCTCACAAAAGTTGCTTGTCCCTGTCACATGCTCACTGTAACCTTTATTTTGTTATCTTCTTTTTATAACCTTTAGGCCAATGGGATTTATGGTGCTAGATATTTAGGTGAGAGGGTTTCTGTGCTTTGTTTTGTACCCTGGTTCACATTTAAAAACTATTTTTATTTGAAAATGCTAGGGCAGAACTCTTAAACTCTTGATTTTGTTGAGTTGGACAGATGGAGCTTGCATTCTTAGATCCAACTCAGAGGAAATTTGAGGACTTGCTTGTGGCTTGGGTGATGTGACCTGTAGACTGCTCATAGTGATTTTTCTTAAGAAATGTTTTCCTGGTTCAAATGACTTTTCTTGATTTTTAAACCTTTATTACCTAATTTTCAACCTCACCTGATGCATATTTCAGGGAGAACCTGAAGGGCTAATGAGCTTGTGCATTTGTTTTTTATCATTACCATACTCCTTTATAATGTATTTATATACATATATGTATTTTATATATATATATATTTGTCTAAATCTGAGATAACCAATATTTCATAAAAAGAGACCTCGGTCTCCTTCTGAAACCTTGATGAGTGATATTAGATCTAGCTTATTAGCTTACTGAAAAATGGAAGTTTTTGGCTATATTTTGTTTAGCTTTATATAAAATTATTAAGATGAGAAGAATCATTTCATTACTCAGGATAGGAAACTCCTATCTAATCTGATTGAGTATCCAACAGTTAATAGTGTCCCTAGGTATAGTGTGTTACTCATCTTAGAAGCTCAATAAGCAGTGAATGAACATTGTTGTAACACTATAGTTTTACACCAATTTAAACTTCTTTATGGAATCCTTGGTACCTGGCACAGTTTGTGGGAGTGTTTAGAACGGTTTCATGTAATCTTCATATCAGATAGGGGAAGCATTTGGGTGCAGTAATGTGGACACATAGTAGGAGGCCATGCATAGCTTTTTTCATAATGTGTATTTAACATGAAGTTTTTGAAGACCCCTTGTATGTATGCATTTCAAATTCTTTTGATTCCATTTTTTTCATTTTGAAGTATCCTCATGTAGTGATCATTCATTTAAAGAGGGTCTACTTTAATATTTGAGATTCTGCTAAGCTCTTCAAGTACAATGTAATTAAAAATTTGTATAGACAATGCTTGTCATTTATTTATAGCTTACAATGTGCCAGGTGTTGTGCAATGTCCTTTACATACATTTTATTTTAGTCTTACAACTGCTGAATGGGTTGTAGTAATTTGCCTTTGGTTGCATAGCTTATAAATGACAGAATCAGTATGCAACCTCCATTTGACTCAATGCCACTTACATTAGGTTGCCTGCTCCAGTGCAACAACAACAAAGTCATAAAAGATAAGTGCTTATTAAAAAACAAAGAGTGAAGATATGAACTTGAATGAGACACAGTCCAGGTCCTCAGGGAATTTAGAGGTGAGTCAGAAAGGTAAACCAGTAATTAGGGCACTGGGTTCCAAGTGTGATGGTAGAGATATGGACCTGGAGTCAAGGGATTTTAAATCAGGAGTACTTAATGAAATCAGCTGGGAGAGGAAGCAGCCATTCTTCCTTGAAGAGGTGGGGTTTGTGCTCAGAGCTGAAGATGAGTTGGAGTTGTCCAAATGAGGATGTGGAGTTTATTCCAGGTAGAAGGAAAAGGAAAAAAGAAAAAGCCATGTCAGGATAGAAGATAAGAGATTGAAAAGGGGTAAATATCAGAGTTAGGGTTCAATAGTTAAGGAGTTTGGGTGTAAAACTGAGCAATTTGAGTTTTCTCTTTAGCAGATTTGAACATGACAGTTAAAAAAATGTTTATTTTACTTGAGAGGCAGAGCAACAGGGAGGGAGAGAAAGAAACACACACACAACACACACACACACATACACAGGGAGAGAGAGAGGGAAATCTTCTATCTGCTCTTTCTTTCCTCAGATATCCACAACAACCTGTCCTGGGCCAAGCTGAAGCCAGGAGCCCAGAACTCCATTTAGGTCTCCCCCATGGGTGGCAGGGGCCCAAGCACTTTGGGCCATCCTCTAATACTTTTCTCAGGCCATTAACAGGGAATTGGTTTGAAAGTGGAGCACCTGGGAAAGCAACTGGCACCCATATGGGATGTTGGTGTTGCAGGTGGCAGCTTTATCCGCTACACCACAGTGCTGACCCCTCATGTGGTATTTTAGCCACTGTGCCAAATGCCTGCCCCTCAAGATTACATTTGTATTTTGGGAAGATGAGTCTGATAAATGGTGTGGTGTATAAGATACAGGGAAGCAGTTAGAGGGCTCGAGACCATTTATGCTGTTCTAATTAGTGAGGAGGTCCTAGGTTCAGTCAAAAGGGTTGAAGAGTAGGTGGTGCATTTGAGAGATATTATGGACTTAGTGATGACTGAAGATGGATATAAAGTTTGATGAAAGGATCGCCCCTAATTTATGGTTATGGAGTTTTTTCCCAACTGCTTCTACTTTTTATTTTTTGGTCACAATTTACATGGTTTTATTATTTGTATACCTTAACAAATTATTGAAAGTTTTTTTTTAAAGTTCTGTTTATTTATTTGAAAAACAGAGCAACAGACAGATAGAGATCTACTTGCCTGAAATATCTGCAAAATTCAGGGCTGAAGCCAGGAGCCTGAATTCAAACCAGTTCTCCTAAGTGGGTGGCAAGGATCCAAATACTTGGGACACCTCTTGCTATATCACAGGGTTCACATTTGCAGGAAGTTTGTATCAGAAGTGGAGCCAGAACTTGGTCCCAGGCACTCCAATATGGAATTGAAGTACCCCAAGTGGAGTCTTAACTACTAAGCTAAATACTCACCCTAGTTGTTTTTAAGTTTCATCTTTTAACCTTTATATTAAAAAATATACTTGATTTTTGTTTTGCCATTACAATATTTTTATGCTTTGGATTTGACAGTGTACTTACTTTTAAATATAACTAGTGAGTTTTGTACATTCATATATTTTCATGTTACCATTTAGCAGTCTCTTCTTTCAGTTAGGATTCGCTTAAGTATTTCTGTTTTTTAAATTTTTATTAATATAAAGTGAACAGATTTCATGTGTTTCATAGGTATAATTCTAAGAAAATAATCAGACTTCCCCTCTCCCTCAATCCCCTTTCTTCCTTCCTTTTTTTTTTCTTTAGTTTTTGCAAAAACATAAATTCAGTCCACAGGCTTAATGCATCACTAATCACAATATTCAGCAAATTAAAAAATAGAAAGACCTCAGTTCCACAGGAGCATAAACAAGGGCTGAAAACAACAATCAGCACTTAGCGAGATCACAAATGTATGAGAATGTGCAGATTTAGGCAAAAATATTATGTTTGGTTTGGAAGTGTTGAGCTAAATGGGACAGGTGACAAGAGAGCAGTTCTGTAGTTCAGTGGCAGGAACTGAGGAGGTTCTGGGTGCATGAGAGAGTAGATACGGGTACCTCTAGAATGTTAGTGGTAGGATATATGAGAGTATGCTATAGAAAGTTGAACCCAGTGAAAGTCAAGTATCTTGTCCTGTCATACACCCAAGGTGATTTAACCCTAGGAATATCTGGCTTCTAAACCTAGGAACAAGTTACTGTTTGGTGCCAAAAACTTACCTTTTTTATTTCCTTTGCTTATATTGCTCTTAAAAGATAGGCTATTAGTCAGTTACAGGTTTTGAGCTTTCTTTTTTTCTGGTAGTTATTGGCCATGGTCTCAGTATGATCAAGTATTGGTCCCTGAACTTTCCACTTATGTCTTTCCATGGCTTCTGAAGCCAATCTTGTGTGAGGTTTCCATAGTACAGTCTGGTCAGAGTGGTCACTGTGTGGTCATTCTTAATAGTAACAGAACTTGTGATGAGGAGGATAGTGCATCCTTCCAACATTGCTGCTTATAACATTTTCCTGCAAGATGGTGAAGGGAAAATTATCCTAGATTCTTTTCACCCCTCCTAGTACTGAGAGACTTTTGTTGATAAATGATCTTAAGATAGAAAACCTAGTTTTCAAGGTAAGTTTGTAATCACAAGATTCAACAAAACCTCATCCCAGCAGAATGCAACCTCTTAGCTGGTGTGCCAACAATGTCCCTGTTTGCCCAGTGATTAGCAGAGCAAAGGCGGTCAACCAACCTGAGAAGTGACTCTCCACAGAGCCACCTTGCCCAAGAACTGGCTAAGCATGAGCATGAGCTTTATAGGCAAGTATTTGTGACTGGATATGTTTTATTCATACTTTTAAAAACTTTTTTTTCCAGGCAACCTCTCGACTTCTAGTAAATTACCCAGAACCCTATCGTTCTGAAGTATTGGATTATCTCTTTAAGGTAATGAAAAAAATAATCATTTAATGGTACATGTGATGTTTTAGAAATTGGTGAATTTCATCCATAGAATTTATCAGCTTCACAATTCTAGTTTTTTAAAAACAATTTTATTATTTGACTGGCAGAGAGAGAGAGAGAGAGAATGAGTGAGCAAGTACTCTCATAGACTTTTTTACTTGTCACATGCCCATGATGGGTTGGGCTGGGCCAGACTGAAGCCAGGAATTTAATATAGGTGTCCCACATGGGTGGTAGGAACACAATTACTTCAGCTGTCACTGCTGCCTCTCAGGATCTGCATTAGCAGGAAACTGGAATCAGTACCTAGAGGCAGATAATGAACCCAGGTACTGTGGTATGGAATGCAGGTGTCTTGACTGCTTGATCACATGATGCTCCTTGATTTTGGTTTGTGAAAAATGGCAATTTGCTTTCTGGGATCAGTTGCTCTTTAAAGTTTTGCTTTTGTTTTCTCATCCTTAAAACCCAAAGGTCAAAGGCAGTAACAAACAATTGTCTTGAAGCTTCATAGGATGAAGCACAGTGTTAATATTTTTACTTCTTTCCACAGCCAAACTTTGGTGCCTCTTTGCATATTCTAAAAGTCGAAATAGGTGGTGATGGGCAGACAACAGGTAGGAGTATTTGGGAAATAGGATTCCTCCTTCCCCAACATTTTAATCTTTATCTAACCACATGGACTATGATTTCAGAATATAAATAATACCAACACTTGAAGTTGATTGCTGCCTCGTAGATTATTCTTCATTGTTCTTTGTTAACTGTAATTTAGCAAAAATATATAGAAATATGAATTTCATGTCAAAAATAGTATTCAGACTTTAACTTGCTTATTTCATTGAAGTTTTCTTAAAACTGTGTAAATTAAACAGAGCAAAAGGACAGTTAGGAGTTTTTTTGAGAAATTCAAAAGTTACAAAAGAAAGACCTTAATTTTGTGTAGAACATATAAGGCATCATTAACTTTAATTTTTTTAAAAAAGATTTATTTGAAAGTCAGAGTTACACAGAGAGAGAAGAAGAGGCAGAGAGGGAGAGAAAGGTCTTCCATCTGTTGGTTCACTCCCCCATTGGTCACAATGGCTGGAGCTGTGCCGATCCAAAGCCAGGAGCCAGGAGCTTCTTCTGGGTCTCCTATGCGGATCCAGGGACCCAAGGGCTTGAGCCATCTTCTATTGCTTTCTCAGGCCATAGCAGAGAGCTGGATTGGAAGTGGAGCAGTTGGGACTCGAATGGGTGCCCATATGGGATTCCAGCACTGCAGGTGGTGGCTTTATCCAATACGCCACAGTGCCGGCCTCAGGCATCATTAACTTTAAATATGTGGTAAAAATATAAGTGGTCAGTATTTTGGAGATGTAGCTTTTAAATTTATTTATTTACCTTTTTTAAATTTTAAAGTAAAAACTATTTTTAATCACTCAATCCCCAATCTTCATTGTCAACATTTTAATTGGCTTTGTTTAGTACATACTATCAAGTGGCAAAAGGCCTGTGCTTTCAGGAAGAAGAGAAAACAATTTAAATCTCTCAGTGATTAGATATCGCTCATTATTTGTAGGTCAGATTTCATTATAATTAACTCTAGAGTATATCTTCTATCTGTGCTGCTGCTAGTGATTGGAAGTAATTTTTTTAAAAAGATTTTATTTAGTTATTTGAGAGGTTGAGTTACAGACAGAGAGGGAGAGACAGAGAGAAAGGCCTTCCATCTGCTGGTTCACTCCCAAATGGCCACAATGGCTGGAGCTGAGCCAATCTGAAGCCAGGAGCCAGGAGCTTCTTCCAGTTCTCCCACACAGGTACAGTGGCCCAAGGACTGGGTGGTCTTCCATTGCTTTCCCAAGACATAGCACAGAGCTGGAATGGAAGAGGAGCAGCTGGGGAGTAGAACTGTCGCCCATCTGGGATGCCAGTGCTGCAAACGGAGGCTTAGCCCTCTAAGCCACAGCACTGGCTCATGGAAGTAATTTTTTTTTTTTAACAAATCTGTCTTTGTGTTGGTGGCAGTAGTGTGTAATTTATATAGAAAAACAGTGTAAACCTCAAACCAAAGAAAACTCCCATAATAGAATCTTCCCCAAAGTTGTTTCAAGAGAACATAAATTTTATTGTCAAAAATTTTAAGGGAGAATTAATAATCACTGGCCGGCTCCATTTGCTGAAGATAATTAGAGGTAGAGACACAGACACAGGTAGTTCTGGTGAATTCCTATATTTACCTTTAAGAAGTGGGCAGGGATCCCTCTTCTTGAAGGCTCTACTTGGCAAAGGAAGACATTTGTGAAGCGTGGGAGCACATGAGAACTTGGAAGTCACTACCTCAACACTCTGATGATGTTACCTCAACTAACTATAGATGTTGGGATAGGATTTTATTATTGTTATCATGGGGATGTGTGTACTCTTTGTTTTATGTTCTTGAAAGTCTTGTGTCAAGATTTGTTATAGGCTCAAGATGTGAGGTATGAGAATTGGGGCTTAGGAACCTGCGAATTCATCTACAAGATTGAGGCTGGAAGTTGAGGTTATGTGAACTTAGACTGGTTATGGGGATTTGAAAACCTCAGAGAGAGCAAAAGCCCAGCAAAATGTAATCCTAAGGAATATTCAGCTTTATGAGGTAGTGGTACTTCAGTTAATTCTGCTGATAAGTGAAAGTTCTAGTTTTATGTAAGACCTTTATAATGCTTAGGGCAATAAAAGGAAATAATATGCTTTGGTTATTCATCCTCAAGTTATTTAAGATTATTCTTTTTGTCTAATTTCAGGATTGGAACTGAAATAGTACTTTTGTGAAGTGTGTGTGTATGTGTGTGTGTAGGGAGAGTGGCCCTAGGAAGCAACATTAATGGATCATTTCCTTTCTCTTCTGCTTTTCTCTATTCAGATGGAATCGAGCCTTCCCACATGCACTATGAGCTAGATGAGAATTATTTCCGAGGGTATGAGTGGTGGCTAATGAAGGAAGCTAAGAAGAGAAATCCCGATATTATACTTATTGGTAAGAAGTGAAGTTGCAGTGTATCTGTACTCTCCTTTCCTTTAACTTTACATTCGGCATCATATTGGTGGAGTCTCTAAGCTACCAAAGCAAAGCCCTTTGCCCTTGAGTGTTATGTTGGATTTTTACAACATGTCTGGAGTAAGGCATCACTATTCTTGTTTTGCAGAGGAAGCAGTGAGACTTTGAGAGCTTTGCCACTAGCCTAAAGTCACAAATAGTAAGTGGCAAAGTCAGGTTTAGAACCTAATTCCATTCTGTATTTTTTTCCCCTGTGATGCTAAACTGGTTACCTCAACGAAATTGCTCATCAAAATTCATGAAAGGGCAATGCTGTTTACAGAAGTTTATATGCAGTAGTGTATCCTGTTTCTAGAAGAGGTACATAAAGAAGTGTGTGTATATGTGTTTGTGTGTGTGTGTGTTTGAAACTCAGGAATGTGCTGATAACTATTCCTGGGACCAGGGCTATGAGAGAATCTAGTCCCTAACCTCTGTCCTTGTAGGGTTCAGGTTTCTAACAGGATCATTGGGTAATTGCTCAAATGGGCCTATATTCATTTTACAGTCTTGTAGCAATGTGTACAAACTCTGTAAAACTCTGTGGGTTTGATACTTTCATCACTTGAAATACTGTTGATGTTTTGAGTCAGGCTTACATTCAGAGTAAGTTAAATGAGATTAAAGATCCATTTTTAAGACTTGATTTCCAATTTTTAAAAAAGACATTATTTGTTTGTTTAAAAGACAGAGTTACAGAGAGGCAGAGGCAGAGAGAGAGAGGTCTTCCATCTGTTGGTTCACTTCCCAAATGGCCACAATGGCTGGACTAAGCCAATCCAAAGCCAAGAGGCAGGAGGTTCTTCTTGGTCTCCCACGTGGGCTCAGGGGCCCAAGGATTTGGGCCGTCTTCCACTGCTTTTCCAGGCCATAGCAGAGAGCTGGATTGGAAGAGGAGCAGCGGGGACTCAAAACAGTGCCCATTTGGGATACAGCACTGCAGGTGGCAACTTTATCTGCAACACCACAGCACTGGCCCCCTGATTATTTTAAATTTTGCAAAAAAGGATAAGGGTAATATTTTCTAAATTTACAAAAATGAGATGTGAGTGTGTTCTTTCAAATGGACTTTTGTAGGGGATTCCAGAGATGTGTTGAACAGTAAAAGCATCACTCAATTCAGCACATGTTCACCCATTGGGCTGCTTTAAATGTGGAAAATATGCAGTGCTAAATTGAGTGCTAACAAAGACTTACCCAACGTTGGCCTTTGGATTGGACTTATCATTTCACTGTGTTCAAATGTTCTATTGTTTTAATGTCATATTTCTTATGTAACATGTAGGCATTCCTCCTGAATTGAGAAAAATAACCTCTTTTTAATTTTGATTTTGGCTTTTTCAGTGGTGAGCTAGATTGGTAATATACTCAACAACTAAGGAACTTAACTGTCAAACTTAATATATTAGGAACATAATTGGGATTGTTAGTGTTTTTCTACTCTTCATTTTTTTACTTACAAATAATAGGACTTAGTATATATATAATTTAAGAAAGATATATTTCCTTATTAACATATCATATCAGGAAAAACTTTCATTTGTTTGCTAAATTTGATTGCCTAAGTGATTAATCATTTCAGTAGCCTTAAATTGTAAGAAGTTATTCTAGTGAAAGAAAAATTTGTGTTATACTTATTGCCTAGAAGTTGTTTAGTGTAAGTCTTTTATGACATTTTGACCTCAGAGAACAGAAATTGATTAGTAAACATAAAATGTAGCATATATTTTCCTATTGGTTAGTGTCTATGAGAGAGGTGTTTGTTTTTTATTTCTTTTTGTTGAAAGAATATTTGGAATTATAGAAACTGATTCAAAAATCAATAAGGAATTGCAGTGTCCATATAGTATCAAGAATTTGTGTGGGGTATATAATCTTTCCATTAGTGAGAGCTGTACTGGATTGTTGCTTAGCTGAGTGTTGTTGCTTTTTAAAAAAATTTGTTTTGTTTTGTTTTGTTTTCAGTAGTGCCAGCACTGCTGTTGTACCCATTCCACGTGTGCCTCTTTCCCTCTCTCTGCAGGGTTGCCATGGTCATTCCCTGGATGGCTGGGAAAAGGTTTCAACTGGCCATATGTGAATCTTCAGCTGACTGCCTACTATGTCGTGAGCTGGATAATGGGTGCCAAACGTTATCATGATTTGGACATTGATTATATTGGAGTTAGTAATATATTTAAAATATGACTAATTTTTGGACAATTATTTGTACTTAGTCCAACTTGATTCTGCTGCTTTAAAGTTTTCCCTAGTTTTACTGGTTCCTAAAACAATCCTATCTTTCTTACACAGTTTGAAGATTATCCTCATTTTATTCTGTGAGTCTTCTGTTGTTCTTAACTAGGGATTGGCAGTTTTTTTTCTTAAAGGGCATAAATATTTTAGGGTTTGTGGGTTATTTTTTAAGATAATTATATAATTACTTATAATATATAGCTGTTTTAAAATTAAAAAACACATTTAGCTCCCAGGCTGTAAAAATATATGTGGTGGGCCAGATTTGTCAGGCTGGCTGATATCTGCCTCCCTAGGTCATAAAATGTTATTTAACCCCTTTTAATGATTTTAAAAAGTATAAAGAAGATATTGTGTCTTTCCAGCTGCTTTAGTGGTAGACTGGAGGTGTGCTTCAAACTGCGTTGTAACCCACAGGGCTTCTACATATGCATAGTGGATCTCCATAAACATTTTGTTATTAATATTCCATATGTCAAAGCTGACTTCCCATAAAAAATTATGGAGCTCCTGCTGTGTTGCAGGAAGTATGACTACAACGTTCTAGGATTACCAAGGTTAATAGTTTCTTGAGTTTGTTGAGAGAGGTAGACAATGGAATGGATAAATTGCAGTGTCATAGGATGATATTGGGCATGATGTTGAACCAAGGGCTACAAGGAAGTTTTTGCTATCCTTTTCCAAATTATAATTTAAAAATTGGTTGGTATTTGAGAATTTTCCTAAATGTCAGGGCATTTTTAATACTTAGACTAAATATTGATTTGGGACTGATATATTTCTATTATAATACAGTAACACTTAGAAAATGTTTCTGGTGAATAATCAGTGATTGATGTCTCATATAGACACTTGATAATCACATGCTATGTGAGGAGCTTCCATGATAGGAAATTATTTGTTTTTAAAAGTCTATTTACTTTAAAGACACACACACACATACACACACGCTGATCTCAGTCTTCCATTTGCTGGTTCACTTCTCAAATGCCTACTGCAGTTTAAGACTGGGTCAGACTGAAGCCAGGATCCTGGAGCTCTATCTCAGTCTCCCATGTGGATGGCAGAAGCTCAAGAACTTGAGCCATAACCTGTTGCCTCCCAGGATATGCATTAGCAAGCTGCTGGATCAGAAGCAGAGGTGGAACTCCATCCCAGGCACTCTGCCATATGGGATGTGGGCATCTCAAGAAGTGGCTAAATCTGCTAATGCCAGTATGCCCGTTCCAGGAAACCGTTTCTTTTATCATTGGAGTAAAAAAAAAAAAACTATGGTAATTGGACTCTAGAGTCATATCTGTTATATATGGTTTTATTTGCTGCAAAATGAAAGTTCTCATTCGACTCTAAAATCCCATGCTTCATGATTCTGAACCTAACAGGTTTATGTGTGTTTCTTCTATGCATCCTCACTAGGAGTTTGCTTTTGTAATCTGGCAAATCATTGTGGTTCTTTGTATGTACTTAAAAAATTTCCTTTTATACAATGTACATATTAATACTTGGCTTTCAGGTGTTCCTGTAGGAGTCTTGTCAGAATTTTTGCTATAATCCCCATTATGTTGTTTTCTGGTGCGTAGTATAGTCCCTGTCACGCAAGAATGAACATTCTGTTGTTTAAAATCATGACTCCTTGAAGAATTGCCACCAAATATTTTACAGTTTTTAAAAATTACATTTTAACTTAGAAAAGTCATATTGCCTTATAAGTAGCTATACATTTTCTGGCAGGATGTTCCATAAGGTAAGGAAAAAAATGGCTCATCAGGTAATATGGAAGATGATGTGAGTGAAAAGTGGCACCTTAATGATAATGTCTATTGTCTATTTCTGATATTAGAAACATTTCACTTTGCATTTTCTGACTTTCTGTCTTGCAGATTTGGAATGAGAGGTCATTTGACATCAATTATATCAAGGTCTGTACAAATTTAATATCTTTCTTTCATTAAGTTATTAGTGAATAATTCCCTATTGTTCTACATTCAGAAATTTGTAGAAAATGTATGGTAGGAATACCATCATTTTTTATTGCACAGTTATTTATTTTGCTAATTGTGACATAAAACTCAAGCACTTTTAGTAATGTTTATGTTCCTGACATTAAAGCATATATAATTCTCTGTAAGCACTAGATTGCCTTTATCTAAAGAGTTGTATTGTAGTTTCCTTTTAAAATGCATTCATTTTAAAATTATGATAAACATTATAAAACAAGTGTAAAATTTTAGACTTTGTGGAATTCAAGAAGTGTAACTTTTTTATTATGTCAAAAATTGTAGTATACTCATTTTTGGGGGTATGCTTATGATATAAGATCTTGTTATATGTAACATGGCTTTCTTTGAGATTAGCAAAGAGATAGCAGCTTACATTTTCAAATTGTTACTTTTGAGCTACTTTTCCTAAGTTTTTATCGCATTTAACTCTTACAAACTTCCTCATGAGGTAATTCTTATTGTTATTTTTTTCAAGAAAGGAAAAACTGTATGTAATGCCTTCTGTTGAAAACAAATGGCAATTTTGCTTTTCAACTATTTTCCAGTTTACTTTTAAGTTCCATTTGTCTGGTTTTATGCATCTTTCCCCAAGAAATCTAATTTTGTGGTTATACTTTTTTTTTTATTTGACAGGTAGAGTTAGACAGTGAGAGAGAGAGACAGAGAGAAAGGTCTTCCCTCCGTTGGTTCACCCCCCCAAATGGCTGCCATGGCCGGCGCACTGCGCTGATCTGAAGCCAGGAGCCAGGTGCTTCCTCCTGGTCTCCCACGTGGGTGCAGGGGCCCAAGCACCTGGGCCATCCTCCACTGTCTTCCTGGGCCACAGCAGAGAGCTGGACTGGAAGAGGAGCAACCGGGACTAGAAGCCAGTGCCCATATGGGATGCTGGCACCGCAGCCGGAGGGTTAACCAAGTGAGCCACGGCACTGGCCCCTACTTTTTGTTTTTTAAAATCTTTCTTCAAATTTAATGTTTTAAAACAGATAATATCCAATACATTTCATTCATTTGTTCATTCAGCAAGCATTTATTCAACACCTAGCTGGTCAGGCATTGTGCACATTCTTGAAACATAATAGCAAATTCTGTTTCCGCCCAAAAGGCACTTATTTGAGGGGCAGTATAGAGTCAGATATGGATAATTGAAATATCTGCCATAATTTTCTCTAATAGATTAACACACAGACAGGGTTCTTCAAATGTGCACAGAGGAGATGTCACCTCTGTCTGGGGTCATTAGGGATGTGACCAGTAGTTGGAATCTTCAAGAAGGATGGATAGAAACTTGTTCCCTAATTGCTAAGGAAGGGCCATGCAAGGAGGTGAGGACTGATAGGAAAAGGGATTGAAGGGAAAAGTGTAGGCAGCCCATAGATGAGTCAAGGTCAGTCTTGGCTTGTGGAATTCCTGGGATGAGAAAGTCACTACTCCCATGTTGAAGGAGGATGATTAAACAAGAGCACTCTGTTAAAATTGACTATGTTATGATTATGTTGCAAAAAGCCTGATAAGTTGCTTGTGTATGTTGTTATCCTCTGTGTTGCCTTGAGCTATAGCTGGTTATGTATAAATATCGCTGAAACACTGGAATAAATGAGCCTTGATCAGTCTTTTGTCTTGGCTCCATTCTCTGTGCCCTTGTCCCTCTTTTCATTCCCACACTCCCCTTCAGGTTCTGTTCGACTGGTGTGGCTGGCCCGCACAGAAAAGCAAGTCATGTAAGATAGATTAGACAAGGGAGAGAAAAGTAGGGGCCCTGAGCCTGGTTGGTAAGCTCATGTGTTCACTGAAAGAGAGACATATTATAACGAATCTATCGTAAGGAAAAAAAGACCATAGATATGAGAGGATCCATTGCAGCCAAGACCAGGTAACTGGAGGTCAAATCCAGGCTGTAGGCTTTATCAATAGGGCAGGGGGAGTATTGTGGTGGGGGGCTGGATGATTTGGCAGGTAGGGAAGTGGAGCTAGTGCAAGATTGAAGTCCAAGGATTGTTAATGGAAATCATGGCTGCTATGTGCACAGTCTGATGAAAGTAGCAGAACACAGCAGAAGCCAAATTAGTGCATGTGTGGTGTAACTCCTTAGCAAGTGGGTGGTGTGACTACAGGGCCTTAATAGTGAAGGGCAGTGAATTTTTTATTTACCTAAATTTGATATTTTGAAGCTTGTGTTTTTTTTTCTTTTTTGTGTGTGATTATACAGGGTCTGTCTTTTTATTTTTTTTAAAAGATTTATTTTATTTATTTGAAAGTCAGAGTTATAGAGAGAGGTAGCTACAGGGAGAGAGGTCTTCCATTTGCTGGTTCACTCCCCAGATGGCTGCAACGGCCAGAGCTGTGCCAATCAGGAGCCAGGAGCTTCTTCCCGGCCTCCCACATGGGTGCAGGGGCCCAAGTACTTGGGCCATCTTCTACTGCTTTCCCAGGCCATAGCAGAGAGCTGGATCAGAAGAGGAGCAGCCAGGACTAGAACCAGCACCCATATGGGATGCTGGCGCTTCAGGCCAGGGCTTTAACCTGCTACGCGACAGCGCTGGCACCTATACAAGGGTCTTTCTAGTAGTGTTCATTTCATTTGAGAAAAGTACTAAAAGTATTAGAATCTAGATTGGTGGTTTTTTTTTTTTTTCAAACTAGTGCTCTAGGACTGAGGTAGATTTTTTTTTTTATCTTTTTATATGAAGAGATTATCACTGATTACTGTTTTTTTTTTTTAAGATTTATTTATTTTTTTGAGAGTCAGAGTTACAGAAACAGGAGAGACAGATTTTCTATCTGCTGGTTCACTCCACAAATGGTCACAGCGGCTGGGGATGGGCCAGGCTGAAGCCAAGAGCCAGGAGCCGGGAGCTTCTTCTGTGTCTCCCACATGGATGTAGGGGCCCAAGGACTTGGTCCATCTTCCTCTGCTTTCCCAGGCCATCAGCAGGGATGCTGGATCGGAAGTGTAGCATCTGGGACTTGAATTGGCTCCCATAGGGCATGCGGGTGATGCTGAGAGCAGCTTAACCCACTGTGCCACAGTGCTGCCCCCCGATTCCTGTGTGTTCTAATTAAATTTATCTGATTTGAAATACTAATTGTTGCCCTAAGATTCATTATCAGAATTTTAAATGGTTCTTATTTAATTTCCTTTTCTCTTAAACCTTTGACTTTTCTGCAGTGAAATGCCTAAGGATATAAAATTTTTGTTTGTGTTTGCTGGTTTTTTTTTTTTTTAGATTTATTTTATTTATTTGAAAAGCACAGTTACAGAGAGAGAGAGAGAGAGAGAGGAGAGAGAGAGAGAGAGAGAGAGAGAAGGAGTGAGAGAGAAACACACAGAATATTCCATCTGCTGGTTCACTCCATAAATGGCTGCAATGGCCAGTGCGGAGCCAGACTCAAGCCATGAGCCAGGAGCTTCTGCCAGGTCTCCCATGTGAGTGCAGAATCCCAAACTTGGGCTGTCTTCTGCTGCTTTCCCAGGTGCATTAGCAGGGAGCTGGATCAGAAGTGGAACTACTGGGCCTAGAACTGACAACCTGCTATGCCACAACACCAGCTGTTTGCTGTTTTTGCAATAAGATTTTTTTGGGATCTGTGTTTGAAATGCCTGTTGTAAAAAGTTCATAATGTCAAATGAATGTAGGTACTGAGATTGGAATGTACATTTACTATATTCCATGTAGTATATTGAGATAATTCCTAGAAAGAATAAGGATTTTTTTAAAAAGTAGAAATAAATATAATACTTTAAAGATAGCAAGTTTATTCTTTGCTATTTACATTGTATTATTTACCTTGGCTTTCAGTAGTATTCTTAGGGTTTTAACATTGTATGTAGAAAATACCATCTAGGATCTGATGTTGGTGGATTGAAATGGATTTGTGAATATTTTGGTTCAACTAGAATAGCTTCCCTTTCATTTATTTTATAAATAGGGCTTCTGTCTAAGCTTTTTTTTTTTGAAAGGGAGAGTTGCACAACTAAAAACAGATTTGAAAATGCATTAAACTTTGCTCAAAGAATGCTACTATTTGTACCGACTTTTGGATGGAAATTTATTTATAAATCATAGCATATAGATTTACACATTTTGAAGTGTTATTATAATATTAAGCATAAAAGTAAGCAATTTTACTGGTGATTGTCTAGGAACAAGACTAGAAAAACTAGATATATCTAAAGTGATAATTGCAGATTTTTCTAAGTTGTTCTCATTCCTGTCTATAAGAATAACACTGAGGGGCCAGCGCTGTGGCATAGCAGGTAAGACCACTGATTGCAGTGCCAGCATCCCTTATGGGCGCCGGTTCAAAACCCAGCTGCTCCACTTCCAACCCAGCTCTCTGCTATGGCCTGGGAAAGCAGTAGAAGATGGCCCAAGTCCTTGGGCCCCTGCACCCACGTGGGAGACCTGGTAGAGGCTTCTGGCTCCTGGCTTTGGATAGGTGCAGCTCCAGCCATTGCAGCCAATTGGAGAGTGAACCAGTGGATGGAAGACCCCGCCTCTCCTCTCTCTCTGTAACTCTGACTTTCAAATAAATAAATAAATCTAAAAGAAAAAAAAAAAAAGAATAACATTGAACCTCAGGGTGATGAAACTCAAGAATGAACTGCTGGCTGGCGCCGCGGCTCACTAGGCTAATCCTCTGCTTGCGGTGCCTGCACCCCGGGTTCTAGTCCCGGTTGGGGCGCTGGATTCTGTCCCAGCTGCTTCTCTTCTAGGCCAGCTCTCTGTTGTGGCCCGGGAAGGCAGTGGAGGATGGCCCAAGTGCTTGGGCCCTGCACCCGCCTGGGAGACCAGGAGGAAGCACCTGGCTCCTGGTTTCGGATCGGCGCAGCACTGGCCATGGCGGCCATTTATGGAGTGAACCAACGGAAGGAAGACCTTTCTCTCTGTCTCTCTCTCTCACTAACTCTGCCTGTCAAAAAAAAAAAAAAAAAAAAAAAAAGAATTAACTGCTAATAGGGGGATAGGGAGTCTCAATCCTAGTTAATCTTGGGAGTTGTTCTCTATTTACTATTAAGGACCTGTTTGTCATGAGGAGTGGCCTGTGGAGGCTGCTGTTGCAGAGAGTGTGAAGAATTTACCAGCAGTAGAACACAGAGAGGAGTGACCAGAGTTAGATTTTTTTTTTTTTTTTTTTTTTTTTACAGGCAGAGTGGACAGTGAGAGAGAGAGACAGAGAGAAAGGTCTTCCTTTTGCAGTTGGTTCACCCTCCAATGGCCGCCGCAGTTGGCGTGCTGCGGCCGGCGCACCACGCTGATCCGATGGCAGGAGCCAGGTGCTTCTCCTGGTCTCCCATGGGGTGCAGGGCCCAAGCACTTGGGCCATCCTCCACTGCACTCCCTGGCCACAGCAGAGAGCTGGCCTGGAAGAGGGGCAACCGGGACAGGATCGGTGCCCCGACCGGGACTAGAACCCGGTGTGCCGGCGCCGCAAGGTGGAGGATTAGCCTATTGAGCCGCGGCGCCGGCCCAGAGTTAGATTTATTAAAACACACTGCAAAGGGGCAGTGTGCCAGGAGTACAGCAGACTACTGCTTCAATGTGTATGATGGTCTGGGGGATATGTGTCTGAGGCAGATTGTGCCGGCTGGAGGCTTTTCCATCACTAATGATTTCCTTATTCCCAGGGGCCAGGTGATCTCCACATTCCCCCCAGGAGATTAGCATTGACAAGTATTTAGCATTTGGATCAAGGCTTCTTCTTGTATAACTGCTTTATGCTCAGCTAGGGACATTGCATAGGCCCTAAGATTTGTGATCAGTCTGGAGTTTAGGGTGTCCTGGGGCCCTGGCTATAGGGATCCAGCAGGTAGTAGAGCCTCAGGAAACAGGGGATGATCTGCTCTGGAAATGTCTGCCCATGTTATCCAGGGGACTGTTGGCAGCCTTGTCTGGAGGAATTTGATGTTGAAGGAATTGCATTATAATTTGGAAATGGAACTGCTGTATTCTGCAGGAGATAAAACAAACTAATTTGTTTAAAAGAGGAGGCCCAAGAGTTAAGGGCAAGGAGGGAAGATCTGAGAGGAATGACTGGGGGCAGGAGAGAAAATAGAATCCAAGTTATCCACCAGGGGAATTGAAAACTCAAGCCTAGGGTCTCTAATTTTCTTAATCTCATTTACCTAACATTCAAGTTCTACAAACCTTCTACAACATTCTTTTTTTTTTTTTTTTTTTTTAAAGTCGGAGAGAGAAAGGTCTTCCATCCACAGGTTCACTCAATGGCCAGGGCTGATCCAGGCCAAAACCTGCAGACAAGAGCTTCATCTCCTGTCTCCTATATGGGTGGCAGGGGCCCAAGTGCTTGGACCATCTTCCATCTTCTGCTGCTTTTCTCCAGGCCATTAGCAGGGAGCTGGATCAGAAGTGGCGCAGCTGGGACTTGAACTGGTGCCAATATAGGAGCCGGCATTGTAGGCAGCAGCTTTACTGGCTACACCACAATGCCTGTCCCTCTACAACATTCTTATATTCCCTCAGTTATTTGTCCTCCTTTCCTTTCCAATCTAGAATAATCCATTCTATTTCAGCACAAAAAATTCATATTTTGTGCCTTTCCTTATCCAAAAATTCTCTTTTCTTAACTTTCTTAACAAGAACATATTCTCATATTTATAGTTCCCTTTATAACTCTCTCTTATCTACTGGCTCCTTTTTTTTTTTAATACATTTATTTATTTGAAAGAGTTACACAGAGAGAGAAGGAGAGAGAGAGAGAGAGAAGGAGAGAGAGAGAGAGAGAGAGAGACAAAGAGAAAGAGAAAGAGAAAGGGGTCTTCCATCCACTGGTTCACTTCCCAGTTGGCTGCAATGGCTGGAGCTGAGCTGATCTGAAGCCAGGAGCCAGGAGCTTCTTTGGGTCTCCCATGTGGGTGTAGGGGCCCAAGGACTTGGGCCATTTTCCTCTGCTTTCCCAGGCCATAGCAGAGAGCTGGATTGGAAGTAGAGCAGCCAGAACTCAAACCAGAACCCATATGGGATGCTGATGCTGCAGGTGGTGGCTTTACCTGCTGTGCCACAGCACTAGCCCCTCTACTGGCTCTTTTAATTTACATTTTGAAACAATCCTTTAAACATATCTAAGTTAAGAGAAAACCATTTTTTAGTATGATAACATTTATATAGAATGCAATGAATACTCTACCTTTATCTCAATTATTTGTTTTCTTCTTGGTTATAAACTCAGGCATCAATATATACTAACAATTCTGAAAATATCTTTACCCTTTTAAAAAACAAATTTAAGGCAGTTTATCTAACAAAGATTTACTTAAGTTATGTGAACCAACAGGCATTTAGATTAATACAATTTTTATGAGCCATTAATTTGAATAATTTCATTTATTCTGTGTTAGTGTGCTTTGATATCACAGCCTAAGAGCTTACATATATGGAACTTAAAACAATTCTGTCTGAAAAACAGTAACTCAATCTCAGGAAGTACTGTGGCCAAGCAGTATTATGGTCATGGCCTTACTTTAATTGGTCAGTGCTATTGTGCTCTTCAGGAAATTTTATGATGGCCAAGATCATAAACCCCTACTTCAGTGCGAATGGGGTTTATTCACAGATAGTAGTCCCAGACCTGGAATTTCCCTGAAGTGAGGCTTTGTGAGAGGATATTGATCATCAAGGTGCTATCTGTTGGAGAAACAATTGATTTCATGAGGGATTAGAATCTTTAGCGCCTGCTGTACCACGCTGGCAATTCAGTGAGTGAGGTCAAGGAAGGGTAGCTAGGAGACTGGGGCTTGGTGGTATCTGCATTCGAGGTGCTGTTTTGGAACTTGGTTCCATTGTCCTCCCTCTACCCCCCAACCCCATTTCTTGTTACTCCTCAAACCTGTAGGAGTTTCAGGGTTGGAGGAGAACAAGCTGGGAACATTCTCTTTAAGAAAATCCTTGTTCCTGGCTTACTTGAAGAGATTTTCTGCATCATGATAGGGTTTGGCTCAGTAACTTTTATAGCTTCATTTTACAGGTGCATCAGCATTCTACTCCGAGCATTCCTATACTTATATTGAAAGCTGGAAAGATTAGTATTTTCTCACTAGAAAACTTCTAGTCCCAAACCACTAGTAAAGCCATTGATTTAGACTTAATGTGGGATCAGACACAGCACTAATCTGGGTATGTATATACTGAGGAGCTACAGAGATGTAAATAGAACATTGTTTTTAATGAGGCACAAGTTCTCCCATGGCAGCTGTAAGAGCATCTAGAGCCATTTCACTTTGAAGAACTGCTTTAACAAGGACAGTTCTCTGGCCAGAAATGGCAGCGCACAGTGAGATGTATGTACTGCGGTGGGCTTCCTGAAAGTAAATCTGTCTTCTGCAGTATAGAGGGCCTATTATTCTCAGATACATCAGCCAGCTTTGGGTGACAATGTCCAGATTTTTGAAATGTATGCCATCAGTCATTTTATTTTTCCAAATTTTAAATCACTACTTCCCAGTGCTAATCTTACTTCTCAGGTATGAAGAGGTCGAAGAGCTTTCTTAGCGCCTCACTATGAAGTGAAAACATATAGTTTTCAGTATTAGGAATGGGGGCCCTTTCTAGAGGGTGTAGTTATAGCAAAGTCTTTTGTCTCAGTTATTATCAGCCAACTATGCATAAGAACCTTTCTTCCATAACCTTTTGGCTTTATTTAATTTTGTTTATAATTGACACTAGGGGCCCCATCTTGATTTTTATTCCCTGTTTGTGATCAAGATCTTTTTCTGAGCATGTCACTGATCAATCATCCTGTAGCTAGGTCCTGCTTGTCCCTCATTGCTAGGTAAGATTTGATCTGGTTCTAGATCTGGACCCACACTAGGCAAGAAGCATTTGATGACTAAGAGTCACTGTCAATATCCCTTTCAACCGCATTTGAGCAACAAAGAGTTTCACAAGGAGTAATACTTAGGCTAACTTTACCTGGAGTCTATTGTTAAACAGCGTTATCTGTTCTGTAGGCACAATTCATCATCCCAAAATGCCAGGCCAGCATTATCTTGCTGGAAATTTTACTTCTGTAAAGATGTAAAGTAAAAAAATTTTTCTTCTGTAAAGATGTAAAAGTAGGTGTATCTTAGGTTGTTGATTGACTATTTTCATTAAGTACAGTGACAAATGTTGTTTTACCATATGATAAGTTTAGATTTAGAGAACTCTCAAAGTTAAAAAGCAGACTTAGATTTTTTTAAACTATGATGCCAATCTTTTGAAGCTTCAGGGTCTACTAAAAAGTGGCAACTTTACTTAAACTCATTGCAATGCTAGGAACTCTTGAAGCAAGGCATTTTGTGTATAATTTTTAGATATGCCAATGTTTCCAACTGTATTTGTTATAAGAACAGATTTTTATTGAACTTGTGTAATCACATTGCCATGAAACATCAACAATCCTCAGAAAAGTCACCCTGGCAAGAATCACCAGCACACGCCTGCTCTTCTCTGAGTATCAGAGAGAGAGGACACAGAGAAAGTATCTTCACACATGAAGGCAATGGATATGAGGCATCTGAGAATGGGGGTTTTTCAATTCTGCAGGGGGTAGCCCTGGCCAGGACTGTCAGTTGCCCCTCTGCTGGTGAACTGCTTGCCAAGGACCAGAAACAGAGAGGAAGGGTTGAGAGTGATCAGAGGGCAATGGCATGGCTCCACATGATCAGAGGAGAAATCCCCATAGAGGGGATAGGACCATGTCATCGGTGGTAAGAGTGAGCAGAGTTAGATTTATTAACATACAGTGCAAGGGAGCAGTGGGTGAGCAGAATACCTAGAAGCTGACTAGTGCTGTAATGTGGGTTGTAGTCTGGGAGATACACAGATACATATCTGAGGCAGATTGCCACTGGCTAGAGGCTTTTCTATCACTAGCGATATCCTTATTGCTGGGGATTTTTACCAAAGGTTCCCTTGTTACCAGGGGCCTAGGTAACTTGCACACTACTCATATTGCTTCTAAGGTGTCCAGGGACTCAGTTGATCTTACTTGAAAGGTGAATTTGAATTGCCCCTCTAATTCTTACTCCATTTTCTTAAATTCCATAATAATCCAGCTAAAAATATCCATTGTAAAGTACACCACGGATTCAGTTAGAGGCTTTGGTATCTGTCATTTAATTGGAAATTTCCCTTGTTCAGATGAGTTAGAATGTGAAAAACTGGTGCTGTTGAGACCTGCTACTGCAGACACAACAGTTTCAAGGCCTTGAAAGGATATTTAGGGGGGTTCTTATTTGAAATTTGTTCCTCATGATTCTGGATCAAATGATGTTTCCTTTTCCCTGCTGTTGTTTTATGTTTAGATAACCCATTCATTTTCCTCTGTCCCTACTCTGTCTAGCATACCCTGTTAGTTTTGGTATTCTGGTGAAAGTGTTCACCACCAAAGGGTGAGGGCTGCGCCTTGTGCTTTTTCTAGGGCCATCCTAGGGCCCAACTGTGGTATTAAGTGCCAGAGTAGGTGCTCAGTTTGTGTTTTGTCAATGTGTTTCCATTATATTTAACTTATTACTTTTAATTTTTGTAGGTGGATAGTCTTACAGGTAGATTTTATTTTCTATTTATAAATGTGAAAGACTACAAAATGGAGTATTTCTACTTCTAGTACGATAAAATATTTGAACAACTATTTAAAATTTGAAAAGCATTGGGAAATACTTAGAATAAAATGGCTTGTTGTATGTTATGATTTCAATTTTATTATTGTGTCTGTGTGGGAAAATTCCTGGAAGAAAACATACCAAAATATTTCTTTCTGTCTTTTTTTTTTTTTTTTTTTTGACAGGCAGAGTGGACAGTGAGAGAGAGAGAGAGACAGAGAGAGAGAAAGGTCTTCCTTTTTGCCGTTGGTTCACCCTCCAATGGGCGCCGCGGCCGGTGTGCTGAGGCTGGCGCACAGCGCTGATCCGATGGCAGGAGCCAGGTGCTTCTCCTGGTCTCCCATGGGGTGCAGGGCCCAAGCACTTGGGCCATCCTCCACTGCACTCCCTGGCCACAGCAGAGAGCTGGCCTGGAAGAGGGGCAACCAGGACAGAATCCAGCGCCCCGACCGGGACTAGAACCCGGTGTGCCGGTGCCGCAAAGCGGAGGATTAGCCTAGTGAGCCGCGGCGCCGGCCCAAAATATTTCTGATAATACTATTTCATTATTTTTATTTCTATCTTTCCCTTCACTCTGCTCTTTTCTATGGTTAAACATAATTTTAAAGCCAGAGGGAAAATATATAACTATTTGGGAGAGAACCAGCAGATGGAAGATCTCTTGATCTATCATTCCTTTTTTTTCCTCTATCACTCTGTCTTTCAAATAAATAAAATAAACCTTGAAAGTTTTTTTTCTGATGCAAACAAGTATGAAAACCATGCACAATTTTTCTGTAATATACATTTTTCATGAACTTTCTGAAGACTCGTCTTATGCAAGGATTTCAAAATTTTTATTGGTCCCAAATAAGCTTCTTTTAATACATTTTCCATGTGCTTTTTGAAGTACTTTAGTATTACTGAAACCATCTTCCAAGAATGCTGATTTTGAAGCTATTTAGGCTAACTTCATTATAATTCAATAGCTAAAAACTCAGTTGTAACCTTTTCTTTGTTCTGTTTGTCTCTCTAAAAGGTTTTAAGAAAAATGCTGAACTATCAAGGTCTCCAGCATGTGAAAATCATAGCGAGTGATAATCTCTGGGAGCCAATTTCTGCTGCCATGCTTCTGGACACTGAACTCCTGAAGGTGGTTGATGTGATAGGGTAAGGAATCTTTCACTTTAAAAACCAGCAGTTTCTGGTTGTTTGCTCTGCTTCTCAACTGTGCCTTTGTTTTTCCTTTCTCCTCCCCATTTGAGTATATTCTCAGAAAGTGAGGTATTTATTTAAATAAAGCATGTATAACTCATAGTTCATTCCTTCCTCTTTGAAATATGTGTTTTGAGATCATTTTATGACAATGAAATATACTGTTAAGTTAAAAAATATGTTGATATTTAGAGTAATAAAATGGGTTTATTTTAAGGGGGTAGAATATTTTTTTTCACTTTTAATAATTTTAAGTTTACAAAACAAAAATTGTGAACCGCCGGCACCGCCGTAGTTCAATAGGCTAATCCTCCACCTGTGGCGCCGGCACACTGGGTTCTAGTCCTGGTCGGGGCGCTGGATTCTGTCCTGGTTACCCCTCTTCCAGTCCAGCTCTTTGCTGTGGCTCGGGAAGGCAGTGGAGGATGGCCCAAATGCTTGGGCCCTGCACCCGCATGGGAGACCAGGAGAAGCACCTGGCTCCTGGCTTCGGATCAGCATGGTGCGCCATAGCGCACCGGCCGCAGTGGCCATTTGGGGGTGAACCAATGGACAAGGAAGACCTCTCTCTCTGTCTCTCTCTCTCACTGTCCTCTCTGCCTGTCTAAAAAAAAAATTTGTGAACCAGTGCAACAATTTCCTCTATACCCCTCACTCAACTTTCCCTGTGGTTAACACTTCAAGTTAGTATATTTGTCATAATCTATAAACTATACCCAACTCCCTCTATTACAGAATAGTATTTAATTTTAATAGGCAATGTTGTAAAATGAGTTCCTAAGTCAGGTTTCTTTTGGATGGGAGTTCTTGTGTGAACACTATGTTGGAACAATGACACAGACTGTAACTTTTTGTCATATTTCTTTAGTAGTATGGTTCTGACCTTATTCCTTTTTCTTCTTTCAAACCATTCAGTCCTGACCTCACTGCATTCCAGCAGTGTTTTTTCTTGGTTAATTTGCATTTATATCATGATAGTGTGTATAAACATTTGAAATATATATTACATATATGTGTGGAATTTGTTATTTTTAAAAATTATATATTTACTTACTTGAAAGGCAGTATCTACTTAAAAGTTAGAGTTACAGAGACAGTTATCTTCTATCACTGGCTTACCCCCCAAATGGCAAAAATAGCCAATGCTGGGAGAGGCTGAAGCCAGGCTCCTGGAACATCATCTGGGTCTTCCACTTGGGTTGTAGGAGCCCAAGTACTTAAGCTATTCTTCCCTTGCTTTCCTTTGCACATCACTGGGGAACTGGATCAGACATTGAGCAGCCAAGACTTGAACCAGTAGTCATAAAGGTTGCTGGCATCACAGGTGGCAGCTGTACTCACCACAACTCCAGCCCCAGAATTTGTTTTTTATCTAGTATGAACACGTTACTTGATCTCTCCATGTACTTTATTTATTTGTTTAGTAAATTTTGAAGTATACAAAAATAGGCAGACCAATGCAATGAAGATATTTTTATCACCCATCTTCAAGAACTGTGATCCTATGGCCAATTTTCTATCCACATGCCTATACAGTCCTCTTTGTTTCCTCCCCACATTATTATATTTTTAAGATTTTATTATTTTATTTGAGAGTTAGAGTTACAGACAGTGGGAGGGAAATACAGAGAGAAAGGTCTTCCCTCCGTTGGTTCACTCCCCAAATGGCTGCAGCAGTCAGAGCTGCGCAGATCCGAAGCCAGGAGCCAGGTGCTTCTTCCTGGTTTCCCACGTGGATGCAGGGACCCAAGGACTTGGGCCATCTTCTACTGCTTTCCCAGGCCATAGTAGAGAGCTGGACTGGAAGAGGGGCAGCCGGGACTAGAACCAGTACTCATATGGGATGCCGGCGCTGCAGGCAGAGGATTAACCTGCTGTGTCAGGGCGCTGGCCCCTTCCCACATTATTTTGAAGCAAACCATAGACATTATATGATTTCTTCCATAAAAATTTTTACCTCATACCTCTAAAGAATAGAGTTCTTTTTCTTTTTATCATAAGCAACACTATTATTATTCTTAAAAAGGTAATAATTATTGATATCTTGATAGAATCAACTATCCATTATTTTATACTTTGTGTGGATTAATTTAAAATTCATATATTGTAGTTGGTTAATATTTAAGACTCATCTGTAGGTTCTTGCTGTCTTTTTTTCCTTTTATTTGTTAAAGAAACAGAGCTATGTGTCTTTTAAAAATCTCTCATGGTCTGGATTTTATGATTTCATCCTTTCATTTAAAGTAATCTGTTCATCCATTCTATTTCCTATTGGAAATTGGAGGCAAGATTATATTCGATTTTTTTTTTTTGGCAAGAGAAGTAGCATATTTGTATAGTTATGAGGGAAAACAAAGTTATGTTGATCTTGGGTATATTTAATTAGGAAAAAATACTAAACCAAAGTGTAGGTTTGACTATAGCTTCATAAAGAGATTGAATAAATATTTTTATTGCTTCAGTTAGTTTAATGCAATTAATTTTCCTCTGAGAACTGCTTTAGCTTTATTTCATGGGATCTGCTTGATTATCATTAATTTCTACTTTTATTGCATCATGATCATTTAGTGCTAAAATGTATTTAATTTTTTTTTTTTGACATTTCCCAAGAACTTTTTTTGACTTGGGATGTATTCTCTATCAAGGTACAGAGTTGAGTGTATAATACCTATCTTATTGATTATAATTTTTAGATATTTTATATCCAGGAAAGCAATATATTTGTAAAAAATGATTCATAAAGTAAATTGGGATTAAATAACTAAAATCCAAAACAAGTCTTCACAATCATTCATTCGCTGTTATGAGCATTATTACACAAAACTATAAGGATCAGAATTTTGACATAATCTAATCTTTATTATTCAGCTTGTGTTACTGTTACATGTCTTGTAAGTAATTGTTGATCTAAAAATTATAGTCTTATTTCTAAAAGCTAATATGCTCTTACTATTGTATTAACTCTGTTTTCCATTTAAAATATATTGTTTTTATTTATATCATTAGTAGCTTCCACAATCATGATAGATTTTACTCCTGTAATAATAAATATGCATTTATTCTTCAACTAGTTGACTTCCTTCAAATACTAGAATGAGAGAGGGACTCATTTTCTGGGACAATTTTTCAACTTTTCCTCTGTCATCATCATCATCATTATCATCATTATTATCTTATAAAACTTTATTTATTTGAGAGGCAGAGACACAGGTGGAGAAAGAGGGTTCCCATCTGCTGATTCCCTCCCCAAATGTCTGTAACTGGGCGGAGACAAGAGCCAGGAGACAAGAATGCAGTCCAGGTTATCTGTGTGAGAGGAAGGAATCCAATTATTTGAGCCATCATTGCTGCCTCCCAGTGTCTGCATTGCTGGGAATTTGGAGTGAGGAGCTGAAGCTAGGAATAGAACCCAGGTACTCCAATATGGGATAAGGGCATCTTAACTGCTAGACTAAACACCTGCCCCATGCATTATTTTTTCAAAGGAGAATTCCTTGTTGTCAAGGCCTATCTTAAGTATTGCAGGAGTTTAGCAGAATTTCTGGCCTCTAGTAAGAGGGACAGTTGAAAGTATCCAGATATTGGGGCCAGCACTGGGGCATAGTGGGTAAAGCTGCTGCTTGCAGTGCCAGCATCCCATATGGACACTGGTTCGAGTCCTGGCTGCTCCACTTCCTAATCAGCTCTCTGGTATGGCCTGGGAAATCAGTAGAGGCTGGCTGAAGTTCTTGGGCCCTTGCATCTGCTTGGGAGACCTGGAAGAAGCTCCTGGCTCTCGACTGGCACAGCTCTGGCTGTTGGGGCCAACAGGGGAATGAACCAGTAGATGGAAGACCTCTCTCTGTCTCTCTCTCTTTTTCTCTCTCTCTGCTTCTGCTTCTGCCTCTCTGTAACTCTGACTTCCAAATAAATAAATAAATCTTAAAAAACAGACAACGTGTCCAGATATTGCCACATATCATCTCTAGGGACAAAATCACTCAGGTTGAGGTTCATTGCTGCTTTGAGATAGTGATTTCTGGTTTTCCCAAGGTATTCTTTTTATTCAAAAAAGAACCGTATCTGTCCTCACCCTTTTGATTTGCCTGGGAATAAATGCAAAGCAGTGTTTCTCTGCCCACTGGAGGCAGGATTAGGGAGTGGTGTGACTTTATACTGTAGACTTATTAGTCTTTGACCTCCTTCTTCCTACATCTGTCCCAAGCTCTCTGCCTTCTCCTAGGGAGTCTGAATCCTGCTTCCATCTTATTCTCATCATGGAGTGTCCTAGGCTGTGACTTCCTCAGCTACCTCAATTTATCAACACGCTTCGATCCATTTTATGATTTTCAGAAACACTGAAATTTCTCATCCATTGAGGAGCTTCCTTCCTATTCTATGCACTGTTTGGGGGTGACCCCCTGACCCCCTTTTGCTTTCTTTGCTGTCGTTTTGAGGACAATCAGAGACAGAAGGGCTGGAAACAGATGCTGACATTCAGTCTGCCATCTACTTGGAAGTACCCCAAAGGTTTCAAAATAGAAAACCTTGGAGAAGACTTGTATTTTTATTCACTCAAAACAAATATATACAGGAGCCACATTCTGGTCTTTTGTCATTTACTCCTGTGTGGGAAACACAAACCGATTTCTGTCTGACTTCAAAAGGTGTGGGGATGTCTCCCCACCAGCAAGCAAGTCATTAATTCTGCAGCAGCAGCAGACACTGGCTGGGTTTCCACTAGTCCATTTCATTCCTGACCCTGTCTACCTGGAGATAGCTCCAGATAACACACATTGAGAGCTCAGTCTGCGACACTGCCACCACACCGGACCCAGCCACAAGTCTGGGCCTCCAGAGCTTATGACCAACCAGTTACAAATTGAGGTTTCCATGACCCCCTCCTCAGGTTTGATGAACTTGCTAGAGTAGCTCATAGAACTCAGGGAAATACTACAGGAGTTGCATTTACTGGTTTATTATAAAGAGTTGTTTTAAAGGATACAAATAAGCCACAGGTGAGGAGATACATAGAGTAAATGAGGTCTGGAAGGATCTCAAGCACAGGAGCTTCTGTCCCAGTGGAGTTGGGGTACACTATGCTTCTGGAACATGAGGGAATCTTTGTTCATCTTCCTGTGAGCCTTCGTGTGGTCAGCTGTACAGAAGCTCTCAGAATCCTATCCTGTTGGGTTTTCATGAAAACTTTCTTGCATAGGCATGATCAAAGCATGGACAGCCTTGTTAAAATGTGATTGCACAAAAAGGTGTGAGCTACTGCTAATATGTGGAGTAGGGAAGCCCAGCGAGACCTGTCTGTTCACTGTTTTTCTTGGTCTCTGATGCAGCAGTCCTTCCTTGGAGGCATGGAGCAGGATCCCTTCTGAATGGGGGTTTTATGATCCATTCAGACAAAGTGGATGGCCAGTTCCAAGACAGAAAGATGAGAGGAAAGATTGGGATATAGTCTTAGTTTCTATAGCCAGTCTTGGGGAAGAGAAATTCTAATTCCTATGGTCTGCTTTGGGGAGAAAAAGGAAGAGAGAGAAAGGGAGAGTATCTGAGGATTTCTTGAAAGGTTTACAGTACTCCAGCTTCATTTTTGTCATTTGGGAAGTAGCTACAGTTGTAATTAGCCAAGAACTGTGGACAAACCCTCCCCTCCACATACATTTATTGATCGATCAAGCATAACTCCTACTCTCTCTTTTTTAGGGCTCATTATCCTGGAACCCACTCAGTAAAGGAAGCAAAGTTGACTGGGAAGAAGCTTTGGTCTTCTGAAGATTTTAGTACTGTAAATGATGATGTTGGTGCAGGCTGCTGGGCCCGCATATTGAATCAGAATTACGTCAATGGATATATGACTTCGTAAGTTACTAAAAATCTTTGAGTTCTTTTATTATGAAAGTGTGAAAAAAATCACAAGAAGTAAAATAAAGTGTAATAGACTTCCTTATTCTTACAACTACATTCAGTGATTGTAACATTTTGCCTTACTTGTTTAGTCTATACTTAATTTATACCTGTCTTTGTTTCTATATTTGAATATAGTTCATTTTAAATAGAGCCAGGTTTATTGAAGTCTAATTTACTTGTATAGTAAAATTCATACAGTTCTATGATTTTGACAAGCTACTTATATTTTTAGTGAATAGTGATAAATTATGTCATGACACATAACCCTTAGATATTTTAGCATGTATCTCCAACACATAAGTGTGGTTTCCTGCATGATCACAGTGTCATTTTCATAGAGAAGAGCATTTGAAAATATTTCTCGTATCCCGAATACATTCATATTTTTCTAATGTCATTTATGATTTTTTGTTATTTATTTATTAAAAAAAGATTTAGTTATTTAAAAATTTGAATGACAGAGAAAGGAAGAGATCTTCCATCGTGTGGCTCATCCTCATATGGCTGCAGCAGCTGAGGCTGGGCCATTTTGAAACAAAAGCGCAGCACTCTAATTGGGTCTCCCATGTGGTGGCAGGGGCTCAAGCACTTGAGCTGTCATTTGCTGCATTCTCAGGCACATTAGCAAGGAGCTAGATGGGAAGCTCATTCATTTATTCATTTCTTTAGAAAGAAAGATGTAATTAAGCACTATGCATTTTATTTAGAAATTATGCCCTTCTTGTCTCTTTTAATCTGGAATAGTTTCCTTCATCCTCATTTTTCTAACATATTCAAAAGATTAGGCAAGTAATTTTGTGGATATCCACTTTCCAGTCAGCCTAGTTGGTTCTTCAAGGGATCTCTTACCTTGTGTGGCTGTTAGAAAACATAGATTCTTAAGGGAGAATGCTACTCTTTATTTCTAAAAAAAAGCTTTTTTCTTAAATGCTCTGAAAATACTGTGTGATTATATTTAAATTAGCTTTCTAAAACATTGATAAATTGAACAAACTCAAAACAATTTATCCACGTACCTTTGTGATTTCAGTGCTAGTTGCACATATATTACATCTGAACTTTTTCTTCTTGAAAGAAAAGATGGTTATGGTGGAAAGTTTGATTTTGAAAGTAATTTGTGTTCATGGCAGAGAATTTAATAACTAAAGATTAACTACAAAGGATGAAAAAAATCACTCATAATTTTATCATCCAGAAATGACTATACAAATTTTGGTGTATGTCCTATTTATGTTCATATTATATATTTTCAACACAAAATAGAGACCATACTATAGTATAAACTGTTTAGTAAGTTGCTTTCCATTAGCCATGACATTATGAACTTTCTCTCATATTTGTGTTTCTAGTTCATCATTTTTTTTTTATTAAACTTTTATTTAATGAATACAAATTTCCAAAGTACAGCTTATGGGTTACAATGGCTTCCCCCCTCCCATAACTTCCCTCCCACCTGCAACCCTCCCCTTTCCCGCTCCCTCTCCCCTTCCATTCACATCAAGATTCATTTTCAATTCTCTTTATATACAGAAGATCAGTTTAGTATATATTAGGTAAAGATTTCAACAGTTTGCCCCCATATAGCAACACAAAATGAAAAAAATACTGTTGGAGTACTAGTTATAGCATTAAATAACAGTGTACAGCACATTAAAGATAGAGATCCTACATAATATTTTTTTAAAAAAATTAATTATTTTTCTATGCCATTTCCAATTTAACACCAGGTTTTTTTGTTTTCTCATTTCCAATTCTCTTTATATACAGAAGATCGATTCAGTATATAATTAGTAAAGATCTCATCAGTTTGTACCCACACAGAGACACAAAGTGTAAAAATACTGTTTCAGTACTAGTTATAGCATCACTGCACATTAGACAACACATTAAGGACAGATCCCACATGGGATGTAAGTACACAGTGACTCCTGTTGCTGACTTAACAATTTGACACTCCTGTTCATGGCATCAGTAATCTCCTTAGGCTCTAGTCATGAGTTGCCAGGGCTATGGAAGCCTTTAGAGTTCGCTGATTTTGGACTTATTCCGATAGGGTCATAGTCAAAGTGGAAGTTCTCTCCTCCCTTCAGAGAAAGGTACCTCCTTCTTTGATGGCCCCGTTCTTTCCACTGGGATCTCACTAACAGAGATCTTTCATTTAGGTCGTCTTCTTTTTTTTCTTTTCCATGGTATCTTGGCTTTCCATGCCTACAGTACTCTCTTGGACTCTTCAGCCAGATTCGAATGCCTTAAGGGCTGATTCTGAGGCCCGAGTGTTGTTTAGGACATTTGCCATTCTATGAGTCTGCTGTGTATCCCGCTTCCCATGTTGGATCCTTCTCTCCCTTTTTGATTCTATCAATTAGTATTAGCAGACACTTGTCTTGTTTGTGTGATCCCTTTTACTCTTAGACCTATCAGAGCCATCAAATGTGAACTGAAATGGATCACTTGGACTAGTGAGATGGCATTGGTACATGCCACCTTGATGGGATTGTATTGGAATCCCTTGGCACATTTCTATCTTCACCATTTGGGGCAAGTCCGATTGAGCATGTCCACAATTGTACATCTCCTCCCTCTCTTTTTCCACTCTTAAATTTAACAGGGATCACTTTTCAGTTAAAATTTAAACACCTAAGAATAATTGTGTGTTAATTACAGAGTTCAACCACTAGAATACTATACAGCAGTAAGAAACAATGAAACCCGGTCATTTGCAACAAGATGGAGGAATCTGGAAAACATCATGCTGAGTGAATTAAGCCAGTCCCAAAGAGACAAATATAATTTGTTTTCCCTGATTGGTGACAACTGAGCACCAAAGGGGAAAACTGTTAAGTGAAATGGACACTATAAGAAACAATGACCTGATCAGCTCTTGTCCTGACTCTAGATGTACAATGTAATACTTTATCCTTTTTAGTATTTGTTGTTGTTGTTGTAGTTGTTGTTCTAGTACTAGTGGTTGAACTCTAGTTCATCATTTTTAATACCTATGTGTATTCTGTTATGTAAAGCAGTAAAGCAGGATTTTCCAAACTTGCCTTCTCTTAAAAGTATGTGAGACACTTGTTACATTGATTCCTTGGCAGGGACCCAGGCTTACTAAATCAGAATCTGCAGGAAAGGCTCCTGGGACGGTCTAGTCAGTGCCACGGGTGATTCTGATGCCACAGAAGTTTAGGAAATACTGTTGTAGAAAATGTGTTATATCTCATTGGCTTTTTCCATTTTCCTAGAAATGGAGGGTATTACTATTTTAATTAGTAACTTTGTATAAACTGAAATAATTAACTGTATATAAGTATCTTTCTATGCAGCTATAACTATTTCCTTGGAATGTAATGTTGGGAATGAGATACCTGGGTCAGAGGTATATAAATTTTTGAGGTGCATTGTACTTATTTTATTAAATGCCATCTGGAAAGTTTGTCTCAATTTATACTTCTGTCACTAGCCAGAGAGGATGCCAGGCATCTTCAAAACCATAAGCAAGATCATAAGAACTCTCAAAATGTTCACTGGAGAGTAAGGTTTATTTTGAAAATTGGGACTTTTACTAAGATTACTAGTTTTTTTTTAATGATGGATAAGGTCTTGATAAGAAAAATAAAATTTTATGAGTAAATTGTTTTTGTTTGTTTTTTTTTTAGCTGTTAGTGACTGAGCAGTATTAAGTAGAAAATTTCCCTTTTGCCCTTGGATTTTCTGAGAACCACTGAATCAGAATCTTAGGTTTTTGTACCTACTGTGAATTGTTAGGGCCTGGTCATCTGCAAGAATAGTTCAGAAGGACCCAGGAGCTGATGCAGTTAGTATTTGTTGATGAAGCAGAATAATGGCCCAGACCCTGTTCTGTAGTCTTCAGGTGCACTAGGACGTTTAGTCCTCGCCATAATCACGTGAGCAAGGTACGATCGTTAGCCTCATTTTACAGATGAGCAAACAGGTCCAGGGAGGTTGAGTGGTGGAACCATGATTTGAACCCAGTCAGTCTGACTCTTAAGGGTTTTCAGTTGTAAAACTTCGCAACAGTTCAGAATCAAGTTGATAGAAATTATGTCATAAATCTGGGGCATTAAGAAGGTTGACTGCCAAAAGGAAAGCAGGTATGGATGAAGTCTTTATTCATATTTGATTCAAATTTGTGATATATCTGGTACTTGTAATGCATGATTCATCTTCTGGATGTATTGTTGTTCAGTAAAAAAAATGTGTAAATCCCATGTACATTAAAAAGTTATGTGGTTCACCTGTAAAATATTTAGATATATACAACAGTGGATTTTTCAAAATAGGGTGAACTTAGGTAACTTACATTTTCTTGTCTTGAGTGGTCATTTTATAGTCATCTATATAAACTCATGTAACTGTGGTAAGTTCTTTTTATTGTAAGTTTTGTAGACATTTATATCTTTATCTCAAATTGTTTTGGTGTTTTTCTTTTACCTACAAATCTTTTAGAACAATAGCTTGGAATTTGGTAGCTAGTTACTATGACAATTTGCCATTTGAGCGATGTGGATTGATGACTGCCCAGGAGCCATGGAGTGGGCATTATATAGTGGAGTCTCCTATCTGGGTCTCAGGTATGGTTTAGATTCCATCTCTCTCTCTCAATTTATTTCTTTCTTTCTTTCTTTTTTTTTTTTTGAACAGGCAGATTTAGAGAGAGAGACAGAGAGAAAGATCTTCCTTTTTCCGTTGGTTCACCCCCCAAGCGGCCATTTAAGCTGGCACATTGCAGCCAGAGCATTGCACTGATCTGAAGTCAGGAGCCAGGTGCTTCCTCCTGGTCTCCCATGCATGCAGGTGCAGGGACCAAGCACTTGGGCCATCCTCCACTGCACTCCCGGGCCACAGCAGAGAGCTGGACTGGAAGAGGAGCAATGGAACAGAACCGGCACCCTGACCTGGACTAGAACCCGGGGTGCCAGCACCACAGGCGGAGGATTAGCCTAGTGAGCCGCGGCGCCGGCCCTCAATTTCTTTCTAAGAGAAAAAGCAGAAAACAGAGGACGTCATACAAATTGTGTGTGTGTGTATCTGTGTGAGTGTGTGTGCACACAGACTGTTTTGGGTAACTATACTGCTTTTTGTATTCTATTCTTGATTAAGACCAGACTGTTAGCCAAAGGTGTGGTGGGGAGGAAGAGAGACATAGGTAAAGGTGTTGAGATGGAGAGAGCAAGAAACAATACCAAAGTGTATGAAAACAAATTATATTAGTTAATAAAATGATACATTTGTAAAGATTCATTCTAATTTAGAGTACCTAAAAGTCTTAAAGTTAGTTTTGGAGAAATTTTAAAAATTATATGTTAATATAGCTTTTTGGTGCCGGCGCCATGGCTCACTAGGCTAATCATCCGCCTGCGGTGCTGGCATCCTGGGTTCTAGTCCCAGTTGGGGCCCCGGGTTCTGTCCCAGTTGCTCCTCTTCCATACCAGCTCTCTGCTGTGGCCCACGAGTGCAGTGGAGGATCCAAGTGCTTGGGCCCTGCACCCGCATGGGAGACCAGGAGGAAGCACCTGGCTCCTGGCTTCGGATCGGCGCAGTGCACCAGCCGTAGCAGCCATTTGAGGGGTGAACCAACAGAAGGAAGACCTTTTTGTCTGTCTCTCTCTAACTCTGCCTGTCAAAAAAAATATATTGCTTTTTGGTTTGAATAGTGTGCTAACAAAATCAAAGGTGGGTGATAAATCAGGCAATTAACATAAACCATTGAATCATTAAATTAATAAGTAAATATCAAAGTCAGGTGAACTATCATGGCTTTAGATTGTTCCATTAATCTCCTGGTTTGTGTTGTTAAAAAGTAATTTTCAGAAAAAGATAAAATTATAACTCATGTATACAAAAATGAGCACACACTGAAGAATGTTACTCATGTGATATGAAGGAGTCAGGTAGCTGTTAGAACAAGTTCAAAGGAAAAGTCAACACAGCACAAATTTTTGTGGAGTAAAGGAATATGAGATGAATTGCAAATAGGGACATGCTGCGTTTCTCAAAATAGTGAGGAAATCAATTAAATTCCCACCAGACAAGACATCATTTACATAGCTTAAAGAGAATGAACAGGGATATTGATCCATTTATTTCAATTGAGACAAAACTTTTTCTACTGTATTCTTCATTAGTCCCAAGGGAGGTTTAGGTTCATGTAGACAATGTATGGCGTGGTATCAGTTTCTCCTGAAGGGTCATAACCATCCTAATATTATAATTTCAATGAAATAAAAATCAGTTGAATAATATGGAAATTTTTTCTATAATTTGTTGGTTAAAAGTTTAAACATTTATGACCATTTTGCTTTAAAATCATGATCATAATCTTTTTAAAAAATCAGTTTCTTCAAAGGTAAGTTGCTTTCAGGAAAATTATGAATTCAGAGTAGACTTAATTTTAAACACATTTTGACAATTTTTTTTTTTTTAGTTTATGTGTCTCAGGGAGATTTGTAATCATATTAGTCATATAATCATGATATTATTCTAAACTCCTTATATTCTTAATCTAAAGTATTGAAAAATTCAATTGAACTTATAATGTCTTGCCTTAAATATTAAAGTTGTTGGCCCACGTTATCTAGATAAATTAACATGTCCTTCTGTTTTCTGAGTTTTGGGGGTGTGAGTGGACATGGGATATTAGTACATTTTCAAGATCAATTTTAGAGATGATGAATAAATGTACACAGGTACTTCCAAAAGTTCATAGAAAATGTAGACCTTTTGATTCCATTTTCCATGAACCTTTGGAAGTATTCTTTTTTTTTTTTTTTTTTTTTTGACAGGAAGAGTGGACAGTGAGAGAGAGAAAGAGAGAAAGGTCTTCCTTTTTGCCGTTGGTTCACCCTCCAATGGCCACCGTGGTAGCGCGCTGCGGCCGGCGCACTGCGCTGATCCAATGGCAGGAGCCAGGTGCTTCTCCTGGTCTCCCATGGGGTGCAGGGCCCAAGGACTTGGGCCATCCTCCACTGCACTCCCTGGCCACAGCAGCGAGCTGGCCTGGAAGAGGGGCAACCGGGACAGGATCGGTGCCCCGACCGGGACTAGAACCCGGTGTGCCGGCGCCGCAAGGCGGAGGATTAGCCTAGTGAGCCACGGCGCCGGCTGGAAGTATTCTTATATATGTTGTAGAAATGATTTGCTTGAAACTATACAACTTAGTTTTTGAAATGCATTATTAACTTTTTAGCTTCTTTTTTGCTGTTATATTAGGATGTGTTAAATAGTGATGAACAAAAGTTGGGAGAGAATACCTTTATTTTGCCCTTGGGAAAAAGACCAATCAATATTCTTAAACTGACAGGTTCATTTACTTTTATCAATCATTCAAAGAGTCTTCCTGTAACTACTATTTAAGTGGATTAATTATTTAAAAATTGAAACATGAGGTTGGCATATATTTTCTTCCTAAATAGAAAAGAGCTTGTAGGTTTAATCATACTCAAAAATTTTTAAAGAAACCCTATTATCAAAAATTTTTATCTTATTTGAATCTTCTGTGCTTTTGTTTAGCCCATACTACTCAGTTTACTCAACCAGGTTGGTATTATTTGAAGACAGTTGGCCATTTAGAGAAAGGAGGAAGTTATGTAGCTCTGACTGATGGCTTAGGTAACCTCACTATCATCATTGAAACTATGGTAAGTTTTTGTCCTTGTTATTGGATTAACTCACTTTTATTTAAATATAAATTCATAGGTACAGCTTTAGTAATATAGTGGTTCTTCTCCCCACATCCACCCTCCCACCCCCAAACCATCCCACCTCCTTCTCCCTCTCCCATCTATTCTTCATTCAGATTCATTTTTAATTATATATAGAAGATCAACTCTATACTAAGTAAAGTTTTCAACAGTTTGCACCTACACAGACACACAAAGTATAAAGTACTGTTTGAAGACTAGTTGTACTGTTAATTCTCATAATACAACACATTAAGGACAGAGGTCCTACCTACATGGGTAACAAGAGCACAGTGACTCCTGTTGTTGATTTAACAATTGAAACTTTTATTTATGACGTCAGTGATCACCCGAGACTCTTGTCTTATCATAAGCCACTAAGGCTATGGAAGCCTCTTGAGTCCACAAACTCTGACTTTATTTAGACAAGGCCATAATGAAAGTGGAAGTTCTCTCCTCCCTTCAGAGAAAGGTACCTTCTTCTTTGACAGTCCCTTCTTTCCACTGGGATCTCACTCCCAGAGATCTTTCATGTAGGTCATTTTTTGCCACAGTGTCTTCGTTTTCCATGCCTGAAATGCTCTTGTGGGCTTTTTAGCCAGATCCGAATGCCTTAAGGGCTGATTCTGAGCCAGAGTGCTATTTAGGACATTTATCATTCTATGAGTCTGATGTGTGGCCTGCTTCCCATGTTGGATCATTCTCTCCTTTTTTATTCTACCTACTGTTATTAGCAGATACTTGATCTTATTTATGTGATTCCCTTTGACGATTATTCCTATCTATATGATCAGTTACACACTTAAAATGATCACTTTAACTAGTAAGATGGCATTAGTACCACCCAGCTTAATGGGATTTGGAGTCCCATGGCAAGTTTTTAGCTTTACCCTTAGGGATAAGTCCATGGGAATGTGTGCTGAACTGTACATCTTCTCCCTCTTTTATTCCCACTCTTATTTTTCACAGGGATCAATTTTCAATAGGATTTAAATACCTATGAATAATTCTGTTTTAAGAGTTCAACCAATGGTATTAAGTAGAAAAAGAAAATAGTGGGGCTGGCGCCGTGGCTCACTTGGTTAATCCTCCGCCTGTGGCGCTGGCATCCCATATGGGTGCCGGGTTCTAGTCCCTGTTGCTCCTCTTCCAGTCCAGCTCTCTGCTGTGGCCCGGGAGTACAGTGGAGGATGGCCCAAGTGCTTGGGCCCTGCACCTGCATGGGAGACCAGGAGGAAGCACCTGGCTCCTGGCTTTGGATTGGTGTAGTTCCAGCTGTAGCGGCCATTTATGGAGTGAGCCAACTGAAGGAAGACCTTTCTCTCTCTCTCTCTCTCTCTCTCTCTCTCTCTCTCTCTCACTGTCTAACTGTCAAATAAATAAAAAAAAAAGAAAGAAAAAGAAAATAGTAAAAAAAAAAAGAGAAATAATAAACTGTTCCTCAACAGGACAAGGGCTGATCAAGTCTTTGTATCTCATAGTGTTAATTTCTCTTCTACAGGTTTTCTGTTAGGTACTCAGTTGTCACTGATCAGGGAGAACATATGATATTTGTCCTTTTGGGACTGGCTTATTTCACTAAGTATGATGTTTTCCAAATTCATCCATTTTGTTGCAAATGACTGAATTTCATTTTTTCTTTTACTGCTGTGTAGTATTCCATAGAGTACATATCCCATCATTTCTTTATCCAGTCTTCCATTGACGGGAATTTAGGTTGATTCTATGTCTTAGCTATTGTGCATTGAGCTACAATAAACATGGAGGTGCAGATAGCTCTTCTATTTGCCTATTTCATTTCCCTTGGGTAAATTCTAAGGAGTGGGATGTCTGGGTTGTATGGTAGGACTATATTCAGATTTCTGAGGTATCTCCAAACTGTATTCCATAGAGCTCACTTCTTTAGTTCTTGGAAAAACACATGATAGAAAATGGGACACCTTTTTTCCCCTTCACATACATATATAAACATACTGAGAAGTGCTAAGATGTTATACTTAAAATTGTGGCCTTGAGTCAGTACATCATAGCAGAATAACTGATTGGTTTGAAGAAAGTTATTAGCTCTCAAATTGAAGTTACCTGTTTATTAATATTTGTGGAAGAAGGTTACCTGTTTACTAATGTTTGTGGAAGAGCCCTTTAAGGTTTTCTCTTGCCCTGCCATGTAATCTAAAGGAGATAGAGGCTTTTTTCCTTTACCAACCTCAGGTGGTTACTTTTGAGCATCTTTGAGTCTATTGAGAGCAGATGTCCTGAAGTCCAAGTGACTGAAGGGCTGATGTGGGAAGGAAGAGGTCTGGCAGGGGTGGATAGGTAATGGAGGAGGTAGTAACTTGAAGAGGGACATATTAAGGATTCAAGGGAACCAAATGGAAATATCAAAGGAATCAAGTAGGGGAAGAAACACGTCTTAGAAGTGCCAGACTGTAGAGATCATAAAGAGGCCAATGATAGTCTAACAAAAATGAAGTAGACAGAGCTGGTGGAGCATATAAAATAGGGATATAAAAAAAAGTTTCAGTAATACTGAGATGTTTGTATGAGAGAAGCAGGCCATTAAAATATATATAATTGGAGCATATACTCCAAAAAGTTCATGGAAAAAGGAATTAAAAGATAAATTAATTTTGGGACAAAATTTTGAATCCATGTGTAATTTTTAAAAATATTAATTAATTTATTTGAAAGGAAGATTTACAGAGAGATAGAGATCTTCCATCTGCTGGTTCACTCCCCAAATAGCCAGAAGAGCTGGGGCTTGGTCAAGCTGAAGCCAGGAATCTGGAACTCTATCTGGGAGGATGGCAGGGGCCCAAGCACTTGAGCCATCTGCTGCTGCCTTCCCAGGCACATTAGCGGAGAACTAGGTTGGAAGTGGAGCAGCCAAGACTTGAACCAACACTCATATGAGATGCTGGCAATGTATGCATTAGTTCAACTGGCTGCACCATAATACCAGCTCCAAGCTTTTTTCATAATACACATTTCCCATGAACTTTCTGAAGGACCCATTTTGTATAAGAAACCATTGCCTCATCAAAAGTCATGGAGATTTACACCTATGTTTTCTAGGAGTTTATAGTTTTACATCTTACATTTGGGTCTTTGTTCAATTTTATTTCTTAATGTGAGGTTATGTAGGTGTCCAACTTCATTCATTTGTACATGGGTATCCAGTTTTCACTTAAAATCCCTTTTGTTTATTGCTGGACTTTTTGTTGTTGGAGATTTTTGTGTCTATATCCATAAGAAATATTGTTCTGTGGTTTTCTTGTGATTTCTTTGCCTAGTTTTGCTATCATGGTAATATTGATCTCATAGAATAATTTGGGAAATTTTCTTTGAAGAATGTGTGAAGGATTAATTCTTTCAGTCTTTGGTTGAATTCCTCTGTGAAGCTATGTGATCCTGAGTTTCCCTTCAGGAAAGTTTTGGTTTACTGATTTAAGGTCTATGCATTATAGGTCTATTCATATTTCATAGTACTTCTTCAGTAGATTGGTAGTTTGGAATTTCCTACAAATTTATCTTTTTTATCTATCATTCCTAATTTATCTGCATATAATTGTTCATAGCATTCTCTTTTTTATTTACATTAGGTTGGTAGAAAATGTTCCTATTTCATTCCTACTTTTAGTAATCTGAGTCTTCTTTCTTTTTTCTTGCTTAGATAACCACAGGGATTGTTTCAAACTTTTGTTTTTGTTATTTTTTTCTATTTTCCATTCTAGTGTTTATTGTTTCTTTTCTTCTCTTTACTTTGGGTTTAGTTTGCTTTTTAGAGAATTTTTTAGGTTTTTTTTTTTTTTTAAACATTATTTATTTATTTATTTATTTATTTGAAAGGCAGAGTTACAGACAGGCAGAGGGAGAGAGAGAGAGACTGACAGACAGACAGAGACAGACGGGGACAGGTCTTTCATCTGCTGGTTCACTCCCCAAATGGCTGCAATGGCCAGAGCTGAGCCAATCTGAAGCCAGGAGCCAGGAGCTTCTTCTTGGTCTCCCATGCAGGTACAGGGGCCCAAGCACTTGGGCCATCTTCTATGGCTTTCCCAGGCCATAGCAGAGAGTTGGATCAGAAGTGGAGCAGCTAGGACTTGAACTGGTGCCTATATGGGATGCTGGCACTGCAGGAGGTGGCTTTACCTGCTGTGCCACAGCCCTGGCCCCTCTTTTTCATTTTAATGTCTGTTTAGTCTGCCAGTGTTTGAGCCATTACCACTTTCTTGTGTTTCCTATTAGTAGGATATTTGTTTTGACTCTTTTTGCTTTCAGTTTATTTGTATTTTTGAATCTAAAGTGTATCACCTTTCAACAGCAAAAAGTTGGATATTGGCCTTGTATTTAGTTTGAATTTGTGAATGGTTTAATCTAATCACACTTAATATAATATTAATATAGCTTGATTCACATCTATGACCTTTTTTCTTTATGTGTCATGCTTTTTTCTTCCAACTTTACCGTTCTTTTTGCATAAGAAAATGTAAAATGTAGCATTTTAATTCCTTTAACAATTTTTTTCACTATATTTTTGTGAGTTATTTCTTAACTGGTGGTTTTGAAGCTTACCATACATGTCTCAACCTATCAAAATCACTTCAGAGTTAAACTAACTGGATTCCAGTGAGATATAGAAACAGTATCATATTACACTATTCTCTTACCCCTTTTTTATTCTATTATTGTCGTATACATCACACCTCTATCTTATAAATCTAACATTGTTATAATTATTGCTCTGCATATAAATTTATATTCTTTTAGAAAGCTGAGAGAAGAAAAAACAACTATTTATAGCATTTATTCTTTTAATCTTATTTACCATTTTTTTGTTCTTTTCATTTTCTATGGATTTTAATTGTCATCTTGTGTCATTTCTTTATTTTAAATACAACTTTTCTTCTACCTGGCTTTTTTTTTTTTTTTTTTTTTTTTTTTTTTTTTTTTTTTTTTTTTTACAGGCCGAGTGGACAGTGAGAGAGACAGAGAGAAAGGTCTTCCTTTTCCTTTGCCGTTGGTTCACCCTCCAATGGCCGCCACGGCTGGTGCGCTGCAGCCAGCGCACCGCGCTGTTCCAAAGGCAGGAGCCGGGTGCTTATCCTGGTCTCCCATGGGGTGCAGGGCCCAAGAACTTGGGCCATCCTCCACTGCCTTCCCGGGTCATTGCAGAGAGCTGGCCTGGAAGAGGGGCAGCCGGGACAGAATCCGGCGCCCCAACCGGGACTAGAACCTGGTGTGCCGGCGCCGCTAGGCAGAGGATTAGCCTGTTGAGCCACGGCGCCGGCCTCTACCTGGCTTTTTTGTGCTGTTATTGATTGTATTGTATCTTTGTTTATTGTAAGTCCGAAACACAATTATGTACATGTTGTCTCTTAAAATACTTTTAAAATCAGTTATGAGAAAAAAAGGAGTATGTGTTTTTTACTGTCTTTTATGATTACATGGTTAACATTGCCAGTAATTTTTGTGTGGATATGAATTACTGTCTGGGATCATGTGCTTTTAACTTTGGGTACTTTTTTTAGTATTTTATGAAAGCTTCTTCTGCTATCAACAAATTCAACTTTTTTTTATTTGAGAATATCCTCATTTTGCCTTTGTATTTTGAAAGGTAGTTTAATGAATATAGGATTCTTGGTTGACAGTCTTTCTTCTGTTAGCACTTTAAACATGTTGTCCTCCCTTGTTTTGGGTGATAAATCAACTCTAAATATTATTAATATGTCTTTGTAAGAGATGAAGTCATTTTTTTCTCTTGCTGCTTTCAAGATTTTTTTTTTCTTTTCTTTGATTTTCAGCATTTTCACTATGATATGGCAATGTGCTGATCTCTTTGCCTTAACTTTTGGAGTTTTTTTGAGTTTCGTGACTTTATAGATTTTTTTTTCATGAAATCTACGGAATTTCTACCTGTTATTTCTTTGAGTATCTTTATTTTTCATTTGACCCATGGACTATTTAAAAACTTGTAGTGGGGGTGGGAGGTGGGTATGGGGGGAAGAACCACTATATTCCTAAAGCTGTACCTATGAAATTTGTATTTATTAAATAAAAGCTTAAAAAATTTAAAAAGAATTAAAAATGAAAACTTTTTACCAGTTTTTGGAAATTTCCAGAGGTTCTTTCATTACTTGTTTTTTATTTAATTCTATGTGGTCTGTCAGGGTTGTATGATTAAATCTTTTGAATTTATTAACACTTCTTTTATGGATAAGAATATGGTGTACCTTGTGTACTTGAAAAGAGCGTATTTTCTGTTGAGACTGGACAGAATGATCTGTAAATGTCAGTCAAAGCAAGTTGCTTGTTAGTATTGTTCAAGTCTCCTACGTGTCCATGCTGACTTTCTGTCTAATTATGCTATTGTTCTGGCATAGGCTCCCAGCTGTATTTATTTCAGGTTCTCAGTTCCCCATGAGGTAAGAATTCAAAGCAGAGACATAGATAAAGTGAAAGCATGGGAGCAGGATTTATTTAAAGAGAGAGAGATGGGGAAAGTAGACATTCATATGTGAATGTGGGCAGCCCCAAGAGGAGAGACATGCCATGAGGACGATCTGCACATGCGGAGAGAAATGCTCCCCTCCACCATTTAGTTGCCCCCTTTATTGGGTAGGAGATGATATCTTAATCGAACATACAAATTGGGTGGAGTTTGGGCAGGACTCGCTACTCATGATCTCTGGGAAAGTTTTCATGGTATCTCCAGGTACAGCTTAGTGTATGTAGGCTCATCATGGCATCTTCTTCACGATGGAAGAGACTCAGGTGCATCATAGGAAGGTGTGTGTGTGTGGCAAATTTGGCATGCAAGGGGATAGAGTTAAGAATGCAGGGCTACAAGACACAGAGACTGCTGGAAACCCCCCAGCTCTTTTGTTTCTGACTCCCTGCCTATCAGTTATTCAAAGTGGAATAGTAAATGTCTAATTATGATTACATGTTTTTTATTGTCTACAAAGCCTAGTATAGGGTACAGAACCTTGTACTATAAATGCTCTGTGATTGTTGAACTCTCTAAAATAGGGATTTTGTCTCATATTTCTTTTGATCCCAGTTCATAGTAGTAACTATGAATATGAGAACTATTTGTTATACATTTTTAGCTAACCTTATTGAGTATGTATTTGAAAGTTATACTCATATTTAGATGTGATGCTTTTGCATTTTATTTGATAGATTTTACTTGGAAAATAATTATAATAAAAAGAGTAATCTGTGTGTACCATAAATGTTATCTGGAATTTAGGTATGAATTCAAAGCTTAATTCAGTTAAAATGCTATTGTTGACTAGGCACACACAAAACACATTCAATAAAAGTTATGTTTAACAAAAAGCTTCTAAAATTCAAAACAATCCTGTATTTGTTATATTACATATTCCATTTCTATTAGTATTCAAAATTTTTATTTATTTATTTATTATTTGAAAGAGGGAGAGACAGAGACAGAGAGATGAAAGGGACATATTCCAACCACTGGTTTATTCCCTAAATGCCTGCAATAGCTGGGGCTGGACCAGGCTGAAACCAGAAACTAGGAACTCACTCCAGGTCTCCCATGTGAGTGACAGGGGCTCAAGTACTTGAGCCATCATCTGCTGTCTCCCAGGATGTACATAGTGGGAAAACTTGATTGGAAATGGGGAGTAGCCAGGACTGGAACCCAGACACTCCTGTATGAGATGTGGGTGTCCCAAGTATAACTTAATCATTTTGCCACACATCTGCCCCCACTTCTATTAATCTTAGGGCATTAACTATTTAATTTTTACCCCCATGAAACCAGCATGTACATCATTTGGATAACTTAGGTAATTTTTTGTCTCCTCAGAGTCATAAACAATCTGAATGTATACGACCAATTCTTCCTTATTTCAACGTGTCCAAGCAATTTGCTACTTTTTTTCTTAAGGGATCTTTTGTAAGTAAACATATCTGACTTTCATTGTGCTTTGATTTGAGAACTTATGTACCCTATTGAAGGCTAGCCATTCTTAAGTGAAGTCTTATGTTATGAAATATTAGCAGTCTGCATATGAATGGACAAACGCCCTGTTGTTTTCCATTTCTTGATTGTTTTAATCAAACAGGTCAGAAGCCAGTAGGAGGCAATGCTCTCTGGGCTTTGAGGAACACTTGGGGCTTCTAACAAAGTCATTATTGATGGGCAACCCTCCACTGTGTGGTGAAGGAACTTCCAAGTATTGATCTTTTCAGTTCTCTACACCAAAAAACAAAACAAAACAAAAGGCACCGGTTTCTTGCTATTTCTACCTGTTATTAGATTTGAATTGAGAAAACACAATGCCTTTCCTGGCTACTGATGGTGAAAGAATTATTTTTAATACCAGAAAAATTTTGAGAAACGTTTTCAACAGATGCAATAATGAGTTTTAGTGCAAATGCACTAAAATATTTTTTAACATTTGCCAAGATTCTTTGCTGTTTATTTGAAAAAAATAAAGTATGTTACCATTTAAACTTTGAGGTGGATCTTTTGCTAAGTAGAAATGGAGTGCATATTGCAATTAGTGTATTCTTACTGATCCTGATTTTAGAAATCCTCAGAGAGGGTCCTATGAATCACTCAACCTTGTTTTTTTGTGTGTGTTTTCTCCCCAGAGTGAAATACCAGAGCTACAGGTGTGGTATACTAAACTTGGAAAATCATCTGAGAGATATCTTTTCAAACAACTGGATTCACTATGGGTAGTTTTAAAATAAGTTCCCATATTGCAACAGTAAAACTCCATCTAAGTCTCCTATGTGGGTGTCAGGGACTCAAGTGCTTAAGCCATTATCTGCTGCTTCCCCGGCACATTAACAGGGAGCTAGGTTGAAAGTGGAGCAGGTAGGACTTGAACTGGCACTCCAATAAGGGATGTGGGAATCTCAAGTGGTGGCTTTACCTGCTTGTGCCATAACACCTGCCTCAAAAATTTTAACATTGGAATTTACAGTTGAAGCGTAATAAAGTTATCCCCAACTGTGTGCTTCTTTTTCTTTTTTCTTTTATAGAATTTCTTTTGAAGGCAGAACAGAAGTTTTTAGGAGTGTTTTTCTCTGAGTTCTAGCTTATCTTGGTGCATGATATTGCCATCATTTGGCTGTCCCAGTCAGAGATTCAAGCTTCATTCCAGACTCTGTATTCCTCACACATCCTCTGTATCACATTGATGATGGGGTACAGAAGATGATTCTGTCATCCACGAATTTCTCTTACTCATTCCTCAGTCTTCATCCCCACTCCTACTGCCTATCTCAGTTTCTCTTTGTTGCTCTCCTGGGTTCCAGAAACTTCCTCCTGTTTTCCCAACCTTCCACCTAACTCTCACCAGGCTGCCTACCACACTGGTACCAGAGCAGTGTGTCCGAAATGCAGAACTGGATTTTGTCAGTACCTTGCTCAGGGTGCCTCGGTGGACTGCTTTCCTTCCTAGGCCCATGCCCCACTAACCTGGCCTCTCCTCACGGATTGAACTTCTTGCATTTTTCAAAGCATGGCAGGCCTGCTTGCTTAACTCTGTGACTTTGCACATGCCCTGTCCTCCCCTAGAATGGCTTCTGGTACCTTTTTCTCTTTCAAAATTCAGCTTAGGCATCATTGCCTCTGAGGCTGTCCCCACCCTCTTAGTGCATAACCATCTAGGATTATGTGCCTGTCTAATTAAACACTTTTTTCTCCATCAGATGCCTTGAGGATTGGGCTCTGCCTTTTTTGGTTTTATAACTCTTGTGTCTACAGCAGAGCTTAGCACATGGTGGTTTCTCAGGAAAGGTTTCTGAGAACGAATTGGCTTAAGCAAGCACATTATTCCACCTAATTGATACAAATATGCCATTTTTCTTATAATAATTAATGTTCTTATAATCAGCTTCTATATATTAAGTTCTAAAAAAAGAAGTCTCTACTTTTTGTATAACAAGTTGTTAGCACTGATATAATGAGATTAACTTTTCCCACTAGAAAGAAGAGTATCATTTGTGGTTATTCCTGAGCCAGAATACAGTATTAGATATTTCATAGATCCAACCATTAATTTGTTATTAAAGCAAAGATATGATTAAAAAAAACCTTTAATTCAAAGAAGAAAATAAGATCTCAGTTTTTTATGTAATGGGCATAAATCTAATGCCTATTGTAATTCTGAAAGGCATTTTAGTGTTTTCAGAGGTTTACATTTAGCATAAAACAACTATGACATGGGAGTGTTTCCTGTTGGTCACACACTGAGCTCAACAGTATCTGGTTTATAACCAGTATATGGTTTAATCCTCACAACAGTCCTGTGAGGTGGTAGATGAAGAGATTGTGATTTACATAAATTAAGTTGCTAAATCATAAGTTTGACATAAACTTAACTTGTTCATTGGACTATGTATTGAATGTATAATGAGCAGAATTTTTCTTTCTCAATTGTAAAACATTTTATGTGTTTAATACCTGAGTAAACAATGAAATTTTAGGATTTTTGTACCTTACTAAAATCCCAAAGCAGGAATAAGCAGGTTTCTTATTTGTATGTATTGATATACATAGGTTTTAAAGAGCTAGTGGTTAAGGGGGAAAATAGGCTCATAGAAATAGTTTTGGGCATCTAGTTATTTTTCCCTCCATGAAGTGAAATTCTTTAGAAATCCTTTCTATAAAATATAGTTTTGTAAAGTCTTCACTCAAGACAAAAAGAGTCTAAGGGCCTTATTATTGGTCAGTGCCTTTTGCAAGTGTTTAAGAAGTTCTAAGAGAAATGAGCTATTTTGTTGAAATGAGCCCTAGCACCTGGCCCTAAATGTAGTGGTGTTGTCTTTTTCAGCTCCTTGACAGTGATGGCAAATTCACACTGGAACTTCAAGAGGATGAGCTGTTCACACTCACCACTCTCACCACAGGTCACAAAGGCAGCTACCCACTGCCTCCAAAATCCCAGCCCTTCCCATGCACCTACACGGATGATTTCGATGATGGTAAGTATTTTTCACTTAAAACATAATGTGATCTCTATTTTTAGCTGTCGTAGGTTGATTGCTACCTATCAAATTAAATGTGTGATGGAGTGGTTGTTAAAAAGCACATTCGTTTAGCTCTCAGATCTCTAGGTATAGGTAAATCTCAACTTGAAGACCCTGTATTTTTAGTGCCAGGAAAAATGTAGAGATCATTGTCAGAATGAAGTTCTAATTCTAACTTGGTAAAACTTTGTGACTTTGCTATTTCCTGGTAGCCATTCTTGGCATCTTCCTTTTGTTTGGAGGTTAAAGCTCATTCGTTTCTGGCATTCCATGGTGCTGGTGAAGCAGATACTTAGGGGAACTTCTGCTCTCCTCAGATAACACAGCTCATTATGTAGCCTCTAGCTGTACAGGGGAGTTTACATGAGTACTAGAGCTCTCCTGGTGTTACAGGGAGATCTGCCCTAAAACTATTAGAAAAGCTTTGGATTATGGGTAATTTGGGAAAACTGGAAAAAAATTAGAAGATGTGTTCTATTCATTTTTTTTAAAAGATTTATTTATTTATTGGAAAAGCAGAGTTACAGAGAGGCAGAGGCAGAGAGCGAGAGCGAGAGAGAGAGAGAGAGAGAAAGTCTTCAATACACTGGTTCACTCCCTAAATGGCCACTATGGCTGGAGCTAGGCTGATCTGAAGCCAGGATTCAGGAGCTACTTCTGGGTTTCCCATGTGGGTGCAGTCTCCTACTGCTTTTCCAGGCCATAGTAGAGAGCTGGATTGGAAGAGAAGCAGCTGGGACTTGAATGGGCACCCACCCTAACCCTAACCCTAACCCTAACCCTAACCCTAACCCTAACCTAATCCTAATCCTAACCCACACCTTTACCACTATGCCTTCATGCTGACCCCTATATGTTCTATTCTTAGGTCATTCAGCTAGCAACAAAATTTGTTGACAGTAGGTGTTGTGTAGGCTTGTGGATCTTGCAGACAGATGGATGGCTCCATTATCTGTTCCTAAAACCAGTAATTGTGGAAAAGTGAAAAGGTGGGAACTGGCTTCACTAGAGAGTGTCTTGAACCTCTTGTTGGCTGCATGGATGTTTGTTCCTTCAGAAATGGAGACTGCCACCATTGGAGGTGGCTGGAATAGAGGTTCTTGTCTTCCAGTAAGAAAAGAATTTCAGATGTGAGGCAGAGAGTAGTGATAAGCAAGGTAGCAAAGTTAATGAGTTAGTGCACCCATCAGAACAGATGGGTACCTCTCCAGACAAATCTGAGGGAGGGTATTCAGTCATCCAGACTGGGTAAGCCAATTTACAGTCTTTAATAGGGAGAATAGACCTGTCAGGCCAGGTGGGCATCTCAGCAAAGAACTAAGACCCTGGTTTGCATTCAGGCTGGGGTTTATTAAGGGAATGGGATCCAGTTCTTCCTGCTGTTTTTCCTGCTCCCTCCAGCCCCCACTTTTCCAGGACAAAGGGTTTCTTGGGTTTGAAATTGGTGAAATTCCTCCTGAGGTTTTATTACCCAATGCTATTAGACTGGATAACCTGCTTGGCACTGGGCAAAGAGCATTTCTAGGGGAGTTTTTCTTGAGTGGTGGAGATGTTGGGAATACCTATAAAGTTATTGGGATATGAGCAGGATTTGTAGTTTAAAATACTGGGCTGCTTCCAAGGTATGCTTCTGAGGCTGATACATTCTTTTCTGCAAGTGCTTTTCTTTTCTTAGGCCCCCTTAACACACAAAGGCTTATTTCTGTCTTCTTACCTAGCACCACCACCCCTTCCAGTTATTGCCGTAGGGTCCCAACTCATTTCCTGGGAAATGTTCTTCTAGTTGACTGGAGTATAAGGCCCCTTGGGATGTATACTGGAGTCTTCTCAACTGTTTGGGCAACATAGACAACAGTGAGCCTCAGGGGAACTTGATGGTTTGTTTTCCTCAAACTCTTTGAAATGATCTCTTAGATGAGTCCATTAATTTTGCTCCACACAAATGTCTCAGAAATCCGTGGCTTAATTGGCAAAGTTAACAGGACAGCTTCAGTGGATGAAGTGTCTGTGTGGGATATGGTGCAGCTAACAACATGGGAGACTTCTGCTGACATGAGAACATTCTTCTGTGACCTGAAGACTGAGGCAGTTCTCAACCTTCAAATCTAAAATGCCATACTTTTATTGGCCATAAAATGAAGCTAAAAACTAAAGTTAAAAACTATAAGCCAGGCTTTGGAACATCATAATGGAGTTCTTAATGTCTCAAATGAGGTAATGAATATGAACACACTTGGAAAAGCATGAAGTGGAAATAGCTGTAAGAAATTATGACTAAAATTGTCCTTTGATAGACTTCATTATTGTAAGACTATAATTTAATTTAATAAAATTGGAAGAGGATTGATAGCTTAGGCCCCAAACTGGTTTGGCACATTTTAGAAGTAGAAGATGATTTATAAATTCTGTACTTGATAAGGTGCCTTTTCCAGTGTTCTCTGAGTTGATGATTATGACCACTAATTTGGATCCTTTTTTGACAAATACTTATATTAGAAATAACAAAATCATTCACTTTTCTAGGTGCTAACTTATGTACACATGTTCTGTACATTTTCTCATTCAATTCTCTTGATCTCTTGCCAACCTGGAAATGAGGAAACTTAAGGTGCATGGTAGTTAAATAACTTTCCCAGGGTGACAGACTGAGCTAGAATTTAAATCTAGCTTTGACCTATCCCAATACTAATGATCTAATGCATGTAATAAATATTACACAGGATCTGTATCTCAAACCCATCAGCTTGATATTTAATAGTGACAATATTAAAAAGTCATTATCTCTTTATTAAAGACTTAAACCCTGAACTTTGGTTATAAGTAATATTTACTTATTTTAAAATGTTCCAAGGGTGTATTGAATATCTCATAAAATGTCAGAGGGGAAAGATTCTAAAAGGATTTGATACTAAACAGAGGACTCATTGTGTTCCAAACAGATTATCCATATTTTAGTGAAGCTCCAAATTTCGCCGATCAGACTGGTGTATTTGAATACTATACCAATATTGAAGATTCTGGAGAGCATCGCTTCACACTACGCCAGGTTCTCAATCAACGACCCATTACTTGGGCTGCTGATGCATCCAACACCATCAGTATCATAGGCGATTACAGATGGTATGTAAGATTGATATCTTCGGTGTGGATTTGGCTGAGATAATTTGTAATGTTGTTGAGTCCTTCTGAAGCAGAGATTTCAATGGTTCTCCTTGTTCAAGACCGCAGGTGTGTAGTAATTGTTGAATATTGTGGTGGCCACAAATCAGGAAATTGTTTTGCTGCCCCTGGAGATATGAAAGGAAAAGCTAACTCAAACCCAGATTCTGATCCTCCTACTGTATGCTCACAACACAGATCACTTCTGTGATCGCAAAAGCTATGGGGATTTCTCCCCTCCAGCAAGCAAGCCATCAGTTCTGCAGTGGATCCTAGCTGGGTGCCCTCTAATTCAGTTCGGCTTTGACACTGTTTACCTGGAGATAGTGTTCCACAGGTTTAGGGCTCAGTCTCCCTGTTTTAGATGCTATTCTCAAACCCTTGGTGGTTTTATCTGTGATTCCTATCTCCCCATCTTGGGTTCCACAGCTCCTCCTTGGATTCCATTAATTTGCTTGAAAAGTTCCCAGAACTTGGGGAAATGCTTACACATTTACTGGTTTATTACAAAAGATATTTCAAAGGGTACAGTTGTAGAGATTTATAGGGTCAGGTATAGGAAAAGGGGCACCACATCTCTAGAAGTTCTTGGGACTCTTTAGGAGTTTTGTGGAGACTTCACTGCCTAGGCATGATGGCTAATGGACTGGGTAGGGAAACTTAGGCTGGTGTGTTCAGCTTCTTCAGTTGTCCTTCCTCCAGGGTGTGGAGCAAGTCTCCTCTGGAATAAGCAGGCACTTAGGAGCTACTCATTGCATTTCCATGGCTTGCCTTGGGGAGAGAGTTGTGAGCCAGCAACTATGGGCAGGTACCAATATATTGTATATATAGCATTGTTTCCTCAGATTTTTCAAATTAAATACTCATTATTGCAGGAGAAGTTTGATTTTAATATAAAAATTGAGGACTTTTGGAGTCAATTGTAATATTTACTTATAAATAGACTGATTTGCATGTTTTTGCTTTCTGATTTATTGGATGGTTAATTTCTTGATTTATGGTTGCCATCTGCTGGATCAATAATAGAATTACACTGTCTTAGCTTTTGCAGAAAATGTTTACCTCTTGACAGTAGATGGCAATAGTAAAAACTTAATCAGCTTTAGTTAGCTTGTGACTTCAACCCCCCCTTTTTTAAAAGATCTCTTCTCTTCTCTTCTCTTCTCTTCTCTTCTCTTCTCTTCTCTTCTCTTCTCTTCTCTTCTCTTCTCTTCTCTTTCTTAGATCCATTTATTTACTCGAAAGGCAGAGTTACAGAGAGGCAGAGGCAGAGAGAGAGAGAGAGAGGTCCTCCATCCACTGGCCCACTCCCCAATAGCAGAGAGCTGGATCAGAAGTGGAACAGCCGGGACTCCAATTGGTGCGCAGGCAGCGGCTTTACCCACTAAGCCACAGCGCTGGCCCCTGCTCCACTTCTGATCCAGCTCCTTGCTAATGTGCCTGGGAGAGCAATGAAAGATGACTCAGGTTCCTGGGCTTCTGCCACCCATGTGGGAGGCCTGGAAGAAGCTCCTGACTCCTGACTTCTGCCTGGCCCAGCCCTGACAGTTGCAGCCAGTTGGGGAGTAAACCAGCAGATGGAAGATTCTCTCTCTCTCTCAACTCTGCCTTTCAAATGAATAAATAAATATTTAAAAAAAGCCCAGCTCTTAATAGATAATTAAAGGTCCATCTTTCTGATTATGTACTGTTGTAGGTGCTTCCTTTTTCAGATTTTTCTTTATGTACTAAAATTGCATTGTGTAAAATTCACTGATCAAAAGAAATTCAGAAATGTAAAAGCCACATAATTCTAGATTCAATCTCCCCACACTTACAAAATAGATTTCTTGACTTTCTTAGCCTTATTTTAGATAAATCACTTGATTTATTACTTGATGGTCTACAGGCTTTCTTATCACTTACAGTTAAATATTGAGTAGGAAGTAATTTATTTTCAGGGATCATGTTGGTTCAGGGTGGTTGTGTCATGCCAGAAGTTGAGTTGTATCTGGTAGCATTTTAAAAGTGCAACCTTGAGGAGAGTTCCTTGTAGAAGCTCTAGTAGTTCCTGGTTGGCTGAATCTTTTCCCTTTTTTGATAGACAGTTTCATGGATCAAGGAGCCTAGAACCAGGGTTTTATTGCCTGTGCATGGGGAGACCTGCTCTGTAGAGGAAAACAGTTCTCAATGAGAATTTGCTAGGCAAGCAAACTCGAGGAGACTCAGACCTGCTGAATCAGATATAGTAATTGAAGTTCTCCCTTAGGGCACTAGCACTGCCTGCATTGCTTCTCTTTGCTGATGGAAATGTGAATAAACCTGTTTAGAATTCTGTGGAAACTTTTATTTTTTATGTGTTCCTAGAAAAAACTGGCATCTTTCATTCAAGACAGGGGTGAGGAGCAGAAGTTGTTTTATTATTGAGAGACAAGATATAGGTTCTTAAGAAACTTCAAAACTGAATATTATTGTCTAATAGCTCATTAAAGAAAGCAACAAAATGACTCCATTTAAATCATGTAAAACTTAAAACTATCATCAATGAATATTTTTGAGATTTATTTATTTGAAAGTCAGAGTTACACAGAGAGGGAGGAGAGGCAGAGAGGCAGAGAGAGAGAGAGAGAGAGAGAGAGAGAGAGAGGTCTTCCATCTGATGGTTCACTCCCCAATTGGCTGTAACGGCCGGAGTTGCGCCGATCCGAAGCGAGGAACCAGGAGCCAGGAGCTTCCTCTAGGTCTCCCACGTGGGAGCAGGTGCCCTAGGACTTGGGCCATCTTCTACTGCTTTCCCAGGCCATAGCAGAGAGCTGGATTGGAAGTGGGGCAGCCAGGTCTCGAACTGGCACCCATATGGGATGCCGGTGCTTCAGGCCAGGGAGTTAACCCACTGGGCCATAGTGCCAGCCCCATCGATGCATATTTTTGAAGCCCACTCCCATTGCAAGTTCAGACTTAGCAAATCATATGCTCACCTCAATCAGAAGTTTGGAAGCATTTGCTGAGAAATGATATATTTGCACTACATTAAGAGTGTCAAAATTTAAGAATTCTAATCACCTGTTTCATTCTGTAGGAGCAATATGACTATAAGGTGTGATGTTTACATAGAGACTCCTGAGGTGGGGGGTGTGTTCATCGCAGGAAGAGTAAATAAAGGTGGTGTTTTGATTAGAAGCGCCCAAGGAATTTTCTTCTGGATTTTTGCAAATGGATCTTACAGAGTCACAGGTGATCTAGGTGAGTAATATCTCTCATAGCACTTTTAAAAATTATTTATTTATTTGAGAGGCAGAGTTACAGAGAAAGAGGGAGAGACAGAGATCTTCCATCTCCTGATTCACTCCCCAAATGGCCACAAAAGCTGGGGTTGGACCAGGTTGAAGGCAGGACCCAAGAACTCTGTTTGGATTTCCCACATAGGTGGCAGGGAACCAAGGACTTGAGGCATCTTTTGCTGCTTTCCCAGGCGCATCAACAGGGAGCTGGATCACAAGTGGAGCAGCAGGGGCTCAAACTGGCACTCTGCTATGAGATGCCAGAGTTGCAAATGGCAGCTTAACCTGTTGCGCCACATTGCTGGCTCTGGTATGTGACTTTTTATGTAATATTTTGTTTTGAGCACCTGCTTCTTATTTGTGGGCATGATAAGAACACTCTACTTCAAGGTGTTGGGACATTTTATTGTGAAGATATTCAGCATATGCATCCAAATACCAAATAATGCACAGTATAGAGTTACTTAATTAGAATAGATATAGGCAGTTCAGTTAAAGAGAAGTAATTGTAGAAAGCTTTTTGGGGGATTGAAGAAGTGAGCTGGGCTGTGTGTGTAGTCATATGAACTGGGATTAGGTGGTGGTGGGAGGGAGAGGGTATCCAAGAAGCATCGTAAACAAAAACAAGACCATAAAATTGTTGCCACTGTGCTTAGGAAAATAGTAGGGAAGGGATTGATCTACTTAAAATGAAGAAATCCTGTTTTCTTATTTGTACTTGAACACACCTCTACTTTTCTCATTTATATGGTACTTTTCTCATTTATACAGGTTTTTTTTTTTAATGCACAATAGGTATTTAGAAAGTGCCAAAATTGGGGCCAGCATCGTGGCACAGCAGGTTAAGCTGCCACCTATGATGCTGGCACCCCATATGAACCTTGGTTCAAGTCCCAGCTACTATGCTTCCAATCCTGTTCCCTGTTAATGTGACTGGGAAGACAGTAGAAAAAGGCCCAAGTGTTTGGGCCCCTACCACTTGTGTAGGAGACCTGGGTGGAGTTTGAGGCTCCTGGTTTTGGCCTGGCCCTGCTGAACCATTGCAGCCATTTGGGGAGTGAACCAGAGGTGAAAGCTCGCTTGTGTTCTCCCTCTCCCCCCCCCCCCCCGCCCCACCTCTCTCTGCTGCCTCTCCTTTCTCTGTAACTTTGATTAAAAAAAAAAAAAATGTGCTCAAATTGAACTGCATCCAGTTCAGTAGGTTTTGGTACAGTTCACTCCACTGAAATTAGACTTTATTGGTGGTGATTTTTCTTGATTTTTTTTTTAAAGATTTATTTATTTATTTGAAAGTCAGAGTTACACACACAGAGAGAGGTAGAGAGAGAGAAGTCTTCCATCTGATGGTTCACTCCCCAGTTGGCCGCAATGGCCGGAGCTATGCCGATCCAGAGCCAGGAGCCAGGAGCTTCCTCTAGGTCTCCCACGTTGGTGCAGGGGCCCAAGGACTCGGGCCGTCTTCTACTGCCTTCCCAGGCTATAGCCGAGAGCTGGATCAGAAGAAGAGCAGCCGGGACTAGAACCGGTGCCCATATGGGATGCTGGCACTTCAGGCCAAGGCGTTAACCTGCTGCGCCACAGCTCTGGCCCCTTTCTTGATTCTTGATTTCTTCTTACATTAATAAAATATCTTTCTTTGGTAATTTTCTGCTCTTTGCCTTGCCTCTGTCAATAAATAAAAATTAAGGAGGTAATAGGTGGTAAGGACATTACAGCAAGAGTTGTAAAATCATAGCATGACTGGTCAAGAAGGTACCTCACTGATTCTCTAATTCAAAACAAGGCAGAGAGGCTAATTGATTTGCCCAGTCTCAAAAAAACTAGTTAGTGGCAGAATTGGAAGCAAGAATTTAAATCTGTATATTTTGTAGACTGCCTCGTCTGGGGTTTGTCCCCAGGCACTCAAATGGAATAAATCCAAAAATTAACTGATCCCTTTCCCCCTCCGAGTCTAAGTGGATGCTGTTACTGTGGAAGCAGTTACACCAGGCAGGAACCTTGTGTATTCCTTGCCCCCTCTTATCCTGCATAGTCTGTCCTTCAGATATAAATGTGTATGTGGACCACAGATGCTAACACATTGTACTGTGGTGTGAACTCATAGCATTTGGCTCGGAGTAGATCTCAATACATGCTTACTGAATGCATGGCAGAGTTAGGGATGCTTTTAAGTCAGTAACAGATCTAGATGTTATGGGCCATAGTTCCCTATCAAGCCTGACTTTATGTATCAGTGCTATCTCAGGACTCCTACCAAGTTATTTGATTCTGTGATTTAGATTTTAAAATGCATCAGTCAGGATGATCTTTGTGTTACAGCTGGATGGATTGTGTATGCTGCAGGGCGTGTTAGAATTATGGAGAAAACATGGTATACACTCACATTAACTATTAAGGTAAGTGTTGCTGATCAGAATGTCTGGAAGTAAAATGTTCTTTTGTGTGCCTTTCTAAAATGTTCTGTGATAACAAGGGAGGAAGAAAGTATGATAAATAATGGAAACAGCAGGGAGTCTGCCATTCAACCAGTCAACCACCTATCCTTCAGATGATAATATGTCTCAGATAAACCCACATGACAATCACTAGCTGTCAGCTCTATCATACCACTAATTTTTTTTATTAGGTTTTAATTTGAAAGGCAGAAAGACAGACAGACTTCCTATCTGCTGGTTCACCCTCCAAATGCCTGCAAAAGTTGGAACTGGGCCAGGTTAAAGCTGGGAGCCAAGGACGGAATCTTGACCACTATTTTCTTAAATTTTGTTTTTGATTTTTAAATTGAGGAGTAATTGGTGGAAAAGTCAATAATTGAATAATTGAATTCAAATTTACTTGAACCATGACTATAATTAGAGCTTATTTTTATAAGAAAAGTCATATAAATTTGTTTGGTTTTCAACACTCAGAACAGGTTTTATAGGTTGGTTTCCATAGATATTTTGTTAGAGAAGATACTAGATTAATCACATCATACTGGAAATCTAAAAATTGTCAAAATTATTTTTTTTAAAAAAATAATTATTTGAGAAGAAAATTTACAGACAGACAGAGGAAGAGACAGAGAGAGAGAGAGCTCTTCCATCCACTGGTTCACCCCCAAATGGCTGCAACATCCAGAGCTGGACTGATCTGAAGCCAGGAGCCAGGAGCTTCTAGGTCTCCCACGTGGGTGCAGAGGCCCAAGCACTTGGGCCATCTTCCACTGCTTTCTCAGGTCATTAGCAAGGAGCTGAATTGGAAGTGGAGCAGCTGAGACTTGAACTGGTGCCCATATGGGATGCCAGTGCTACAGATGGAGGCTTAACCTTCTATGCCACAACACTGACCTCATCAAAATTATTTTTTATCATGAGTTTATAATTGACAATGCTTCTAAGTAATGCTGTATAGGGAAACTTTTTCATGTAAATACTGCTCTTCCCCAAAATATTTTTCTCATACTATTATTTAAGTTGCAATAGCAATTAAAAATGGGGTTCAAGTATGTGCAAAGACTCGTTTCTAAACTTTATGCTCATATTGTCTGACATCATTTTTTAAATTATGTTAGCTTTCTAAAATCTTTGTTTTTTCATTTGCATCCTTCAGAATTCTCTCCTGACCACCTGATATAAGATAGTACTCCTCTCACTCCCAGTCCTCCTGCTATTACTTAATTTTTCTCCAATGCCTTTGTCACCACTTTACACCACCACATCCCATTGATTGCCTGTGTGTTGTCCCGCTCCCTCCAGTGGAAATCATTCCTTCAGGGACCAGTCTGTCTCCATGGTAGTCGCTGCTTCTTGGAAGCACCTGGCAGATGTCTGGCGCATGGTCAGAGCAAAAGCCCAGTGGATTCTTGTTAAATGAATGAGTGGATATTGTTTGTAGGGAGGCACCTTCTTTATTGTTTCTTTTTCAAAATTATCTTTGCTTTTTTAGTACATTTACTTTTTGAATTTTGAGAGCAGTTTTTAATTCTATAGAAAGTGCTGCTGATATTACATTGAATTTATATATTAATTTGGAGAAAATATCTTTTTAAGTAATAATATGACCTGAATATGCTGTACCTTCTCCCTTTTTGAGATCTTTCACTATGTCTTTCAGTTTTGTTTTTGTACATTTCTGATTAGGGTTTTTTTTTTTTGTAATTTTATGAATTGTTAAAAATCATGAATGGGATATGAAAAATGAATTTCCTTAATTTTTCCTGGGAGCTTCTTCTGGGTCTCCTACGCGGGTGCAGGGGCCCAAGGACTTGGGCCATCTTCCACTGCTTTCCCAGGCCATTTCAGAGAGCTGGATTGGAAGAGGAGCAACTGGGATTAGAACTGGCACCCATATGGGATGCCGGCACTTCAGGCCAGGACGTTAACCCGCTGCACCACAGAGCCAGCCCCATAAATAAATATTTTTTAAAAAAATTTAGACAGTTGCATTGAAAGCTGGCACATCCTTCCTATTCTCCCATTCCTTCTTCCTCATCCCAGTTTTGCATTCTGTGCTTCTGATACAAGCATTCTTACTTTTTTAGCTATGTATTCTGGTATGTCTTTAATATAATATAATTTGTTGCTTTTAGAAATTAGCTCTTGTCTTGCTACTAAAGTGGATGGGGATTTTCTGACTTGGACACACTCTACTCCCTTTCCTCCAATATTTCTTTCTTTTTTTTTTTTTAAAGATTTATTTATTTATTTGAAAGGCAGAGTTACAGAGAGGCAGAGGCAGAGGCAGAGAGAGAGAAGTCTCCCATCTGCTAATTCACTCCCCAAATGGCTGCAACTACTAGAGCTGAGCCTATGAAAAGCCAAGAGCCAAGAGCTTCTTCCAGGCCTCCCACACAGGTGCAGGGGCCCAAGCACTTGGGCCATCTTTTACTGCTTTCCCAGTCCATAGCAGAGAGCTGGATCAGAAGAGGAGCAGCTGGGTCTAGAACTGGTGCCCTTGTGGAATGCCAGCACTGCAGCTGGAGGCTTAGCCTACTGCACCACAGCACTGCCCCCCTGCCTAGTATTTCTTGTTCTGTCATCTGTGTGCCCTCTGTTTCTCCCTTGCATCTCTGCTGTGTGCCACATACTCAGAATCTTTTTCCAATCATCCAGCCTAAAGCTATCTCCCAGGCACTCATCATCTTGTCAGTGTATTTTGATACTTGACCCCCTTCACAGTGCTTAGCTCACATTTATTGTGTTTGTGTGTCTCCTTCAACTAAAAAGTAATCTCCCTGTGGACAGGCTCTTTTCTTTTCTTGTTTTCCCTGAATTGCAAGAACATCCAACAGCATTTGATGTATTAAATCATTGCTGTGTAAGTAAAAAAAAAAAAAAGCATAATCTCTGTTGCCCATACTCCAAATTATAGCTGATGTGAGGATTTTATCCTTTTTACATTGGCTATTTGTTTCATTCTTCCCAGAACATGTCAGATGCCTTAATCCCTGCACTTAAGCATCACAGTGGTTAGAAAGATAGACTAAAGTCTGTGCTCCCCTTGCAAGGATTTACTGTCACTTAGCTTCAGTTTTTCTCATCCTGTCTAACATCATGAAGATTAAATGAGATACCATATATGAAAGCTTGGCACAGTACCTGATGCATGGTGAGAACTTCATGAATCAAGTTAATATTCTTATGAGTAGGCATAGTTGGAACCAGATTCAGGTTTCCTTGGTGATACATACAGAGACTCTCCAGCAAGTTATTTCACCTTTTCCAGGTGCTGTTTCTTTATCCATCAAGTGGAGCTACCCTCTGTGAGGTTGTCTTGAGAGCTAAATGTGTCTCATAGTTTCATCCAACACCTTTTGGTTAAACACCTTTCCTTAGTGCTTGGGCTGTAGCAGCTTGCAAACCTGATAACATTTCCTGCTTTCACAGTGCAGAAATTCTTAGAAAAAGATAGGCAAGCTTCTTCTGTCAAGGGCAAAAGTGTCAGTACTTGAGGCTTTGTGGGCTCTGTGGCCTCTGTTGTAGCCTCTCAACTTCACTGTGGAAGCATAGACTTACTGAGGAAGTAAGTGAACAGGTGTGTGCCAGGAAAACTTTATTTATAAAAATAGGTAGCTGGCCTGTGGGTCATAGTTTCCCAACCCCTGTTCTAAAGCATTAAACTTATAAATAAATAAATAATTATGAAGAAAAAAGTGGGCTTATGAGATAAATTATCTCCCCTGCTGTCATCATCTAATTAGGGAGGTTGGGGAAGACCTTGCTGAGCTGGTGGTGTTTGATCTTAGACCTGAACAATGAAGAACAATCTGAGCAGACAGCACAAATGGGGCAAGAGTAGGCCTGGCTGGTCCTGTCTAAGGGGCCTTTCAGAGGCAGGACTAGCTGAAGCCTGGGATAGTAGAGGGCAGAGGAAGAGAAGAGTACTATTGGGTGAGCTTTGTGTTTAGGATGATTTGTGACAGGGATGTTCAGTAAGGATATTTAGGATTGAAGCTAGCTGTGCAGGTGTTTGGTAATATGAATGTGACAATGAATTTGCAGCTGGATGACTTGGAGTCACATCCTAGTTCTGGTAGTAACTTTGCGACTTTGAGTTTTAATCTTGTTGAACCTCAGTGTCATAAAATAAAAGAACCAAATTAAAGCCTATTGCATTATAATTCTAAGACTTAAGAACAATTAGTTTTGCTTCTTGGCCTAGTGCTTTGAATCATCAGCTCTTCCGTATTTGAGAGTAGCCAGTTTTAAATATTTAGCTCTAATTGTTAGGCTGTGACTATCAGCTTTCTAATGCGCTACAGTAATAATAAGAATGGCTAACATTTATCATGCACCATGTGCCAGACACTAAGCTAGGAGAACATGGCGTCTGCCTGAGGACAGGAAGTACCGCAATATTCATCCTGCTCTCATTCCACTCCCCCCCCCACCACTGAGTTAACTGATGGTTGCTATTTTTCCAGTTTAAGGGTAGGAATTTCATATGGCTTTGAGGTGATAGTAAATACATGGGGACAAAAAATTAAACAAAAGGTAATTGCTCTCCTTCTAGCTGGGCCAAGGATCCTTAATGAGGACCTTAAATAAACAATGAGGTAGAGCAGACGTTTTGGCTCCAGCACTGAAGCCTTGGTGCCTGCTAGCCACAATACCTGTACATGCAACTACTTGTAAATAGCAATTTTTGCAAAAAAAAAAAATAGTATACTTTTGTCTAAAACTTTATGATAATATTATGAACAGTTTTTGTTGTTTTTACATTTTGTGGAGCACAAGGAAATATTCTGAAATTCCTTGGGCCTTGGGAGCTATTTAAATAGGAAGGTAAGAATTTCCTCCTGGAACATTCCCTGTATTTCAAGTTTTTGCCCAGACTTGTGGAATTGAGTTTCATTGTGGTAAGTCTGGAGTGAGAAAGATATTTGCTCCACTAAGTAGGTGGCCTATGCATTTTTTAGGAAACAAGACTTCAGAAGATTATTTCCATATGTTTTCAAGGGATGTGTTTCTCTCTACTCCAGGGTCATTTGTCCTCTGGCATGTTGGATGGCAACTCTCTGTGGAATAACACCCATGTAATGTTCCCGAAGAATGGCTGGGCTGCGATTGGAACTCACTCCTTTGAATTTGCACAATTTGACAACTTTCATGTGGAAGCTGCATGCTAATACTGAACATCACAGAAAACGCTTTGGATATCCTTTCTGTCTTTTTGGTTTTGATTCAGAGCCCATTCTTGTTTTGATGGACCAATATATGGACCTTTGGAGGCTGAAAATAATGAAGAGTAAATGGGGAGAATAATATATTTTGGTTTGATCCTGTGGAAGATTTTCCTAGAACCAATTCCAGAAGACTACAAATAGATCTTTAACACTATCTACTGTGTCCCCTCAGTTCAGACTGCTCACTGGTCCTGTCCTTAGCAGTGGTTTGGGTGGTTCCGATGTCAAAGCCTTGGTGTTAAACCGAGGTAGCTCTCTTCCTGTTATTGCAAGTAGTCATTCCAGTGGCTCTACTGTGATCACGCCAGAGGTGTTTGTGAATGCTGACCATGTGTCTGAGTGAACTGAAATTCCCGTCATGAGACAGAGCTGCTACAGTGGGAAGCTGAAGAACTCTGGAGGTGCTGATTTTGAAAACCACTTAACACATTATTCTTACAAAAAAATGATATTTCTTTTATAAGATGATGCTTTTCGTGGCCTTAGAATTACAGGAAGATTTGAAAAATGCCTCATTAATAAACTACCTCTACAGCTATTTCTGCAGTAATAAATGTTAATAGACTAACTGGGTTATTTGTATTCTTTAATTCCTGTGATTTCAGCTTTTAGTCTTATAATCCGTGTACTCTCTGTGATCATTTTCCCAGGTGGCTGGAAGAAGGAGGAAAATGAAATATAGCCACTGCTCTAAGTGAGTCTAAAGTCAGAATTGTAGTGGTTTCCTTGTGTCTCGTTTCAGTGTGCCTTTTTCTGGTCTGTCCCCACATGTGGCACTGAGAACAGCTGAAATATCTGATGAATACTTTTATCTCCTCATGTGGAGAAGGGGAGGACTCTTAGCTTTTTACTGTAGTTCGCAGAATTGGATCACCCCTTAATGTTTGCTCAGTTAGATGCACTTACTTTTTAAAAGTTCAAATATTTTTAAATATGGTAGAATGTGTTTCTCATGTAGTCTATATCTAAGCATAATGTTGCTGTCAGAAGAAAATCAGTTATTGACACGGGTAAAGTAGATTCTGGAATTCTTTATAAGAATTATTCATTGAACTAATTCTACTACTTAGGAATTTTTAATGGTCTAACTAGGCTAAGATACAATAAAGTTTTACATTACTTTGGAAGACAAAAGCTAATTACTGGAGTAAGTCAGATAACAGAGAAAAGTTTCTAATTAAAACCAAGTTTAAGTTATTTCCAGTTCAGATCTCTATGTATTTTCAAAACTAATTTTGTAGTATACTTTATGAACAATAAAATGTTCTCATTGAAAGTGTACAGTTCAATGAGTTTTGAAAAAATGAGGCCGGCGCCGTGGCTCAACAGGCTAATCCTCCGCCTTGCGGCGCCAGCACACCGGGTTCTAGTCCCGGTCGGGGCACCGATCCTGTCCCGGTTGCCCCTCTTCCAGGCCAGCTCTCTGCTGTGGCCAGGGAGTGCAGTGGAGGATGGCCCAAGTGTTTGGGCTCTGCACCCCATGGGAGACCAGGAGAAGCACCTGGCTCCTGCCATCGGAACAGCGCGGTGCGCCGGCCGCAGCGCGCTACCGCGGCGGCCATTAGAGGGTGAACCAACGGCAAAGGAAGACCTTTCTCTCTGTCTCTCTCTCTCTCTCACTGTCCACTCTGCCTGTCAAAAATTAAAAAAAAAAAAAAAGAAAAAATGAAAAACTCATGTAACCAGTTCTTCAATCAAGCTGTTGAACATTTCCATCACCATGGAAAGTTCTCTTATACACCCATGCTGTCAGTTGCCCTCACTATCAATCTAGGCAACTACTGATAGGATTTCTGTCATTATAGGTCAGTTTTCTTTGTTTCAAAACATCCAACAATGACATCATATGCTATGGACTCCTGTGAAGGGTTTCTCTTTCTTTTATTTTAAAGCTTTTATTTAATGAATGCATTTTTCATAAGTACAACTTTAGGAATATAATGGTTCTTTCCCCCATACCTACCTTCCCACCCCAACTCCCGTCCTACCAACTACTCCTTCTCCCATCCCCTTCTTAATTATGGCTTATTTTTAGTTTAACTTTATATGTAGAGGACCAACTCTATGCTAAGTATAGATTTCAGCAGTTTGCACCCACCCACCCACACAACATAAAGTACAGTTTGAGAACAAGTTTTTTTTTTTTTTTTTTGACAGGCAGAGTGGACAGTGAGAGAGAGAGATAGAGAAAAGGTCTTCCTTTGCCGTTGGTTCACCCTCCAATGGCCGCCACGGCTGGTGCGCTGTGGCTGGCGCACCGCACTGATCTGAAGGCAGGAGCCAGGTGCTTCTCCTGGTCTCCCACGGGGTGCAGGGCCCAAGCACTTGGGCCATCCTCCACTGCACTCCCGGGCCACAGCAGAGAGATGGCCTGGAAGAGGGGCAACCAGGACAGAATGCGGCGCCCCGACCGGGACTAGAACCTGGTGTGCCAGTGCCGCAGGCGGAGGATTAGCCTACTGAGCCATGGCAATGGCCGAGAACAAGTTTTACAGGTAATGCTCATAGGACAACTCATTAAGGACAGAGGTCCTACATTGGGAGTAAGTGCACATGACTTCTGTTGTTCGTTTAACAATTAACACTCTTATTTATGATCTCAGTGATCATCCGAGGCTCTTGCCATGAGCCGCCAAGGCTGTGGAAGCTTTTTGTGACCTCAGACTGCATCAGTATTTGGACAAGGCCATAAGCAAAGTGGAAGTTCTCTCCTCCCTTCAGAGAAAAGTACATCCTTCTTTGATGGCCCCTTCTTTCCACTGGGGTCTCACAGAGATCCTTCCTGTAGGATATTTTTTGAAGGGTTTCTTTTAGCAGGGTGCTTTTATTTATAGCTGTTAGAAAATTTTATTTTATTGTTTTAAAAGATTTTTATCTAAGTTATACAAGTTTCATGTATTTCATATATACAGATGCTTTTGAGTTGTCCACTGTGTGTCAGTCAATGATTTGCTTCTTCTTGTTTCTCAAGAACATTCCCTTTGATAAATATACCAGATTTGTTAATTGTTCCTTCCAATTTCTGGTATTGCAAATAAAAGGGCTGTTAGCATTTACATGCAGATCTTTGTGTAGGCATATATTTGTAGTTCTTCTGGATGAATACTGAGGACTGAAATTGCTGGGTCTTACATTAAATATATATTTATATTTGTTAGAATCCATGAAACTATTTTCAAATTATATCAACAGTATTTATGAGTTCTACTTAATTCATATTCTTTTGTGCTTTGTGTTGTTTTTTCTAATTAAAAAAAATTATTTGTGAGGCAGGGTCAGGGGTGGTGGGCAGGCAGGCAAAGATTTCGCATTCTCTGGTTTATTCCCATGTATCCACAATGGCTGGGTCTGGGTCAGGCTGAAGCCAGGAGCCAGGCACTCAATGCAGGTCTCCCATGTAAGTTGTAGGGACCCAACTGCTTGACCTATCAGTTGCTGCCTTTCAGGGTGCATATTATCAGGAAGATGTAACTGGGAGCAGCGCTGGGACTTAACTCCAGGCACTCCATTATGGGATGTGATGTCCCAAGCTGTGTCTAAACTGCTATGCCAAGCACCAGCCCCTATTCTTTTTCAGTTTAACCCTTAATTGAGGCTGAATTTCTCTGATGAGGGACTGGCATTGTGGCATAGTAGGTAAAGCTACTGCATGTTATCCTGGCATTTCATGTGAGCATCAGTTTGTATCTTAGCTGCTCCACTTCAGATCCAGCTTCCTGATAATGGCCTGGGAAAAGCAGTGGGAGATGGCCTAGCTGTTTTGGCTCCTGCCATTCACATGGGAAACCCAGATAAAGCTCCTGACTCCTGACTTCAGCCTGGCCTGGTCCTAGCCATTGTGACTATCTGGGAAGTAAACCAGCAGATGGAATATATCTCTCTGTCTCTGTCTCTCCCTCTCTCTGAACTCTGACATTCAAATAAAGAAATAAATTTAAGAAAAAATGTTGAACATCTTTTTATAGGCTTACCAGCTAGTCTTTCATTTTGTTTTACAAAATGCTCAAATGTTTTGCTCCTTTAAAAATTTGTGTTTTCTTTTCCTTAAGCAAATTATTTTATTTATTTGAAAGGCAGAGTTACAGAGAGGGGTGGGGGAAAGACAGAGAGAGAGGTCTTCCATCTGCTGGTTCACTCCCCAGATGGTCACAACAGCCAGAACTGGTCTGGTCCAAAGCCAGGAGCCAGAAGTGTCTTCTGGGTCTCCTACGTGAGTACAGGGGCCTTGTCCTCTACTGAATTCCCAGGCACACCATTAAGGAGCTAGATCTGAAATGGAGCAGCCGGTACCAGTGGAACCAGCACACACATGGGATGCCAGCACTGCAGGTGGCAACTTAACCCACTATACCTCGCTGGCCCCTGTGTTGTTTTTCACTGAATTATAAACACTTTTTATGCCAGATACATTTTTTTTTTTTGACAGGCAGAGTGGACAGTGAGAGAGAGAGAGAGAGAGAAAGACAGAGAGAAAGGTCTTCCTTTACCGTTGGTTCACCCTCCAATGTGCTCTGCGGCCGGCGCACGGCGCTGATTCAAAGGCAGGAGCCAGGTGCTTCTCCTGGTTTCCCATGCGGGTGCAGGGCCCAAGCACTTGGGCCATCCTCCACTGCACTCCTGGCCACAGCAGAGAGCTGGACTGGAAGAGGGGCAACCGGGACAGAATCCGGCGCCTTGACTGGGACTAGAACCTGGTGTGCCGGCACTGCAGGTGGAGGATTAGCCTATTGAGCCGCGGCGCTGGCACCAGATACACTTTTTTAAAAAAATCAATACTTTACAAATTATTTTCTGGAAAGAACCTGATTTGATTGCAATCACATTTAAGTTATGGATCCATTTGGGGAGAACTGATTATCTGAATAATATGGACTCTTCAGTCTTTGAGCAGTTACGTCTCTTTTTGTATTTAGACTTTCATAATTTATCTCAGAAATTTATAAAGTTTTCAGTGTACAGGTCTTGAACATATTTTCTGAAATTTATCCTTAAGTGTTTTGGCTTTTATGCTATTGTAAATAGTGGTTTTTTTCTTGTTTCCTATTTCAATTATGTGCTGCTCATACATAGAAATGTAGTTGATTTTTGTATGTTGACCAGCAGTTCTATTGCCTTGCTAAGTTCAATTACTAGTTCTTGTTCTTTTTGTAAATTCTTTAGTATTTTCTGCATATTTTTCAAAAATGTGTATTTGAGAAAGAGAGGGAGAGAGAGATTGACAAATATGTTCCCATCTACTCCCCAAACATCCCCACACCTACTTGGATGAGTTGGGGTGAAACTGGACCTGGGAACTCAATCCATTTCCCCCATGTGGATAGTAGCAGGGACCCAATTACTTGAGCCATCATCTGTTGCCTCCCAGTGTCTACGTTAGCAGGAAGCTGGAGTCAGGAGCCAGAGCTCGAAATCAAACTCAGGCATGTTGATGTGGGATGCAGTACATCCTAACTGGTGTCTTAAGTGCTAAGCCAAAAGCTTGCCCCTACATATTCAGTTATTAATCTGTAACTACAGACAGTGTTCCTGCTTCCTTTCTAATATGTTCCCTTTTTTCTGATGTTGCCTTATTGCCTAATTGTCTAGGACTTCAAGTACAATGTTGAGAAGTGGTAAGAGCAGATGTCTTATTCCTGATCTTAGGAAGAGTGTCTTTCACCATTGAGTAAAGTGTTCTGAGTGTGATATTAGTTTCAGAGATTTTTGGTTTTCTTTTTCTTTTTTGTGGTTTCCCTTTATACTAGAAATTTTCCTTCTATTTCCAATTTGCTGAAATATTTTTATTATGAATAAGTGTTAAGTTTTTTAAATGCTTTTTCTATATCTAATAATTATGTGTTTTTCCTCTAATCTGTTTATCTGAGGTCACATTGTCTGATATATTATTTTCAAATATTAAAACAACTTTATTTTCTTGGGAGATGGCATGATTGAGTTGGGTTTATTATCCTGTTTTTATACTGGTGAATTTAATTGACCAATATTTGGTTAAGGGCATTTGTATCTATGTGCATGTGGAATATTGGACAAGTTTTATTTTCTTGTAATGTCTGGTTTTGGCAACAATGAGATGGCTCAAAAGTGGTTGGGAAATCCTTTATTTTCTGAAAGAGTTTGTGAGGTTCTTGAATCTTTGAGTTCACCAGTTGTATTAGTCAGGGTCCGATGAGGAGACTGAAACCACACTAAGAAAAACTTAATATAAAGCACGGTTAACTAGTAACAGAAGAAGCACCACTGAGGGATTTAGAGAACTCCAAAGAGTACAGAGAGTGGCCACTCCCTTGACCAGGGTAGAGGAACCCAAGGAGGGAGCACGTTTGGAAGAGGTCCTCCTCACAGGGCTGGCATTCAGGTCCTGTGAAGATGATGTGGCTGTGACCCTGGGATGACAGACATTTGTTGAGATGTTGCATGCTTGAATTGGCAAGCTTGGTACTGCCGGTGGGGTGGGGTTGAGACATTGGTTCTGGGTGCTACTGAAACTCACCAGGAAGCCCTGCTCTGTGATACTGGTTGGGAATCTACCTTCAGGGATGTTGGCAAAGGGCCACAGATGGTATTTGTCACTGACTGTCCTACTGCTCCCTGGAGATGGTTCTTCATTGAGTGTCTCAAGTGCAACTTGCAGGTATCTGCCACAGAAGGAAGAAGCAAGAAACCAGGTGAGACCTGAAAAATTAGTTCCTCCCCTTGAATTGTCCTTCCAGTAACTTATGACAAAGCTTAAACGTGCCACATGCCACAAGGAAATGTTCACAGAACCCAGCTCCAATATCATGGGGCAGGAGCAAGAAGAGTGGATTGGGAGTCAAGAAACTTTAACACATATGACATATACAGGGTTGTTCCATTAATTAATTAAGTCTTAGAAAAGAGGCAACTTATTAACCCTGCATAATTTATTCTACTGCTTTTTGTCGGCAGCTGCCACCTGTCTCACAATTCTGTCCAGATCTCTTTGTACCTGAGAGGTCAGTTTGGGGCCCCGATTTGGCCTTTTCCACCATTTTCAGGCCCTCCAAGACTTGGAGGAACCCTGGGTCACACTTTGGAGCCTTAGTTGAAGAGGCTGGGCATGCGGCTGTTTCTCTGATGTCCCTGTAGGTATTTGTCATGGAACCAGCCCCAGTGCCACCCTGAGGTTCGGGTGCTGCATTATGGAAGTAGCTTGCAGGTAGAAATAGTTCTCATAAGAAGCAAGTTCTTTATGCTTGGCCACCTTGGCTATACCAACTGTTTGAAGCCTTGCAGCTTCCCAGGCTGTTTGAGGAAGGCTGCAGAGCGCTGACAAACTCCTGCCAGCTCACAGTTTTTGCAGTAATTCCAGGCATTGTGCGACCTCCATACTGCCTCAGCTTTTAAATTTCTTATTGTCAGTTTTGGCAGTTTGTGACATTCAAGGAATTTGTCCATTTCATCTAAGTTGTCTAATTCTTTTTTTTTTTTTTTTTTTTTTGACAGGCAGAGTGGACAGTGAGAGAGAGAGAGAGACAGAGAGAAAGGTCTTCCTTTGCCGTTGGTTCCCCCTCTAATGGCCGCCGCGGTAGCGCGCTGCGGCCGGCGCACCGCGCTGTTCCGATGGCAGGAGCCAGGTGCTTATCCTGGTCTCCCATGTGGGTGCAGGGCCCAAACACTTGGGCCATCCTCCACTGCACTCCCTGGCCACAGCAGAGAGCTGGCCTGGAAGAGGGGCAACCGGGACAGGATCGGTGCCCCGACCGGGACTAGAACCCGGTGTGCCGGCACCGCAAGGCGGAGGATTAGCCTGTTGTCTAATTCATTCACATGAAATTGCTTGAAATACTGCAATGTCTATAAGGCATTTGTGAGATAGCTAAATCATGCTTTCTCTCTATTGTTTATGGCCTAGTTTAGTGTTTTTGTTCATTTTATTTACTTTTCTAAAAATCAGGCTTTGATTTCTTTTTCTGTTACTTTGTTTTCTATTTTCTTGATTGTTCCCTATATCTTTGGGGTTAAATTTACTTTTATACTAGCTTCTTACGGTGTAAACTTAGATCTTTGATTTTGGATTTTTTTTCATAATGTAAAAAAGAATACTGAACTAGAGTCCTAAGATCTTGGTTCATTATCAGGTCTACTGCTTAATTAATCTGACTTTGGTTGGGTCACTAAAGCTTCTGGACTACAGCAAAGAAGTGGGGCTGGATGATCATGGAGACACTTGCAGAATGTATTCACTGAGGGGAAACATTTTGCAAATGAATTTTACTGTTTTTGATAATATAGATATAATCTATCTGTCTATCTATACCTATATATATAATATGGATAATCCTCATGGCAGATTCCGTTCCTCTGGATATGTGACTTGCTTCAAAGTCACCATTTTTTGTCACTATAACTGGTCTATTGTTAATATGATGATGGTCTAAGCAATGGGATATGATAGAGTCGAGAGATAGAAGACATGGTGTAGAAATCAGTGTTCTACAGTCTGCTTTTGGTAGAGTTCCTAACGCTTGATTTTTCTTTTGTTAGTATTTTACAAGTTTTCTTTATATGTTAGAAGTATTATAGTTTGATAATATTCTGAAAACAGGTTTCCTGCTTAATTCACACCCATGAATAATTTGAAATTATTCTAAAACCCTTTATCCACCTCTTCTTTCTCTTCCTCATCCCCTCTTCCCTCTTCTCCATTCCCTCCTCCTCTAACCTCTCCTTTCTTATCCAATAAAACTGAACTTGATGCTCCATGGAATTGACAACTTGTACTCAACTAGAAAAAAATGAAAACATTTTGAGGGATGTAGAATATTGTTGGGCAAGAAATTTGAAATGATTTGTTGCAACAGGGTATTTATAGTTACCACAGTCACTAGGGGGATGGAAACATTATAGAATTAAGTGATTTGAAGATTATACTGAAGAGACAGTTTATTGCTTTCCACATCTGTTTAACAGATTGCACTAATTAATGTTTTTGAATTGTGTGGTATATATTTAATACAATGTGGGTAGTCTTTTTAAGACTGTGTTAAAGATTTTATATGTGAGGTGGTCCTGTGCTTTGGGAATTGGCATGGACTTTGACATCTGTTATTTAACAGCAATGGATTTACTGCTTTATTTGATAAACTGGAAAGAGGAGGCGGCAAGATGGCGGAATAGGCAGGGAGCACACTTAGTCCGGGGGAGAGAAAGTTTAATATAAGTGGAGATACTTGGAGCCCATACTAGACACAATAGATGATATAAGAAACTTATCTGGGTATTGATGGTTCTTTACTGTCCTCCCTGCTAGGGTTGCATGACTTCTGGCCCTAGAAACTCATAAGGATTTCTTTACAATTTTTAAGAAATGTATTTGAAAGATGAAGAGCAAGAGAGTAAGCTAGTGAGACAGAAATAGGAGAAAGACGGAAAGAAAGAGAGAGAGATTGCCTATCCACTGTTCACTACCCCAAATGCATACAACAGACAGGACAGGAACAGGCTGAAGTCAGGAGCTGGGAACTTGAATCCAAGTCTCTATGTGGGTGGTAGGGGCACAAATACTTGAGTCATCAAGTCAGGGTTATGTCCTTCAGGGTATGCTTTAGCAGGAAGCTAGAATAGAAAGCAGATCTAGGACTTGAACCCAGGCATTCTGATATGGGATGCAGGTATCCAAGAGGTATCTTAATTGTTGCACCAAATATTTACCCCTTCAAGGATTTGCTTATGATATTGTTTGATGGAAGTGGAAATATGGTCAGATTTTGTGCAAATTGAAGGTTTCAGGACATCTCACCCCTCTTACCTCTTTCCAATTGTTGTGATGACTTGGCTAAGTGTGTGACTACTCCATATGCACAACTAGTAAGAACCGCAAAACAAATAGAATTTACTGGCCAGCGCCATGGCTCAACAGTCTAATCCTCCGCCTTGCGGCGCCGGCACACCGGGTTCTAGTCCCGGTCGGGGCGCCGGATTCTGTCCCGGTTGCCCCTCTTCCAGGCCAGCTCTCTGCTATGGCCCGGGAAGGCAGTGGAGGATGGCCCAAGTGCTTGGGCCCTGCACCTGCATGGGAGACCAGGAGAAGTACCTGGCTCCTGCCTTTGGATCAGTGCAGTGCGCTGGCTGCCACGGCCATTGGAGGGTGAACCAACGGCAAAGGAAGACCTTTCTCTCTCTCTCTCTCTCTCACTGTCCACTCTGCCTGTCAAAAAAAAAAAAAAAAAAAAGAATTTACTGCTAGACTGGGTGAGCTGAAGGTTGGTTTCTCAGGTATAACCCTCTCTTTCCCTGTTGTTGGTCCAGGCCATGGATCTCTCCCTTCTCCCCTGAAGTCTCTTCCACACGTTATATGCCAGATTTACATAGGCTGAGATTTTCATTGGCAATAATTAAGGTTTGCAAATAAAATTAAGATGCCAGGGTAGTTAATTTTACGTGTCAGCTAGAGTAATCCACAGTAGCTAGATAGTTGGTCAGATATCTTCCTAGATGTTTCTATGAAGGTGATTTATAGATGAAATTAACTTCTAAATCAATAAACTTTGTGTAAAGCAAATTATTCTCTACAATGTGAGCAAGCCTCATCCAATCTGTTGAAGATCTTACTAGAACAAGGCTGATCCCTCCAAGCAAGAAGGAATCCTATAGTTCTGCATGTAGACAGTCTTGGGACATAGACTGCAACAGGATCTCCAACCTACTGGCCTATTCCACAAGATTTTGAACTTGCTAAGTCTCCACACTTGCATGACCAATTCTGTCTCCAGAGAATCTGGACTGTTATAGATGCCTTTTTGAAATGCATCTTGAAATTCTGAAAGAAAACTGCCTTAGATTTCTTAATACAGATCTAAGTTTCTCTGAGTGCAGGGACCTTTGACAGTTTCTCATAAAGGGTACAAGAATGCATGGACAATCTTTAATGATCATAAACAATTTGTCAGGTGAAAATCTTATAGTCACTCTAACTATGATGATATTTTCCCTCAGGAGTGTAAAGGGTATAAAAATCATTAAAAATAGTATGGATTGCTGAATTATGGTGGTATTTAACTAAAAAAAATTGTCAAGCAAATACTGACTTTTGATTTCTTCTTTTGCATATTTTGGTGGTATTTATCTTTCAACATATCCTTTAGTTTATTGTTGTCCATTGGAGGAAGGAGGGCTTGGCCTTTCTCACAGAGAGACTTGCTGGAAAGACCAATTTACTTGTCTTTAACCAAAATTAAGTAAAGTGCCAGCCAGGGAATCATACAGGAGTCTGGGAAATATCATTCATTCAGCTGGGAGACATTGACACTTCACGTAAAACCGGGATTCAGTTACTGAGGTGGGAGGGGAAGATGGATATTAAGGTAGGCAGCACACAGCTTCAGTCAGAGTAACTGATTCTGATCAAGTTATTTAAAATCTCAATCAGTGCAAACACATTTTGTGTAGTGTTTTCATTGCTGCAGTTAAAGCTGGCAGACCTGAAGTGTCATTGCTTTTAGGCAAAAGTACAAAATATACATGCACTTAAAATTATCAAAAAGTGCTAAGACTAGTAGGGATCTGAGAAATAATCTGGGACAGCTAGAGGAGAAACTAAAGCCCAGGGAGTACAAGTGACTTAAGTGGGAGTTAAGTGCACCGGTAAGACTTGAGTAGGCAATGTCAGCCCACGCTGTATCTACAGACCTAGAATCCCTGTTATCTCAAGTTCAATCGAAGTCAGCATGCCATCCCGCCCTCCCGTGCTGTGTTGTTGCTTCCCATGAAACATAATTGTACAAATGCCTGCCATTTGGGAATCAGCATGCTTGAGGAAATGTTTGCAAATTCTTGCTGTGCCACTCACAACGGTTTATTTTTAGCAGTGAATGGATTGTTCCCATTCTTAGCATCTTGAAATAATAATAGCAGGCATTTATTGAGAATTAGCTTGTAAGCTCCATGGAAGCAGGGATCAAGTTTGATTTTATGCACCACTGTATCTGGAGTGCCCAGCATAGCCCCTGATATATGATACAGATTGCCACAAACAAACAGCTGTTGGTTGAGTGGATGTAGTGTTTACGAGGTAGCAGACATTGTCTTAAGCACTTCTCATAAGTTACCTCATTCCATCTTTGGAACAACCTTGGGAGGCAGATATGTTTAAAAGCAAAATTTGAAAACATGCCCAAGGGTACAAACATAGTGAGTGCTGGGATCTGAACTGGTCTGTCTGACTCCATCTTGAATTACTAAGGGGAACTGGAGGTTTTAGCGTTGCCATTTTATTATCATATGAAAGAATAAAATGACTTTTAGAGTAACTGTGAGGAATTTGAAAAGCTTGACTAGGTGACATATTATCTGGCACTAAAGATATATTTATTTTGCTTTATGAAAAATGGGAACCTGTTAGGTGAGCCAATATTTGGAGAGGAGTAGGGTGAGGCAAATGGTGAAGAAATCATTCAATGCAATTTCTTTTTCTCTTTCTTTCTTTCTTTCTTTCTAAGATTATTTATATTTTTGAAAAGCAAAGTGACACACAGAGAGAAGAGAGCACGAGATCTTCCATCTATTAGTTCACTCCCCAAATAATTGCAACAACAAGAATTGGTCCAGGCCAAAGCCAGGAGCCTAGAATTCCATCTGGGACCACATGGATGGCAGGTACCCTTTCACTTGAGCCTTCCTCACTGCTTTCTGAGGCATATTACTAGGCTGCTGGATTGGAAGTGGAATAGCCAGGACTGGAACCAGTGCTCTGATATGGGAAGCCAGTGTCACAAGTGGCAGCTTAACCTGCCGTGCCACAGTGACAGCCCCTCAATTAAATTTCTGCCCTCTCTTGTTTTAGATGTCAGGAGACTTTCTTCTGAGCCATACTCTCAATTTGAAAAAGCCATCCTGTGTGTATTATCACATGTAGGTCACGGATAAGTGACATTGAATTTTATTCCCAGGACCCCAGGATGTATTTTTAATGGTTCTAAAATGTTTTTCAAAGGAAATGGTGAATTTCTGCAGCAGCAGAGGAGAACAGCAAGCTACAGGAATGGTCTCTTTGTGGCTTTTGCGCCTCTGGCCTCTTCCACCTGCAGAGTCACAGACTCTTCCACTTCCATTGGGAGAGAATTTTGGTATTTTGTGTACATGCCCCAAGGCATTTCTAATGCCAGAAACCTGTCTTAGATGCTTTGCTGCTGTGATCCAGTGTCCCAGATCCCTATGGAGAGATTCAAGTCATTGGATCTGGGACAGGATCTCTATAGCAGACCCGTGGGTTCAATGTGGCCTAGGAATCAAGTATTTTATTAGTGGATTTGGGCTACAGACTATGTGGCTGTATTCCTTTAAGAGTTTTCCCCAGCTTTCACTGTGTTTCCGGAACCTAGAGAGTCTCAACTCCGGTACACATTAGAAACATTGAGGAGACTTAAAATACTGATGCCTATGTTCTACCCCAAAGAGTCTGCTTAGATTTGTTTGAGGAAGGGTCCAGGCATTAGTATTTATTTTAGCAGCACCCTGGGTGTTTCTGATGAGAACCATTCCTGTTGCCTAACAAGGCTTCTGTCCCCCAAACCCTTTCCCTACTTCCTGCATCCTGCATCGTGTAGCACGAGAGCTTCTGCTTCTGTGGGAAGGCACTTCTTTTTTTTTTAAACTATTACTTAATAAATATAAATTTTGAAAGTACAACTTTTGGATTGTAGCGGATTTTCCCTCCCATAACCTCCCTCTCACCCGCAGCCATCCCATCTCCCACTGGGGAGGGCATTTCCAAGGACTGTCAGAGATTGTGTGTTGCACTGGGGAAAGCTTCTATGGAAAGCACCTAGCAAGGCCCATGTAACGATGAATTATTTTTCTTTTTACTTAAAAAAATAATGAATTAAGGAAAGAAACAAAAACTAAGTATGAACAAGAAAAGTTTTATGGTTTTTTGTAACCAGTAAATCCAAATGCAGTAATCTGCCAACAAATGGAAAAATGATGCTAAAAATTAATGCTTTTCCAAGAAAAAGCCTTAAAAAAACCGACTTAAAAGGAGCTGAAAAAAAAAAAAAGAATGACCAATCATATGGAAGAAATTGAGCCAGTTGCTATAAAACATCAGACACGAACTGTTTTACAGTTGCATAATTTTAAATTATTGAGGCCCTGATGGCCCCCAGGCTGTTTGCAAGTATTTTAAAACAAAGAGAAGCTTCTGAATTATCTTTATGAAGTAAGCACAATATAGGTATTAGAAATAGGTGAAGGTAGCACTTAAGAACAGTTAGATATGCAATTTAATCTTCATAAGAACATTGATATGAACACCCCAAATAATGTTCAAGTGAATAAGATCTAGCAATGAATTAAAGGATAGCATGTGGCTAAGTGAGGTTCATTTTAACAAATCAAAGATGGATCAATAGTGGAAATCTGCTAATGTAATTCTTTATATCGATGAGTAAAGGAGGATGAAAAGCATTGCTCTCATTAAATGTGTCAAAGACATTTGATAAAAGTGAGTATATGTACTGGATAAACAGTAAAATAGTAATAGATCATAGTAGGAAATTTTCGTGCGTTATTTCCATTATGCCCAATAGTGAAATACCAGAATCATTTTTCAAAGTTAGAAATCAATGTGGATACTCACAGCAATAACACTGTTCTTTAACAAAGGTAGCATGAAGTTTATTTAATGTTTTTCAAGCAGACATAAAATTTGTACATTTTTATGGGGCACCATGTGATGTTTTGACACGTGCATAGTGTAATGTCCAATTGGTAAATATATTTATCTTCTCAAACATATAACATTTCTGTATAGAGAGAACATAAAAAATCTTCTAGTTTCTTTTTAAAATAGAGAAATGTATAGAATATTAGCATTATCTATAGTCATCCTACTGTGCAATAGAATTCCAGAACTTCTTATTCAGTTAACCCATCAATCAACCTTTCCCTCCTTCTTGCTTTCCCTCTTCAGCCTCTGGTAGCTACCATTATACTCTTTTTTTTTTTAAATTTTTTATTTTTATTTTTTATTTTTGACAGAGTGGACAGTGAGAGAGAGAGACAGAGAGAAAGGTCTTCCTTTTGCCATTGGTTCACCCTCCAATGGCCGCTGCGGCCAGCGCATCTCGCTGATCCAAAGCCAGGAGCCAGGTGCTTCTCTTGGTCTCCCATAGGGTACAGGGCCCAAGCACTTGGGCCATCCTCCACTGCACTCCTGGGCCATAGCAGAGAGCTGGCCTGGAAGAGGGGCAACCGGGATAGAATCCCGCGCCCTGACCGGAACTAGAACTCAGTGTGCCGGCGCCACTAGGCAGAGGATTAGCCTGTTGAGCCACGGCGCCGGCCCCATTGTACTCTTATCAACTATTCAATCACCTGTTTTTTAGAGTCTACATGGGAGTGATATTATGTGATACTTATTTTTTCTGTGCTTCTCTTATTTCTCTTAACACGATGACCTCCAGTTCCATCCATGCTATTACAAATGGCAGGACTTCATCCTTCTTATGGCTGAGTAGTATTTCATCGTGTGTAAATACCGCATTTTTGTTATCCATTCTCAGTGAATCAGAACTTAGTTTGTTTCCATTTCTTGGCTATTGTAACTAGTGCTGCAGTAAAATCGGGAGTGCATGTTTGACATGTTCAACAGATTGATTTCCTTTGCCTTGGATATATTTACCCAGTAGTGAGATTACTAGGTCATAGAGTAGTTCTATTTTTAGTTTTTTTGAGGAACTTCCATACTGTTTCCCACATTGGCTGTACTAGTTTACATTCCCATTAATAGTGTTTATAACAAGAGGTTTAATTCCAAGTGAACAGTACTTGTTGTGTGCCTTGTAGATAGATCACTGAATCCCCCCAAAACCTCGCCAGAGAGACTTATTCCCATTTTAGCAATGAGAAAGCAAAAGCACGGAGAAGTAACTGGTTTAAAGCCACACTGCTCTTAAGTAGCAGAGCTGGGATTTGAATCTCCACCAGTACTGACCCTTTAGGAAGAAAATTAATGTTAAACTTGAAAATTAAGGAGACTTGAATAAATGGAGGTCAGAAGACAATTTTGTAAAGATGGTATTTTTCCCTAAGTATATTTATGAATAAGGTTGTACTTTAATTATATATCCACTGGGATTTTCTTAATCTGAAAAAATGATTCAAAAGTTCCTCTAGCAGAACACTCAAGAATAGCAGAGCAGGTGTTTGGTGCAGTGATTAGGATGCCACTTGGAATGTCTGTATCCCATAACACAGTGCCTGGTTCGGGTCCTATCTTCTCTGCTTCTGACCCAGCTTCCTGTTAATGTGTACCCCCCGGGGGAGGGCAGCAGATGATGGCTCCAGTATGTGGGTCTCTGCCACCCATGTGGGAGACTCAGTCTGAGTCTCCTGGCCTGACCCAGTTCTAGCCATTTTGGGAGTGAAGCAGCAGATGGAAGACCTCTCTCTGTCTTTCCTTTTTTTAAAAAAAATATTTATTTTATTTATTTGAAAGAGTTACAGAGAGAAGTAGAGCCAGAGAGAGAGAGGTCTTCCATCTGCTGCTTCACTCCCCAAATGGCTGCAACAGCCAGAGCTGAGCCGATCCGAAGCCAGAAGCTTCTTCCACATCTCCCACGTGGGTGCAGGGGCCCAAGCGACTTGGGCCATCTTCTACTGCTTTCTCAGGCAATAGTGAAGAGCTGGTACAGAAGTGGAGCAGCTGGAACTTGAACCTGTGCCCATATGGGATGCTGGTACTGCAGGCTGGGCCTTTAATGTTTTGCGCCATAGCACTGGCCCCTGTCTGTCTTTCAAATAAAGCAAACAATAATGACAACAACAATACAACAAAAAGATAGCCAGAAAAGAAAATCTGTAAAGAAGTGCAATAAAGCAAGACAAGGTGCTGGCATTGTGGTATAATGGGTAAAGCCACTGCCTTTGATGCCAGCATCTCATATGTGTGCCAGTTCATGTCCCAGCTGCTCTACTTCTGATCCAGCTCTCTGCTATTGCCTGGGAAAGCAGTAGAAGATGGCCCAAGTGTTTTCTCTCTATCTCTCACTCTCTCTGAACTCTGACTTTCAAATAAATAAATAAATCTTTAAAAACAAGATGTAAATTTGTAATGCAGCAAGCATGGAAATAGCCTAGGAATAAATGAAAAATGTAGGCAATAGAAGGGGAATCAACATGCTGAGGCTGGTGGGTCAAGTGTGGCCATGCCCAGAGTTTGCAAATCATCTCTGACCACTTTTGTGCTATAGCAACAGAGTTGAGTAGTTGCAACAGAGACCACATAGCTTCTAAAGCCAACAATATTTATACTCTTGTGTTTATTGGTCTATTGAGGGTGTTTAAAACCCAGTGGAACTATTGAGTATGACAATTGTCTTATTCTGCAATACATACAAACTTCAAATAGTATTATTAGTAATAAAAAATATAGATTTTATAAACTTGGAAAGAACAAGTCCCTCCCCCCTCCAGGGATGCTATAAGCTAGGAATTGTAAAGAAAGAGTTCTAACATATATGAGTACAAATAAAGAGTAAGTGAAAACAGCATTGAACAACAAATAACAAATGTGGGAAAATATTTGAAAGAATATTTAGTGTTTAGTGATTGAATGTTTTGTGGTCAGCTCCCAGTTATAGATTGTAGTTACTGGTTATAGAACCCACTGTGACTCTTTAAGCAGGAAGGTATTTAATATACATAATTTACATAATATGAACATAATGTACATGCTTAGATGATTACTGAATCATTGGGAAAGTCAAAGGAGGAGATTACAGAGACAGCCTGCCGAGGCAGCTGCTACTCTGCTTCACCAAAGAAGCTGCTACCTCTTCTGTTGGCCAATAGCTTGTGAGATCACAGCTCTGAGCGAACCATGAGGAAACCGTGGCCAGAGCTATTGGCCAATCTAATGAGCCCCTTGAGTCCACTGACTCCACAGAAGCAAAAGTGAATACCATAAGTGCCTCAGGGGCTGTTTCTCTCTCAAGACTCCTGTCAGTATGTCTGGGTGGTAGAACACCATCATATTTGAAGTCTTAGCTGCAAGGGAGTCTAGAAAATGTTCTTTTTAGCTCCCCTGGAATGGGAGAGGTTAGAGCAAGCTGAAAGAGCCAATGCACTCTACTCCCACACTGCTGTGTATGTAGTGCTGTGTAAAGTAAACCAGGAAAAGCTGAGCACCCTAATTTCACAAACAGGCAAACGAAGACAGGCAACTCAGAAGAAGGAAAAAATAGGGTCAGTTAAAAGGAGAAGCTATTCAACCTCATTATAGCAAGGGCTGCAACTGAAATCACCAAAGACAAATCTAGTGTTGTCTAAGACATGGGAGATGAGGCACTTTAGCTCTAGTGTAAAATCAGAGATGCTTTGTAGAGGGTAGGGTAAACCCTCTGACTTAAGAGGCATGAGTACATCCAAGTGCGTTGATCAGAGTGTTGCTTATCACTACAAAGTATTATAAATAATCTAATTGCCCATCAAAAAGGGGCTGAGCAAATAACTGATGGTACATTTATAACACAAAATGCCATTCTTCCTTTGAAAAAAGAGGCATTGCTCAGCAGTGGTATATCATGTGACAATTAAGTGCACACAAACCATGGAATCAAAGTGCCTGGATTCTGTCACTTATTAGAATGTAATCTTTCTTGGAACTTCATCTTTCAGTGAGTCACATTTTATAGAATAGAGACAATGACAGTGAAATAGGCATAGTAACAGATAATATTGTGCTTGGCTGGGATTTTTATGAGAATTGAATGAATTCATACAATACTTCTTTTTAGTGTCAGTGGATATAAGATGTTATGTTGGTTGCCAAAGACTGATGACCATGACATGAAATTTTGAGTAGTAAAGTTTCTAAAGATCAAGTACAATATGATCCTGTTTTATATAAGGAGAAATGTGCACATGAACACACACACATAAATGACAGAAATAAGAAAAGAATCTTCTTGAATATCTTCAAAGAACAGAGATGCTCTTTGCATGGCCATTTCATGCAATTTTACTTTATTCACACTGTTCTGTATTTATATATGTTTAAGTATGTTTGCTGTAATGTGTCATGTAATGCTTTTAAAACCTATTAAGAATAGGCTGGCGCCGTGGCTCAACAGGCTAATCCTCCACCTAGCGGCGCCGGCACACCAAGTTCTAGTCCTGGTTGGGGCTCCGGATTCTGTCCCTGTTGCCCCTCTTCCAGGCCAGCTCTCTGCTATGGCCCAGGAGTGCAGTGGAGGATGGCCCAAGTGCTTGGGCCCTGCACCCCATGGGAGGCCAGGAGAAGCACCTGGCTCCTGCCTTCGGATGAGCACGGTGCGCCAGCCGCGGCGGCCATTGGAGGGTGAACCAATGGCAAAGGAAGACCTTTCTCTCTCTCTCTCTCTCTCACTGTCCACTCTGCATGTCAAAAAAAAAAAAAAACCTATTAAGAAAAACAAAAGACCAAGATTTAGATTGCCTTCTACTATTTTGACTAAAGTAAGACACAGCTCACTACTGACACTCCCTGAAGAGAAGCCAGGAGTGTCAGCCAAGCCTGGAAACTCACAGTGCTCCAGCAGGGAGCCTAAGGTCTCCTAGCAGGAATCAGGTGCCAGCTCAGATCACCATGGCAACCACAATGGAAAGTTAAATATGGAATTTTGAAGGAAAGAAGTGCTTCTCTTTATTATTAAGGGCAAAGAAAATCTTTTAATTCTTATTTTTTTGACAGAAATTCTCTTTCCTTTATCACCAAATCTCCAAAACAAGAATTTCAATCTTTTAACCATAGATCCAGGTGGCAAATGAATGATTTGACATAAGCTCTGTTCACAAACAGTCCTCATGGGCAGATTTTTCCTCCTCTGATGACCTGCAGACTCTATGTAGACGGTTGTTTAATAAGCATGTTGGTCCTGAGACATCCAAATGAGTGGTATTCTCTTCCAAATAGTATTAGTAAGTCTTTGAGTTATTTGTAAGTTGCTTTGGAGCCTGGATGAGGAGGAACTCCCACTTCTGCAGCTCTGACCAATGATGGTTTAGCTTCTGCCTGACTCCTCTAGTGACAGGTGTCCCTACTCATCCAGAAAGATTGCTTCATTGTAAGAAAATTCTAATAATTAGATACAATTTGTTTTGTGCTCCCAAATTTGCCTTCTAGAACTTCCACCAAGAGAATCTAATTCTAGATCAGAATCGACTCTGAAAAAAATCCAATTAAAGACCCTCTTCAAAGCCTTTCAAATAGATAAAGGCCACTGTCATGGACCACTTTGGGATGCAGTATTTCTTTATTGTCTTTGACAGGCTATTTTAGGAGTTGTTAGGTAGTAAGGGTGTAACGAATCACATCCCTCCTCCGCCTTTATAGTATTGTTTCAAAAAACTGATCTAGTTTCTGCTCCTTCTGATCTAGTTATTTTTCAAAAATCACTGCAAACATTGTGCCCTGGGTTTCCTGATTTGCTCAACAGAGCTTCTTGCTCTGTGACTGCTCCTTCTTCCTGTGGCATGAGGATTTTCTTTCAGATCCATGTCCTTCCTAGAACCAATAGTCACTAGTGGAGTCGACGTTTGGGGTGCTGTCTGTCTCAGTTTCCCAAGTGCCCATTCTACTCTGAGACTCGATAACTATCAAATGCATGGTGTAGCTTGTACAGAGGAGCAGGGAGACAAGGCTGCTGTATCTGTACATCTACCAGTGCATCCTAACATGATATTTGCTTCTTGGTCTGCTTGTTGTGAGGGTAGTGACTGCTATAACAAAGTACCGTATACTGAGTGACTTAAACAACAGCATCTATTTCTGACAGTTCTGGGGGCTGAGAAGTCCAAGAACCAGGTACTGCCAGTTCCAGTGTCTGGTGAAGGCTGTTTTCCTGGCTTTTGGACTGTGATCTCACGGTGGCCTCACAAGAGGGAGTGTAACCCCGGCTGTCTGGTGTCTCTTCTCATAAAGGCACCAATTCCATCATGAGGGCCCCATCTTCATGATGTCATCTAAATCCAATCATCTCCCAAAGACATCACTTCCAAATACCATCACATTGGGATTAGGGCTTCAATCTTTGAATTTTAGGTGGAGGGAACATTCACTTCCTAGAATACAATGTGTTTAGGCTCTGACACACTTGAGTTGTCCTCTTCTACCAAGTGAGGTGTCACAGCTCCAGTCAGAGACACAGAGAAAGCTTCTGGTAGGTTTGCTTAGCCTTTCAGTACAATAGTTTTCCTCCAGTTTGGTCTTTAGCTGTTAGAAATGGTGAAACATGCTGGTGTCAGGTGTGGAGTGAAATCATCTGCCCCTAGAATTTCTTGCAAATCCCCACAGCTGAGATGACTCCCCTTGCCCTCCACCCTGGCCACCTTCCAGGTGCTAAGCACCTATGTCCTGAGTTGAGGTGACTGTCAACAATTGGGGCCTGACCCATCTCTGCATGGCTTTATGAGACACTAGTTATAGAGCTGGCCCTATTCCTATTGAGTGAGCTCTCCCTGGCAGGAAGAGGGCTGATCTCCCTGATGGAGAGTAGCTTCTCATGGGGAAGGCATGATAGGGAAGAGAAACTATTTTTGTTGCCTCCTCAAAATAACAGGTGAGAGGTTCCCCAAATCCGACGGTGCTTGGACCATTCCCATCTCCACTTGCTCAGGAATTAAAGATCATTCGTTGTCTTCTGCACCAAAGTTCCAGTGCTGCTGGAGTGAGGAGACAGGGACTGCAGAGAGAGGGCAGAGTCAGAGCTAGCCATGGGGTAACTGCCTGTCCTGCTACCAAGGGTGTTATGGGGACAATGAGCATCCCGTGTTTCCACTGGATACTTGGAAAGCTGTCTGTGTTACAGGCATTCCCAAAAGAGCTGCCTAAGGGGAGAGGAATCCCTGAAGCCTCCCTTGTGGGTGCTGGGGAGAGAGGGAAAGGACATTCCAGTAGGGTTTCTGTGGTGAAGACTGTGCAGCAAGGAACCCACTCTCCTTGTAAGAATTCACAAACATGTTCCTGAGAGTCTGCTTTGAATCCATACAACACAGAGGGAACTGGGGAGTAGGCAAAGATAGAGAAACAAGGCAAAGACAGGCTGGCAGCTGGGCTGCTGGCACTTGCCTAGTGGGCACCTTAGTCCCTCTCTCTTACCTCTGCCCCAACACTACAGCAGTTGGAACCAGAAACCGAATGTGAGGGAGCAGCAAGCCCAGCCTAGCCTATCTTGCAGAAAAGACTTTGAATCAACTAGACTGAAGAGTTAAATGAACACAAGTCTTTTTAAATAGGCATTTTACTGTTTTAGTAATTGAAAAGGACCAAGAAGCAATGGAACTGGGGATGTTTGCGGAGCATACTTTTGAGGCATGGTCGTTATTGGAAAAAATGAGACTGTTTCATGTTTATATCCCCAGTGAGTAAGACCTCCAGAAAATGGAGCTTCTTTGGATATGTTTATAAACAATTGATGAGAACTGACCCTCATAGATGGCTACTGGAAGGTGGGTGACTTTCCCATTTTTGGAAAGTTACCTGGAAGTCACCTAGTCTGGTGAATGAAGCTGTGAAAAGAGGGCTATCTCCTCACTGCAGATGTGTGGCGTGGCATGGGTGTGGAGGAGGCAGGGTCTGACTAATGGAAGGAGATCCAACAAGAGCGTAAGACCAAGTGACCCAGCCAACCAACTTTGAATGGGTATATACTTTACAGCAGAAAGCAATACATAATTGGATGAACTTAGGAGTACAATAGTCAGAAAAGCCATCCATCTCACCGTCCTTTTCTTTCCCTCCTTTACCCCACAACTCCCTCCACTTATGTGTCCTCCTCCCTCTGTTTCTTCAAACATCCATGTGTCTCCTTCCCATCATTTCTCCTTTGTATAATTTATAATAAGTACACACACATTTGTTTAACTTGGTATATTTTATCCCTTCCACTGTTTCCATCCATATGTCCATTTGTCCACCTGTATAACCAACCCTCTATATGCCTCCTTCCTTCTCTTTCTCCTTTGTAAAATTTATAACAAGTAAATACATATTCATTTCCTTTTGTTTATTTTCTGCCTCCTTACTAGATACTAAGATCCTGAGAATGCAGCCACATCTGTGGGACACATCACTAGATTTCCATATTCAGTCCAGTGATGGGTGTGCTGCAGTACTCAATATTTATTATGAATGAATAAATAACAACTATGGTAGTCATTAAAACAATGTTCTTTAAATGGCTAACTTTGCTGTAAGCTAAATATGTTGGTCTCAGTAGGCTGTGATACAAAATGATACCACCTTTTCTTTTAAATATCCACACTGTATTATTCCTCACTGTCTTGACTGTCCCATCCACAGTTTAGTTCAGAGGTGTGTTCTCAAATTTGCTCAGGACCAGTTGTCTCTACTGTTTTCTAGCCTCCTTGTGATGTGCCACATGCCTGATCCAGGTCCTGGTGACCCTCAGAGGGTGTTCATCCAAGGAACGTGACTGCCATGTGCTGTGTCTTTCTCTTGTGCTCTTGTTCTGGCTTCATGGGAGCATGACTGCTCTTTTCTCTTTGCTCTTTCATCTCTGGCTTGGATCAGGTTCTTCCTCTAATTTCCTGTAGTATTTCACAGGCCCAGAATTCACAGGGAATACTTAAAATCTTCAATAGTTGCTCCATACAACTCCTGGGATTAGACCTGTCAGTTGGTAGTTTTTACTCCCTACTTCCTAGCCAGACACTAAGAGCAAGGGAAGCTCTCCTTCCAACATGAGAAGGCCCAGACACCTCCATTTCTAGGACCTGGGACGTATGTTTCTCTTAGTACCGAGAGAAAAGAGAGGAAGAGTTGTCCATGTGTGCATATTGTATACCTCCACTTAATTGAAAGCCCACAGCTTTGCTGAAAGACATCCACAATTTACACTATTAAGCGAAACAAACTGTAACATCAGCATTCAGGTTACTCCACTGAACACAGTTCTTCCCCTGGGACAACAGGTGGGATGTGCTTATTTGAGTAGGGACATTGTCCTAAATGCTAATATGGTTGTCCCTGAAAATAAATTCAAACACCATTCCCTAGGAGGCAGAAACCATTGCATTATCAAAAGTTTCTAATCCATTTTCAGTGAGAGCCACCCTGCTAACTTATCGCAACCATTGTCTTTTATAGGACAGCACTCATTTGCATGTCACATTCTGATACTCTTGTTAGAAATCTAGTCACTACTTTACACTTTCATCTTATATATTTATCTGCTGTTTATTTAACAACTACTTATTGAACACTTTCAAAGTCTCCATTTTCAAGGGACTTACATTTTAGAGTAACAGTTGGCAACCTTTCTCTGTAAATGACCAGATAGTAAATTTAGTCTTTGCAGATCATACAGTTTCTATTGCAAGTACTCAATTCTGCTATTATAGCACTTGAGTAGCCATAGACTCTGTGTAAATGGATAATGTGGGAGAATAAATTTTGTATTCAACACTTGTTAAAAATGGTGATATGTATTAAGGGAGAGGGACTTCAGTATAGATCTGAGCTCCAATGTGGAGCTTGACTTGATTAGCTCAAGAGACAGGAAATTATTGCTAAACAAATATAACAGAAGGCAGGCTAAGAACTTAGATATCAAGGATGAGAGATAAGGAATTTGAGCAGATACCAAGGATGGAAAGATTCTTGATAAACTACTTTTGCAGGATTCTTCTTAACACTAGGCTCAGCAGGCTGAGGTCAGAGAGGCAGACCAAGTTCTAGGCCCAGTCAAGGAGAGAGTTCAAGGAGACTGACTTAAATTTGGTTAAGGAGAAAGTCCTTGTCAGTGAACATGGCTGTCTTCCAATAGAACTTCATTTATAAAACAGGTAGCTGTCCTGAGGACTTCAGAGTGGTGACTCCTATTCTAGACTACAAAAATGCTAAGAATAATAAACCATGATGACTAATAAGGGACAGATCATGAAGGATTTTATATATAATAGCAGGAGATCCATGGAAGATTTGAGTAGGGAATGGGTTTGATCTGGATCTCAAAAGATGTGACTGCTGCATGGATCACACTGCAGTAGGTGGACAAACGTGGAGACCAATGATCCAGACACCAAGGGGTGGTAGCTGGTACCAGGTTGGTAGTGATGGTTGAGGTAGTGAAAAGTGGTTGGATTCTAGATAAATTTTGAAGGTAGAACAAATGGGCCTGGCTGATGTAAGGTGTATGAGAAAGGTATAAGATACAAGATGTAAGTGGGAGAGCAAAGTTCAAGGTTGCCTTTCATATTTCAGCTTGAGCAGTTGGAAGAATGGAGTTTGCATCTAGTGAGACAAATAAGAGCAAGGAGGACCTAGAGTTATATTTTGGACATGTTAAGTTTGAGTCAGATAGCCAGGTAAAGATGTTGAGTAGGCACCTGAATACACTGACCTGAGGTTAAATGAGAGGTCTGGTGTTACAGATTTGAGTCATCAGCATATGTCTGGTTCTTGAAGTATAGATGAGTTTAGCCAGGGAGTGAGACTTGATATTGAAGAGAGCTCCAAGGATTGAGCTCTGGAATGTTTTGTGTTTGGAGGTCAGGGAGATGGAGGTAACCAGCTGAGGAGACAAAGAAAAAGTGGCTCACAGGTAGGAGAGAGTCAAGGGAGAATGGAGTTGGGCAAAGGTTGGAAAGATTGGGGTGTCCAATGCTGCAGCTGGTGAGCAGGATGAGGCTGAGACTGTCAGGCTCACAGATCCTGCTCTTCCTACTCTCTGTGATGAGATGCTAGCACTCTGCAGGGATGGGATCCTGCATGTCATTTCCTGCTGTTGGTCCCTCCTGCTGCCTTCGGAGAGTTCCCAGACCATCACTCTTTCCAGATCCCTCTGTCACTAGACAAGTTGCATTTCCTTCGTGACTTGGCAACTTGGCAGTGAAATTGTACCTCCCTAGCTGCTCATAATCCTTGGCTAAGCTGCTCTCTTTGTACTGAAGGAAGCCAGAAGAGTCAGAGTGATTTCTGGAATGAATGGGAAATTTTTATGACAAAAATACAGACATTTTACATGCTTGGATGTCAGCCTACCTCCCCACTTTTCCCTGTTCTCTGGGGCAAGGTGGATAAAATATTGAAATCTGCCACCCAGGATGGCAGGTTTCTCATGGAGTAAAAACTACAGCTACCCCAAGAAGTGTAGGAAGCATTCTGGCTTTCACATGGAGACAAAAACAAAGGGACTGATCTTTCCTGAGCAGGTATGTATGTTTATGGAAAAATGAGGTGAGCAAGACGAGGCAGAGGCAAGACAGTAGGTCTGACGCAGAAACCGAAGTAATGGGGGTACGAGCATTTTCATGCAGCATTCTGAGTGTGTTTGATTCAAAATTGGCCCCGTGGTTAAGGTCACGTATCCAGGAAATCAGTCCCCTCCTTCCTTGCTCCTCTTCTTGCTCCAGCAAAGATAACACCTGGTGCTCTCAGTGTGCATCTGCTGATGCCTTTGTTCTGTTTGTTTTTTTTCCCCCAACTCTGTTCAATTTGGGTATTTGGCAGGACAGGCTGAGGTTTGAAAGCAAGGCTCCAGCTGTCCCCTCCATGCCCACTCCTACTGAATTATCTTGAGATCCCTCCTGCTTGGCAAGACTTTCTTAAGTTCCCACTAAGCAGTCTTCAGCAGTCCTCTGTTTTGACACAGAATTGTGCACTTGGCACCTCCTGCCAATGGTCTTCTTGGATTATTGAACATCTGTCTTCAAGGCTTAAGTCTTGTGGTTGGTGGATAACCAGCTGTCCCTGAATAGAGCTGAGAGTCACAGAACTGATGGAGTCTCTTAATGATGGTTTGGGTTCCAAGCCAAGGAATATGTGAGTAGCCCTTGTGTTTTACATAGCTCTGGCCAGCCAGGTCCTTTATAGTGGAATTCCCATAAAGATGGAATAGTCTTAAAATGGTCTTTGTGTTCCTGGGATTTATCCAATCCATAAGACAGCATTTATTTCTCTTCCTCTTAATTTTTATGTATTTGAGAGGAAGAGAATGAGATAGAGATAGAGAGAGAGACAGAGAGAGAGAGAGAGGGTGAGAGAGAGCGAGAGAAAGCACACTTGCACCCACTGGTTCACTTTCCAGATGCCCACAATGGCCTGGATTGGGACAGACTGAAGCTAGAGCCAGGAACTCAATTCAAGTCTTTCACATGGGTGGCGGGGATTCAGTCACTTGAGTCGTCATAACTGCCTCCCAGGGTGTGCATAGGAGAAAGTTGGATTCAGGAGCTGCAGCTGAGAATTAAACCCAGGTACTTTGATGTGGGATGCAGGTGTCCTAACTAGGATTTTAACCACTTGGCTGAATGCTCACCCCATCAGAATACAGTGTTTCTTTATAAACCTGGCTACCAATTATGTAGTCATGAAAAAAGTAGGTAGGGGAGAAAAAGATATGCAGGTGGGAGAAGAATGTATTATTTTAACATCTGCTACCAGAATTATCCCTTGGAGAGGAGCTATTTGAGGAAAGTATCTTGACAAGTCATTTGGGGATGGACCAGGAAGTATTGAGGGCTTGAAGCAGTGAAGACAACCAAAGGGATTTAAGAATTTCTGTGTGTAAGATACTGAGGCTTGTAGACAGGGAGAAAAGATAGAGAGAATGGTGGTGAGAAGCTGGTGACAAGCCCCTAATGTGATTAGGAAGGCATAGCAGTGTTGTGTGTAGAGATGTAAAGGCTCAATCTGAAAGGGCTATATTCAAGTGATGCACAAGTAACTCTCCTGTCTTTCCCAGTTTTTTGAAATCTGCTGTATTGTGCATTTCCTCTGAAAGTCATGTGTGTGTGTGCGTGCGTGTGTGTGTCTCTGTGTGCATGGAGTGTGTGGATGTAAGCATGTGTGTGGTTAACATGTGAATGTGCATATGTGTATATATGTAAATGAGAGAGACACATATATGCACAGAAAAAGTAAGAGACAGAAATAGAATGAAAGAATAGTTTGTGTAGGGGCAGGCATCATGGCACAGTGGGTTAAAACCTAGGTCATCTCACATTGAAGTGCCAGTTCAAGTCCCAGCTACTCTGCTTCCAGTCAAGTTTCCTGCTATTGCACCTGTGAAGCAGTGGATGAAGATCCAAGTTCTTGGTTCCCTGCCACCAATGTAAGAGATCCAGGTGGAGCTCCTGGCTCCAGGCTTTAGCCTGGCCTAACTCTAGCTATTGTGGGCATTTGGAGATTGAGCCATTAGACAAATCTCTCTCTCTCTCTCTCCCTACCTCCCTCCCTCTCTCTCTCTTTCCTCCCTTTCTGTTGCTCCCTCTTCCTGTCACTCTACCTTTCAAACAAAAAATATGAATCTTTAAGAAAATGAATGGTTTGTGTAGGCAAGGAATGAATTTCTTCTTGGAAGGCCATGGCAATGCAGAACAGGTATCTGATGAAGAGATGATCCAGAGACAGTGAATTAAGCAGAAATAGGGTTCTAAGTCAGAGGCAATCAAAAGACACAAATACATAAAGTCTTGTGGCTGGCTAAAATGAAATGGGAGTTACAGACAATCTTATCTGGATTGTAAGAGTCATGGTGATGCCCAAGACAGGTTCTGAAGGTTCCATTATCTCTTGGTAAAATATAAAGGTCTGAGGCTAATAGATTCACAGTCTGACTGTAATTGCCTTCCACTCTCAACAAAGCAAATAATCCAGATCATTCCTTTGCCTTTATGGTCCTGTCTAGTTGCCATTTCATGATAACTTTCCATCTCCTCCCTTATTAAGGACACTTGAATCTAATTTTAGCAGACGGAATTGTTAGAGATGAGGGTGTGATTTTCAGCAATGGCTTGGGATGTTGGACTCTTTAAATAGAATTTTCATTCAGAACATTAAAAGTATAACTCAATAAAAGCAAGCTGCTTTACGTAGAACTGCTTGGACATCAGTTATATAATATGAATGATATTTTCATGCAAGATTCTAAATGTCCGAATAGCAAAACATGAACACATGTTTCCTCACGTCTTAAGTGCCTTTGCAAAAGGGGGTTAATCTTATAGCACCACAGGTACCCTTTGGAGGGAGCCAACATCATTACTATCGCAGTGTATACTCTTATGGATGCAGCTCATACTTCTGCTATTTTATAACTGAGAACATTCAGTCTTAGAAAGTACTACTAACCCTAGAAAGTAATATTCCATCTGAACAGATGGAGAAATGGAGGCATAGACAGGTGGAAGAAGCAGTCTGTGTCAACAGCTGGAACCTTGTTGGGACTCCCAGAGTTGAGAGCTGTGAAACCCTACAGAACACTCTGCTACATGCCTCTGACAGTTGTGTCATCAGCTTGGACCAGAAAATGGCCAGTTCTGCTGAGCAAATTGGGATACTTTCCCCAGAGAAATAGATATTAAGTGGATGCCCATGCCTCAACAACTCTGATTATATTCCCAGGAGTGTTTCCCTTGGGTGAGATACCTGTAAGAACATAGCAACCCTGGGTATAAACATAGAACAGTTCTTTCAGGACCTCTGAAAAGCCTGGAAGATTCCACAGGAATGGATTTTTAGCAGTTAGTGATAAGAGAAGCCATCTTTGCTGCTACTTTCAAGCAAAGATGTTTGGTGAGGATTACTCAAGACTTGCATTGTTCTTATTAACATGCAATAATATGGAAATGTATCGTTAATTAAAAGAATGAAAGGGGGCATCACTGCTTGGCATGTACTCATCCCATACTGGAGTGCCTGGGTTTGAGTCCCAGCTCCACTTCAGATTCCAGGTCCTTGCTGATGTGTACCCTGGGAGGCAGCAGGTAATGGCTCAGGTGGTTGCGTCCCTGCCACGCATGTGAGAGACCTAGATTTGTTTCTTGGCTCCTAGGCTTTTGGGGGTGAACCAGCAAGTGGGAGGATTTTCTCTCTCTGCTTCTCAAATAAAATAAAATTTAAAAAGCATATTTTGATTTATCACAGTTGCAAATACATGTGTAAGAAAATGTTTATTATATATAAATGCATAATGCTTTATGTATTTATAAAAATGAATGTTTATATATTTATATATTTTATAAATATAAAAAGATAAAAATATGTTTGAGGATGTCTATTACAGGGCTGTTTATAATACTAAAATAGTGGAAATTACTTAAATATCTAATGATAATAGAATGCCTAAAGAAATTACACAAACTCATATAATGGATTTGAAGGCTTTACAAAGTATTTTTTAAAATTATAATTGTAAAGCATATTTAACAGTAAAAGAAAATGCTCATGATATAATATTAAGTTTTTAAAAGGAAATTATAAAATAGTATTTGCATTGTGTTTCTAGTTTTACAAAGAAAATAAAATAAAAGTTTATAAAACAACTGGAAATAAATACATTAAAATAAGAATGACAATGTATGGATGGCTTATAATCTTTATACTTATAAAAGCTTATACATTTTCTTCAATGAACATATCCAATACATATAGGAAGGCATTTGTTCATGTGAAGCCACTAGAGGAAAAACTATACCGTCTAGAATTCCCCACATTATCCATTTTCCAACTTCTGCCCTGTGGTCAGATTATATAATTCGATTTTGATTTGGGAAGAAAAGGTGCCATAGAAGAAGAAAGTCAAGAAGTTTTAGAAGTAGATTTTTTTCTTCCATTTATTTATATGAGAGGCAGAACTAACAGAAGGAGAGACAGAGAGAGATCTTCTGTCCACTGGTTCACTCCCCAAATGGCTGCGACAGCTGGATCTGGGCTGACCCGAAGCCAGGAGCCAGGAGCGTCTGCATTTCCCATGTGGGTGGAGGGGCCCAAGCCCTTAGGCTTTCTTCCACTGCTTTCTCAGGCCATCAGCAGAGAGCTGGATCATAAGTGGAGCAGCTGGGACTCAAACCAGCACTCATATGGGATGCCGGCACTGCAGGCAGAGGCTTAACCTACTATGCCACCATGCCGGCTCTTAAAGTAGGTTTCTAATGTAAGCTAGCAGATGAAATGCTTCATAAAAAAATAGTCCTGGCTGACCTAATGGGCAGTGGAGGGTGGCTGAGTCCGAATTGGAGGAGGGCTGAGTCCTCCTGTTTCACCTGGTCATACATGACCTGTGGGAGCAAGACGTTGTATGGTATAGAGGAAATTGATGGCCTAGTTCAAGTTCATGTCCAGTGTCATTCGTGTTGGCTTAATCATGAAGTCTCAACATACTTGTAAAGTGCCTACCTTGTAAGTCTGCAGTGAAGAGTTATTGTTAGGACATTATCTAGAAGTAGTAGCCAGGAGCACTGCTGTTGCAGAGCATGTAAAAACCCATATCCAGCTATTGATCTTTCCTGGTTTACATCTTTTTCTGTCAAATAAGGGACTTGGAATAGATGATCTCTAAATTCCCCCTTCTCTTTAAACATCTATAGTACTAAAAAAAAGCCTTTAGCAAGGGGAATTTAATATTTCCTTTTGCTTTTATTTTTCCTCCTTCGGCAAAGAATGAGTTATTGCAGTGCGCGCGTGTACCTTAAAGACCCAAGTAACAGCATTTGAAATTTTCCAGTGGGAGCAGAAGTGCCCGCAGGAAGCCAGAAGTGGGTCAGAGTTCTCAAGCTGAGGGATGATGAGCAATGAGGTGGCTGGGTACAGGTGCCTTGCTCTCCTGCCCCTTCCTGGAAAGATTCATTTCATTATCCGAGGGCTCTGTGTTTTGTTTTCTCTAGAGCAGTGGTCCTCAAGCCTTACGGCAAAGTACACCCACTTGGAGAGCTTTAAGACTAACGCGAAGTCCCAGTGGCTCTCCATACCAGTTAAATCTGAGTAGAATCCAGGTTTTGCTGTTTTTAAAGCACTCCAGGTGATATCACTGTACACCCAAGTTCAGATCCCTGTCCTATAAAAAATGGAGGAATCAGAGATGATTATGAATCTCAGGTGCCAAGTCCCCACTGAGTGAACAGAGCCACCATCTTCTCCAAGTCTTTCCAGGGAGCAGTGAGGGCCTGATATAACAGAGGAGAAATCATAATTGTCTTTCATTGTGTCTGTAGCTCTGGCACAGTACTTGCCTTGTTCACAGTGGACATCATCCAAAACCACTCCTCCTTTAGCAGGGGTAGAAATGGAGTTCAGAGATAAGAAATGACTAATTTGGGTCCTCAATAAAGAGCCACAGTGTTGTCTTTCTCCTTCACTTTCCTTTATCCTACATGGGGCAACCTTGACACCGCACTGATGCATGTGAAGGGCCTAAAGTAAAATGTCCCATTCCAAACGGTAGCATGTTTATCACACAGCAGTGTTTGTCTCAGGACAGGAACGAAAAGAAAAAAATAAAGATAAAGTGATCTGTTACTCCTTCTGTTTGAGGTCTGGTTCTCAAAGATGCAACTTGGAGCTAAACAGAAGGAGCAGGCTCTGGCTAGTCTGACGATACTTCTTTCCAGGGGCACATGTTTTCTCTTGTGAGCATCTTCTCATTTTTCGACAAAGACAAGAAAAACAGAGATTCTATTCCAGCACACTGTGTGTCACTGTCACATTTGAAAACATCTTTCTACTAAGAAAGAAGCCTAGTGTGACAAATACTGTGATCCAAGCTCAGAAAAATCCATAGAGGTATTCCAAAAATTAGTCTCCTAAAGAAAAATAGACGTCTGACTTGCACTTTAGGACTTTGAATCCTTTCTTGACAATTTCCTGTGGACAGAAGAACCTTAGTTCCAAGGAATGCCCACTGGATGGCAGTATGACCATGGGAAAAGGATCTCTGGATTTCCCATGAACAGAAATTGGGTATTTATTATGCCTCACAGATGTTGAAACTCAAAAGGTTTTATAGATATGAGTACAGTATTAAACTACTCCAAATTATGAAGCATATATATCTGCATAGGTCTGTCTGTATACCTAAAACTAATACAAAGTTCTTACTACTAATATATAAAGTGTCATACTGACATTCTTAATGTATTCTTACTTTCATTACTTAAATCGCATGTGATTGAAGCAGCGTTAATGTCATGGCTAAAAGTCCTTTGTTGGCTACTGCCACCTTTGCTTGGCCAGTCTCAGCTTTGCCTGGCTAAAACTACGTTCTTCAAAGGGCAGGCAATGTTTTTTGAATGACTCTAGCCTAAGGCATTAGTCACAAAGCTATGATCCTACTAATTACTGTTCTTTCATAATTTTCACTGAGTTGTAGAATGTAAGCAATTTCTTTTTCTACTACAATTTAATATTAACTGCAACTCCATGTTTGATATTTCACGGATGCAATATGTTCAGTAATTACATTTTTTTCTGAGTGCCAGATTCTGGGTGAGTTGTTGGCAAGAAGTTCATGGAGGCTCTCTGTATTGGAATACACCATGACTTGTGTATGAAGTGCACACTTTAGCACAACATAATTTCTTTTCTTACAAATCCTTTTAAGAAGAAGATGCTTGTTCTGTTAAATAGGGTATATTATTTCAGAAGTTATCTGGGTGATGAGGAAAAGCTCAAAAGGTTTGGTCCTCAAAGGACCAGCAGTGGTTTTCCAAGTTTAAGGATTATTAGAAGTCTGATGTCAGATGTGATTGTGGGGGGCCTGGGCCCCACTACAGCTGTCTGCTATTGTCACCATCTGTCCCCTTTAATACACATCCATGTGACCAAGACAAAGTAAATTAGAAATATGCAGATGGTGAGTCTGGTTAGTTAAGTAAATAAATACACATATAGAATGCTCAACTAGTAGCACAGGTCCCTGTGCTAGGTTTGGTAAAATAATTCTTTCCTTTTTAAGGCACTTGATGGTTTGTAAAGTATGTTGAAATAGACTTCATGTGAGTTTCACAGTCCTAAACTTGAATAAGGAGGCTGTCTGCCCCAGTTCACATAGCTAGCCAGTCAAAAGGGAATTCAGAAGTAGAAAGATAAAACATATATCAAGTGCACATTGGAGGGACCCAATAAATTGCTATTTTACTGTGGCTACTCTTTACTTGAAGCTAGGTCATTGGTACCCAGAGAACATGGTCTTATCTCCTTCTCTTTCCAGCTCAATAATTCATGACTTCAGGTCTTCAGAAAATTCCTTAAGCTTCTGTTTTGGTGGTATTGTGTCTGATATTCAAAATCTGCTCCTGGGGTCTTTGTGCATATGTGTTTATCTGTGCAACTGTGTTTTAGGGAGCTGTGGAAGAAGGTTAGTGCCTTGTTGATCTGGAGTTCACAGGATCATAAACCAAACTGGCATTGTTACTGGGCAGAGTGTCAGTCAGGCAACAGGCATTTCCAAGGATGAAATGTGAAAGGACTGTACCTCATGCTGCTAGTCTGAAGAGGCTTTCCTTGTCGCAATGAGTATGATGAGAGTGATGCTCATTTATAACCTGGGCAAAAGGTGCACTCACTAGGTACAGAAATGTTAAAGGGAAGAGTTCTTGCCCACACCCTTATAGAATGGGCTTTCTTTTTCCAACAACAACAAAAACTGACCAACAGAAAAAGAAAATCATAGGAGAGTAAAAACAGCAGAACAACAGAACAGTGTTAGTCAACACAGAGGAAAGGTGGCAGGTTTCTAGGGCCTGAATTTTCCATTGGGAAACAAATATATTTAGAAAGCGGCAGCACCTTGTGACATTTGCTAAGTGATTTCGATGATTGACTTTTCAATTGAGTTTCTGTAGCGAGCAAAGAGGAGTGTGAGGAAAAAGCAATTTTCCCAATGGGAGTATAAAATCCTTCAACCTAATGAAATGTTTTTCTGGTTTAGAGATAACAACCCACTTTTGGGTTTTATGCCTAATATTGATTCTTTGTGTATTTTTTATGGAAGCCTTGATGAAATTTAGTTAATTGTATTTTATTGGACTGGGAGATGGTCTGTTTTAATATTCAGCAGCTCTTCTCATTCATGGCTCTTCTTTCCTTTTCCCTATCAATAGTTTAACTTTGATGGATGATTTGTGGCAGTTAAAAAAAAATCAAAACTTGCAAAAACGCTGAAAAAGCCAAGTTACTTTAAGCAGTAAGATGCTAAAATATGGCCATTAAATCCTGATGGGTTTTTCATTCTGCAAGCCTTAATTTTAAGAGCTACTTTCTAAGCACATGCAAAAAGTGTTACAGGGTGGAAATAAGGTCCCAAGGCAACTTTGCCATCTGCAGGGTGCTGAGCTTATTTACAAATTTGTATGAATTCATGAATTTATGATGGTCTCCCTTGCTAAGCGTAGATGATCTGGGATCAATACATGGCAAGTTTGGGGGAGTCAGCAGTTTAGTGGCTAGTGGTGATGGTTGTTGTGTCTTCCACCTTTTTATGTCCCTGGCGCTTCATTCAGCTAAGGCATTATCTTGACAGAACTGCTTTGCTGTTGGGAAATAAAATGAGTTACTTCTTGGAATAAAGGTTCTCATAAAAGAATTTGGACAAGATGATTGTGGTTTATAGAAACTGTAATCTTTATTGAATGACTGGGGTGGTCATGGGGAGAGGCGTTAAATTTATAATTGCTTAAAAGACAAAAAAGTTTAGAATGATTTAAAACTTAGGACACTAACGAATCATGAAAGTGAAAAGTAATAGAGAGACAGGATAATAATGCTGCCCCAGGGTTTAAAAATCTTGGCTCTTCATTCTGGTTTTGTTTCAGAGCTATGTGTCCTTGGGTTAATCGCTTAGCTTCTCTGAGCTTCAGTTTTTCTGTCTGTAAAATGGGGTTTTCCAGAGTTTTTTTCCCCCTCTTTTAAAAAGATGTATTTATTTGTTTGAGAGTTAGAGTTATAGACAGAGAGAGGGAGAGCGAGAGAGAAAGGTCTTCCATCCACTGCTTCACTTCCTAAATGGCCACAACAGCCAGAGCTGGGTCAATCCAAAGGTAGGAGCCAGGAACTTTTTTTTTTTTTGACAGGTAGAGTGGACAATAAGAGAGAGAGACAGAGAGAGAGGGCTTCCTTTTCTGTTGGTTCACCCTCCAATGGCCGCTGTGTCCGGCGCACTGCGGCCGGCACAACTGGGACAGAATCCGGTGCCCCGACCGGGACTAGAACCCGGTGTGCTGGCGCCGCAGGCAGAGGATTAGCCTAGTGAGCCACGGTGCTGGCCGGGAGCCAGGAACTTCAGGGTCTCACACATGGGTGCAGGAGCCCAAATACTTTAGCCATTTCTCACTGCTTTTCCAGGCTATCAGCAGGGAAATTGATTGGAAGTTGAGCAGCTGGGACTTGAACCGGCACCCATATGGGATGCTGGTGCCACAGGCAGAGGCTTAACCTACTATGCCACAGTACTGACCCCTTTCCAGGGCTTTATAATAGGCTACTCTAAGAAATTCAGATGTTGTCTAGTTTAACCATTTCAAGATTCTTATGTGGTAGGTACTATTATTATTGTTCCCATTATACAGATGAAGAAGTCAATGCACATTGAAGATCAGTAACTTTCCTGAACCATAGACAAGGCAGCACCTAGATGCAGACAGTCTGCTGGGGTGTGAAACCTCCCCATATGCAGTACTCTTGTAAAACTATCCTAGAGAGAGAATGCTTGATAGCCCACATGACTGTGGTACAGAACAGATCAATTAATATTTTTGAATGGAGTTCTGTAATATAAGAGCTCAACTACAAACGTAAAGTGATGTTGTTTTTGACTGATACTAATGGACCCCTGCTGTGGTTAAAAAATACAGCAATCCCTGCAAAACTCATGTTGAAACTTCCTCCTCACTGTAGTGATCTAAGAGTTGGTGCCTTGTGGGGAAGTGGTTAAGTCATGAGAGCTCTGCCCTCTTTAGTGAACTGGTGCCTTATAAAAGGGCCGGAGGGAACCAGCGTGGGCCCTTTTTGTTCTTCCTTCCTTTCTGTGTGGGAGGACATAATGGCCATGGCACCATCTTAGAAGCAGAGACCAGGGGCCGGCGCTAGGGCACAGTGGGTTAATGCCCTGGCCTGAAGTGCCGGCATCCCATATGGCCACCGGTTTGAGTCCCAGCTGCTCCTCTTCCTATCTGGCTCTCTGCTGTGGCCTGGGAAAGCAGTAGAGGATGGCCCAAGTCCTTGGGACACTGCACCCATGTGCAAGACCTGGAGGAAGCTCCTGGCTCCTGACTTTGGATCGGTGTGGTGCCGGCCATGGCAGCCATTTGGAAAGGAAGACCTTTCTCTCTGTCTCTCTCTCACTGTCTATAACGCTACCTGTCAAATTAAAAAAAAAAACCTTACTTAAAGACATAAATAAATAAATCTTTTTAAAAAATTCTAGAATGGCAATGTCTTCAGCATTGACCTCTCTGGAAAGCTGGTTCTAGATCCCAGGCTTATGGAGCTGGAGAAGTCTAGACCCATAGGGCCAGGTTCTAGATCCAGAAAGCTGCATCACAAAAAAAAAAAAAAAAAAAAAAAAAAAAAAAAAACAGAAACCAGACCCTCAACAAACATTGAACCTGCAGTAACTTGATCTTGGACTTTCCAGCCTTTGGACCTGTGAGAAAGGAATTTCTATTACTCATAAATTACCAAGTATTTTATTATAGGCTCAGGTATTTTATTATAGATGCACGAAGGGACCAAGACACCTCCTGAATATTTGGATGTGAGCAGTGTCTACGCAACACCGTAAACTCGTGTGCCAAGAAGCTGCTTTGCTGAGTGGCTGTATAAGGCTTCTGTATGAAAACATCACATCTTGTAACAACTGAATTTTCGTGTTTTCATTTTGCAGGCTGATGGTTTGAGATCAAGGTGCTGGTGGGACTGTGCTCCCTCGGAGGTGGAGGATCTGTTCTAGACTTCTCCCCTAACTTCTGTTTGCTTCAGGCATTCCTTCAATTGATTTTCTGCTTGTGTCCTCTTGGCCATTTGCTCTCTTTGTCTCTTCATATTGCCTTTCCTTTGTGCATGTCTGTGTTTGAATTTCTCCCTTTTGTAAGAACAGTAATATACTAGGTCAAGGCCCATCCCTAAACGACCTCATCTTAACTAGGTCATCTGCAAAGCCTGTATTTCCAAATATGATCACATTTACAGAAATTGGGGGTTAGAACTTCAACATTTGGTGGTGGGGATGAGTGGAGAGGTGGGAACAAAATTTGATGCATAACAATAGATACATGAGGGATGAACTCCAAAGTTCACATCCAACCTCCACCATTTACTAATGCCCAAGTGACTGGACCAGTTTCTTTCCTTTTTAAAAAAGATTTATTTATTTATTTATTTATTTATTTGAAAGGCAGAGTCACAGAGAGGCAGAGGCAGAGAGGGAGAGAGGACTTTCATCCTCTGCTTCACTCCTCAAATGGCAACAACAGCTGGAGCTGCGCTGATCTGAAGCCAGGAGCCAGGAACTTCTTCTAGGTCTCCCACGTGGGTTCAGGGGCCCAAGGACTTGGACCATCTTCTACTGCTTTCCCAGGCCATAGCAGAGAGCTGGATTGGAAGTGGAGCAGCCAGGGCTCAAACCTGTGCCCATATGGGATGCTGGCACTGCAGGCGGTGGTTTAACCTAGTACACCACAATGCCAGCCCCTGGACCAGTTTCTTATTGCAGCTGTAAGAAGTTAGACACATTTCATGATTTACACACACACACACACACACACATTATCTTTTTTCCCCCAGAAACCTTTTATTTAATGTATACAGACTTCATGCATTTCATCATTTCATAAATACAACTTTAGGAATGTAGTGATTCTTCCCACCATACCCGTCCTCCCACCTGTACCCCCACCCTTCTTCCTCCTCCCTCTACTATTCCATTCTTGTTTTTTACTAAATTCTATTTTCAATTTACTTAATACACATAAGATTAATTCTATCTTAAGTAAAGAGTTCAACAAATAATATGGGGGAAAAAACTGTTCCTCAATAGTCAAGACAAGGGCTTTTCAGTTATCACATCCCAAAGTGTCAATTTCACTTCTATAGATTACCTTTTAGGTGCTCTATTAGTTACCATAAATCAGCTAGAACATATGATATTTGTCCTCTTGGGACAGGCATGCTTCACTAAGTATAATGTTTTCTAGTTGCATCCATTTTGTTGCAAATGTCAGGATTTCATTTTTTTTTTTACCACTGTGTGTATTCCATAGTGTACATATCCCATAATTTCTTCATCCAGTCTTCAGTTGACAGACATTTTGGTTGATTCCATATCTTAGCTATTGTGAATTTAGCTGCTATAAACATGAGGGTATAGATAACTCTTTTCATATGCTGATTTCATTTCCCTTTGGTAAATTCCCAGGACTGGGGTGGTTGGGTCATATGGTAGGTCTATATTCAGATTCCTGAGGTATCTCCATACCCTCTTCCACAGTAGCTGTACCAGTTTACATTCCCAAAAACAGTGGATTAGGATACACTTTCCCCTGCATCCTTGCCAGCATTTGTTTATTGATTTCTGTATGAAAGCCATTCTAATGGGGGTGAGGTGAAACCTCATTGTGGTTTTGATTTGCATTTCCCTGATGGCTCGTGATCCTGAGCTTTTTTTTTTTTTTTTTTGACAGGCAGAGTGGATAGTGAGAGAGAGTGACAGAGAGAAAGGTCTTCCTTTGCCGTTGGTTCACCCTCCAATGGCCGCTGCGGCTGGCGCACTGCGGCCAGCGCGCTGCGGCCAGTGCACCGCGCTGATCTGAAGCCAGGAGCCAGGTGCTTCTCCTGGTCTCCCATGGGGTGCAGGGCTCAAGGACTTGGGCCATCCTCCACTGCACTCCCTGGCCACAGCAGAGAGCTGGCCTGGAAGGGGGGCAACCAGGACAGAATCCGGTGCCCTGACCGGGACTAGAACCCGGTGTGCTGGTACCGCAAGGCGGAGGATTAGCCTGTTGAGCCGCGGCGCCGGATTTTTTCATGTGTCTGTTGGACATTTGAATTTCCTCTTTGAAAAATACCTGTTTAATTCCTTTGCCCATATCTTAACTGTGTTTTGTTGTTGTTGAGTTTCTTGAGCACTTTATATATTCTGATTATTAATCCTTTATTTGTTGCATAGTCTGCAAATAATTTCTCCCGTTCTGTTGATTAACTCTTTACCTTGCTGAGTGTTTCTTTTGTAGTGCAGAAGCCTCTCAATTTGATGCAATCCCATCTGTCAATTTTGGCTTTGATTGTGCTTCTGGCATCTTTCCAAGAGCTCTTTGCCTATGCTAATGCCTTGCAGGGTTTCCCCAATGTTCTCTAATTATTTGATAGTATTGGGTTGTAGATTTAGGTCTTTATCCATTTTGAGTGGATTTTTGTGTAAGGTGTAAGGTAGAGGTCTTGCTTCATACTTCTGCAACACATATTATCTTATAGTTGTAGACATCAGAAACCTGAAATGGGTCCTATGGAGACTAAAATCACGCAGAGATAGTTCCTATGTGGAGGGCTGCTGGTTCTAAGTTCCCTACCCTTCTACTTCTTCTTCTTCTTCTTCTTTTTTTTTTTTTTTTGACAGGCAGAGTGGACAGTGAGAGAGAGACAGAGAGAAAGGTCTTCCTTTACCGTTGGTTCACCCTCCAATGGCCGCTGTGGCCGGCGCACAGCGCTGATGCGATGGCAGGAGCCAGGTGCTCCTCCTGGTCTCCCATGGGGTGCAGGGCCCAAGCACTTGGGCCATCCTCCACTGTGCTCCCGGGCCACAGCAGAGAGCTGGCCTGGAAGAGGGGCAACCGGGATAGAATCTGGCGCCCCGACCAGGACTAGAACCCAGTGTGCCGGCACCGCAGGAGGAAGATTAGCCTATTGAGCCATGGCACCGGCCTCACCCTTCTACTTCTAGAGGTTGCCTGTGTTCCTTAGCTCACAGCTGCTGCCTACATCTTCAGAGCCAGTAATATAACATTTTCCAATATTTCTCTGAGTTTGACCTTCTCCCTCCTGCTTCCATCTTTTCAGGATCCCTTGTGTTTACATTGGACCCACACGATAAAATAAGCAGTGTTATTTCCCCGTGTCAAGGTCCTAAGCTTAATCATATCTGCGAAGTCTTTTGCCACAGTAAGTAGAATATAAACAGGTTCTAGGATTAGGGTCTGGAAATCTTTGGGGAGAATTATTTTGCTGACCACAGTGGCTGCCTTAAGTCCTCTCTATAAATTGGGAACCTCAGCGGTTTTATTCCATGGTGTTGTTAAGAAGGTTCAAACATGTCATTCTTGTGGAACACTCAGCTCAGGGCAAACAGCTCATGTATTAGAAATTAATATTATCACCAATTTCATCTTATCATGTTCTAATAGAAAACTTTATTTTTAAATTCTTTTAAGTGGTGGGGATATTGTGCTAATATTTCTACTGCACGTTTTAATCCAAAGAAAAATACAGATATTCTGTTGTCTGAGCAATCAGTAGAACTACATGCACCTAATGGGGGGTTAGTGGACTAGGAGGCAGCTTGAACAACATTTTCATTGCTCATATAACAGCCCTTTTGAATTGCTCTTCAATCAAGTGGCACTTACTAGAGATCATTCTTGGGAAAACAGCCAATTTAATTTGGCAATCTTAATACAGTTAAATATTCCATTTTTAGGCACCTTAATGTTTAAGACATTTTAATGACCACTGTAACACTTACTCTATCACCTTGCAATCCCTATCCTCAATTTAAATCTTTTTAGAGTATTTAATGTGTCTTATGTAAGCAGCCTAAAGCTGTACCAATAGGATGGAATAGTAAAAATTATTATCTTTTTATAACTACAATAACAATATAAATAATTGAAGAATACTTTATAGTTTTACAAAAGCCTTTCTCATAGACTATCAAATGAATGACTGATTTGATGATTACACAAGCATCCTAGGATGTGGATGTTCTGACACCGGCCTTGGAATGAGACTGATGTGCCTTCTAACCCTTTCACTGTGCTGTGTGAACTTCAACCTGAACCAAGTCACAGACGCTTCCTAAGACTGTTCCCTCGTGTCAAATGACAAATCATATCACCCTGTGAGGGTTGTATAATAAGCTAGTACCCACAAAGCATTCAGTTCAGAGACAGATACAACTCTGTAACCAAAACATTTTGACTCTTGTTACTGTTGCTATTATTATTTAAAGATATGTTAAAATAAAGGTTGTCTAGGCCTAATTCAGCTGTGTGCTCACATTAATAGAGGCTGCAGGCCAAAGTGAGGTGTAACTGCCCAAGTAAGACTTGCAGAAAGAGATGAGCAAACTACTCGGGGGATGACCCACCCTTCACCGTTCACCTACAGTGTCTAATAGGGCTGGAAAGAGGAACAAAGGGAGAGGAGGTGAGAAGCAGCCTGGTGGAGGGTGTTGCTAGTGGGGTGAGTCTCTCCTAGAGGCAGAAGGGTGGAGAGCTTCACTTGGGGTTCAGAGAGAGGGACTGGAAGGAGTCTCCCCAAGACTGTAATATGTGACTCTGGTATCTTGGCAGAAACCGAAAGACCAACGCATGACTCATCTCCAGAACCCCAGAATACGGGAGACTGATGAGCTAGTTGCTCAGAGAATGGATTGAAGGGTAAACTGCTGTTGCTCTGGGGATGGTTATACTTTCAGTATTTCTCTGGAAAACAAACAAACAAACAAACAGCAAACTGGGCCTGTGGAGCAGATATCTTGGGGCCATGCTCCAGAATGAGCCAGTTAGGCCCAGGCTGTCACAGGTCCTGAGCAAGATGGCTCAGGAAGGTGAGGGACTGACAAAGAGGAGAGGCTGGGCTATGGATTGCCAGAGGCTGAAGAAGATCCGTAAGTGCCAGCAGGATGAGATGGCTTTGCCCAAGTTCACAGAACTACGGGAAGGAAACCTGCAGTGATGGAGCAAGTCTTAGGGACTCCGGGAAGAGCACAAGGAGACAACCAGAGGCTGCCTGGATCATCTGAAGATGAGCCCCCTTTTCTTCTCTCTTCTCTTCATGTTCTGATCCAGAAGGTTCAGAAACCATGATGAACAAGTTTTAGGAGGTAGGATGAATGAGTTAGGTGGAGAAACTGAAGTCAGATATGCCCTTCTCCCAAGCAGGTAAATAGTGCGTGAACATAGAGAGGCTGTGAGTTAGTTTTGCCTGTCCCATTGGACAGGAAGTAGAATTTGTTGGACCAAGACTTCTTTGGTTCCTTGAAATTGTCAAAGACTTATGAAACTTTCCCCAAATCTGAGCCAGTGGCAAGAAAATGATAGTTCTGTTGAATAAATTGAAGGTGCCCATGGGAAGGAGACCTGCAGCTGCCCCTTGGTTATCTCTACAAGTTACGCTCTGTGTCCTATTGGCTACCTCTGTATTTCTCAGAATAACCCTTGGAGATGTTATAGAACCTCCTAAATTTGGGTCTGCTCATCTGATGTGCAGCAAGCCAATCATTGACACTGGGGCAGTAGAAGAAAGTAGGAGTTTATTTAAAATGTGCAGAGCAAGGAGTTGCATGGTTGAAAACTGTACTGAGGCTCACCTGAAATGAATAATCTTTCTTTTTTTATAGAGTAGATGAGCTTCACAGAGTATGGCTCTTGTCTGTATGTTCAGGGCTGTTGTGATGAGCTCTGTAGACCCTCTCCCGTGGCATAATCACAACATTCCTATGCTAAGAAGCTCCTTGCCCAGAAATTCTGCTTGCTTGCTTCTGTGGAGACAGTGAATGCCTGCCTCTTAACTCCCTAGGTGAGGAATGCACATTTATGTCCGCATGGAGGAAATACAGAGGACCCTCATACACACTCAGCGTGTTTACCGGTCATGTCTACAAAGATGGCTGTGAGGTGTGGGCCGCTGCTCTGTGCCATCCCCTCAATGTTAACGAGCAGTGCTAGCTTCAGGGGTCCTGGGTGCCCTTCGTTCAAGTAGTCACTCCTTTGGGCATGGGCTGGAAACGGCAAGTAAAGCTAAATATTACATCTCACAGCTTGATCATAACTAAAGGAAAATAGAGACAAAAATAAAATCTTTAACTAGTCTCTCTTTCTCTTTTCATGTCCGGAGGCTTCCATCTTGCTGAGATGACAAAGCTAAAATTCAGACTTCAGCCAGTCACTCCAGCTAGGGAGTCATTTCTGATTTTGGCAAATCCTAAAACTGAAAGCTGTTACATCAAGGGCTATTGAAGAAAGGGAATGCACTTAGCTCAGAAACAAACAAAAACTTAGGGAGGCCTGAAAGGCCTGTCAGAAGGACGGGGAGTAAATCTATTCTCTTTGAACCCAGAGGACAGATCCAAGGTATGGGGTTGAGGTCACACACAAACACACTTAGACTCAGTAAAATGGACAACATTTTAGCCTAGGAGGACTCATACCTAGAAGTTACTATGTTCTTTGAAGGCCACCACAAAAACAAAACAAGACAAAACAAATACCTCCCAAATGGTTCTGCTTTGCCTCTGCATTGTTATCTACATAGCTCTGAAAAGTAGTTGTTGCCTCAAAAGTGAGTCCGAAAGTCCTAAGGAATTGCGCATGGGGCAGAATGCTTTTTTAGACTTTTTTTTTTTTTTTTTTTTTTGAGGAGGGGAGGATTAGTGCTGCGCTCGGTGGCATTCTCACCTCTGAATGGGATGTAGATAAGATTCTAGGTTTCAGAATCATACTAGTTCCAACCCTAGCTCTGCTGCCTTAGGCAAATTATTTAAACGCTCTAAGCTTTAATATTGCTAATTGGAAAGTGCAAAAATAAAAACCACCAATCTGATAGGGGAGTTTTAAGAAGTAAATGCTTTTATTTTCCCTTTTCAATATATCTTTTTGTTTTCAAATTTATATAAAGAGAACAGATTTCATAAAATTTTAAGTACATAGTGATACTTCCCACTCCTGTTCCTCCGTTCCTCCCTTCCTCTCTTCCTCCCTTCCTCTCGCTGCCCTCCCCTTCTCTTCTCTTCCCTTTCCTTTCTTCATTTTATTTTTTGTGATAACACATTTTCAATACTTTATAGTCACAGGGTTAACCTTCCATTAAATAAAGAATTCAACAGGTAGAAGGTAGAAAGATCACTGTTCCATAGAAGTATAGACAAATAATCCAATAATAAATAATCCAATAAATCCAATAATCAAATCTTAAGATGTCAATTTCATCATATACATTATATTTTTTAAAATGATTTATCTGTTTGAAGGGCTGAGTCACAGAGAGGGAGTTGGGGAGAGACAGAGAGAGAAAGAGAGAGAGAGGTGTCTTCTATCCACTGGTTCACTGCACAAATGGCCACAACAGCCAGGGGTGGGCCAAGCCAAAGCTAGGAGCCAGGAGCATCATCCGGGTCTCCCTCATGGTTCAAGGGCCCAAGCACTTGATGTCTTTTGCTGATTTCCCAGGTGCACTAGTAGGGAGCTGGATGAGAAGTGGAGCAGCTGGGACTTGAACTGGTATCCATATGGGATGCCAGTGATGCAGGCAGAAGCTTAACCATTACAGCACAGCACTGGCCCCTATATTACATTTATTTTGCACTTTTTATATTAGCTACCAAGAATCAAAGAAAACATATGATATTTGTCTTTTGGGTCTAGCTTATTTCACTAAACATAGTGGTCTCCAGTTGCATCCATTTTATTGTAAAAGACAGGATTTCATTCTTTATCCAATCATCAGTTGATGGACATCTGGATTGATTCCATATCTTAGTTGTTGTGAATTGAGCTGCTATAAACATTAGAGTACAGATAACTCATATGATGATCTCATTTTCTTTGGGTAAATTTCCAAAGAATAGGATGGCTGGCTCAAATGGTAGATCTATATTCAGAAATCTACATACTGTCTTCCATAATGGTTCTACTAGTTTACACTCCTGCCAACAGCGTATTAGGGTACCTTTCCCCCGACATCCTTGCCAGCATTTATTGTTTGTTGATTTGTGTATGAGAGCCATTCTAACTGGAGTGAGGTGAAAACTCATTGTGGTTTTTATTTGCATTTTTCTAATGGGTAGTGATCCTGATTTCATGTGTCTGTTGGCCATTTGAAGAAATGCTTGTTCATCTCCTTTGTCCATTTCTTAACTGCATTGTTTGGTTTGTTGTTGTTGAGTTTCTAAAGCTCCTTATATATTTTGGATATTAATCCTTTATCTTTTTTTTTTTTTAATTTTTTGACAGGCAGACTGGACAGTGAGAGAGAGACAGAGAGAAAGGTCTTCCTTTTGCCGTTGGTTCACCCTCCAATGGCCGCTGTGGTAGTGCGCTGTGGCCGGCGCACCGCGCTGTTCTGATGGCAGGAGCCAGGTGCTTCTCCTGGTCTCCCATGGGGTGCAGGGCCCAAGCACTTGGGCCATCCTCCACTGCACTCCCTGGCCACAGCAGAGAGCTGGCCTGGAAGAGGGGCAACCGGGACAGGATCGGTGCCCCAACTGGGACTAGAACCCGGTGTGCCGGCGCCGCAAGGCGGAGGATTAGCCTAGTGAGCCACGGCGCCGGCTAATCCTTTTTCAGATGTGTAGTTTGCAAATATTTTCTCCTATTCTGTCAGTTGTTTCTTTATTTTGTTGAGTGTTTCCCTTGCTATGTAGAAGCTTTTTAGCTTGATGTAATGCCATTTGTCTATTTTTGCTTTTAATGACTGTGCTTTTGGGGTCTTATATAAAAAGTCTTTGTCTATGACAATGTCTTGCATCATTTCCCCTGTTTTCCTCTAGTAATTTGATGGTTTCAGGTCTTAGGTTTAGATCCTTGATCTGCTCTAAGTTGATTTTTGTATAGGGTGTATGGTAGAGATCTTGTTTTGTACTTCTGCTTGCGAAGATGCAATTTTCCCAACACCATTTGCTGAAGAGACTGTCCTTTCTCCAAGGAGTATTTTTAGCTCATTTGTCAAAAATTAGATGGTTATAGATGCATGGATTAATTTCTGGAGTTTCTTTTTTTTTTTTTTTTTTTTGACAGGCAGAGTGGACAGTGAGAGAGAGACAGAGAGAAAGGTCTTCCTTTTGCCGTTGGTTCACCCTCCAATGGCCGCCGCGGTAGCGCGCTGCAGCCGGCGCACCGCGCTGTTCCGATGGCAGGAGCCAGGTGCTTCTCCTGGTCTCCCATGGGGTGCAGGGCCCAAGCACTTGGGCCATCCTCCACTGCACTCCCTGGCCACAGCAGAGAGCTGGCCTGGAAGAGGGGCAACCGGGACAGGATCGGTGCCCCGACCGGGACTAGAACCCGGAGTGCCGGCGCCGCAAGGTGGAGGATTAGCCTAGTGAGCCGCAGCGCCGGCCCAATTTCTGGAGTTTCTAATCTGTTCCATTGATCCACATGTATATTTTTGTGCCAGTACCACACTCTTGATTATAGCTGTCCTATAGTATATCATGAATTCTGGTATTGTGATTGCTTATCAATGGCCTGATACCTGATCATAGACATATACAAATGGCAATCTCAAAGGACACCATACATTAAAATTTTTCCTTTCTTTCTTTCTTTCTTTCTTTCTTTCTTTCTTTCTTTCTTTCCTTCCTTCCTTCCTTCCTTCCTTCCTTCCTTCCTTCCTTCCTTCCTTCCTTCATTTTTTGACAGGCAGAGTGGACAGTGAGAGAGAGAGAGAGACAGAGAGAAAGGTCTTCCTTTTGCCGTTGGTTCACCCTCCAATGGCCGCCGTGGCTAGCGCGCTGTGGCCGGTGCATCGCGCTGATCCGAAGGCAGGAGCCAGGTACTTCTCCTGGTCTCCCTTGTGGGTACAGGGCCCAAGCACTTGGGCCATCCTCCACTGCACTCCTGGGCCACAGCAGAGAGCTGGCCTGGAAGAGGGGCAACTGGGACAGAATCCAGTGCCCCGACCAGGACTAGAACCCGGTGTGCCAGCGCCGCAAGGCAGAGGATTAGCCTATTGAGCCGTGGCGCCAGCCGAATTTTTCAACATTACTATGTGACTGGCACTATGGTGTAGCAGGTAAAGCCACTGCCTGCAGTACCAGCATCCCATATGGGTGCCAGTTCAGATCCTAGCCACTCTACTTCTGATCCAGCTCTCTGCTATGGCCTGGGAAAGCAGTAGAAGATGGTCCAAGTCCTTGGACCCCTGACCCTCGTGGGAGACCAGGAAGAAGCTCCTGGCTGCTGGCATCCTGGCTTCAGATGCATGCAGCTCCTGCTGTTGAGGCCATCTGGAGAGTGAACCAGTGGATGAAAGACCTCTCTCTCTCTGCCTCTCTTCTCTCTCTCTGTGTGTAACTCTGACTTTCAAATAAATAAAATAAAATCTTTAAAAAAAGCAAAAAACCACATATTACTATGCATAGAAATATTGAATATAACCAGATGGTATGTACCTTCCGTAAAACAACATGACCTTGCAATTAGAAGCACAAATGCCTAGAGTTTTTAAAGATGTGATTTGATGTTAGCATTGATGATTCTGAGTTTTAATGTTTATACCAGCTTTATTTAGTTCATTTATGTAATTCTCTGCCAGCACATACTGGTGGAAAAATGAAAATAGACCCCCAAGATCTAAGAAAAACCACTGGGAGAAAACTGAAATTTGATACATTTTCATATGTTAACTGCGATGTGATTATTTTTGGATTCAAGTGAAGTTTGAATCCCTGTTTGGCTACTTAATTAGCATTATGACTTTGGACAATTTACTTAACCTTTTAAGACCTGTTTGCTCATCTATACAAGAAGAATTGTGAGAATTAAATTTAATGAAATCATACATGGAAAAGTTTAATGGTAATATGTTTTAAAAAACTGATAGCTATCCCATTTTTTTTTTTTAGTTTTATCTTTTATTTATGAGAGAGAGAGAGGGAGAGGAGATATCTTCCATCTGCTGGTTCACCACCCCCCACAAAATGCATATTTTGGCTGAGACTGGGACATGTCCAGGCTGGAGCCAGGAGCTGGAACTCAATCCAAGTCTCTCACGTAGATGGCAGGATATGATTGCTTGAGTCATCACCTGTTGCCTTCCAGGGTACACATGAACAGGAAGCTGGAATTGGGAGTGGTGCCAGGACTCTAAAATACAGGTGGTCCAATATGTGATTGGTGTCCCTACTGGTATCCTAACTGACAGACAAAATGCCTCCCCTATTTTAAAATAAAGTTATTGTTCAAGTCTAGCTATTGTACATCTGGCATAAGCATTTCTTACGCGCAAAGTTGGAGAACCACTTGTCAGTAGTAATCACAACTGTGTTTTGTTCTGTATTGGTTTCCTACTGCTTTACTGTAATATGTGACCCAAAACTTGTTGCCTTTATTCTCTTAAAGTTCTGGAGAACAGAAGTCAAAAGTTGAGCTAACTGGGCTGAATTAAAGATGTTGGCAGGACTGTTTTCTTCTGAAGACCCTAGGGGAGAAACAATTTCTTTACCTTTGCTGTCTCTGAAGCCCATATTTCTTGGATTGTGACCCCTTCCTACCATCCTCCCATCTTCTTGTATTTTTCATCACATCTCTTATTTTTTTCTTTTTTTTAAATTTATTGTAGATAACACAAACACATTTATATCCTTCACTACTTCGAACTTTCAGCCATCATTAGAGCCACTACCATATCATGTTTCTCTTTGAAATCTATGTCTATTTCATGCATTGAGAAAACATAATTCTGGAAAGGGAATATTAGGTAGTCGTGCTGTAGGTCTTAGAGAGACCTCCAGGTTCAGACAAGAGCCAGAACCCAGCGGACACACCCCTGGCCCACCGAAGGTCACCGAGAGGCCCTGCGGACCCAGGGCTGAGCCTGGTGCTCACGTCTGGGAATCATGTGACAGACCCGCCTCGGGGCCGATGACGTCATCCATGAGCTGCGACCTCCGAACAGACTCACGGGACAGCTAGGAGGGCGGCTTTAATCATTCCGTCGTTTCGCGGAAGACATTGGTATCAGGTGACCCCCGCGGGAGGGAAGATCTCTGTGTGTCCGATGCTTGGGCTCCACAGAACCAGGAATCGGGAGGAACTCACTTGTGTTCAGGTTTTTATCCCGCCTCCTTCGATACAAGTTTCTCCCACACACGTTGTAGGCACAAGGGTTCCTGAGACCCGGCTCTGACCCTCTGAACTGTTAACTGTCGGGGATGGCACACACTCGAGCACTTGCGAGTGCCCTTAGATGACCGAATCACCGCACTGCCGCGCAACTCATCCGTTTTAAACAACCTCGCTGATGGCCTCTCTGGCAATGTTTTGAGGCCATTGCTAGTGAGTGGAAGGGTTGTGGGTCGCTGTTCGCCTTGCCCTTGGCAGTTACCAGCAATTCAGATCAGACCAGGCGGGGCCAGAATATACCTCTGTGTACTCTTTGAAGCTCCGGCTGATCTCTCGCGCGCGGCTTTGCTGGCTGGGGAACTGGCAAAGGCTTGCTTCATCTTGCTGGCACCACCCTGGAGGCATCGCTGGATACAATAAGCTTCATAGAGCTCATTTACCTTGCTAATATGGAACTCCAGGCGTCTCATGTACCTTTCAATCGTTTTAATTTGCTTGTCTAGGTCATACAGCACCCCCAGGCGAGAGTTTCTCTTCATATCGTTTAACTGTGCTATCAGCTTGTCCAGCTCCGTCTGGTGAACCTCCAGATACTCATCAAGTCCATTCTTCAATGCCCTGTAGACCTCCTCCACCCTTTTAGGCTGAGGTTCTTTGGGAGAGTTGTTGTTTTTGTGCCCTAAATTGTGCATTTTCTTCAGTTTGGCCTGGGGCTTCTTCAGAGCAGAGGAATTTTCGATGAAGGAGTTACACCTGGACCGTCTTTCCTGAAGTCTACTGAACCCCGCAAAGGACTGGCTTCTGATGATCCCATTGGGCCCTCCTGGAGAGAAGGACTGGGATCCTACCAGCATGATTTCTGGGAGTCTGGTCGGCAGTCCATTGTCTTGACTGGTGACTTCAGTCCAGAGCAGGATGGGCTAGCAGGAGAAAGCAGAGACAGCTACTGCCTGGCTGGGGGACTTCCACACCAGGCAGACAGCCTCGAGGCAACTGAGGAGCCAGCGAGAAAGGAAGAGAGGCTGAAAACCAACAGCAGCCAGGTCTCCAGCAGCAAGGGAGAGACCCAACCTCCTCTGGCAGGCCCCCACTCAAAGCTATGGGAAGCAGCCCAGGGAGGAAGGAGGCTTCAAGGAGCTACTTCCCCGAGGGAGGAGGGCGAGCAGCCCCCACATCTCTTATTTTTATAGTTAAAGCTCCCTCCATATCCATGTAAGGAGGACACATGTGATGACATTTAGGTACCACCTAGATATTCTCCCTTCTCAAAATCCTTTATTTAATAATTCAGTCTTCAAAGTCCCTTTTACATATGAGGTAACATTTGTAGGTGCTGGGTAATGTGATGTGTACTTCTTGGAGGGGTCATCACTCAGCCCACTGCAGGTCAGACTTCCCCTTCATTCGAATTGTTCAAGCAAAAGTTAGGGGTTAATCTTGTGTTAGGCATAGGAGAGGACGTCTCCTGTGGCTGGGAGCTTATTTTGGAGGGTCTTGTAGGAATTTAGAACCTATAATTTTAGAAGGGAAACAATGGGAACATTGTACTTCTCCAGATAGAAGTATTTCTCTTTTTGTATAGCAATGTAATATTTCATCTCAACTGTGGAAATTTTTTTACCTATGCATGCATTTTTGGGGTGCTACATTTCATTCAATCTGTACTAGTCCATAGGTAAGTTGAACCCTTCTCTCAGTCTTTGGAGATCCTCCACTCTTCTGACAATCTCCTATTTTGCACTCCAAACTGACAGGCTCATCATGCTTATATAGCACTTTGTGCCAGCACTGTTCTAAGCACTATGTGTGAATCCAGTTAATATTAAAATATTCTATCGTAGATGTAGCCCCATTTTGCAAATGAGGAAACTGGGGCACTGAGAGGATTAGTAATATGTTCAAGGTATCAAGTGGGTGTTCAAAGTACATCAGGTTCCAGAGCTCATATTTAAAAAAATTTTTAATTGAGACATAATATTTGTACATATTTATGGTATATGCTATGATAATTTAATATATTATGCAATGTATAATTATAGCATCAAGGTAATTAGCAGAGCCCACATTTTTAACCACTACTCTATACTGTATCTTTGAAAGAAATCCTTAATACACATTCATTATTATGATTATTGAGTCTAGAAATAAATATTTTGGTGCCTACCTCCTGCAGTGCTGTCCCCTCTTTCCCTCTTTCTTTCAGAAAAATGTAAGAAAAGATGGATAGATAATACAGATGAAACAAGAGGTGTTCTTTTTGACTTGGTATAGAAGTCACATCCCGTGAGTGAGTATCATGTGTGTGGGTGATTCTCTAAGTTAGAAACTAGCAGATTTTGTAGTCTAGCATTTAAGCCAGTGCCAAGCAGATGTTGACAGACTTCAGATAAACATCATAAAATGATGATTAAGCTAGAACAAATTTGAATGGTAAAGATGTATGGTCTGAAGTTTATAGATTTATGACTTCTCTGTGCATTTGTGCAAAAATTCAGTCTTAAATCTGTGGCTGTGTTGTGGATTTATAAAGTGAGGAAGAGGGTGGAAGGTAAGAGATGATCATGCCTGGGTCATTAAAGACAATGGTCTCTCTGTTGACAGAACCTCTGCTCTGCTTACAGAGGGTTTCAGATTCAGATGGTGTGTATTCAAATTTTGATGCCACAATTTAACAACTTCTTAGCTGTGTAACCTTGGTGTGGTTTACTTAACCTTTTCTGTGCCTTAGTTTCCTTAGAATAAAATGGGCATAATAATGTTAACTACCTTATAGGGTTGGTGTGTTAATTGGATTAAAATGCGTAAGACCATTATCCTCTTGTCTAACAGGCTTGAGGGGTCATTACTTATTTGAGAAGAGGAAGATTTTTTTCTTTAGATGAGATTATAGAAGAGTAACTCTTTGTTTGAAGGAGGAAAAAAGGCAATGAGCTGTCTTATTCAGCTCATGCTACTATCACAAGATACCAAAGACTGCAAGGCTTCAGCTGCAAGCATTCATTTATTATAGTTCTAAAGGATGCAAAGTTCAACATCAAGGCACCAGCCCATTTGGTTTCTGGTGAGGACTCTCTTCTTGGCTTTTGATAGCTGATTTCTTCCTGTGTCTTCTCCTGGCAGGTGATGAGAGAGAAAGAGTGAGACAGCAAGAGAGTGAGAGAGTGCTCTGGTCCCTCTTCCTCTTCTTATAGGGACAATAATCTCATCATGAAGGCTCTCAAGAGCTCATCTGAAGCTAATTACCTCCTGAAGACTAACTACATCTCTAAAATATCATCATAGTGGAGATTAGGGCTTTAACATATGAGTTTTTTTTTTTTTTTTTTAAGAATTATTTATTTGAAAGACAGAGTTACAACCAGAGAGAGAGAGAGGTCTTACATTCTGTTGGTTCACTCCCCAAATGATCACAATGGCCAGAGCTGAGCCTATATGAAGCCAGGAGCCAGGAACTTCTTCCAGATCTCCCACAGTGGGTTGAGAGGCTCAAGGACTTGGGCCATCCTCCATACTTTCGCAGGCCATAGCAGAGAGCTGGATCAGAAAAGGAGCAGCCGGAACCCAAACTGGCACCCACGTGGTATGCTGGCACTGCAGGTTGGGGCTTTAAACCTGCTGCACCACAGCTCCAGCCCCTAACATACGAGTTTTGAGGGAGATGTTAACATTCAACCCACAATGTTAGCAAACAAAATATTAAGAAAATGGTTTCAGATTGTGGCAAATGTGATGATGGAAATATTTCATAAGAATGGGTTCTTTCATGTCTGGGATTGAAGTGGGGCAAAGAAATCTATTCCAATTGAGTGGTCAGGTTGGGCCTTTCTGGGTGGGGTCTGAGTGACAGCAGAGACCATTCAGATCATTGAGATAGTAGGAACAGAACAAAGACCACAGGACTTGAGATGTTGGAAAAAGAGTAACATAAACAGTAACATAAAAAGCCCAGTGTCACAGGGAAATACAGGAAAAAGTGGTAGGAAATGAAGGCAGGGTAGAAAATGGACAGGGATTGGAGTGTGAGTGATAGGGAGGGGGTTTTTTGCTCCAAGAGAAATGGGAAACCAATGAAGAATTTTAGCAAACGGGAGACGTGATATGTAGGAAAGCAGGTCAGAGGTACTTGGATGTGGGCCAGAGGTGAAAACCATGGCCAGAATGTTGTGTCAGGGGCTATTTTAAAGGGATGGTGCCCGAGAGCACCATCTAGAAGAGTTGAATTTTCAGTGGAATGGATCTTGGCTTGAGAGGGGAGAAGATTTGAAGTCATGTCAAAAGTGATTATATGCTGGAACTGGAACCCCCAGTTGGTGAATTGAGATTTATTATCTATATACCATATATTGTGGGCTGTGCTTCAGACAGACTTCCACTAAGTACAAAGGAGGAAACTTCCCTATTGAATGAATTTTAAAGGGAAGTGTTGAGTTTTGATTTCTTTTCTTTTTTTCTTTTTTTCTTTTTTTTGGACAGGCAGAGTGGATAGTGAGAGAGAGACAGAGAGAAAGGTCTTCCTTTTTGCCATTGGTTCACCCTCCAATGGCTGCTGCGGCCGGCTCATCGTGCTGATCCGAAGGCAGGAGCCAGGTGCTTCTCCTGGTCTCCCATGCTGGTGCAGGGCCCAAGGACTTGGGCCATCCTCCACTGCCTTCCCGGGCCATAGCAGAGAGCTGGCCTGGAAGAGGGGCAACCGGGACAGAATCCGGCGCCCCAACCGGGACTAGAACTCCGCAAGGCGGAGGATTAGCCTGTTAAGCCATGGCGCTGGCCAAATTTCGATTTCAACCCTGAACTAGTTTTGTCCCAGTACTGCTGGTTCTATTAGTATGTAGTATTTTATTTAACCCTCCGTAAGTTGGGAAACATTCTGAACCTGGTTGTAAGGATTAAGAACTAAGGCTTGAAGATTTGTAAACTAATCAGCAAGCACTCACAGGAAGCAGGAAGTAGAGCAGTGTTAGAAGCCAGAGCTTCTGTTAGCCACTGTGCCGTGCTTCTTGGTAAGTAATGAAGGACTTCATGATTGGACAACATGACTATGAACTGGTGGAAACAACTCACAGATGCTGGGCTCTATCTATCTATTTATATATTTATTAAGATATAAGGATATTAGCCAATGGATCATACCCAGTTCCCCATCTATCAATTATAGGACAACTTGAAAAGATCCCCAGAATGAAGCAGAACTTTGACCTCATGGCTTATGGCATTATCTCTGGGGCATCTCAAGATAGGGCTGATCCTTCTGAGAAATGGGGACCACATAGGCACTGCTCTCTCCCTCCCTTCTTTTTTTTTTTTTTTTTTTGTGTTTTTTTGACAGGCAGAGTGGACAGTGAGAGAGAGACAGAGAGAAAGGTCTTCCTTTTGCCGTTGGTTCACCCTCCAATGGCCGCCGCGGTAGCGCGCTGCGGCCGGCGCACCGTGCTGTTCCGATGGCAGGAGCCAGGTGCTTATCCTGGTCTCCCAAGGGGTGCAGAGCCCAAACACTTGGGCCATCCTCCACTGCACTCCCTGGCTACAGCAGAGAGCTGGCCTGGAAGAGGGGCAACCGGGACAGGATCGGTGCCCCGACCGGGACTAGAACCCGGTGTGCCGGCGCCGCAAGGCGGAGGATTAGCCTGTTGAGCCACGGCGCCGGCCATCTCCCTCCCTTCTTGTGCCCTCTTGCCTGCTGGTGTGCATTGTACCCTGCTAACCTCAGAGAGGACACAGAGCTCTTGGCTCAGACCAGTCCAGTGGGCTGTGATTATTCATCAGGGCCCTTGTCTGTATCCAAGTTGCTGAGCTTGGCAGCTGTAGAGCCATGCTGAAGAGGTGGAATACTCTTTTCAGTGGGACTCCCAGATGCCACTGAAACACCGCCTCTCAAACTCTCCCCACGTCTGCCCCCTTCTCCTTTTAGGGGAACATCCTGAAGCCAGATTCATTTGTGCATGCCACCACCTTCAGTCTAAAGCTGTTGTTAAACACCGTTGTTAGGATCATGACTATTAGATAAATAAAATACTGCTGTATATTGAAGAATGGCCTTTACAGCATTATATTAAAACAATAAATCATGTATCACAGATTCAGCGTTTGAGCCAGGTTTTATTGCATTATTCCATTCTCTCCATTATCCAGCTTTAAAATCCCTCCTCCTGCATTTACGATTTTGAAACATTACATCAGTTACGTCCCCATGGCACTTTAATTTAATTCAGCACTTTAAGGGGTAGGTAAGTGTTTAGGACACTGGGCCAGGCTCTGATCATTTTATGAAACCGTTGTTTTATAGAAGAGCATTACCTTTATTACCAGATTCTATGGTGTGTTTGGGGGGAGACAATCTGGTTACAATTACAAATAGAATTTTTTAGGAGCTGCAGTAGAAAGCTCAACCATTTGAAGATGAGAAATGGCTTCCTTGATCGGTCGCAGTATATTGGTGCAAGATGTCAAAGGGAAGCATTTCTATGCCTCAGCCTGATGCTTCTCCTTCAGGAGTTTATGTGAACTATTGGTGCAGGTGGTTCCAATGGAAAAACTTTACGTGACTCTGTGCCCCGCAGCAATGTGAGTCATCAAAAGCACTATCCTCACCTATATCAAAGGCGAGCCTTTATGTACTGGCCAATGCAGTTTGTTAAGTTCACCCCAAACAAACTAGACACCATTACACCTCCAGAGCAGTGGGTGCCTCCTTAAAGATGGAAAGTCAGACTCACAGAGGGGCAGTTGCCTTGTCGGGCACTGCTTCTCCAGCTTACAGAGAAGAAATGGCTTCTGTCACTATCAGCCCTTAAACACCTGCTGAAATTCATGGATGTCACTCCTCAATACCCATTTCTGTTTTACTTGTGTTGGGGGGATAGTGCATAGATAAAACTTTTTAAACAATAACCCAAACTATATCAGTAGGATACTGCTTAAAATTCAAGTAGCCTGTCTTTCATATACCATAAGCCTCTGGGAAGCCAATAAATGTCAAAGAAATGTCAAATTATTTATGAATTGGTTGAGTCCACTGTGCATTTCTGAGGAAGTCTTGTGGCATTTGGTCATTGCTTTCTTTGAAGGCATCATACAGAGTAGGTACCATAAATACATCAAATGAATTACAGCATTCACCTCTACACAATCAACCGCCCAGCACTTAAAAGTGTTCAAGTTATTCCCTTCTTGAGGATTTTATTTGCTAGGTGATTCTTTTTTCTCTAATGTCAAAAGTTGGTGTGCAGACGTGTCCCAACGATCAGCAGAGGTCCAAGTTTGGATGGCCTTTGATGTTCCTAGTCCTCTTGGTGGAGATCTTTTAATGTCACATGGAACAGAGATCCCTGGACTTTTGAACCAGCTCCTGTGGAGCGAAGGAAGGCAGGGAGGTTGGTGTCCCCAGAAGGAAACTGGGTAGAGCTGCATGTCAGCAGGAGCTTCCCAAGACCATGCTGGCCCTGCCTAGGAAGGTGCATGCTACTTTCTCTTTGCTCCTTGTATAGGAAGACCCCTGAGGAGCTCCATCCTTTCTGGGTCAACTGGTCCTGTCCTTCAGGGACTGAACAAAGCTGAGCTGAATTCATAGGCAGTGAGTTTGAATATCTGTCTTTCCTCTTTTTTTTAAAACTGAAAGTGAATGTGTCAAAATTCTTATAAAAAAGCTGCGTTATAGAAAATAAGTTATTTTCTTTTTGATATCATGCTACAGACAGCAGACTCTCTCTCAAAGTACCTGAATTCTACAGCCAACATTTTTTACTTTTCTAAAGTAAAGTTACTTCACTTTATAGAGTGCTACTCTATGACAGACTCTTTGTGCAGCACCTTGGGTTCACATTGTCTTGTTAGACCTGTGAGGCTTATGGAATTATCCCCACTTCTCAGTGGTTCAAGGCAAAAAGGATGAAGAATGGTATAAGCTGAAATGGAGAGGAATGTGGCTACTTATATTGATAATGTGTTATTTCTTTAAAAATTGTAAATATAGTCTTGATTGGAAGATGGTTAGTGTTAAAGGAAAAGCATTGAGCATAGTGGTATATGAAACTAAGACTGGAAATGTCTTGTATGTGAAATGTATTAAAAGACTTCAAAGAATTTCTCAATGACTGTTTCTCTTGTAATGCTAAAGGGGGGACCTCAAACTTGCATAGGAACAGAATAGTATTTGTGGAAGAACTTTGAAATTTTAGAGAGAAAATTTCACTGCCAAGAGATTCCATTGATCTTGTTTTATTGTTGGAATAACTCCTCACTCCCCATTTGATAAACCTCCCTTAATGTGTCCTGTCTCTTTCAAGCCTATCAGGAAACAGTTTTGCACTGGAATCGACCCGACCTGCAAATTGTTTCCCAGTTTGGTTTCCTAAGACTCCATTCCAGCAGGTATTTTTCAGGTCCTGTGCTAGGCATTTGTTTATATGTCCTTCTGAAATATCCCTCCCTTCACAGCTTCTATTGACCACACTAAAAGGGGCATCGCTCACTGTGGAAGACAAGGGACATTTTCTAGCCTCTTTGCTGGGATCACACCAATGAAACTACTGCATCTTTAAAAACAACCAAAGAATTCTAAACACTAGGTGAAACTGTTGAACAACCTGGCTTTCCCCCTATTTAGAAGAACCTTAACAATTTGGACCTCATTAATGTAGAATCTACTCCAATCAGACATAAGCTTGAAAAATTACATTCATTAATAGTGAAAATGAGACATGTTTGACTTCCTGAGAGAACATATTAGTTGAAAGTACATTCAGCATTTATTTCCATATCAGTAATCGATGCACTGTTTGTTGATCATTTCATTCTGATTATTAAAGCAGATCCAGAAGGAACCTCACTTTCTAACTCACAGTGATCCCGTTTTGGCTAAAATGTGTGTTACTGTCCTTTATAAATGTGTATATCTTTGACTATCCAATAATTCAGGCATTTTTTTTTCCTGTGATAGATCTTAGGCAGACTCCAGCTGATTAATGAGATTCTTCTGTATTTTAGTGTTGACAGCTTTCTTTTCATGTTTAAATTTTACATTCAGGAATCTTATTCCTAGAAGTAAAAACAGATGACACAGGAGTTTTGAAAATATTAATAAATGGCAATTCTATAAGAGTTCAGTAAGGGCAGGTGGAGATGCTTTGAGGCTCATTTCTTAGCCTTGGCTGGCATCACAGGCATGATGATTAATTTTGTATGTCCAACTTGGCTGGGCCATGGTGCCTAGATATTTGGTCCAACCTTATTCTGGATATTTCTATGAAAGTGTTTCTTGGATGAGATTAACATTTAAATGGGTGGACTTTAACTAATGCAGCTTATTCTCCATGATGTGGATGGGCCTCATCCAATCAGTTGGAGGTCTTGATAGAAAAAGACTGACCTCCCTTGAGTAAGAAGGAATTCTGCCAACAGAGGGCCTTTGGGCTCAATCTGCAACTCTTCTGCGGGTCTCCAGCCTGCTGGCATACCCTGCAGATTTTGGACCTGTACCTGCACAATTGTTCTCTCACTCCCTCTACCTCTCTCTCCATAAAGTCATCTTGGTTTGATTTCTCTGGAGAACACTGATGAATACAACAGGACTCTCAGAATATTAACTGTTTGAGAATGTATCTAGTACTATGCCACATTTTAAAACGTGGTTGTTAAAAGCTTTCTAAATGCAGTGAGGTGGCCAGCTTTTTAAGTATGATACAGAATGGCCTTTGGTATAGTTTGTCTCTGTTTTCAGTTTGATGTTTGTATGGTACAGTATTTAGCACAATGATAATGGCCAGTAAATATATGCAAAAATATTGTAGAACACCTGGATAAGAGAGGGCAAAGTAGTCCAATGGCATAAAACCAGGAACAAAATAAAATTTTATTTTTTTGGCAGGATTCCATTCACAGAAAAGGTTTTAGGCAGTTTCTAAATGTCAGGCTTAGATTAGCACATGTGAAAAGTGGAAGAGAATCAGCTTTTGAATTTAAATACAAGAAAGCTTAACTTTTTATATTTAAGAGAACTTTGAAGTATTTAAACAAGCACAATTGGCCTCAACTCTATATTTTAGAATATGTGGAAAGTGCTGGTTTCTGAGTAAAAGATTACAAAATGTACAATATTCATTGCATATGAAGTAATATCTTTTTCTTCAAAAGATGATGTATAGGAAAATATAGAAAATTGGGAAATTATAGACAATTTGGAAAGTAGGGTGGAAATTGCTTTGAAAAGATGATTAACATTTTGAAATTTTGAAAAATTTACTTACTTGAAAGACCAGAGAGAGAGAGAGAGAGAGTGAGTCTACCATCTAATGATTCACTCACTGAAATACCTACAACAATGAAGCCTGGATCAGGCTGAACTTAGGAGCCAGGAACTCCATCCAGGTCTCCCACATGTGTAGCAGGGACCCAATATCTTGGGCCATCATCTGATGCTTTCCCTGGCGCATTAGCAGGAATCTGGATTGGAAAGTGATGAGTAGCCAGAACTTGAAACAGGCACTCTGACATGGGATGTGGATTTCCTGATCAGTGTCTCAACATGTTATGCCACAAGGCCTACCCCTTCACATATTTTCTTTTGGTCTTTCATTCTGTACCTTTTCATGGAGTTTGTTTTTCCATAACAACATTGCATTGTAACACATAAAATAATTTGCATTAATCTTTTTCTTCCTTATATTAAAATGAGTATTTCCTGAAAATATACAGAAGTGTGACTAAATTGACAAAGTGTAAGAGCTACCTTTTCTGGAAATCAGAGCAAACAACAGTAAAAATTTAAAATCTATTATTACTGTTAGCATCTATATGAGTGTCTCTGGACTGTAAAACTGTCACAATATTTCTTTCTTTCTTTCTTTTTTTTTTTTTTTGAAAGAGAGACAGAGAGACACAGAAAGAGAGATTTGTCATCCACTGGTTCACTTCTAATTGCCTGTGGTGTCCTGGGCTTGGTCTAGTTGAAGCCAGAAACCAGGAACTTCATCTGAGTCAAACTGTATGACAGGGACCCAGTTCCTTGAGCTACCATTACTGCCTCCCAGAATCCCATCACGGTATTTCAGGGGTAAGCAGTCCATGCCAATGGGGAAGTGTTCCAGTTCTGGAGCCAGACAACCTGGTCCAAATGTCAGCTCTGTCATTCACCCATAGAGTGACCTTGGGCAGATTTCCTTATTTGTGAAGTAGGAGTTATCAATCTCATAGGACTGTTGTGAGAATAGCATAGAAATATGGAAAAGCACAGTGGTGCTTAGCTTATTGCGAGCTCTCAGTTGATTTCAGGAATTATTAGATAACTTGAGATTTGCCTTGAATCTCATCAATGTAACCTGTAATGACAACCATAAACCCTTAGTTAGCAAATGTCATGGATTAAGTGCTTTTGGTCCATGTTTCAAGAATACATCTATTCATTATAAAAGCTCTGTGGAATAAAGCACCGTTATCCCCATTTAGTAGAGGAGGAAGGGTGAGGCATGGGGAAGATATATTGCTTTCCCAAAGGCACCCAGAGAGTAAATGAGAAGATAAGCCACAATCTTTCAGGATCTCCTGTGGCTTTTAAAACAAGTACAAATCAGCTGTTCTCTTGTTTCACCTGAGTAGCTGTGGGAGAAGCTGCTATTAAAGAAGGAAACAGATGGGAGAAGGAAAAGATTTTAAAGAAACTTGTTGTAGAGGTTTTGACATGCACAGAGAGGGTGGAGCTTTTTGGAAATCTTTTTGTGACTGCTTGTCCTTTCAGTCCCACTACTTGAAGACTAAACTATGTGACCTACAACTTTTTTGATCATTGTGTTCAACATCGTTTTTGTTAAAAAATAATAAAAAATAAGAAACCTCAACAACAACGGAAAGGAGAATGGAATGTCTGTTTTCCATGAGGAATTGCAGAAAAGGATGACACACATTCTCCTTCAATTTTCTCTGGGAAATAAGTCATTGTATCTGAGAATGGTAGCCTGAGATTCCGACTCTGTTCTTATATATGATTATGTCACTGGAAAACAGCTTTTGAAAGAAACACCCAGAGTAATTTATCAAGCAAACAGCTTTTGACTCTTGCCTTCTCCCTGGGGTTTATGAAACTGCAGCAGGTGGCATTTTGTTGTTTAGCATGACAAGCTTGTGAAATTGCAATAGCTAGTGGTGGAGGGGTGTGTGTGTTGATTTTGTTTCTTTCACAGACAAATACCATGTATTAGGCCTTTGGAATGGCCTGGATTCTAGGCTAGATGCTTGGACTTACCACTAATTTTGCAAACATCTTATGTAACAGTCATAACTTTCAGGTAATACTTGGTCCATGATCCACAGTTTCCAAACCCTGTTTGTGAACACCATGGATAATATCCAACACTCAGAAGTTGACCTTCATTCATATCCGGTTCTACAAGCTATTGGCTGGGTGACCTTGGCCACTTAGCTCCTCTGAGCTTGTTTCTGTCTTGGTCTTTACATTTGTGAATGTGTCAAGCTTTCTCCCTGCTTTTAGCTTCCACTTGGATTGCTCTTTCCTCAGAACTTTGGGCAATAAGATCGATTTCATTCTTAAAGTTTCAGCCTTCAGAGTCATCCCGTAGGGGAGTTAGGTAGCTAACTCACTATCCCATTGCCTTGCTTTATTACTCTCATAGAATTTTAAAATTTTTATTTGAGAGAAATATTGATAGAGATAGGGATAGGGATAGAGATAAGGATAGAGATAGAGATAGAGACAAGTACAGACTTACTATGAAAGTGACTGAAATGACAGGGGCTGGGTTGGGGACAAAACTGGGGAACTCAATTCAGATCTCCCAAGTGGGAAGCAGGGACCTAATAACTGAAACTATCACAGCTGCCTTCTGGGACTGTACCGGCAGGAAGCTGGAGTTAGGAGCCATAGCTGAGAATGGAACCCAGGCATTCTTATATAGGACGTGGGATTTTCAAACATTATGCTAAATACCAGATTCTCTCCTAGCACTGATTAAATCTGGAACTGTCTTATTCATTTACTTGTTTACGGATTTATTGTCTAGTTTTCCCACTAGCCTAAGTTTTATGAAAATAGTAAGGTTTTTTAGAACTTTCCTTACCATTTTGTCAAAGACCCTAGAACAGTGTTTAACATACAGTATCTGCTCAATAAGAATTTGTGAACAAATAAAATATGAGAATGAGGGGCCAGCACCGTGGCGCAGTAGGTTGATCCTCCACCTGCAGCGCTAGCATCCCATATGGTTGTCAATTCTACTCCCGGCTGCTCGTCTTCCAATCCAGCTCTCTGCTGTAGCCTGGGAAAGCAGTGGAAGATGGCCGAAGTCCTTGGGCTCCTGCACCCACATGCGAGAAGACAAGGAGGAAGTACCTGACTCCTGGCTTTGGATCGGCGCAGCTCCAGCCGTTGTGGCCATCTGGGGAGTGAGCCAACGGAGGGAAGACCTTTCTCTGTGTCTCTCCCTCTCACTGTCTGTAACTCTACCTCTCAAATAAATAAATAAAAAATATGAGAATGAATGGTCTCTATATTTTATAGGATTTTGTTGAGCATTGCATGGAATGATACATGTGCGGGGTTTTCCTCTCTTGGATGCCCCCTGCATGCCGGTCTGGCTGGAGGTCCTTGATTCTAATAAAAACTTTTAAATCTCTTTGCTGTCTGCTTGGTAATTCTTCTTCCATGTGAGTCAAAGAACCAAGGTAACAATAATTTCTCTGCTGCTCTTTTCCTGTAACATTTTTTGAGCCACGATACATGTGTTTGATATAAAGACAAAAACAAGGAAAGTTAGGGTGGGCATTGCAGAGCAGTGAGTTAAGCTACGGCCTAGGATGCTGGCACTCCACATCAGAGTGTCACTTTGAATCCGCTTCTGATCCACTTCCTCTTTTTTTTTTTTTTTTTGGACAGGCAGAGTGGACAGTGAGAGAGAGAGAGACAGAGAAAAAGGTCTTCCTTTTACCGTAGGTTCACCCTCCAATGGCCGCTGTGGCTGGCGCATTGCACTGATCCGAAGCCAGGAGCCAGGTGTTTCTCCTGGTCTCCCATGCGAGTGTAGGGCCCAAGCACTTGAGCCATCCTCCACTACACTCCCGGGCCACAGCAGAGAGCTGGCCTGGAAGAGGGGTAACCGGGACAGAATCCTGCACCCCAACCGGGACTAGAACCTGGTGTGCCGGCGCCGCAGGCGGAGGATTAGCCTATTGAGCTGCAGCAACGGCCCTGATCCACTTCCTCTTAATGCATCCTGAGAGGCAGCAGATGATGACTAAAGTACTTGAGCCCTTGCTACCCATGTGGGAGACCCAAATGGAGTTCTGGGTTCCTGGTTTCAATTTGGCCCAGTCCTGGATGTTGCAGTTATTTGGGGAGTGAACTAGTGGATGGAAGGTCTCTCTGTTGCTCTTTCAAGTAGAGGGAAATAAACATTAAAAACTTGTTATTTTTATTATTAAAATTACCATGCATGTATGCTGATAAGGGAGAATTAATAAATGATAAATAAAATGGGATGTCATTATCATGGTAGTCTTAGTGATCTTAATTAGAAATGAATGCAGGCCGGCACCGTGGCTCAACAGGCTAATCCTCCGCCTTGCGGCGCCGGCACACCGGGTTCTAGTCCCGGTCAGGGCACCGATCCTGTCCCGGTTGCCCCTCTTCCAGGCCAGCTCTCTGCTGTGGCCAGGGAGTGCAGTGGAGGATGGCCCAAGTGTTTGGGCTCTGCACCCCATGGGAGACCAGGAGAAGCACCTGGCTCCTGCCATCGGAACAGCGCGGTGCGCCGGCCGCAGCGCGCTACCGCGGCGGCCATTAGAGGGTGAACCAACGGCAAAGGAAGACCTTTCTCTCTGTCTCTCTCTCTCTCTCACTGTCCACTCTGCCTGTCAAAAATAAAAAATTTAAAAAAAAAAAAAAGAAATGAATGCAAATACTAGTTATCAAGATGAACTCATTTGTGCCTTTGTTCATTCTCACTTTTAAAAAAATATTTGAGAGTCAGAGTGACAGAGAGAAAGAGAGAGAGTGCTTCCATCCACTTGTTCACTTCCCAAATGGCTAGAACAGCCAGGTCTAGGCCAGGCTGAAGGCAGGGTCTGGGAACTCCAGCTGAGTCTCCCACATGGATGACAGAGGCCCAAGTACTTGGGCAATCATCCTCGGTTTCCCAGCCACATTAGCAGGAAGCTCCAACCAACACTTCAGTATGTGATTCTGACACCACAGAATCACCCACTGTGCTACAGTACTGACCCCAGTCCTCACTTTCTGAACATAAAGAATCTGGGTTCTAGGAGAGCTCAAGCAATGTGTTTGAGAACATAAACTTTTGAGAGCATTGTGACAAATATGATCTATCTATCATCCATCTGTCCAACCATCATCCATCTCTACCTTCAGTCTGTCTATCTGTCTTTCTATCCATCCATCTTACCTAATTTGTACATTTTAGGGAGGAGCAGAACGGGTTTATTTGTTTTCTATTGTTTGTAACAAATTAACACAACAGAGTGGATTAAAACAATATCATTTATTATCCTACAGAGTCTTAGAGCAGCAGTTCAGTGTGACTCAGTTAGGTTCCCTGCGTCAGTACTCACACTCAAGATGCCTCGAGTGGCTGCAGTCTCCTACAAGGCTTTGGGAAGAATCCAAGCTCATCCAGGTGGTTGATAAAATTCAGTTCTTTACAATTTAAGAGGGGCCTTCAAAATGTGCACTATGCAAAAAATATGATGCAATTCAATCCTTTTATTGTGCCCAAATGGTCCCATTTTATAATTCCATTCCCCCCCCCCCCCCAGGCTTTCTGAAGGACTTGATAGGATCAAGGAATGCAACCTCTGGCTGGTAGCTGGAGGCACTCCCAGCTACTAGGGTTACTGGCAGTGCTTGCCGTAGACCTTTCAAAGGCTTGCTCACATCCTCATAGCTGGCAGCAGAATCACTCTGGATGAATCTCCTTCATATCTTGAATTATTCTTTCCTTCACTACCAAGTAGAGCAAAGTCTATAGCTCACCCAGGTTAGATTAGTTTAGAATAGATTTTATTTAATTAGACCCACCCAGATTCTCTCTCTTTAATTTTTTTCCAATTAAAAAAAGCTTTTTTTTTTTTGACAGGCAGAGTGGACAGTGAGATAGAGAGACAGAGAGAAAGGTCTTCCTTTGCCATTGGTTCACCCTCCAATGGCTGCCGCGGCTGGCGCACCGCGCTGATCCGAAAGCAGGAGCCAGGTGCTTATCCTGGTCTCCTATGGGGTGCAGGGCCCAAGCACTTGGGCCATAGCAGAGAGCTGGCCTGGAAGAGGGGCAACCAGGACAGAATGCGGCACCCCGACCGGGACTAGAACCTGGTATGCCGGCGCCGCTAGGCAGAGGATTAGCCTCTTGAGCCACAGCGCTGGCCAAAAAAAAAAAAAAAAAAAAAAAAAAACTTTTTTAAACAGACACAAATATAGGACAGATTTATGGGGTTCCATGTGAATGTCTTGATTCATGTATATATTAGGTATATCTCCTCAAACACTTAACATTTCTTTATGGTGAAAACATTCAAAATTCTGTCTTCTAGTTAATCTCCCTTTTGATTAATCCAAAGTCAACTGATTGTTAACCTTGATTGTATCTGCAAAAATACCTTTGGCCATATAATATAACACAGTCACAGGATTGATAAGTGATCATATTCACAGGTTACCCTTACATTCCATCCTTGTGATAGGATGAAATTTGTTTTAAGTTTCTCTAACTATAACCAGTATCATCTTTGCCTGTTTTCAGTTTTGGTGGCCCCCTGTTTTGTGCTAGATTCTGCAGCTTTTTTTTGTTTGTTCTTTTGTATCTCTGCCACAGATAGGTGTGGTGATCATGGGAATATATGGTATGGAGTCATTGATGACCTTAACTCTGAATCTACCACCACCTTCACACAGAGACTCACTTTTCATAGACTGCTCCTGCCAGTGACTGACTTCAGCCATTGACTAACAAGGAGCTACTGTGACTTGAGACTTGAGACTCCCTGTTGGCCTGGTTGAAGCTTTTGAGAACTACACTTTGATCTGGGGCTTCCTTCTCAACCTCTCCCCCGGCCCCCCTGTTTTCTCCTGTCTTTTTCACAGGGCCAAGACCAGACCTGCAGTTGGATGGCTTGCTTCACCTTCTATTGTTTCATTCCCTTTTTCCTCAAAGGTATTTTCCCTCAGTAAGTCTCTTGCATATCTCATCCCATCTTGGTATCTGCCTGTGAGAAAATCTGAACTGACCTAATTTGTTGCTGGAGTGCTCCAAGGCAATAGACAGTAAGATGGGCTTCTGTCACTGTCTCTTGTACTGCCTGGCAGGCAAACAGGATGCTGTTGTGAGTGGGTTTTGGGGCATGGATAATCACTGGTTCAGATTGGTGGTGAAATTGCTAAATATTTCATTAAAGTAATTTGGGAAGACCACCTGGTTGCACATACTCAGGTATTGGAAAGATATAACGGGAATAATGCTTGCTAAGACAGAGATGTTAGCTTCTAGGTTGCATTGATGCCCTGAAGAGAGAGGACAATTTAAAAGACCTTAATAAGCAGTAAAAAGATTAAGTTGGGGGGGCTGGCGCTGTGGCACAGTGGGTTAACACCCTGGCCTGAAGCACCGGCATCCCATGTGGGCACCGGTTCTAGTCCTGGCTGCTCCTCTTCCAATCCAGTTCTCTGCTATGGCCTGGGATAGCGGCAGAAGATGGCCCAAATCCTTAGGCTCCTGCACCCATGTGGGAGACCCAGAAGAAGCTCCTGGCTCCTGGCTTTGGATTGGTGCAGTTCCTGCCATTGTGGCCATCTGGAGAGTGAACCAGAGAATGGAAGACCTCTCTCTCTGTCTCTACCTCTCTCTGTAACTCTGTATGTCAAATAAATAAAATAAATCTTTAAATAAAAAAGTACAAATCCTCTTGCAATTAAAGAACATAATTCTGGCTGGTGCCGCGGCTCAATAGGTTAATCCTCTGCCTGCGGCACCGGCACATAGGGTTCTAGTCCTGGTTGGGGGGTCGCATTCTGTCCCTGTTGCCCCTCTTCCAGGCCAGCTCTCTGCTGTGGCCCGGGAGTGCAGAGGAGGATGGCCCAAGTGCTTGGGCCCTGCACCCCATGGGAGACCAGGAGAAGCACCTGGCTCCTGCCTTCGGATCAGCACAGTGTGCCGGCCACAGCACACCGGCCGCGGTGGCCATTGGAGGGTGAACCAATGGCAAAGGAAGACCTTTTTCTCTGTCTGTCTCTCTCACTGTCCACTCTGCTGTCAAAACAAAAGAAAAGAAAACAAAACAAAACATAATTCCCAGTACAGAGACAAGATGCATAAATACACCAGTCAGCTGAAACTTGCTTTGAAAGGCTATACAAACTTAATAAAAAAAATAAAGATTAAGTTGAGCACCAGATTGCTTTCTTGATAACTTACAAATAATCCTTTATCTCCTGCATGGGAGGCATGAGTAACAGACTGAAGGTCTAATAGACCTGCAGCACTCTAGAGATGTTTTAATGCTCAGCCAAGGTAGGACTTTCATGCTAAGATCATGATCCTTAATGGGAAAACCTGGGATTCTGAGATATGGGACAAGGACATCTTGATGGATGCTACAATGGATGCTGGCTCTGTAGACCTCCCTAAGTTCTGAGAGTTTTCAAAATGGTCTTCTCTGTGCTGGATGACACAGTGGAAGTCCTTCTTCTACAAGGCAATCACTCTCTCCTTTCCAAAACTTGCCCCACAGATTTTGGTAGGGCATAATCTGGCTGTGGACACGTTGGGTCTAGTTAGGGTGAGAAAGAGAGATTATATACCAAAAGGAACGACAAGAATTAACTAGAATATACTGGCAAGAACCAGAAGAACATTTAAGGGATTGGGTTTTGAGTGTTTTTATTAAATGAGATAAGATACAAGATTGTATGGACAAAAATTCATTGACTTAGGGACACTTTATTGGGACACAGATGTTAATGTTCTGACTAGAAACCTAGGGGATGGAGAAAACATGCAGCTGGGATTGTTGTGGGCAACTCAGCCCCAAGCTGGGCCAGTTCTCAGTTCTTATCTCTATGAATGAAAGAATTAAAGGAGGAGGCATAAAGGTGCACAGGAAATCAGGATTTATTGAAAATGGTAGTACACCCTCATCTGTGAGTATGGATAACTTCTCCTCATGAGGCAGGAGGAACTGTTGCCCCCACCAAGGTTGGGCTCATTCTTTTATAGGACTGGAGTGGTGTTCTGGTCAGGTCCTAGCTGAATATACAAATAGGGTGGAGTTTGGATGGGATGTGAGTACTGCTTGGTTCTGTGTCCCTTTATTGGGATTCTCAAAATGTGTCATGGTGGTCTTAGAGTCTCCATATGGAACACACACATGTTTCATCTATGATGTCTCATGCATTATGGGAAGTGAGGCCTAGGTTTGTGATGAGGAATAGGTGTGCTGAGCCTATAGCCATTTTGGATCTGCATAGAAGTGGGTAGAGTTCAGGGTGCCTGTGGCTCGGGTGCTGACAGTTTCTCAGCTCCTCTTTGCTTACCTGCTCCTCACCTGCCACGTCAGGATTACTCATAGAATCATGAAGATAGTGATTGTCAGAACTAAGTGAAATTAAGTGTCTGAACTTCCATGGTAAGTGGGGAAGAACCAACTGTGCCAAGGACAGGCCTAGCCCAGGATAAGCCCTTAGTATAAACTGAACTAATGAATAGGTAATAAGGAGGTCAAGATGAAAAGTATCCAGCAACCAGGTAGGGTAGGAGGTCACCGATGCAACTGTGAATCCCAGCCATTCTCTCCGACTCTAATCTTTCTCCCAAAACATGAACAATAGGAAGGAGAGGGATGGCTCTGAGGAAAAATATTTTGGATGCTCATTCATTTTAGCAAGCATTTACTGAATGCCATCTTAGTGTTAGCCTCTCAGCATGGTGGACAGTGTGAAGAAAAGGTTTGACTCATGTCTTCAGGGAGCTTTCAGTCCTATAAGGGTAGCAATCACACAGGCCACTGAGGAAACCTATGCAGGGGACGGGAGGGGCAAGCACATAAGTGTCTTGAGAGGAAATCATACTTGGGTTAGTTTTTGAGTTACTGAGGTGAAGGCAGGTCACTCAAACAGAGTTTCATCCACAAAGTCACACAGTTGCAAAAGTCTACTTGTGGAGGGGATTGGAGAATTATTCATAAGTTATACACTGGCCAAAGTACAGAAAGTAAGGAGTCACTTACACGAAAGATAAATGTTGCAGGGAATGCAGCTGGGACATGAATATTATTATCTTCAACAACTAAGGTTTAGAAAACATGTTTGGTTTAGGGATGTGCTTTGTGGAGTAGGGGTTTACACACTCATATGCTCAAGGCAATAATGAGCTCTTGGTATGGTAGAACCAGTGTCCGTTAGGTGACTCTTAGCGACGTGGTTTCTCTCCAGAGAATCTCTTCCAGAATAGTAGAGACAGAGTAAAGAAGTAGATGCATTAAAAAAAGAAGAAAGTAAACCACCAGCTCTCACAAGTCTCCGGTAGGTAGTTGGGCCCTGTGGGGCTTATTTTTCCAACAGGTTGTGGGTTACATTCCCAGTTCTGCAGTGAGCAGTGCCATTTAGTTTCCTGGAGCAGTCTAAGCTGTGCCCTTTTCAAAATCTCTTGTAGATTCTTTCTCATTCAGACACCCAATCCCTTCCTGTACTGCCCCTGGACGATGCCAGGTCCAATTTCTGCATTTCCCAAGCATGTATGCATGACTGCATTCCATTTTATTTCTCTTCTTTCCTGCCACTGTATTAAGAAAACTATGAATGAGTTTTCACATCGTGTTTAGAGCCAGTGTATCCTCTCTACTTCATTGTCAGCTTGCTGCCCTTTCTTCACCTCATTCTGTAGTTCCTCTTGGGCTGTAATATCTTTCTTTTTTCCTTGATACACCCTCATCTCCATTTCCCTGAGTTGATATTATTTACCCTGTAATCATTCTCTCCGCCAGTTAATAAAGTCTGCTTTATTTATTTTTCCCTATTTAGTGGATAATGTGGTTTCAATGTGCTTTCTGTCATCACTTAAAGGCTGTTATTAAGTTGTGTAGTAACAGTGCCGCTTTTCTGAGGGTGCATGCTGCATCCCCTGAGAAGGCTCTGACTGGGTTTCAGAGGGCTTTGTCATTATCCTCTGTGAATTGCCAGGCCCTATTTGTTCCCATAGAGAGTAAGTCATACAATTCGAGCTTTCTTAAAGTCAGACAAACACAAGCCTTCCTTTGCTGCCTTCATGCATGGCTGGTTCTGCTGCGTATCTACCATTCTCATCTTTATCTGATTCATGTGCAATGACTTGAAGACAACTGAGTCTGCTGAGCTCAGGTGGCATGAACTTTATTTTCCAGGCCATTTTTGGTGTGCTATGGATAAAATGATCAAGCTGACTTACTGATAATCGGAATGCTTTCTTTGTCACTGCTGACTTTTGCCTGGGGTCGAATTATAGTCATACATCAACCCGTGGCCCCACCAACCATAGCGTGGTCCCAACACTATGTGGCTCTTAGGTTTGTTTTGTCTATTAGTTTTATTTTTTAAAAACAATTTTTAAAGTATCTAATAAAATGCCTGAATCATAGAAAACTATAAAATGCATAAAATTGAAAATACAATAAAATACACCTCAGTCCCATCATCCAGAGATAACAACTTTGCTGTTTTATCATACCTGTAATTACAAATGCACTCAAGGACACAAAATAGTGTGGTGTGCTTGTTTGCATTTTTACACACTTTTTTATTTCAAAATTAGAATATTATACATAATATTTTGTAGCATGACTAATATACTATGAGTATCTTTTCATGCCAATGGATATTTATGTTTCACTTTAGAAGTTTACTTATTTGAGAGAGAGAGAGAGAGAGAAAGAAAGAGAATTTTTCATCAACTGATTCACTCCCCAAATGCCCAAATGCCCAAAACAGATATAGTTGGGCCAGATTGAAGCCAGGAGCCTAGAAACTCAATCCATGTCTCCTATGTAAGTGGCAGGGACCCAGGTACATGTTCTTAAGGCATCATCTGCTGCCTCCCTAAGTGCACATTAGCGAAGGTTGCATTGGAAGCAGAGTAAGTGGGATTTGAACCAGGTCCTCTGAAAGGGGAGGCAGGAATCCCATGCAGTGACATAACCACTGTGTCAGATGCGCATCTTTGTATCAGTTTTAATAGCTAAATAGTACCTCAACTATGTCAAGGTAGTATAATTTTCTTCACCTAATTCTCATTCTTGGTTTTTTTAGGTTGCTTCAAACTTTTATATATATATATATATATATATATATATATATATATATATATACATACACATACAAATACATTTTATAAACTATGTATTTATCTATATATATATTTATTATATTATAATAATATATCTATATATAGATATATAGATATATGAATAGAGTGCTAAATCTTTATGCACAGCCTTATTTTTCTCCAACATTAATTTTTCCAAGTGGAATTTTTGAGTCAAAAAGATATTTTGGAGATCTTAAAAACATCCTTTCAAATTATTACCCTCCCTCTTCACTGCCCCAGATATTCTTTTAACCATTGTATACATTCTCCACTCATGCTGAGGATTTTTGTGTAGGTAGAAATTTTGTGGGGACAGAGACAGATCTGAAAAGGCTCTGGGAAAGACAATAGGATCTGGAAGTCTGAACCTAGCTCTGTGTCACTGTGGATAGACCCCCAACTCTAGAATGCCAGGTTTGGAAGCCCCAAAGAGTGCCAGGAGTACTACCAGCAGAACACCATCTGTTCTTCTGAGACTGCTCAGATTTGGCTTGGCCCATGATGTCTTTCCTGTTGCCATTCTTTTTTTCTGACTACCTTATGTTTATGATATATAGTCCTTGTATGATGTGCCTGAGTTGGATTTGGCAGCATCTCTTTTGGTCTCTGAACTTATGTGTACAGATGGTGCAGCTCCAACTCGATTTAACTTCCTTAGGGAGAAGAGTATTTCATGTTTTGTCAATTCACTCTTGCCTGGCATCTGACAATGCACACCCAACTCACCAGGTCACAGCCTCATCCTGAAGGTATCCCTTAATAGGCATTTCTAGGAAGTTGCATAAGTTGCAGAAAAATGGCATGAATGGGAAGGGTGTTTTCTTGACAATTTCTAGAAAATAGAGCCATGTGCTGTAATGGGGGAGCCTTTTTCTACGCCTTCAGAGAAGTGCATCACATTCTTTATTATCCCCTCAAGGAGTCATATTGCTTGCTACTTTCAAGCTGTGTTACATGGAAAATCGAAGCTTAAATCAAGTTTGCCTCTTGTTTTTGCTCAGTTCCAGTCCCTTGATTTTATTTCCTGAGCTGGAATTAGTAGGAAGAAGGATACGCATACATTGAATGGATACAACAGGCTGTTTATCAGGGTCACTGATGCCTGAGGAGGAACTGACTTATTCCCAAATCCCTTTCTCTCCCAATTTAGATTATTCTTCCCACAGTTTTGTGGCAATCCAAATAAGAGGTAGTTTGCCTTAACTGTAAATGCTAATTCCTAGATCACTGGACATATATTCAAATAGATTCCTCAGTCTTCTCTAAGAGTGAATTATCTTCAGTTTTCTTGAGTCTTGGCATTACTGGATTGGGAGGATAAAGTTGTAGGTGATAATAAGTCATTGCTAAACCAGGATGGTGGCTTTAAGTTGACAGGACCTTGGTGTACTAATAACACCACAAGTCATACATATGTACATAGATATAGCTGTGCATGTAGATATAGATCTATAGATATAGATCTAAATATAGGTATAATGGCAAAGCTCATACCCATATACCTTCTCCATGGTGGAAATTGCTAAAGGGTTTTAGGACTGTGCAGAAAGGGGAGGATTGAATTGAGTAGGAAAAGGAAAGAGAGTTGCAATCTCCCAGGTCAGACTTTGGGATCAACTGATTGACCAAGGTTTGTGATTTATTAGTTGGGAACAGCTACACTCAGGCGCTTAGCATTGATGGATATTTTTCTCATTACATTTCAAACATAGAAAATGGTCCTTTCTGAATGAGGAATCTGGGGGCATTTTAGTCATTAGTCATGTGAAACGTTCTTTCTTTCCTGGTGTTACAGGGAGAAAAAAAATGACAAGAACTAAAACACATTCCTTGGTCTGAATTGCTTATATATAGAACAAAATGAAATGCTTAAGTTCAGTAACTCTATTTGCCTGGTGATTTGCTTCTTTTTCTAGTTTCTATTTCTGTTTTAGTAGCCTTGTTGTATTCAAATCTTTAATTATATGGGAACTAAGAATAATTGAGTGCATACTGTGCTGGGTACATGTGCCTACACGTTAACTTTCTAATGGGTTCCTGTGGCACATATAATAGAATTTTAATGCTCTATCATGGTTCAGGAAGGTATGCAATTAATGTTTGATTATCAAACTGAGTGAAATGAAACAATGAAATCTCAACTCTATAAGAAGGGAGGAAGATATTGGGAAAATCCTGTGGATTTTCAGAGTTGATTTATCTTTAGATGTGTCTATGTCAGACAGGCACACATGGTTATTTGTTCTGCAGGGTGACCTGGTGGTCACCTTGGTCTAACCTGGGGCTACTTTCAGAAGGTAAGCACGTCCAGTTGCATGGTCTGCAAAGAACCCTGTCCTCCTGATCTGATGGGGTCTATCAGACTACAGATCTCCCAGGAATTCCAAGTTAACCTGCACTGTATCCAGTTGTATTGACTCGTAAGGTATTTGGCTGCTCATGCAAATGAACTCATGTTAAGTTTTCCTAGGTTCATTTTGATTGCTTTATCAAAGTTCAATATGGCCACTATTGTAATACTTTTGGTTTTTAGAGGTGGTAATAGTAGTCATGGTAACTAAGTGTTTTAAGTGGTACATGTAGTAACAATGTCTACAGACTGGAGTTTATGTAAGCTTTCTCCTGTATTATCTCATTTAGTCTCCTGAAAACCACTGCAGAGAGTGGACATTTGGCCAAGCAGTGTAAGATGCCCCTTGGGACACCCTCATCCCATATTGTAGTACCAACCTGGGTTTGAGACCTGGATCTGCTTAGGATTCAGCTTCCTCCTAATGTTCACCTTGGATACAGTAGTGATGGATCAATAGTTGGGTCCCTGCCATCCACACTGAAGACCAGAATTCAGTTCCTAGGTCCCAATTTTGGCATGAGCCTGCCCTAGCTGTTTTGGGCATTTGGGGGAAACAAGGAGTGAATATTTCTGTTTCTTTTTGCCCTTTCAAATAAAATTTTAAAAGTAATCATTAATAAAAATCCACCTGAGGTAGGAGTTATCCATTCACATCAGATAAGGAAAATGAGGCTCAGAGAAGTTAAGGGACATATATGCTGTAAAATTTGAATTTGATACTGTAATTCCAGGCTCATATACTAGCACTTTCTTTCTTCTCGGATAATGCAGGAAGTTGGTGAATGGCAAGCTTCAGGGAACAGGTCTATTTACTAAGAGCTGGTGGGCAAATCCAAGAGATCTACGTCTTTGGGTTGGATGGCAGCTTGTCTGAGGGACAGACTACTCCATGGAGAAGGGACTTGGAATCAATAACATTTCAGAGAATATAAAGCAATTAAAATGCCTTTGATATATTCTCTCATCACTCCTTAAAGGCATAACAAAAGGAAACAACTTCAGTTAATCATGGAAATTATTTAGAAAATCTTTGCTAGAAATATTTCTGAAATTAGGTGAAATAGCTTATCTTCTGAAAAACAGTATATAATAAATTATTACTCAACTTTGTGAAGGCATGGATTGTACATACTCTGTTTGTATTATATCCATAGTGCCTACCTCTGATCTAGAATGGAGAAGTGTTTTATAAACATTTGTTGAAGGAATTAATGAATAAACCAAATTTCTTTTTTTTTTTTAATAAACCAAATTTCACACCTAAATATAATATAATGAAAGTTTAAAGCAGTTTGTTTTTGGTGATGATCTCATTTCAAGTCAATGGAGAACTTTAAATGCTTCTGGTCCAACCTGCACCTCCACTTTGTTGTATTTTAAAACTTATTCTGCCTTGGATCTCATGGTAGCACTTACTTAGCCATAAATCCAGTTGCTTAAATCAGTGAGAAACAAGTCAAGTTCCATCTCAATTCCACCTAATTTACATGGCCTACTGCACTTTGGATTATTTTTCTAAGTAAAAGGGAGCTATTCGGTGACAATCTACCTTCAAATATGGATTTTCCATAAACTCAGTAAACAGTCCATCCTATCTGTTTGGCTTTTAATCCTGAAATTTATTAGCTCTTTCTAACCATTTGCAGATATAAGCTCATTCTTAATTGTTTCATTTTTATTCTTACCCCAAATACAGTAAATCTTAATGGTTATGCTTCCAACATTAAGAGGGAATGTGGTAGCTTTAGGAAAGTAGTCAAACACATCGAATTAGCAACAATATAATAATGTTTCCAAGCTGTTCATAAGAACTTACACTGACTTTCAAAGAGTAATTGTGCTGAGACATTTATTGAGGGGAGCCTCCAGATGGATGCATTCTCCCCACCTAAAATTATTGTCATAACATGTTTTCTCCGTCCATCTCTGTCATTCAGAACTGTGAAAATTCTCTTTCCACTTTAATTACAGAACTGGTTGAGAATGTGTTCTGTTGTGTGGCAGTATTACCAGTGCACTCTATTTGTTTATGACTCTTTGAGAAAGCCATTTTAATAAGGTCAGATTTGCAATTTAAATGAACTTTAATATTTCTTGCAAAGTCTAGGTATGCTTATTTATGCGAGGGGTGAACATGGTGGAAATTTATGGCTTAAAAATATGTTCTCTTTTCTTTTCCAAATGGTGCATCTCAGGTGATAAATGCTTTCAACTATTTATAATTTTTTTCTCCAGTAAAGTGCAAAAAAACCTAAATCAGTGAAATAAATCAAGACTCTAAATGGCATTGTTAATACTATATTTTTCTACCTCTTCTATTAAAAAATCTATCTCAAACTCCTATTATATTCATGAATAAATATTAGTCACTATTGAATGTAGTGAATTCTTTGTTCTGCTACTCTCCTTATAACAAACAAATAAGCAAAGACAAACAGAATGGAACAAAAACTATTCCATGAACCTTAACGAGTGATTGTTTACTGAATTTATTTAATATTGGAAAATTATTTAATATATGGAAAGGACTTAGGTAAATGAGGGAGGCCTATACTTTTACATAGAGAGAAATTCTGTATCTGAGAGTGTTGATCAGGACACTTTGTGTTATTTCTCTAAAACTCAGTTGCCTCTGAGTTTAGGTGTTTAGTTTAGGTGGGCTGTCAACAAATTATTTTGTTAATATGTTGAGAAATTATTTCTCCATGGGAGTTTTGAGAGTCAAAGGAGTGCTGCTATCCTTTACCTGGCTTGAACTCTGCGGCCCAATCCATAAATGCTTTAAGGAGGCTTTGATGGAGCCACAGTGAAGGATACAAGTGTTAGAAGGTGCCTTCAGCCACACACATTGAAAATACTTGACTACATTGGAATGAAATGACTCTTACATGTCTTTTAAAGCATGTTTTTTTCCACAAAACACTTACAAAATTCACTGTTGCCTTTCTTGTCTTCATTTTATCCTTCTATAATTGATATTATATGTATATTAGTTTCATTCAGTTAACTATTAAAACCTCTTGTTCAGATATGAGAATGAAATAAGTTTCCTATTATCTTAAAAGACACTAATTTATCTGCAGAGATAAAATTCTACTAGTATATAAATCTCAGCGAAATGATCCTTCCTCCCTCACTCCTGATAATTATATTCAGTTCCACCTATGTGAAAACCTTGGTGTTCTTTGGAGCCAGGTAACCCTCAGGCTACCACCATGTTTTTTCTCTACTTCACTGCTCAGCCAAACCTCATGAAAGAATAGCCTCAATTACCATTTACATTTAATCACCTCACACTCACTCTTCATCCACACCATCCCCATGTCCAACCCTGACATTTTGCTGAAACTCTTCCTCCTAAGTTCAGCTGCACAACTGAAAATCCAGTGGATAGCTTTTCTCCTTGGTTTGTCTGATTTCTTTTGAGAATAGGTTTGTATTTGCCTCTCTGCCTTCTTTCTTACACTTGTTCTTCCTTTTAAGAAACTGGTCTGACTGATCAATCTGTGGCTATTCCTACTTAATCTTTTTCAAGGGCATTGAGATCTTACATGTTGGTGTTTCTTAAGAGTGCTCCTAGGGTCCTTGTCCCTCTCACTCTGTATGCTTTCTTTGTTGACTTCATTTGTTCCAGTAGCTTTAGCTACCACTTCTATGCTATATGAGAATCCTGAGCTCAGGTGAGGCTGTCATTCTCACTGGTTCCTCTGGTTGCTACCTCCATGAAATACTGCCACATTCATTACCCAAATCAGAACTCTGAATTTTAGATCCCTGCCACTCATTCATCCATATCTAATCAGCAAGTCATCAGTTTCTAGATCTTTAATGCCTCTCAAAATGCATCTCTCTCTCCACATTCCTCCTGTGCTTATCTTGCCTTAATTAATTACTCTCATCTAGATTCCTTTCTAATTCTAGCCAGATTTCTTGGCTCAGGGTGATCCTCCATGCTACATCTAGACTGAGCTGTATAACACATATAACATGGCCATATTATTTTCTCACTTCAAACCTCCAATGCCCTTGTCCCCCAAACCTTTTGGTATAAAGCTCAAATTGATTTACTATCTCTCTGTAATTTATTTTAAAATATTATTGTCCGCCTTGCAGTGCTGGCACACTGGGTTCTAGTCCCGGTTGCCCCTCTTCCAGGCCAGCTCTCTGCTGTGGCCGGGGAGTGCAGTGGAGGATGGCCCAAGTGCTTGGGCCCTGCACCCGCATGGGAGACCAGGAGAAGCACCTGGCTCCTGCCTGTGGATCAGCACCGTGCGCCGACCGCGGCGGTCATTGGAGAGTGAACCAACGGCAAAGGAAGACCTTTCTCTCTGTCTCTCTCTCTCACTGTCCACTCTGCCTGTCAAAAAAAAAAAAAAAAAAACCCAAAAATATATTATTGTCAAATATACCAAAAACTTGGTTTGTATGGAATTTGTTGAGACCTCTTAACTGATTTATGACATATCAATAAACTGTCTGTATAACTATACAAAAAATATTTCCTTAGTGCAACTATTACTTGTAATTAAATGCCAGTGTACCCATAGAAATGTAAACATTTTCCATCCAGGCCCACCTGTCAGGCCCCTAAAATAGTTCAGGCAGACACATGAGTCAGGCCAAAGTTCCCCACTTGCCCGGGGAGAAGTGATGGCCATTATTCACAGTCCTTTTTGAGACACTGTTAAATTGCCCACAAAACAGGTGCTGCCATGACAAACAAGCAGCTGAAACAGCTGCACAGGCCCAGGGGCATCTTGGAGCAGTTATGTCCTTAGGCTCTGTGGATGAGGATGGGGGCAGATTACTGCAGTCAATCCTACCTCTGAGGAGGGTGGTCTGAGAGTATCTCGGGCAGGTGGAATGGGGTTAGCAGAGTGGCGTCCCCTCAGCGGTAGGAGTCTCCCAATCTGTCAGCTTTTGTCCTGTAGCTCAAAGCGCCCCTATCCAAGCAGCTTGAGACACACAACCCCCCAGAGAAAGCCTAAGTCAGAAGTGCTCCAGAGCAGCTGTGGCCGGAAGGCGTCTCCATTGCACGCTGCTCTCATCAGCCAGTCACAGAAATGGCCACGGGAAGGCCTCTTCCAGCGTCCACAGAGCGAGCCACCACAGAGAGCACAGGGCCAGAAAATGGTCTTTGTGGAAGTCCTGTGGGGCTGCGGCAGCAGGAAGTGGGTCTGTGGGGGGGAGCGAGAGTCCGTGGCAGTAGGGAGGATGCGGGAGTCCTTCCTTCCGGAGTTGGGAGGGACTTCAGGGTCAGCGTCCGTCCCCGGAACAGCTGGAGGAGTGCTGGTGTTTGTGGAGCAGGGACATGCGGGAGAAGGTGCGGGAGCACCTCTCGCATGGGTACTTCTTGACGGCCAGGTGGGTCTGCAGGTGCGCCCGCAGATTGGAGCGGTCGGCGAAGGCGCGGCTGCAGTGCGAGCAGGAGAAGGGCTTCTCGCCGGTGTGCGTGCGGACATGGCACTGCAGCAGCCAGGGCCTGGAGAAGGCCTTGCCGCAGGTGCCACAGACGGTTGGCAGGGCGTGGCTCCGGGAGTGCCCCTGGAGCGCGCCCAGGCTGCCAAACTCCTTGTAGTAGTCTTTGCAGCCCAAGGCCTTGCGGGGCTGGGGGTCCTTGGCCGCCCAAAGCCGGCCTGGCTGCACGGGCAGTTGGCCCGAGGCCGGGATGGCGGCACAGGCCTCAGTGTCCAGAGGAGAGGCTGCGGTGGAGGGGGACGAGGAAGGAGCCGACGACGGCAGGCTGCGCTCCTCTGACAGGGTGGTCAGCCCAGCCGCGGGGCGCGCCTGGGGCTGACGGGAGGCAGGGCCCAGCGGCGTGGCCTGGGAGGCCAGGAGAGAGTCCCAGATGAGTGTGGGCAGGGCGGCCGAGGGGCTGAGGAGCACGGGGGCTGGCAAGGCCGCCCGCAGGTGGGCCGGGTCGCAGGGCCCCCGGGAGGCGAACCCTGCAGAATGAGAGTCTGGCAGCTGGCTGTAGTTGGGCTTTGGGCGGCAGGCCTGAGGCCTCCTGACGAGGAAGGAGCGCGGCATGATGGCGGAGCTCGCTGGCGCCAATGGCGCGCAGGGGCCGCTGGGAGCTGCGCGCGAGGCACTGTGGGTGGGCGCCGTGTCCGGGTCCTGGTTTGTAGACTTGTGTAGATGGATTCTTTTGTAAAGTTAGATGGTCGTATGCGTATCATCATTTCCTCCAAGGATTTGTATTGATCGAGACTACAACTCACCTTGATGTTTCAATCTGAGGCATTTTTCTTCAGTCCCTGGGTATTGAATGTCATCTTTCACTGTTTTCTTCTTCTGTAAATGTTATTAGATGTACATTAGATGGCTTCATTTAATTCACTGCATGTTTGAACCTCTTGTTCGTATTGTCCATCTCTTCATATGCCTGGTTAGGATGGTGTCCATAGCAATGCCTTCTGTCTCTTAACTTTTGTCTTTTGTTGCGTCTTCTCGTCGATGCTTGTGTTTTTCACTTGTGCCGGCTTACTGAGGTCTGTTGAAAATCTGTTTTAAAAAAATCAAGGGGCAATTGTGTCTCCGGGGTTTAAACCTCCACCTGGCTCATGGGGATCCCATATAGGACTGCCTGGTTCCAGTCCTGGCTGCTCCCCTTCTCCGCCAGTACACTTCTGACTCCACTTCCTGCCAGTGCACCTGGCAGATGGCCTAAGTACTTGCGTCCCTGTTAGCCACGGGGGAGACCTGAAGGGGTTCTTGGCTATTGCAGCCATTTGGGAAGTGAACCAGCAGATGAAGGTATTTCCCTCTGTCTCTCCCTCATCTCTCTCTCACTCTGCCTTTCAAAATTAATTAAACAATTTAGCGTCCTATCCTTTGTGTCTTTATTTGTCCTTTTTTGCATCTTATTGATTTTTAAAAAAGATTTATTTATTTATTTGAAAGTCAGAGTTACACAGAAAAAGGAGAGGCAGAGACAGAGGTCTTCCATCTGCTGGTTCACTCCCCAATTGGACGCAATGGCTGGAGCTGTGCCGATTCGAAGTCAGGAGCCAGGAGCTTCCTCTGGGACTTCCCATGTGTGTGCAGGAACCCAAGGACTTGGGCCGTCTTCTACTGCTTTCCCATGCCTTAGCAGAGAGCTGGATCAGAAGTGGAGGAGCCGGGTCTCGGACTGGCACCCATATGGGATGCTGGCACTGCAGGCCATGGCTTTACCCGCTACACCACAGTGAAGGCCCTGCATATTATTGATTTTAAGCCTACCAAATTTAGGTATTGAAGTTCTTGGAATGCCAGTTCTATTTACTGCAACCAGTGGTTTTAATTGGGATGACATATGTCTTGTGATTTTTAAACTTTTGATTGTGAGCTTACCTTCGGTGGGGGTTTATTTCTCTACAGGAGTCTTAGGTATTTGGGGATGTGTGAAAATCTCCAGAACAAGTTTGTGTTTTTTTCTGTGAAACCTAAAACTTTTCACTGTTCCATGACCAGTTTTGATGTTAATTTCTCAGCTTGATCTTTCTGAACCAGGTACTTAAGGTGAATTGGTATCTCACATTTATTACATTGTAAGCTGGTTGGTATGATTTAACATAAAATACATTTTCTCCTGATTCAGAGCTAGTGTGGTGGTGACAAGGAGGCAAAACTTTGCTTACTAAACAAGACACTTGCCCACTTGGCCTGTGTCTCCTCTGTAGTTCCAGTCTTTGTTTCTTGTTGCTTCCATGTCAAAGTTGTAGGACATTATTTCATTGTTACACCACTGGACTTGTCTATACGACTACTGTCTAGAATGGCATTTTAATATTTTTCTTTCCTAGCTGGTGCCTACACATTCTTTGTAGTGTGAATTGCATGCCATTTCTTGTTCTGGAAATCTTCCCATGACTCTAGTTTGAATCTGAGGCCTATCCTAGATGTTTCAGAACCTATGTATGTTTCTTTCATACTCCTTGTCATAGTGTATCCCAGTGATTTCCTTGTTTGTAGTTTGATTCACACCAGACTACAGAACAAAGATGCTTAAAGGTAGGGACCATGTCTGATTTATTTTTGCATTCTATCTTTTGATTAATGACAGTTATGCTTTATTGTCTCCTTAAAACTGATTAAAAGAATCTTGGAATCTAGTTTCACCAAGTGTTGCCATGAAAGGATAGTAATCCGTAGACAAGTTGACCAGCTGTAGGGTTGTTGGAATAACTCAGGAAACAGAAGTCAACACACTTGCACTGGGATATAGAGAGGGTATGAATTCTAAGATGCTTGAAAAGTATCTTCAGCAGCATTTGGGGTTAAAGGAGAAGCAGAATTCAGAAGTTTTCTCATTTTACTGGTGAGAACTCTAGTGTGTTGTGATACAATTAATTGAGAAAGGAAATCATTCAGAGAACAGGTTTGGCCAGAGGTAGATTTTGGAAAGGGGAGCAAATGGCCTTCCCTTTGAATACAATGCTTTGAAAATATTTACAGAAGAATGTAGTCAGGGAGCACTGGGAAATGCTGGTCATAGTTCAGAGGGATGGTTGCAGCTCGGTAGTAACTGTTGCCACATAAGTGGTGGTTCGAGACATGGAAATAGAAGTACTTTTCCAAAGGGGCCATGACACATAAAAAGAGAAGGCACAACAATTGGGTTCTAGAGTAGACTAAAGTGTTCAGGTGGGCAGAAGGACAAGAATCTAGTAAGAGGAGATGAGTTTTTAAGGACACCAGAGGAGACCCAGAGGAGAGTGTTCTGCCAGAAGGCATGGGAAAAGAGAATGTCAATAAGAGATATGGGTTCAACTGGCTTAAATTTATGTGTGCTGATTTTAGCTCTCAGTGGTCAATGCTGAGTAAGTTTGAAGGCAGAATTTATAGGTCCTGTCTTTGCGATCCTGTATACTCCCTGTGGCATTTCTCGCACAGTACGATACCATAAAATTACACATTCATGAGTGAATTTCTAAAGGGCATAAAGAGCCTAGTTTTACACAGGCTTTGGAAACATTGTTCAACAGGTTAATTGTAAAGACAGAGGGTGTGTAATTAAATTACACCTCCTTGAAGGCATTTAGGTCTGTTGAATTAGACTCACATCTCAGCTTGGCCTAACTTGTTTCGCTGTAATGTCACTCACTTAACACTCATTCAGGTTCAAGCCGTGGGATCCTCCTTACTGCTCTCTGTGGGGATCCAGAGTTAATGTAGACCAATATACCTCTGTCTGCAAAGCCTTTCTCTTCATCATAACTTGCTGATTATTACTTTAAATTCTGCCTCTATACTGGAGGCTTTCTGGATTTCTCCAGCCAAGATTAATCTTCTGAATTTCCATAATTTCTTGTCTGCAATACTCATACCACACTGTGTATGGTATATGTGTGTGTGTGTGTGTGTTTTAATGTGTACATGTGTTTTATGAATGTTTCCACTCTCACTCTTATTCCATGGATGGTAGACACCAAACCATCTTCACCTTGGCGGCACCAAAATATCCAGTTCAGTGACTTTTGGATAAAGATGTTTGGTTTAGAGCTGATAAATAGATGAATGGAGGAATGTGAGGGTGGAGTGCTTTAATCTTATGGTGGGGTTTAACTTTAAGGCAGTTAATGTGTGGGGTGCAATGGGGGTGGGAGGGTCCCAGAGAGTGTCACCATGGGGACAACCATATTGAGACTGGAGACTGTGGCCCTGCAAGAGCTGGGCTGGAAGATTTTATTTCAAGTGAAAGCCATACACCTTAGGTGTCAGAATGAGGGATGCTCTGTTGAGACTTTCTGTGGATCTGCCCTGGCAGAAGTTCAGCCACTCTTAACATAATTGCAGTGTATCATGGGTAGCCAGAAAAGGGGATACACATGCATATACTTCTAAAAATGAATATGTAATTTTTAAAAGATTTATCTCAGAGTCTCCCATAGATGAATGAAGCCCTGCAGTTCAAACTCGTGTATTAGAGGAAAGCCAATGTGATGGTTAGTTTTATGTGTCAACTTGATTGGGTTGTGAAGATTAAATATTATTTCTGAATGTGCCTGTTAGGGGGAACTCAAGATGGGATTAGCATTTGAATTGGTGGTCTCAGTAAAATAGATGCCCTTCCCTGATGTGGGTGGTCATCATCTGATCTACTGGGGTCCTGGATAGAACAGAACACAGATTTTGTCCTCATCCTTCCTGCCTGTCTGGGCTGCAACATTGAGTCTCCTCCAGCCTCTGAACTAGGTTTTACACTCTCAGTTCCCCTCATTCTCAGGCCTTCAGACTCAAACTGGAACTACATAATTGGCTCTCCTAGATCTCCAGGTTACAGATTGTCAGACTTTTCAGATTCTATAATTCTATGAGCCAGTTTTGCATAATAAATCCCCTCCCCTGACACAAATAATCTTCAAAAAGTTCATGAAAAATGGGAATTAAAAGGTATTTGGGTGTAAAAATATCTGTGAAATCCATGCATGAAAAAACGGTAGAGTTAGAAACATACCAGGGGATTCCAATTCAATCCCATCAAGGTGGCATGTACCAGTGCCATCTCACTAGTCCAAGTGATCAATTTCTGTTCACAGTTGATCATAATGATAGGACTAAGAGCCAAAGGGATCACATAAACAAGACTAGTGGCTGCAAATACTAACCGATAGAATAAAAAAGAGAGAGAAGGATCCAACATGGGAAGTGAGATACACAGCAGACTCATAGAATGGCAGATGTCCTAAACAGCATTCTGGCCTCAGAATCAGCTCTTAAGGCATGCGGATCTGGCTGAAAAGCCCATGAGAGCATTCCAGGCATGGAAAGCCAAGACACTCTGGCAAAAAAAAAAAAAAAAAAAAAAAAAATTACCTAAATCTCACTCCACGAGTGAGATCCCAGTGGAAAGAACAGGTCATCAAAGAAGGAGGTAACTTTCTCTGAAGGGAGGAGAGAACTTCCACTTTGGCTACGATCTTGTCTAAGTATGATCAGAGTTGGTGAACTCAAAAGGCTTCCATAGCCTTGGCAACTCGTGATAAGAGCCTAGGGTAATTACTGATGCCATAAACAAGAGTGTCAAATTGTTAAGTCAACAACAGGAGTCACTGTGCACTTACTCCTCATGTAGGATCTCTGTCCTAATGTGCTGTACATTGTGATTTAATGCTATGACTATTACTCAAACAGTATTTTTCATTTTGTGTTTCTATGTGGGTGCAAACTGTTGAAATATTTACTTAATATATGCTAAACTGATCTTCTGTATATAAAGAGAATTGAATATGAATCTTGATGTGAATGGAAGGGGAGAGGGAGCAGGAGAGGGGAGGGTTGCGGGTGGGAGGGAAGTTATGGGGGGGGGGAAGCCATTGTAGTCCATAAGCTGTACTTTGGAAATTTATATTCATTAAATAAAAGTTAAAAAAAAAAAAAAGAAAAACTGTGCATAGATCTCAAAAAAATTGGTACAAAATAAACACCTTTCAATTCCACTTTCCATGAACTTTTGAAAAAAATGTATTTCTTTTATCTCTCTGAGGAACCTTGACTAATATATAAACCTTATTCAGAAAAGCACTTAGGGTAGCTGTTACCAAATGTGTGTGGCACCCTGAACCCACAAGATATACCTACTAATGTATACCAGGATAAGTCAGCAGCAAAATGCTTTTATAAGTACCTGAGAGAAGTAATCTGGATAGTTTAAGGATTTGTTTGTGATCATTGAAATGCTAACAAAGCCCAGTTTTTTGTTGTCATTCATGGTAAACTGCTGCTTTTCACAGGAGTGTCCAGTCAAAGGCTCCTCCTTTCTCTCCCTCTTCTTTTTTCTTTAACAGGCAGAGTTAGACAGTGAGAGAGAGAGAGAGAGAGACAGAGAGAGAGAGTTATAGACAGTGAGAGAGAGACAGAGAGAAATTCCGTTGGCTCACTCCCCTAATGGCCACTAGAGCCAGTGCTGTGCCAATCCGAAGCCAGGAGCCAGGTACTTCCTCCCAGCCTCCCATGCCGGTGCAGGGACCCAAGCACTTGGGCCATCCTCCTCTGCCCTCCCAGGCCACAGCAGAGAGCTGGACTGGAAGAGGAGCAACTAAGACTAGTACCTGGAACCTGGTGCCCCAACTGGGGCTAGAACCCAGGATGCCAGCACCGCAGGCGGAGGATTAGCCTAGTGAGCCACGGTGCTGGCCTCTCCCTCTTCTTTCATAAGCCTTTTCCACTTTCATTTTTTTCATTTTTCTTATTTTGAGACAAAAGGGACATTTGGGCAGAAAATGTTGCTGTTCATACTTAGATCTTATCTGTCAAATACCCTTGTTAATGACAGCAATGTTGGGGTGTCATTATTGGGGATAAATGAGAAATAAGTGCAACAGAACATAATGCAACTTTTAGATCCAATATGACTTTCAAGCAGTAGATTTATGGCTTGATCATTTACTTTTGAATCCATTATGTCTCTAAAGGGCATAGAATCTGGCAGTGAGCTATATTGACCTGGAATATTTCATGGTGTAGATTCTTTGCAGCCAGGGCTAAATGAATGAGAACATTCCAGGACAGAGGTGCAGATGGAAAAAGCCCCCCAAACCATGATGTTTTGTCCATAAACAGCAACACGTGCTCATTGCACCAGTAGGTGACATCTAATAGAAGCTTACTGGGCTGCTAGCTGAAAGCTTGTAGAGGTACCTAGCTCCTTTATAAAAGCTGCCAGATGAGGGGGAAAAAAAAAGGAATTGCTTTTTAAATGACTTGATATATTTGCAGAGATCACAGAAGTTCAGGCTAGTAACAAATGTGTTCACCTATCTTTTCAAAAGAGGAATGATCCCTGAGATTACCTCTAGGAAGTTTAAGTGTATGGAGAAAAATAGCCCAGAACATCTAAGAAGTAATGGAATCACGAGTGAATAAGCAGCTTGGTGTTGCCACAAATAAATCATCCAGGACGGATCTGAAAGCTGTTTAAAATTCACAGTGGAGGGGAACAAAGTCACTGCAATACATCTTGATTTTAGTAATGCATTTGATACCACGTCACAAAATTTTACTTATAAAATTAATTGACACTGGCTTGGATATGAACACTGTCATAGGGATTGATAATTTTCAGGGGGTCTGTAAACAAGGCATGGTGATGAATAGTGTGACATTCAGCAAGGGGTAGTTGATTAGTAAGGGTGCCAAAGAGATTGGTGTTAAGCCTGATCATATGCAACAATATTATTAATGGGTTTGAAGAGAAAGTAAAGAGAATGTTAATGAAATTTGCAAATTATACAAACTGGGGTGGTGCTGGAATAAATCCAATAAGAATGATGGATAGAATTTATTCCAAGAGATATAGACAGTTTCAATATATGGGTAATAAACAACAAAATGAGATTCATTTTAAAAAAATGCAAACTAGGATAGACCAGGGGACAACATAAAAGAAAAAAAAATGATTCCTATAAGGGCACTAAGAACTTATTTAATTTGCAAGATGGCTTCAGGGTCCTTTTTAGTCAGGTACTGATGTACCTCTCTTTCTCCCTTTTCCGAGTTGTTCCTGTCTGTGTTACCACCTGCTTTGTACTTTTTTCTTTAGCTTTCTTGAATGGTCTATGTTCTTATACACGTCTACGATTTTGCAAATGCTATTGCTTTAGAACAAATACCTTTTACTTAAATTTGTCATATCTAATGCTTTCTTCAATAGTTTGTTCATTGTTCATCTTCTTTGTGATTTGATTCTGTCATTCCCCAGAGAGACACTTTCTGCCATTGGTATTATTTTACTGGTAATTACCTTCATTGAGACTAAGTTTTATTGTGTTATAACTCTGGAGAATGACTAAAGATAGTGGCTAAGCCCATATTCTTCAAGGTCAGAGTCAGGAATCCAGGATTAGTCCTACATTAACCCTGTATGAGCCTTTTTGGCCTTAGGTGAGTTCTTTGCATCTTGGCAAGCCTCAGTTCTGAATGTAATATGGGCATGGGTGCAAGGAATCCAGGACATACTCTTTGTTAAATGCTTAGGCTCTTCATGGCCTAGTTTTCATTGTCAGTTATTCTTGTTCTTAGCAGTAGCATTTACTTCAAAACATTTTGTTTTTGTAATCCATGAGCTCTTTGAGGGCAGGAAATTTGTTCTTATTCTTTATATTCTTCCTCATTTAAGCACAGTATCTGGTACATGGTGTCTTTTAGCAGGCAGCACATTAGCCTGGGCTCTTTCTGAAACCACTAGAGTCATTTCTTTTGCTGTATGTATTTTGGGTTCAGTAGGAAAATGGAGGGGCTGATGATTTATGTATATTCTCAGTTCCTTTAACAGGTGTTTCAGAGGAAGCATGTGGCATGTCCACCTTTGGACATCAGTTCAAGCATCTGGTAGAGGGTTTCTGGTGTCTTACTGAAGTTTGTGAAATCATATCTGAAATAGAATAGTGAAATATAGAGCATATGTAGCCAGATAGGTCCATGATGTGGAAAGAATGAAACATTGAATGGTCAAAGGGCCAGCCAGTCTGATTATGAAGAGAAGCCCTAGGGGAGAAGCGTGGCATTACAGGCATTTATACAAATACATTACCTGACATATTGGGGCCACAAGGAAGGGGTAGGATCTCGGCACTTTACAACACTTGGAATCAACAGTTTGGACATTTAAGGAAAAGAGAAACATGATCTCAACATATCTTCTGGCTGACATTAGTAGATCCCTTTGGCTGTGGAATTTTGGGGTGAAGTGCAGGATTCTTACATGAATGAACCTGCTGAAAACAGAGAGACAAAGCACCAGGAAGGTTGCTGCTAATCCTTTTCCAAGACAATAGTGTGATTGCCATGTGCTTATGAAACCACCTAGCCTACCCATAGCTCTGAACCCCATACATTTACGAGAACCTAGTATTCATCAGTTTTTGTTGAGTAGCACACATCTCAGCTAATGCCAGATGACAATTAGCTGATCTAGAGATGAGTATGACGGGGCCAAGGTGTACTCCATTTGAGTTCAAGTTGACTCATGTGGATTCTTGGTACATGCTGTCCTAATGGCAGATCACAGAAGATCAAGCCAAACAATGCAAGGCCATTTAAAACCTCTGGTTATATCACATGTGCTAATAGTCCACTGGATGAAGCAAGTCATATAGCAAAGTTCAACATCGAAGAGGCAGAGAAGTATACTCAGCCCTCTTTATAGTTCTTATATTACGTGGAGGTACTACAAAAGTCACATGACATTAATGTGCAATTGTCAATAGTTGGGAGTGAAGAATTGGGAATAATAACCCAACATATAAAACCACTATCTCCACTTTTGTCTGTTGCTGTTGCTCAGCCAACTAGTGATTAAGTTTCCTACCCAAATCTCATCTTCAATCAACCACTCCCATTTTGCTTATGGTAATTATAAAGTTTATTTACTTATTTTATCCATGTATACTTTGTCAGTTATGAGTTTCATAAGATAGGGTCAAGGCTTGTTTTATTTATCATGATATAGTATTCACCTGGTCCTTTGTGTCTGACTCAAAAAGTATTTGCTGTATGAGTGTAAAATGAGTGAATAACAAGATACTAATTAGGTTCCCAGAGAAGAGAGAGCTTTAATTGAGCAATTGCTATTTAACCAGGTACTCTGCCCATGCATAACCTCATTTACAATACCTTATAGTGGGGGGGCTGGTGCTGTGGTGCAGCAGGTTAAAGCCCTGTCCTGAAGCACTGGCTTCCCAAATGGGCACTGGTTTTAGTCCCAGTGCTCCTCTTCTGATCCAGCTCTCTGTTATGGCCTGGGAAAGCAGTAGAAGATGATCCAAGTCCTTGGGCCCCTGCATCCACATGGGAGACCCAGAAGCTCCTGGCTCCTGGCTTTGGATCAGCACAGCTCTGGCCGTTGCACCCATCTTGGGGAGTGAACCAGCGGATGGAAGACCTCTCTCTGTCTCTACCTTTCTCTGTAACTCTTTCAAATAAATAAAATAAATCTTTAAAAAATACTCTATAGGTAGTTGTGATTAAATGTCTCTCGTATATAAATGAAATGAAACTTTGGGAGGTTAAATTGCTTTCCACAAGACAGATAGGTAGTAGGCTGTGTCTGTAGAATTCAAACCCAGTTCTGTCTAACTTTAGTTACTTTGCTTTAACCACTGCACTGATCAAAGTTGAGGGACATTGAAAAGCAATATAAGGCCCTGTAGGGGCTGGTGCCGTGCATAGTGGGTAAAGCTGCTGCCTGCGGTGCCGGCATCGCAAATGGGTGCCAGGCTCGAGTCCCAGTTGCTCCACTTCTGATCCTGCTCCCTGCTGATGACCTGGGAAAGCAGTAGAAAATGGCCCAAGTGCTTGGGCCCCTACACCTGCTGTGGGAGACTTGGAAGAAGCTCCTGGTTCCTGGCTTTGTATTGGCACAGCTCTGGCTGTTTTGGCCATCTGGGGAGTGAACCAGCAGGTGGAAGACCTCTCTTCCTCTGCCTCTGTAATTCTGCCTTTCAAATAAATAAATAAATATTTTTAAAAAAGAGCCTGTAGCCATTCCCAATCTTTCATTTGGCTGCAATGGAGAATATAACTAACAGTGGGATCAAGACCCCTGGTACTCCCAAGCCCAACAGGTGAGCTGATCAATCAGGTTCAGACTGTGCATTTGATAGAACTTCTCCCTCCCATCATTTGTTTTCTTCTCATAATGAATAATTGAGCTTGGCTTCAGACTGCGGCAAAGCAGTTCCTATCTACTGGGTCATGGCTCTTTGTTTTCTGTGGGTACTGAGAACATATGTAGCAGTTTACTCTTATGCATGTATAAGATGTGAAAAGAGGTTAATTCCATACTAAGCAGAACGCCTGTCAAAAAATTAGGGCCTTAGTTTTACGAATCCCCAGGCTTCCTTTGATTATTGCTGTACTTACACAGAAGGAAGATAATCTCTAAATTATACAGGACTTCATGATTAAAATATTTTGCCCCTTTTTAATAGTTCAGCAAGAAAGAAGATGTGGCTTTGGAGGTTCAGTGTCAAATTAAGTGATAACAGAGCCATAGAAGAACATAATAAATATGCAAAAATGGACTAAAAAAAGCATTTCTAATAGGACCATACTACAGGAATTTTCTGTGTGTGAAATTGAAAGACTTCCTAGGGAAAATCCTTGGCCCATTTGCTTTTAAATTCACTTTTTGTGCTCTTTTTGTTGAAAAAAATATTTTAAATTGCATTATCCTCTTGCAGAGGAATCTGATCAAAGAAATATTCTCAGAGCTCTGGGTTTCCAAAATGCTGGCCTGGAGAAAACTTTTGCTGAGGGTAAGTACCCATTGAGCCCCTTTCCAGGCCAGAGTTAGGGTGGGGAGCATCCTTGTTCTGATTTTTTTCCCTGAAGACCAAGGACATAGTTACTCCTGGCTATAGGCAATCAATGAAAAGAGCTCAGAACTATTTGTTGAGATGACCTGGATTAGGCTTTCCAGGAAAGATGGCAACAGGCCTGAGGGAACTTACAGTTTAAATGAGAAGACTGGACATACAACTGTAATGGGTGGTACTACAGACTGGTTCAAGGAATAAAATCTGGGGCATTTCAAAAATGGTAGTAGACTGTTTGTGGGGAGTGACTTTTGGGTACTTGGAGCTTATAGTGGGTTTGAATTTGATAATTCAGGGTGTCAGCAAGAAAGGTGAGGGCTCTTCAAGCAGAGGAATGTCATTAGCTAAGGTCTGGAATTATGTCTGCAGTGAATTTTTAAGCTTCCTGTTAAAGACAGTAGAGATACTAGATGGTGTTTCAGAGTAGATTGAAATTCTGATGCTACCTTTGCTGCTTATAAGACTCATGTCCTTGGTTTTTCCTCCAACTCTCAATTTCCATCCTCTCAAAACATTAGGAAGGAGGAATGGTTGGAAAAAACAAATCAGAATGAAAACAAGCCTTTTACTTTTCAGCTTATTTTATCTATTCTAAGAAAGTTTTCATATTTGCATATAGTGCAACTACTTCTTTGCCCAAGATTTATAATAATAGTAAAATTACTTCCTCAGAGAGGTAAAGCTTTCAGAATTTTTGTGCATGCTTTATAGGTATTCTGGTAACTTTGTCCCATTTCAGTACCTTATGAGGTGTGGTGCACTTATTTAATGTTTTTTCCATCTTGATCCAAACAACATTTTGGGAGAATGCCTTAGACTACTTAAATATCTCTAAAAATATTTGAGGGTTGTATGGATTTTGTTAGTGTCTGAGAATTTGGGTGTTATAAGGGATAACTTAGTAAACAGCATTGGCAGGCAGATAAATATGTCTTCATTTCACTTGAGATCTTTCATGAAGCAGGCTGATTTTTGGCTCTTATGAATCAGATCACATTTATATAGCAACAAAGAAAACAAATGAGCTAATATAACCTCCATATTTTTCATCTCACAGACCATGAACTGAATTTTTACAGCTGATATGTTGCTGAAGTTTGCATATTTTCTTTTTTTTTTCTAGAGGCAAGAGAGTGGGAATGTGATGATTTATTGAGCACCTTCTACATGCTTTGTGCTAGGAGGTGTCCAGGTGTTTTTTGCATTTAGTTCTCAGTATGATAATCAAGATAGATATTACTTTCACCATCTATAAAATGGGGTACTAGTAATACTAATATATCTGAAATTGTTAGGATATAACAAGATTATGTTTGTATAGTACTTAGCTTAACACCTTCCTCAACTACAATTATTATCATTATTAAATCTTATTTTCCTTATCAGAGGTATTCAATTAGTAGAAGTTAGAATTGAAGCATCCTTATAAAAAAAAGTCCAGAATGACTCATGTCTGTAAACAAAATGGGGAAATTAGTTTATCTGTTTATTACCTCTTATGTGTGAGAAATAGACTGCTATTTAAAGCTCTTAAAAAAAAAAGAAACCAAGATTAAAGCACTAGGTATGCTCAAATAAATTTGCATTTACCTGAATCCAATTATATTGTTAAAGAGCTTTAGAGAGAGAGAGAGAGAGAGAGAGGTCTTTCATCTGCCTATTCACTCCCCAGATGGCTACAACTGCTGGAGCTGTGCCGATCTGAAGCCAGGAGCCAGGAGTCTCTTCTGGGTCTCCCACGTGGGTGCAGGGGCTCAAAGCCTTGGGACATCTTCTACTGCTTTACCAGGCCACAGCAGAGAGGGGGATCGGAAGTGGAGCAGCCGGGACTTGAACCGGCGTGCATATGGGATGCTGGCACTGCAGGCAGCAGCTTTACCCACTATACCACAGCGCTGGCCCCTTAATCTTGGTTTTTGATACTGTTCTCCAATCAAGGAAACTGTCCTGTTTCAATAAATGATGATTCTGGTACCAGGAAGGAAATGTACAGGATGAAGCCAGATTAACTTGTAGGGCCAGAAAATGAGGAAGTGCTTATATATTAAGGGGACATGGTAGTCACTTGAAGGAACTCCCTGTGACTAAAACTAGAACAATATAAACAACAAAATAAAGTAGTATTGGATTATAACCCAGAGTTTCAAATAAGCATCCATGAGTCTATACTGATGCAAATGAATGATTTAATAATGAAATAAACATGGAAAAAGAGGCTAATCACCAATATAGAAGAATTCAAAGTATTTTATGTAGATTCTCTGTCCTCAAGGAGGTAGAAAGTAACTTTCCACTCCCCAAGTGTGGAGTATGCACAGTGACTACCTTCTAAGAGTACATTATGCAAATGAGGAGAAAAGAGACATTTTGTAGTAGAAAAACTTGACAGTCATCACCTTAGTCAGGCGATCAATGTCAACATCAACAGTGATGTCAAGCTAATAGCAAGGATGCAAGAACAATGGCCTTTTACTTTTATGGTGTTCCATCCAAAAACCTATCACTCTAGTCTAATCATAAGAAAAAGCTGGAAAAATTCCAGTTGTGGGACATCTTATAAAATACCTGTTCAGGATGCAAAAATTACAGAAAGTCTGAGAAATTGTCACAGTTTAGAGGAGCATAAAGAAACATAATCAAGTACAGTTTGCTGTCCTCAATGGGATCCTGGGATAGAAAAAGTATAGTAGGCAAAAATTAAGGAAATCTAAATAAAGTATAGATCTTAGTTAAAAATAATTTATCTGGGCTGGTGCTGTGGCACAGTGGGCTAAGCCTCTGCCTGTGGTGCTGGTATCCCATATGTGTGCTGATTTGTGTCCTGACTGTACCTCTTCTAGTCCAGCTTTCTGCTATGGCCTGAGAAAGTAGTAGAGGATGGCCCAAGTGTCTGGGCCCCTGCACCTATTTGAGAAGAAGAAACTCCTGGCTCCTGGCTTCAGATCTGCCCAGCTCCGGCCATTGTGGCTATTTGGGGAGTGAACCGGTGGATAGAAGTATTTCTCTCTGTCTCTCCCTCTCCATCTGTAACTCTACCTCTCAAACAAATAAATCAATCTTTAAAAAATTTACTGTTGTTTCCTTAATTGTAACAAATGTACCATGCTAATCTAAAATATTTGTAAGAGCAAGTTGGCTGTGGTGCATATGGAAACTCTGTATCAGCTTTGTAATTTTTCTGCAAATCTAAAACTGTTCTGAAATGTTAATTGTACATAAATTTGCTTCAATTCATGTGTCTACACCTGTACATGTGTCATATTAATTTGGGAAGGGAGAGAGAATATGTTAGAGAGAGAGATCTCATCCACTCCTACAACAGCTGAGTCTGGGCCAGTCTGAAGCCAGGATCCATGAACTCAGTCCTGGTCTTCCACGTGGGAGGCAGGGATCCAGCTACCTGTTGCCCTAGAATTAGGGTGTAAAATACTGGGAAGCTGAAATTGGATGCTGGAAATTGAACCCAGGCACTCTGATATGGGATTGGTCATCCCAATTGGTCTCTTTTAACTGCTAGGCCATATACCTGCCCTATATTATATTTTACATAGTAAGAAGACATCTTGGGTTTTCTTGAAGTAACTTTGGGGATGGAGAAGCTATAGAAATACAGGGCAAGGAAACAGTAGTAATTGTTATTTATTTTAAAGTTATAGTTTATACACAAAAGTTATAAAAGTTATAGTTTATACACAAAGAGTATCATATACATTTAATGCTAATTATTTTGTAAATGATAGCTAATTATTTTCCCCACATTGTTGATGGGGGCTATGCTGAGAAGAAAATGAGGCCTGGATTCAAGGCATTGCTCGAATCCTAATCCTCAAAGTGCTGGTATTTCAATTCATTGTTGTGAACATGATTTGTAAACTGTAGCTGGCTTAACACAAATCGCAGTACTCCTTCCTGCAGCATAGGAGTTTTAGGAACTTCAAACAGGAAGGAGCTGGAGTGAGCTGATTGTTTCTTGTATCCCCAAGTAAGACCCTGATCTTTAGTTTGTGAATAAATGAGATTCATGGTTAGGCTCTTTGAGTATGTGGGTGTCATACCAAGCAGCACCGTCATGCGGTGAGTTTGGGAATAGGAAAAAGGCAAGGATAATATGGTGTCCCTCAGTGGAGCAAATGGAATCCCAGGCCTGCATGCTGGACTTGAAGAGGGAGAGAGGCCTCATGAAAGAAAAATTATAAGAGATTGGAGGGGGGTGATGGGTCAAACAAGAGGAAAAGTCATCAATAACTTTAAGAGGGTAAATGGGAAAAATAATGCCATTTGAAAGAGATAGTGATCTAGAGAGGAAAGTGTATTGTGAGAGAGTGAGTTCAGTTGTAGGCAAGTTGAAAATGTAGGCACCTGAGATTATTCAGCTAAGGATGTCCTGTTGGTTTATGGAGCTTGGACGGGAACTGGAGACCAAAACTAGAAAGGTGAATTAGGGGTGCAGGTGCAAAGAGGTGCACAGGTTGTGGGAGCAGAGTGTGCTTTCTTGAAGGAGAGAAGAGCGCATGTGACGGCAGTGCCTTGGGAGGGATGCTGCCGCTGGGAAAAGGGAGGAGGAGCTGCTGCGTTCCAGGCCTGCATGCCGGAAACTGAGCCTGGTCCCCAGATAGCTCCTGCTGTCATCTTGCTGTGACCATGTGGCTAAATCTGGCTCACAAAAAGCTGGAAAGTGCTGCTGTCTGGTGGGTTTGATCTGAGGGGAACCACCAGTTGCCTTCAGGAAGGGCATTGTGTTGCCTGGGAGCCTTATTTCCACTGGGACTCCCTCGGAAGCTGAACAAATCATAGCCATTGTAGAACTTATTACCTAAATCAGAACCCCTTTGAGAGTGAAATGAGGCTCCATTAATAGTTGCTGAGTGATAATGTGAGTAAACCTGGATGCACAGTTGACCCACAAATCAAGACATTCACAGGACCAGAAGAAAGTTTTGCCCAGACCATGTCGTTTCTTTCAGGGTCTTTTGGATGGGCTGGTGTGCTGTTAATCTTTCTTTCTCTTTTCTCAGAGGGCTTTGTAGACCTTGACCCCTCCCTATATTTGCTTGACAATTGTTTGTTTGTTTATTTATTTATTTATTTATTTATTTTGACAGGCAGAGTGGACAGTGAGAGAGAGACAAAGGTCTTCCTTTTGCCGCTGGTTCACCTTCCAATGGCCGCTGCAGCCGGCGCACCGCGCTGATCCAAAGGCAGGAGCCAGGTGCTTCACCTGGTCTCCCATGTGGATGCAGGGCCATCCTCCACTGCACTCCCAGGCCACAGCAGAGAGCTGGCCTGGAAGAGGGGCAACTGGGACAGAATCCGGCGCCTCGACGGGGACTAGAACCCGGTGTGCTGGTGCTGCAGGCAGAGGATTAGCCTATTGAGCTGCGGCGCTGGCCAACAATTGTTATCAATGACCTTGCATTTATCCAGTATCTCAACATTGAATATACCTGAACTTAACTTGAAAACAAAGTGGATGTCTCTAACGACTGATTATTTTCCTATCCCCTTAAGAAATTCCAAGGCCTAGGTGCTCGAATGATAAAGTAATAGTTTGATATGTGTAGGTAGAGGAAGTGCAGAATGCTTAGTGGGCAGAAGGCAATGAACCTGGACCAGGATGCTGGCACTCTTTTCCATTGTGGCTGAACTCTGATACTTCCAAGTTGTAAAGCGCTTATAACTATTGTAATTCAGAGTCCCCACTCAAGGCTCCCTTATCCATCTGTACATATTACACCCAATTAGCTACATTTCATGAGATGCGACTGATAATTAACCATTACCCTAATATGTGGCAACCCTGAAGGGAGATGATTGCCCAAAATAAGCAGAATAACCGGAGCTGACAGAGTGCTGACAAACCAGAGGCGTGGAACGGATGATGGTTTGCCGATCACCCTCCTCACCAGCGAAGCGTATACCAAGTAGCTGGAGGAGGATTTTAATGTGCAGATGCCTTTCATTCCTCATAAAAGCCACTAGATTAGAGGAAAGAGAGTGAACAGCGCCTTCCGAAGCAAAGTGCCTTCAAGCACTGCCCTTACACGAGAGCTCTCCTCCCACAGGTTTGCTGCCTTCGGTGCACCCTGAAGGGATCAGAAGCCGTAATTAAAGTTACTGGAAGGCAGGACACTTCACTTGGAACTTTATGTAATTTAGAGGCTTACTCTATCCTCTGGTACCAGGCGACTCCACTCCCTCCATCACACCTAACGGGCGTGTCGAGAGCATGGGTGGAATGTGGTTTCAGTGATCTTGGGTATCAGGTGGTTAAGTTACAGCTTTCGTTTTATAAGATGGTGTGATGGGAAATTTCATGTGTCAATTGGGATCTGGGTGACCAGACATTATTTTGATTATTCTGCTTGTGGCTGTGAGTGTTTCTAGACCAGATTAACATCTGAATTTGGTGGACTGTTAAGCAGATTGCCCTATTCAGTGTGGGTAGGCCTTATTCAGTTAGCTGAAGATCTCTGTGTTACATAAAGGCTCAGAGAACCTCACATCACTCTGATAAGGGGAAAATCTTCCCATCTAACTGTCTCCAACCTCAGACCTTTTTTTTTTTACCCTGCTTTTGGACCCTAATTGAAATACTGGCTCTTCCTGAGTCTCAGACCTGCTGATCATCCTATTATTTCTGTTTCTCTGGAGAACAGATGGCATTAATTTTCTAGGACTGCCATATCAAAGTGACCTTAGGCCAGGTGACTTAAACAACAGAAGTATATTTTCTCACAGTTCTGGAGGCTGGAAGGCTGAGGTCAAGGTGCGGGCAGGGTTGGTTCCTTCTGAGGGCCTAAGGGGAAAGATGTATTTTTACTTCTTTTCTTCTTAAAAGTTCTTATTTCTACATGTAGTTACATTCTGAGGTACTGGGGAATTAGGACTTTGACATATAATTTTTGAATGGGAACGATGACACAATTCAGTCCCTAAGAAAGACCCTTATATAGAGTCAGGAGGGTCTTTCACAGTCAGTCCTCAATGCTATCAAATTAAATGCTGGAAATGGCACACATAGGAAAAAAGAATTTTTATTAGGGAGATCATGAGGCCAAACACTCTTTTCATTGAAGGTATACACTATTTTCTTAATGGATATAGTTGAAAGGAGAAGGGTAGTTGAATGACTCTAGGGACATATAGGATGTGAGGAAGAGATATAAAAAATTACCTTTAGATTACTAAATGGTAAGTAGAGAAATTGCAACAGATTGCTCCAGGGCATCTCAGCTTAAAAGTAAAGGCTTTTAACTGTGTGGTTTCTCTGTGAACTCTCTGTCATAAGATTCTTAAATGGGACACATGCATTAACCTCTCATCTTGTGTTAGGGCTCCTTGATCAAAGGTGACAGAGAGCCCTCTTTTTACTTCTGGAATGAGAGGAATTTATTGGTAGGAATGTAGGCATTTTGTGGCAGACCGGAGCCATCAAGTGGCAGGAGAGACAGGGAGGCAGCTGGGGTCAGAAATGACTAGAAGCAGGTATTCAAATGTCACCAGGGCTCTTTGGTCTCTAGTCCTTGCTTCCTATTGTCATTGGCTTCATTCTTTACTCTTTTTCTCTCCTTTTTTCTCCTTCCCTTCTCACTTTTTTCTCCATGAGGTCACAACATAGCCACTGGCAATTCTAAAGCTTTATGTCTTAGAACTTTAGCTAAATAGAATGCTATAGATTATCTTTACTTAACAGTATGTTACTGGGAAAGACAGTGGTTTTCTCTTATTGGCCCAGAGTCATTCTGGATTGCTATCAATTTTCTAACTTTGGACTAGTAAGTTGTAGCCAGTGGGCAGAGCCTTCTTCTACAAAATGAGTACTTTCACAATGGGAGCTGTAGAAAGAGGAGGCTGACACAAAACAGGGTATTGGTGCACTCCAGTTTTTGTGCTATTAGTTTTTATATTTTTCCAAAAAATTCAGCAAACCATCTATGGCTAGGCATATGATTAGATTATCTGTGGCTTTTATTTAGGTATTTGGGCGAAGAGTTTAAACAATAAACAGTTCAATTTCTATGAATTAGGCAATACTCTGTGATAATTTTGATGAGTATTGAAGATATGTGGAAAGCTTTAATTTTTTTTCCTAAAAAAATGAACTCAAATCAGCTATAGAAGTATATGTATTCTTCAAGGAACTTTTAAAGAACAAAAGCAAATTGCACTAGATGTTTTCAGAAATATCCATCTAATGTATGTTTGGGTAACATCAGTAGGGTGACCATATCTTTTATTATTAATTCCAGGATAGGTTTGAAAGTGAAGAGGAGGCACTGAAAATGTGTAGCCATTTTACGAGGGGGTCTTTGAAAAGTTTATGGAAAAATGCATACTCTGAAAAAACTTTGCATGGATTCCAAACTTTTTTACATCCAAACAAAATCTTTTAATTCCATTTCCAGGGACATTTTGAGATACTCTCATAAATATTAAGATGTTCACAGGGTAAGGAGAAAGTTTTTTCCTGAATTATCCTGCTTCTTTTTACCTTCAGTGGGAGATGATTCTGCAGTAGGATTCCAGGTAGTATTAATACTAAGGTCCCAATTTTAATATTCAAAGCCTCTTCAAAGCCTGACATAACCCAGAGGAAACGGGATGTTCTCATTTGGAGAATTATTGGACTTTTCATTGCTGCTTGTCATATCACAGGGACAAGTATATGGATGTCTTTATCCTTGATCACAGTAGATAAAACTAGATTAGGGCTCTAAATCTCTTTCATAGCCCTTTTCTGAGTTTTCTATCTAGTTTCCCAGTCAACATAATACCTAAAGTTCATGAAAAGCTTGCCATTCGCCAAAAGAGATGAGGAATTACCTCTCCCAAATCTGATCCTACAAGTTGCAGGAAGTCTAGTCATCAGGTGTCCTACCCATAAACACTGAGAAATGCAGGCTATATTCATTATTATGTCCAGCATCAAATGAAAGAAATACCACAATTACATAAATTGTACATACTAACAAGGAAAAGATGAGGATGGACTTAGAAAAATAAAAGGCCAATGGAAAGCAATCTATTACACCATTTAATAAAAATGTTGGTGCAGAAGCACAAAGACCTGGACTAGTCACAAATGTCAGATATTGAAGGAACATAGCTATTATCCAGTCTGGCTTTGGTTTTATGTATCATTTAAGCACCTAAAGCCTCTGCTGCTCTGTTCTGGTTTATCTGTTGGGTCAATGTCATTTGATTTACCTGTATGTTTGTTGCTAGCCCTTGCATATTTTTGGGCAACTGTCTCTCAGAACAGCCAGCTGGGTCAACTGCTATCTGGAACTGAAGTATAGGAGTTTTCACAGTACATGGAGGTTGCTTTCCTTATGCAAATAGTCCAAAAGAAGAAAATATTTCCACAATAATTAGTAATATGGATATGATCCACTATCCAAGACCTTTCTATGCATTAATGTTCCCTAAAAATGTCTGAAACAACACTAAATCAAATTCAGTGCAAGACAAATTCTCTTGAATGTGAATTCTTTTTATGTATCACCATAAAGTAAAAAATTCCCAAATGGAATCATCATTAAGTTGGGTAAGAGATAAACCGGGTAAGGGTCCGTGTAATCCTGCTTCCCTTAAGGAGGTCAAGACTGGTTGGATAATTAAAGGGGAAACACAGGGCTGTGGCCCAAAGTCAGCGGCCTTAAGAGAGGTGGTCAGACATAGGGTTGGTCATGTAGAGTTACCAAGGGCATGTACAGGCCAATATTCTTGATTAACATAGATGCAGGAATCCTCAGCAAAATACTAGCAAATTGGATCAAATATCACATTCAAAAGATAATTTACCATGATCAAGTGGGGTTCATCCCAGGCGTGCAAGAATGGTTCAACATATGCAAGTCAATAAATAATATATACCAATCAACGTCAATAAATAATATATACCAATCAACAAAATGAAGGAGAAAAATCATATGATCATCTTAATAGATGCAAAAAAGGCTTTTGGTACAGTTCAGCATATCTTCATGACAAAACTCTGGCCAAATTAGTATAGAAGGAACATATCTCAAAACAATAAAGGCCATATGTAACAATTCAACAGTAACCTCATATTCTGCAAAGTATGAAGTCAGTGTCCAGAAATCAGTAGCTTTGTTATGCACCAATAGTGAATTATCTGAGAAAGAAATCAAGAATGCAATCCTATTTACAATAGCTATAAAAATACCTGGGAGAGGGGACCACTGCTGTGGCACAGCAGGTTAAAGCCCTGCCCTGAAGTGCCGGCATCCCATATGGGCGCCGGTTCTAGTCCCAGTGCTCCTCTTCTGATCCAGATCTCTGTGATGGCCTGGGAAATCAGTGGAGGATGGCCCAAGTCCTTGGGCCCCTGTGCTTGCGTGGGACCTGGAAGAAGCTCCTGGCTCTTGGCTTCAGATTGGCACAGCTCCAGCCATTGCAGCCATCTGGGGAATGGACCAGCGGATGGAAGACCTCTTTCTCTCTCTCTCTCTCTACCTCTCTCTGTAACTCTGTCTTTCAAATAAATAAAATAAATCTTAAAAAAAAAATACCTGGGAATAAACTTAACCAAAAAAGGTGAAATATCTTCATAATGGAAATTATAAATCATTGATGAAAGAAATTGAAGAGGACACAGAAAGAAATGGAAAGCCATCCTTTTTTCATGGATTGGAAGAATCAGTATCATTAAAATGTGCATGCTACCTAAATTCATTTACAGAGTCAATGTAATCTCTATAAAAATACATGACATTTTTTACAGAAGTAGAAAAAAACTACTAAAGTTTGTGTGGAACCACAAAAGACCCTAAGTAGCCAAAGTGATTTTGAGTATAAAGAATCAAATCAGAAGATTTTACACTACCTGATTTTAAGATATATATCAAAGTTACAGTATTTAAACAGCATGATTTTGGCATGAAAACAGATTTATAGACCAATGGAGAATAGAGATCCTAGTAGAAAATCCACCCTATAGCCAGCCAACTGAACTTTGTTTGACAAAGGTGCTAAGAAAATGCATTATTGGTAAAAGTATAATAATTTTGGTGCTTGGAAAATTGTACATACACATTTGGAAGAATGAAACTAGACCCATGTTTATCACATGTACAAAAATCAACTCAAACTGGTTTAAAGACCTAAATGTGAGACTGGAAAATTTGAAAGCAGAGAAAACAGAGAAAAAGGCCCAGGACATTGCAATGGCAAGGATTTTCAAGATTAGACCCCCAATACACAGGAAATAAAAGCAAAAATAGATAAATAAGAGTTAATCTAAAGAAGTTTTTCAGTAACAGAGTGAAGAGACACATACAGAATGGTGGAAATTATTTGTAGGTTTATATCTCACAAGGAGTTCATATCCAAAAAACATAAAGAACTCAAATACCGTAATAGCTAACAACCGAGTAATCCACTTGAAAAATGGGCACTAGATCTAAACTGATATTTTTCAAAGGAAGTCAAAGGTACATGAAAAAATACTCAGCATCACTAATAACCAGGGAAATGTAATTCAGAGCCCAATGAGATATCATCTCACTCCAGTAAGATTGGCCATTATCAAAAAGACAAAAGATAACAAGTGCTGATGAGGATGTAAAGAAAAGGGAGTCCTTGCACACTATTAGTGGGAAGGTAAATTAGTAAAAAAAACAAAAAACAAAAAACAAAAAACAAAAACCTAAAAAGAGGGAAGGAGAAAAGGAATATCAATATATTCTTACAATTGTATCCATGAACTATATTGAATCTCTTAAAAACAAAACAAAACAAAACAAAAGCCCTAAGAATAGATCTGCCATATGATTTAGCAATCCCTCTTCAGGGAATATACCCAAAGGAAATGAAGTCAATATAGGAGAGAGATACCTGCACTCTCATGTTTATTGTGGCACTATTAACAATAGCAAAGATATGGACTCAATCCAGATATCCACCAATGAAAGGGCAAAGAACATGTGATATAACACTCATGCATTAAAAATAATGAAGTCATGACATCTGCAACAACTGGATGGAACTGGAGGTCACTATGTTAAGTGAAATAATCCACATACAGGAAGAAGTATTTCATTATCTCATATGTGATATCTAGAAAAAGTGATTTTGTACAGAATTTAATAGTTGTTATGAAAAGTTGGGGAAGAAAATGAGAGATGGGGAAAGGTTTATTTACAGGTACTAGATTTTGTCTAGATAAGAGTAAGAAGTTTTGGAGTTCTATTCTATTATAGATAGTATTATAGTATCATAGATAATTACTTTAATTTCTGTATTGCAAAAACCTAGAAGGGGTCAGTGTATTATGTAGCAGGTCAAACTGCTGCTTGTGATGTCAACATTTCATATCAGAGTGCTGGTTTGAATCTTGGCTCTTTTGCTTCTGATCCAGTTCCCTGCTAATGTGCCTGGGAAAGCAGCAGAAGATGGCCCAAGTGCTTAAGCCTCTACCACCCACATAGGAGACCCGGATAGAATTTCTGGCTCTTCGCTTTGGGATGGTCCAACCAGGGCTATAGCAGCTATTTGGGGAGTGCACCAGCAAATGGAAGATCTCTCTCTCTCTGTCTCTCTCACTCTCCCTCTCCCTCTGTCTTCATCTTTCTCTGTGTCACTCTGCCTTTCAAATAAATAAATAGAATCTTTTAAAAATCCTAGAAGATAGGATTTTCATATTTACACTATAAAGAAATGTTAACTGCTTAAAAAGATAAATATATTTACCCTGATTAGAAATTACCCAATGTATAAACGTAACAGAACATTATATAATACCTCATAAATATGAACAATTTTATGTCTGTTAAAAATTAACATCATTACATAGTCTCTTCTAGGAAATAGAAGAAAAGATAGCACTTGTAAGTTTATCTTATGAAGCTAGTATTAAAATATTAAAGTCAGTAACAGTATGAGAAAGAAAACTGAGGCCGGCGCTGTGGCTCAATAGGCTAATCCTCCATCTGCGGTGCCGGCACACCGGGTTCTGGTCCTGGTTGGGGCGCCAGGTTCTGTCCCTTTCTCTCCTCTTCCTGTCCAGCTCTCTGCTGTGGCCTGGGAGTGCAGTGGAGGCCCAAGTCCTGGGCCCCTGCACCTGCATGGGAGACCAGGATAAGCTCCTGGCTCCTAGCTTCAGATCAGCGCGGTGTGCTGGACACAGCGTGCCGGCCGCAGTGCACCGGCTGCAGCGGCCACTGGAGGGTGAACCAACGGAAAAGGAAGACCTTTCTCTCTGTCTCTCTCTTTCACTGTCCACTCTGCCTGTCAAAACAAACAAACAAAAAAACCAAAAACCTGAAGACCAATATCCATAATGAATCTATATGCAAAAATTCGTAATAAAATATTACCAGATAAATTCAGAATATATAAAATGAATGTCTTCATAGCATTTATTCCAAACATGCAAGAATGTTTTAATATTGATCAATATCATGCACCATATTAACAAAATAGTGATGAAAAAATCACATGGTCATATTAACTGATGAAGAAAATCATCAGTAAAATTGAGATCATGTTTATGGTAAAACTGTTAGAAAAATAGGAATACAGGGGATCTTGCTGAACGTGATAAATAATATCTATACAAAACATACAGGTAATATGCAGAATGGAAGCCTGGTAGATACATAGCATGAAATAACATTTAGAAAAAAATTTAGACACTGTAGATATGTATAATGACTTGGACAAATCTTTAGAATCATTAAGAATCATTCTGAGTAGAAAAAAAGCCAAACCTCAAAGGTTACTTACTGTAGAATTCCATTTGTATAATGTGCTTGAAATGACAAAATCATAGAAGTGGCAAACAGATTACTGGTTGTCAGGGACCAAGATGAGGAAAATGGATGTGGGTATAGCAGGGCAACATGAAGAATCCTTGTGTTGATGGAAAATGTTATGTATCTTAATTACATCTGTATCAATGTAATGGTCTTGATTTTGCACTGGAGTTTTATAGTATGTTGCCAATGGACTAAATTTGGGAAAGCATATCTATGGTCTTTTAGTATTATTATTATTTTTTTAATTGCATGCAGATCTACAGTTATCTTAAAATCAGAAGTTTAGTAGAAAAAAGAAATTCTAGGAAATGGAATCCATGTCTAATAAGAAAATACGGATGCAACCCTGGAATACAGTAAAAAGAAATCCTTGGATGATAAAAATGGAGTAGGGCAGGAAATCTGTTAGTTCATATTAAAACAAATAATAGAAAAACAAGTAGTAGAATATTTGCAAGGAAAAAAATGATACCGCTTTAGCCAACAGTGGCTCAAAACATTAGGTGATCTCAATAATACAAATGAAAGTACATTATTGGATGATATACGAGTATATTTATACACAAGTATACTCATATAGCATATACATATACATGCACATATACACATGCACTTGAAATATGACACTCCTCTATTTCTTTCCCCTTTGAGCAGAACAGGGTTAGGATTACAGTACCTTCACTGCTGGCCCATAGTCATGTATTGTCAATGATAGCTATTGGCTTTCAACTTAGAATCAACTTATAAACAAAGCATGGAGCCCTTAGTTCAATAACAACATTGACATAGATGTTATAAGCCTTAATATTGACCATATAAAGTTAATGGCATGTTGGATTAAGGGGAACATGGCAAGGAAAGAGTTGAAGAAATGAGGAGATATTAAGGGAAATTAGGAGCCCTAGTTTCCTCATCCTAACACATTGTCTCAATGGGTTAAAATATTGTGCACACTCAATGATTCAAGGACTTAAAATTCAAGATTTAGATTTGTGTTTGTAACCTACAGAGTTTAAAAGGGTGACTGGCAGAGATCTAGAAGATATGGTATAAGAGGCAATGCAAATGAGCGGTTAGTCTGTATAAGGCTTCAAGGGAGCAAATGAAAAAATAAAGTATGCATACAATTTAATGTTATGGAGTAATCCTGTAAGACTAGCAGGAATGCGTGCAGTCAATCTCAACCCTAATTCCAGAGACAGGAAAAGCTTGTATTTTCTTTTGTGTTCAGCAGCAGAGAATGAGATACTGAATAATTCTCATTTCATGGAGGAGAGAAGTTAAGGTTGAAACAGATCCCAGAGTGAGAGAGACGAAGAAATACCGCTGAAGACAGACAAGAGTGTTCTGTCCTACCTGCTTATGCAAGTGAGCAAACCACCTCCCTCTGTGGGGGTTAGGGGGAAACAGAGTCAGCAGTTAATGAAAAGGATCATGACTTTCTCCCAGTTCTTCCAGGAGGGAAGACATGCTTGTTTTTAAGAGCCTAGGTAGGAAATCTAGGGAGAGAGATTAATTTTGAGAACTGGCCAATGGGCTGAAAGCCATGCCTTAAAGCTTGCCTGGACTGTTGTACATAGTTGAAATGTATAAATCGGCTCAATGAACTGTAAAAATGCATTAGTTTCTTTTCCTACAAGGGAAAATCTTAATAAGGATGAATTGAATATTTTAGAAATGAGAATGGCTAAGGTAGAATTGGGATTTGAGATGCTATGCTTTGCTGCTTAAGCCTGAGTCAAACAAAGTTGAGACAGTTAAAAACAAGGAACTCCCCAAGCCTTTTTAGTTTTGTGGTTACATTGACCACCACCATCACCACCAAGGAATAAATCTAACACCTTCATTTTTATATTTTAATCTAGTATAAGAAATTTAATTATAGAGTAATTATTTACTCAACATCATTAGGTTTGGAAGATCAACTCCCAGAATCAATAATTTTAGGCTGCTTCCTAAAAGGAGAGCTTTTCTTTTGGCTTATGTATAATATGAAAGCCTTATATGTACTTAACTTTTTTTTTTTTTTTAATTTGAGAGAGAGAGAGGGCGGGAGGGAGAAAGGGCTCTTATCTACTGGCTCTCTCTACAAATGCCCACAGACTCTGCCAGTGCAGTCTGGGTCTCCTGCGTGGGTGGCAGAAGCCCAGTTACTTGAGTCCTCGTCTTCGCATGCCAGATCTGCATTAGCCAGAAGGTAGAGTTAGGAGTGGAGCCTGGAAATGAACCCAGGCACTCGGATGTCAGAAATGAGCATCTTAACTAGTGTTTTAACTGCTAGGCTGAATACCTGTCCTTCCCCCTCCCTTTTATCTACTTAATGACTTGCATTGATAATGATATAGCTAAAATAATGCACATTAACATTTAGGACTGAATCATTAGTATTTAGGACATAAATGGTAAGTTCATTTTACACATCAACTCCAATCAATGGTTAGCAATTACTGGAAGACTATATAGAGAAAGACTCTGAGGCCACATATGGCATTGCTCAGTTAGGCTACCAAGGCTGGAAATGGACAGCATAAATGCTGTGCTCTTTATCATCTCTGATTTGGGGGAACCACATCAAACCATTGTATGAACTACTTTTTGACATCTACATTCTCTTATCAGTTTCCTCATTTGTGAAATGAGAGTTAGACTAGGTAAGTGGTTTTCTTTTTCTTTTTCTTTTTTTTTTTAAGATTTATTTATTTATTTGAAAGTCAGAGTTACACAGAGAAAGAGGCAGAGAGAGAGAGAGAGAGGTCTTCCACCTGCTGATTCACTCCCCAGCTGGCTGCGGATCTGAAGCCAGGAGCCTGGAGCTTCCTTCAGGTCTTCCTATGCAGGTGCAGGGGCACAAGGACTTGGTCCATTTTCTACTGCTTTCCCAGGCCACAGCAGAGAACTGGATTGGAAGTAGAGCAGCCAGGACTAGAACCAGCACCCATATGGGATGCCAGCACTGCAGGCTGTGGTTTTACCTGCTACACCACAGCACTGGCCTGCGTAAGTGGTTTTCAAACTGGGTCATGAAAAATTTTACAGAGATGGGAGTATATTGGGGTAGTCTAGAGCTTCCTATTCCCCCTTAATTCATTTTTGTGTTTTATGTATTGGCTTCTATATCAGCTTTTGCTTGAATAGGATTGTTTAGCTAAAAATGTTTGCAAAATGGTAATTCTCTCAATTATTCTATGCTTTATTTTCTCTACTCTGCCCTCCCTCAGAGTACAGGGTAAACAGAAAAAATTTTCTTAGATGTGTAGCATTTAAGTTGGACGTTGAAGGATAAGTAAGAGTTCTCTGTGATGTATGTGGTGTGTGTGTGTGTGTGCGCCTGCGTGTAAGTGGTTATTCTAGTATATTGATAGTATTTCTAAATCATCTTATCATTCTAAGGTCAGGGAATCAGGACTGGGAATCAGAGAGCTGTGATTGAATTTCCAGGGTGAACCTCCATAGATCTCTACAGTTTGGTCCATTTGTAAAAGCCCAGAGTCATTCTTAGGGAATGACCCAGGCAATCCTAAAGTCAGATGGATAAATCAAAACCCATGGTTACTGAATAGAAGAGGATAGTATACCTGAAATCAGACAAGACACCGATTTTACACTAAAATGTGGCCCTTAATTAAGTTCTCTAGAAATGCTATTCGGGGTACCACATGTGCTACCGGAATTTGGGGTGCCATACGATTTCACCATGGGCTATTATTAAATCCCCAATATTAATAAGCCCAAGAGGATTCTTGCCTAATACTTAGAGAATTCTAAATATCGGCACAGATAAACGAGGCAGCATGGTACGTTTTAAGCTTTTATTTAGTGAGAAAGATGCGTAGGAGAGTGAGAGCTTTATTTAAGAGGGAGAGGTGAATAGGGGTTCATACTGAGCTCCAGGAACCAGCCACGTGAATGAGCATCTAGGCCAAGAAGCCTGGAGCATATGGCCTGAAGGCCATGTGTCCTGGAGGCTCAGGGCTACATCAAGCCCTGTCCCGGCAAAAGGCCAGGGAAGAAGAGAGGGCCGGGCCACACTGTGTCCCGGCTTTTAACCCACTTCCAAAGGGGAGTGGTTAATTAACCTGGTTGGCTGGTGGGCACCCAGGTGTGGCCAGGTAGGGGAATTGAGGCCACACAGGGGTGTGGTGAAGGCATCAGATAGGGGCATGAGGTCACACAGGGGCATGGCGAAGGCATGCTCTTCCTGTTCACAAATCTAATCAATTTTAGCCTGTATGCCTGCCTACTTCATACCTATAAATTCCTAGGTTATTCAGAACTTTTCTCCAAATATATGGAACTAATTGGTAATCAGGAGACTCTGGTGAGTGTGGAATAGAAGCTTTTGTCGGAATGTCATTCAGGCCATTGAAAGTTTATAAGCCCCCTTGCACCAGGAGAGTGCTTCTCTGCCATCTGTCTGGCTCGGTTGTCAGCCCCAGTCGGCGCAGGGGCACGTTTTTCTCTTGAATCTCTTTTCTGGGTACACAGAGACCGTCAACTTCAGCATCATCCTTCTTTGTGCAGTTGCTTAGATTATAGCCTTTCTTTAGTTGCAGTTTGGGCCTGAGGAAACTCCCTAGTCTCTTTGATTACTTTTGAGTGTTTCCTGAGCCCCTGCAGTTGGATTATTGGTTGGGGTGGGACTGCTGCTATCCATCACTGGCTGAATTAACCAGGCTCACACGCAGAGGTGGCTTTATCTCTGTGTTCAGGAGGCACCGAATTGTTTCTCTGCATTTGGCTCTCAATTTTTCATGTTGCCCTGTTCTCCTTTCTCTGTGAAAAATCAAAAGTCAGCTCTGATCATCTGACATGTTCACTTTCCTTTTTTTTCTGAAGCCCACACATGGGCTTAGGTCTCACATTTGGTTCCAAGGAGCAGAGATTGAATCTGACTGTGGCTGGAGGGTATGGCTGCCCTGATTGTTCCTGGAATTCCTGAGCACTCTCCTCTCTCCTAGGAATAGAAAAGCTACTCTAATTGGAGCAGTTAAGTCCATTTAAAGTTAGAGATGCAAACTCTTTGCCTTATAAATTTTGATGTGGCCTTCTTCTCAGGGAGCTGTGTGTATTGTGTGTTGTGAGGTATAATTATGCAGTTCTGGAGTTCAGGGTGAAAACAATGACTACAATTTAAAAAGGAAAAAGCTGGCCTTTATGCTTCGGCAAAAGGTTTCCCCTGACAGGGAGACAACAGATCTGGCTGAAGGCTTCAAATCAGGAGTGCTTCCATTTGGAGTCACATATGCCCCAGCCCCCAGTTCCTGTGGGATATTGATGTGTATATTGATTGAATATTAATTTTATTTATTTAATGCTGATGATATTTCAGGCACTGTACTGGTACTTTGGATATATAGATGAAGAAGAGATTTCTGTCCTACTTGCTTTAATGATGGAGGTGATGATAATGGTCGTTATAGTAATAATAATGATAATAACATATATATTGAACACACATGAATTGTGTGATGTAGTGAGAAAACAATTCTCAATGCTTCCTTCCGACATCCATTTATACCCGTCCTGGGGCTACTTAGTAGCTCCCTTTTGGTGAAATCTCTGAAAAATTTATTTAAGCCTCCCCTTACTTCCAGTGACATAAACAACAATATTTAAGGATGATAGTGAAAAGTCTTCTGTTTGTTTTAAATGTAAGAGTCCATCTCCCCTAACATGGGACTCCTTTTGCCTGGCCCCCTACTGGAGTGGGAAAGGCAGAGTGGAGGGGGTGACTCAATGGGGGGTGAGGAGGGAGGTTGTTTTCTGGTTCTTTCTGGTTCCCAGCCTAGAACTCCCTGCTCACACTGACTAGCCTTCACCTGGCTCCTCTAAGGTTCAACTGAAGGCAGAGAGAGGAGTTAAGGGGCAAAAAATATTCTAATTGACCATGGTAGGTACAATAATGACCCCCCAGAAAGGTGTACATCCTAATCACTGGAACTTGTGAATGTAGTCGGCTACATGATAATGAGAATTAAAACTGTAGATGAGATTAAGGCTGCAAGTCAGTTAATGTGGACAGAGTGTCACGTGGTTCCCCAGGTGGGTCCAGTGTAATCACTAGGTCATTGTAAGTGGGAAAGGGAAGCAAGAGCATGTCACTGTGATGTGGCATGAAGAGAACTCGACTGGCATTGCTGGCTTTGAAGATGGAAGGGGCTGAGAACCAAGGCGTGCAAGGTCTTTAGAAGCTGGAAAAGACCAGAAACTCTGGATTCTTCCCCGGAGCTAGTAAAAGGAAGGCAGACCTGCTGCTGACTTGATTGAGTCCATTGAGACCCATTTTAGACTTCCTGCCTCCAGAACTATAAAATAATGAGTTTGTATTGCTTTAAGCCAAGAAGTTTGTGATGCTTGTTACAGCAGCATCAGGAAATCCGTACACGGACGTTCTGACTTGAGCTGGCCTTTGTGTTCCTTTGGGCTTGATTCTTCCTCTCAGGGGGTTTCTGTCCCCTTTCCTTCTTCACTCAGAGAATTCTTCCTCCTTTTCACATCCTTTCCTCCAAGCCCTTCAACGCATACCTTGATTAGTGAGTCCTCTCTGGCGTGAATAAACACTTATCTGTTCTAGGGAGCCACTTATGGCTCCTTACTCAGCTTCTAGGTATTTCCAGCTCATTTTCCTGACATCTGCATTACTAGTGATGCCCTTGGACTCCTTCCTGCCAGGTCCTTCATGCATGTGGCCTGGAAATGGCCCACAGGAAACACTCACGCCTCTTCTACCCCAGCAAAGTCTTCAAATGTGGGCCGATCCAGTGATGCCCTTCCTCTCTGCCACCCAAGGAGTTGTCTGTGTTCTTTGTGTTTGTCAGGGGTGAATCAGACGCTAGACTCTTATAAGTGGTTCTTGGCAAGTCGCCCACCCCAGCTTCAGGTGAGGGATCCCTTGCCCTTGGGAGTTTAGACTCCAAGCACACCTGAAATTCTATTAAAGACTCTCCTTTGTAACTGTTTCCTTGTGATTCTTTTCCATCTTCAGTATGGGCAAGGGGCTGAGAGTCACGTACATTTATACCGTCTTGGCAAGTCCTGCTTGATAGCTTCAGAATTAACTTTGGAACGTGGAGATAGTTGGCCTCTTAATTTTTTAACCCACAACAATAAAGCCAGGAGACATTTGGCTTTATTCAGGCACTGTGGTAAAAACACTGTAAGAATTATCTTGTTGGTGGCGGCTGTTTGGTGGTTAAGATGCTGTACCTTTTCCCCGTATTGGAGTGCCTAGGTTTGATTCCCAACTCTGCTCCTGATTCCAGCTTCCTGCCAGTGTGCACCCTGGGAGGCAGCAGGTGATAGTTGAAGTCCATATGGGAGACCTAGAGTGAGTTGTGTCCATGTGGGCAGTGGAACAGCAGGTGGGAGATCTTTTTCTTTCTGTCTTTGAAATAAATAGTAAATGAATAAGACAATTTTAAAAAAGGACTATCTTCTTAATCCTCAGCACTGCCTTCCTGGTGTGTACTGATACGATCTTGTTACAGTTAAGGGAAAAGAGATGCACAGGGATTGAGTAAGTGTTAGAGGCAGAGGATACACAGAGAAGTTTCAGACAAGCTGCCTTCCTCATGGGAATGCTCTTTCCTCCTCCCTTACTTCCCCAACTCTCTCCTTCAAGGCCTCATCCAAGTATTTTCTACTTAGAAACTTTCTGATGGCTGAGACCTCTGCTGTGTTCCTTGTTCTGAACTCTCTCTGCGCATCATGGCAGTCTGCCAAGTGCTTTATGCATATTAGTTTGGCCTGCAGTGCAAATAAAAATATAGACATTTCCCAAAGAGCAAATGACAGCTCACAGCCCTAATGCCATCTGAATCCAAACCGACCAAAGAATCATTCCCGTCTGCCCAAAGCCACAGACCCAGCCAGGCACTGATCTGACTCAGCTGTACACAGTGGTTTACATCTCCATGGAGAATGTGTGGCTGGGCCTCTTCTGTGTCTGTGTTCAGGTGCGTGAGACTTTATAGTTTTCAAGAAAAAACTAGTGGTTTCCTTGGAAGAGAGAAGCAGTTTGCCTCAAAGAGGCACTCAAATCTCCAAATCTGTCAGAGGGAGAAAACCGAGATAAAATCCTTCTGCCTAGACCTCCACTCACATCAAATCCTCTCATAGAAACCAAGAGCCCTGGGGGAGATTATCCAAGAAATGTGTGCTCCCTGGGAGTCACAAAATCAGATCCCTTTGCCTTGCATGAGGCTCTTCCTAGCATTGTTGCCTGGTGTCTGGAGGCATTAACTCCTCCTGGAAAGTTTATTTCACTTTCTACAAACCTGGCAAGCAGGGAATCCAAGTCAGCAGAGGATACTTCCCCATACAAACTTGTCTCCCCACCTCTGCTCCTGTTAACAGCAGAGGAGTGCCGTTCCCGCTGCCTTCAGCTGGCCGTGCTGCTACCTGCAAGCTGAATTCCGTCCCCTACTGCCTTCTGGGGAACCTGATGTCCAATCTTGGGCTCTTTCTCTCTCATTTGATGTGATTCCCTTCTCAAACACATTCTTCTCCCAGGAAATGAAAGCAACATTTTTCAGCATTAACAAATATAAATAAGCAAAACATACAACAACAATCAAACAAAGCCAGCAATCCTTTCTTAACCCTTTTTCCTCTTGTGGGAAGCCACATTCTTCTTTGATCCCTATTTGAGGCCACTCTCATTTGGTTCCTGCTCTCGTTCATTGCTTCCCCTAGCCACCAAACCACCATGCCACAAAAACTGGATGACGTGTCCTATCCCCACCTTTCCCATTTTTCAGTGCATTCATCTCAACACATCCTTCTTATCTACACACATTTCCTTGACTTCTGTGGCCCCTCATTCTCCTGCCTTGCTCCCTCCCTGCTGATGCTCTTTCTCCTTTGCAGTCAGATCCTTTGCTGCCTTGCCAGATGATACTCCCCATGTCCTAGTTTGTGGTCCTCCTCTCTTTTTATTCTGTTCTGTCTCTTTACGTGGTCTCATCCACACCAAGGACTTCAGTTACCACTTATTCAGTCCCATATTTATGTCTTCCTCTCAGAATCTCTTGTCATCCTCTATATGTCCAACTTCCTACTTGGCCTCCTGACTTGGATGCTTTGCAGGCATGCCTAATAGGCGTATGGCCGGATGCCTGAAAGACAACTGAAACTCATCAATCCTGCCTTTCCCATCCAAGGAAAGGCATTTTCCTCCAAAGTTCTTCACCTTAGTTAACATGTCACTCTTTACTCAGTTATTTAACCCAAATAGTCCAGTAGTTATTTGTCTTAGTCCATTCAAGCTGCTGTAGCAGAATAGTATAGATTGGATGGCTTTTAAAGATAGCAATTTAGTTCTCACAGTTCTGGAGGCTGGTAAGTCCAAGAGTGATTTGTTGGCAAATAGGGTGTCTAGTGAGGGCCCACTTCTTGGTTCATAGACAGTTGTCTTCTCAATATAATCTCATGTAGTGAAAGGGGCAAGGGAACTCTCTGGGGTCTGTTTCATAAAGGTAGTAATGCTGTTCATGAGAGCTCTACCCTATGGCCCAATCCCCTCCTTTATCAACCCCAACTTTTTATTATTATTTTTATTTTTTTATTTTTGACAGGCAGAGTGGACAGTGAGAGAGAGAGAGAGAGACAGAGAGAAAGGTCTTCCTTTTTGCCGTTGGTTCACCCCCCAATGGCCGCTGTGGCCAGCGTGCTGCTGTCGGCGCACCGTGCTGATCTGAAGGCAGGAGCCAGGTGCTTCTCCTGGTCTCCCATGTGGGTGCAGGGCCCAAGCACTTGGGCCATCCTCCACTGCACTCCTGGGCCATAGCAGAGAGCTGGCCTGGAAGAAGGGCAACCGGGACAGAATCCGGCGCCCCAACCGGGACTAGAACCCAGTGTGCTGGCGCCACTAGGCGGAGGATTAGCCTGTTGAGCCAGCGCTGGCCAACCCCAACTTTTAATACCATCACATTGGGGGTTAGGATTTCAACACAGTAATTTTGGGGAACATAGACATTCAGTCTATAGCATTGTCCTTGACAGCTCCTTCACCCATGGCCAGGATTGGTGAGTCCTGAAGCATGTATGAGAACTGTTAATAAATCCTCATCTCTCCAATTCTTTATATGTATTTCCTATTGCTCCTACGAGCCACACGCCACCACCAGCTGTCTCCTGATCTGCTCCAATGGCCTCCTACCTGTGTCTTGTTACCCACACATGCCTTGCCCCTGCTAATTCCATGGTGTATCCAGAGAATTTCTGAAATACACATCTGACCACATCATTCAGGTTGCTGTGCTCTTCCCACCACCCCAACCTTCAAACTAAGCACTTCAGCACTCACTGTTGTTCTGCCAATAAAGATCAACCACCTTCATATGGCTGAGAAGGCCCTGTGTGGTTAGTTTGCCTGCTAAGGCTCAATTTACATCAATATCCTCCTCGCTCTGTCCTGCAGCAAACTGACCTTACAGTTCCTTGGACACATCCTGTACTTCCCTCTACACCCCTTCTATCCTCTTGATGTGGGCTAGGGTATTTTAATATTTATTGCAGGTCCATGTCTAGTACAAATGCAAGATTCTTTTTAATTAATTAATTAAGTTGAAAGTCTGAGTTACAAAGGGGCATAGGCAGAGAGAGAGAGAGAGAGAGGGAAAGAGAGAGAGTGCGTCAGAGAGTCTTCCATCTGTTGGTTCACTCCCCAAATGGCTACAATAGCTGGAGCTAGGCTGATCCGAAGCCAGGAGCCAGGAGCTTCTTCCAGGTCTTCCTCACAGGTGCAGGGGTCCAAGGACTTGGGACATCTTTGGCTGTTTTCCTAGGCCATAGCAGAGAGCTGGATCAGAAGTGAAGCAGCCAGAACTTGAATTGGTGCCTATATGGGATGCTGGCACTGCAGGCAGCGGCTTTACCTGCTACCCCACAGTACTGGCCCCAATACAAGATTCTAACTAAGCATAGTGCAGATGTAAAGTGTAGAAAGTGATAACAAAATTTGTTCAAAAGGTGAGGAAGTGAATAAATGTACCTGTTATAAGTGAGCAGTGGGCCAGAGGATTTCCCTAAGGAAGCAGGGGTAGGAGAGAGGGGGTGATTGTACCCATGCAGCATCTCAAGCCATTGTTCATGGTGAGACAGGGGGAGGGAGGGAGAGGGGGAGAGAGAGAGAAAGTGCCTCATAATGTTGGTCCCTTTTATGAGGTAGAATTGTGAAGCCACCTGGGAATTATGTGGAATCTCCACAAGATCGACATGCATCTTAGTATCCATATTTTCATGACATCCTCACTTAGGTCCTTGATGACGCAGTTGCATCCCAGGAAAATGGGCACTTTGATCACCATGGAGGAAGATAGAATCACATGTAGGTGTTTGTGACTTCCAGCTCAGCAGACCTGAATTAACCACCTGCCTATTTATCCCACATCATTCCCCTCTTAGAGATTTCCATCTCTTAATCTTAAGGAGTGTTGGGGGTTGATTTTCCGTTTTCTGTACCTACTTCCAGCTAATCAGGGTTGTGGGCCCTGCCTATTAGATATGGACTATCTTCCTGTCTCATCAATGGATACATCTCATGAGCTGGATGATTTTCATCAGGTACTGCCAATGGTTGTGGCCCCTGTATGGTCATCATTACTTTGAGAAGTTGTTGAACTCTGAAACAAGTTTGTCAGTAAGGATAAGCATTACTGGAAATTGACAAATTATAGGAGGGATCCCTCTTAGGAAACGAAGAATATATTCCATTGATTCCCAAATAGTGGGAGCTGATAGACTTTCTCTGCCCAGATTATAAAACCAGTCATCCCGGGTATAAGGCTTTGTACTGTCTTATTGAATGAGTGTGGTGTTATAGTAAATGTGACATATCCCATTAATCACTGCACATGTGCCTTCTTCTTCTACCAGCAGGGCTAGTTGATTGTCCATGATTACCTAAGCTAGAGCCTCCACAGACTTGAATCCATGCAATCCATGCTTAAAAGCTGTCCTGAAGTGTGGGATAGGTTGCCTCAGGCAATAGATAGATTTTTAGAAGTGGCTTCATGAAGTACAGCAGGATTTTCTCCCATTATGATGGAGGAACTCACTAGGGAGTTTCCCTAGCAATAGCAGCTTCCTGAGAGAATCAGGAGAAGGGTAGGTGAAAATGTCTGCTATAAAGTAAAACAGCTTTGATATAACAAAAACAAAGACTTTACTATTGTTTTGACTTTTGAAGAGGTATTTGAGGTCTTCAGTTGGCTCACAAGGGTAGGCAAACTTATCCTTTGTGTGCATCTGTGAAAATTCAAAAGGTAAAAGATTAATTTTTGCCAAATATATCCAGCTTAGAATATATTTTTTATTTTTTTAATTAATGAATGCATTTTTCATAGATACAACTTTAGGAATACACTGGTTCTTTCCCTCATATCTATCCCCCCCCCCCCAAACTTCTATCCAACCTCCCTCTCCCTCTCCCGTCTCCTTCTTCATTATGGTTCATTTTTAGTTTGACTTTCTATACAGAGGACCAACTCCATGCTAAGCAATTTGCACCCATGCACACACATAACATATACAGTACAGTTTAGGAACAAAATTTGCAGTCAATTCTCATAGTACGACTCATTAGGGACGGAGGTCCTATATGGAAACAAAGTCCACAGTGAATTCTGTTGTTCCTTTAACAATTAACACTCTTATTTGTGATGTCAGTGATCACCCGAGGCTCTTGCCATAGCTATGGCAAGGCTATGGAAGCCTGTGACCATAGACTCTATCAGTATTTGGACATGGCCATAAGCAAAGTGGATGTTCTCTCCTCCCTTCAGAGAAGACTGCATCCTTTTTTTTTTTTTTTCTGGACAGGCAGAGTTAGGCAGTGAGAAAGAGACAGAGAAAGGTCTTCTTTTTCCATTGGTTCACCCCCCCCCCCCAAATGGCCGCTATGGCCAGTGTGCTGCAGCCAGCGTACTGCGGCCAGTGCGCTCTGCTGATCCAAAGCCAGCAGCCAAGTGCTTCCTCCTGGTCTCCCATGTGGGTGCAGGGTGCAAGCACTTGGGACATCCTCCACTGCACTCCCGGGACACAGCAGAGAGCTGGACTGGAAGAGGAGCAACCGGGACAGAATCCAATGCCCCAACTGGGACTAGAACCCGGGGTGCTGATGCCACAGGTGGAGGATTAGCCCAGTGAGCCACGGCGCCGGCTGAGTGCATCCTTCTTTGATGACCCTTTCTTTCCACTGAGGTCTCACAGGGATCTTCCATATAGGATATTTTTTGCCACAGAGTCGTGGCTTTCCATGCCTGAAATGCTCTCACAGGCCTTTCAGCCAGACCAAGAAGCCTCAAGTGTTGATTCTGAGGTCAGAGTGTTACAGCGAATGTCATCCTAGGAGTTACAGGACAGGCAGAGTTAGAGTTACAGCGAATGTCATCCTAGGAGTCTGCTGTGTGAACTGCTTCCCATATTGGACTTTCCTTCCTTTTTAATTCTATTATTATTACCAGGCACTTGATGTTATTTATATGATCAGTTTTACACTTAAACCCATCTATATGTTGACTTCGACATTTAATATGATCATTTTAACAGTTGAGATGGCATTTAAACCACTGATTTGTATGGGTTTGGAGTCCCGAGACAAGTTTTTATTTATTTATTGTTAAAGATTTATTTATTTATTTGAAAGTTAGAGTTACACAGAGAGAGGAGAGGCAGAGACGGAGAGAGAGGTCTTCCATCTTCTGGTTCATTCCCCAGATGGCCACAACGGCAGAGCTGCCCTGATCCAAAGCCAGGAGCCTCCCTTGTGGGAGAGTCCTCCAGGTCTCCCATGTGGGTGTAGGGGCCCAAATACTTGGGCCATCTTTTACTGCTTTCCCAGACCATAGCTGAGAGCTGGATTGGAAGAGGAGCAGCTGGGACTAGAACCGGCACCCATATGGGATGCTGACGCTTCAGGCCACGGCTTTGACCTGGAGTGCCACAGTGCCGGCCCCTGCGTGACGAGTTTTTAGGCTGTACCCTTAGAAATAAGTCTGTAGGCAGAACAACACTGCTTTACAGGTAGAGACTAGCTCCTTCATCTCTTATGCTCCCTCTTATTTTTAACTGGGATCTTTTCCCAATTGACTTAAAATACATATGGTTAACTTTCTGTTACATGACGAGTTTAGCATATAGTATGAAGAAGAGAAAAGAAAAAGAAAAGAGTGAAGAATCAAAATAAAATGGATATACAAAATAAAAAGTAACAATGATAAACTGTCCCTCGACAGTCAGGTCAAGGACTATTCCAGTCATTGATTCTAAAAGTGTCGATTTCGTTTCTATAATTTTCATTTTAGGAGCACTGTTAATTCTCCCAGTTTGCTCCATTTTATTGCAAATGACCAGATTTCGTTCTCTTTTACTGCCATGTAGTGTTCCATAGCGTGTATATCCCACAATTTCTTTATCCAGTCTTTGGTTGATGAGCATTTAGGTTGCTTCCATGTCTTAGCTTAGAATGTCTTGTAATTTAACTGCAGTAGGAGTGCTGAGAAGCACCTGGTATGGCCCCTTCCATTTAAACTGTAATTGATCAGAGGAAGAGCCTGTTCCAAATCTTCAATAAAACTGGGTCTCTTGAGGAGATAGGTTGTTTGTGACTTTTGGAATCTGGCACTGGGACAATTTAGTTATCATATTGAATTAGAGTCCGTTGTACCTGACATATATTGATAATATGCTTCATCTGATCTTGTAATTCATGTATACAGATTTAGGAACATGGTGATACTTCCTTCCCACCTTTCCCTCATCCCAAACCACACCCGTACCCTCCTTCCTCCTTCCTCAACTAATGCCTCTCAATTTTTACAATGATCTAATTTCAGTTTACTTTATACTCATAAGATTAACCCTACACTAAATAAAGAGTTCAACAAATATTAAGAAGAAAAAGAAAATACTGTTTATGGCTGTAAACAATCCTCAAAGCTCAAAATGTCAATTTCACTCCTATACATCTCATTCTTGGTACTCTATTTGTTCCCACAGATTAGGGAAAATGTATGGTATTTGTCTTTTTGGACTCTTTTATTTCACTAAATATAATGGTTTCCAGTTGTATCCATTTTGTTGCAAAAGACAGGTTTTTTTTTTTTACTGCTGGGTAGTATTCCATAGTGTGTGTGTGTGTATATATATATATATATATATATATATACACACACCATGATTTCTTTATGCAGTCATCAGTTGATGGACATCTGGGTTGATTCCATATCTTATCTATTGTGAACTGAACTGCAATAAACATGGGGGTGTAGATAACTCTTTCATAAGCTGATTTCATTTTCCTTGAGTAAATTCCCTAGAGTGGGATTGCTAGGTCATATGGTGTATCTGTTTCTGGCTTTTTGAGGTTTCTCCAAACTGTCTTCTGCAATGCTATAGCAGTTTACATTCTCAGCTAGAGTAGATTAGGGTACCTTTTTCCCACATCCTTGCCAGCATTTATTGTTTGTTGATTTTTGTATGAGAGCCATTCTAACTGGAGTGAAGTGAAACCTCATTGTGATTTTGATTTTCATTTCTCTGATGCCTGGTGATCCTGAGCATTTTTTCATGTATCTGTTGGCTATTTGAATTTCCTGTTTTGAAAAAGGCATGTTCAAGTCCTTTGCCCATTTCTTAACTGGATTGTTTGTTTTGTTGTTGTTGAATTTTTGATCTCTTTGTATATTCTGGGTATCAATGATATCAATCATTTATCAGTTTCATAATTTGCAAATATTTTCTCCCATTCTGTCAGTTGCTTCTACACTTTGCTGAGTGTTTCTTTTGCAGTGCAGAAGCTTCCATACTACCAAAAGCAATTTACAGATTCAATGCAATCCCAATCAAAATACCAATGACATTTTTCTCAGATCTAGAAAAAGTGATGCTAAAATTCATATGGAAACACAAGAGACTCTAAATAGATAAAGCAATGTTAAAGAACAAAAACAAAGCTGGGGGCATCACAACACCAGATTTCATGGCATACTATAGGACAGTTATAACCAAAACAGTCTCGTACTGGCACAGATCGACATATAGACCAGTGGAACAGAATAGAAACTCCAAAAATCAATCCACACATCTACAACCAACTAGTCTTTGACAAAGGAGCTCAAATCAGTCCCTGGAGAAAGGACAGTCTCTTCAATAAATGGTGTTGGGAAAATTGGATCTCCATGTGCAGAAATAGGAAGCAACACCCCTACCTTACATCTTACATAAAAAGCAACTCAAAATGAATCAAGGATCTAAATATACAACCTGATACCATCGAATTACTAGAGTAGAATATTAGGGAAACTATGTAAGAAAGTTACGTAGGCAAAGGCATCTTGGAAAAGACCCCAGAAGCACAGGCGATCAAAGCCAAAGTAAACAAATGGGAATTATAAACATTTTGCTCCTTTTCTGTTTGGGTTGGAAAAAATTTCTATCTATCCTCTAGAAGTATAAATAAAGTCTAATAGATATTTGTAATTATCTTCTGAGGGCATGTTAGTGAAGTCTGTTTTCCAGTCTTCACCTGGATATGTTCCTCTATTTTGTACAAGTGGGAAGGCCTGATGTGACAAGTACGGTCATCTCTGTAAGAGAGAGGATGGGGCCAAGTTACTTCCCTTATGCAGCATGCCATCCTTTCTCTCTAAATAACAGAGAAACCATTTGCATTAAAGCTGCTCTTCCAAGATGGGTAAAGTCATGTATTTCCTTAATTATGTTCCATTGAGAAGCCATTGAGACCATGACCTTATGATTTTTTAAGTCCACTACCCATTGGTATCTTTTGTATCCTTGTTGCTAAGCCCATTCCATGTCAGTCTTGATAGGGTAAGGATTTTTAGTTATCTCTGCAAGCAGAGATATTAGAGAAGTTGCCACAGGAGTGTGGCATCTCTTTTTGTTGGCTTGTCTGCTCGTGCCTTTCCTTTGCTGACATGGCTATCTTCCTTATTGTGTCCCCTGCAGTGTATGACATGCACTTCCTGAGGTTCCAATACCTCTTGGAAGAAAGCTAATATCTCTTTGCCATGTTTAATGGGAGAGTTCTTTGCAGTCAGTAGGCCTCTTTCTTTCCAAATTGCTGCCTGTTCACTTAACAAAAAGAAAGCATATATGAGTCTGTGTACATTTTAACTCTTTGGCTTCTTCCTAATTGTAAGGCCCTAGTCAATGCAAAAGTGGACTCCAACAGGCACATAATGTGATTCCCGATTAGGTATTCCCTGGTCCCATATTGATTGTATACTCTTTTATTTCAGTAGAAATATCATGCAGGGTGAAATCTTCCACAGTGCTCACTAACATAATAACAAATGACATAAACTTAGGAGCAATTAACTTGAAGGAAGCACTCAGGGATGATAGCAGATTTCTTCCAAGCAAAGGAATTGGATGTTCAGACATCACCCAAACTGGTGGGATGAGAATATCCTGTATTTGACACACTAAAGGCAAGGTAGATCTTTTAGAATTTACCATACGTTCCAGTAATTGCCACGCCCACAGCTGTGATACCCGCGTGGCAAGATGTTGCTGCGTCGGGGGTCTAAAGCTGCAGGGTTTTGGGGTGCGCACTCTGTCGGAGTTTAGCCTCAGGTGATTCCTGTGCAGTCCACGGTTGTAACGACCCTCGACTCACAGTAGGGGAGCCTAAGACTGTCCTTGCTAAATTTTGGGGGACACCTGTCTCTGCTCTGCTGATGAACTCATTATGCATTATCTACCAGCTGTGTTTACACTTTACTACTTACCCTCATAATTCTCAGAAACTAAAAATCAAGAAAAAGAAGTTTCCCGTAAGCCAGGAATGCAAGTCAAAACATATCATTAGGTTCCCATTGTAGTAACAGAAAAATGTTAAGGTTACTCAGAGGTTATCTCCAGGTACCTAGAGGGCAAGCAAAACCTTGGTCAGTTATTCCCCTAAACAGTTCAGTAAGTAAAACTAAGTCAAAGGTCAATTCTCATCCTCAGTAAGTGAAACTAAGTCAAAGGTCAATTCTCATCCTCAGTAACTGAAACTAAGTCAAAGGTCAATTCTCATCCTCCGTAAATTGTCTAAAAACAATGTCCCCACTATGTTCCTCATAAAACCACTCATATGACATCATTGTTTTAACTCATTTTTGTCAACCTTTGTGATAAAAGTTTTACATTTGCCTGCAGCATTGTTCTTTACTATATAAACCCAAGCCTTACTACAATAAATCGCAGCAGTAACATACACATAACGTGTGTGTCTGTCTGTCATTTCCCCGCCGATTTCTGACTCTCCTGGCTCTTCGTTCCCTCGTTCTCCCTCGGTCTGAGACTCCGCGAGAGCCGGTCCGCGGCAAGTAATAATACAACTTTTTGAAGATAGGGTCCTGCATGGGAAGTTAGCACAGAGTAAGAGCCTCCAATATCAAATAGGAAATTAACATTCTTACCTGGAGTGTCAGTGATCACTGTGAGTGGTTGGCATGAGATGTTTATTTCCTTGGGAGTCACCTGAGTACCCAAGCCCCATCAGTCTTTGGAAAGGCCATGAACAAAGTAGGAGTCGCTTCCTTTGGAGGAGATAGTCCCTCTTCCAATGACCTCTCTTCTTGCATCAAGGGCACGGATTGGGGGTTCCTCCACAGAATACTCCTTGAGTCTATGCCCTGCCCTTCCATGTCTAAAACATTTTCTTGCCATAGAAGAATGCCCCAGGTCTGACTCCGAGATTGCCAAGTGTTGGTTACAACCATTGTCATCCTGTGAGTGTGCTGGGTGACAAGGACTACTTCCCGTGGTGGAGTACCCTTTCCTCTTCAACCTGTCTCTATTGTTAAACACTTGAGATGCTATTTCTAACATTTGACTACTGGAGGACTGAGGTCCCATGGAAAACTTTTGAAATTTTCTTCTAATATCTGGTGCTGACTTACTGATTTCATCATAATTATAGCTTTAATAATACGTTTCCTTTTCCCTGCCAGTATGCATAAAATCATATGGTTTCATTGGTACAAATCTTCTCTCTGAGAATTCTCATCAGGTGAAGCAGTTGGGGAGGCTAAAGCCCCTGTAATGTATCACCCAGGTTGCTGAACCATCATAGAATTTGCATGGGTTTGAGCTTCAGCCCAGATCTGCTATTTTTCTTCAGTGGTACAACAAGTTAATAACATAAAATTAAGTCAGCCTATATAAGATCATAGAATAAAGTTAAGACCTGAAACTCCTTAGTGAAATTGGTTGAGTCATGGGAAAATCTTCCCATTGTTTGCTTACATTAAGTCAGATATGGTGAAAGGGACATGTATTCTAATTGTCCTGGCTTCTCCAGCTACCACTTCAGAGGAAAAAGCGTATCTGTTTTGGGACAATAAGGGTCCCACTGTGAGTAACTATTTTTGGTCTGTTCCAGGTAAAGGAAGACAGGAGGTTGTGTGGTGATAGGAAGTAAAAGAGAATCAGGTTCTAATGATGCAAGGGAGGATATATTAACCTTTGAGGGTGGTTCTGGCTTTAGGACTTGTTGAATTTGAGGTGGCTGAGGACCACCAGTAGTGCATCATCCATTAGATCAATTGTTCCCTTGTCTTTGAGAGAGCAGGGGCATAATATAGCCTGCTACTTCTTTTATGAGTAAAATGTTGATATAATGCCACCACTTCTTGTATGTAAGAAACATTTTGGCCATTTTTATTGCTTCCTACATCAGAGGTCAATTTGTGAAACAGTATTAGGGTTGGGAGTATTGTTTATTGGCCAAGTCTGTCCATTTCCCAGCTTATATTTTGGCCAGATAGTGTTATGGAGAAAAGCAAGCTTTTTTTCTTAATTATACCATTTAGCTAAAGAGCTCCACAATTACTAAGTATGCATTCTAGAAATGTGTTCATGGGAATGGATATAGTTATGCATAGCTGAAAGTCTCTCCAGCCTTGGAAGACAGAAGGTAGAAAGGGCTCAGTGTGAGCTTAGTTATTCTTAATCATATGACTTGAATCCCTTACATTAAATAATGCAAGAGAGAGGAAGAGTAAGATCCCACTGCCCCCAGTGTTAGGCCCGTTTATGAGATGGGGGTGGTGCCTCTACAGGTGTGACATTACCTGCGAATTATATGGCACCTCCACAAGTTCCACATGGAACTTAATATCTATATTTGCATGACATTTCGCTGTTAGGTCCTGGATGAAGCAGATGCATCCTGGGAAAGGGGGTGTTTGATTGACAAGTAGGGGGCTTCTGGCTTCCAGCTCAGCAGACCTAAGCTAATTACCTGCCTATTTATTTTATTTTATTTTTTTATTTTTTAAATTTTTTGACAGGCAGAGTGGACAGTGAGAGAGAGAGAGAGAGAGAAAGGTCTTCCTTTGCCATTGGTTCACCCTCCAATGGCTGCTGCAGCCGGCGCATCGCGCTGATCCGAAGGCAGGAGCCAGGTGCTTCTCCTGGTCTCCCATGCAGGTGCAGGGCCCAAGTACTTGGGCCATCCTCCACTGCCTTCCCAGGCCAGAGCAGAGAGCTGGCCTGGAAGGGGGGCAACCGGGATAGAATCCGGCACCCCGACCAGGACTAGAACCCGGGGTGCTGGCACTGTAGGCGGAGGATTAGCCTAGTGAGGCACGGCGCCGGCCTTGCCTATTTAGTTCATCACTCTCAGCCTGGAAAACCCTCTTCCACTTTTCTCTCTCTCCTGCCTACAGAATTCTCACTCTTTTTGAGAGCTCAGCTCCACATTTGTTTCCTCAGAAATCTCTTCAGTTTTTCAATTGTCCCTTAAACTGAGCCATGATATTATGCTTATTTGTTGATTATTTTTACTAATATATCTCTTCACCACTAGACTGCTAGAAGGTGAAGATTGTGACTAGGATTGGTACATAAAAAGTATTATATTAATTATTTGAACTAACATTTATTAAGTCCTGAATAGGTGCTCTGTAAGTCATTATTGCCACTGGCTATACCCTAAGAGATGGGGGTAGATCCAGGTTATTGAGGCTTGAAGTAACTTCAATTTGGGGTGAGGGCTTCTTTAAGAAAAGTAAGGACATACTGTTTTAAATGCCTGCAGTCCCCTTGAGAGAGCTCTTTGCTACTCAGGGGCCTGAGGCTTACGCATCTTTAGCTTTATGATGGATGTGTTTCTGGGCAGAGTGAACTTTTGTACAAGAGTCACTCTTAGATTGATTGGGCTGGGTTTAGCTGTGGAGCGAGGAGGGTTTGGGAATAGACATCCACAAAGATCGGACTACCTGTGGCTATTGGGACCAGTGGGCTGGGACACAAGGTGAATGTATAGGGAGGTCATTTGTGGCTAGCAGTGTCTTGGCTCCATCCCTGGGCCTCTAGTGTCTGTGCATGAACAGCACAAAGCAAAAGGCCCAAGCCCTTCTCTTTGAAGATCAGCAATGATGCTTGTTGGATGAGGTGGGTGACAGAAAGCATGTGGTATCAAGGATGCCAGGAAAGGGTTTGGGATATATGAGCTGCGTTTATGTCTCAGTTCTCTCCCTTTCTGGATTTCACCCAGGGGAAGATACTTAATTTTTCTTTTCTTTTGTAAAGATTTATGTATTTATTAAAAAGACTTCTTTATTGATTTGAAAGTCTAAGCTACAGAGAAAGGGAGGGAGGGAGGGAGGGAGAGAGAGAGAGACAGACAGAGAGAGAGGGAGAGAGGGAGGGAAAGAGATCTTCCATCTGCTGGTTCACTCCCAGATGGCTGGAACAAAACCAAGAGCCAGAAGCTTCATCTGGGTCTCCTATATGACTGCAGGGCTCCGATACTGGGGCCATTTTTCACTGCTTTTCTCAGGCCATTAGCGGGGAGCTGGATCTGAAGTGGAGTCACCAGGACTAGAACTGGTAATCACATAGGATGCTGGTGTTGTAGGCAGCTGCTTTACCCTCTACACCACTATGCTGACCCCAAAGATTTATTTATTTATTTGAAAGAGTTACAGAGAGAGAGGGAGAGAGAAAGAGAGAGAGAGAGAGAAGGAGAGAATCTTCCATCTGCTGGTTCACTCCTCAGATGGTCACAAAAGACCTGAGCCAAGCCAAAGCCAGGAGCCAGGAGCTTCATGTGGGTCTCCAGTGTGGGTGGCAGGGCCACAAACACTTGGGCCATCTTCTGCTTCTTTTCCCAGGCCATTAGCAGGGAGCTGGATTGGAGGTGGAGCAGCTGGGTGGAGCGCCCATATGGGATGCAGGCATTGAGACCACTAGGCTACTATGCCACAATGCCGGCCCCAGTACTTAACATTTCTAAGCCTTATATCCTTCATCTGCATGATGGAAAAAGTAATGCCTGCTATAGATTTCTTTGTGATTTTCCAATCCCGTAATTTAAATTCCTAAACAATTTTCTTTCTGGATCGGACTTATATTTTGTTCCATAACTTCTTAGGAACTAAGAGTGAATGGAGCAGAGTTGCATAACTTTCTTAGAGTATTGTCTATTTCTCTTTTTTGATTTATCCAGGTAAATTAGAACTCCTATTTATGTACGTCATTGCCAGATAGATTACATAGAAAAAACTCAATTTATCAAACAGTAGTAACCAAGTAGTAAGTACTAATATGTCCTAGTGCATCTAGTTCACCATCTTTTTTTTTTTTTTTTTGGACAGGCAGAGTGGACAGTGAGAGAGAGAGACAGAGAGAAAGGTCTTCCTTTGCCGTTGGTTCACCCTCCAATGGCTGCTGCGGCTGGCACGCTGCGGCCGGCGCACCGCGCTGATCCGATGGCAGGAGCCAGGTGCTTCTCCTGGTCTCCCATGGGGTGCAGGACCCAAGTACTTGGGCCATCCTCCACTGCACTCCCTGGCCACAGCAGAGAGCTAGCCTGGAAGAGGGGCAACCAGAACAGAATCCGGTGCCCCGACCGGGACTAGAACCCGGTGTGCCGGTGCCGGAAGGTGGAGGATTAGCCTAGTGAGCCGCGGCACCGGCTAGTTCACCATCTTAAAAAAGTCAGGTTCTTAATCTCATAATAGAATAATTGAGATCCCCATGAAAGTAAGATATGTCTTAGCAGCTTTGCTGGGCTCTCTCTGATATGCTGTTGTGTTCCTTTTGCAATCTAAGGTGGAAATAATCCACGAGCTACTCCAGTTTGGAATGGTAGGCTCAATTTAAAAATAGTCTTATTTGGATGCAATCTGAAAATTAAACAGTATCTAGGAGCTGAGGCCATTAGTTCAGAGGTCACACCTTTTTATTTGTAAAGATTTATTTATTTGAAAGGCAGAATGAGAGAGGGAGATGGAGAGATAGAAGAAGATCTCTGATCTACTGGTTTACTCCTCAAATGTTCTCAATGGCCAGCACTGGGCCACACTGAAGCCAGGAGTCTAGAACTCCATCTGTGTGTGGCAGGGGCCCAAGTAGTTGATCCATCTACTGCTTTCCCAGGTACAATAGCAGTGAGCTGCATTGAGAGTGGAGCAGCCAGGACTCAAATCAGCACTCCAATATGGTATGGTTGCATTGCAGGTAGTAGCTTAACCTACTGTGCCACATGCTGACCCCGAGATCACAGCTCTTTCTTGCCCATTCTTCACTATGAGTCCTTGCCATGAATTATTTTTAATTATAATTTCACATGTTTTTCTCTTTATATATTGTAGTGAGTTGAGTGGTGGCCCTGTACAAGATGTGTCTACCTTCGAATATCAGGAACTTTTGAATGTGACCTTATTTGAAAAAGGGTCTTTGCAAGTAGAGTTAAACTAAGGATCATGAAATGACATCAACCTAGTAGGCCTTAAATCTTAGTAACAGTATCAAAAGGCAAATTTACCACAAAATTAGCTTAAAGGTCTAACGGGCTTTTCTATGCGATTCTAGAATAGAGCACTACTTACACAGTAGGAGGAGTATTCTGATGGGCTGGGCTGAGCAGAAGCGGCTGGCCTTATGAGCAGAGCATGGCTGAAGAAAGCAAAACCATGGCGAAAAGTTTGGATTAGTCATTTCAAAATTACTTTCCTTACAATGTAAAAACAGAAAGGACTTCCTTATTTTGCTGACCTGGGTTGACTGAAATCTCCTGTGTTTGTCATAAATGTATGACACTTGGCATAAATGACTCCATTCTGGGCTGCTCTGGTCTGATGTGGCCCTGGGGAAGAGGCTCATCCAAAAAAATTGCCTCCCATAAATCATGTTTAGCATAAGTGTCTTTATAAGAAGTGCACAAAACAGAGGTCCGTGGAGAGAGAGTGTGGAGAGTCAGAGATTGGAGTGCTGAAACCTCAGGCCAAGGGATGTCTGCGATCACCAGAAGCCAGAATAGACCAGAAACAGATTCTCCCAGCTAGTATTTTTTTTTTTTTTTGATAGGAAGAGTTAGACAGTGAGAGAGACAGAGAGAAAGGTCTTCCTTCCATTGGTTCACCCCACAAATGGCCACTACAGCTGGTGCGCTGCGCCAATACAAAGCCAGGAGCCAGGTGCTTCTCCTGGTCTCCCATGTGAGTGCAGGGCCCAAGCACTTGGGCCACGCTCCACTGCCTTCCTGGGCCACAGCAGAGAGCTGGCCTGGAAGAGGAGCAATCGGGACAGAACTGGCGCCCCGACCAGGACTAGAACCTGGGGTGCCTGCACCGCAGGCAGAGGATTAGCCTAGTGAGCCTCAGCCCCGGCCCCCTGCTACTATTTGAAAGAAGAATGGCCCTGCGATACTTTGATTCCCAACATTTCACCTCCAGAATTTGAGGGAGTAAATTCTGGTGTTTGCGGCTATGAGATTTGTGGTAATTTGTTATGGCAGCCTTTAAGAAATTGAAACAGAAGGCTGGTGCCGTGGCTCAATAGGATAATCCTCCACCTGTGGCACCGGCACACCGGGTTCTAGTCCCGGTCGGGGCACCGGATTCTGTCCTGGTTGCCCCTCTTCCAGGCCAGCTCTCTGCTGTGGCCCGGGAGTGCAGTGGAGGATGGCCCAAGTGCTTGGGCCCTGCACCCCATGGGAGACCAGGAGAAGCACCTGGCTCCTGGCTTCAGATCAGCGCAGCGTGCCAGCCGCAGCGGCCATTGTGGGGTGAACCAACGGCAAAAAGGAAGACCTTTCTCTCTGTCTCTCTCTCTCACTGTCCACTCTGCCTGTCAAAAAAAAAAAAAAAAAAATTGAAACAGAAGACAACCCAGACTCCAACTTACATATAGTATTTCTGACTCCTTTTTCAGAAATTATTTTTGCCAGCTTACAAAGTGGATGTGTGTGTGCTTTAACCAAAACAAGCAGTGTCTACTATTTGCATTTCTCTATCGTTATTCATAGTGTTTTTTTTTTTCTGCTCTCATGAGTTTGAGAGAGGGATCAACAACGCATGGAGTAGAGCACAGGTATTCCCAGGAATTGGGAATTGTGTTTTCCAAATTTCTAATATAAAGATGCTGTTATTTAGGAGATACCTTAGTACATATTAGTAATTATTATTTGGTAAGTACTGTGTTTGATAAATTGAATTCTTTTCTGTGTAACCCATCTGGAAATGAATTACATAAATAGGAAGCTCATTTTTTATTTGACATGTATTTGGGAGGTTTTGGCTTTGTTGGACCAGGGCAAGCAGCTCTTACTATGTGAGATTAGAAGACATAAGCAGCTTTTTCTGCAGAATGTGTCTGTCAAAGTCAAGACACAGACAGCAAACCCCTTCCTTTGCCTGTCAAAATCAGTGGGGAAAGAATAGTGATAAATCATTGTAATAACAGTGGCAGTGGACTGTCAGCTCGGGGAGGAAATCCAGATGAATTTTTCTTTTCAAGCCATCAGTTTTAAGCAAATGAAAGGCCTGAAGCAAAGAGTAAAAATAACTGCTGTAAACCAAGACTCTAGATACAGGAGATATTAACTGACAGCATTTCCTTTTCCTACTTGCTCTTCAAGGATGACTGGGCCCTCCAAAACCTCATTAAATCAAAGGCTTTCCATTTGTGATTTCCTTTTAGCTCCAACAAGGGCTACGCTTGAAGTTTCTTATTTACCTCTGCATTCCCAGTGCCTGGCACAAGGTAATAATGATAATGACAACAATCATAAACATTTGTTGCATATTTACCTTTAGCTTGGCCCTTGTGTAAGTGCACTGCATATCATTTATCCTTGCAACAACCCTAAGAGCCAGGTGCTCTCATTATTTCTGTTTATACCTGAGGATGCTAAGATGGAGAGATTAGGTTGACTAAGCCACACAGTTAATCGGAGTGGTGGGATTTGAGCCCAGGTGGTCAAGCTCTAAAACCCTTGACCTTTGCAGCTTAAGAAAGATCAGAAATGCTCAGTATATAATAACTTACTCCTACTGAGCACTTCCAACATGCTTAGCACTGTTCTGTCTTTTGCATGCATAAACTCACCTTATATCCAAAAATACATATTTATAGGCCCTCTCTTATCTCTTATTTGCATATAAGGAAACTAAAGCACAAAAAAGTTTAGGAAATTGCCCATAGTTCATAGATATTAAATAGCAATGGTGGATTTCCAGGATATCTCACCATCATCTATGCTCCTAACTACTAAGCAGTACCACTTCACGTGTGAACAAATCATGTTCATCTTCAGCCATGGGGGCAAAGAGCCTTGCTATAAAGAACACTTTTTAAAAAGAACATTTGCAGTATCGTAACTGTTGGCTACAATGTGCGTATAAACAGGTAAAGCAAGACCATTCTCAACCTGATGAAAGCAACTTTTCCAGAAGTTTAAAAGTGGCTGCCTAGTGATTTGGCTACTCAAAGTGTGGAGCTCAGGACAAGTGGCACCAAAATTGCTGGAGACCTTTTTAGAAATGCACATTTCTAAAGGTCCATTTAAGACTCATTGAGCCAGAATCTGCATTTTAACAACTTCTCCAGATGACTCAATGCACACTGAAATCTGACAAGTGTTTCTCTGAATGGAGAGTCTCAAATTTTGGCTGTAGGTTAGAATCACCTGTGGAGCAAAGCCTTTGACTTAATTGACTTGGGATTTTAAAAGCCACCCAGGAGATGCTGATGTATAGCTAAGGTTAAGAACCACTACACTCCTGTGATGTGCGATGTTTCTTTACCCTGATTGCACATTTGGATCAACTCAGGGGCTTTTAAAAAATTGCCAGGCTCTGTCAATCTGCCAGAATCACAGGCCCCCTAGTGATTCTAATGTGGGGCCAAAGTTGAGAATAACATTGGAGACCATGGTTGAGTTTTTGGAGTCCTTTGGCCTTGTGCTTACTCATTTCACAAATATTTGTAGCAGTCAGTGGGTTAGGTACTAGAGTTATGAAACAGCAACCAGACGCATCCCTGACCTTGGCGAGTGAGCTGGGTAAGTGACTTACGCTCTTTGATCCTCACTTGCCTCATCTGTGCAATGTGATCTATGAGAATAGTTCAGAAAGTTTTTGAAAAAGGTAAGTTTGCTTTGATGCAAACCATTTTGAAATCCATGCATGTGAGTACTAATATTTCAGGAAACTGTCTGCTTATCTCCTCTGGGATTGAAAGGGAGAAATACATTCTGTTTTCTCAACCCTCATAAGTTTCTGGCTGACATACTCTCTGCAGCAAAAGGCAGATCAACAAGAGAAAAACAGCAAGACTTACTAGCGCATGCTATGCCCATCCTACAGGATGAAACTGACTCAGAAGCCTTGCTTGGATCATGTTTTAATAAAGAGCAGTATGTCTTAGAGTGACTCAGACAAAGAGAGCAGTTGCAGGCTTCCAAGGGCAGGGAAACTGTGAGATGTTAGAAAGTTGGAAGCAAGCTTGTCTGCAAATCTTCCTGGCACTGTGTCTGGCTGTTAAGAACTAAATCCAGCAAAGATGGAATTTATTTCCTGTCTTTAGGTAGCAAGAGGGGTGGGGTAGAAAAGAATACCTTTGCTTCCTGTTTCTTAGCCCTGAGGACTTTATATATAACAACGAATGGTATTTTGGGCAACATATCCTGGTTTCCTTCAGGATGAATTTGCCCACACATCCGGCAAGGCCACACAGCTGATTGGATGAGGGATGAATACGTGACTGAAAAGTGGTCCCTCGATGGGCTGGATGCAAAGACTTGTGTCATTAGCAACATAATGATCTGCTGGCTGTGTTGTTGGGTCAGAAAATACTGTTTCATAGAACTCGAATCATGACTGGAGGAGACCCAAAGTTGTGGGAGCTTGTTTGTTGTCAAGTGAGCCAGTCTTTCTAAAATGGCTTTTCCAAAGGAATTTTCTTTTAAATTTCCTTTTCTTTATTTGAAACACTAAGTTACAGGGCAGGGTGGGAGGAGGAAGGAGGGGAGAGAGGGAGAGAGGAAGAGAGGAAGAGAGGGAGAAAGAGAGAAAGAAAGAGAGAGAGAAAGAGGTTTTCTATCTGCTGGTTGACTCCCCAAATGTCCACAACGGCCAGAGCTGGGCAGATCCAAAGCCTGAAATGTGAGTGCAGGGTCCCAAGGACTTGGGACATCTTCCACTGCTTTTCCAGGTGCATTAGCAGAGAGCTGGATCAGAGGTGGAACAGCTAGGACTTGAACCGGCATCCATAGTGGTGCCAGCCTGGGGCTTTAACCCACTCTGCCTCAGCGCTGGCCTCCCAAGGTGTTTTGAAAGAAGACAGGCACCTGAGATCTTCAGCAGCTGGCTTGCAGATTTCGGGAGGACAGCACTTTGACTTGACTGCACAGGCTGTGCACTATGGCTTACTCATCCCGTTCTTAGAGTTTTCATAGACAGTGCAGCAGTTATTTAGGTAGGAAAGATTATGGCTAATTAGTATAGAACAATATGTAGGTCAATATTTGTTTATTCTGGATCAAGCATGGCATTAGTTATTTAAATTCCTGTTACTTTGCAAGAAAAATGGTATTTCCTGCAATCTGAGGAAACTGGTACCAAGAGAGCGTCTGTCCAAGTTCATGATCTAAATCCAAGTCTGTCAGATTCTGAAATATGTGCTCTTTTCACAGTCATATAACGTCTTTGTGCTTTTTTAATTTAACTTCTTTAATTTATGCTTTTTATGGCTCATTGCCATTTTCTCAGGGTTAGTTTCCTAAGGATATTTTTTTTCTGCGATGCTTTTGGAAAAGTGAGTGTGTACAGGTGGTCCTCCTGTTTTTCCTCAAAGATGTCTTTACTTACCTGCAAATCTTTCTAGACAGGGAAGTTACTTAAAGTTAAACCAAATCAGGATTATTTCTGTGCCCTATAAATATATTTGATCATTCTGCTTTTTTTCATATGTATGTATAGGAACATACCTGAGTAATTTAAGGTGTGCTGGAAGAGCCTTTGATGAATTTCTGTAACTCTGGAAGTTTTTTATCAACTCATTGTATATCTCTGCTAATGCCAGTATACTGCACTGAAGGCACATTAATTTATAGTTCAATTAATTTATTAGAGTTACCAACTGATCATTAAAGGAATTAAATATTAGATAAATTTCAATTAAGTTGGAGATGCACTTTCCAACATGGTAGTCATTGCCACATATGGCAATAGAGCACTTGAAAAGCAAGTTATTTGAGACATGCTGAATGTGGGTATAAAATACACACCAGATTTCTACAACAATGAAAAATAAGGAGTGAAATATTTCACTAATGTTTTGTATGAATTGCATGTTGAAATGAAGTGAAATAGAGTAATAAGTCCTTGTAGAACTAACGCTTCTGAGGTGGAAAGGGTGTAGACTCCAGTGAGGGTGAAGGGAAACAAGTAAGTCGTAAGAAAGAAGTACCAGGAATTTGTCCCACTTCATTCTTTTTGCTGCTTGTACAACTTGGCCTTCTGCAAAGGTAAAAGTAAACACAACTTGTTTTTGAGAAATATGCCTGCACTCTTTTCCTCTATATAGAGTATAACTAGAGCTCAGCCATCTCTGGGATTTAGTTGACACTCTGGCTGACGGTGAACCAAAAAATCCCACAGCTGTCTTCTGCCTGCCATGGTGCCCTAGTGCTGCAAATAATGATTGCTGAGAAGGCAGTCTCTCCCGAGATCCTGGGAAGAGCTTCTCAAGTGGAATGGGGTTGCTGTTCTGATGTGATAGATGTGCTCTGGGCTGCTGAGTCAAGAGCGGGAACCTCAGGCTCGCCTGACATTGGCACATACATCTCAGCCCTGAGGAAGACATTCTAATTTCAAACCTATGTGGGATGGGTCTAAATATTGGCTCCAAATCTCTTGCCTGTCACTTAGAAGTGCTTGGGCTTCTAGAGTTGAACTGGAATGAGTCAGAAAACTCCAACTCTTTTTTTTAAAAATAGATTTAATTTTTACTTATTTGAAAGACAGAGTTAGAGAGAGAAATATCTTCCATCTACTGGTTCACTCTCCAGATGGCCAGAGTGGCTGGAGCTGGGCCAGGCCAAAGCCAGGAGCCAGGTGTCTCATTTTAGTTTTCCAAATGGGTATCAAAGGCCCAAGGAGTTGAGCCATCTTCCATTGCATTCCCAGGCACATTAGCAGGAAGCTAGGTTGGAAATGGAGCAGCCAGGTCTCGAATTGTCACCCATTTGGGATGTGAGCATTGCAGGCAGTGGCTTAACCCTCTGTGCCACAATACACAGAGCCCCACCTCCACAGCTCTTGAGATAATCTAGGCACTGCAGTTTAGGGGTGTGCTTTGGTAATCTTCAATAGGTTGTCAGAAAGTTTATCTTTTTTTGTATCACAGTGATGCACTATATATTAGAGGTATAAAGTTAGATTATTTAAATGGAGATATGCTTCTTAGAGGAAATACAATAGACTGAAATTTGCTCCTATGGTATAAAGATGAGAAACTTATTATTGTCTCAACCTGTGGTAACTCTTTAAAAATTTTTAAATGACTTTCTTCTTGGTGTTCAACTTTTCTATTTTAAGATTTATTTATTAATTTTGAAAGGCAGAGTTACTGAGAGGCAAAGGCAGAGAGAGAGAGAGAGGGAGAGAGAGAGAGAGAGAGAGAGAGAGAGAGAGAGGTTTTCTATCCACTGGTTCACTCTGCAAATGGCCATAATGGCCGGAATTGGGCCTATACGAAGCCAGGGCCTAGGAGCTTCTTCCTGGCTTCCCACGTGGGTGCAGGGGCCCAAGTACTTGGGCCATCCTCTACTACTTTCCCTGGACCTAGCAGAGAGCTGTATCAGAAGTGTAGCAGCAGGGACTGGAACTGGTGTCCACACGGGATGCCAGCACTGCAGGCGGCAGCTTTACCTGCTGTGCCACAGCACTGACCCCTCAGTGTTCAACTCTTTAGTTTAAATTGTATAAAGCAAGTACTATCACACTTGCTACAGTGGTAAATTTTCTGTGCCAAATTGTGCCATGGGATGCCTCAATAAACATTATTTTGTATGTATCTGTAATGCTGTCTCCTGACAAAATTAACATTCAAAAGTTTTATTTATTTTTGTTTATTTTTAAGGTAGCGTAAGGACACACACACACACACACAGATTGAGATTGGTTTTCTATCTGCTGGTTCACTCCTCAAATACCCACAAGAGCCCTAGATGCTCCTGGCTGAAGCCAGGAGTCTGGAACTCTGAGTCACCTGTATAGATGTCAGGGACTCAACTCCTCTCAGAGTTTGCATTACTGGTAAGCTAGATAGGAAACAGGGCCTGAACTTGAACTCAGGCACTCTGATATGGGTATCTCCAGCAGCATTTAAACTGCTATGCTAAATGCTTGCCCCAGAGATTGGTGGATTGAGTTAGATAGATGGCCTTCCCGAGGTGGATGGTGCCAACCAATCCTATGAGGGCCTCAGATAAACAAAAGACAGAAGAGAGAGGAATCCTCCCTTCCTGCCCCCTCTCTTTTATTTCTGCCTCACTGCTTGATCTGGGACATCTCATCTCTTCTCGTGTCCTTCGATTAGGATTTACTCCAAAATTCCCATGGTTCCCAGGCCTTTGGACTCAGATTGAATTATGCCACTGGCTCCTGTGGGCCTTTAAATTCCCCAAGGCAGATCCTGGAGTTTTTCAATGTCTGTGATCACTTGAGCTAGTTTCTCATATTGGCTCTGTTTCTCTGCAGAACTGGGACGATATATAAGCAAAAAATAAACTTGCATTCTACTTGTTTTGGTTGTTTATTGTTGTGTGCTGCATTACCCCGAAGCATGGTGGCTTAAAACAATAATTATTTCATCTCTCAGGGTTCTGTGGACCAGAAATCCCATCAAGTTGTAGAAGGGATGGTTATTTCTTCTCTGTGACACCTGAGGTCTCATCTGAGATCTTGAAAGTGGTTGGCTTGTATGGTTTGACAAGAGTCATATAGAAAAAGAAAAAAAAATCATTTGATTGGAGTCTCTGCTCTTGTTTCCTTCTAGGTTTCATTTCCTTTTTTTTTTTTTTTTTCTTTTCTGTCTTCAGTGTGTCTTCATGTGATGAGGTTGGGCTTCTTCCTAGCATGGTAGTTCAAAGTAGCTGAACTTCTTACATCATGGCTGGCTTATCCCAGGCAAAATTGAATGCTGTCAGGCTTCTTAAAGGTTATGCTCCTACAAAAGAGAGAAACAACCTTTGACATTTGTGGGATGGCTACGTACTGTCAGCTATACCTTGGTGTTGCTAGAAGATGTGCTGATACTTATCCTTAGCATTTTTATTGAAGATTGACACCAGACATGGTCATTCTATGACCATGATGGAGCGGGACAAAATGAAGACCACTCCATAATCATGTCCAAAGGCAGAAAAAAATTAGAACATTGTGGCTAATAGGAATGACTGCTTCTTTCAACTAATTGTAAGCCTTAATCCATTCTTTCTGTCTTCTTGATAAAAATTACTAAGATATCCATGCCATGTTTTCCCCACTTTCTAACAGATTCCATTCCAGAGCAAAATCACACCTCTTTGAACTCCCCAAAATGATCTACCACAAGCCAAACTCTAAATAGTTCTTTTTAACATTTTTTTACTGAGACTCCAGAGTTCCCCATGGTGCATATTTTCCCCCACTACATCTGGTCAATAAGTCCAAATTAACTGACCACAGTGTACTCCTGGTAGAGACTGTAGATACCCAAATTGGCAGAGTATGACTTCCACTGCATTCTGCTGGTTAAGGCCAGTCACAAGTTCACCCAAATTCAATGTGTGGGGTTAAAGACTCTTTTTTTTTTAATTTAGTTACTTAAAAGGAAAAGAGAAAGTAAGAGAGTGAGCTTTCATCTTCTGATTCACTTATCAAGTGACAGCAATGGCTGGAGCTGGCCTTGTCCAAAGTCAGGAGCCAGGAGCTTCCTCTGGGTCTCCAATGTGGGCCCAAGGGGCCAATGACTGGGCCAACATCTGCTGATTTCTAAGATGCATTAGCAAGGAACTGGATTGGAAATGGAGCAGCTGAGACTTGAACCTGGTGCCCATATGGGATGCCAGCATGCAGGTGGTGGCTTTACCTACTATGTCACGGTGCCAGCTCCTCAATTCTCCATTTTCTAATGGGTGAAATAGCAAGTACGTACAAGGAAGGGATTGATGACAGCCATCTTTGGAAACTGTCTACCATGATACCTTTGGATATCCCCTAGAATTTTTAGAAAATGGTTAAATTTTAAGAAATATGTGTGTGAGCCACTGATACAGGCTGCCCAGTTAGGCAATGCTATGTGTTTGGATGTGGTTTGCCCTCCAAGGATTTATGTATTGGAAGCTTGGTTGGCAGTATGATGGGGTTGGTGTGGGAGACCTTCAAGAAGAGGACCCAGTTGGACTTAGTTAGGTCACTGGGGAGGGGGAATTCCCTTGGGAGGGATTAATGGGGCCCTGAGTTAGTTTTTTTGAGAGTAAATTTTTTTTTTGACAGGCAGAGTGGACAGTGAGAGAGACAGTGTGGGACATTGGTGTGGCCAGGCCAGGCCTGGCCTGGGGGGCTCCGCATGCGCAGCTGCCCCCGGGTGCCCCCACCGGAGCTGCGCAGGACGGAGCTGCACGGAGCCAAGTAAGATGGCGCCCAGAGGAAGTAAGATGGGCGGAATCCAAAGTTGTTTACCACTAAAACTAATTGGCTGCGCAACATCAGGGGAGGTAACAAAACTAGTAACAAGTGTATAGACATATGGCTAGTCCTATAGAAATCCCCCCGTAAAATGACCATTTAAGTGATTGGTTGGTCCTTAGCCCTGCCCCAATGACTCTGTAGTTTTGTGCTATAAAAGGTACTATTATGCACAAAGTGAATGAGTCCTTGCTAGACTTGGCTCCCCGCTGCGTCTGATTGTCTCCGGGATTGGGAGGCTGGGGAACGGGCGAGCGGCACACTTACCTTTCCTCGGACCCAGTCCATCCTTGTACGGGTGGACTAAGACCCAGCAAGACAGAGAGAAAGGTCTTCCTTTGCCGTTGGTTCACCCCTCAATGGCTGCTGTGGCTGGTGTGCTGCGGCTGACACACCGCGCTGATCCGAAGTCAGGAGCCAGGAGCTTCTTTCGGGTCTCCCATGCGGGTGCAGGGCCCAAGCACTTGGACCATCCTCCACTGCACTCCCAGGCCACAGCAGAGGACTGGAAGAGGGGCAACCAGGACAGAATCCGGCGCGCCGACCGGGACTAGAACCCAGTGTGCAGGTGGAGGATTAGCCTATTGAGCCGCGTTGCCATTGCCGGCCGAGTAAATTGTTCTAAAAGTGATCCTGACCCCCTCTAGTGTTCTCTGGCTTCCTGTCCGCAGTGTCATTTCTCCTTTTCTTACGTGCTCTGACCTTTGTGATACTTTTGCCAGGAGGTCCGCACCGAAGCTGCCACCATTCCCTTGATCCTCTAAAACTGTGAACTAAGCAGTTTTCTTTATAAAGTTAGCCAGCCTCAGGTATTTTCTTATGGTAATGACTAATACAGGTCACGTTTTAGGCCTTGGTTTATTTAAGTATGGAACAGATTTAGCTTCTCTTCCACTTCCAGAATATGACTTTGCTCCAGTGTTTTTTGTCTTTGAAACAATGAGTCTGACATACATCTTTGCCTTCATCAGTATGCTACATACAGCACCTCAGCTCTTTCCTGGCCTCTTAGGGCTGTTTCCTGCTTTGTTGTGGGGTCACTTTCTGGGTGTCTGAGACAAACACCTCTGCTGGTTGTTTGCAGTTACCACCATTGTGCCTTGGAGAAGAATGATGGAACCATGACTGCTCTCCTTTCATGGCTCTGTGCAAGAAACTAATCATGGTGAGGCATGACACAGAGACTACTCTGCAGAAAAGAATCTGACAAAGCAGTATCTGAAAGGTCAGTCCTCTACTCCATCTATTCCAGGGGAAGGTCCTCGTTATCCACTTGTCTGTTGTTCTCCTCTCCCAGTAGAAAATGCCCACATTTTGATAGTTCCCTTTGATTCCCCCTTTGTCCTTGATTTATACAGGGGTCATATATTTATATTGACGAATCATCCCATGGTTAACAATAGAAATCTATTTGTGTGTAAGATTGTGTTTTTTCTTCATTTTTGCTTATCAGAATTTATTTTTCTACAATGAACATATGTTGGGTTTTATAATATGACAAAACATCAAAAGTATTATTTAATGAGGAACAAAAGAAGGAACTTTGAGTACCCTGCTGATTCAGATTTCTGGAAAGACTTTTTCCCTGAGTTTTGCTTTTCTCATTACTTTCTCCCTAACCTTGCCAGGAAGTGTTTAGAATGTAGTCTGGAGCAAGAAGACAGTGTGGTTTCCAATGTAAATGCCTTGTGACAATTTCAATACTTTTTAGACATGTGATCAGAGAGCAGGTACTAATAAAGAAATGAGGTGTCGCCTGACCTGTTAGAATAATCAGTTTAGTTAGTGAGCAACTTGAGGAATGAAAGACTAAATTTCTTGGCAGACAGGAATTGCACAGATTGTACTCTGGGGCCTCAGAAAACAGCATCATAGGAGTTGTCTGTTGTAGCAAGATAAAGATGATGTCATGATATGATAAGATCCTTCAGGGACTTCACCTTGGACAGAGCTCTATAAAGGTCCAGCACAATTCTACTTCAAGTAACAGATGTCCTACTTCTAATGTTGAATGAATTTTCCTAGCATTTAGTCACTGAATTTCCTGCATTTTTCTTAAAGGTTTATTTTGCTTATTTGAAGGGTAGAGCAAGAGTGAGAGAACGAGAGAGCAAGAGAGTGAGAGAGAGGAGAGAGGAAAGGGGAGAGGAGGGGAGAGAGAGAGAGAGAAAGGAGAGGGGAGAGGGAGAGAGGAGGGGGGAGAGAGAGAAAGGAGGGGAGAGAGGGAGAGAGGAGAGGGGAGAGAGAGGAGAGAGAGGGGAGAGAGAGAGAGAGAAAGAAAAGACAAAAGAGATAGCCTGTGTGCTGGCTCACTCCCCAAATGGCTGCGAGGACCACTGCTGGGCCAGACTGAAGTGAGGATCCAGGAACCTCTTCTGGGTCTCCTACTTGGGTTCAGGGGTCCGAGCACTTGCACCACCTTTTGCTGCTTTCCCAGGCACATCAGCAGAGAGGTGGATTGGAAGTGGAGCAGCTGGGACTTGAACCTGTGCCCACATGGGACACTGGTATTGCAGGTGATGGTAGCTGCTGTCTCACAATGTGGGCCCCTAGTCATTGAATTTCAAAGTGATGAAATAAAAATAGGAGAGATTAGTAGGAGAGGTATTCAGAAAGTCCATGGAAAATTTGTATTATGGAAAAATATGTATGAATTTCAAATTGTTTGCATCAAAATTCATCTTTTAGAAGTACTCTCACATGTGCTGTTTAAACACAGTAAATAAGGGATCACAGCTGCCTTTTGTCAAACATCTTCGGTTTTACTGACTTTTGTATTCATTAACTATTTCACTTGTAGGTAACAAGGTTGAATGAAGCCTCTGAAGGCTAAGGGTGGATATTTCATGTTTAGTGATGTGTGTGAGTATCTATTACATGCCTCATCCTGTGCTGTACACTTCCCACATATTAGGAAAGTCTTATGACAACAGTCTGAACAATAATCACTCATTGATGACCGACTGTGTCCCAGATGTTGTGCTATTTCCATGTGTCATGCGGTCTTTTAACCACAGGCCTCTTATTTTATAGATGAAGTAACTGACACTCTGAAGGTTAAGTAATTTGCCTAAGGCCACACAGCTCACATGAAGCCATTCTAGGATATTAAACACAGTATTAAAGTCTCCATATCCTTAATCTTGAGATATTTCCGTTAACTTCATTGTGAAACTGTCTTGATTCTGATTATTAAATGTACTTTTTTGCTCTGAGCAAGTGATTTTTCTGTTTTTCATTTTGATTTTATACTTTGGTGAAAATGTGGTAAAAATATTACAATGGAATCCACCCATAGTGTTCCTGAGTTTTCCCTGATTCGACATTAATCTATTAAATATCTGGCCAGATGCAAACATATACAGATATTTCTACTTATAATGTTTTACTGCTTATTGAATTTTCTCTTCTTAACTTTTGGGGGGCAAAACTGTAAAAGAACATTCATTAATGTTAGTAAAACTTCTTGAAGATAAGAAGAGTCAGGTTAACATTCAGTATTAGCCTGACTTTTTTTTCCTTCTATAATTTGTTCCATGAGTGATTGCAATTTGAGACAAATTCCCTTGTAGTGATATACCCAGGGAAGTTCAGTGGAGAGCAACAAAAATGATGAAATGTTGAAAAATATAAGACTCTTGAGGTAGTAAGAAAATTGAACTTGTTCAGCCTTGGGTCAAAAGACATGTGGGAAGAAATAATCATAAATACATGAGCAGACATAGTAGACAAAGTGAAAGTCAATTACTCTCCTTATAAAGGGGGACAAAAGGAAAACATTAAATTATAGTAAGGAAAATTAGTTTAAAGTATGATATTAATGCATACTGAGACATGTATTATACCTTACAGGAAATTCCATTTCCACTCATTATCACTAGGCAAGTGCTCTCTAGGCAAAGTATTTACCACATTTGAATCTGTTTTCTCTTATTTATCAATTGGGGCATAAAGCTATTTTTTTTAACAGATGATGGCTTTTAAAAATGAGATGATAAGTGGATCTTTTGCTATGTGTCATGTAATGAGAGAACAAAACAGCATCCTACTGAGGCCGGTTATCTTATCACTTTGGTTCTGAGAAGGAAACTGAGACACAAAGCTTTGCATGGCCTGCCACAGTTTCACTCTATTGTGTAGCCCTCATTAATTCAGTGCCTGGCTCTTAATTGATAGTTTTTTCCTACCCCTTACCCACCACTTTGTAGGATCTCACACTGCACACTTTTCTTTGTGTCTGAGGTCAAATCAGGAAATCTCTCCAAGCCTCCCATTTTCTTATCTTTAGATTGAAGATCATTAAGATGATGGCAAAAGCACTGTGTCCTGGATGTGTGAAAATAAAAGTTCATTGACTCCAACTTTAAGAATAATTTCAGGGGGGCTTGGATGTTCATTTGGGGGTGATGGTTATTCAGTGGGTGTCAGTGTTGCTAGAGATGAGTAGAATGAATCAGAACACTCTTATTCCTATGAGACTCTTTCCTGGCCTGGACACAGTGGAGTAGAGTGGGTGACCATTCAGAGTCACCATGTAGAATTCTGGAGGTTGCACTAAACTCTAACTTCAGAGGAACCAAGAGAATGGCAAATACTTAATGACTTTCTAGGGAACAGCGAGTCACAACAGGGGTTGGATAAAGGAATCCTGAAAAGGAGAAGTTGATTTTATTCTTCTTAATGGGCTGAGACTCTATTAAGCCTCTTAGCACTCTATCTCATTTAAAAATTTTCATCTATTTGAGCATTGATTATGTTTATGATTTAGTAATGAAAATAATAGCAACAATACTTGCCATTGATTGAACACTTCCCAGTGCCAGGCATTGTGGCTATAAAATGCCTTACACGCACTGGTCCATTTAATTCTCACATTACTAATTAGGAGTTGTTGTTACTCATTTCCCCACACTGAGCTGGGCACTGGTTTCCTCATGTGAGACGTGTGTTTGATAGACTTGATGAATCTGAGAGCATTGCAAGTATTAATGAACAGAAGCTAGGGATAGTGTATGTCTTAGAAAATATGGTCTAGTTTCCTAACAGGCAATTTTGACCAGCTGAAAATGACAATATAATCTCTCTTGAAAAATATTTTACCTGTAAATAAACCCCAAGTTTCTGAGAAGAATTTTTGAGTACACCTTCATTGTGACATGATAGTGTTTCCTGTAATAATAGACCATAACAGTAGATCTAGAATCCTTCTACTCTGGTTAATTGATGTTAATACGGAAGGGCTCTGCTCTCTTATAACAGGATCTTTAACCATGGCAGTAATGGAAATGTAAATTCAGAAGGTGATTATGGGAGTTGAGGTAGCCTGAGTTTTATCCATAGAGTACAGTGACTCCCAGACTTGATTGATTTAAAAAATCTCCCAGAAAGCTTTGAAATACACATTCCTGGGCACCAGTCCTGGACATTGTTATTCAGTGAAATATGTTGTTGTTATTCCATTCCATTAGCCAGATTTGGAAACTGCCAACCCAGTGCAATCTATTTACAAAGAGTGCTAGAGATTGCAGAGCTAAGCTTAGCACCTAGATTTTTGCTTGTGCTTTTCCTTGTCCAAGATTCTGCTCATGCCCACTGCTATTTTATGGTGTTGCTACCTTCATATGGAAACAGAGAGAGGAGAGCAGTAAATAAAGGAAATCCTGGATTTCTGTGTTAGGTTCATTATCATGTGCCTTGTGCGCCACTGGGTCTTAGCTGTGCATTTAGCTCGCAGGCCATTAGTTTTTATGATGATAATGTGGGGTCAACATTGATCCTGGTCACAGGTAGAGTTTGCAGCCACCCAGAAGATCAGGGAAGTTCACTAAATAAAAACTACAGCTTTACTACTTAATTTCTAGGTGGACTTCTGGGTGTCAGGGAGTGAAACAAAGTGTTTATTTTTTCTGTATGGGGTTGAGGTAATGCCAAGAAGGAAGAGAAAGTCAGGGGAGTAAATTTGTCTGTTTTTCATTACTATAATGCAATATCTGAGGCAGGCTAACTTGATAAAGAAAATAATTCTCTTTGGCTTACAGTTCTGGTTTGAAGTCAAAGAGTCACATCTGGTGATGGCTTTCCTGCTGCCAAGAGTTCTGAGGTGGCACAGGGAGTCACACAGCAAGAGATGAGGAACACAGGTGTGTGACTCTCTGGTCTCTTCCTCTTCCCATGGTTATCTGACCGCCAAGTCTGAGTTGAGAACTGTGACCCTTTCTGCCCACAGGGGAAGACTATGTTAAGCTAGGGCAGAACAAAGAAAGAGCCCTTCCTGGGATCTGTGGCTGTTAATCTGGAGGCCACCTTTCTCAACCTCAGGCTCAGAACTCCACATCCTGTTTTCATCTTTCTGGCTTAAACTCTGGTTGAAGTCCCCAGGTACAGGGACAGGCTTTGATGCCAGCACAGGAGGGGAATGAATGAGGTCCAGACAGCCTCTGCCATGTGTGACGCTGCCCTTACCGTGCACAAACCCTGTAGAACACAGATACAGCTCTCGGGGAACGTGAGAAAGGGAGGCCGGGCTATGAGTTGAGTGAGATTATTGTCAATGAAATTAAGCTGATTCAAAAAAAAAAAGGACCTTAATTTTGTATCTGCTAGCCCAGGATTCTGAATGGAGAACCTTGTCCTGTGTGGTCCCAGGCCTTTCTTCACCCCAGCTCTTATCCCAGGAAGCCCTCCTTTGGCTTCTGGGCCACGGAAACAAAGACCATTTCTCTTGGATCCGAGATCCCGGCCCCGCTCCTTCCTTTGCTTCCACTCCTTCTCTGAGTGCTTTGATGGCACCACTGCCTCTGACATTCCAACACCCTCCTTCTGGGGACTTCTATGGCTTAATCTCCGCAAGATTAGCCTTATTATTATCACTCCAACTTATCTGGTGTGATCACAGCATGAGGCAGCTTGTCGAAAGGTATGGTCTATTAGGAGATGCTTGTTATAACAGTAGGAGTGAGAGCAATAACAGGTACAGCCAGGCAGCTTAGCATTTGACTGATGGGTGTGTAAATAAGAAAATAGCTTGCCTGAATTCACATGTTTATGAGAGGTCCAATAGCATACAAAATACTGTGCTATCGGGTTAACTCAGTTGAAGTAGTTGATCAATTAATCTAAATAATTTTTCAATCCTTTTCGAGGATCCTCTAAGGTAATAGGTTCTGTATTAGGTACAAGGGATGCATAGAATATACCATCACCAAGTCTAGCCATTTATGTTCTGATAGGAATATAGGCTCATAGAGGAAGAATAATTTATTCAAGAATGTATTAAAAATCACTGAGGGGTTACTGTTTTTGATAGCTTTTAGGGAGTAAGTGTGCAATTTCTATCCCTAAGAAACTCACTAGGGGCTGGTGCTGTGGCCCACTGGGTTAAAGCCTCAGCCTGCAGTGCTGGCATCCCATATGGGTGCCATTCAAGTCCCAGCTGCTCCTCTTCTGATCCAGCTGTCTGCTATGGCCTGGGAAAGCAGTAGAAGATGGCTCAATTCCTTGGGCCCCTGCACACATGTGGGAGACCCAGAAGAAGCTCCTGGCTCCTGGCTTCAGATTAGCTCAGCTCCGGCTGTTGCAGGCATTTGGGGAGTGAACCAGCAGGTGGAAGACCTTTCTTTCTCTCTGGCTTTACATCTCTCCGTAACTCTGTCTTTAAAATAAATAAAATAAATCTTAAAAAAAAACCTCACTATTGGTGCCGGCACTGTGGTAAAGCTGCCACCTGCAGTGCTTGCATCTCATTAGGGCACCAGTTGGAGACCTGGCTGCTCCATTTCTGATCCAGTAATCTACTGTGGCCTGGGAAAGCTTGGGCCCCTGCACTGGTGTGGGAGACCCTCATTTCAGTTGTTTTGATTTGCTTGAGAAGAGTTAGAATTAGTTCTTCTTTAAATGTCTGATAGAATTCAGCAGTGAAATCATGGGGTCCTGGGCTTTTCTTTGTTGGAAGTGTCTTTATTATACTCTGTCTTGGTTTTTGATTTATTCTCTGTCTTGATTATTGATCTGTTGAGGTTTTATATGTCTTTATAACTCAATTTTGGTAAATTGTAGACCAGGAATCTCTCCATTTATTCTAGCTTTACCAATTTGTTGACATATAGCTCTTTGCAGTAATTTCTGATAATCCTTTTTTATTTTTGTGGTATTTGTTGTTGCATTTCCTTTTCCATCTCTTATTCTATTGATTTAGATTTTTTTTCTTTTTCTTTTTTTTTTTTGGTTAGTTGAGCCAATAATATCAATTTCATTTATTTTTTTCAAAAAACCAGCTCTTCATTTCACTGATCTTTTGCATTTTTTTGTTTTAATTTTATTTATTTCTCTAATTTTAATTATTTCTTTCCTGCTACTAATTTTGGATTCATTTTGTTGTTGTTTTTCTAGGCATTTGAGATGCATTATAGTTCATTTATTTGGGGCCTTTCCAATTTCTTGATATAGGCACCAATTGTTATAAACTTTACTCTTAACACTGCTTTTTGCTGTATCCCGTAAGTTTTGATATGTTGTCTTATCATCTTCATTTGTTTCCAGAAATGCATAGATTTCTCTTTTGATTTCTTCCATGACCCACCTTTCATTCAGGAGCATGTTGTTCAGTCCTCATGTGTTTGCATATGCTTTTGAGATTCTTCAGTTGTTAATTCCCAGGTACATTCCATTGTGATCAGAAAAGATGCATGTTATGTATGATTTTGATTTTTGAATTTGCTGAAACTTGCCTTAAATCCTACATATGGTCTATCCTAGAGAAAATTCCATGCACTGATGAAAAGAATGTGTATTATGCAACTGTGGGATGAAATGTTCTGTAGATATCAGTTAGGTGCATTTGGTTCATAGTGTCAATTAGCTCTGTTGTTTTCTTGTTTATTTTCTTTCTAGTTGAACTTCCCATTGCTGAAAGTGGGGTGTCAAAGTCCCCCATAGCTATTGTATTAGAGTCTATGTCTCCCCTTATATCCATTAACATTTGTTTTAAATAGCTAGACACCCTGATATGGTGTGCATATGCATTTATTATAGTCACATCTTCTAGTTGAATTGATCATTTAATCATTATATAGTTCCCTATGTCTCTTTTAACAATTATTGTTAAACTTTATTTTGTCTGATTCTAGGATGGCTACACCTGCTTGTTGCTGCTTTCTGTTAGCATGGAATATCTTTTTCCATCCTTTCACTTTTATGTGTGTATGTTTGTTTGGGAGATGTGTTTTTTCCAAGCAGCAAATAGATGGGTTGTGTTCTTTAATAAATTCAGGCAGCTTGTATCTTTTAATTAGAGAATTTAGTCCCTTTACATTCATGGTTACTGTTGATAAGTAAGGACTTACCCTGCAATTTTTCTGTAAATATTTATTTTGTTTGCTTTGGATTTCATTTATACTCTTACTGGGAGATTTTCCTCCTTTGCATTCTTTCATAATGATAGCTGTCTTTCTGTGTTTCTCTGTGTAGAAGAAAGAAGATTATGAAGATTCTTAAGCATCTTTTGTGAGGCTAGATGAGTGGTGACAAATTCTTTTAATTTCTGTTTGTAAGGAAGGTCTTTATTTCACTTGCATTCATGAATGAGATCTTTGCAGGGTACAATATTCTGGGTTGACAGTTTTTTTCTCTTAAGACTTGTACTCTGTCTCTCCATTATCTCCTAGCCTGTTTGCTTACTGATGGGTAATCAGCTGTGAGTCTACTAGGAGATCCTCTGAATGTAATCTGCTTGATCTATTGTGCACATTTTATAATCTTTTTTTTTTTTCTGTTTTACTGTTGAAAGTTTGACTCCAGTGTGTCATGTTGAAAATCATTTCTGGTCATGTATATTATGAGTTCTATGTGATTATATTCTTGGACATCCCTTTCTTTCTACAAATTAGGGAAGTTTTCTGTAATTTTTTCACTGAATATGCCTTCTTTCTTTTATTTGACAGATAGAGTTAGACAGTGTGAGAGAGAGAGGGAGACAGAGAGAAACGTCTTCCTTCCATTGCTTTACCCCCCAAATGGCCACTATGGCTGGCTCTGTGCTGATCCGAAGCCAGGAGCCAGGTGCTTCTTCCTGGTCTCCCATGTGGGTGCAAGGGCCCAAGCACCTAGGCCATCCTCCACTGCCTTCTTGGGCCACAGCAGAGAGCTGGACTGGAAGAAGAGCAACCGAGACTAGAACTCGGTGCTCATATGGGATGCTGGCACCATGGGCAGAGGATTAACCAAGTGAGCCATGGTGCTGGCCCCTGAATATACCTTCTAATCCATTCACTCTTTCCACACCTTCAGGAACTCCTAAAACCCATTTGTTTGGTTGTTAGATGGTATCCTATAAATCTCCAACACTGTTTTTAATTTTTCTAATTTCTTCTTCTTTTTTTTTTTTTGCTCTAAAACATTTCCAAAGATTTGTCTTCTAGCTCAAGTGCTCTTTCTTCTGCCTCACCAAGTCTGCTATTAAGACCATCCACTGTATTTTTTATTTGACATATTGAATTCTTCATTTCTAATACTTCATTTTGATTTCCCTTTAAAATCTCCATTTCATGGGAAAAATTTATATTTATGTCATGTTTGAATTTCTTTACTTCATGAACTTGCTTCTTATTGCTTCTGAGTAATTCTATGATTAATCTTTTGAATTCCTCTTTAGGCATTTCATCAATCTCTTCATCTTCACATTTTAATATTGAAGTGCTTTTGTGTTCCTTTGGGGGGGATCATGTTGTCTTCCTTAGTCTTGTTTCTTGAATTTCTGCATTTATTTTTAGGCATTTGTGGGATACTTGTTGATTTTTTTTCCCTCTGATGGCTTTCATCTCTGAACTATTCCTCTGTGGCTTATTGGAATATCTGCTTTTTCAGTGAATACCCAGAGGTGTGTGTTGGGTTTGGTCTGGGAGCTCTGGTTGGTGCTCCAAGGGTGGGGCATGTATCCAGAGTGACACCCAATTTGGGCATGATAAATCTCTTTCTAGCAGGAAGGACCATATGATCATCTCTGTTAGCACAATCACACCTTCACCTCCTCTCTTCCTAGATGAGCAATGCCTGTGGATGTTAGCCCACAGTGGGGGCAGTACTTATTCACACTGCCGTATGAATTGCACAAAGGATTGGTGCAGTCCTTGGTGTGAGCATGGATCGCATTGCAATGACCCACTCCAGGCAATCAGGGAGCTCTGGCCATGTGGAGCTACTTGCAGTGATTGCCTGGAGACCCATCTATACCCTGTGCCCTCTCATGCCATCACAAAGTTCCCAGAGTCTCAATACACAAGGCTCCCATGCTCACAGGGTATAGAGGATCTGCTGTGCCCCACCAGCCTGCCCTGTCCACAGAGAGGCATTCCCAGAGCCAGCTGTTTGTGTGTGCCCTGCCTAAGTGGTTTAAGCCCTAGAGCCTGTGTTGTGTTGAGAGGCTGCTGGCTTCTCACAGTCCTATGTGGGTGCCCAGCCCCCTGTCAATCCTCCCAGACTCAAAATCCAGACAGAATCAATGGGGGACACTGAATCCCTCTGGTAGAATCTGTGGATCACATGTGTGCACAACAGCCACTGGCCAAAGCCTGTCCTCATTTGACTGTGTTGTCTTCTCCTGGCCAGTTGCCAGGTGTTGCACCCGAGCTCCTGCTGCGCTGCCCTGACAAGATGAGGTCTTGTCCTGGCCAGTTGCTGGGTACTTGCATAAGAGCTTCTGTAGCTGCTGCTTATGCACAAAATGGTGCCTGCCTTCTCTTCTGATTGCCAAGCACCATTGTCAGGGGGATGGGGAGAGTGAAACGTGCCCCTTTTCTTCACTGGGTTAGTGGGTACCCTATCCCCCTTAGGGCTTCAGGCCAGACACATGCCAAGCTCTGCATCTGGCTCTATGCACTGGATGCTGCAGTGTGATCTCACCTCACTCTCCAAAGCTGGCGCTTTCTCCAACTCTTGGCTGCTGGGGTCATGTGTTGTGTCTGTGCTTGTGCTGCACATCCACACCTTCCATGCTAATCCACAGTGTTCCTCTTCCTTCTCTAGACTTTGCACTGCCGTCTTCTCTCCAACTCTCCCCAGAGAATGTATTCCCTCCACTTTTTTTTTTTTTTTTTTACTATTTACCCCTAGCCTGGAGCTGTATGCTCTTCACTATCCCACCATTTAATTAACTCCTCAAGAATTAATAATTTCAGAATAGTTGTGAAGAAGTGATTCTTGGATAGGTTAGTTTGTTCATGATAACATAGTCTGAAAGTAACAGAAGCAGGATATGAAGCTTGGGCTGCTATGCTCCATGTTCTCAGTGATATTGACCTTTGTTAATTACTTCTGTGTCAGAATTCCAAGAGATTCTAAGCCTATGACCCCTTTAGTCCTCACCACAACCTTTGAAAGTGGGTACTGTTATGCAGATGGGAAAACTGAGGCTAGAGAGGGTAACTTGCCCAAGGCTATAAAGCATGTAGTAGAATTTGAACCTTGGTCTTCCTGATTTTAGGAACACCTGAAACATACTTTTTTTTTGACAGGCAGAGTGGATAGTGAGAGAGAGAGACAGAGAGAAAGGTCTTCCTTTTTGCCGTTGGTTCACCCTCCAATGGCCGCTGTGGCCGGCACATCTCGCTGATCCAAAGCCAGGAGCCAGGTGCTTCTCCTGGTCTCCCATGTGGGTGCAGGGCCCAAGGACTTGGGCCATCCTCCACTGCCTTCCCGGGCCATAGCAGAGAGCTGGCCTGGAAGAGGGGCAACCAGGACAGAATCCGGTGCCCCAACCGGGACTAGAACCTGGTGTGCCGGCGCCGCAAGGCGGATGATTAGCTTGTTAAGCCACGGCGCCGGCCTGAAACATACCTTTTTAAATATATTTAATACATTATGTCCTAATGGAAGAGAAGAAACAGACATTTATTGATTTTCTCCTTATTATCAGGTCCTAATGTTTTTTTCCCTAAAACAATTCTAATGGGCAGGAATCATCTCTGCTTACGGATAGATCAGACTCTCTTGGCAGGTAGTTTTTTACCTATTGTCATAGTTCAAGTTGAGTGTGAACTTGGCAATTCATTTGGTTTATTTTTTCTCATTATGTCATCTTCTTTCCCAAAGAAGTAAAAAATGCATATACAAAATCATTTATGTATTAACTAACTTTAATTCTTGAAGGACTACTAAGGCAAAACACCCATGACTAGTGTTAGGGGACAATCATTTAACGTCATGAATGGTTGGTTTTCCCCTTGCATCTCTAGACATCTTTTAATCCACACACATGAGTGAATTGAAATACTTTTAATTCTTGTTGTGTTTACAGTTGTTCCTACAGGATTGGTTACAGGACCCCCTGTGAATACCAAAATCCTTTAGTGTTCAAGTCTCTTACATAAAATAATGTAGTATTTTCACATAGCCTATACACATATCCCTGTATACTTTAAATCATCTGTAGATTACTTGTAATGCCTAATAAAATGTAAATGCCACATAAATAGTTGTCATGCTTTATTGTTTCGGGAATAATGACAAGAAAAAAATTTGTACAAGTTTGGTACAGAAATAATGTGTTTTAAAAATATTTTTCATTTTAGGTTGCTAGCATCCATGGATGCAGAACCTGTGAATATGGAGTATAGATTACATAAAATAAAGAAGTGACTTTTATTGTGTTAGGCCTGGAGATAGAGTGTCTCTTGTGTATGGGACACATCTAACCCATGGCTTGAAAATTCCACATGTGGATTGATCATTTGATTAAATCGCTGGTGAAAATGATCCTGCAAATAGTAGTGGTAGTATAATGTGCCAAGGAATAGAAATGGAGGACTACTCCATCTCCATGTAATGAGAAAATCATGGGTAAAAAAATGAGAGATAATTAAGACACAAGGCCGAGGAAGGATAAAAGTGCTGAAAATGTTTATTCGGACTGACAGACACAGGAAAAACACAGAGGTCAGATACTCAGAGCCTGCATATGTGAGTGTGGCAACAGTTGTCAACAATACATCTATAGGATTCATTCCTACAACTAAGCAATGGTATACAAATTCTATAATTATTCTGGTAGCATTCCAGGTTTGGATGCCTAGTTAGAATGTAATAAACAGGAATAAACCCCTGAGATTCTACAACTCCAGAGGAATTTAGGAGTCTAACTAATCTGCTTTGAACCTTTCAAAATCTTATTAAAAATGATACCTTGTGACCCAGAGAAGTAGAAATCTAACCAAATTAGATAGTTTTACATATTTTCCTTTTTTGCATGTTTGTTTTAAAGGAAAAGCCTCTACTTTGTGAGTTTAATCAAACACTTTTTTTTTTTTTTTTACTTGCTGCCTCTGATCAGATTCTGGAACAAACTGATGCTGTGTGTGTGTGTGTGTGTGTCTAAAAGGAGGACTCTATGTTATTTCCATGATAAATATAGTGCAAGCTCGTCCAGACCATTTCCCCTAGTGATAGCTGTCAAGAGTGTACTGAGGCTTAGTTACTGTGAAAGCATGCCTTCTGTATGTTATTGTTAAATGAACATTGCAGTAATACAGTCTCTTAATGGGTCTGGAATTGAAAGTAAAAGGGAGCCAGGTATAGTATTAACCTAGGAGCTGGGAACTATAATGTGTCAGGAGTCCATCTTGAATCTACGTATTGTGCTTTGCCACCAGAAGGGGTCCTTGCCATGAGTGTCCTCTGGCCTTTGTCTATCTGTGTTCCTCCCTACCAGGATAAGAGCCTGAGGAGAAAGATGATGTGTTTTTATCAGAGTTCATATTTATCCCTTTTAATTTTTAAAAAATTTCTTTATTTTACTTGTATTTATTTGAAAGTCAGCAGTAGAGGTAAATAGATAGGTGGACAGCTAGCTAGCTAGGTAGATAGGGACAAAGAGAGATCTTTCATCTTCTCACCCACTCCCTAAATGCCTGTAGTAGTCAGCGTTAGGCCAGGCCAAAGCCAGGAGTTGGCCATTCAGTCTGGGCCTCCCATATGTGGGGCATTGATGTAAGTACTTGAGTCACTGTTTGCTGCCCTCCCAGGGTGTGTGTTAGTGGAAAGCTAGAATCATAAGCAGAGTGATGACTTGGAGGCTGACACTCAAGATACAGGATGTAGTAGTCTGAAGCAGCATTTTAACTGCCATGCCTAATACCTGCCTCTACTTGATCCTTTTAGACTGTCATTCAGCAATTTAGTACACATTGTTCCTTGCCCACGTATCCTGGGTCTCCTGGGTCCATTCTCCTGAGGGGAATTTACTGTGCAGGTGGGACTCGTAGGCCTCTAGGGTAACCAGGGGGAGTTTGTTAGTAGCAGGAAGGAAAAACTTAAATTCTAGGTGAATTTGGAAATCTGTATTTATTAAATAAAAGTTGAAAAAAATTCTAGGTGAAATGTCCACACATATGCAGATGACCCTCTTTGTGGTGTGATAAGGATTTCAGGGTAGAAAAGGGAGTGGAATGAGTTCTGGGCTAAGTCTATGCCAAGTTCTCCCACGCTGCTACCATGTGCCAGCATTAGATTTGAGTGGTCCGAGTTTGGCAAATCTGGACTGGCCTTCCAAGTCATTATGAAAGCATGCTTAACAAGGTTGAAGGGTAGAATATATCTTACACAACAGTTTTGTTGCTCAGCTTTGACAGTTGAAACTAGGTGTGTTATATATGGGTCTTCATTTATGTTCATGGCCCTGAGAACATTGAGACTGGAACTAGCAGGGATTGGCTACAGTTGGAAAGGTATAAAAAGTCTTGAGAATTTTATCTGGTGTTAGGTTGGAAATGATTTAGTGTCCCCAGCAATGACTTAACCTTTTTTCTGGGGATAGAAAAAGGGTCAGTATAAGGCAGAAGTAAAAGAGTACTGCTATTTTTTTTTAAAATTTATTTATTGAGAGAGAGAGAGAGAGAGAGATTGATTTTGATTATTTTTCCATTCACTGGTTCATTCTTCAGATGGCCACAATGGCCAGGGCTGGGCCAGGCTGAAGCAAGATGCCAAGAGCCTCAACTTGGTCCCTATGCATGTTGCAGGGGCCCAAACACTTAGGCCACCTTTCACTGCTTTTTCTGGGCCATTAGGAGAGAGCTGGGTTGGAAGTGGAGCATCTGGGAAACAAACCCTCACCCATATGGGATGCTGTTGTCTCAGGCTGAGGTTTTACCCATTATGCCACAACACTGATCCCAGCACTGCTCTTTACCTGATCATTAAGCATTCTGACTTCTTAACGTTGTATTCAGATTGGGCAGGAATAGTTGAGGAAGGAAGTGTGTTGAAAATCTTACTGATGGAGAAACATTCGGCACTGCCAATTATTAGCCTGAATTTTCCTGCGTAGAGTGGAGTTATTAAGATGTGTTCCTGAGGTTGTTTGGAGGATACTATAAAGTGACTCATATCATCTTAAAGTTCAATAAATGTTCAACTAAGAGGCCCTGTCCCCTCTTTCTGCTTTAATAAAACATATATTTTTGTTTGTTTTATTTCTTTGGATACCTCTTAAGTCTTCTTTATTATTTAATATAATTATTAACTTGTGGCATAATATAAATACTCAACAATAGTTTTGAAAAGAGACTCCTGGAAACAGTATGCTTTATGGCTATGGAACTACTTTAAGGCAGGAGGTCTCCTTAATTCCTGCCCACTGAGTGACCAGTGTGTATACCCAATGGCTTAACTATCTTGACATGCAGGTCTCATTGCTCTGATGTTGCCTTTGACAGATCAACATTGACTTCATCTCAGTTATTGGATTTTGATTTATTTCCAGAATTACCTGGGCTGAACTCAATGCCAGAGTAGTACTCAGAATGATGGACTATCATATGGACTTCATTTTCTTGGAATGTCACATGTCCTAATGTCCCAATTTTTCTGGGAAGACAATAGCTTGGTGTTGAGTTTTATGTTTTACCTTGGTTAGGTTTTAATATGCAGTTATTCAGTTTTAACACTAATCTAGGAGTCATTGTGAATATATTTGTAGATATTTTTGTTAAAATCTGCAATCAGATGACTGTAAGTAAAGGAGGTTATCCTTGATAATCCGAGTGGACTTCCTCTGATATATCAGCAGACATTAAGAACAGGATTGAGTTTTCCCCAGAAAGAAAATTATGCCTTTGTATGGCCTCATCAGCTCCTGCCTGAGAGTTTCTTGTTTGCTGGACTGCCCTGAGGATTTCTGACTTGCCAGCACCTGCATATGGATACACACACACACATACACACTCAGGTACCCACGTGGCTTTGTTTCTCTGGTAGAACCCTGACTGCTGTAGGTTATGATACCAAATGTGGGTAAAGGGAAATAAACTCTTAAGGAATTGTTTCTCTATTACATTTAAGGGCACAAATGAGTCCAGTGGTAAAGAGGATACTGCTTGTTTATGACGTAATGTGACTACAGTGATATGCAAAATATTGTCATTAGATACTCCTAGTCAAACGCATATACAATGCATATCTTAGCATATTCTAGTGAAACCAAGATCATAATATAATGAGCTTTGTTGGTTCCTCCTAATCTGCTGGATAAAGCAAGGGGAAAAAAAAGATGAATTCTTTTGAATGAGCTTCCTACTTTAACCGCTTTTTAAATGTTCCAGAAACTTCTAAACCTTCCCTGAAAAGAACCGTCTTAGTCACCGGATATCATAAACATATTTTATAAGCAAGAGAAACTTATTTCTAGGGCTAGGAAGCCAAGCTACAGTACATTTAGCAGATGGTGAGACCCTACTTTCTTGTTCATTGAAGACCATCTTCTCTTGTGTCCTTACATGGTGGAGGAGGTGAGAGTTCCTGGGAGCTTCTTTTTTTATTTTTATTGTAAAGGAAGAGTGACACAGGGAGAGGGAGGGAGGGAGGGAAGAAGAGAAGGAGAGGGAGGGGGAAGGAAGAGGAAAAGGGAAATATCCTCCATTTGCTGGTTAACTTCCAGAATGGCTGCAACAGTCAGGGGCTGGGCCCATTCTTATCTCTTACATGGGTGAAAAGGGCTCAGGTACTTGGGCCATCTTTGCCTGCCTTCCCAAGTATATTATTAACAGGAAGCTGGATCAGAAATGGAGCAGCTGAGTCTTGAACCAGCACTCCAGTATGGGATGCTGGCATCACAAGCAGTGGCTTAAACTATTGGCTACAATGCTGATCCCTGGAGTTTCTTTTGTAAGAGTACTAATTTTGTGCATGGGAACTGTGTCCTCAGCCTAATCACCTTCCTTGGCTCCACCTCCTTGTACTATCACATTGGGGATTAGCGTTTCAACACATGAATTTGGAGGAGACAGAAACACTCAGCATATAGTGGAAACTCTTAATGGTTTCAGGGCTGAAATTTCTGAAAGCCAAAAGATGGAGTTCCCAACCTCACAGAATTTCTTCTGTTAAAGTGAGAACATTTGATGGGAGGAATTGGATCTTGAAAATTATAAAAAGGATATAGAGAGAGATCCCAGTGAATCAGAGGTTATTGAACATCCAAATTCTGCCAAGTTGTCTTTGCCCATGGAAGCAGCCTTTCTATCCCTGGCTGAGGAGGTCAACTCCACTTTGTCAGAAGAATCGGCCAAGACCTGCCCTGATGTTGATGCTGTGGAAAGATACCACTGATTTCTCCACAGAACATTGTCTTCATCTGGTTTTGCTTCTAAAATTATAATTAGACTAAGGGCCCACAGGGTTAGGAAAAAAGTGTGACTCATGAAGAGGTTCACTCCACACCAAAGAAATGCATGATTTTTCTGGTTTATTGCATGGGAATGTATATTAAGGGTGTAGAATAATGAGAAAGCATACAAAGTTGGCTCAGTATGAATTTATCAAGGCCCTCTAAACAGAGATTCTAGATTCAAATTTTCAGATTCAGAATTCAGGAATATTTCTAACAGCTTGTTGTTGGCTGAACCATGGGTGACTACACTCAGTGTAGCTGAAATGCCAAAGTGCCTTTGTGTGCTCCAAGGATGGTGTTTCGGGACTCAGGAAAATTGGAATTTAGAGTAGATTTCTCGTGAATGACCTGATCATCCAGGCTTGGAGAGTCTAGAGGGCAAATATCCCACCATGACAATACAAAGTAAATTTGCGAGGACAGCTGCTGTGTCCTTGAAGAACTCTGTGGCCACTCTTCTCTGTAGGTCAGAAATTACAGTGGAACTGCAGCTACCAAAGCAATAATCAGAATACTAAGTGATCAGTGATACTTACTATAGATTTCTGCATGTCATACAAATTTTCATGTACCAAAACAGTAATCAGTTGTACTAAGATACGCCCCAAAGGATTTAGCAGCCTGAATCCCCTTGCTAATTATGATCAGTCATCCCAGTTAGCACAGTTGCTTACTGATTCAGAGGAATGAGACCAAAGTGGCCACATGACAGTCTTAACTTCCAGTTGAATGAAGTCTTTGAAGCATTCCTTCCTTTGGAAATATGACCACCAGAACAACAGAGAATAAAGTCAAAGGGACAGGAAGCAAAGATTTTGTTAGTTAAAGGAGTAAATGCAAATATTTCCAAGTTATTTCCATTCCTTGTTTCCCAGACTTACTAATACTGGCTATGGAGGATGCAGAACCATATATTAAATGCTGATATACAGCTTGCTGAATGATGTCATTGCAGCCTTGGAAGATGTGACTGTCTTGTTTTCATTGTAAATTAGTCATCAAAAAAGTCATTCCACCGCTTCATCAAGACAGCTGTTTCAGGAAGATGGGGAACATGGTAGAGCTTATTAAGTCCATGTATGGGTCCATTACCACACTTATTTACTGTGAAGTGAGTCCTTTGATCAGAAGCAATGCTGTGTGAAATATCATTATTGGAGATAAGGCACTCTGTAAGTCCCAGGTGGTAGTAGACAGAAGCATTGTGTTCAGGAAAGGCAAGTCCAAACCTGAGTAAATGTCTGCACCACCCCTTTCATAACAGAAATGGTCTACTGTAATCAGTCTACCGTGAAACCGCTAGCTGATCATTTTAGAAAGATGCTTCAGGGATTCTGGGTTGGCTACTAGCAGATTGAGCATTCAGCAGTGGCTATAGCCAGGTTGGCCTTGATGAGTAGAAGTCCATGTTGCTGAGGCATGCATGATCTTCATCCCTGCCACATGGCCACTTTGTTCATGAGTCCATTGGGCAATGGCAGGAGTGGCTGGGTACAGAAGCTTACTGGTTTCCACAGAACCGATCATCTTATCTACTTAATTAATATCCTCCCCTGCTGCTGTCACTCTTAATAAACATATGCATAGAACACATATATCTCTATATTTTAGAGGTTCATCTACATACTTCTTACCTAGACCACCTTGTTCCCAATTTTAAAATTATACTGTTTTCAAGTCATTGACCAGCCAGGCAAATCAATAGAGAAAGCTCCAGAGTCCATATAGATTCATACCTCTGACTGTTCTTTTTCCATGCAAAATGAGCACCTGTGGGGAGGACTTGATTTCTCTTGATTGCTGTCCTTCAGGGATATCCCAGAAAGTTATGCAACACTGAAATTATGTATTTTTGGGTGGTGCTTGCATAGCAGACAGCAGCGTCTGTAAACTAAGACCAAGTTTTTTCTTCTTTAGTCAACTGAGTGTGAGGAATTTACCATGAGGCAAGAGATACAACTTTGGGGAGAGAAGATAAAATGGCAGGAGTAGGGCCATTTCGGCCATTCCATCATATAAATCATTGTGCCTTTAGGACTTGTTCATTATTATATAAGGGTACTTTAAAACATTTATGGGGAGTGGAATTAAAAGATAAGTTTATTTTGGTGAAAAAGACTCTCTGAAATCTGTGCATTATTTTTTCATAATATACCTTTTCCATGAATTTTTTTGATGGCTCATATATACCACATCAATTTGACAGTGGAATGCCTCTGTGCACATCTAACTTTGCCTAGCTGAGTTCAGTGGCACCAAGTTTATGATGAATATCTGAGATCACGTGCAAACTTGGTATCCTGTGTTTAGTTTTCAGTGTCCATTAAGGCCAAGTAGCAATCCAAATGATATTTATCAAAAGGAGAGTAGTGGTCTACAAAAGATGGTTGGGATTTGCTTCAGAATTCCAAGAATCTTCACTGTACAGTCAGTATAATATTATCAGTGTAATGGACCAACGTGACATCTTTTGGAAGAGAAAGACAACCAAGGGCCCTGTGGATTAAATTAGGGATGGAGAGTTGATATACTCCTGAGGTAGTAGGGTGAGATGTATTGCTGTGCGTGGCCAAATGAAACAAAATTGAATCTGGTGGTCTTTATGAAAAGGCATTAAAAGAAAAAATAACATTAACCACCTCCATAGATGAATATCAGATACCAGAGGATGTGTTGATTTTCTCAAGCAGCGAAACCACATCTGGAACAGCAGCTGCAATTGGAGTCACCATCTGGTTAAGTTTATAATAATCCACTGCCATTCTTCAAGATCCATCTGTCTTCTGCACGGGAGAAATTGTAGAGTTGAATGGAGATGTGATGGGAGTCATCAACTCTGCATCTTTCAAGTCCTTGATGATGACACAAATCTCTGAAATTCTGCCACTAATGAAGTATTGCTTTTGATCCACTGTTTCCCCAGCTTGAGAAAATTTCTGGCAATTTCTACTTGAATTTTCCCACCATAATGCCCTCATTCTACTGGTCGAAGACTCAATGTGTGAATTCTGTCAGTAATTGAGTATGTCTGTTTTAGTAATGCATTCTGGAACTGAGACAATAGCTATTGGATTGGTTCAGGAATGCTCTCAACCCATTGTTATATGAATTTGAGATAAATGTCTTCTGATCAGTTGACCTCCCAAAGTCCCTACTCAGACTGATGGACCAAGTGATAATTTTGGTCTTCTAGAATTAATGTCAGTCTAGAGTCCATGTACAGTAACTCTCAAAAATATCTGAATATATCATTTTCTCTAATATGCAGTCACCCTGGAGAAAGGCCATAGATTCCTTTGGGGAGGGCTGGGAGAAAGATTAATAGTATAATCTGTAGCAGTGTAGCAGAGTCTTCTCTCATAAGGACCTGGCCTTCGCATCATTCAAGGCATTCTTTTTTTGTATAGAAGCTCAAACCTGGGAATTAATTGAGTATTCAATCCCTCTTAGTTTGCAAGAGCTGCTATAACAAAATACCACTAACTGATGGCTTAAACAAGAGAACTGTGTGTCTCACAATTCTGCAGGCAAGCAGTTTGGTTTCTCCTGTGTCATTTCTCCTTGGTTGACAGGTGGGTACCTTCTCTTTATGTCTTCATGATATGGTCTTTTCTGAGTGCTTACTCATCCCTGGTGTTTCTTACTCTTTTTATAAGGACAGCAGTCATATAGGGTTTCTCCCTTAAGAGCTCAGTTAACTAATTACCTCTCTGAAGGCCAGATCTCCAAATACAGTTACAGTGGGGGTTAGGGCTTCGCTGTATGAATTTTAAGGGACATAGTTACTCTATAATGCTCTAATTTTTGGATTCAAGTTATGCTTTTTATTCACTTGACCTAGAATTCCTACACTTACACAGAACATGTAAGAATTTAATATAATGCCCACCTATGCCATTTCTAGGATCACCATGATAAAGTAGCCAACACCATTCATGTCTGAGAGTCAGACATTACCATGACCATAGATGCTAGAAAACTACTGTGACCTAATTCAGGCAGGACTAAAAGTGGCCCAGGCTCTTAAGAAATAAATGGGTTATTCTGCTAGGCAAACCTCCCTCACCCCCTACTTCTAAACACACTAAAAATGTAAAATAAAAAACCCATGACCAGCTGAGGAATTGGTATTGGAAGATAGTAGTTATAAACATCAGTGACATCTGGCCAGTCCTAGAGAGAAAGACTGTATGTTATTAGTATTTATTCCTAATACATTAGTGTATTGATATATTTGTGTGTAAATATAAAATCATTTTGTGCTTTTCTTTCTCTTATACCTTTATATCTAACATAAAATTTGTTAATAATGCTTAAATTTATATCACATGTAAATTACAGTAGATCAAAGAACAATATCCAATGACTTTATATTCTCTTCTAGGGAAAGAGTTAATGTGTTTTTTGTTATTGTTGTATACAGGATCGTTGTATCCTGTTTAGTGGAACTTTTGTTTTATACTTGCTTTTATTGGAGATTAAAGTGCTTTTTAAGGAGATGTGTATGGGTGCCAAGTTGACAAGGGGTGGATTGTAATGCTTAGTTTCATATGTCAACATAGCTAGGCTATAGTATTTAGTTATTCACTTGAATAATTTAGTGATGCTGTGAAAGTACTTCCTACTCATGGTTAACAGCTACAATAAAAGTTGATTTCAAACAAAAGAAATTATTCTTCATACTCAGAGTGGACTCATCCAATAAGTTGAATGACTTTATAAGCAAAATTTCATTTTCCTTGAAGAAGAAACTCCATCTCCTGATGGCAACATCAGGTTGTATTTGAGTTTTCAGCCTGCTGGCTTGCCCTAGGAATTTCAGACTCACCACCTCCACAGTCATGCAAGCCAATTCCTTGAAATACTTGTATGTATATGTAAATATAGAATGTATATTATATATGTCATACAAAAGAATATTTCAGAAACATTTATGGAAATGTAATTAAAAGATAAATTTACTTTGGTGCAATATTTTTTGAAATCCATCCATTCAAGGTGTCTTCAAACATTTAATAAAAATGCATATTATAAAAATATTATGTGTGGTTTTCAAATTTTTTGCCCCAAAAAGAACTTATCTTTTAATTCCAGTCCCATGAATTTTTGAAGTAGTCTCATATAGTCTATATATACATGTAGATCTTACATACAGTTAGCCTTTTGTTTCTGTGAGTTCTTACTCCATGGGTTCAACCAACAGCAGATTGAAAATATTTTTAAGGGGAAGTATTGTGGTGCTGTGGGTTATGCCACTGCTTTGAACAGATATATTTGATATTGGAGTGCCTGTTAAAGTCTTGGCTACTTCACTTCCAATCTAGCTCCTTGCTGATGCTCCTGAGATGCGAGGGATTATGGCTTAAGTGCTTGGGTTCCTGCCAACCATGTAGGAGTTCCAGATGAAGTTTTGGCTCTTGGCTTCACGCTAGTCCAGCCCTGGCTCTTGCAGACATTTAGGGAGACAACCAGCAGATGAAAGATCACTCTGTGTCTCTGTCTCTCTCTGCCTTCCATATAAATACATCTTAAAAAAGAAAATATCAAAAATATTGAGTCTGTACTGAACATGCAGACTTTTTTATTCTGTTCCATAAATAATTCAGCATAACAACTATTTGCATAGCATTTACATTATATTAGGTATTATAAGTAATGGAGAGATGATTTGAAGCATATGGGAAGATATGTGTAGATATGCAAATACCATTCCATTCTGTATAAAGAACTTGGGCATCTGTGGATCATTTGATAACCTTGATAAGTCTTGGAACTAATGCCCTACTGATTTGAAGGGACAATGGAATTTCCAAATGTATTTATTCCAAATATTCCAAATATATGTTCCAAATATATACCTATATATATATATTTCCTGTATATTTTCAATATATACTGTATTTATTAGAATGACATAAACAACTCAGGAAAATGCTAAACTTTATTATTATAGTTTATTACAATGGCTACAGATGAACTGCTGGAAGGCGAGGAGGGTACACAAGCAAAGTCTGAAAGAGTCCTAAGCACAGGAGTCTCCTTCCACGTTGAGTTGTGTGTACCACTTTCCAGGCATGGGAATGTGTTCACCACTTGAGAGCTCACCACATCTCCTGTTGAATAGCTTTTATGACCCAATATCCCTTCCCCCTGCCCCTCCAGAGGTAGGGGTGGCACTGTAAGTTTCTATCTCCAGCCTTGTGCTTGATTTTTCTAATGACCAGTCCCCATGCTGCAGGTATCCAGGAACCCTACCCTGAATACTGCATTAGTGTAGATTCAGGTGTGTTCCAGAGAGGTTCATTATGAATACAAAACACATGCCAATGGCTCTGAAAATTCCAAGAGCTTTAGGAATTCTGTGCCAGGAACCTGGGACCAGAACCAGGTATTTCCTTTATTATATGACAGAGGCATTTTTTTTGTTTGTTTTTTACTTCAAGCTTCATGTTACTTTGGTATACCATGGTGTTCCCTACTCATTCCCAGGTCTTGTTTCTCTGGTAGCTCACTGGTTGGGTTAGCATCCACCAATATCCTTCCAGAGAAGTCCTTTTTTGATGACGTTAGCTGATGGTTTTTTTTAAATTTTTTTTTTTTTTATTTTTTTGACAGGCAGAGTGGATAGTGAGAGAGAGACAGAGAGAAAAGTTTTCCTTTTGCCATTGATTCACCCTCCAATGGCCATTGCGGCCGGCGCATCATGCTGATCCGAAGCCAGGAGCCAGGTGCTTCTCTTGGTCTCCCATGCGGGTGCAGGGCCCAAGTACTTGGGCCATCCTCCACTGCCTTCCCGGGCCATAGCAGAGAGCTGGCCTGGAAGAGGGGCAACCGGGATAGAATCCGGCGCCCCAACTGGGACTAGAACCTGGTGTGCTGGCGCCGCAAGGCGGAGAATTAGCCTGTTAAGCCACGGCGCTGGCCGAAGTTAGCTGGTGTTGACTTTTATTGCTTGCTATTAAACCTGGCTGACATAGTGTCAAGATTTAATATGAAGGAACCAGGAGAATGGGGACGAAAAATGTTTGCATTTTTTATTAGGTATGATGAGTTTGTAATAGTTGATGTAGGTGTAAAATTCCAATTTACTTCTCTAATGAACTCTTCAACAATGAACCTGCTCCTAATTTAGCTGTACATTATTATAGCTAAATGTTGGTTGCCATAAAAAGACCTTGTTTTGACCTCATAAGAAAACTACATTAAAATCAACTGGAGGAAAGCAAAACACATGGCACAAAGTTAGGAAATTCACCATGTGTGTGACTCAGAGTTGGCTACATCCTTATCATTATCTTTCTCCATCACACTAATATCTCTTGTATGTTTGACCACTGTTTAAAACGATCAGACAAATATTCTTGTAAAAGGATACATTCTGAGTTAAACATTACTTTCCTTCTTGGGTGTGTTTTGTGGTTTTTGCAGCTGGAGGTTACAATAGGCTATTTGATTAATGAGCTGTTTTATTGGGATGCAAATAACATGTAATGTCATAAGATCCATATGTTGTACATTACAGAGGCATAAAACTTACCTTGGCACAAAATGGAAAATTTAAAACATCTCTCTTGAAAAAATATATCATGCTGAACAAAAAGCGTGTGGGTATTTTTGGTATTTGTGAACCTGATGAATGCTGTGCCAGATTGTTTAGTTTTTGTGTTAACTCTGATCTTGTGTGTGTGTGTGTGTGTGTGTGTAGTATGTGTTCATCAGGAGTATAGTTATGCCTGTGTTCCTACTCAGTCTGTTTGGAATAGTTGGAAAGAGCCAAACAGCTGGCTCTGATAACACACAGTAGCTATTACCTGCATGTTTGAGAAGTAAACTGCAAATACTGGAACTAAAATGTAATTATAATAAAAATAGTAATGGGAGATTAGAGGTTGATTGTTCTGGTGTAATCAGAGAAGAGGGACATGAGAGTGATAAGTAATAATCAGTAATATATAAATAATCAGTGCTACATAATTAATCAGTACAGTGGGTGAAAATCAGAGCAAATAACCCTTCTTGTGTACAAAGACAACACAGTGGGTATGACTCAAGGTGGGGAACTGAAGCTTTGGCTATTGTGGCTTTCATGGCCAATGAAACACTCATGAGAACACAGCAGGCTGATCAACTGTCTCTCCACAACCTTTACATAGGTAATTGCTTTTCACTCTTCAGACTCTGCTCGGATATCCTTTTTTTTTTTTTTTAAGATTGGTTTTATTTATTTGTAAGGCAGAGAGAGAGAGAAAGATTTTCCATCTGCTGGTTCATTCCTAAATGACCACAATGACTGGGGCTAGGCTAGGCAGAAGCCAGGAGCCAAGAGCCTCTTCTGGGTCCTCTACATGTGTGCCGGGGCCCAGGGACTAGAGCCATCTTCCCCTGCTTTCCCAGGCACTTTAGCAGGGAGCTGGATCGGAAATGGAGCAGCCAGGACTCCAAGCAGCAATCACATGGGTTGCCAGCATTGTAGGTGCCAGCTTTGCTCACTACACCACAATGCCAGCCTCCCCAAATATCCTTTCTTAAAGGACCTTTTGCAAATCTTTCTCTGTCTCCATGATCACTCTTCATTCATATTATTTTGTTTTATTATCTTTATAGAATTTTTTCATTGAATGATCTTGTTTGACCTTATTGTATATTTTATGTTGGACTATCAGATTCGTTTATAGCTGTACACTCAAATCAGTGCCTTGAACACATTAAGAGTTATTAACTATATATTGAATATTGAGTGAGAAAAGCTGGGATGATAGTTGTTTTCTTTCCTCGTAAGGAAGTCTGTGGTGCCTACCTGAGATAATCCTTACAAACTTGACATGAAAGTGCCAGGCACAGTGTGTCATGCATTTGCCAGCTGGCAGTGTTTTTTATTTGTATTACTTATAACAGCAATGATGAGGATGATATACTTTCCACAAAAGAAATCTAATCAACACCCACAGGAAGTGATTTGACTTGGCTATGTTAATCTATAACTTCATTTGAAAATTTTTGAAAGTAAAGTTTCATGAGCTTCATTCAGGAATTAATTGCTCAAATTATTAAAATTATTTGCTGTGGAAGTAGGAATTTGCCCACTCTATGAAAATTTTGACTTCATTAGAAACTGGGATGCTGTAACATTGATTCAGCCATAAAATTCTACGGGAAACAATGTAATCTCGGTTGAGTCAGAAAGCCCTTGGGATCCTGTGGAGCCTCCTGGAAGTCAGCAGGAATATTCATTCTCCGTGAGCTTTAAGTGAATGCTTTCTTAGAAATCTAAGGTTCAATGGAGCTGCACCTAGCCCTGCTCAGTTGACAGCATTTAACTCTGAAACCGTCATAAAGTTTCCCTTTAAGAAAAGGAAATCAAATTTCTTTTATTTATAAAGGTAATATGTAGGCTTTATTGTTAAGCTTCCCACAGACAGTGTGAGGAGTCCCTCCTGATTTAAGTCCAACTCTTTAAGCAAATCTGTGAATTTATTGATATTTCTTTTCTCCCTGATAGAGCTCTACTACCCACCACCCCAGGTCTGTTCTGCCTGCTGGGAAGTTGAGGCATATGGCAGTGCCAGCGGTGAGGGGTTGTTTCCAACATCCCTTTGCAGGTTCACTGCATGCTAGAGCTCCCATTCACAGGTGTTGATTTTTACACAGTAAAATTCTGATGGATTTCTCAAAGGGACCAAGGTTTTTCATATTAACAGCTGCTCTGTTAACCTCAGAAGAGCTGTGCAGTTAAAAAGAGGGCTTTACTTAGGCACATCAAAAGGCATGTTTTAAACAACAGGCCTCTCAAATTCAAAACAAAAGGAGTGTCCTAAAAGTAAAATCATATTCTATATTAACTATCCTGTTTCAATCTAGCACATTTTAGATCATAAAATCCCAGGAATATGGGAAGAGTTTATGTTATTATTTATGTGATATATTTACTTTGTGCCATTTCTACATGAGCAGTAAAAATCTTGTGTTTAGTGTTCTTATAAATTGTATTTAATTTTGTTAGTGAACCAAGCTATGCTATTTTTTTCTTTGCTTTTGCAATAAGAGACAGAGATGAGTAGTGATATTGTATATATCATTAGACTGTGCCTAGAAGAATTCATGATGGGGAATGAATCTCAACAGAGCTCTGGAGTTAGAGCTGGATATAGACTTCCTATTTGCCAAAGAACCGTGCAGGAAGCAAACAATGAAGAGGCATTTGGCCTATAGGTCAGATCAGTTTTATCACTTCTGAATGAAGAGGAGGGAGAAAAACCATCTCAAGCCAGAAGACAAGGCACCTAACTGTATTAGCAGAAAGCTGGAAGACATGTGCCACCCAACTGGGCTGCCTGTGATTTTGGTTGTTTGTGACACAGATTGGTCCCTCATAAGCCTATTGATTAGGATCCAGATGTTTGAATATTCTTTTCCCCCACAAAGAAACTTTTCATTTAATGATTAAAAATTTCATTAGTAACTTTAGGAATATAGTGATTCTTCCCATCATACCTGCCCTTCCACCTCCACTCCAACCCCACCTTCTCCTCCCTCTCCTATTCCCAGTCCCATTCTCCATTAAGAGAGAAAAAAAAAAAAAACACTGTTCCTCAACAGTCAAGACAGGGGCTGTTCAAGACATTGCTTCTCAAATGTCAACTTCACTTTTACAGATTTCATTTTAGGTGCTCTGTTAGTTATCACAGATCAACGAGAACATACGGTATTTTTCCCTTTGGACTGGCTTATTTCACTAAGTGATGTTTTCCAGATTCATCCATTTTGTAGCAAATGACTAGACTTCATTTTTTACCACTGTATAGTATTCTATAGAGTACATATCCCATAATTTCTTTATCCAGTTTTCAGCTGATGGGCATTTAGGTTGATTCCATGTCTTAGCTATTGTGAATTGAGTTGCAATGAACATGGGGTGCAAATAACGCTTTTATTTGCTCATTTCATTTCCTTTGGATAAATTCCCAGGAAAGGGATGTCTGTGTCATGTGGTAGGTCTATATTCAGGTTTCTGAGGTATCTCCATATTGTCTTCCACAGTGGCTGAACCAATTTACATTCCCAGCAACAGTGGATCAGTATACCTTTTTCCTCACATCCTCGCCAGCATCTGTTGTTAGTTGATTTCTCTATGAAAGCCATTCTGACGGGGGTGAGGTGAAACCTCATTGTAGTTTTGATTTGCATTTCCCTGATGACTAGTGATCATGAACATTTTTTCATGTGTCTGTTGGCCATTTGAATTTCCTCTTGAAAAATGTCTGTTTAAGTCCATTGCCCATTTCTTCACTAGGTCGTTTTGTTGTTGTGGAGTTTCTTGATCTCTTTGTAGATTCTAGTTATTAATCCTTTATCAGTTGCATTGTTTGCAAATAATTTCTCCCAATCTATAGGTTGCCTATTCACTTTCCTGAATGTTTCTTTTGCGGTACAAAAGCTTCTCAATTTGATGTAATCCCATCCCATTTGTTGATTTTGGCTTTTATTGCCTGTGCCTCTGGAGTCTTTTCCAAGAACTCTTTGCCTGTGCCAATATCTTGCAGGGTTCCCCAATGTTCTCTAGTAAGTTGATGGTATCAGGTCATAGATTTTGGTCTTTAATCCATTTTGAATCGATTTTTGTGTAAGGTATAAGGTAGGGTTCCTGCTTCATACTCCTGTATGTAGAAATCCAATTTTCCCAGTGCCATTTATTGAAGAGACCTCCTTGCTCCAGGGATTGGTTTTGGCTCCTTAGACAAATATAAATTGTTTGTAGATGTAGTATGTCTTGAAATCTGGTAATGTGTTGCTCCAGCTTTGTTTTTGTTGTATAAGATTGCTTTAGCAATTCAAGGTCTCCTGTGTTTCCAAATGAATTTCTTTTTTAAAATTTTTTTAATTTTTAATTTTTTATTTCATAAATGTGAATTTACAAAGTGCAACTTTTGTATTGTTGTGGCTTCCACCCCAACCTCCCTCCCTCCCGTGGCCCTCCCCTCTCCCTCTCCCATCCTGCCCTTTATCGAGTTTCATTTTCAATTACCTTCATATACTGAAGATCAACTTAGTATATACTAAGCAAGGATTTCAACAGGCTGCATTCACAAGGTATAGGGTATTGTTCGACTAGTAGTGTTTTTAAGTTTCATAGTAAAACACATTAAGGACAGAGATCCTACGTGGGGAGCATGTACCCAGTGACTCCCGTTGTTGATTTAACAATTGGCACTCTGTGACGTCAGCAATCACCCGAAACTCACCCGAAACTCTTGCTATGAGCTGTCTAGGCTAAGGAAGTCCCTTGAGTTCACCAACTCTGAACTTGTTTAGTCAAGGCCGTGTCACAGTGGAGGTTTCTTCCTCCCTTCAGAGAAAGGTGCCTCTCTCCTTGATGGCCTGTTCCTTCTGCTGGGGTCTTGTTCACCAGGGTCTTTCATTTAGATTGTTTTTTGCCATCGTGTCATGGCTTTCCATGCCTGTGAGACTCTCATGGACCTTTTAGCCAGATCCGAATGTCCCAAGGGTTGATTCTGAGGCAGGAGTGCTGTTTTGGGCATTTGCCATTCTATGAGTCTGCTGTGTGTCCTGCTTCCCCTGCAGGATCATTCTCTCCCTTTTAATTCTATCCTTCATTATTTGCTTACACTGGTCTTATTTGTGAAATCTCTTCGACACATACCCTATCTTTTTGATCGGTTGTGTATTTATACTTATCACTTTACCAAGTGCGCTGGCATTGGTACCTGCCTCCTTGGTAAGATTGATTTGAAATCCCCTGGCACATTTCTAGTTCCACCATTGGAGGTAAGTCCGAGTGAGCATGTAACAACCTATATATCTCCTTCCTCTCTTATTCCAACTCCTATGTTTAACATAGATCACTTTTCTGTTAATTTTAAACACCTAAGAATGATTGTGCATTGATTACAGAGTTCAACCAGTGGTCTTATGTAGAACAAACAGAGCAACAACAACAACCACAACAACAAAAATACTAAAAGGAATAAAATAGTAAGTTGTTCCTCAACAGTCTAGACAAGGGCTGATCCTGTCATTGTCTCTCATAGTGTCCATTTCACTTAGCAACAACAACAATGACAAAAATACTAAAAGAAATAAAATAGTAAGTTGTTCCTCAACAGTCAAGACAAGGGCTGATCATGTCATTGTCTCTCATAGTGTCCATTTCACTTCAATGGGTATCATTTTAGATGCTCGTTTAGTTGCCATCGATCAGGGAGAACATATGATATTTGTCCCTTTTGGACTGGCTTATTTCACTCAGCATGATGTTTTCCAGCTTCCTCCATTTTCTTGTAAATGCCCGGATTTCATTGTTTTTTACTGCTGTATAGTGTTCCATAAAGTACATATCCCATAGTTTCTTTATCCAGTCATCCATTGATGGACATTTAGGGTGATTCTGTGTCTTAGCTATTGTGAATTGAGCTGCAACAAATATCGAGGTGCAAATGGCTCTTTTTTTCTCCCCTTTAATTCCATTTGGGTAAATTCCAAAGAGTGGGATGGCTGGGTTCCAAATGAATTTCATCATCATTTTTTATAGATCTGAGAAAAATTTCTTAGGTACTTTGATTAGTATTGCATTGAATCTGAAAATTGATTTTCAAAGAATGGACATTTTGATGTTACTGATTTTCCCAATCCATGCATAGAAGATTTTTCCATTTTTGTGTACCTTCTTCTATTTTTTTCTTTAATATTTTATAATTCTCATCATAGAGATCTTTGACATCCTTGGTTACATTTATTACAAAGTATTTGATTTTTTTGCAGCGATTGTGAATAAGATTGATCTTAGAAGTTCTTTTGCAGCCATGAAATGGCATTGTCTGTCTAGAAAAGGCTGTTGATTTTTGTGTGTTGATTTTATATCCTGCTACTTTACCAAACTCTTCTTTGAGTTCCAACAGTCTCTTGGTGGCGTCTTTTGGATCCCCTATATATAGAATCATGTCATCTGCAAATAGGGATAGTTTGACTTACTCATTCCCAATTTGAATCCATTTGATTTCTTTTTCTTGCCATAGCTCTGGTTAAAACTTCCAGGACTATATTGAATAGCAGTGACAGGAGTGGGCATTTTTGTCTGGTTCTGGATCTCAGTGGAAATGCTTCCAACTTTTCCCCATTCAATGCTGGCCATGGGTTTGTCATAAATTACTTTGATTGTGTTGAGGAATGTTCCTTCTATACCCAGTTTGCTTAGAGTTTTCATCATGAAAGGGTGTTGTATTTTATCAACTGCTTTCTCTGAATCTATTGAGATAATCATGGTTTTTGTTGAACTATTGCATACCAGGGATAAATACCTCTTGGTCCAGGTAAATGATCTTACTGATGCATTGTTGGATTCGATTAGCCAGAGTTTTCTTGAGGATTTTTGCATTTATGTTCATCAGGGAAATTGGTCTGTAGTTCTCTTTCTCTGTTGCATCTTTTCTGGGTTTAGGAATTAAGGTTTGCTGGCTTCATAGAAAGAATTTTGGAGGATTCCCTCCCTTTCAATTGTTTTGAATAACTTGAGAAGAATTGGAGTTAGTTCATCTTTAAATGTCTGGTAGAATTCAGCAGTGAAGCCATCTCGTCCTGAGCTTTTCTTTGTTGGGAAAGTCTTTATTACTGATTCAATTTCTGTCTTGGTAATGGGTCTGTTTAGGTTTTCTATGTCTTCATGGATCAATAGACGTGTCCAGGAATTTATCCATATCCTCTAGGTTATCCATTTTGTTGGCATGCAGCTCCATGTAGTAATTTCTGATGATTGTTTTATTTCTGTGGTGTCTATTGTTACATTTCCTTTTTCATCTCTAATTTTATTGATTTGGGTCTTCTGACTCCTTTTTTTGGTTAGTTGGGCCAGTGGTGTGTCAATTTTGTTTATTTTTTTAAAAAAAAACTGTTGTTGGTTTTGCTAATATTTTGTATTATTGTTTTGGATTCCATTTTATTGATTTCTTCTTTAATTTAATTATTTCTTTTCTCCTACTAGCTTTGGGTTTGATCTGCTGTAGTTATTCTATGTTCTTGAGATGGATTGATAGCTCATTTATTTGTGCCTTTACAGTTTCTTGATGCAGGCACCAATTGCTTAAGACTGTTTTCTCTGTATTTCATAAGTTTTGATGTGTTATATTGTAATTTTCATTTTTTACAGAATTTTTTTGATTTCTCTTTTGATTTCTTCAATGGCCCACTGTTCATTCAGGATAATGTTGTTCAGTTTCCATATGTTTGCATGTGTTCAAGAGATTCCTCAGTTGTTGATTTCCAGCTTCATTGCATTGTGGTGCCAGAAGATGCATAGTATGATTTCAATTTTTTTATTTGGTGAAATTTGTTTTATGGCCTACCATGTGGTCAATCCTAGAGAACCCTCTGTGCACAGGTGAGAAGAATGTGTATCCTGCAACTGTAAGATGAAAAGTTCTGTAGATATCTGTTGGGCCCATTTGGTCTGTAGTGTCAATTAACTCTGCTGTTTCTGTGCTGATTTTCTGTCTGGTTGATCTATCCATTGCTGAAAGTGGGGAATTAACATCCCCCATTACTATTGTATTTGAGTCTATGTCTTCCTTTAGATCCTGTAACATTTCTTTTAAATAGCCAGGCTCTCTGTAATTAGGTGCATATATGTTTTTCATAGTTACATCTTCCTATTGAATTGATCCCTTAATCATTACATAGTCTCGTTTGTTGCCTCTTTTAACAGTTTTTGTGTTAAAGTCTATTTTATCTGATATTAGGATGGCTACATCAGCTCTTTTTTGTTTTCTGTTAGCATGGAATATATTTTTCTGTCCTTTCACTTTCAGTCTGTGTGCATCTTTTTTGTTTTCTGTTAGCATGGAATATATTTTTCTATCCTTTGACTTTCAGTCTGTGTGCATCTTTATTGGTGTAGGCAGCAAATAGATTGCTTTGTTTTTTAATCCATTCAGCCAGTCTGTGTCATTTAACTGGAGAGGTAAGGCCATTTGCATTCAAGGTGACTAATGATAAGTAATGACTAATCCTGCCATTTTCCCATAAATATTCCTATATTTTACTTTGGATTTCCTTTGTACTTTTACTGGGAACTTTCATTTACCTTCTTCTGTACTGATGACCATGTTTCTGTGTGAAGCACATCCTTAAGCATCTTCTGTAGGGCTGGATGGGTGTTGACAAATTCTTTTAGTTTCTGTTTGTCATGGAAGTTCTTTATTTCACCTTCATTCATAAATAAGAGCTTTGCAGGGTATTGTATTCTGGGTTGAAAGTTTTTTTTTTTTCCTCTTAAGACTTGGAATATATCTCATCATTCTCTCCTAGCTGTAGAATTTCTGATGAGCAGTCTGCTCTGAGTTTAATTGGAGATCCTCTGAAAGTAATCTGGCATTTCTCTTGAGCACATTTTAGAATCTTTTCATTGTATTTTACTATGGAGAGTTTGATTACAATGTATCATGGTCAAGATCTTTTCTGGTCATGTCTATTAGGAGTTCTGTGTGCTTCCTGTACTTGTTTGCCCCTTTCTTTCTCCAAATTGGGGAAATCTTCTGTAATTATTTCACTAAAAAGGCCTTCTAATACTTTCTGTCTTTCCATGCCTTCGGGAATTCCTAGATCCCATATGTAGGGTCATTTGTTAGTATCCTTTAGATTCCCAACAATGTTTTTTTAGTTTTCTAATTTCTTATTCTTGTGTTTGTTACTATATAATTTCCTGTGCTTTGTCTTCTAAGTCAGATATTCTTCTGCTTCACCAAATCTGTTGTTAAGGCTCTCCACCGTATTTTTTATTTGTTACTATTGAGTTCTTCAATAACAAGATTTCATTATGCTTTCTCTTTAAGATCTCAATTTTGTGGGAGAAATTTTCCTTCATGTCATGTATGGATTTCATTAGTTTGTGCATTTGCTTCTGATGACTTCTAAGTAATCCTATGATCAATTTTTTGAATTCCATTTCTGGCATTTCTTCAGTCTCATTATCTTCACAATCTTGTATTGAGGTGTTGTGTTGTTTTGGGGATGTCATGTTGTCCTCCTTATTCTTTTCTTGGATTGGTGCATTTGTTATTTTGCATTTGTGGGGATAATCATTGGTATCTTCTTTGATTTTTCACTCTGGGAGCTTGATGGTATTAGTGGAGTATCTGCTTTCTGGGAATACCTAGAGGTGTGTGGTGGGAGAGGTCAGGGAGCTCTGTTCAGTGCTCCAGAGTGAAAGGCATATCTGAGGTGACATACTCAGGTTTAGCATGGTAAATCTCCTTTTTTTATCAGAGGGGCAGTTTCTTCTTGTCTGTTGGCATAGATTCAGATGAGTTCCTCTCCTCGAAGGAGACCAGTGCCTGGGCACTAGCCCCAGTGAGTATAGTATTTGCCTGCTTTGCCACAAGGACCACACAAAGGATCTGTGTGTCCTTAGTATAAGCTCAGATTCCCCAGCAATGTCTCTCACCAGGTAACCAGAGGGCCCTGATCATGTGCAGCCTCCCACAGTGACTTCCCAATGTCCCAGCCACACCCTGAGTCCTCCCACACAGCCTCAATGTTTTCACCCAGTTCCCTGTCTGTTCTCTGCACCAGACTCAGGAGTCTCTGCTTGGCTGGTTGCTGGGCGTAGACATGAGCTGGGACAGCTGTTACGTGTGTCCAAAATGGTGCCTGCTCTTTTCAGCTTGTTACAGGACACCTTTGCAGGATGATTAGGGGAGAGAAAACGTGTCCCCGTTTGTTTTTTCTCCTCTAGTTTGGCACGTACACTATTCCTTACGGGGATCCAAGCTAGATTCCCTCTAGGCTCTTCCTGCAGCTTTTTTGCCAGTGGCTTCTGCTGCTATAATCTCACCTTGTTCTCCAATGCTGGTGTGGAGGCTCTTAGCTGGTGGGGTCCTAAGTTGTGGGTGTCTTCGCCCTCCACGTAGGTCCTCTGTGTTCCATCAATTTACATAGAGTTTCCTCTGATGTTTTCTTCCTAACTTTTCCTGAGACTGCATTTTCTTCACTTTTTTAGAACTATCTTCTCCTAGATCTGAGCAGCAGGCTCCCTCCCTACTCCGCCATCTTAATCCAATCTCCTGTTTGAAGATTCTAAGGGGGAGTGCTTCAGTTCACTCGTTCTTGCTACCTGTCATCTCTTTCTGCAATCTCTAACCCCCTAGCCAGAGTCTTTATTTTTAAAATATAATTCTTAAAGTGACGTTAGTGACAGATTGAAAGTCAAATATTAAAGGGATTATCACGAAAGACAGCTGCGGACAGAAGGCATGGAGGGGCTGGGGAGAAACATTGTGATCTCTGTCTTCTCCCACTTGCAGTTTATTTCAGTGCCTCCCATTGGCTAATCCTACCAGAATCAGGAGGCTGCGTGATGCATTTCTCCTAGATATTGAAGAAAGCTGGCAAATACGAACCATTTCAAGAGCTAATCCTTATTGAAAAGGGCTGACGAGAGAATTAAATAGGATGAAAAAAGAATGCATTCAGCCAGGGACCTCCAAATTATACGTTCTTTCTTCTCAGCTTTTTTTTTTCTTCCTCATTTATCAAAATTTTCTTTCCAAAAATTTTGATTTATTTATTTTACAAACTGTAAGCATTTAATAAATATTTTACCATGAGATGAGACTCAGTCAAAACATTTGGGGTATTTTAGGTATTAGTAATTCGCTGAATGGTATTTTGGTGGTAGGTTTGTAAGAAAGGGTGCTTCTGCATTTCCTGGAGTTCTCACTAGTGGACAGCTGTCTGTCCAGCTTGCCCTGCCTGGAGTGTTAAGTTTTTTCCTGCACTGCTCAGGGACCCCATTGGCTCTGCAGTAGTAGTCAGCATGTCTGTTTCCACAGGAAGGTCCTGAAATCAGGTTGTAAGTCTTTCTGATAACTGGGAAGTCTGATTGCCACAGAGTGCCGTTTTGCCACGATGCAAATGGTCCCACTGCAGTGTACAAGCCTTTTCATTGACTGCTGTGCTTGCAGCCACCTCGTGCCACTCTGACGTGCCAAACGACTCTCTCACCTCCATATCCTCTCGTGTTCCACAAGTACTGCTCCTGATGGGTGGGTTCTGATCCGTCTTCATCTTCTAGTGGATCAAAGTGCAGTTCCAGGGATTCTTCAGAGAAATGTGTGGGCCAAGGAGTTATAATGCTTCTCTGGCCGTGGGAGAAGGTTTCCTATAGTTAAACACCTGTAGGGGAAGTTCTTGAATGTCTTTCCTGGCTTCTCCAGAGGGCTGACCAACAGACAGTTCACTTGAGAGCCAGGCTGATCAGCCAGGCTGATCTTGGGACCAGGGCCAGAGGGAGAGAAGGCGGGGCAGTGTGTGCAGCCCCAGCCCACCTGTAGCCGCAGGAGCTCTGTGGACTATGGTTTTCTCTCAGGCTCTCTTCCATCCATCCATAATCCACTCCTCTCAGGTTCCTCATTAAAGTAAAAATCATCAACGTTCTTTTAATGTGGCTTTTTGTGTTTCATTTCCTTTGTTGGTTAAAAATGTTTCCACTGAAACATTTTATAACATTTCTATACAGTGCATACATTTGGAACATTTTGTTCCTATTAACATAAAATATTATTCTCATTTCCTCTCTCGTTGGGAAGAAAGTTGGGGGAAAAGCAGTATAAAATTTTTTAAAAAAATCTTTGTTATAAAGGAGATATGAATGATTTATGAGCATAATAAAGGCAAGTCTTTTTGGTCAACATTATGAATTTAAAAATAAGACTTCTTTGGGGATTTTTGAAATGACTTAGATGACAGTCGGCACTAAAAAAAAAAACAAAGGAGACCAAGTTATAATGGGAAATTTTCTTCCTTTTGCTTTTCTTCTGGCAATACATAGAATGCCCACTCTACCCTTGGGAAACAAAGGAGAGTCCATCCAGGTCAGGGTCAATGAAAAGTCACATTAAATAGTCGGTTTCAAAATAAGTCTGTGGACCATCTGTATCCCACAGATGCATTTTAAAAGCCTTTTACCATTTTGATATATCTTTAAAAATCATATCTTGTAGAATCCTATAGGGGAGAGAAAGTTGAACTGTTCTCTGTCTTCCCTATTGCTGGGTGAGAATGCGTCCCCCAACAGGTTCATGTGTCGGGAACTTGATCCCCAGATTCATAGTTAATGGTGTTTGGAGACAGGGCCTTTGGGAAACCATTAGGATTAGATGAAGGGGCCAGTGCTGTGGTGTAGCGAGTGAAGCTGCCACCTACTATGCTGGTATCCCATATGGACACCAGTTCAAGTCCTGACTACTCCACTTCTGATCCAGCTCTCTGCTATGTCCTGGGAAAGCAGTAAAGGATGGCCCAAGTTCTTGGGTCCAGGCACCCACGTGGGAGACCTGGAAGAAGCTCCTGGCTCCTGGCTTCTGACCAGCGCAGCTCAGACTGTTGTGGTCATCTGAAGAGTGAATCAGCAGATGGAAGACCCTTCTCTCCTCTTGCCTCTGCCTCTGCCTTTCTGTAACTCTGCCTTTCAAATAAAAAATAAATCTTTTTTTTTTAAAAGGATTAGATGAAGTCAAGAAGGCGGAGCCTTCATGATGGCATTGGTAACTTTGAAAAAGAGGAAGAGAGGGTCAAGCTGGCACTCTTGCTCTGTATGACCACATGATCTCTGTCGTGCTGTGATGCAGCAGGAAGGCCCTCACCATATGTTGATGCCACATTCTTGGACTTCCCAGACTCTAGAACCATGAGTCAAATACATTTCTATTCTTTCTAAAAACACAGTCTTTAGTTTTTTGTTACAGTAACAGAAAATGGACTAAGACACTGGTGCTAGCTGACTCACCTCTCCCCACTACAATGCTCTTGCCTGACACCAGAGCTTCTGGTCCCTCCCACACCCTGACTGATCATTAGCTCTGTGATTTTTGTCTTCTGCTGTGTGTATTCTTAGTGTAATCCCCCTCCCTCCATCTCTGCCTATTTCTGCCCATTCCATTCTATACTATTAGTTTCTCAGTTCGGGATCTAGTCCAGGGCCCCAATTCTATAAGCCCTAGGTATTGTGATTGAGATGTAACTAAAGGGAATAATAAGTTGGGAATATCACCAGGGTAGCCTGGCAGACTAGAAGGAGCCTCTTGAATGGTATTTCCTAGGTACATCCACCGTGCTTTGTGGTCAGGTACACAGCAGTGTAGTAGCCGAAACCCAGATTCATTAGAACACTAAAAAGGTGCTGGGGAACCAGCTTCAGGTGAACCAACTCATGAATCTGAGGCAGACCCTGGTGCTATGATTTCTTAATTTACCAGAGAGACATTGCTTTAAGAAACTTGTGTTGCTGGTAGCTCAGTTTAGGGAGAAATTGTTTTCTTGGTGAGGCCAAGGAAGTCTGGTGTATGACACTCAACTAGGATGGAGCTGCCAAAAGTTGAAGTCCTGAATGATTTATTGATCAACTACTTCAGAGCAGGCCCTGTTCTACAGACTGGGGATACAGCCGTGAGCAATGCAGGCCAACATCCCTGCCCATGAGCGTGTTGTGCTGTATATACTCTTTGAGCCCAAGATCTGGGTCCCTCAAAACCAATGCTGAGCCTTCCGTTTGCTCAGAGTTCTACAAAGTCACTCCAGAAATGAATGAGTTCTGCTGTAGTCCTTGAAGGAATAAGGTAAAGAAAGAGTAACACTATAGAAACCTTGGAATTTAACCTAGAGAATCCTACAGGTGATAGCAAGGACAGGATTTATTGCCCTGTTATGGTTTTTTCTGTCCCTCAATTATCCTGAGTATGAAATTGAAAGACTGTGGACAGGGACAGGCCCCCAAAGTAGATAAAATGGGAAGGAAGCCAGTCAGTCTGCCTGATCCAGGGCATAGTGGGAGGTGAAGAGAATGGAGTTTTGCCTTTGGAGACCCAAATCCTTGTGAGGGGCAAGAGAAGTGAAGACAGGAGGGGGGGCTTTGGAAGTGGTTGTGGTGGATTATGAATTGAATTTCCTTTCATTCTTTCTGAGTGGAGTTACTTTTCAATTGCTTTTGATTGCAAGTCTACGAAGATTAAGCCATAAAGGACTCCAGGATTTGTTGAAATTCAGAAACTCTGGGTTCTGCTGGAACCTGAGTATTGTTGAGTGTTCAGTCTGTGGTCTCATTTCCTCCCTTTAATGTGCAGTTAAAATAACATTAGCCACTTTCATCACAGGTAGAGAAAACCCACAACTTGCTACAATATTTGTAAATTTCCGAAGTGCTTCGGAGTTCCCAGGTAGCTGTCAGTGTGTCACCTCTTACTGAATTCTCCTTCTAGCCCAATTCTTTGCTTCATCAATTTGTTTATAATAAAGTAATGCATGTTCTAGTTTAAAATTCGAATAGTAAATGGCTGTCGGTCTCCCCTTGCCTCGCCTCCTCCCGTTCATCCTTAGAACACTCACAACAATTTAAGAGACTCTATTTTTCTATTTCTCTCTTTTTTTAAAAAAAATTTTTATTTTTACGTAGAAGCTCTTGGACAACACCTCGCGTCCTCCTTTCCCGTTTCCACTATTTTTTTTTTTTATTATTTTTGACAGGCAGAGTGGATAGTTGAGAGAGAGAGAGAAAGGTCTTCCTTTTTGCCGTTGGTTCACCCTCCAATGGCCGCCGTGGTAGGCGCACCGGGCTGATCCGATGGCAGGAGCCAGGTGCTTCTCCTGGTCTCCCATGGGGTGCAGGGCCCAAGCACTTGGGCCATCCTCCACTGTACTCCCTGGCCACAGCAAAGAGCTGGCCTGGAAGAGGGGCAACCGGGACAGGATCGGTGCCTTGACCGGGACTAGAACCTGGTGTGCTGGCGCCGCAAGGCGGAGGATTAGCCTACTGAGCCATGGCGCTGGCTCATTTCCACTATTTTTAAGAGATGTAGTCCCTTCAGGGATTCCCTGTCCCCACCAGGAGTTTTTAAACCAAAACAGCCCAACTTGGCAGCTTTTCTGTGGAGGACAGATGGCCAGCCGGCACCCTGAGCACACGGTGGCCCACCCGCTGCGCCCACCTAGCCTCTCCTCCTGGTCTCCCGCAACCATGTTTGACAGACTGTGAATCTGTGAACTGCTCTACAGCGAGAAGATGACCAATTTGGAATAATCAGAATTACGACCTTCCTTGTTAAGGATTTTTTTTTTTCCTGAAAAGTTATTTATCGCTCCTATTGCAAAGATCAGATCCTTGAAGACATTTGTGCCATACAGAAGTGGGGACAGATTGGCAGCACAGTGTCTTTGGGCATCTTTCACTCCTGCTTCTCTCAGGAGCTGTGCAAGCCCGCGGTGCCGGCCTGTGGGAGGCCCACGTGGCAGTCTCGTGGTGTGTATGGCAGACAGCAGCCGTGAAGCTGCCGCCACTAGCCAGCGGTGGGGGGTGCTTACTTGGGGAGGGACAGGGAGGGCGGGTTGGGTGGGGTAGAGGTTTTGTATTGAGGGCCAGTGATGATGTTTTGATATTTATTTCCTGCTACTGAAATTTGAATCTGATTGTCCCTACTTCTGATGATGTCGGTATTGCAAAGCGACAGATTCGTAAAGTAATGATAAAATCTTCCTTTCTTTCCGTGTGTATTTCTAAGATATAGAGCCAATTGATTTTTTTATGTAAATACCAAGAGCAGTTTACCTGGTACTAAACCCACACCCCAGTGTGAATCCCCCCCCCCCCCCCAACGCAGCCCTGGCCCACTCCCTTTCCTCCTGTCCAGGAACCTGTCTCCTCTGTGTGACCTAGCCCTGGTTCTGGCTGCGGTCAGCAGATCCCAGTGAGGCGTCTGTGTGTTGAGGGCTCATTTCCTTGTCTTTTTCCTACTCTGTTCCTGGCATTTGCTGATTTCTAGCGCATACTCTGTAGTCTCAGTCTGTGTTTGATCCCATTCCATGGAAATAAAAGTATGTTGTACATACTGCTCAAGAGTTGTCCTGCAAGATAAGGCTTCCCCCTTTACTATAAGACTATAAATAAAAACTTATTTTATCCTTAAAAAAATGGCTTATAATGAAAAACAGAAGTTCTCAACTAAAATTTCCTATACTACAATGCAATTCCCTACAGACACTCTCACTTTCAACTCTTTTACCTCTTGTTTTTTTTTTTTTACTTACTTCCCTATTTCTAAAATAAACATTTTCACTGTCTTATTGTCAATTTTAGATATTATGTATTGACATTCTGCTATGGCAAATGAAGATTTAGCTCTCTTACTCTTATGGCACTCTCATCCCATTTGTGTTCTCTTTCTGTATTCTCACTGCATTTATATAAAAAAATTAATCAAAACAGTGGTGAAGATGAACATTATTGACTATGAAAAAAGATTCAAAGCCAAGAACTATATCATTATTATGTTTTCTTTCATGTTTATCATTTTTATTTCTTTTTCAAACATTATTTACTTATTTAGGGGGAGAGAGGAGGAGGGAGGGAAGTAAAGGAGCGAGGGAGGGGGAGAACAAAGGAGAGAGAGTGAGAGAGAGAGAGAGAGAGAGAGAGAATGGATATAAATGAATATGAGAGAGAAAATGACCCCACTCACTGACTTCACAAATGCCTGCAATAATGGGCTTGTCAGGAACTGGAGCCAGGGACTGAGGATGCAATTTATGTCTCCCATGTGGGTAACAGGAACCCAAATTCTTGAACCATTGCTGCTGTCTCCTAAGGTCTGCATTAGTAAGAAAATAGAATCAGGAATGGAGCCAGGACTTGAACCAAGGTATTCTGACATGGGAAATGGTGTCTTAATTGTTAGATTAAATGCCCACCCCATTTGTATATAATTTTTTTCATAGAGTTAATATTTTTAAAAATGATTTCATATATTTCATATATACAGATTTAGGAGCATAATCATACCTCCCACCCTACCTTCCCTCCCCCACCCTGTTCTTCCTGCCTTTATTATTCTTCCTTTTAAATCTTTTTTTTAAAATGATGCCTTATCTTTATTGCATAGTCTAGTTTTTTTTTTTTTTTTGACAGAATGGACAGTGAGAGAGAGAGACAGAGAGAAAGGTCTTCCTTTGCCATTGGTTCACCCTCCAATGGCCGCTGCGGCTGGTGTGCTGCTGCTGGTGCACCGCGCTGATCCGAAGGCAGGAGCCAGGTGCTTCTGCCTCTCCTGGTCTCCCATGGGGTACAGGGCCCAAGCACTTGGGCCATCCTCCACTGCAATCCCTGGCCACAGCAGAGAGCTGGCCTGGAAGAGGGGCAACCAGGACAGGATCCAGCGCCCCGACTGGGACTAGAACCCGGTGTGCTGGCACCACATAGCGTCTTTTAATCCTTAAAATGACAGTTTCAGTAGAGACAAAAGCTATAAACAATAATAAAATATCAAATCTCAAAATGCTAATTTTTCTCATATACATTACATTTTTTGTACTCTATTAGTTACCACAGATCAGGGAAAATATATGCTATTTGTCAATTTAGGTCTGGCTTATTTCACTAAGTATAATGTTTCCATTTGCATCCATTCTGTTGCAAAAGACATGATTTCATTCTTTTTATGGCTGGGTAGTATTCCATAGTGTATATATTTTATCCAGTCATCAGATGATGGACATCTCGGTTGATTCCACCTCTTAGCTATTGTGAATTGAGCTGCAATAAATATGGTGATACACATAACTAAATGCTGATTTTATTTCTTTTGGATAAATTCTTAGGAGAGGGATGGCTGGGTCATATGGAAGATCTCTGTTCAGATTTCTGAAGTATCTCCATATTATCTTTCACAATGGCTAAACTAGTTTTCATTCCCACCAACAGTAGATTAGGTTACCTTCCCCTCCCCCCATGATTTCTAGCATTTATAATTTACTGATTTGTGTATGAGAATCTTTCTGACTGAGGTGAGATAAAACCTCATTATGGTTTTGATTTGTGTTTCCATGATGGCTAGTGATCCTGAGCATTTTTTCATGTACCTGTTGGCCATTTGAATTTCATCTTTTGAAAAATGCCTGTTCAAGTCTTTTGCCCATTTCTTGTAACTGGATTTTTTTGTTGTTGTTGATTTTCTTGAGCTCTTTATGTGTCCTGGATATTAATCCTTTATCAGTTTCATACTTTGCACATATTTTCTCTCATTCTGTTAGTTGTTTCTTCACTTTTCAGTGTTTCCTTTGCAGTGCAGAAGCTTCTCAGCTGGATGTAATCCCATTTATCTAATTTTGCTTTGATTTACTGTGCTTCTGGAGTCTTTCCCAAGAAGTATTTGCCTATGCCAGTGTCTTGTAGAGTTTCCCCAATGTCCTCCTCCAATAATTTTATGGTATCATGCCATGAATTTAGATCCTTCATCCATTTTGAGTTGATTTTTGTATAATGTGTATGGTAGGAGTTTTGTTTTATACTTATGCATGCAGAGATCCAATGTTTGCAGCACACTTTGTTGAAGAGACTGTCTTTTCTCTAGGAATTTATTTTAGCTCCTTTATCAAAGATTAATTGGCTGTAGATGTGTTGATTGATTTCTGCACTTTCTAGTCTGTCCATTGGTCCGTATGTCTATTTTTTTTGTTTGCCAGTACCAGCTGTTTTGATTATAACTGCCATATAGTATGTCTTGAAATCTGGTATTGTGATGCCTCTGGCCCTGTTTTTGTTGTTTAAGATTGCTTTAGCTATTCTGGGTCTCTTATCTTTCCATATGAATTTTAGTATAATTTTTTCTAGATGTGAGAAGAATGTCACTGGTATTTTGATTGGGATTTTACTGAATCTGTAAATTGCTTTTGGTAGAAGGGATATTTTGATTATATTATTTCTTCCAATCCATGAACATTGAAGATTTTTTCCATTTTTTGTCTTCTTCTATTTCTTCCTTTAATGTTTGACATCCTACATTAAATTTATTCCAAGGTATTCAATATTTTTGTAGCTAAAGTGAATGGAATTGATCTTCAGAGTTCTTTCTTAGCCATGGAATTATCTGTTCCACTGCTTTCTAACCTCTAGATTTACTGATGAGAATTCCAATTTTTTATTCCATGTCTTGAGTCTATGACCTTCCCTCTGTCTCCAAGGAAATTAATATATTTGTTTTAAATTTCCTAGTCTTCTGAAATTTCATAATAAAAGTCCCTTGTGTTTGGCTTTTTTCCTTCATTCTGCTCGATACAGTGAACTGTTCATTTAATCTGGAGATACTATTAGCCTTTGGTTCTGGAAAATAGTCTGTTATGAGTTTGAAAATTACTTCGTCTCCTTTGTTTTCTATTTTGTTAATCTGTTGTTGGGCTTTCAGGATCTATATTCTAAATTTTTAAACTTTGAAAATTTTTATTCCATATTTTTGCTTTATTTATTCTACTTCAAGTTTATTTCCCTAAATTTTTATGTACCAGAATTTTTTTTAAATTCTGGCTAATAATGTTTCAACTTTTTCTAATTGTTTCTCTTCAGCCTTATTTATAAAGCATCTTGTCCTTTTTATTTTTTAAGTTATTTGTAGTGTCTGTCTTATCTCTCTAATTTTATTCATTCTAGTTTATGTACCATGGATAATTTTTTTCTTTCATATCTTTTTATTTTTTTCATTTGCTGTATTTTGGGTTCTTAGCAAATGTTGAGAGTTTCAACTGTATTTGGTGTTCTCATGATGGAGGTCATTCTCAAATGTCAGACTGTCCCTTCAAATTTAACAGTGGAGATTAAAAAGCTGATTAGAAGCATTGAAGTTTGGATGAGACATAATAATAAGCAGTATTCAAACTGCTGGGATTGGCAGCTGTCTCTTTCTGATGTCAGCGTCTGGAATCCTTTTATTTCGGGGTTTATAGGTTACTGAGAAGAAGACTTCTCTTGTGTTTGGACTGGAAGACATACTTCTAGAATTAGAAATTTCAGGCAAATGACCGTTTTCAACTTCTGACCTTTGTCTTCCCTGGATTTTGTCTAATGTCTTGAGCCTTCCTCATTTGATTTCTCCTTAGACTAAGCCACTGGTCTGTCCTGTGTGTATGTGTGTCTGTGTGCGAGTGTGTGTGTGTGTGTCCCTGTGCATGTGTGTTTGGCTTCCTGGAGTGAAAGAGGAGACAGGAAGCAAAGGTATCCACGAAGAGACATTTGACTGCCTCCTGTGTGCCATGAGCTGAAGTATGTTCCCCCAAAGTCATGTGTTGAAGTACCTCAGAGAATAACTGTATCTGGAGGCAAAATTTTTAGAGGTAATGAAGTTAAAATGAAGTCATTAAGGCAGTCCTACTGTTGTGTTACTGCTGTGCTTATATGAAGAGGGAACTTGAGCCCACACACTTCCTGAGAGAACACTATGGGAAGACATGAAGGGAAGTTGGCTGTCTACAAGGCAAAGAGAGCCTTCAGAAGAAATCAGCTCTGCTGACAGATTGGTCTTGGATTTCTTGCCTGAAGACTTACAAGAAAATAAATTTGTTAAGTCTCTCAGTGTTTTGGACTTCATTATGGCAGCCTTGGCAAACTAGCATACTTTGTTCAGCCTTGTTGTTCATCCCACACTTTTATGGAATCAACTGCCTCCACATTTTATACCTTTCAAAACTCTATGGGATCAACTAGCTCACAACAACCCCCTCTGGATGCAGCCTCCGTTATAGCTGCCAGCTCTGTGTTACTTGCCACTCCTCCACTGGCTGCCTATCTTAGTAAAATTAAAATTTTCTTTCTAATTGTTCTATTTTATTTTTTGTTTATGACTTAGTACTTTAAAAATTCATTATAATGGGCTTCAGAAGAGAGGGGAATTTTATGTGTCAAAACAGATGCTATTTTTTAAGTTCTTTATCTGTTTTCCTTAGCAGTAGAGAAAATTCTCAGAAGCTGTGAAATCCTAAGTTCCTTTAACATTTTTCAGGTATCCTGGTTCTGTTTGTCTTTTACCAGCTTCAAAGTCACACTTCTTTGCCCTGGTGTGTGATACTGGAGCTGTCCCGTGTAAACATTTCTTGTTTACATGATTCATGCAAACAAGATAGTTCATATTCAGCTTTGTTAGCAGAATGCTCTGGAAGGTCACTGTGGGTGGAAGGGGCATTTCTTCTTGGTTCTACTGTTCTTTTGTCCCTGGCTCCTGTGGTGTGAGGAGGCTGCCAACATGTATGGAGCCCTCATGACACCAGATATTCAGTGAATTTTGCAGTCATGACAGGAAAATTTCCCATGAGTCCCAGTAGCACCCTAAGGTGGGGGCTTTTCATCGTATTATGAAGTATCCACAGATAGAATCCAAAAGAGTGGATGAAGGCAGATTTGCTGACCCCCTTCAACATGCTCTTTACCCATTACTTGGCAATTCCCTGTAACTAATTAATACTTTTGAATAATTTCTTCAAGTTTTCCCTTTTCAAATCACCAGTGTAGTAGCTGTGGCCCTACGGATTCTGACTGATAAATTGTATCAACATTTTAGGCAAGGACTTGGCTTGGATGAGTTAGGTCAATAGAGAACCCTTGCTCTGAAATTCACAATTCTGGTTAGTGATTGTAACTAGAAAGAGAAAGAGAGCAAAAGCGAGCTGGAGAGAGATTCAACAGACTCATGACAGCGTTAAGGAATGACATTAACAAGCAAGCAAACATTTTAGGTAAGCTTTTCTTTTTCTTTGTATGGAGAAAAAGCTTGGAGAAAACAGCAATTGTAAACACTAAAACTCAGAACATTTTCCCTGTACATGTCTACTATATGAAATATTCATGTTTATTTTAACTTATTTTAACATAATTTCCCCAAGATCTACATGTAAAATCAGTTCTGCAGGAAGACTCAGTGTTTTTCCTGGGGCGCTCCCTCTTGAAAGCTCCCAGAGTTGAGTCTTACCCCCTCCCGTGCTTTTCTTAGGTATAGTGAATTGCAGCTGAGTAGTTTTTAAAATTGCTGTCAAGTTCCAGACTCATCTCCGCGAGATTATTCCCATCATCTTTATTGGAGATTTGGGTGTCTGCACATTCTTGAGTGACACATTTACAGGCTGTCTTTTGCTTGGTGCTCACAGATGGCTAATCATGACTGCATTGTGTATTTTACTAGTTTAGTTCTCAGGAGGTAACCTCTTTTCCAGAATTTTGTTTCTACATACTTTGCCAACACCAAGAACAGACTCATAGAAAATCCCACAGAGGATGATTACTCTGAGGCTATCCCAAAGATATGGTTTTGGAGCTCCTGAAAACCAGAACCATACTTGAGATGTCTCTCTCAGTTTTCATGTGGAGGGCTAGGGATACAAGTGAAGGGAAGAAACATGCTCACTTGCAATCTGGATACAGAAACAATAGCAGCTGGCAAAACCTTTGCTGTATCTGCCCATCAGTTTTTCTCTTCTTTGTTATAAGTAGGGAAGGCTGTAAGAGCAACTATTTTCAATTATAAATTAAGATAGAATGATAAGCAGGTGTGGCAGGTAGAAATCTCTGAAGGGAAATAGTGGAAAAGGGAAATATTTTTTTTCCTGTTGAATTTCCTTCACAGAGGGTCATTCCATTGAGTGAAGGGAGGTGGATGGGAATGAAGTGGATATGGAGAAAAAATAATTAGGGATTTTATTTGGAATATGTTTGGAGTACTACATGTTAATTGAAAAAGTTATGGTTTAGATATTTAGATGGCCCTTGCATACAAAGGGTGTGTTTTCTATGACGTTTCAACAACCGGGAAGCATATTTTGAGGAACTCTACCATTTTAGAATTCCTCTGCCGAAAACTGCTAGTCTTGTTCAAAGCTTTTGTTATACATGAAAAAACCCATTATTTAGAAATGTGAATTCCACAGTGAGTTGGTGGTGGAGTTGGCCAGAGAATCTCAGCTTATGTACTTATTTGTTTCCAAAGAGCTTTATTTTCCTCTGAGCTTCTCATCAGTCCCAAGATTGTCTACATTATTAGTAAATTCTTAGGAAGCCATAAGCCTAACAATGCCTTTGGATAAAGTGAAGGTCTTTTTTCATGGAAATGAAGTTTGATAAATAAAGAATAAGGGGTGGAAATGGAGAATGTGCCAGGCTGTGGAAGTGGAATAGATTTTCCTAAACTTCAACAGCTTGTAAGTGATTATTTGCATCTCTGGGTTTACTGGGATTGCAAGGGAAAACCAGATCATATGATCACATCCATACAATAGACCTGGTCAGATCTGAAATAATGATTTAAATGTATCCTGTTGGGATCCTGTCCAAAGTAATATTTTTCATCCTGAAAGATGGGGAGTGGCCAGGAAAGCCATTAGTGATTGCTGAGAAACCAATACTACAAATCCCTAACAAAACTGCACACAATGTCCCATAAAATCCTCATTACTCACCCATGCTGTCTCTGAATCAGCATTCTGGGCACTGCTGTAGAGATCCTGTAAATTACACACTTGTAAATTACCCATTTATAACATCTGTCAATAGCAACTACAGAAGCCAATACTTCTCCCCCCTCCCCCTGCTTCAGCCCTGATAGCAGCTTGCTTTTAGATTTTATTTTCATTTTCTTGAGCATCCCTAAAGACTTCAGACCTGTTGTTGACTAGCTTGCAAGTGTCTGGGAATGTATTCCGATTAATTTGCACTGTCTCTTTGACTCAGTTGTGGAGGAAACTGGAAACCAACCATATTTCAGAATTGTGCCATCCACCAGGAATAGAGAGGTAAAAGAGACAATCCCTGTTAAAGGTACCCACAGAGAACTCAGAATCAGTAGTGCATGATCAGAGCTATCTATCATAAACACATACAGAGAGTACTGGTGGGGATGAGAGAGCTTGTGTAACAAACACATAAGAAAAGAGGAGGCTGGCGCCGTGGCTCAATAGGCTAATCCTCCTCCTGCGGCGCCAGCACACCGTGTTCTAGTCCTGGTCAAGGCGCTGGATTCTGTCCCGGTTGCCCCTCTTCCAGGCCAGCTCTCTGCTGTGGCCCGGGGGTGCAGTGGAGGATGGCTCAAGTCCTTGGGCCCTGCACCCGCATGGGAGACCAGGAGAAGCACCTGGCTCCTGGCTTCGGATCAGTGTGGTGCGCCGGCCGCAGCAGCCATTGGAGGGTGAACCAACGGCAAAGGAAGACATTTCTCTCTGTTTCTCTCTCTCACTGTCCACTCTGCCTGTCAAAAAAAAAAAAAAGAAAAGAAAGAAAGAAAAAAGAAAAGAGGAGAGAATGCTTCTGGACACTTGAGTGCCTTAGACACTGCTTATAGGGATATAAAATAATGTACCCCATTTGAAAAAAGTCTGTTAGTTCCTCAAATGGTTAAACACGGAGTTAGCAATGATTGAGCAACTTTGCTTCTTGGGGTATGTCTTTCTTTTGTATAGTTACCAAATGATGGGCACTTCAGAAAGAAAATAGATTTATTTGGCTTAGGATTCTGGTGGCCAGAGTTCCAGTCTGGCATTGGTGTCCTGGTGAGAGCACCATGGCTGCATCATAACATGATGGAGAAGTGTATGGAAAACTTGCCTCGTACAGAAGGGACCAAGCACATAGGATGATTTCATCTTGTAATAACCTGCTCTTGTGAGACTTAACACAGTCCTGAGAGATGTGTATTAATCGCTTCCAAAGACAGCACCCTTGATTTAATCATCTCACACTAGGCTCCACCCCTTAAAGCTTTCACTGCTTCAGTATTATTACATTGGGAAGTAAGCTTCCAATACATGACACTTTGGTGAAAAAATCCACACAGAAACCATAGTAGTACAATACCCAATGGAAATGAAAAATGCAGGTCCACACGGATATCTGTACATGTGCTTCAATGCAGGATAGTTCTTCGAAGCTCCAGTGTGGAAACAATCAAAAATATCTGTCAAAAGATACATTGGAGAGGTTTACATGGTAGCTGAAAAGGGAAATCTACACTGACCTCAACCACAGAAAGATACCAGTAAAACAAAGGATTATGTTCTCAGGGGACTGATTGAGAGAAATTTTCAGTGGAGAATAAACAGAGCAGAACTGAGACTCTGTGAACAGTGAGGAGCCAGGAAAGACAAGAAGCCATGAACCACAGTCCACCAGTGACTCCTGCATCTACATGGCTGGCACTTGGCTGGGAAGCACTATTTTTCCAGGGCAAGGTTGGAGAAGGATCCTGCCGCCCCTGCCACTGGCGACTTTGACTGAGGGAGAATTCCATAGCCCCCGCTGGCTTGGAGAGCTGAACAACTACTTTGATCCATGAAGGGAAGCGACGTTCCCTCCCCCCCACGAAAGTGCCAGATTCAATTTAGTGAGGTGGAGCTGCAGCTGGACCTGTCCTGGCTCAGAGAACAGTGGGCAGTTTGTAGCAGGGAAGGGGCAGCTCTCAGTGCATCAGTGCAGAGAACAGAAACCCTTGCCCTCTGACTGGGAGTTCTGGGCACAGGCAAAGGAGCTGACAGGGACATGGGTTCCTGTGTACCCTCCCGGTCTGATTAATCTGATTACATAAACTGAGAACTCCCTGCATGCTGGGGACAGGTCTCATGGAGAGCTTGGGGGACACAATATAGAGTGGGTTGGTTTTCTGTATAGTGTGTGTGCCTGAGTGGGTGGGGTAGGATGTGATCAGCTTGTTTACCTTGGCACAGAGAAGGGCTGGGACTGTGAACACGCTAGAGAGCGCCCACATCTCCTCTTCCTACTGGCTGTAGAAAGGAGCTTTACCATGCTCAGCTTGGGTGTCACTCTGAATTCTTGCCCCACCCATAAATGGTGGCCAAAGCTCCCCAGCCCTTCTTAGCACACATCCTTAGAACTCCAGTGTAAGACACAGGCACTCCACTGAGCCACATAGGCACGTTTCCAAGAATAAAGCTTTCAATTGAAAAAAAAAAAGAAAAAGAAACATGTCCTCAAGAGAAAATAGTAACAACTGATCCTGCAGGTACATAAAAATCAACATAGGAACATAAGAAATATGAACAAGGAAGGCAATATGACCGCAAAAAAGGAATACAATCATATATTAATATTTAACTATGAAGAAGGGGAGATTTATAAAATGCCTGAAAAGGTACTCAACAGAATGATTGTAACATTACTGAAAACCACAGAGAAACAGTTAAATGAAATAAGAAAATCTACATGACATGTTTAAGAAATTCTGCAAACAGATTAAGGTATTGAAGAAAAACTGAACAGAAATATTAGAAATGAAGTTTTCAATAAGTCAAATAAGAAATACCGTGGGAAACCTTAACAACAGACTTAGTGAGACAGAAAAAAGCACCTGATCTGCAAGACAGGTCTACTGAAATTTATCAGTCAGAGAAGAAGGGCGGGGGAGAGGGAGGAGAAAGAGAAGGAAATTACAAAGACTGAAACACTGTGAACTGTGAGATCCTAAGACCCTATCAAATGACCAAATATATGAGTGTTAGTAGTCCAGAAGGTATGGAAAAGGAGAATGGCTTAGAAAACTTATACAGTGAAATAATAAAAAAATCCCCCCTTTGGAGAAAGATACAGACATTCAAATACAGGGAGCATAGAGAACTCCCAATAGGCATAATTAGGAAATATGCTCGTTATGGCACATTACAGTGATGCTTTCAAAAGTAAAACATAAAGAGAATATCCTCAAATTTACAAGAGAAAAATACCAGATTACCTTTAAATGAACTCCTATGACACTGACAGCAGATTTTTCAACAGAAACCCCACAGGCCAGGAAAGAATGGAGAGATATAGTCCCAAGTCCTAAAAGAAAAAAAAAAAGCTAAAATAAAGAATACTTTACCCAGTGAAGTGTTCATTTATAAATGAAGGTGAAATAAAGACCTTACAAGACAAGCAGAAATTAAAAGAATTTGTCCCCACCTGGCCAGCTTTACAAATGATACTTAAGGATGTACTACATACAGAAACAGAAAGATAATGAGCATCATTTAAGAATGTGAAAGCCAAAATACTCCTCATAACAGATCAAAGGAGATTCAAAACAAACAACAGGAATACTTGTGGAAAAATGGCAGTACCAAGTCATTACTTATCAATAATAACCTTATGTATAAATGGGCTAAGTTCTCCAATTCAAAGATACAGAATGGTTAAAAAAAAGACCCATCTACATGCTGCCTACAATAATCTTCACCAATAGGGATACAGACAGACTGAAATTGAAAGGATAAAAATATATAATCCATGAGAATAGAAATAAAAAATGAGTAACAGTAGGTATACTCATAACAAGCAAAATATACTTTAAGACAAAAACTGATGAAAGAGACAAGGTCATTATGTAATGATTATTGGATCAATAAAATGTGACTATAGTAAATGTGTATGTCACTATAGTAAATGCTGGGGCACATAATTTTATAAATAAAATGTTAGTGGATATAAAGGGAGACATAATATCTAATATAATAATAATAGGGGACTTCAACGCTCTACTTTCAATCAATGAACAAATCCACTGGACAAAAACAAAACAAAACAAAACAAAAAAACAAACAAACCAAAGAAAGAGCAGAGCTAATCTACACTATTGACCAAATGGATCTAGTTGATATCCATAGGACATTTCTTCCCTCTGTGGCAGAATACACATTCTTTTCATCCGTGCCTGTAACATTCTCTAGGATAGATCCTATACTAGCCCATAAAACAACTCCTAACAAATGAAAAAAGTTGAAATCGTATCATGTATCTTTTCTATCCCTAACGGAATGAAGCTGGAAATTAACAAAAGAAACTCAAGAAAATATACAAACACATGGATATTGAACAGCATGCTCAAATGAACAGTGGGTCATGAAGAAATCAAAAGGGAAATCAAAAATTTTCTTGCGTGAAAATGAAAGCACAATATATCAAAATTTATGGGATACAGTAAAAGCAGTGCTAAGCAGGAAGTATATAGCAATTAGTACCTACATCAAAAAACTGAAAAGGCATCAAATAAATGATCTAACTATACATCTCAACAACCTAGAAAACAAGAACAAACTGAACTCAAAATTAGTAGTAAAAAGAAATAATAAAATTACAAATAATAATAAAAAATAAAACTATAGGGACTATGTTTGTGGCACAGTGGATTAAGCTGATGCCTGTGGTGCAGCTCTCTCATATGGGTGCTGGTTCAAGTCCAGACTGTTCTGCTGATTCAACTCCCTGATAATGTGTCTGAGAAAGCAGCAGAGGATGGTACTTGCACCCACGTGGGAGACCAGGATGAAGCTCCTGGCTCCTGGCTTTGTTCTGGCCTAGCCCAGGAGTGAACAAACAGGTGGAAGATTCATACAGGATTTTCTCTCTCTCTCTTTCTCTCTCTCTCTCCTTGTATCTCTCTAACTCTTTCAAATAAAAAAGATACTATACAAAAGATCAGTGAAATGAACAGCTGATATTTTTGAAAACAGAAAAAATTGACAAGCCTGTGGCCTAACTATCCAAGAAAATAGAGGTGACCTAAGATAATAATAATTAGAGATGACAAAGGAGATGCTACAACTGATACCACAGAAATATAAAAAATAATTATGAACTAATACATATGGCTATATGCCAACAAATTGGAAAATCTGGAAGAAATGGATAGGTTTCTAGACACATGTAATTTACCAAAATTGAAGCACAAAGACATAGAAAACCTGAGTAGACCAATAACCAAGACTGAGATTCAATTATAATAAACAGCCACTCAAAAAAGAAATGCCCAGGACTGGATGGGTTCACTGCTGAATTCTACCATACTTTTAAGGAAGAACTAATCCTAATTCTTCTTAAACTGTTCAAAACAATTTATAAAGGAGGGAACACTTCCAAACTCATTCTATGGGGCCAGCATTAGCTTAATTCTAAAACCAGAGAAACATACAACAAAAAAGAGAACTATAGATCAATATCCCTGATGAACACAGGAGCAAAAATCCTCAACAAAGTACTAGCAAATCAACTCAAACAACACATAAAAAATCATTTACATGGACTAAGTGGGATTTATCCTCAGGGATGTAGGGATGGTCCAGCATATGTAAATCATTAAAAATAATACATCACATCAACAAAATGAAGGATTAAAAAACATATGAGGGAGCCGGCACTGTTGTATAGTGGGCTAAGCCTCTGCCTGCAGCACTATCATCCTATATGGGTGCCAGTTCATAGCCTCGCTGCTCCTCTTCAAATCCAGCTCTCTGCTATGGCCTTGGAAAGCAGTAGAAGATGGCCCAAGTCCTTGGGCCTCTGCATGCATGTGGGAGATCTGGAAGAAGCTCCTGGCTCTTGGCTTCGTTTGGGTTGGGCCAGCTCCAGCTGTTGCAGCCATTTTGGGAGTGAACCACTAGATGGAAGACCTTTCTCTCTGTCTCTCCCTCTCTCTGTAACTCTACTTCCCAAGTAAATAAATAAATCTTTTAAAAAAAACATATGAGTATCTCAATAGATGCAGAGAAAGCATTTGATAAAATATAGCATCATTTCATAATAAAAGCCTCAAAAAATTGGTATAGAAGGAACATGCCTCAGTACAATTGAGGTAATATATGCCAAACCCACAGTCCAGCATCATTTTGAGTGGGGAAGACCTGGAAACATTTTCACTAATACCCACAACTGGACAAGATGCCCACTCACAACATTTTCATTCAATATAGATCTGGAAGTTTTAGCCAGAGACATTAGGCAAGAAAAAGAAATCAAGGTGATATAAATGGGAAAGGAAGAAATCAAATTATCCATGTTTGCAGACAATATGATGTTTTATATAGGGAAAACCATAAGACTCCACTAAGAGACTATTGAAACTCGTAAGAGAATTTGGTAAAGTTGCAGGATAGAAAATCGACACACAAAAACCAATTGCATTTTTTTTTTTGACAGGCAGAGTGGACAGTGAGAGAGAGAGAGACAGAGAGAAAGGTCTTCCTTTGCCGTTGGTTCACCCTCCAATGGCCGCCGCGGCTGGCGCGCTGCGGCTGGCGCACCGCGCTGATCTGAAGGCAGGAGCCAGGTGCTTCTCCTGGTCTCCCATGCCGGTGCAGGGCCCAAGCACTTGGGCCATCCTCCACTGCACTTCCGGGCCACAGCAGAGAGCTGGCCTGGAAGAGGGGCAACCGGGACAGAAACCGGCGCCTCGACCGGTACTAGAACCTGGTGTGTCCGCGACACAAGGCGGAGGATTAGCCTGTTGAGCCATAGCGCCGGCCACCAATTGCATTTTTATATACCAACAATGCTCTGACTGAGAAGAGAATTTATAAGATCAACCCCATTCACAATAGCTATAAAAATTTAAATTCTTTGGGGGAAATTTAACCAATGATGTGAATGATCTCTAAAATGAAAATTATGAATCATTAATGAATGAAATAGAAGAAAACACACACACAAAAAAAAGGAAAAATTGTGGAAGAAATTGTTCATACTACCCAAAAGAATTTATAGACTCAATGCAATCTCAATCAAAATACTAAGGACATTCTTCCCAGATCTAGAAAAAAATCCTAAAATCCCTATGGAAACACAAAAGACCCTGAATAGCCAAACAACCTTAAACAATAAAAACAAAGCAGGAGATATCACAATACAAGACTTAAAGACACACATCAGGGCTGTTATAGTCAAAACAGCCTGGTACTGGCACAAAAATAGACATGTAGACCAATGGAACAGAATATAAATTACAGAAATTAATCCATACATCTTCAACCAACTAATCATGAGAAATGAGCTAAAATCATTCCCTGTTGAAAGGACAGTCTTTTAACAGTGTTGAGAAAATTGCATTTCCACATGAAGAAATTTGAAGCAAGTCCTGGAAAAAAATTCAACTCACATTGGATTAAAGACCTAAACTTGAGCCCTGAAGCCATGAGATTATTTGAGGAAAACATAGCTGAAACACTGCAGGACATTGGTACAGGCAAAGACTTCTTGGATAAGACCCAAAAGGCACTGATAGTAAGAGCAAATATAGACAAATAGGATTATATCAAGCTAAGATGATTCTGCACAGCAAAGGAAATAATTAACAAAGTAAAATGATAACGGATAGAATGGGAGAAAATATTTGCAAGCTATTTACCTGATAAAGGTTTAATATACAGAATATGTAAGGAGTTCAAGAAACTCAACAACAACAAAACAAATAGTCCAGTTAAGAAGTAGGTAAAGAATATGAACAGGAATTTCAAAGGTTGAAATAGAAATTGACAACAGAGACATGAAAAAAATACTCAGGATCACTAGCCTTCTGCGACATGCAAATGGAAACCACAATGAAACCCAAGTTAGAATGGCTATCATAAAAAAATAACAAATACTGTCAAGGATATGGAGAAAAAAGTATCCTAACACACTGTTGGTAGGAATGTACAACCATTTTTGAAGACAGTATGGAGATTCCTCAGAAAACTAAAAATAGATCTACCAAAGATCTAGCTATCCCACTCCTGGAAGTGTTTCCAAAGGAAGTAAATTGGCACACGGAATATTCATCTGCACTCCTATGTTTATAGCAGATCAGTTCACAACAGCTAAAGTGTGGAGTCAACGTAGATGTCCATCAACTGATGACTGGAAAAAAAATGTGTATACACATGATAAAACATTCATCAGCCATAAAAAATAATGAAATTTTGATATTTGTAACAAAAATTGATGTAATTGGAAATCGTTATGCTAAGTGAAATAAACCAGACCTGAAAAGATAAATATCAAGTGTTTTCTCTTATTTCTGGTAGTTAATTTTTATGGACAGGATAAAAATTGTGTAGATTTTCAATCATTTGCTATGTACTTGTAAATGTTGTTTCACTGAATCTTACCATTCAGATGACAATGTATTCCTATTTCACATGTTCAAAAATGTAGAAGGAGGCATACTGAGGATTCTTGAGGTACTAGTAATGGTTTGTTCTTAATTTTGATGTTGGTTGAGTATTATCAGATGACAAAAAGCTCATTTATCTGTATACTTATGTATATTTCTTGGTATGCATACTGTATTTTAATGAAATGTAAAAAAGAACAAATGTGTAAAGGGGCAATTTTATATTATACATTTTCTGGTAATCATTGTCACTAATAAACAGAGTGTACCTTTTTTGAAGTGCCACAAAAAAGCAAATAACTTAATGTGGTCTCCATTCAGTGCAGTATTATTTGAAATAAAGTGTTGTTGCATGCTGCAGTGTGGATGAATCTTGAAAACATTATAAGTGAAGAAGTCAGACACAAAAGGTCACACATTGTATAATTCAATTTATATGCAATGTCCAGAATTGGCAAATATTTAGAGACTGACAGTAAATTATTGCTTGCTAGGGCAGGGGAAGATGTGAGGTGGGGACTCAAGGATTGTGGCAAAGGGTTCAGGGTTTCTCTTTTCAGGTTGTGTTCTAAAATTGATTGTGGTGATGGATGACAGTTTTTTTAATATACTAAGAGCCTTTGTATTATACCGTTAAACAGGCGAATTACATGTATAGTATGTGGATTAAATTTCAATAAAATTGTTAAAAACACCCACAGTGACTTCTGAGATGAGTGGGGGAGAAGGTTGTTGGAGGAGAGTATATTATAAAGAGGGATAGTAATGAGCAAATCCATCTCATTAGCAAGTTTTCTCAGCCTTCCTTCCGAAATGTACGGAGCACTGTCTAAACCTCCATATTTCTGCTGCCATTACCGTCATCCACGTTGCCATGATAAGATTAAATCTTATCAGATTAAATAATCTGTTATCTCCCATCTGGACCTCTGCAGAAGCCTCCTATTTCCCCTAATGGCAACAAAGGACACTTGCCTCCTCTGAACAGGCTGAGGGTGTGGGCATGTAATTTTTCAGAATTCCTACTGGAAGGGCTGTGGGTTGGTTTTTGTGTCTGAGAGACTTGGATGGCTGAAAGGAAGTGGAGCTGCACCTGCTCCTTTGGCTCGGTGGTGAAGATGCCTACATTCCATATCAGAGTGATTTCAAATCTGGCTCGGCTTCCAGTCTTTCTTTCTGATAGTGCCTACCCTGGAAGACACACGTGGAGACATGGATGGAGTTCAGGGCTCCTGGATTCAGCCTGACCCAGCGCTCTCTCTCTCTCTCTCTCTCTCTCTACTTCAAGGTAAAATGCAAATAAATGGAAATTTTAAAATATGTAAGTCATGATGGTTTAGTTTCTTGCTGAAATTTCTCTATATTCTCCAAGGGCTCCATGTGAACTTGACTCACATCCAGTTCCGTAGAAGATGCTGTGATCTTGGCTCTGCTCACACGTGTCCTCATCAGCCCTTCCCCTGTATTCGTGTGTGTCCAGCCCATCTGAGCAGCTCCACACATGCTGTTTTCTCTGCCTGGAACACTTCCTGGCTTCTGAAGGACGTTTCCTTCTCTTACCAGCCGCCAGTGCCATTACCTCTCTTCAGAGAGCCTTTTCTGGATCCCCCAGTCAGTGGCACTAGCCTCTTCCATCATACGCTATCATGACCCTGAGTTTTGTTTCCTTTCTAACTCTAGTCACCAGCTGATGTTATCTGGTTTATACATTTTCTTCTTGTTCAGTATCTGCCTCCTTTGTAGAGTGTAAGCTCCATATAAGCAGGGACGCTGATTGATCGAGGCACATCCAGCCCCCAGCACAGTCCCTGGAGCACATAGAAACTTCACAGACTCTTGCTGGGTGAATGTGCAGAGCTGAGAAGGTGTTAGAGGGTTAGAGTATTGTGGGCTCAGCGTGGTCTTAGTTGCAATTCCACAGGGTGGTTGTAATGATGGTGGTGACTGGTGAGCAATAAAGTTGCAGAGGAAACAGTAACCTGGAACCTTGTTATTTCCCAGTAATATAATCTTGGAAAAGCCATTTAATCTCTTGTGGCCTGCAGTTCTCCATGCCTAAAACTGAATTTCTAAAAACTCTACTTGTTTTATATAGGTGGGTTAAAGGTACTCATAGACATGATATTCTTATGAAAACTACAGAGTGACAAGATTTCATATATTTAACATTTAATCTTATCATGTACCTACAGGGTATGGGTCCCAAAAATTCAGAGACTGTAAAATGTTCTCAGTCTTTCCCGAGGAGTCCATGGTCTGGTGAGGAAGAGACATTCACAAAAACTCATAAAACTCATAAAAACTCATAAAACTTATCTGTCTCTGGTTGTTTCTTCCTACACGGTACTAGCTTGCCTTCTGCCTTCCTTAGTTCTGGGACCCCTTCAAAGGGTCTATGTGTCTTTATGTCTTCCTCAGGGCTTGTGGGGTTTGGTCTGAATCCACATACTCAGGGGACCCGTGGATGGGACACTTCAAGTTCATCTTCAAAACTGTGAGATCAAAAACTCCAGGCCTCCAGGCCTTGTGACTTGAGTTTCCTTCTAGAACACGTGGGCTTCTTTATTCTCCTCATATCCTCTCCCCAGAAGCATATTCATTCAGTGGCCAATTTGATCTGACTGTCTCAGTGTTGTACATGCAGGTTTTATTCTACATTCTCCTTTCACCACCCCATTTATCTCTCCTCTTCCAAAGTTTTGTTTTTTTGCTCAATTGTGCTCTGTTCCATCTCTGGTCCATAGGGATTGGGGACTCTGTTTTAGACCTTTCTGGTTCCCAGAACCTAGCCATGCACACTGGTAACTCCTCCACACTATCTAAGAGTTTTATCTCCTCTTTGTAATTGTTGGCATAGTTTATGTAGTGTGTCCATTTCAAAGCTTGTTCTGTCATTGGATCTGGCACTTTCTTAGGGCAAGGGCTTTGTCTTGGTCACCTTCAATCTTTTGTCAGTGTGCATGTGCACAGAGGGCTGGCTGCTCACAGATTGTAGTGACGAGAATGACTTCAAACTCATCCTCTGCCCTTCATTGGATTTAAGTCAAAGTTTGAAGTACGCAGGCTGTTCCTAGACCCAGTCAGATGATACAGCTCCCTTCCTGCAGAGTAGGAGATGCTGTGTTTGTCAGATTTATGGTTTCCAGATCTCCTATTAGGTAGTGGAGGGTTTAAGTAGAGTTGATTATTTTCCCTGCTTCTGATTCACCCCAGATTTGGAACAGAGGAGTTGGCATTGGTGGGGATGGTGGAGAACAAGAGAGTGGGTTTTGACTGGAAATGCATAAAAAAGATAAAAAGTTTTCTTCAAAGATTTATAACATATTCACCCAATAAACCTTTATTTATTGCCCAATACTTGTTTCTTTTGGAAGATTATTTTGGCATATAGTGCATAATCAAAGGCAACAAAACAGAATTGGAAAATTTAGGGAAAAGTGACACTACGTATTAGTTATACTTTCTAGTTTATCTGCATATTTTTATTCCTTGTGGGGTTAGGGATGATGAATGGAAGAATTGGTTCTTTTGAAAGTTGGCAAGAATGTGATTGTGCTGACTTGGATCTGAAGCTGCTGTTATAATATCTTCATTTTTTAAAAAAATATAATGATGCCTGCTTCTGATCAGCTCTTCTTTGGAAAGAATATTTTTGCCCCCTTCTAACTACACATCTGACAGCACATTTGTCAAAGTATTGATCAAGGGCTCTTTCTTCTTTTAATAAATGTGGTGTATCCATTCCAAAGTATTCTTCTATAATTAATAACAATAAAATCTTGTTACCTGTGGAGAGCTGAGACATTGAAAAAGACCCAGAGAAAATACAAGACAGTACCAGCAGGCTGGCCACAGCACTCTCTGCCTTTTCATTTCTTCCTCCAGACTGAACCTGTTACCCAGAGACCCTACCTGACTTAAGGAGCTACTTTCCCCTCAGGGCTCCTCAGTGCTTTATTTAAATAGGAGACAAAGCTGGATTGTAACCAGGTGATGTCTTTACTTTAGGAGGGAAAGAAGGCATTTTATTCAGGCTTCCTGTCCCATATGATTTCTTCATTGGTGTTGTTTTCACTATTTGTCCAATATGTTGACTGACGCCACTCCCTTAGGTGCTGTTTCTAGAGGCTGGTTTGGAAGGATCCCAGGACCCAGCTCAGGACCTGGTAAATAGTAGGTATTTAATAAATTGATGCTGAATACAAAGTTAATTTTTCATTCTTGCCTGGAGGAAAAATCCCCGTGTGTTCCTTCTGATGTGTGGTAGATGAGTTCTTTTGACCGATGGTGCCAGCACAACAATCATTTGAATGTGGCCAACTAGGGCAGTTTCCTTTGACATCTCAATCTCCACTACTTGAACATCAACATGCGTCATGCATTATTCATTGATGTGTAGGAAGGCTCTGATAATTGATTTATGTTTACGCAGACCAAATATTTCTAGACAGATACATGAGTGATTGGTAACAGTAGATGCTGCTGGAGAAATAAATTGGGAGACTGGTGGTACAGACTGGAAGTAAACTACATTTAATTATATAAATACCTTGTATTATTGGGATAGGTTTTCATGTTACTCTAGTGCATATTCAAGAATAATCAAAATATAGAATATAAAACATAGTTTCTCGGCCTTTTGGCTAAGATCAAATGTAGAATATAAAACAAAGATTCTAATGGAAATGTCTATACATGGCACTGTGGTTTGGATATGTGTTTCCCAAAGATTACTGCAATAGGAATACTGCAGTATCGGGGTGCTGGAATCTTTGTAGGGTCCAGTGGGAGGTTAGTTAGGCCTTAGTGACATAATCCTCATGAGTCGGTTGATGCTGGTCTGTGGAGTAGGTCCTGTATTGCTCCTTGCCTGGCTGGCCTTGGGGACTCTTTTTTACTACTTCATGGCCCTGTCTTAAGGTCTAGTTAATTTCTATAACCATCTTCATCTGAAAGTTTGCTACCCTGGGCACTGTGTCCTCATTGTTCAGGCCTCCTCCCCTTGGGAGAATTACCAAACCATTGTCTTATCCCTATGATGGGGAATTAAAACTTTTTAATTGGGTAATTTTCCTAGAATCTCTCAGCCATTCAAACCTAGGAAAATTAGTTTACCCGCCTATAAGTGTTAGCTTTCAGTGTTAACTTGCTTACATTATGGAGATTATTTGATCAAACACTATTCTGGATGTGCCTGTGACAATATTTTTAGATGAAATAAACATTTGAGTCAATAGCCTGAGAAAAGCAGATTGGCCTCCAGCATAAATGGGCCTTGTCTAATTAGTTGAAGGCCTGAATAGACGAAAAAGGTTGACCCTCCCTTGAGTAAGAGGGAACTCCTGTTGCCTGACCGCTTTTGAGCTATGACATAAGTTTTTTTCCTGTCTTTAGACTTGAGCTGACTCATCGGCTCTTCCTCGGTCTTGAGCCTGCCAGCCTTGAGACTGGAACCACAGTGTGAGCTCTCCTGAGTCTTTAGACTCATACCAGAACTACACCACACACCACTGGTTCTCCTGGGTCTCCAGATTGCTGTCTTAAGTTCTTGGGACTTGTCAGTCTCCATAATCATAGAAGCCAATTCTTTATACTAAGTTTCTTTGTCTCGCCTTGCATTCTATTGGTTTTGTTTCTTTGGAGAGCCCTAATACATGACCTCTTGTAAGATAAAATCTTGAAGGGCACAGGCTTATTTAGAGTTGTCTCCAAGAAAATGAGAAACAAATTTAATTGTAAATAAGAAAAACTATTGCCTTTTTTTCTAGAAAGCATAGACTGGAAAAAAGACAATACCTGTCTAACTTTGGGGTAAGCATGGGCAATGTTTCTATCATTCCATAGGAGTAGGAAAAGTAACACTACTTGTCTAATGCTTACTCACTCACTCAAATGGTTGAATTTTAATTCTTACAACAGTTTCTTGAAGGGAAAGGGATTACTATTGCAGTCATTTTTTTTTTTTTTTTAGATGACGAAAATAAGGACTTAGAGAAGCCAGGTGATGTGCGTATACTAGATATATGCAGTTAGTAGCTGATAAGTTCAGGACTTGGGCAGGGTGATTCCTAACACATGGACTGGACTCCTCCAGACATTGACTTGTGTTTTTCTCATGGTGTGAGCTTGGACCACCCATCAGACCATGAGGCAGTTTTGGGTGACACTCATGACTTTGCCACTTCCTGAGTGTATAACATTGAATAAGTTATGTGACCTCACCCATCCTCCATACTGGTGCCTATTGACTGCTCACCATGTCAGCCTTGTTTCTGCTTCTCCATTCTGCTTTCACCTCAGGTTCTTTGCTCGCTCTGCCTCTCTCTCTCCATCCCTTTCCCCCTGTTCCTCTGCTCGAGAAGTTGTTCTCCACCTTGATTTCATGGCTGACCTCTCATTCTTGAGCTTAAATGTCATCAGCTCTGTCCCGAATCGGCCCAGCTGAAGTTCCAGGCTCTCTGCTGATACATCACCACTTCTTTCCCTTTGTAGTGGTTATCATGTATAACGTGGAGATGATTGCTGACTTCAGCCTCAGTGTTAGGAAGTGAGGGAGGCTATGCACCTAGCTCAGAGCTTAGTGCTCAATAAACAGTAACTGCTCAGGTAGTCATTGGCTGCTTTTCTTTTTACTCTCCAAAAAGTTGATAAAACTGTTTTACTAAGTGCAATCTTAGCAGCAAAGTGGTCCCCAAAGCATTGCCTTGTCTGTCCTTAGCCTTGGGGAAAATAAACCACATTTTCTATTTAAGCATGATGTAAAATTGCCACAAAAGAAGCTATCTGTTTAGACCTATTCATCATCTCGCTCTCCACCCCTCCCTATTTCTCCCTCCCTGGGAAGGTGCTCACATTTACCATGTGGATCATAATCTCCACTGTGTTTCTGTCTGCCCTGATGATTGATCTCTGGCTAACAAATCAGCTTGGATAGCAGTGCTGTTGCTGCTCCACGCTCTTGGAAGGTGTGTCTGCCTTGTAAATCAACCAGAGGACGTGCAGGCCCAGCTATGCTTGGGTGTGGCTTCAGGAGGCTCTGTTTGCACAGAGCTGTGCACTGTTGAAGAGTCTCGAGCTACCTCTCTCTGGGAGAGGTGGCAGTGTTTTCATCTACCCTCGGATTAGGTCAGAGTGGATTTGTGCTTTAATGGCTAGCTCCTTTGCAGCCTGGAACTCTCATAAATCAGAATCCAGCACAGCACACACAGGTCAGGAATCCAGGGCTTCCTGGGGTCTTGGCTTGCCCTTATTGTGACTAATTACAATAGTAAAAGGATTGAAAAAGTGTTTTGGAATTTATTTTTGTGGTTAAAATGGAGATACTTTGTTAGGTACTTCTCTTCCCTCTCATAGTCATGCCATAATGAGGGATCTGTGAGGTCAGGTTTATTTCTATGATCTCTGGTGGTGCCACAGATAGAATCTAGCAACCTCTCATAATAATGATGATGGTGATGGGCCCTAACAGTTATGAAAACTTACAGGTGACCTGCACCATTAATCATTTTATAGAGTGATGTGTTTAATCTTCTAGGAATAATGGTCTAAAGAAATAGGTCAAAGACCATTTGGTGAGAAAGCACAAAGATTATGGAGACAGAATCCTGATTTTAAAATTCAGAAAGGACAGAGAGTAGTCTTCATCTAGGACCTACAGCTCAGCAACTCGGGACATCTCATACCTACATGGTCACAACTAACACTGAATCTCAAGAAGATTTAGTAGCATGTTCAATGCTACGGATGGTTGCTAAGTGGCAGAGCCAGGATTTGAATGAGGTTTTTTTTTTTACTCCAAACTGTAGTTACAGATAGAAGTGGTCTGAACAGGGTCCATCTTGTCTGTGTAACACAGGATGAGAAATGCACGTACTAGAAGCTTTTCTCTTCTGAGCTTTACAGTTTTCTTTTACTGACAAATAGGCAAAACAATCTCCACCACCTAAGTCTAAGAGTAAAACTAGACAGCCCTTGGCAAAGCCTCATGAAGCTGAAAAGATTGAACTATTCAAAGCTTTCACTTTATCATTATTTCAGCTTCTAAACTTGTCATCTTTATAGTCTGTTGAATTAATAAAAGAAGCGAATACTCGTTGACACTGACAGAGCAGTACACTGTGTATTATATAAACTGCTCTGTGCAGCCCCATTTGAGTGCAATAGAGGCACAAATTCATACTTTTCACCATCCTAACCCATAATCGTAACCCAACATCAATTCAAATTAAAGCACTGTAACTCTTTTAGGAGTAGGGAAAGAAAAACTTGCTGCTTTTTACTAGTTGATTTATTGTTACATGACAATATTGGGTATATTAAACTTTAATATTGGCGCTGTCTTTTTCACCATAAGTCTTGTGGTGAGGAGCTTAGAAATTATTTCATTTTAAAAGGGACATTTATTGCGCTGTATAGGCAGGTATGTAATTCCTTCCTCTAAGAAATCCATAGGAAATTTTCCTTCGGAGGTATGAGAACTTTTGATTGGCTCCTGTGTTATTTGGGTACAAAGGAAGGGTGATTTAGCATTGCCATTGACATAAGTAATGTTTTGTTTGTTTCTGCCTCATTTTCCACACCCACTATCAGAAGCGCCTTGCAAGTTAGCAGGCAGAGAATTCAGCCTTTTACTGTAAATGTCAGGGAGAGGGGATGGGAAAGCAGCTTTGAATTTCAGCCTAATGTTCCAATGGGTCCCCCCTGGAAAGAGATAATCTAGATATGGTAGTGTAGGGCTATAAAACAGCTGTCCTTTCATTTCTTGAAACCTCAAAGCTCTTTGGGGAACATGGCACCGTTCTGATCCTTAGGATGAGAAAATCCTCGGGACAGTGTTTGCTCTTACCAAAGACGAGGCAGCTCTTCTGTTGTGACTGCTTTGCACCCACCCATCTCCTCCATTCTAACCGACTATTTGTTGCGGATCCAATGCCCATTTCATTTTTCTCCTTTAGTTATAAAAGCTAGCTTTTTTGGAGAGACCGTATGCTTGTTTGAGAGGTACATTTCCAAATTCCATTGCAACTTGATGCTTCCATTATAGCTAATGAGATAGATACAGAAGTTACAGGGTAGATCCTCTGGAAAACAGAATTATGAGGTAGACAGTTTATATGGGCCCACTTTTGCCTTTCCTTTCTAACTTCTCCTTCGTGCTGGATTGTGGACAGATGGTTGGATCTCTGGTAGCTATGTTGAACAAGGATACGATCTTTAGGTATTACAATAAGAGTGGGAGAGCAGAATGATAGATTCATGGGTGTCTGGTTCTTCCAGTCATGTATCACTTACCATAGGACCATTGTTAAATGAGAGAACACTTTTCTAATTTATTTATACTTGCATAGTCATATCTTATTACTAGAGTCTGGGGGAAGCCGGTTGCCACGTGGTGAGGACACTCAAGTAGCCTCTGTGGAGGTCTACATAGTGAGGACTGAGGTTGTTTGCCAAGAGCTGGCGTTGACTTGGCATCTGGGATGTGGGTCTTGAACAACCTTCAGATGACCGAAGCTCTGACTGGCAGCTTGTCTGTTACCTCCTGAGAGAACTCTTGGAGAAGCTGCTCATGAATTCTTGACCCTTAGAATTTATGTGAGAGAATAAATCTTTGTTGTTAAGTTGCTACAACAATATATAAACAATATAGATTTTAGTGTTAGTTATTTTTTTTCTTTATAAAAATATCTGAGAGGCCGAAAGGGAGGGAGAGGGGGAGGAAAAGTAAGGAGGGGTGAGAAAGAGAGAGCAACAGAGAGAAGGAAATCTCCCATCCTGCATCCCCAAATGCCTGCAACAGCTGGGGCTAGGTCAGGCCAAAGCCAGGAGCCAAGAACTCAATGTAGGTTTCCCCCCTGGGTGCACCACCTGCTGCCCTCCATAGTGAACATTAGCAGTAAGCTGTAAGAAGGAGAGGAGCTGGATCCTGAACCTGGGCACTCGGAATCCCAAGTGGCATTTTAAATGCTGGACTAAATGCTTAAACTTAGGTACATATTATTATGTATCTATTTAAAAACTAGTGTATCAAGTGACTAATGTAAAATCCTATTTGGAAACCCTGTAAGCAAAAATATTCACAAGGGAATTTTGAGGATTTCTCTTTTTGAAGCCGTCATTGTTAAATATGATTATGGATTAAATAGCTTTGTAGGCACTGTTATGAATATAGTAGATAATAATCCTTGTGAATTTCACAAAATGCCACTAGACAGGCATTTTCTTAACTTCCATGTGGCAAATCAGAAGTAGACCAACAAATTCCCGTTTTCCTTTCTTACTCTTTACTCTTTTGACTCCCCTTCCAACTCTGAAGGTGGAGTGCCCCATTGGCCACTTTGGATGCCCACAGTGGCCCCTCATTTTCCTAATGACACTCAGCATTTCACAGGAAATGCCATCCTTTGGAGAGGAGCGTGCCTTCCCACCTTCTAGATTGGGGATTAAGTTTCAAGCTTCATTGGTCATTTGATTGTGATTAACATCCTATTATTTACCCCACCTAAGTCCTGCCTGTCTGAAGTGTAAAGTGAAACTGCAGGAAAAGTCATGGTTCCCACTGAAGCAGGAAAGCAGAGCTAATTGCATAGTGAAGGGGGCTGCTGAATGTCGCTGGGACAGCCCCATACCTGTCACACCTGTAGGGGTGAAGACTATCATATCCTCTGGATGCGTCCTCTCAAACCTGTCTGTTTACTCCAATTCCAACTGCATATACTGAGTAAATATCAGAGCCTCTGGCAGAGTAATGGCAAATTGACCGGCTAAATTTACTCAGAATCCTTTGATCAATTCATCTGACTACCCAATCAAAGCTATCATGATCACCCAGGAGTGGGGAAACTTTTCTGCCTAGGGCCATTTGGGTATTTATAACATCATTCATAGGCCATACAAAATTATCAGCTTAAAAATTAGCCTGCTATAGATTTGTCACATTTCAAATCCCACCTGCAGTTGCCTTAGCAGGAGCAGATCAAATGATGTCTTCTATGGCCCATGGGCTAGATGTTCCCCACTCCAGTGTCTTTTAAGTTATATTTTTTTCCTCTTCTTTCCTTTTCTGAGTATATGGTTGCTGGCTAGAAGCTGAGGCTTATGACCCAATTCTTGTTTGGTTGGGTTCACTTTTTTCTTTTTCCTTCCTTTTTCTTTTCTTTTCTTTTTTTTAAGACAGGATAAATGATGTGATATGGAACTTTCTAAAGACAGACAAGGAGTCATCACTGGTTTAACTTTATGACAGCTTAACCTTTGAGAGGCTACATAGATATCCCCTGTTCTTTTTAGAACCACCTACTGTGTGCATTCCTAAGAACACTTAATAAATGTCAGTGAGGGAGATGCAGTTGGGTGATAAATGGGGAGTTGGTGAAGACAGATTAACCAGAGCTCTCTCTGCTGGAAGGAGGGAGCAGTGCACCTGTGGCTTGATCTGTGCTGTCATTTTCAAAGTTAAGCAATCCGGTGGCTTGTCTGATTGGAAAGGCTTTTTCTTCCATTGTGGTGAGATGGGTGGAGAACTAAGGAAAGCCTTGTAAAAATGTTATCCTGCTCTTGCCAAACAGATAACATAAAAGGATCATGTAGGAGATATTCTCTTCATTGCCATTAAAGGGTAACTGCTTATTTTCTTTTTTCTTTTACAAACTGGAAGCTCATTTCCTGCTCTTACACTACACCCAAGGTAGCAATCTCAAAGCAGCATGAAGTAAATGGCAGTGAGCAATTCAGATGCAATTTATTCCTAAGCTCAGCATCAGCTTCACTAAAGACACTATCAAATGAATATCTGAACACACACACACACACACCACACATACTGACATAACAAATAAATATATTGATGCATATATATTCTAATCCTTCTATCACATCTCACCTGCATCATCTATTCATTGTCATAGGAAATTAACACACTGATGGCTTTTGACTGAGCTGAAGGTGTTTTCCCTTGCCATGTTTGTGAAAATCAAATGAGTCATGTATCTTGGGTAACAGAATTGCTCTGTAATCTGTCTCTCTCAGAGTTACAACAGCAACAACCATAACTGCTGTTGCATAAGTTCTGTGAGCCACGCTCAGGCTTAGGTGGCTTTCATTTGTCTGCATGGGTCTTCCTCCAATCAACCTTGGAAGGTGAGCAGGTGGAGTTGAATCCAGTAGTGGCCCATGGGAGAATATGGGGTGGCTGTACAAGCTGTAGCTAAAAGGTCCTGCAGATCAAGAGTAATCAGTAAATTTGCTCCCTTTTCCCTTCTCATCATGGCCTCTCTCATTTTCTTTACACGTGTCTTTCCAGCTGCCACTTTGGACACGTGTGCTTGCAAGTCTTATCCAAGTCCTCTTGGTGAGAGAGATGTGTAGCATGTTCTTATCCCTGTTCCAACTATGTAACATTTAAACACAGCTTTGTGGATGCTTCCTTGAATTCACTACCCTTTGTAGAACAAGATGATGCTAGTACCCTATAAGCTCTTAATTGTTTGGGAGTCATGGTGGGTTATGGTGAGCCATCTCCATGCTACTCTGCCCTTGCAGTGAAATGCTGGGCAAGGTTAGGCACATAAGTGGCGTTGTCCAGAGAACTCTGGCTTGCATGTCAATCTGAGTTAGATCTGAATTCCAGTTACTATGTAGTATTCCCATGACTTTGGTCAAGTTTTGTTTTTGTTCGTATATTCTAAAAGATTTTTATACTCTGGTTTCTCTTCAGATCAGATACATCTTTTTTCATTTACTAAAATATATTTTTATTTATTTATTTATTTGCAAGAGTTACATAGGGAGAGGAGAGACGGAGATCTTCCATTTGCTGGTTCACTGCCCAAATGACCACAACAGCCAGGGCTGGGCCAGGCCAAAGCCAGGAACCAGGAGTTTCATTTGCATCTCCCACATGGGTGGTGGGGGCCCAAGCACTTGGGCCATCTTCCATTGTTTTCTGAGGTGCATTAGCAACGAGTTGGATTGGAAGTGGAGTAGTTGGGATTCAAACCAGTGCCCATATGGAATGCCAGCATTGCTAGTTGAGGCTTTACCCACTATAGCACAACACTGACCCATTTTTAATCTTTTGAAGATTCAATGTCTATGTTCAGACAAGTCAACTGAGTAGAGTTGGATGAGTATGATATGTAATGGAATCAGTAAATAAGATAATTATATAATGTGAGAAGTGCTATGTTGAAAATAAATCTTACAGATGGATGGATAGTAATGGAGTGATGGAGGAGACTGGGCAGTCTGGAAGTCTTCTCTAAGGAGGTGATGTTTGAACTGAACAATGTAAATTGTGTAGCCCAGTGCCTGGCAGTTGTGGAGCCCTATACTCTTGTAGTTGTCAGAGGCCCATGGTAGAGTTTACATCTTGAAAGTGGTTCTAATAACCTCCCTTGACCTCTATACTACAGCTTCCAAGAAATGGAGCAAACATAAAGCAAAGTGCATAGAGAAAATAGTGCTGAGACTCTTCACCTACAAATAGCACATTGGCCTTGCTAGGAATCAGAGAACAGGACAGGTTTTTCCATATGTATACCCAGATTATCCTTGACAAAAGGCTTTGGATGAAGATGTCTCTTCCCAAGATTCTGTGATGTGATGCAATAATTCCCTGGATATAAACGGGAGTTGACATTGACTGGTGCCTGGTATTAGTGAAATGGGACCTCCCGTCATGGCCACAAAAGCACTCAGGATGCTGCTCTCCTTTGTGAAGTGAGGTCATTCTGTAGAGTGCAGAAACAGAACTGCCTATGGCATCATGTAGACCCATCCCTCTTCTTGGATTCTGCCATGGTGAGAGGCTCTACCATTTTGCCCACAGTGGAGCCAGGAACCAAAACATCTGCTTGAGGTCCTCCTTCCACCCCACAACCCTCAGCTGGGTGATCACTGACACCTGTGATTTCACCTCTCCTGTCTTTTGCTCCCTTTCCATCCCATCAGCCACTGCCTACCCTGGGCTTCCGTTGGCTCTTCCCTTTGGTCCACTGATAGCTTAGCTTGAAATTTAGCTGCAGTTGTTTCTAAAATATCAAGATGGCTACTGGCATGGACAGGCCATTTTTTATTTTGCATATTCTACAGCAATGATTCCTGAATTACAGACTAATGATTCTTGGAGAAATGGCTAAAGAAATATTGCAAGAAATCCTGGGACCACCGCCTTCCCCCATCTGTGGAGTGGATAAATAATGTGTCAAAAATAGATGTACAAGTATTTTCAAATATATGTAAATGTTGTTTTGATTATGAGATGCAAATTTACTTTAAAGAGTTGTTGATTCATAGGTGATTTTTTTGTTATATATTTATTGATAGAGCAAGGACATAAGTCTTAGAGCCATGTTAGCTCCTTGCCTATGTGACTGAAAGCAGTCCCTGGAGGGACTTCCTAGCCCCCTGCATTCTTTCTTAAACCAGCTGGACCCTGGCCAAGCCATCTAGGCCATGAAAAGCCTGCACAAACCAGCTCAGCCTCACCTAACACACTCTGCTTCACAACCCTCAGTTGCTTTATGCTGTATAAACCTAACCTGTGAAAGAATTTGAGCTCTCTACCACATGTTCACACTGTGTGCATGCCAGCAGGGAGCTACCTCTCTGGTTTCTTCCCTTGAATAAACTTGTTCTGGCTGTGAGTCTGTATCTTGTCTCCTCTTTGTCCTTCCCTTCTCTCGTAACAGCAAAGGACCCTTCTTTCCTATCAGGGTCCATGTGGCACTCTGCACCTCCCCCAACAAGCCACTTAAGAAGGAACGGTGCCTGCTGCTCAAATGGAGAAGCCTGGCTTCAGACCCCCTACCCTTTGTCCGGATAGGTTCAACCACCACTCTCTTTACCCTTCCCTATTTTGTTTCCCCACTAAAATAGTCTTTTAATTAAAATAAAGTCTACTTTAATTAGCTGCATCCTCACCTCCTTCTAATCCTAAAACCTAGCATTTATTAAGTGAATAATTGCTAAAAATAAGCTTTTTATGCCATAGGAGCTCATGATACCATGTGTGTGTGTAAGTTGCATTTCCAGTCTTGAAAAGAGGTCTTAGAAAACCATCATGAGGTGCAAGGCTGATGATTTCACTACTGCTTGGCACAGATAGTGGTGCCTAGTGGAGGCACATGCTGTTTGAGACCAGTGGCTTGTTTGTGGTTTTGCAGAGGAGCCAGCAAATGCTGCTCTTACTAAAGAGGACAGTGATCCCCGAACTAGGTCAAGGGATGCAGAAGCAAGCCACCTGGGCTCCTGCTAGCCTTCGGCACAGAGATAATCTAAACTAGGCCCCCCTTTTAGTCTTGGATGCTTGATGGAATGAAGTGTGTGCCTTTAATAGGGCAAGCACAAGGGGATTTTTAAACGGCAGTTTTACAAATTTGTATTCCTTTGAAGGACTGTGTTGGGTTTGTTACCATCTTTGCTTGTTCTGTTTGTTCAGCATGAATGTCTGGAACATGCAGTTGTTCTGCTAGCTTCTATCAGATACGCCGTTCCCCAGGTACCACGGGGAATATCTTCATTATTAACATAATAGGAGGGAAGCTGACTGCTTGCAAAAGTGCATATTTCCAGAACCTGCTTTGTGTTACATACTGGCTGCTAATTAGAACCCGACTAACAGCGGCAGGATATCAAAGGGGAAAGAGAGCCACACAAACACTGCAGAATGTTCGGGCAGCAGCTGGAGTGCTGCTTTGTTCAGAGTTTTCCTACAGCAGAGAAAGATTAGAGTAATGGAACTTAATGAGGAGCCCTGCTACTTCCTGTGAATTGCACTGCTTCTTGTAGCTGAAGAGCTGCATAAGCAGGTGCTTACCTCGAGACAGACCACCCGCTTAGGCCCGCCCTTCCCATACACCACCTGGCACAAGATGTCCATTGTTCACTATTGTAGCCAGGAAGGGGCACCTCACTCAGCTTCCTAGAGGGGCCAGAAAAGACTCTCAGAGGAGGAAGGGAAGAGATATTTGGCCCCTCTGGGTTGTCCTTAACATTTTCATTATTGTGCCTAAAATTATTTATAATGAAAATTTAGTGTTCTAAATATTCAAACAGTTCCCATGTACAAAAATAAAAGCAAAAGTTCCCCTTCATGTCCCTGCTTGATCCCACTTTCCATTCTAGACATTACCACTCTTATAAGTGTGTTGTGAGTCTAGAATCTACCCACATGTAGTGATGCATAGTATTCTTTAAATATACACTGCGCAAATTGCCTTTTTTCAGAGTGTATCTTGAAAATCTTTCCGTGTCACAGAATGTAAAGTCAATATACAATGACCTAACTCATTTGTTATGACTGCAGCATAGTATTCCAGTTATGGATGTGTGCATTGTAATTTATTTTATAATTGCATTATTTACAATAACGAATAAAGATTTTTTTAAAGGACCACTGATGAAGAGGCCCTGCAGGATTTTAGCTCTTTGCGTTTTCTAGGCCTGCTTTCCCCTTTTAGATTCTGCTTTTTCTACTCTTCTGTGATGTGGTAGGTTGAATGATGGCCACCTCCAAATGTGTCCACGTCCCTGGAACCTGTGGCTGTTTCCTTCTGTGACAAAAGAAACTTTGCAGGTGTGGTTAAGTTCATGGTTTTGAGATGGGAAGATCATCCTGCGTTAGCTGGGTGAGCTCCATGTAACCAAGATGGTCATTATAGCAGGGATACAGGGGGAGTCAGAGTGAGAGGCAAAACAATGTGATTTTCGGGGTAGAGACTTGGCCATAAGCCAAGGAAGCACCCTAGCCTTTAGAATCTGGAATAGACAAGGGACGAATTTTCTCCTGGAGCCTCCAAAAAAAAAAAAGCCAGCCATGTGGACATCTTCATTTGAGCACTGTGAGACCCATTTTGGGCTTCTACTATTTTTCTTTTTTCTTTTTTTTTTTTGACAGGCAGAGTGGACAGTGAGAGAGAGAGAGAGAGAGAGAGAAAGGTCTTCCTTTGCCGTTGGTTCACCCTCCAATGGCTGCCGTGGCCGGCGTGCTGTGGCTGGCACACCACGCTGATCCGAAGGCAGGAGCCAGGTGCTGTTTATCCTGGTCTCCCATGTGGGTGCAGGGCCCAAGCACTTGGGCCATCCTCCACTGTACTCCTGGGCCATAGCAGAGAGCTGGCCTGGAAGAGGGGCAACTGGGACAATCCAGCGCTCTGACTGGGACTAGAACCTGGTGTGCCGGCGTCACAAGGCAGAGGATTAGCCTATTGAGCCGCGGTGCTGGCCTGGCTTCTACTATTTTAAGTCGTTAAATTTGTGGTGATCTGTTCTAATAGCAATAAGAAACTGGTTGTAGCTTCTGAATAACTGGTTATACCTTCTGGCCATTGTTAAAAACATACTTTTGGAAGAAGAAAATTATCTGGCCTGGCGTACAAATGTAGACATGACCACTTGCTAGAGAATTTATTCTCGAGGACATCAGGCAGAGGTCATACCTTGTTCTAACAAGAAGCCAAGCATCACGAATTTGTATGGAGCAAGAAATGTTGAAACAAATGTGCAAACGGAAGCAAAACTTTTCTTTTTCCCCCATGGAAGGATAAGGAAAGTCAGTGGAACTTCTACTGCATATGATAGGACAGCATTTACATATCTAACCCTTACCTTCAACAGATAGAATTATCAAACAGCTCAAAGACAGTAAAAGCCAGTAAAAGTCAGGTAACCAGGAGGGGTTATCTAGATGTACAGTTTGTCATTAAAACATATTTTTTTCTATAGTATTAATAATCGCTAGTCTGGGCCAAATCTAACCTGCTGCCTGTTTTTGTACAGCAAACGAGCTAAACATTTTTACTGGTGAACGTGTACAATCGGTCTTATCATAGGGAACAGCACGTTTGAGTCTTAATCAAATGAAAGGTTATCTACCAGGGTCCCATTCTCTTCATTAGTATACTGGTGTTAACAAAAATTTGTACTCAATGATCTTGATACTTTGAGTTTCATTAATAAAAAACTAATGGAAATTTGTTCTCTTTTATTATGTAAGCACCAATATAATATCCTTGATTTTGATTCTTAATAGACAAAACCTAAACTATTTGTTTTATATATATAGCAAAAAGTCTTCTGTTCTTTTTTATTTATTTTTAATATTTATTAATATAAAGAGACCAGGTTTCATGTGTTTAATAGGTACAATTCTGAGAGGATAACCCTACTTCTCTCTATAACCCTAAATTTTATAATTTTTATAAAAAATATAATTTCAGTCCTATCCATAATCACAGGTTTAATGTACCACTAATAATAATATTCAACAAGTAAAAAGTAGAAAAACTACAGTTCCATGGGAGTATAAACAGGGCTTAAAATAATGAATTACAAGATGTCCATTTCATTCCTATATTTTTTTGTATTCTATATCAATTATCACTTATCAGAGAAAACGTGATATTTGTCTTTTTGGGACTGACCTTACTTCACTAAACATAATGGTTTCCAGTTGCATCCATTTTGTTGCAAAAGACAGAATTTTTATATCTTTGATTTGTTGGTTTTTCTCTATCCAATACTCACATTAAACTCAGTATATTGGTTTGGCCGTTTAATTATGAAGCATACTCATGTACTCATAGTGTTGGGTGTCATTTTGACTTATTAAATAGGTATTATTTCTGGCTATCACCTCTGTTCTCGCATGATTCTCCAACAGGCTGCTGACCCATTGCCAGGAGTAGGGGTGTGGGTGTCACAGTGAGCCCACAGAACAAAGGGGTCAGATTCTTGTCCTCTCAGATATGAAGAAAGCTAAATGGATTAGGAATGTCGTCAGGAAGAATGATGAGTTTTTAACCACTTGGGTAAGGTTTTTGGGCTGGGGGAAGAATGAGATGATACAGAGAATCTGTTAAAGGGAGAGGCTGGTGTCCCTTGAGATGAGGGAATGAGCCCACTGTGAAATAACTGTGTGGACAATAGGGGACTCCCTGCCAGATACCCTCAAGGCTCCCTTTCCAGCAAGTCTTATTTGTTTGTAGTACAGGGGAACCTGTGGAGGGAAGTCATTGCTGGTGGGTCACCTGGTTTTGGTATCATTGGGATCATGCATTGCCAAGTTGAGAACTGGTCCGGTTGCCCTGCTAGTTGACTTTCTCCTGTTGTCAGCATCATGCTATTATCCATGAATCTGACTGTTCCATGTGGGTAACTTTACCCCCTTTATTGTCTTTCCACAGAAGCATTCCCCAAAACTGGGGGTAGGCCTTTTCACATCTTGAGGGGCTAGTAGGAAGGAACATTCTTCATCATTTTTGAGCTCCTTCCTGAGCTCTCAAATTCCTGAACTTGCCCCACCCCAAGCCTTTCCTGCCTTTTCTAGCGCTGTTCAGAACTATGACAGGGGTCTGTGCTGCTTGTGGTGCATTGATTTAAAAAGACAGTGGTAACAGTTTAATGGGTACTTGAGTTATAAAGATCAGGTTCTACCAGGTAACTCTCAACTGTGAACTCCCAAACAAATTTCTAGTTACTTTTAACCTAAAAGACTCCATTGACTGTTAAAAAAAATCCTAATGGGAGGCTATTACACTGATAGAATCCTAGTACTTTTGGTTCCTACACAGGCAAGCCTGAGCTCAGTTGTTAACAGTGGTCTTAGTGAAACTGATGACTTGACAAATCAAAAACCTATTGACTAATCTCTGAATAATCTTTTACCATAAACTAGTCAAGTACTTGTTCCTTGTCTTTGTTCCACATAAAATCTTGCTTCCTGCATGTTTGTGGTGGAATACCCAGAAACATTTTTAGTTAAGAGTGCTATCTAGGTCTTGAAATGTTCATACTTATTTGAACTCAACTAAATTTAACTTGTCTCAGGTTTTTCCCTCTTAACAGATTGTAGTCATAAGTGGGATCCAAAGTAGAACTTCCAACTACCCTCAGGAACACTGAGTGATGAAGTGAGGTGTCTGCCAGGGCCCATTGATCTCAAGGTTGTGGGTGAGTTTCTTTCTTGGCTTATGAGCCTCACTAGTATGTGTTCTGAGCTCCTCCAGTTTATTTGACTACATTTTTTTTTTTCTTTCCTTTTCCCTACTTTGCTTAACTGGATTAGTTCCGTTTAAGAAGCCTTAGGTTCTCACTGGGTTTTACACAGGATATAAACTGGATTCAGCATCAATTGGATTGAACAGGTATTTTTGATAATGAGCTATTCATAATATAAGTAGTCTGGGACTCCACTTCCTGGGACTTTAACTAATTTCTTGCATCAAAATCTCATGTATCAAAGTCAGAACATGTTCATTTTTGGGAAAATGGGTTAACCTTACTAAAAATGACAGAGAAATACAGTGGCCACAATGGGGAGCTTAATTTTGTATATTATTATGTACTTACGAGAGATCTGGACTTTTGTGAGGTCTCTCTGTCTCTAAAATAAAATAAATAACTAAATAAAATTTGTCTCCCTAAAGGATTATTTACAAGACAATGAAAAGATGAAGCAGTAAATAAAGGCATTATGAATGAGGACTGTATCCTTACTGAACCAGCCATGTCTGCTCCTTCTCCCCAGCCATCTTACCAAAGTGCTCTGAGTCCACCAACCTTTTGCTTACCTTTTTACCTTGGGGAAAATGAAAATGGGAAAGTTAGACAAATGCCTTGCAGTGAGATCTTGTGATCAATCAGGCCTGCCTGCTATCACCACTTTTATTCCATGGAGTAAGGCTGAGGTTAGAATTATTGTATAAGATTTCCCTATTCCAAGAGAAAATCTTCAAAAATGTACTGAGGGGAGCAGGCACTTAGCTTATTGGTTAAGACATCTGCATCCCATATCTGGATACCTGGTTCCCACTCCTGGCTCTGGCTCCTAAGCAGCTTCCTGCTAATGCAGGGGCGATGGCTCAAGTCATTGAATTCTTGCCACCCATATGGAAGACCTGGATTGAGTTTCTGACTCCTGGCTTTGACTCTGATCTAGCTCTAACCAGGCTGCTGTGGGCATTTGGGGAGTGAACAAGTAGATGGGAACTCATAATCTCTCTCTCTCTCTCAAATTAAAAAAAAAGTATATTTTTCTGAGGAATTTAGGATCCTCATAGGAGCTTATATTCCGGAGCATACTGAACTTTGCCAATTTGTTCAAATGGCATTAAGTCCTGGTGAAACTTGAAAATAGATGGCAGCAGGGGAAATACTCTGGGATCAAAATACACCGAGGAATGTTTCCTGTAGGGACTGAAACAGCATTAACTGCTCTACATATGAATGGACCTCACCCTGAACTTAGCATTCTAATTAAGATACATAAACTGGGATGGGGAAGTTACAGATTCGGTATATTTGTTGACTTTATCTAAGCATGTTGAGAGGACTCTGGAACAGGAACAATCCCGACAGGCTAACAACCTTAGGCTCTTCAGTTACAGTTGCAGGGACCAGACAAAAGGGATTGTCTCATTCTTATTTTATCTATTTTATTTAAAAAATTACTTATTTTACTTATGCTAGAGGCAGAGAGAGAGACAGCGAGAATTCACCCCCTCAGAAAGCCCACAACCGATAGGCCTGAGCCCGGCCAAAGCTGGAAGCCAGGAGCTAAATCTGGGTCCCCTGTGTGAGTGGCAGGGACCCAAGCACTTGCATCATCACGATGCTCCCAGGACGCACATTAACAGGAAGCTGAAATTGAGAGTGTAGCTAGGACTTGAATCCAAGAGCTCTGATACTGGATGTGGGCTTTCCAAGTGTCACCTTAGCCACTAGACTAAGTTCTCTCTCCTTGTTCTTAGTTTAAACTGTAGCCAGAAGCATCTAGAATAAAAAATTCTCTGCCTCACAATATCTGCGTTTGTCACAAACAGCCAGGATGCTGGGGGAGAAGTGCATTTTTATGTCTGTCTTCCAAGAAGCCTCTTACTTTCTCATGTCCCAGCCCTAACTTTTGGACTGAAATGTTTCCCCACTAGATGGAGCCCACAAGATAGCAATCAATATTGATGGGGCTCTGAGGGATTCTCTAGTAAATTGTTCCCTGTAGTGACTGAATAAACAGGGAGAAATAAATGTTAGAATTGACAGGGAATCTTGCACTATCCTGGTAGATTCTAGAATTCCCTTATCTACCATAGCCCAGCCCTGAATTTAACAGATCCTTCAGAGTTTTTTAAAAAAAGAAAAAGAGATCATTTCGGTGCTGGGGATTTCAAATCAGGTATAAGAGGTGCCTATATCTGAATTTGTCCAGTTGATTTTGTGGCCGTTTTAAGAAAAATGTAGCTTTTTACTGTGTAATCCTGCTCCAGTGAATTTGCTAAGGTGCAGCTTTTTCTCTAAGCTAAGAAGACATATTAAAATCTTCTTCAGGGCAAGCAAAAAAGAGTTTTCTGACTCTCCTGAACCAAAGTTATTGTGCTCTCTACAGGCTGAAATTTTTTAAAAGAAGATGTATTTATTTGAAAGGCAGAGTTTACAGAGAGAGAGATAGAGAGAGATCTTCCACCCACTGGTTCACTCCCCAAATGGCCACAAAGGCCAGGATTGGGCCAGGCCAAAGCTAGGAACCAGGAGCTTCCTCCAGGTCTCCCACATGGGTGCATGGGCCCAACGACTTGAGCCATTCTGCACTACTTTCCCAGGCACATTAGCTGGGAGCTGGATGGGAAGTGGAGCAGCCAGGACTCCAACTGCGAGCCCATAAGGGATGCCAGTGTCTCAGGAGGCGGTCCCACCCACTGTACCACAGTGCTGGCCCCTACAGTACCTGGAAATGGATGGGCATCTTCTGATAGAGGAAGGGTTAAATGCATGGAGCCAAATAGTTCACAGAGATCATTCTAAACCTTTGTTTAAATTCTCTAAAGCCTGCAGCTTTTCAAGGACTCTCACCAACTGTAGAAGACTTGATTAAACAAGGACTTAAATTCAAAGTACCAGCCCTTGTAACACTCCAGTCCTGCTGGTTAAAACACTAAATGGATGAGCTTGGAGATTTGTTCAAGATTTACAAGCAGTTAATAAACTTGTGATATCAAAGTTGCCTGTAGTTCCAGATCCTAATTCTTTATTGTCTATTGTGCCCACTTATTGAAAGTGGCTTACAGTAATAGATCTTTGCTAACTTTCTATAGCATTCTAGCTGAGAAAGAGTCAGTATTTGTTTGCATTTACTTAAGAAATCAAAAGTTCAGCTGGGCTGTAATGCCATAGGGGTTTACCAAAGTCACTTCTTATTTTTCCAAAGCATTGTATCAAGTGCTCTGAAAATGACCTCATGACCTCAGTTTACCTTCTATAACAACTCACACTCAAAAGTCACCAGGTTTCAGTAGAAAAACTTTTGTTTTCAAAGGAAGAGGTACACTATTTAGGACATGAGAGCTAAAATTTTAAAAGCAAAGAAAAAGAAAAAAGAAATGTCTGTGTATCAGTATTGCTGCAATATAGTTTTATAAAACTTTGTTTTATACCTTTGTCAAACCAATGGTTAAGAATGTTATACTACTATAATTTTAATGATCTGTGATTACTTTAAATTTACTCTATATGAGTGAAGTGGTCATTTTTCTATTCAATTATTGTTTATAGCCATTGTCTGAATTCACACTAAACTAAGGTCTTTTTGCTTTTTACTTGTTAAACTTCTTATTTGGTGAAATATTTTTTTTTTGACAGGCAGAATGGACAGTGAGAGAGAGAGAGACAGAGAGAAAGGTCTTCTTTTTCCGTTGGTTCACCCCCCAATGGCCACTGCGGCCAGTGTGCTGCGGCCGGCACACCACGCTGATCCGAAGCCAGGAGCCAGGTGCTCCTATGCGGGTGCAGGGCCCAAGCAGTTGGGCCATCCTCCACTGCCTTCCCAGGCCATAGCAGAGAGCTGGACTGGAAGAGGAGCAGCAGGGACAGAATCCGGTGCCCTGACCGGGACTAGAACCTGGTGTGTGGTGCCGCAGGTGGAGGATTAGCCTAGTGAGCCGTGGCGTCGGCCTATTTGGTGAAATATTAAGCCTTTTAACTGTAATTTAAATTTAAAATATGTTATATCAAAAAGGGCTGGTGCTATGGTGTAGCAGATAAAGCTGCCGCCTGCAGTGCTGGCATCCCATATGGGCACTGGTTCGTGTCCCAGCTGCTCCACTTCTGATCCATCTCTCTGCTGTGGCCTGGGAAAGCAGTGGAGGATGGCCAAGTCCTTGGGCCCCTGCACTCACGTGGGAGACCCAGAAGAAGCTCCTGGATCCTGGCTTTAGATTAGCACAGCTCTGGCCATTGCAGCCCTCTGGGGAGTGAGCCAGTGGATGGAAGATCTCTCTCTCTTTCGCTCCCCCCCACCGCCTCTGCCTCACCTCTCTCTGTGTAACTCTTTCAAATAAATAAATAAATCTTAAAACAAACAAACAAACAAAAAGTACAGAGAGAAAGAGAGAAGTAAGGGGCATGTGAGGGAGGGGAGAGAGAGGAAAGGAGGGAGGAAGGGAATGTTATTATGTTCTTAGAATTGTGTCTACACTCATAGAATGGCAGATGTCCTAAACAGCACTCTGGCCTCAGAATCAGCCCTTAAGGCAGTCGGATCTGGCTGAAGAGCCCTTGAGAATATTTTAGGCATGGAAAGCCAAGACAATCTGGCAAAAAAAAAAAAAAAACCCAAAAAACAAAACCTAAATGAAAGATCTCTGAAAGTGAGATCCTAGTAGAAAGAACGGGCCATCAAAGAAGGAGGTAACTTTCTCTGAAGGGAGGAGAGAACTTCCACGTTGACTATGACCTTGTCTAAATAAGATTGAAGTCGGCGAACTCAAAAGGCTTCCATAGCCTTGGCAACTCATGACTAGAGAGCCTAGGGAGATTACTGACGCCATAAACAAGAGTGTCAATTTGTTAAGTCAACAACAGGAGTCACTGTGCACTTACTCCTCATGTAGGATCTCTGTCCTTAATGTGTTGTTCAATGTGAATTAATGCTGTAACTAGTACTCAAACAGTATTTTACACTTTATGTTTCTGTGTGGGTGCAAACTGATGAAATCTTTACTTAATATATACTAAATTGATCTTCTGTATATAAAGAGAATTGAAAATGAATCTTGATGTGAATGGAAGGGGAGAGGGAGTGGGAGATGGGAGGGTTGTGGGTGGGAGGGAAGTTATGGGGGGAAGCCATTGTAATCCATAAGCTGTGCTTTGGAAATTTATATTTACTAAATAAAAGTTTAAAAAATGTATATATATATATATAAAATAAAAAAAGAATTGTGTTTACAAATCACATTGAATTTGTTAAAAATAATTAAAAATTAAAATTTTAAAAATTTAAAAAACTACAAGGATTTTCTTAAAATTGGCAGGGTACTGCATATCATGGGCTCTTAAGTTTTCCATAATAGCTCTGCCCTTGAGGAGCTCATGAATGCATTACTGGAGTCTGTACCTTAGGAACACAGTCATGAACAGCCTTTTAAGCTAATGAGGCTCCTCTTACAGCATCCCCTCAGTATTAGGACTTTCAAACTATACTAACCTTTTCACCTTATTTGTTCATGAGCATAGCAGTCAGGCATGAAGGCTTGTTACTCACAAACATGCACAGACCATCTTGTAGCCTGAAGAGAATCAGTAGCTAAGGTGTATCCTAATTATGTAAAGCAGTAGCAGCAACAGCCAGATGGGTAGAGGTCTTACCTGAGCTGGCTTTAGGGAATGAACTTTTTTTTTTTTTTTTGCAAGTTCCACATGTTGCAGAAAGTTTATTAAATTTCAGAGAAACTCAACATTTTTCAGCAAATAGACTAACATCCTAGAAAATTCTCTAGAGCCTTTTGAATCCCTGTCTAAAATGCTGCAATGTACTTAACCCTGTTATGCTATTACCCTTGCCCAATGGTGGTGAGGATCACAGCTCTGTAAATATGGTATCACAGCCATTGACCCCTTACATTGATTTACAAGATGCTCCACTGGACAACTCGAAGTTAACACTTTCTGTTGTTGGAGCTTATGCAAAAATTGCAAGAAGGAAAATACCAAGTCGGGTATGCTGTGACAACCCAATATGAATTCATGGAAAAGGGAACTCTTCTTCAATTTATGCAGCTCAATCTACAGTGCTTTCTGCTCTCATTCAGACTTGTCATAAAGGTAAAGACAATTTACTAAATATTGGAGTACCTTAAAAGGTTCAGAGAAAAATAGAATTAAAAAATAATGCACATTTGCTGTGAACTTTCTGAAGTACTCTCATGTTTATACAGATACCAGATAAGCTTTTGGAGTTGGTTGTGATTTTGGTATATTAGGGAAACAATTTCTTATTTCTTTTTTTTTAACAATTTATTTTATTTACTAGAAAGACAGAGTTGCAGAGAGAGGTAGAGACAGAAAAAGAGGTCTTCCATCCACTGGTTTCCTCCCCAGATGGCTGCAACAGCCGCAGCTGTGCTGATCTGAAGCCAGGAGTCAGGAGCCTCTTCTGGGTCTCCCACATGGGTATAGGGGCCCAAGAACTTGGGCCATCTTCTACTGCTATCCCAGGCCATAGCAGAGAGCTGGATGGGAAGAGGAGCAGCCGGGACTAGAACTGGTGCCCATATGGGATGCTGGCACATCAGGCCAGGGCTTTAACCCACTGCGCCACAGCGCCAGCTCCAACAGTTTCTTATTTCAAGAGGATCAAAAGGGAACTTCAAGTAGATGAACTCCTTTCTGCTATTCTGTTGCCATCACAATTTGCCATTCCTAAAATTGAAGCTCATGCTTATTAAAAAAAGAACCCAATTGTCAAGGAAATGCCCTAGTGAAATTTCATGTGAGGAAAGCTGGTACTGAAAGTTGTAGGATCATCAATTTGAATGAATTTCATAAGACTGGTCACAATCAAATAATCTATGATAATATATTCAATAAGCAATGCTAGGGCACCTGAATTAGAAAATCAAAATCAGCACTTAAAAATCATGCAAATTGAATACTTACCTTGGACACACTGAGGGCCCAGAAGGCTGCCTGATCCTCCCTAAGTCCTTAATTTTAACACTATTGAAGACTGTCTGTTCCACAACTCACCATTGCATAGACAAAATGGTCTGAATTATTATTGGATTGCAGTGATTATCTTTTTTTAAATTTCATTTCATTTTTTTTTAGAAACTTAGTTAACTTTAAAGGGGCACCCAAGAATGATACATCTTTTGGGAGCACTTAGACATAGTTATAATACAACTCTTTGAGGACAGAGGTCCTGCCTGGGAAGTTAGTGCACAGTGACTCTTGTTGTTAATTTAACAATTAACACTCTTATGTATGATGTAAGTCATCACCTGAGGCTCTTGATATGAACTGCCTAGGCTATGGAAGTCTTTTGAATCCACAAACTCTGTCAGTATTTAGACGAGGCCATAGCAAAGTGGAAGTTCTGTCCTCCCTTCAGAGAAAAGTACCTCCTTCTTTGATAACCACTTCTTTCCACTGGGGACTCACTCACTGAGATAGGACAATTTTTGCTGCAGTGTCTTGGCTTTCCACGCCTGAAATGCTCTCTTGGGCTTTTCAGCCAGACCAGAATGCCTTAAGGGCTGATTCTGAGATCAGGGTGCTATTTAAAGTGGTTGTCCTTCTACGAGTCTGCTGTGTGAACTGCTTCCCATGCAGAGGCAGAGAGAGAGAGAGAGAGAGAGAGAGAGAGAGAGAGAGAGAGAGAGAGAGAGAAGCCTTCCATCCCAAATGGCTGCAATGGCTGGAGCTGGGCTGATCCAAAGCTAGGAGACAGGAACTTCTTCTGGGTCTCCCACATGGGTACAGGGGTCCAAGGACTTAGCTATCTTCTGCTACTTTCCTAGGCCATAGCAGGGAGCTGGATCAGAAGTGGAGCAGGTCTTCCATGTGGGTGGCAGAGACCCAAGTACTTACTTGAATCATCATCTGCTACCTCCCAGGGTATGCTTTAGCAGGCAGCTTGATTGGAAGTGGTGGTAGGACTGAATTACTGACACGTTGACTTGAGATGCAGGCATCCCCAGTGGTGGCTCAACCTGCAGCATCACAATGCCCAATTCATCTTACTCCTTACTTTAAGGAACTAGCATGACCAGGTTGACTGACTGTATTACAAGAAAGTTAAACAGTGAAAGAAGAGAACTTAAATAGAACTATTTGCAGAAATGCTTATCAACTTTTGTATTTTGGTAGACCTCCAGTATGTATGTCAGCATCAGTTTATTGATTACAAACTTTCAATACTTCTATTCCAACTAAGGACTCTACAAATGAAATCCCCTAAGGAGGAGCCTACTGTGCATTCTCCCTGGGCACATTTTTTCTTTGTATTCATGTTTGGGACACTCCATGCCTCAATGAATGGATAATAAAAGGCCAGTGCATGCTAGAGATTTTGATGGCTCCGTTGTCACTTCACTGCCTACAAGAATAAATATTTTTCTACTCTTTCTAAACTTATATCATAGATTAAAAAGAAACCTACCAGCAGTGTCAACTCTGTTGGATGTGCATACTTTGTTAAGTCTCTTTTCCTGCAACTTAGGGTGAGTACAAAAAAGTAATGGTTAGAAATTTGTATTTGATGTTGTCTACTATTGCTGGTTCTACATCCAAGTCTACAGTTTACTCAACAAAATTTTCTAAATTCTCTTGTTCAAATAGTCTTGGATGATAGCATTGCATTGGACTATATATTGGTTAAGAAAAGAGAAGTTGGTATAATCACTGATGCCTCCTGTTGTTACCTGGGTAAACACCTTTGGTATTGTGGAAACTGAATTACAAGAAATTAACAAACAGGCTACATGGTTAAAATAGATTGAATCTCCCTCTGTTTATTCTTTGATTTATTGGATTTTAGCTGCTTTCGTTCATGGTGACTGCGGCTAAGCAGCATCCTCCAGTCTTTTGGTATTATCCTCCTGATAGTCATCATTGTAATCTCCCTGGTGTGCTGTATGCTCTCAAGAATCTTAATTGTGTGTTTGTAGCTATCAGTGGTACACCAGATGGTTTCGCTGCTATTAGAGTGACAAAAATGAGATGAACAACAAGAAGAATCTTTCTTCAATGAGCCTGATGTGACTTATGAGTTGTACTATGAGACAAAGGCAACACAGCCATGAGAAAACAGAGTGGTGGGTATGCCTCAGCTTCAGTCGATCTCTAGCCAAAAGGGGAATAATTAGTTATAAACATTCTCATAGACACAGAGACGCTCCAGAGATTTAGACTTCTTCCTAAGTAGATCAGAGGCCAAAGTAAAAAGTACAATGAAACTGGAGATGTAACTAGATAAAGAAGCTGCCCACTAGCCTTTGACTAGGGCATGTCATTTAAATATTTATTTATTTATTTATTTAAGACAGAGGGACAGAGACAGACAAGGAGAGAGAGAGGGGTGAGGGGGAGATAGTGAGACAGAGACAGAAAGAGTGAGAGTGAGAGTGAGAGTGAGAGTGAGAGAGAGAGAGAGAGAGAGAGAGAATCCATCTGGTTCACTTGCCAAATGCCTTCAATATCTGGCACGAGCCAGAACCAGACCCAGGTGCAGACGGCACACTCCAGGTCTCCCACGTGGGTGACAGGGACACAGCTACTTAAGGCATCATCTGCTCCCTTCTGGGATCTGAAATCACAGGAAGATGGATTCAGAAGCAGAGCCCAGACTTCAACTCAGGCACTCTGAGATGGGATGTGAGTTTCCCAAGTGGTGTCTTAACCTCTGAGCCAAATTCCTGCCCCTGGCTAAGGTTTTTCTGCTCTAATCTGATTAGGTGAATTTTCTCTGTTTTCAATCCAGGTAAAAGGCCACTGAAGTAGAATATTCTGAACCACTTCAGTCTGGAGTGCTGCCTGCTTCATGGCCTTTTTCCTGCTCAATTAAACTTTGTTAAATTTAACTTGTCTTAGGTTTCCCCTTTTAACAATACTATTTAAAGTTAGTGCTTGGTACTTTGGGATTTCATTCTTCCTATGCTTTCTGTTGTTTAACATATCAGTCAAGGTATAGTCAGAAGATATGGACCACAGCAGTAATGTGAACAGGGGAAGTTCAATATAAAAATTAATAACTACTAAGAAGTGGTTAACTACCAACTAGGGCATAAGAAGATTCTAGGGGATACAGTAATACTGAATTCAGGAAGAGTAGCCACTGCTTCTGGAGTAGATGAAGAGAACACAAGGAAGACCTAGATCTGCTTACCCTACTGCCACAGAAAACCATAAAGTCAAAATTCAGACCTTGGTGGAGAGGCTCTGGCTACCTAGGATCCTGCAGCCCGGTAGTGTTTAAGGAACCTCCCTGCAGGCACCAGCCAAGGCTGGATTGTAGGAGCAACTCCCTGGTTGATGCGGCTGGTCTGGAGCTGGTCCCTAGTGCCAGCATAATGCTAGCCAGGAACTTCCCTTAGAGTGCTGGGGTGGGAGTAGCAGACTGGGTCTGCAGGATGGCCTGTTGTGGGGCAGAGAAGTTTGCTGGAGAGTGAGTGCCCTGGGCCTCCGACATCTTCCGACAACAGCTCTTGTAGCTGTTCTACTTTAGAAACACACCAGCATCAGAAAGGGAGGCTCCTTCCACTGCTCTGGCCTGGGGCTAAGAAAAGGAGAAGTGTTCATATGGTACAGTTTTATTGTCAGGAAGTAAGACAAAGAAATCTGTGCTTTTAGCTAAGAGGCAATGGACTGATAATTGATATATCCATCCAAATATAAATAATGAAAAATAAGGTAAAATAATGAGGGAGGTATGAAGAATATGCAAAAGGCTGAAGGTTTAGGCAAATGCTTAGGTTTGAGGATACAGTGTTTATTGTTCTACCATTTGACTTTTCTCATTTAAAAATACTCTGTGGGCATCTTTCATTTTTTAGTGGATGTAGATCTTACTCTTGCTTTTAGTAGCTGCAAAATGCCTTAACTTTTAAATTTATTATTTTTTTACCAGTAGATATTGTGGTTGCTTCGGAGTTTTCATTATGATAAAATGCTGCAATATACATTCTTGCTATTTTACTTAAAACAATGCACATATATAGAGAAAATTCTTGAAGCATCTACAGTAAAATACTTACAGTAGTTATCTTCAGAGATGGGAGAGTTGAGAGAATATTTTCTTTTTACTTAATTCATACCTGTGCTATTTAAATTGCTTTTATAAACATGCTACTTTTTGTAATTAAGAGACAAAAAAGATATTTCAGTGTTGAAAAGAAGTGCAATGTAATTAAAATTGTAAACTGCCCTTGAGATTATGTTTAGCTGCTCTATGGAGTTGACACACATCGTTCTTGTTGTGGAGGGAGGAGTGAAGGTTGTTGACCGCGTCACAGCGTGAATCATAGCAGATTTGCTTTCCGTGGCTCATCATGGAATGCTGCATCTGGGTAGCGGCAAGACCCTTTCTCTAGGTGTCTTTCCAGGTGTTACAGCTGCTGGAATTGAGCAGAAAGGCTGACTTGCTCACCTTTTCTTAGTTGCAAAGCACACAGGGCTGCCAGACTAGAAGTGTGTTCATTTCTGGGGGCTTGGTCCTGGTGAGGCTTGCAGGCTCCACCTCTCCTTCTGCACCAGCAGCATGGAGGCGGGGATGGAGCACCTCTGACCAGTTGCTCCTGGGATTCGGAGGCCACAGTGCATTCTCTGCAGCGTGGAGCATTTCTCCTGAAATGAGTTAGATCCAAGGGGGTTTAATCATCTCACAAGAGCTCTTCAAATCCTACAGCTAAACTCCTTTCCCTAAGAAACTGCTATAAAATTCTGAATCAGGGTGGCAGCAGCCTTGTTCAGTGGAAGGTGCTGTCGAGAAACTGGCTGTGTGTGTGTGCACGCGCGTGAGTGCACACATGTGTGCATGCATGGATCCTCAAGGAGCGGGGCAAGTGTGCACAGAAAGTATAAAGTGGCTGAGAGCTCATCTCAGGGCTGCTCCTCTTCGCTGGGGGTGCAGGGAAGTAATCCCAGCGCCTCTGGGATTTGAGGGTTGCAAATGAAATAACATCTTATTTCTTTTAACAGACTCTTGTGACGTTCAGGGAAGGGTCAGCCATTCTTCCCTGAGCTGGTAGGGAGAAGGAACTTTAGGAATGAACACCACAGAGGGAAGACAGCAAATGCTGTGATGACAGATTTTGGAGGGGGATGAAAAAATAACAGCTGTAGCTGACAGAGGCAAATAATAACAGTCATTTGAAGAGCTCCGGGTTTGGCCTTCAGACCCTTCGCTTTACTGTGGCATGGAAAATAGTCCTTTCCGGGGGGCTTCTTGTTGGTTCTGAGCGTTTTGTAGCTACAAATAGTGGAGCACTGTGCCCAGTGAGGAAGACCTTTAGTCCATCACCTTTTTGTTTTGCAAGCACCAAGAAAGAAAGGGAGAAAAAAGGTGAAAACCATTTGAATAGGCAGCAACTAACCTTTCTGATGATTGTTTATTTCATCCAGACTCTCTTTCCAGTAGGATCCTGTTGAAAGCTTATTGCTCTCAGAAGCATGAGGGAAGCACAGCAATTAATATGAATTCAATGTTTGTTTCAGAGCAAAAACTCCAGAGTCATATGATTTCAGACATTTTTTTTCCTTGTTTATTCTTATACTATTCTCAAAGAGATGCTACTGATTATAGAAACATTGGGAAATCATGTGTAAGTAATGCTTGTGCACTGGCTGAACTTAGCATTGGAAGCATAACTTAAGGGCAGCATTATTCACGGAAGGTAAGGAATCAGCCTAGGAGGAAAAGGTGTGTGGGGCTTAATGAAATAATCATGGATATTTGGAAGTGAGTGCAGATCAACACCTTTAGCAGTACCTCTGGCTGCCGAGCTGAGTCCCTTCCATGAGAAGCAGGTCTGGGTGCTAACGTCAAAGGGATCTAACTTGTAGGGCTCATGAGAAAACAGTGAGTCTGTGAGTCTGGTGGGCAGCATTTACAATCTCTGCTCTGGTGCACTCTTCCAGGACCCCTAACAGGTGGCCACTTGGGGGTCATTTTCACAGTATGGAGAGGTGAACCCCGTAACCACCTCACATGTCCCAACTCCTGCAAGCCATGGGTCCCAGTGAGACTTTAGATTGAAAAATCACTTCTGTGCCTTGATATTTCCTTTGTTTTCTCTGTTTCCTGTTTTCCTTGTTTCTGCCTTGGCTTCCCACGTATGTTCTTTCTTATTTAATTGTGAATTAAAAAGATGGCCAAAGAAACATCCCAATTGTGATGAATCGCAACCTCTTTGCTTTAAGGTACAAAACTCTTTAGTATTCATTTTTATTCCAGTCTGAGACTTTGCATCCCTGTGAGATCAATAGGGCAGCTGTTGATACTGCGTTTTATAGATGTAGAGACAAGGCTTAGCAGAGAGATGATGTAACTATACTTCAGCTCCACAGCCTGTGAGTAACAAAGCTGGAAAACAAACCTGAATCTATCTGGTTGACCCAAACACCACCATCTTACAGTTCTGTCATGCTGTGTACTTTACAAACACATTCACCTATAGACCCTCAAACTGTTGTCAGGAAGAAAACAAAGCAGAAAAGAACTTCCATGGCTGAGGTGACAGAGCTCATCAGCAACAGGAGTGGGGTCAAGCTCTTCTGACCACACCCAGTGCTCTTTGCCATCACCTTGGCTTTTCACCAGTGAAACTGCTCTCTGTACTTTTGTGTGTGCAAAGATTACATTTCTAGAGCCAAATGTGTGACTGTCTGTGGTGGAATGAGAAGGTGACAAGGTCATGCCAAGATGGCCACTGAGGTGAAAAGGTCATGCCAAGATGGCCACTGACAAGCAGAAACTGCCTGGCAACAGGCTGTGATTGGATGGCTTTGGAAACTGCCTGGCAACAGGCTGTGATTGGTTAGGGCATAGACTGCCCTTTGACCGGATTGGCTGCCTTGGCTATATAAGCAGCTGTAGCAACTGAAATAAAGGAGTCTGTGGGCTGCTCGCCTCTGGCCTGCTTTCACCTGACTCCCCGGGTCTGTGTGGTGACTCCACGCCTCTTGCCTCTACCATGCTTCTCATCTCAGGAACGAATCCTCACAGAAGAAATCAACAACAACAACTGTCCAACTGGTAAATTCTTCCATTTGAGGGTAATGCCGCAGAAAAGTGGGGTGTCCTAATTGCTGAAGGGGCAGGTTTTTTTTTTTTTCTAAAGATGATATCTGATATGATAACCTGGTTGTACCTCCCCTGGACTTTGCAAGTGCCCAAGGGAAGGAATAGGATACGCTATATCAATAGCATAAAAATGGAGAAAAAGTCCTTTCTGTAATGATGGCTAACATTTGCTATGTTCTTATCATGTGGCAGATACTGGTATGTGTGTATATTCCCACTTTACAGGTAAGGATCTGATGATACTGATATCAGGAGGGTTAAGAACACACAGCATTGGAGATAATATTTGTCTGCAGGTTTGTCTACTATTCTACATTTTATTTACTTACACACATACCATTTTCAGGTCTAAGAAGCAACTCTTCAGTGCTTGCTGCCATAGTATTTTGTGACTGATCCATTCTTTACTATGCTACCTGGTTGTGTGAGTCAATTTTCATTTACTATAACAAAATAACTGAAGCTGCCTAGCTTTAACAAGGAAAGAATTTCATTTTGGCTCCTGGTTCTAGAGGTTCACAGTCCAAGATCAAGTAGACCCCATTGGTTCAGCATCTGGGAAATATGTTCTTGCTGACAGAATCTCAAGGGAGAGCAGAGCATCACAAGGCAAGGGACAGAGATGTATCTGTCTGTATGTCTGTCTCTATCCTTATAAAGCCACCAGGACCCAATCTTGGTTGCAGCATAATGTGATCCAATATAATCGCTTCCCCAAGTTCCCACCACCAAATATCATAATTTGATTGAGTTTTTAACCCTCTTCAAACCATTAATGTAAAGCTTTCAGGGCTTATCTGTATGAGTTGGAGAAGGGGCCAGTCACATTCAGACCATAGCACTGGTTATCTACAACCTGTGCAGCCCTTATTAAAAATCTAGCAACATTTCATCTTCATGAAAGGAAGGTAGAGATCACTTGCTTTTACTGTCAGGTGCACCACCTTTATAATTTCTCAACAACTCTGTAAGGGGGTGATTTTAGGAAAACCGTACTGCAGACCAAGAAATGGAATCGTAGAGATATGAAAGCACCTGCTTATAGTCGTGCAGCAAACATCTCTGTCATCCCTGTCCTCAATAAGGTGGCAAAGGTTAGACCTCCTCTCCACCTGCAGCCCACTTGTAGGCGCTCAATAGATGGTTGTCACAGGATGACTGCAGCGAGCTCTTTGTGATTCTTGACTTCTACTGAAGGATTTGAGAGAGTGGGCATGGGGGAGAGTTCCAGTCTTTTCCTCATGTCACTGGTGACATGTTCACATGTTTTGCCTTCCAAAGCCACAGCAAATCACAATCCCTTCTGGACAAATCCAACCTGGGAGGTCTCTCCAAGTTCAATACCTTTTCACACACAGAGCTTTCCCTTCTTTAAAGAAATTCTGTAGCAACTTGGAGGAGGGAGCATGTTTCTTTCTTTTATTACCTATCTGTTGTAATCGTTGGCCTATGGGCAGAGTTTTCTGAAGTGAAGGAGACAGAGGACGCAGGATTCACCTTTAGCTCCAAGTTTGCCACTGCATGTTTTTAGAGCAAACAGGAAAAGTAATGATAAATATTTCTAATCCAGAATGCACGTTTCACAGCACCACAGCCTTACAAATGTACTAAGGCGGCTGCAAATCTCCTGTGGAAGTGCATTAAGGTGATTCATAAGAATAGAAAATTCATACTTGTCATCCAGGCTTGAGCAGGACAGATTACCAGTGGATACACTATTACAACTGTTCTTAGTACTTTCAAAATTCAAAATTACAGCTGGCATTTGATTCTAATAAGTCACAGTGAAATAGGTGAGAAAGTTTCCCTGTGTTATAAGGTAGAAAAGTCCTTTTCTTTTTTTATACCCACATCTTTGTATGTGTGTGTGTGGGGGGTTCATAATAGGTAAATAGCCCAGGAAAGGGGATCTTCTATTAAAGGGCAAGGGAGAGCTTACCCCAGGAAATCAATACAATTTGATAACAGGACATTGCCAGGGTGCCTTTTTCTATTCGGCTGCTTGTAGCTAGTACTCAAGGAATGAAAAAGGATAATGCCATTTGCAGTTACCAATGCCAGGGCCAATTCAATTCACAGTTGGGAATTTGGGTGAGAGAAGGCTATAGTCACGTAGCTACTTAAGGTCCATGAAAGGTTTTGTGTATGTGTTCCCCCTTTCCTTACCTTGACCACCCTCCACAGTAGTCTTCTTTTGAATGATTTCTTTCTTGAATCTTGCTTGGCATTTAGCTGAAAATCATACCTGCCTAATTGGGCCTAGTGTATACTGCCCTATATTTTAAACTGGCTTGCCAGGAAGAGCCAAAGAGAGGAAAGCGTATCTTTGGCAGGAAAAAAGAAAAAAAAAGAAAGCATAAACGCAAAGCTTGATAGCACACAGGTGTTGTGGAGGTGTAGGAAGCAGTTCCTCCTCTGTACTGCTGGTGGGACCATGTGGCTGTGTCCTCTTTATATTCACGGGACATAGTTATTATCCTCCAGGCTTACTCAGGCATATGGGCAAAGGCTGAAGTATAATATTGTTTAGGATAGTTAAAGACTAAAACAAACCAAATGGATAACCGTACATATATAACTGACTCAGTTATGGTTATTCACGTATTAGAACACAATGCAATGATGGACTATAACAAGGTATTCATAAGTCTCTATATGTTGATTTGAAACTATGTGCAAGATATATTATAAAATGAAAATGGCAAGTTGTACAAAATTGCATATAGTTTAACTTTTGCATAAACAAGTAAACAATTTCTCTCTCTATCCCCCCATGCTGTGTCCTGTACCTCTTTCTTCTTCTCCTACCCCCTTTCTCTCTCTGTCTTCTCCTCTCTGTACATTGAATATGCATAGGAGAATTCCTTAAGGAATTTATTCATGTGCTAGGGCTGCTATAAGAAAACACCCCAGACTGAGTAGTTTAAACAAAATCAAAATATATTTCACAGGTCTGGAGACTAGAAGTCCAAGTTCAACATATAGCCAGGGTTCATTTCATCCTGAGGTGTCCCTCCATGGTCTTTCCTCTGTGCATGCATCCTGGATGTCTCTTTGTGTGTCCTGATCTCCTCTTCGTATAGGACACACATGTCATGTTATGTGAGGGCTCACTTTCAAGGCTTCATTTTCACTTAATCACATCTTTAAAGGCCCCGTTGTCAATAAATCACATTCTGGGGGTTAGGGTATCAACATAGGAATTTTAAGGATACTAAATTCAGCCAATAACAGAAGGCTAAATATCATTTACAGAGGTTTTCTTCGGGGAAAAGGATTGGGAATTTTGGATATGAGGGAGATAGATAGTTCATTTACATATTTTTTCAGTACATCTAGGTCTTGTTACTAAATTTGCATTAATCATGAGCAATTGCAAAAATAATGTATTTCCAGATATTTCTGCAGTTTCTTCTTACTTGCTAATCTGGAGTGAGCCCTCTCAGTTGCACTGTAGTAGGTGACATCTTCCCACTTTACAGAGGCACAGGTTAAGTGATACACTTAGCGCTTAATTTATTCCTGGTAACTATATTCGTTTCCACTAAGGAGACAAGTGCCAAGATCCCATGTGGGCCATTTGTTACCTTCTTAAAATTTCTCATTTCTTCTTAGGTTTCTATTTATAAAATGACTACTTAAAAATGTGAGAATATTACTTTAAATCCACATCTGATTCCAGCTTCTGTTTGCGTTCCCATCTTTACCCCCAATATATTTGTTCTCAAGTACAATCAGGATGGGGCCGGCACTGTGGCATAGCGGGTAAAGCCACCATCTGCAGTGTCAGCATCCCATATGGGCACCAATTTGAGTCCCTGCTGCTCCACTTCCAATCCAGCTCTCTGTTATGGCCTGGGAAAGCAGTAGAAGATGGCCCAAGTCCTTGGGCCCCTGCGCCTGTGTGGGAGACCTGGAAAAACCTCCTGTCTCAATGGCTTTGGACTGACACATCTGTGGCCATTGCAGCCATCTGGGGAGTGAACCAGGGGATGGAAGACCTCTCTCTCTCTCTCTCTCTCTCTCTCTCTCTCTCTCTCTTCCTCTGCTTCTCTGTAACTCTGCCTTTAAATAAATAAAAAAAAGTACAGTTAGGATTCTTCCAGAATGCAGAAGTGTTTTCATAAGAATAATGAATAAACGGGATGCAGAATTTTTACAGCAAGGTTCCTGTTCTTGCTACTTAAAATGCCCTTCCCACCAACAGGTACTCTGCCCTGGCTGCAGCTTTTAAAACATTTTTTAATTTTAAAGAGTTACAGGAAGAGAGAGAGAGAGAGTCTATCTGATCATTCACTTCCCAAGTGGTCACAAGGGCCATGGTTGAGTCAAGCTGAAGCCAGGAGCCAGGCACTTCATCTGGGTCTCCCACATGGTTGGCAGGGGCCCAAGTAATTGGGTCATCTTACGCTGCTTTTCCTAGCCATTAGCAGGGAACTGGTTCAGAAGGAGAACACCTGGGACACGAACCAGCACCCATATGGGCTTTATCCATTATGCCACATTGCTGGCTCCCTGGCTACAGCTTTATGCATATCTTTGTTTAATTGGAAAAAAAAAAGTTGTCACACCCAGGAAAAAGAAACCTTAGGCAAGTGTCCTTGGTGATGCACTGAGAGCCATTTCTCATGTTGCAAACAGTAGTACTGTGAAAGGCCTGCACACCACCCTGGAAAACACCAGGCCACTGTTAGGAGTCCCAATGGCATGGTGTCATGTGCTATTGTACTAAGAACTGACCTGGAACTTCACAGAGAAGATTCTACCTAAAGCCAGGTTCTTATTCCTGCTCTTAGTGCCTTCATCCTCAGCTGTAAATTTCCCCTGCTCTTTGAATCTGGCCTCCAAGTTAATGCTTTTTAAATGCAGCTTTTGTGATATGAAATTTCTTCTCTTCTTTTAAAGGGATATTCAGGTGAAAAAAAAAAAAGAAAAAAGCCAAATTGGTTTTCCAAGTATATCTTTGCTCAGTGATGCATTTTCCTGGGAAAAGCTTAAATTCAAATGTTATTTGTGGTTCTCAATTTGTCCCCTCTCTGAGCTGAAGAACAGAGGGCAAAGGACTCTGCCCCAAGGTTCCCCAGGGAGCATAGGGCTTAGGCTGGATTCAGCTTCCCCTGCACGCTGTGTTCAGAGGTTAAGCTGTGGATTCTGGGGACAGGCTAACAAAAGACTTGCTCAGAGGTCTTCTAGGGACTCACCGCAGGGAGGAGGAGGGTGGTGTATGCCCAGGCACCTGAGTGCAAGCTGTGTGGAAACAACTGAGGACAACTGCTAGGTTCTAAACCTCCCATCAAAACACATGCAGCAGTGGGCACACATGTGTCTGCCATGCTTCTTAGAGGGACACTTCTCCAGAGTGTCACTCAGGAGAGACTCCTGATTGGGAAAGATGGCATTTGTCATCAAGTTGGGGCTGAGGTCGGGGTGGTTTTTAGATAAGATTCTCCAGGCGGCTTGCCTTATGGCTACATGTGGGGAAGGGCCCTGCCTTCCTTCTTTGTCTCTGCCTTCACATATTAGAACCTGCTCACTAAGGACCCTTTATGGCTTAAAAATAACTGGATGTGGACGTCTTAATTTTCTTGCTATGCCTCAAACACATGCAAGTGAGGCTATTGGCTTACAAGACAGGGAAATGAAGGTGTGGTAGGCTCTAAGAATCAGAAACATTTCACTGCTCAGGGATTTGAATCCAGATGCCTCACCCCCTCTTTCTAGCCTGAGGAGTGTGTCTGCCTGAGTGTGAATGAGTCTTTGTAGAAAACACTGAAGCTTGGGAAGGAGCTCTCACTCTGACAAGGACAAATTGCCCCTGCTTCCTGTCTTCCCCAGCCCCTCTCCTGCATATCTTTGTTTAATTGCATAAAAGTGTTCTCCCTCAGTGGTCCAGGTACAGGTGTTAGTGTAAATCTAGGGGTTTAAGTCCATGTTCCCACAGGGGACACCTGAGTGGCTTCTGAGGACTTTGCAGTTTTGTGTCTTCACACTGGTGGCCTGTGCCACCATTTTCATATTTTCATGCTCTCTGAGGATCTCCATTTCTTCTTTTTCCACTTGTTTAACATTAGACACATTTTTTTCAAAAAAAGATTTCCTTATTTATTTGAAAGTGGGGTTACATAGAGGCAGAAGCAGAGAGAGAGAGAGAGAGAGAGAGAGAGAGAGAGAGAGAGAGAATCTTCCATCCACTGGTTCACACCCCAAATGGCCTTGGCCGGAGCTGGGCTCAATCTGAAGCCAGGAGCCTGGAGCTTCTTCCGGGTCTCCCATGTGGGTGCAGAGGCTCAAGGACTTGGGCCGTCTTCCACTGTTTCCCAGGCCATAGCAGACAGCTGGATCGGAATGGAGCACCGGGGACTGCCCATTTGGGATGCCGGCACTGGGGAGAAATAAATTTCTGCTGTTTCAACCACCCAGTCTGTGTTATTTTGTTATAGTAGCCCTAGCAGATTAAGAATAGGTGGTGTGGCCAGCACTGTGGCTCACTAGGCTAATCCTCCGCCTGTGGCGCCGGCACCCTGGATTCTAGTCCCAGTTGGGGCGCTGGATTCTGTCCCGGTTGCTCCTCTTCCAGTCCAGCTCTCTGCTGTGGCCCGGGAGTGCAGTGAAGGATGGCCCAAGTGCTTGGGCCCTGCACCTGCATGAGAGACCCCGAGGAAGCACCTGGCTCCTGGCTTCTGATCGGCGCAGCGCTCCGGCCGTAGCGGCCAGTTGGGGGGTGAATCAACAGAAGGAAGACCTTTCTGTCTGTCTGTCTCTCTCTCTCTCTCTCACTAACTGCCTGTCCAAAAAAAAAAGAATAGGTGGTAGTAAATTTGAGTTCCTACTGTGTGCTGCAAAAAAAAAAAGAGACTGGAAAATAGTCTTGGAATTCATGTTGAAAGAGAGCTAAATGTAAGTAGCACAAGTCATTAGGAAACGTACAGGCTAATGCATATTTGTGCGTGTCAGATACGAGTGAAGTAGAGAGGGTTGGAAGGTAACCCGTAAGTGGTTGCTCTCAAGGTGTCACATTTGACTGTTTTAAAGCATAGCTTGGGAAATTCGGAACACATGATGAAAATCCAGTTCTCTCTCCCGCATGTTCATGCATCCTGACTCTGTGATTCATGACTCCCGTCCTCTTAAATGCAAGGTGGCAGGCTGTGGGCTCCTTTCCAAGGTACCTATAACTTAGTCACTGTGATATTTTCTGAAAAAGAATATTTATTGTTTTAACAGCTGCACTTCTACTCTCTCAGATTTAAAAAAAATTACCTGTACCCACGATTGACTTATATGGATTGGAAAGTGTAGCTTTGAAATTCCCAATTTAAAAAACCCTATAAGTCTTACAAAACTGCTCCCAAACCACAGCATTTTTTCCATTCTCACTTCCTCCTTATTCCTGGAAGGACTGGGAGAACCAACAGTAGTTTTCAGCAGAGTTTGGCTGGGGTTATGGTCAGAACTGTGCTTGCTTATGGCAATTCCAGCAAGGGCCAGTCTTATTTGGATGCCAGTTATTTAAGCAAAGCTATTCCCTGTAAGGATTAGAACTCTTCCAAGTTCTCATTGAATTTTCCTTAAGGTATTTGTCTTCAAAGAAAGATTTGCTTTTGAAGGGAGTCTGATGTTATTGCAGTGCTAAGCTCCATAGACTATTTGTTTTTCAGATGGTGTATAAACTACTAACATTATTATGACACAATTACCAGTAAGTAATCATCCAATTGCCATAAACATGGCCCTCTCAAAATATTGCAAATTAATATTCATGCTTTCCTTGAATCCACCATTCTCCGCTAATGTGTGCCTGCATAGTTGATCAAAATGCACATTTTTTCCCCAGCGAAATGAAGCATTATCACTCAGTTTTCCACTTTGAAGTATGGGAGGGCTCTTATGACTATATAGCATTAGTTGCTTTGAAAGAATTTTTCTGTTATGATGCAGCTATCAACAGTAAACTACGTGATACTCGGTAAAGCATCTCCACTCTCTTGGAGTTGTATTGTTACAAAAATCATGCTAGTCATTCTATCTTGGGAGTTGAGAAATCATGCCAATTGTATGATCGTATGTGATTGTTACATGTAATGGCAATTGCATATATACTTCTAAGATCTGATGGTTCAGCCACTGCTAAAGGGATGTCCTGGAATCTCAGTATGAATAAATACAGACTACTCTAGCAAACCTCACATATCGACCTAAGAAAAGTAGCTCCCTAACATGCTTTTATTTAGAAATGAAATTCACAAAGTAATTGAAGTGAGAAATCAAGATTAAAAAAACTCTGCAATAAGCTAATATATTTCAAAATTGAACCAAAGTGGCTTTTATTTCATTGTGTACAAAACATCTGATGGCAACATTGTTTTCTGCTAATTCAACAGGTTACATCAAAGGTGATAAAAATATTTCATACTGATTCAAGCCTCAGTTCACAGTGGAGAAATGATTTGAAAGTCCTCAATAGATGTTTATTTGTCAAATACATATCCATAAAAGCTTTTACGCAGCAGTGTGCTGATAAATGTTTAACCATGGACTTTCCCAAAAACAAACTGATCGATGCCCTCACTTAAGGCTTGTCTCAACCCAGTGGTGCAAGTATGCTCACTATGGCCAATTTTGATCCACCAGCTTGCTGTCGCTAAGTGCAGAGTTGGGATGAAGTACACAACACTTGGCACATGTGAGTCAGTACTAAGTATGCCCAGTACACAGCTGGTGGCACAAACAAATGCTGAATTTTGGAGAGATAAGTGTTGTCAATGGATCATACACCATTAAAATGAATAGATCTGGAATGAAATGTAATATATGTTGTTGAGATGTTTTATTGAGGGCCAGTGGTTAAAGAATAGAGTTGAAGAAAGGTTCTAGTTCCAATATTGTTTTCTCTCTCTCTCTTTTTTTTTTGAGATGTATATATTTGTTTGAAAGTCAGAGAGAGGGAGAGAAAGAGATCTCTGTTCACTAGTTCACTCCCCAGATGGCCACAGTGGCCAGTGCTGGGCCAAGGTGAAGCCAGGAGCTTCATCTGGGTCTCACACATGGGTTCAGAGGCCCAAATACTTGGGCCATCTTCTGCTGCTTTCCCAGGCACATTAGCAGGGAGCTGGATAGGAAATGGAGCAGCCAGGATATGGACCAGTGTTCGTATGGAATGCCAGCATAATTGTCAGTGGCTTTACCTGCTGTGCGGCAACGCCAGCCTCCCAACATTGTTACTGATGTAAACTTGGCATCCAAACTTGGTCTCTCTGGAGGCAGCACAACTTTGTGGGAAGAACATGAGATTTGGGGTCAGATGGGCTTGAGTTTCAATCTGACCTTTGCCGTTTAATGGCGTGAGTCTGTGGTTAAGATCTTTAACACTGTCAGCTTCAATTTCTTCGTTTGCAAAGAGGGATGCTAAAATTCACTGTCTAAAGGATTAGTTATAAAACACATGGCAGTTGCTTAATATTATTATTAGGGCATGCTTTTTCATACCTTATTTGAAATGGTTAGATTACATTTGACCTAGGTTCTTGCTTGGTGTCTAACTTTCTGAAGAATGTTGTCTTCTATTATACAGATTCAATTAGATAAAAGATGATAAAATCCCAGGCATGTAAAATGTATTCAATAAGTGTTTGTTAAATGGATGGGTATCTGAGATTCAAAGTAACTTTTATTTCCAAGCTAGGAGTTTTTGAAAAATACTTTTGAATGTCTTTTTATTTATTTATTTTTTATTTTTTTTACAGGCAGAGTGGATTGTGAGAGAGAGAGACAGAGAGAAAGGTCTTCCTTTTTGCTGTTGGTTCACTCTCCAATGGCCGCTGCGGCTGGCGCATCTCGCTGATCGGAAGCCAGGAGCCAGGTGATTCTCCTGGTCTCCCATGCGGGTGCAGAGCCCAAGCACTTGGGCCATAGCAGAGAGCTGGCCTGGAAGAGGGGCAACCGGAATAGAATCCGGCGCCCCAACCGGGACTAGAACCCGGTGTGCCGGCGCCGCAAGGCAGAGGATTAGCTTGTTAAGCCACGGCGCCGGCCCTTGAATGTCTTTTAAAAATCATCTTTTATATCCAATAAATTACCAAGTACTGATATTTATCTATTAAACACACATACACAAATACATATGTCTCCTTCCCTCTTTATTTATATACTCTGGGGGTTTAATATGTTATTATCTCTCTCTCTCTCTCTTTTTTTTTTTTTTTTTTTTGACAGGCAGAGTGGAAAGCGAGAGAGAGAGACAGAGAGAAAGGTCTCCCTTTTCCGTTGGTTCACCCCACAATAGCCGCTGTGGCCAGTGCGCTGCGGCTGGCATACCGCGCTGATCCGAGGCCAGGAGCCAGGAGCTTCTCCTGGTCTCCTGTGCTGGTGCAGGGCCCAAGGACTTGGGCCATCCTCCACTGCACTCCCGGGCCACAGCAGAGAGCTGGCCTGGAAGAGGGGCAACCGGGACAGAATCTGGCGCCCCGACCGGGACTAGAACCCGGGGTGCCGGCGCCGCAGGTGGAGGATTAACCTAGTGAGCCGTGGTGCCGGCCATTATTATCTCTTAATAGATTCTCTGCTTCCTGTCTTAAACACTTCAAAAATCATCTTTGATAAGATTGTTTGTCTCTTAGCTCTTTAAGGACAAAGATTTTCTTTCATTTAGTTTTCTACTCTCAAAGTCTGATATAACTACTGGCACAAAATAGATAATCAATAAATATTTATTTGCATATATGACTGAGTGAGCCACTGTTTAGGGAAGTAATTAATATAGCTTTCTGAGCTGCAAAGTGACTTCTAAAGTGATATCATATCCACATTTCCTTATGTGTCCCCTTATAAGCTATTGTCTCTGGTGACCTTAAAATCCATGCTATAGAACTTCCTACATTGTAAGCACCAAGTTTCAGGGCTATCCATGGGTCCAAACATTTTGTGGGCTACTTACTGCTTCAAACATCTGCTTCATCTGTATGAGACAGAGTGTGGTGTGGCCTGGGTTGCTCTTTCCCTCTCTGTTCCTTTCCTGTGTCTGTCTGGGATACCCTTTCTTCTATGAGAGGAGCCTCTTTCCAACCTGTGATTACTGACAGAGCAATCAAGAATTAGTTCCCTGAGTTATTAGTGGTTGAACTAAAGACTACCTTTGTCAGGGCTGGATATGTGTGGACTTCACATGACTCAGCTGTCCGGAGTAGATTTTCATGGCCTGAATGAAAGCCTGCAAAAATAGAATTCAAACAGGTACTTTCATTGTTTGCCCTTACATGATACCTTTCAACTTGTTGAAATTATTATTTAAAGAAGGTAAAAATTCCAGCAGAAAGAGACAAAGAAATAAGTGCGAGTGAGATGTTGATATTGCATTTAACAGTGTTTTACTTCTTCCCAAATCTGAACACAAGAAATCAGTACAATTGGGATTTTCTTCATTTGATTTTATATTCTCTGTATCTCTGTCTCCATCTCTAGTCTCTGTGTCTCTGTCTCCATCTCTCTTTTTCTCTCATTTGCTCACATGTTTACATTCTTTCTGCAACTTAAACATTTTACTTTATTTAAAAAAATGGTCACTTTTATAACACAAACTCCACAGAGTCTTATTAGAACAGACTTGTGGACTTGAACTTTAGGGTCAAATACCCATGGTTTGAGTTTAGGTTCTGATGCTTTGTTGAGTCATCTTGAGTAAATGAATTTATCTGTCTTACTTTCCTTGTCTAGTACACCTTGTGGGTAGTTGTAGTGGCTTGGTGAGATTATATATAAATCTTTCATCATGGGCTTGATATCTAATTGATGCCCAATAAATACCAGTTTCCTCTATTTCCTCAGTGAGATGTGAGCACTTCATGTTTTTTGCTTGAAGATTTTTCTTCATGATTTCTTACTTTCAGGTCTTCAGTGAACTTTCCCTTCTTGTCATTCTATAGCACTTCTGTGTCTGTGATTGCTATCTGCAGTCCTGTGCCATGTTTCCTGTGAGTTGTGTGTGTGTGTCTGTGTGTTTATGCTCACATGCATTCTCTTACCAATTAGGCTTCAGAAATTGTGTTTATTTTAGTATTGCCCTAAGAAGGATTCAGCAAGAGAATCCATCAGTGTTACATAAAAAGTATGTACCAAAATGATATTTGATTTTAAAATTTATAGTAGTCCAGTAAATGAAGCATAAATCCTGATGTCTTTGAATTTATTTTAAAAAATCCGTTCCAAATTATTCTCACCTGACAGGAAAAAAAAGGGACTAGATCAGATATGCATAGGTGTTTCTTTCAGCTTTTTATTCTGTTTCTAGGAATTATATTGCATCGGGCTATAGAATATTCAATTTTTATTTAACTCTCTGTTTGACACCTCAGTGCCAGATGCCATTCTATTATTGCACATGTTCTGTGTATGCATATAAGCTTGACAAACAAGGCAAACTGTAAACTCCCAATACACCCTCAATATCCTTTTCTGTTCATGTTAGCTCCACTTGAGCCTTTTGTGTTTGGAAGCAAGTTACTACCACCACTATGAGAGTTCACAGTAATCCCCTGTTATAATTAACCAATGAATCTGGATTTCATAGGAACCATTTACTAAGATAGGACAGCACAGTCACCAGGAGCTCTGGAGAAGATACGTTCACCTTCCTTTCCTTCAGCTTGACATTTCTTGATCAGACCTGACGTTGCAGGATCTCAGATCCAATATACTGTTGGAAGGATTTGGCACCATCAGCTGGAATGGGCAGAGGGGAGCCAGCATCTGAAATATCTGCCTATGATTATTCAAGGTATGGCAGGAACCGAGCTTTCTGTATGCAAGCCAAATGAAATTATTAAGGCTAACCTTCTCACTCAGCACTTAATAGGTAATCAATTTTCACTTCCAACAGTGGAGAGTGCAAATCAAGAATGGAATGATAATGCTGCTACCTAACCTTTGTGAAGGTCTTTGTAATGTATGCGAATGATTTTACACATAATATTTAATTTAGTTTTCACAACACAGAATTGACCAGAACACACTTGCATGCATGTCTCAAATTCACTCTGTAAGACTTATTTCACAAATATTTTGGGGTGGCATCTACTAAATGCTGGCCTGTATATGAAGCACCAAACATAATAGTGATGAAGGTAGAACAGTTTCTATGTCTTATTTTTTCCATTTATTTATTTTTCATTTTTATTTGAAAGGCAGATAGAGACAGATGGAGAAAGATCTATTTGCTGATCCACTCCCCATATGCCTACAACAGTGAGAGCTTTGTCAGGCTGAGATCTGGAGCCCAGATTTCAATCTGGGTCTCCCATGTGGGTGGCAGAGACCCAATCACTTGAGCCATCATCTGCTTTCTCCCATGAAACACATTAGTAGAAAGCTGGATAGGAATCAGAGGAGCTGGGGCTAGAACAAGGCACTCAGATGCAGAATGCAAGTGCTCCAAGAGGTGTCTCAACCACTGTGCCAAACTGCCTGTCCCTCAACTGTCTGGTAGTAGCAGAGAGAAAATGAATGCATTGGGAGATCCTGAGACTTACTCAAGTTCACAGGAGGAAATGCTGAGTTGTAACATCACACAGTGATCTGACCCTTGTTCCATAAACACAGTTGCACTGTAAATGGAACTGACCTTACATTCTGCTACTCGGCTTCGATATGAATCTCCTCTCTCTTTGGGCTGGTAAGATGCTTCATGCAGACCTTTTTGTCTGACTCTCCCAATTCGGGCAAAGTTCAGAGGAGTGGGGTGTGTAAGTCGTTGCATACCTTTCTGGAGGGATTCCTACCTCTGCTCATTTTTCATCTTCCTGCAGATGTTCTGTGTGGTCTTGTCACAAGAACCTAGTGATCTTGTCTGCTCAGAGATGTCACAAGAGCAGTGTTACTTTGGGACCTACAGGGATCCCTTTGGTGCCTGCAAGCAGAAATGCAAACTTGTTCACCTTCTACCGCTCTTCTTCCTCATTGTACTTCTCAAAGTGCTGTTGTCAGGGAAAGCTTTCTCCCGTCATGTGTCTTTAATGTGCCTTTTATAGGCCTCCCCTCATTTCTGCACTCTCAGCTTGGAGATTTGTATACAAAGTCAGGAAGTCCTTGGTATGCCTTGCCTCATTCTTCTGCTGAGGCCAGGAACCCAGAGCCAAACACTGCTCTGAATGGGAGGCAGGAAAAGGACAAATGATTGGAGAAATAGTAAAAGGTTATTATATCACAGCACTCTAATGAGATACTGCAGAAGAAGCAGGTCAGGCCAGTGCCTGGTGGAAACAGACTACCCTGTGATTAGCTTCTCTGTCTAGGGTTAGGGCTTACAAATGCAGAGGAGCCTGAAGACTGGCCTTGGAAAGCTACTGGACCTCTCCTTGCAGTGGTGAGGAGAGAGTACCTGAAACTCCAGGTTCAGGTCTTCAAGACAATTCAAGGCGAGAAACATGTTAGCATTAGAGAAACAATTCAAAGGGATTAATGATAAGGAAGGCCTAAATTATACCCTGAAATTGAAATAATTAAATGTGTATAGGTTTTCTAATTGATTATTACTGAGAAAGATGAGAAGTGCCAGCAATTCAGGACAAAGGGTAAAATGATATAAGCAAAGGACACTTTATAAGGGAAAATATCTGAAAACCTGTATTACAATGGAAAACTTTTTTATTTAAATGTTGAGTATTTTTTATATCATCTAGCCTTCACAATAAGAGAAATACTGGTCAATACCTGGGACATGATGAAATAGAAAACTTTCCTATTGCAGGACAATTGAAAACTTTTAGGCTTTGTAATGATTTCTTTTTAGAAGAAAAGAAGATCAGTGGTGCAGAAGTTTTAGAAAGAGAAACACCTGACTCAATCTGAGGTGTCCAACCTTAGATTTCATCAGCCTTTAGGGACATCTGGGGACACACTAATAGTAATACACCTATTATAATGACTGTCAACCCCCAGCTATTAGTAAAGTGTCAGCCCCCAACCTAGACTTACCATCAGATAATTCTAAGGGTCACTAGCGAGAGAATTTATATATAAACCCTGAAACAGTTAACTGCACTAGACTTGAGTTCATTTTTTCCAAATTTCTCCTAAAGAGTTTCCCCTACAAGTTGAGCATGGCCACTGATACTTTCATATTTGTTCTATTAAAGGGTTAGTTTTCAGAGCTCACCTTATTTGATATGTCAACAGAATTGGTTAGATTCCATCTTTCCTCCTCCTGAAACATCTTCATGCTACCTCTGGGACCTGGCACCTTCTTGCTTTTCTGCCTACCTTTCTTCTTGCTCCTTCTCCATCTTTTTTGATAGTTTCTCCTGGGCTTTTTGAGCTTTACTGCATTGTGCTCTACCACTCTGCCTGCAGACATCTCCTCTCTATTTATGATCACTCATTGGCCATCACATGACAGTCTGTGTCTTTGCCATCGGCAAGCTGGGGAGTCTACATTTATAGCTTCAGCTGAGTCTTAGTCTGAATACTGAAGACTTGAATAGTTAATCATCTTGGAATCTCCACTTGGTTATAGGTACTCAAACTTAAGTAAGTGTAAAAAAGTGGACCTCTAAGCTCCACTCCCTCTGATACTGCTTGCCACATACAAACACATGTGTTCTCTTCTAACATTTCCAACTTAGTAAATAGCTGCTCTATTCTTTCAATCATTCAGATAAAAATCCAGGGAGGAATCATTGACTCTAATGTTTTTCTCACATTCTGCATTCAGTCTGTTCAACAAATCTTATTGAGTCTGCCCTCAAACTGTATCAAACTATATCTGACCTTTGACCATTGCTTGATACTTCTACTGCTTCTATGGGAGTGTCCTCACCAACCTTCTCTCTTGATTGCCTTGTTACAGTGCATCCCAACTTTTGTGTTTACCAATTCCTTTACCCTCCATCATTTATTTGCAACCCAGTGGCTAAAATGACCAGAGTCAGAACATGTTCATCTTGGGTTTCCAATCCACCAAGAACTTCCCATCTAATTCAGAGACAAAGGCAGTATTTTCTCTGACTCAGCAGGATCTGATCTCAGCTTCATCCTCTGATTCTCTCCTCTCACTCTGTTTCAGTCACAGTGGCTCCCTTACATTTTCAAAACCACCAGGCATGCTTCAACCTCCAGGCATGCGTCTGTATATGCCATTCCCTCTGATTGGATTACTCTTCCCTAGATAGGCATGACGACTTTTCACTTCTTTCCAAATTTTGAGTAAGCCTCCATATCTCAATGAGTTTCTTCATGCCTAAACTGTCTAAAATCCATTTAGCTCCAACACTACCCACGTCCATTCTCACTTTATTTTTCTTCATAGATTTATTACTATATGGCATATGATGGAATTTTTTTTTTTAGTTATTTGTCTAATTCTTCCGATAGAGTAAGGCTCAATGAGTGCTAATTGTGTGTGTATGTGGTTCATACACACACCTGGTTCATAGAAGGCTTTCAACAAATATTTGCTAAGTGAATGAAAGGATGAGTACATCTTGGAACTTGTCTCCTTGTTTTCTTCTGCTCCCAGCTGCTTGTTGACATGGTGACCTCTGCTTCTCTACCATGTCTTAACAGCCATGCAAGGTATTCTGCTAGTGACTATGCTGGGATGCTAACATGCCAACTCTGCTGGATGCTCTGGCATAGAATGGGCTTGATCATGGGCTAGGTGAGAAGATACTTTGCCAATCACACTCTGGCTTGTCCTGAACTCTGCAGAGGCTTTTGTGAAGAGCTTCTTCAACGATACGCTCATGCTTCATTTCAGTGGACTCAAAGTCAACCAAAAGTATGGCTAGGAGATTGGGGTACAAAACCCCTTCATCCCTTCCTCTGTTTTGGGTTACTTGACCAAAAATACTATTTTTCTCTACTAATAAGAATAAATGGAAGCTTCCATGCTTACTGAGTCAAGTTGCAAACTACCTAGAGAGGTCAATGCTCCTCGGTGGCACAGAATCTAAATCTGGTTTCTGTTGAGTCACTCACAATAATTGTTACTGGACTAGGCAGATGGGATGGGATGGGGTGGGGTAGGGAGACGGGGGCTGAGTGAAGGAAGGATTTGTTTCTATTACTTGCAAGAAGACAGCACCTCCACCTCCCAGTCAATCCTCCCCCTCAGGGCCTCCCAGCCTGTTGGAGAAAAAGGGCTTGTGCTTGTGCTTAGCGGTTCACTCCTGTCTGCTCCTTGCTCCACCATCAGAAGATGGCAGCAGAGATCGCTCTCTCCCTGCAGCTGCTCCTTCTGTCTTCCACCTGCCTGGCCGGACACAAGCTCCACAGTGAATACAGGGCAAAGTCCTTTTCAAAAACATATTGATTCCATTCGAGAAAGATAAATTCATAAACTATACAACTGTATTCATCAGTTCATTTTGGGAGAATGTGATATAGGAGTTGTGCAAAAAGAGAATTCCCAGTAGCAGGCATCATCTATATCTCTTCCATATGAGTAGACTGTAATGCTCTTGAGAAGAGGGTGAGGTGCTACTGAATCTGACAGCTGCCTTTCCCAGTATCCTTGCTTAACCCATAACCACTCTGTGGAGCCAGGCCAGGGCTCCTACTGAGGCTTATTTTTTCATGTAAGCCACGTAGTCAAAGTATCTGACTGGCCTGAAAATCCAGCATGAGTTCTGCTGGCAGATCTGTTTAGTCTTTTCATTCTAACTCCCACTTTGTCTTGTAGCCTGGTCTCGAAACTAAAGGAACCCACTCTTGCCAGCTTCTACCTACAGACATAAATGTGAGTGTGTGTGTGTGTGTGTGATTGTGGGTGTGTATGTGTGTATGTGTTTGGGGATATGGAGTGATGGCTTGGTTTTTTCTAATCCCTAGGAACAAAGATTCACCCTGAACTTTTTGATTTGTGTCTTTTCTGCTATAATCTTCCATTTCCATACCTACTGTCCAAAAAGGAATTCTAATTATGCAAAGCTGCTATTCATGAGTTTATATAAAGCCCCCTTTGACAAGTTAATAGAAAATGTAAAATATTTTTTTTTAATCTGCCTCAACTGCAACAGAATCCCTGAATAAACTGACTTAAAAAGTTGGGAGTTGGAATTGTAATGCTCTTCTACTTTTTTAAAAAATAAAATTTTCCCAAAAATGAAAAAAAAAAGTTACTGCACCACATGTTAAGAAAGAAGGTAATTGTAAGCTTTGTTAGTTCTGCAACTCAGTGATATCTGGGCTCTGGATGACTTTCTCCTACCCTTTTTTCTTCCCTCTCATGGCTCTAAGTGGCTGCCATGGTTCCAAACATCACTACTTCATGATATATATTATAAAACCTCTGTATTTATCATATATTTCTGTTTACCAGGGGAGGACATTTTTTCCTAAAAGTCCTGGATTTCCTTCCAGGTCCTGTGGCTATAACTGAGTCCTGTATCTATGCTTAAATTAATTACTGGCTGATAGGAGTGGGTTTACCTGGATGAACTTACAGCAGCTATGATTCTTACTCTGGTGTTATGTTCATCTTCCTTGAGCAATAAGTGTGAAGTGGCTTTTGGATAAGCAACCAGATTACCCTGCTAGCACCATTCAAAGGTATATGGCTGTGGCATAAGAACCCGACTCAAGAATATCTATCAAGAATATTTTTTTTTGACAGGCAGAGTGGATAGTGAGAGAGAGAGAGACAGAGAGAAAGGTCTTCCTTTGCCATTGGTTCACCCTCCAATGGCTGCTGATCCGAAGGCAGGAGCCAGGTGCTTCTCTTGGTCTCCCATGCAGGTGCAGGGCCCAAGCACTTGAGCCATCCTCCACTGCACTCCAGGGCCACAGCAGAGAGCTGGCCTGGAAGAGGGACAACCGGGACAGAATCCGGTGCCCCAACCGGGACTAGAACCTGGGGTGCCGGTGCCGCAAGGTGGAGGATTAGCCTATTGAGCTGCGGCGCCGGCCCTCTATCAAGAATATTATGAAAGGGAAACTCTTACACTGGGCAGAACTTTGAGCCATATATCTGGCTATTCACTTTGCCTGGAAGGAGGGATGACTGGTATATCACTATCATGATTCCTGGGCAGTGGGTGGTTAAGGATTTGGAATGAACAAGGTCGGAACATTGGTGACAAGGAAATCTGTAAAAGACATATATGGATGGACCTTTCAGAACAGGCACAGAGTCTGTCTTTCTTAAATAGGAACTAACCTTGGATCGAAGGAAGTTGGCAAGGGGCTCATAGGCATGAAATTCATTCATATTCATCACTACAAAGGAGTTGACTTAATATAATAATAGAATGGCCAGTTGAATGTTTGGTTATAATACTGGTGGGTGAAAACACATTGTGAGACTGAGGACATATGCTCCACAATGAAGAGTGCTCTGAACCAACATTTAAAATATAATAAATAATGCCATTTCTTTCATAGGCAGAATGTCCAGCTGAAAGATGTGGTAGTGGCTTCTATCTGTCTTCCCCTAGTGATCCAATAACAAAGTTTTACTTTGAGCTGCTGCTTTTGAGGTCTTGGTTCCCAAAAGAGGACCACTGTTTCCTCTCAGAGAAATAACAAAAATTCTATGAAGCGGAAACTGAGACATCCACTTGAGCCTTTGACCTACTTGTGCTATTGTTATAAGATATGATAAAGGGATAGTAACTGAACTAGTATAACAATAAACATTAGTTGGATATGGATACACCAACACCTAGGATGTTATCTCACAACCCTAGGGAACTGGGTTCGTATATCTTCAGTTTTACAGGCAATAGTTTCAAAGCAGAAACATGATATTATTAGTGCCTTTATTAATGGAATATAGGAAAGTGGTGTGAATAGATTCTGAGAACACAATAAGGGAGATTGCTTGATTACCTGTTATTAATTTGGCACTACAACCTTCCTCTCTACCCCTGCCAGTATCTCTTCTTGATAAGAGAAGAGAAGGATGGCACCTGATTTTCCTTAATTGCAGTTGTAGATTAGTTTTCCAATGAGAGGAATACATGCAAGTTTTGTTAGGCAGAGTAGACACAGAGGCCATTGTGCATATGTGACACTTGTAGTCCAGATAAATGGGAATTTATAGGAACTTTGCAGCAATCCCATGCAAACAACGCTGTTGCTGTAGACCTAAGAAGTTGCTTGGAGGTTCCAGAAGATGTTGAGAATTCTAGATGTTTTTCAATTAATTCCTTTTTTTCTTTTTTAAAGCATTTAAGTTATACAAGTTTCATGTATTTCATATATACAGATTTAGGAACATAGTGATACATTCCACCCAACCCTCCCTCCTTCCCACACTCTCAACTTTTTTTCCTCCTTCTTCTCCCATTCCCACTTTTAATTTTTACAAGATCTACTTGCAGTTCACTTAAGGATCATAAAGTTAATACTAACTAAAGTAATATGAACAAAAAAACACTATTCCTCAACAGAAGAGACAAGGACTGTAAACAATCATTGAATCTTAAAATGTACATTTCAATCCAATAGATTACATTTTAAGTACTTTGTTAGTTAGCTCGGATCAGGGAGAACATATGATATCTGTCTCTTTGGGACTGGCTTATTTTACTAAGTATAATGGTTTCCAGTTCCATCCATTTTGTTACAAAAGACAGGATTTCATTTCTTTTTTTTTTTTTTTACAGATGACTCGTACTCCATAGTGTATATATACATCGCAATTTTTTCATCTAGTGAACAGTTGATAGACACCTGGGTTGATTCCACATCTTAGCTATTGTAAGTTGTGCTGCAGTGAACATGAGGGTCCAGAAAAACTCTTTCATATGCTGATTTCTTTTGGTTTGGGTAAATTCCCAGGAGTGGGATAGCTGGGTCATATGGTAGGCATACATTCAAATTTCTGAGGTTCTGAGGTAACTTCGTACTGTCTTCCACAGTGGCTAACCAGTTTACATTTCTACCAATAGTGGATTAGTGTACTTTTTGCACCACAGCTTTGCCAGCATTTATTGTTTGTTGATTTCTGTATGAGAACCATTCTAACTGCAACAATTGTGGTTTTGATTTGCATTTCCCTGATGGCTAGTAATCCTGAGCATTTTTTTTCAATTGCTTATTGGCCATTTGAATTTCCTCTCTTGAAAGATGTGTGTTCAAGTCCTTTGCCCATTTCTTAACTGGATTGTTTGTTTTGTTGTTATTAAATTTCTTGAGCTGTTTATGATTCTGGATACTAATCCTGTATCAGTTGCATGGTTTGCAGATGTTTTCTCCCATTCTGTCAGTTGTCTCTTCACTTTGCTGAGTGTTTCTTTGGCAGTGCAGAAGCTAGTTTGATGTAATAGTATTTGTCAGTTTTGGCTTTGATTGCCTATGATTCTGCGGTCTTTTACAGGAAATCTTTGCCTATGCCAGTCTATTGCAGTTTCCCCAATTTTCTCCAGTAATTTGATGATATTGTGTCATAGATTTAGGTTTTTGATCCATTCTGGGTGGATTTTTGTGTAAAGTGTTAAGTAGGAGTCTAGTTTCATATTTCTGCACATGGAGATCCAGTTTTCCCAGCACCATTTGGTTAAGAGATTGTCCTTGCTCCTGGGATTGATTTTAGCTCCTTTGTCAACGATAAGGAACATTCCTCAACACAATCAAGGCAATTTATGACAAACCTGTGGCCAGCATCCTATTGAATGAGGAAAAGTTGGAAGCATTTCCCCTAAGATCTGGAACCAGACAAGGATGTACACTGTCACCATTGATATTTAATATTGTCCTGGAAGTTATAGCCAGAGCCACTATGCAAGAAAAAAGAAATCAAAGGGACAAAATGGAAAGGAGGAAATCCCTATTTGCAGATGACATGATTCTATATATAGGGCATCCATAAGACTCTACTGAGAGACTATTGGAACTCATAAAAGAGTTTGGTAAAGTGGCAGGGTATAAAGTCAACACACAGAAATCAATAGCCTTTATATACACAGACAATGCCATGGCTGAGAAAAAACTTGTAAGATCAACCCCATTCACTGCAGCTACAAAAAGAATTATATACCTTGGAATAAATTTCACCATGGATGTCAAATAACTCTACGATGAAAATTACAAAACATTAAAAAAGAAATAGAAGAAGAGCAATGGAACAAAATAGAAGCTCAATAAATGTTTAAGAACTTTTATATTTCAAGTTGAGATTGTCTTGTGGCGACTTCCGTGTCTTTGCTCCCCTAGTTATTCCAATTATTCTGTAAGTTCCTAATTCTCTATATGCAGAGCTTTAATTCCTGGGATGCACAAATGGTTTCTGCTTTCCTGATCTAATTTGGCCTATTTAAAGGTCTACAATGGTGTAACAAATATACTAGTATCTGAAAACATGGCTAAATTGTATTTTGTGCATGCATGTACAAAATAGAAAGAAAGAAGAAAAAAACCTTGGCATCATTTTAAATTATAACAGAAATATATTGTCACTGTGAGAAATGAAATGCAGAGGAATATAGAGAAAATGTCTCTTCCATGTCTTCCTCTTTTCCCCAAATCACTTCTCAGCTTTAGCCACTGTTAACATTTTATAGTGTTTGCCTAGAATTTCTGTATACACAAAATTTTCTCTACATTTTTAAAAAATAAAAATGTGATTGTACTGTACATATTGTTCTAAAGTTTGCTTTTCGGGATGCAACAATTTTTCAATTCATTTTTTTATTATTTTATTTTATTTATTTATTTATTTGACAGGCAGAGTGGACAGTGAGAGAGAGAGACAGAGAGAAAGGTCTTCCTTTGCTGTTGGTTCACCCTCCAATGGCCGCCATGGCCGGCGTGCTGCGGCTGGTGCACTGTGCCGATCCGAAGGCAGCAGCCAGGTGCTTCTCCTGGTCTCCCATGGCGTGCAGGGCCCAAGCACTTGGGCCATCCTCCACTGCACTCCCTGGCCACAGCAGAGAGCTGGCCTGGAAGAGGGGCAACCGGGACAGAATCCGGCGCCCTGACCGGGACTAGAACCCGGTGTGCCGGCGCTGCAAGGCGGAGGATTAGCCTAGTGAGCAATGGCGCCGGCCTTCAATTCATCTCATAAGTATGTTAAGTATTTCATTGAATAGATAGGCCATGACATTTACCTCTAATGAGCATTCAGGTTGTCTCTGATTTTTCCTTATTACAAGTAATGTGATAATGAATGTTCTTGTAGGTATGTACATACATACCTGCATGAATATTTTATTTTATTTATTTATTAAAGATTTATTTATTTGATCATCAAAAAAGGAAACCTGTTGAAGTGAAATGGACACTATGAGAAACAGTGACTCGATTAGCCCTTGTCCTGACTGTCGAGGAACAACTTAATACTTTATCCCTTTTAGTATTTTTTTTTTTGTTCTGCTTAATACTATTGGTTGAACTCTGTAATTAATACACAATTATTCTTAGGTGTTTAAATTTAACTGAAAAGTGATCCCTGTTAAATATAAGAGTGGGAATAAGAGAGGGAGGAGATGTACAATTTGGGACATGCTCAAGCTGACTTGCCCCAAATGGTAGAGTTAGAAATGTGCCAGGGGATTCCAATTCAATCCCATCAAGATGGCATGTACCAATGCCATCTCACTAGTCCAAGTGATCAATTTCAGTTCACAATTGATCACACTGATAGGTCTAAGAGTCAAAGGGATCACATAAACAAGACTAGTGTCTGCTAATACTAACTGAGAGAATTAAAAAGGGAGAGAACCATCCAACATGGGAAGCGGGATACACAACAGACTCATAGAATGGCAGATGTCCTAAACAGCACTCTGGCCTCAGAATCAGCCCTTAAGGCACGCGGATCCTGCTGAAATGCCCATGAGAGCATTTCAGGCATGGAAAGCCAAGACAGTCTGGCAAAAAAGAAAAGACCTAGATGAAAGATCTCTGTGAGTGAGATCCTAGTAGAAAGAATGGGCCATCAAAGAAGGAGGTAACTTTCTCTGAAGGGAGGAGAGAACTTCCATGTTGACTATGACCTTGTCTAAAAAAGATCGGAGTCGGCAAACTCAAAATGCTTCCATAGCCTTGGCAACTTATGACAAGAGCCTCGGGTGATTACTGACGCCATAAACAAGAGTGTCAATTTGTTAAGTCAACAACAGGAGTCACTGTGCACTTACTCCTCATGTAGGATCTCTGTCCTTAATGTGTTGTCCAATGTGAATTAATGCTATAACTAGTACTGAAACAGTATTTTACACTTTATGTTCTGTGTGGGTGCAAACTGTTGAAATCTTTACTTAATATATACTAAACTGATCTTCTGTATATAAAGAGAATTGAAAATGAATCTTGATGTGAATGGAAGGGGAGAGGGAGTGGGAGATGGGAGGGTTGTGGGTGGGAGGGGATTTATGGGGGGGAAGTCATTGTAATCCATAAGCTGTACTTTGGAAATTTATATCTATTAAATAAAAGTTAAAAAAAAAAGTTGTGGGAAATGCACATTATGAAAAAGTTACAGATGAATTTCAAAATTTTTTTGCACCTCAATAAACTTATCTTTGAAAAAGAGATTTATTTATTTGAAAGGCAGAGTTACAGAGATGGAAAGGCAGAGGCAGACAGAGATAAGTCTCCCATCTGCTAGTTCAGTCCCCAAATTGCTGCAATAGCTAGGGCTGTGCCAGACTAAGCCAGAGCCAGGAGCTTCATCTGGGTCTCCCACTTGCTTGCAGGGGCCATCTTCCACGGCTTCCCCAGGCGATCATCATGGAACTGAATCGGAAGTGGAGCAGCCAGGACACAAACCATTGCCTGTATAGGATGCTGGCACTTCAGGCTGCTTCTTAACCAGCTTCTCCACGGCATTAGCCCCCTGCGTGAATATTTTAGAAGATACTTAGGCATGGATTTACTGGGCTAAGAGGCCTGTACATATTACAGTGTGAACACAATGGCAAACTATCTGAAGGAACTCTTGATTTTCAGAGATGTCTGGAATCCTACAAATGGCTCCAAACTGTTATATCAGTACACAAAAAATCCTTTGAAAGCAAGGAGGAAGCTTTTGAATTTGACCCCTTCCACCTAACTGAAAGTCAATCTCTTCACCTGTGAGTGTATTTGGAAGGAGACTAATTTTGGAGGGGCTTCATTACAAAAAGTGTTCATATTTTCCTGAAGGCTGAAGAAGCCTAACAAGAAATAAGAATGGGGGTGGGCATGTGACACGGAAGTTAAGTTGCCTCTTGGGACACCCATGTATCAGAGTGCCTGATTTTAAGTCCCACCCACTCTGTTTCTGACCCAGTTTCCTGCCAATGTACCAACTGGGAGGCAGCAGATGAGTGGTTCAAGTACTTAGATCCCTGCCACTGATGTGGGAATTCGGCATTAAATTCCTTGCTCCTGTTACAGCCTAGACCAGTCCTGGCCATTGTGACATTTGGTGAGTGAACCAGTTAGTTGAAGATTTCTCTCCATCTGTCTCTCTGCATCTCTCTTTGACTTTCTGCCTTTATAATAAAATGAAAATAAGGGAAAAATAATTTTTAGAAAAGCAACAAGAATGATCTTGATTATGGTCTAAACTCACAGTGATCTTTCTATTGGAAATACATTCTCAATCATTTTCAATGGTGGATCATGGACTGCTACTGTGTTGGAATACGTACATTCAATACATCCATTTCCTTTATCAGACTTGCATTTAACTGTTCTTGAGACCTTTATAAACCTCAAAGAGCCATTGAGCTTTCTGCTGGTTAATGAGGAAGTGATCTGAATATATGAGCATAGAAACTTATTAGTAACAAGTGGACAGAGTTCAGTTGAGATGTTCATGTAAACCCCAGATATATACTATCCAGATGCTCTAGGAATGCAAACTATGAGCCAGGAATCTCATTAGCAGACTTTCCTTCCCATTAGGTGCTTGTGGACTTGTAGGACAGTGTGAATAGTCCTAAGGAACCATGATATAAAATTCATATTCGAAATGAAGAGAAGTTTGATATAAATAAGTGGGAAAAAACCAGTAGCTTAATACTTACTCTGGGTCAGAGAGTTGCTGCAGTTTGCATAAATGAACCCCCACATTAATCCCCATTTTTTTTCCAAAGGCGAAACTGCAGTACTGGGTACGTAAATAAATTTGGCCAATGCCATCCAACTAGTCATCAGTCAACTGGTATTCTATGTCATTTCTGTCCATCACCAGAATCTACCTGCCTCCCACCACTCACCCTGCATCCTTTAGCCCTCCTGGGAAAACTGTGACTCATTGAGAAGAGATGAACTAGACACAGGAATGGCAGATTATGGGTCTAACATTTACGGCTGACATTTGCCACAGTCTCTGTTGTTTCAGTAGAGGACTAAAGGATAAATACCCTAATCTTGAAAGAGATCTCCTATAATCAATTTTTGGGTGCCTGCAATCCAGGCACTGACACCTTGTTTGTTTAAAGTGTAGTTTCTCAAACTCAGCACTACCGACTGTTTGGGCTGTATAAGTTTGTTGTGTGTGTGAAGTGTGTATGTGTGTGGGAGGACATGTCCCATCTACTGGGCTGGCCTCTACCTACTAGATGCTAATAGCATGGCTATTAGCAAATGTGACGATCAAAGATGTTTCCATACAGAGTTCCCAGTTAGGAACTAGTGATTTCCAGTAGAGATAATCCAGGAGAGGAAAAAAAGGAAAGAAGAAAAAAAGAGAAAAAAAGACCTTCCAAAAACCAGAAATAAGATGAATAAAAATTGGCATTGGATTCCTAGTATTCAGTACATACGCCTAAACAGATTGCAGAGTGAGGGAACATTTTAAGCATGAAATACAGAAAAATAGGCTTACATTGACTTGTTGAGCATAAGTAGGCAAGATGTATATGCAGTCAATGAAAATGGAAAAGTGTCGTCCCTGTGGGGACTCTGGGTTGGCATAATAACTCCAGCTTTTTCAAGCCTGCGTCACGGTCGCTCAGAGAAATAAAATTAAGTAAATGATTTTACTTGCTAAATATTGAGCTATTTAAGCCACCCTGACAAGGGGCTAGCACTGACTTAAAGTTAGATGTGCGTTTCCCTCTGTGGGTGAGCATTTAACGTGACCACTGGGCTCCACCACAGGAGTCTGTGACTCTTTCAGGTCAGGGTTGGTGGCCTTCAGGGAAACAGCATAACCGAGTGGAAAGAGCACTGACTTGGAGTCTGGAGAGCTGACTCTAAATGTGTTTCCTTTCATTTCTGAATTCTGTCCTGCAACTGTCCCTACTGAGTTGTATGCCCTGAGACAAGTCACCTTAACTACTGAGAGTCCAGTTATGTAGTAAGAAGAAGAAAAACCTAATCATGCCCTCTTCTGGCTAAACTAACGTCCATTCTGTGGTCTTCTCTTCCTGATTCTGGGCTCAGCTATGTATTTGACCAATGGACTATGACCAGGCTTGATAGAAACGGAGGGTTGAAGAATTGCTTATATGTTTCTGGTGACACGTGGCCTTCGCCATCCCTGTGAAAAGAATGTCTTTTCATTTTCAAAGGAGGATAAAAGGCATGTGGAGCCAAGTGGTGTTATCATTCCAGAAGAGCCCCTTCTAGAATTCCGAAATATCTATCAGCAGGCTTGGGCAAGATCGGCAGACCTGCCCAGCTGGATGGCCCAGATGTGTGTGCAACAGATGATGAAGTTGATTGCACTGAGATTTGTTGCTTAGTTGTTAGTGTCATGGTGACCATGGATAACACACAAAATGTGTAGGACAATCATATCAGGAGAAATGGGTCTTATTTAGGGCAAGATTTTAGTGGGCTTCTCCGAGTGTGAAAGTTGAGTCTACCCCACACCAAGGTAGGATCTAGAAGGAACAAGTGAGAGAGTTGAATTGCTTTGTACCAGAAAGGAAGGAATGGGGAGAGGGAGGGAGAGAGGAGAGAGAAAAGATATAAGGAAGATAGGGAGGCAAAGGAAGGAGAAGGCGGGAAGGAGGGTAGGGGAAAGAAAAAGGAGACAGAAAAATTGAAAAAGACAGGACAAGAGATGAGGAAATTCTGAGGTTCTGAGGCTAGCCTGAGAGAAAGGAGATGGATATAGAGAAGTGGGAGGAGATAGTTTGAGAGCAAGGAAAAAGCTGGTCATGGAGGCTGACCTGGTGAAGCCGCAGCCTGCCAGACAGTTGCTGTGTTCTTCAGGGAGGCTGAGGAACTTCTCAGCTATGGCTCCTAAGAAACCAGTACCAGTGCAGTGAAACCATCACCCTGAGATTCCCCAAACCTGAGTCAAAGTCAGCGGCACACACAGCATTAGCTGCACCCTACCTTCCCAAACCACCATCCTCTAGATCAGCAGAGGAGCGTAGCCTAAGTCTGGCCCTGCTTCCTGTCCTTGCTCACCACAGCTCACACCCTAAGCTCTTTGTTCACCATGCTACAGCCCCTTGTTCCATTCTTCAGTTCTCAAACTTATTTAGACCTCAGGGTCTTTGCCCAAATGCCGCAACACCCTCCTGCCCCTCGCCTCCCGAAACATTCTGCCTAGGAATTTCCTGCTTACAGTTTATATCTCAACATAAATGTCAGGTCCCCAGGGAGACTCTAACTGTCCAGCCTGAGAGAGGCCCCTGGTGTTACACTATCTCTTCCTTTCTTTCTCAGCTCTGACCATTGCTTATCCTTCCTGACAGTACATGCTTGCCCCCTGCCTGTCTTCCTGCTATTTAGCTTTGTGCTCCACATAGATGGAGGAATAACCATGTATATAGGTTAGGATATAGGGAGGAATAACCCTATGAAGTTGGAAGAACTTAAGATATCCCAGTGGCAGACATAGGGATCTCATAAGGGTTTGCATTTGGAAGGGAAGGTCCAGGCTGGGGCATAGACCAGGTGATTTTCAGCCTGCTTCTTAGCCACAGGATTCGGAGGTTGCTTCCACAGGGTGGGGGCAAAGCATAATCACAGATCAGAGAGTTTTCATGGGTTGAGGGTAAGCACAGGGAGAATGCGTCATGAAATCATTCCTCATTCTTCATGATGACGTGTGCCTGGCAGGTGTTTAGCCACAGACTGATCTTTCCCTTGTATGGCTCCGCTCATGGATAAACAGACTCCTTTATTTGCTTGGCTCTCAATGCTTCCTTTTGTGAATCAGAGGAAATTGGATGCATACTAAATGGTTGCAATGCACTTGTAGCTTAAATATATGATATTTAACTATGATAAATTACCCAGGATAACGAAAGGTTGACAGACCTCAGCCGTGCATCACACTCTCCAAAATGAAATAGAAATCAATGAAGCAGCTACAATGCCCCCTTAAATGCCAATCCCCCTTTTTCAGTCTAAGCTCCCTTCTAATTCTTCCATAGAAATAAATGGAAGAATTCTTCATTACATATTCATTTTCTGAATCCATTTTGCTCATTAGGCTGAAATAAGGGGTAGGTGAGGGTTTATTAGGGAGTAAGCATATCTGATAAGCATTAAATTACTTCTGATGGCTTTATGTATTTAATAGTGTTAGCAAATTAGCTTGGTCTTTGATCTAGTGGAGCCTGTGTTGATGAGGACTGCAAATTTAACCCTTCATTAAACAGAACACCAACCTGGGAGGCAAGGTAGGGTGAATCAAGAGTTTGCCTTTGCTCTTCACTCTTGACCTTGAAAATGTTCCCCTTGTTCCTGCAGTTGTCAGCCACCTGTCCCTCTGAATGTCAGTCTTTGAACTGTGCTACGGTTTGAGTATTATTTGTCTTCCCAAAGCTTCTTGTGTTGGAGACTTGATCCTTGGTATGGTCCTGCTGGAAGGTAGAACTTTCAAGAGATTTGGCCTAGTGGAAGATCCTTAGGTCAACTGGAAATATGCCCTTCCACTAGATAAAGGCATTTCTCATGGGACCTTGATTACTTTTCATGAGAGAATTGCCTTAAAAGCCTGGGCCTGGCCCCACCCATGCCTCTCTGGCTTCTGACATTGAGATGTGACCCCTCATCTAGCATGTGCTCCTACGATTTGTCACAGGGCTCTCATCAGAGCCTATGCCATGGTGTGTGGACTTTCGGCTTCCAAAACTGTAAGCCAAAATAAACCTCTTTTCTTTATAGCCTGAACCAAGTGTTTTGTGATAGTGGCACAAAATAGACTAACAAGGATTAAAATACTTCCTGCGACATTGCCCTTGATCTACTCATGTTGCACACAAATGACAAATCACACTTCTCTTCCCTTATTACATTTCCTTCCAGACACCCTGCTTTCTGTCACTTGTTATATCATTCTTCTCATGACTCAGACCCAAAATCTGTTGTTCAATTCAGCAAACCCTGTTTAGAATGACTCTTTCCATGTTGCAGTTGGTTTTCTTTTAAGTTACTCTTATGACTCACTATGGTGCTGCTTTTTAGTGTTCTTAGAGGGGACAGCATCAGATTCTGGGTTACATGGTGTGGACACAAGACTGTGCAGTAGGGTTCCCATCTCTTACAAGCAGGGGTCAAACATGGTTTTGATAGGTAATTAATATCTAATACACATAAATTATTGATAAGGCACAGAAAAGGCCACCTTAAGGTGGGAATGGGTAGTGAGCAAAGGCTGTAGAAATTTGGTGATACTGGGTTTAGTCTGGAAGAATGAGGTCAAGTGTGCCAGATGTTAGTGTTGAGGGTACCTGGATGGCGCAGGGAATAGGACAAACTACTCCTAGAGTTTTAATTACGGCTGTAGCACTGTGAACATAAGAGGTCATCTCTGAAGTTTGCATCATGCCCTGAGAATAGGAAATAGAATCCCAAGTCTTTCCATCCTGAGGCTTATTGGAGAAGTTGAGTTCACAATTTATCCACCAGGGATCTGGCAGAAAATGGACATTCCTGAAGAGATTTTATAACAAAGAGAACGTTTATTTATGGTACATAATGTAATGTTTATGAACTGTCACGGGAAAGTGCTTAGTGTCTTGCGTGAGTGGGAAGCTCTTATCACCCTTCTTCTGAAGAGGTAATCAGTGGAAACATGGTCAAAGAAACCAACTTCTCACAGACACTGATGTGATAGAGGCAGCTACTACCAAATCTCACCTAAGCAAGAAAAGAAGGGACAAGGAGTGTCTATGCGCGACCTCCCCATCTCCTGCGCTCCAGTCTCCTGTGTGACTCCCCACTGGCCCAATCTAACTGTAAGCCAGCGACTAAAGAGGCCAGGTCACCTAATGTGCAGGAATCAGCTGTTCAGGGCACAGAACAGGCAGACCAGCACAAAGAATGGATCTCCTGGTGTGGGTCGGGAGGAAGGAGAATGAAGACCTGGCAACACTCCAAGAAGACTTTTTGGTAAAACTAGATGAGCCTGCCTTGAACGCTGGCGCAGTCCCCATCCCCTCAGAGGGAGTTGACATTTGTGATTTGGAAGAGAAACAAGGAGTACAAAAAGGACAGGTGGAAAAAGAGTTGTGTACAATAATGTTAAGCAGAAAGAGGGGTTTTGTTGTATTTACTGACTTTAACTCCTGGAATAAACAGAATAAAAAAAGGGAATGAAGAACTAATCTTTTCAAACTTGCATGCCTGAGATGGCTGGCTACCTACCTTATGCCTCCTCTTCAGAACTCCTTGGGTATCTTCCTAAGTTTGACAAGTCAGAGGTCTCAACTGAAGGATAGAATTTCTTGGTCTCTCTTAAAGGGGAGTTATCAGATATTAGTGGAAGTCATTGGGTGGAATTCTGAGGAAGCCCTGTGAGGAGTTCGCTCATCAAGGAGGGGGTTTTTCTTCACTCCTTGCACTTTCTTTTCTTTCTTCCTGGAATCATGGCTTGTGTCCATCTTGTGTCCTTGAGGATGGAATCTGTGCCCTGTGGAGGAAGGCACTCAATTCACCCAGTTGATTCTCTGTTCCCATTAGCCAAACACAAATTCTAATGGATACACATGCTGGTGAGTCAGAAACTCTTATAACCTCTTGGCAGGATATGAGACTTGGCAAAAAATAGTCATGTAATATCTTTATTGCTCTTTCACATAGAAAATGCTTGTTTTTTTGGAGGAGGGGAATAGATTACATGTTCTAGCAATAGTTTCTTCTGTATTGCATCACTTATTGACGGTGCGACAAATGAATTTTCTGAACCGAAAACAGACTCTTCTGATAAGCATGAGCACACATAGAGGAAAAATAGGAAACAATGTCTGAGGTTAAGGCTATGCCAGGAACAATAAAGGGCATCGTGAGGCCATTCATAAGCTTGTGCCTCAAAATAAATGTTGTGTGACATTGCTGCATTTGAAGAATTCTAGTGAATCTTTTGTCCAGGGATCTACAAAATATTGGCCTGATGGCCAAACCAACTATGATGCTTGTTTGTATTTATTTTTTTTTGTAGATACAGTATTATTGGAATACACTTTTTAAATTTTGTCTATGGCTAGCTTTTTGTTCCATTGGCAGAGATGAGCAGTTGCTGCTGAGACCGTATGGCCTGCAAAGCCTAAAATATTTGCTGTCTAGCCCTTTTCTGAGCAATGTGTTGTTTCTTGCTCTTGTCTATGATGGCCACATTTCACATCTGGGATCTGGTGCTCATTTGAAGTTCGGATATGATTTAGTAACTTGAATTCTAGAAAACAGCAGGATGACTATTAGTGGGATTTAGTTACTATTTGTTTTTTTATCCTTACCCTTGTATCTGCAATCAGAACATTGCAAATCAATCTGTTACTGTGTCAGTGACTCCTTAGGCAATTACGGAAGCCATAATTGATTATCATCCATTAATAGGAGTTCATTTTATGGATTTTTGAGAAGTAGACTACTTGGGACAAGCTTAGAGTATTGCAGTTTCCTCAAGGCACTATATTTGAAGGTTGTGACTTTCTACAAGTCACGGTTTGAGCACAGATACACTTGGAGTATTTAGAGAGGACACGATGAGCCCACATGGAAGGTCCCTAAATACTGGTGTATCACTAGTTCACTCTGAATTATGAACAATAGAAAGGAATGAGCAATAAATCCTGATTATACCTTTTGTGTGGTAAGGCATTCAGGATGTCTTGATTAATCAGATCTGAAGCCAGGTTCTACCATTTAAATAGCTGTGTTACCTTGGAAAACTTACTCTCTTTAATTCATTCTTTGAAAAATTAATATATTATATGGGGCCAGCGCTGTCGTATAGTGGATTAAGCTGCTGCCTGCAGTGCCAGCATCCCACAAGGGCATCGGTTCAAGTCGTGGCTGCTCCACTTTCGATCTAGCTCTCTGCTATGGCCTGGGAAAGCAGTAGAAGATGGCCCAAGTCCTTGGGCCCCTGCACCTATGAGGGAAGACCTGGAGGAAGCTCCTGGCTCCTGGTTTCGAATCGGTGTAGCTCCAGCTATTGCGGCCAATTGAGGAGTGAATCAGCAGATAGAAGACTTCTCTCTCTATTTGCCTCTCCTCTCTCTGTGTAACTCTGACTTTCAAATAAATAAATAAATCTTTTAAAAAATTAATATATTATAAAAGTGATAGTGTCTCATTATTAGGATTATCAGCAGGATCAACTGAATTGCAAAGAATTTTGATCAATAAATGTTAGCTAATATTAATATTTGAGTTAATTTCTTGTCTAACATCCTCAGATCTACATTTTCCCTTAATAACTCAGAAAGCCAGTATGTTCAAAGGCAATGGTAAGATATTTCATGGCATTTTGGGATGTGTTCATATATTGTTTATTCCAGTATTAGAAACTCAGTCAAGAGAATACTGCAAAGTGAAAGTCATGTTCTGGGTACTCCCTCTCCATTTAAAAAAAAATTATGGCTCTGTGTTTGTAAAGTTGTGTGGATGTCTATTCATTGAATGAATCCACAGTTTCAGTTAACTTAGGGAGTAGAATATTGATTTAAGCCATACTTTAGGAAGTTTATCTATCACCCTGAACAAATAAAAACTTATATGAGATTGGATTTTATTGCACAGGACAGGAAAAAAATATACTCCACTGAATACAGCTTTTGGTTGTAAGGCCGAGTTCTCGAGGTATCATCAATATATTGGGTTCCTGCTTTCACTTTTTAATGATTTCTGTCAACCCTGATAAAGATGCACTCACTTTTATTGAAGCAGAATGCCCCCTGCCCCCTCTTATTTTTAAGCACACTGACTAAACCTTCAACCTGTCACTATCCTAGAATTGACATCTTTACCTGCTAGATTTGTTAGTGCTGGAGAATCAATGTGTTTCTAAGAAATTTTGTTTCCCTTAGGCTGTGGATTTTGAACTTTCTCTGTATGGAGTTCAACTCATTTACACACCAGTTGTGTGAAGAAAAAGGTACTATAATTTCCAATACTGGATTCTCTTGCTTTAGTCTTTTTCCTCAGCTTCCAGGAGTATAGCTAGATAGTTTAACAAAAATCTTTACTAAACGCTATCCTGTTTGAAGTAGGCATTGTGGTGCAGCAGGTTAAGCTGCTGCTTGGCACACTTGCATTCCATATTGAAGTGCCTGGGATAAGACACACCTACACTTCTGCTCCAGCTTCCTGTCAACACACTCTAGAAGGCAGCAAATGATATAGGTACTTGGATTCCTGCCATCCATGTGAGAAAACTGGATGGTGGTCCTGCTTCCGCCTAGCCCAGCCCCAGTTGTTGCTGGCATTTTGAGAGTGAATCAGCAGATGAAAAATTGTTTCTCTCTCTCTCTCTCTCTCTCTCTCTCTCTCTATATATATATATATATATATGCCTATATATGCATTTCAAATAAGTAAAGATACAGTAAATAAAGTTAAAAGTTTTTATCAGAAGATTATAGATTGTCCCTAATATTCTCTCTCCCATTCACTCTTAAGTAGAATTCCACAGTCCATGGTTACGTAGCAAAAGACTCTAATTTTGTTTAGAAGTGATGGTGACCATGTGACTTCTTTCTTTTTTTTTATTTAATAAATGTGAATTTACAAAGTGCAACTTTTGTATTGTTGTGGCTCCCCCACTCCCCCTGCAACCTCCCTCCCTGCCTCGGCCCTCCCTTCTCCCACTCCCTCTCCCATCCTGCCCTTCATCGAGTTTCATTTTCAAGTACCTTCATATACAGAAGATCAACTTAGTATATACTAAGCAAGGATTTCAACAGCTGCCCTCACACAACCGCACAAAGTATAGGGTATTGTTTGACTAGTAGTGTTGTTTTTAAGTTTCATAGTAAAACACATTAAGGACAGAGATCCTACGTGGGGAGCCTGTACCCAGTGATTCCCGTTGTTGATTTAACAATTGGCACTCTTGTTTATAATGTCAGCAATCACCTGAGGCTCTTGCCATGAGCTGTCTAGGCTATGGAAGCCCCTTGAGTCATGTGACTTATTTCTAACCTAATGGGATGTGATTAGAAGAGAGGAAAATTAATTTCATTTTATACCACCAAATTAAGTTCAGTTCTCCTCCATGCTCTTCCTCCTTTTTGGTGGTTGGGATGCAGCATAACACTGGATCAGCAACACTGGACCACATGTGAGGGTGATTTGTTGAGGATGAGAAGCAGCCAGGCAGATGGAGCCTGCATCCTTGACAGTGCACAGCTAACATAACAGACCTGTTCCATGGAAACTCAGAGTTCCTAACAAAGAGAACGAAACCATTTTATTTAATCTACTGTCATTTTAGCTCTTGCTAGAGCAGCTGAACAGGTGTCTTCACCAATACAGAGTTTGAGACTTCTACATGGGGTGCTACTATAATAAGATATAAAATATCAGAAATTTACTTTATGGTTGGCAATGAGTAGCTACTATGGTTTAGATGTGAGTTGTTCCTAAGAGTTCATGTATTGGAAACCTTGAACTCAGTATGGCAGTGGGAGATGGTGGACTTTAAGAAGTGAGGCCTAGTGAGAAGTTCTTAGGTCACTGACGGTGTACCCTTGGGAGGGATTGTAGGATCCTGGCCTCCTTGGCTTCCTCCGGTGATGTGATCCCCTCTGTTTGCAGGTATTGCCTCTATGATGCTATCTGCAATGAGAACATTATCAGAGGATGAACCAGTGGAGTTGCCTGATCTTGTATTTTCAGCCTCCAAAATTGTGGGTAAATAAATATCTTTATAAAGTTAGCTGGCTTAGTATAGTAATGAAAATGGACTAATACAATGGCCCAGCTACTGCATGCTAGAGAGTTAGTGCTACTTGGAATGGTTTGGAAAAGCATTTGATAGAGTCATTGCCTAAAACATCTTGGAAGGCAGGCTTCATGACAATAGACTTCACTTCTAGCAGGACCAGTTGGAAAAATGCAGGATATTCTGTGATGGATGATTCTTTCTATTGTTTGAAAGACCACCAAAGATATGGTCTCATGTAGGTAAGGAAGTAGCAATAGCCAGAACTATTACAGTGGCTCCACAACTTTCTTGGCGCCTCCTTGAGTGCTTTTGATCAGACAGTGGAGCCACCCCAGCTGCAAAATCGCAAACATTGTGTTTTCATTCAAGACTTTGCTTAAGGTGGCCTCAAGTAAATCACCATCAAGAGGAGGAAAGAAATGTTTTGGTAGTGCATAGAGGCTAATAAAATAAATGTGGGGATTTTCATCCACAAAAATAGATCTAAAGGAGACTTGTGGTTGTGGTTACTTACACTTGGAAGTGTTTGGAAATAAAAGCATTTTTAATTTTCTTGAGGAAGTAGGATTTCCAGAGAAATAGCATGACTGGTCAGCAGGAATCTGTTACAATTCAACCCCTGAAATGACTCAGGACTTGCCTACATGCACCACTAGGGAACAGGTGGCAGATGGTTTTAGGTGTTTAGTCCTGAAAAGAAATCACTGTCTAGTATCCATTTTACATGAGTCCATGGAGAATAAAAGACAAAGTGTTTTCTCTAGAATATCAAGAGCTCCTAGAAGGATTATCCAAGGAGTTTGTTTCACTGCCTAGCCTCTTGTGAAAAGCACACATGCACACATGCACACATGCATCCCTTTTCTGAATGGGAGTTTCCATTGTGGTGGAGCTGATTCTGCTCAATGATGTCCTGATGATTTGTAGGTGGTTTGGACTTAAGCATCCATAACAGTCCTAATGGAGAGAACTGTGCAGCATCCAGAATTACTGATTTGAGCTGCGTGCAGAAATTGAGCACAACTTCAGGTTATTTCTCTTAGGGACGAAGGGAGGATGCTATTGTAGTGGTGTAATTGTGTTCCCCTCAACGGGCCAAAGGTTTTAAAGCTTGGTTCCCTGAATAGTGCTATTCAGATGGGGAACAGCCTTTAGGAGGTAGGGCCTTGTAGAGTGTTCTTGGGTAGTTGGGAGTCCTCTTGGAAGGTAGTCCTTATGCAGCCTTTTGAGAAAGCAAGTCTGGACTTTCCCTTTCTCCCTGCTGTCTATGCTTCATCATTCCCAGTCCACATGGGACCTTTGCCAGCATCTGCAGTATGTCATTTGGACGTTAAACCTCTGAAACTATAAGCTAAATAAACCATTTTACTTCATAAGGAGACTGTGTTGGGTCTTTAGTGGTAGTGACAAAAAGCTAATATAGAGGATTTTCCATGCCTGGGAGGAAAGTTATGCATCAATATTTGGTTAGTAAGAGTGGAAGCTTGTAGCAGAGAATACTAATTTCCTTCAACATCTAATCTGCTCCTTTTGGTAATTGGAATGCTAGGTCTTATCCGTGTGCAAGGCTGTCTGTGACTGGTTTGACTGATTGACTAAGTTCTGCTCCATGAATGGCACATGAGCTGGAGATCTGAGTGCTAATTCTTTGCTGAAGTTTTAAAAGAAATAAACACATTTTCCCCTTTGGCTTGCCCTCTTTTCTCCGGAGTATGGGTGTGATGGAAGGATCTCGGGGTGCTGTTGAGGAGTATGGGTTAGAAGCTGCATGTTGAATGTACCAGATGGAAGGTGACAGCTTCTCCGACACAATGGAGCCTTATACAGCCATGGGCTGCTGCGCGTGGACTCTTAGCAAGAGGGAAAAATAAGCCATTCCATGAAAAAACTCACCCTTATCTTGGCTTCTGTTTCAGTAGCTGACATGGTACTCCAACCAGCCTGACAGAACACTCTTCTGAAACAGAGATCTTAAGTGGCTGACAGCTCCTCCTTCAGATTCGAAATGTGGGAACATTAACCCTTGAGTTCAGAGATGCCCCTTTCTGCCGCTGGATGCGACACAGAGAGGACTGCAGTGACTAAACAGTGACTCATCCCAAGGCCCCGTGGAGGTGCCAGGATGCCAAGCTGGGGTGTTGTTCTCTGGCCTCACCACAGAGAGGCTGCTAGGAGTGTGCAGAGTGGCTGCTCTAAGCATCCTGTCTGCAAACAGGCACCGTCTGTTTGAACTGCAGTGGCATCAAGAGCTGACAGGGCAGGGCTGATCTAATTGAAAAGAGGGCTGTGACCCCTGCTTCTCCTCAGGAATCCCTACAGCTGTCACCATGTACCTGCCAGCTGGAGAGGTCGGCCCCAGCTCACACGCTCTGCCTCCAACTATTCAAGTCCCCAGGTTTCTAGCACAGCTTGAGCACCAGCAGTCAGCTGCTTTATATTAGGCCCTTTCTCTGTGCACTCACTTGGTGAAGAGATAAAATAACTTTGGTCTCAAAGCCAGGGGAATTTCTGAAATTCTGCAATTTTATCCTTTGGATTTAGAGCATGACATATTATTCAAAGGGAGGTCTTGGAAAGAACATAGGTTTTGGTTTAAATAGTTTACATTCTCATCCTAATTCTTCCATAAGCTATTGTCTAATGGTTGAGACTGGGCTCTATACTGAATTAGCTTTGGGTGCAATGCCTGGCTCTTCAGTGAGTGATCCTAAACAACTTACTTACACTAAGTGGAAGACTTAATTGTATTATCTGTAAAATGGGGAGTTTTGTGGTAAATATTACTGACCTAGCTGTTCTACAATGGCTAGTTTAGAGTAAGCTCTTAATAAGTTTTAGGTATTATTGGTACTTTTATTATTGTAACTTTGTACCTCACTAGATATGTGACTAATCATGAAAATCTTGGTATTACAAAAACTGAGTGAGCCCCAGAAATTCTTGATGGGGATAATGGTAATGATGGTGAATTATTGATGATAGAATGAGTCAAAAACAGGACAATGAAACAAAATATCTTCATTCAGATAGTGAATACAAAAACTTTGCAGGAAAATGTAATTATAAGATAACTTATTTAGGTGCAAACATTTGAAGTTTGTGCAGAGTTTTTTCATTGTATGCTTTTTCCATTAACTTTTTGACGAACCCTCATATGCATGAATTTCAAAATTGTTTTGTGCCCAAATAAATTTATCTCTGAATTCCATTTTTCAAGACATTTTTGAAGTACCTTTGCATTTATTAAATACTAAGAGTATGTAATGCTTCATTCTAATTGGCAAAAATCAACAAAATGCCTGATTAATAGGACTTACATTCTGATGGGGAGAGCCATTCAATAAGTGAGAGAGGTATTACTTTTGGGCAATCAACTCCCCCAAACTCACACAGGTCATTAGCTGGTGGCACAGAATCCAGATTTGACTTTGAAAGTCTGACCTCTGAGGCTTAATCCTTACCCTCTGTCCTTAAACCTTTCCCTAGAAAATGCATTTGAATGGAGTGATCACAGAAATCTCCCTTACAGCTCCTGAAGGCAATCAGCATGTACCCAGTCTCTTCTTTATTCTTAGTTCTTGGCAGACCTTATTTTCCAACTCAGTGTAACACATCATAGTTAGAAGATCCTGGTTATCAAGCTGTATACACTGTGGTTTAATCCCCAGCCTAGCCTCTATGAGCTGTGTGACCTTAGACAAGCTATGCAGCCTCTCAAAGGTCAGATCTCTCATTAAGGCAAAATGTGGAAAATGGTTCTGATATTGGAAGGTGTTGGGTGTATTTTTCTGCTGGCTGTATGTAGCTGCCCAGTAAACAACAGCTCTTGTGCACTTTAAAATAGGAGGAGGGATCTAATTCTAAACATAGGCCAGTGGAAAGGTCTGGGCTTTGGGACAGGGAAGGGGTGCAGACTACAGGTGCTGTGGAGCAGGCAGCACCCAGGGACAGCTGAGAATTCAGAGAGCAGGGTAGCATTCAAGTAAAAAGACTCTGAAAGGGGCTGGGGATTAAAAAGCTATTAAATGGATGGAGGGTTAATAAAAATACTCTTTTGAAATAAATGGAAGATCATTCAGACAGTGAAGGAGATAATTAGAATAGGATGTGATATAATAGCGGGTAGAGTCTGGGAAGAGCAAACTAATGAAAGTGCTGTTGGATTCTGAGCCTCCACCTGTCCTTAATCTCACCCATGGATGAACAGAGTTCGGAAAGGATGCCTGATGATTAGAAAGAGGGCCTGCAAGACAGGCCTTCACCTTCTTATCCAGATTTGCAATTATATGGTTTGGGCCTCCAGCATATTTTCTCTGGTTTGGATGTAAATATCCAAGTCCATTTGGTGATGCTGACCTGCATGATTGAATGAAAGTTTGCTAAATTCGCTCTTCATATAGCACAGCAGTATTTTGTTTAGCATTTCATGCAGGCCTGCAAACTATCAGAATTCTATTTCATTCCCTAAGATATCGTAAATGGTTGTTCCCTAAGGGACAGAATGGTAGAACAGAAACAGGAAGATTATGGATTCAGCATCTGATAGCCTTGGATTCCAGCCTTACATTGAAAAGCTGTGGAACTTTGAGAAAGGCAGGCGACTTCTGTGAGTTTTTCTTCTTCTAGGGAACATGCTACCTACTTTGTAGGGCTATGTGAGAATTTGAGATTATAGATAAATACAGTCCCAGTTTATAATAGGCATTTAATCAATAGCAATTATTCTTAATTTTACTTGATTGTAAAACACAGGGCAAATTGAATAACCCTCTTTTCAGGATCTTTCTATTTAACTTATTTTTCTTTTAGTTTTAAATTACTCTCATTTAATACCTTAAGATGAAAGCACCAGTAGTAAATCCTGCTAAGGGCAGAATTTGTTGTTTCCCCATCCTCCTCCACTTCTCTTTTGATTTTTAAGCAAATATTGTTTTCTTAGGAATCAATAGGAGTCATAGACATACGATAAAAGGTAGACTTGGGCTAAAAATATTCTTTCTAAGCAATCTCAGATAAAATGTTATCTCAGGATTTGGGGTCACCTTGATACCTTGGCCATAATATGGCCACTTAAATGTACAACAATTTATTCTACATTGATTTCCCCATTTGTGTGAAATATATCATAAAAACAATCTTAATCTTTTAAAAGGCCCTCAGAGTCAGGTACTCATTGACACCAAGAAACTACCCCTGATTTTAAATCCTTTTTTAAAAAATGATTTATTTAATTATTTGAAAGAGTTACAGAGAGAGGTAGAGAGAGATGTTTTCCATACACTGGCTCACTCCACAGATGGTGGGAATGGCTGGGGCTGGGCCAGGCCAAAGCCAGGTGTCAGATATCCCATGTGAGTGCAGGGTCCCAAGCACTTGGGCCATCCTCTGCTGCTTTCCCAGGTGCATTAACAGGAAGCTGTATTGGAAGCAGAGTAGCTAGGACTCGAACTGGGGCCCCTGTGGGATGCCAACACTGCAGTCGGTGGCTTAACCTGCAGCGCCACAGCACCAGTCCCTAAATATTCTTCTTGAATGATTGGAAACAAGCTTCTATCAGCAATGCTAAGGATGGTCAGAGTCAGCCTGTCTCCGCACCTGATACAGCACTTGCTGCAGTGTTCTGCATGCAGAATAAGTGCTAACATGCACTTTCCATTAGATCCTAACAACAGTGCTGATTGATTTCTGAGACTGAAGAGGGTCTGAGATTTCCCCAAGGTCTCGGAGCTGGTAAGTGGCAGAATGGATTTGCCTCTTGGCGTCTTGGCCTGTAGCCCTTCTATAAAATATTTTTATTTGAAAGGTAGATAGACACACACACATGCATGCATACACACACAGATACAAAGACAGACAGAAAGACCCACTGGTTCACTCCTCAGGTGCCCACTATAGCTGGGGCTGTGCCAGGGTGCCAGGAGCCTGGAACTCACTCAAAGATCTTCCACAGAGTGGTGGGGACTCCACCACTTGAGCTCTGCCCTTCTGCTCAGGGTGCACATTAGCTAGAAGTTGAGCAGGAAGTGAGTGGGGACTCCAGTGTTGGATTTGGGCATCCCAAGCAGCATCGTAACCAGGTAGCTCTCTTTACTAGACTGTGAAGAGAAGGCACCAGCATTCCAAGGCTCCCTTGTACGTGATGTGCTTAAGAACCATGGCTGGGCCAGATGACTGTTCTCCATTTTTAAAATAGGTTTTGTAAGTGCCTTTTATAGCAATACCCTTGATCTCCACAAAGCAGGAAGCCACAGGCATCACAATCAAAATAATATGGGGAAGAGGTGGGGATAAGGGAGGCTGCCATTTCTATTCTGAACCGTGGGGAAGAGAACACCTCTTCTTCCCACGGTGCTGATTGCTATGCACATATCTGTGCAGGATAATGGACTCATCCTGGCTATCTTTCCCTATGACAGCCAGCCAATCATTTCAGGCTAATCGCGCCTGTCCACCTGTCTGTCCAAATACCTCGGGCCCCCTTCCCTGCTGCTGTGTGAGAAAGAGGACGGGGAGAGACAGCCTCTGGCCTTTAAGTGTTTGCATGGGATGCCTGAGTGGAGTGAGGCGGGGAGATAAGGGGTATTTCAGGCTATTTTTTCTGCTTGTGTGAATAGCACATGATTGATTTCTGAAAAAGAAATTTATTTCCCTGCAGACATATTTTTATCATTTGCTTGAATTCCTTGATGCCTTACTCACCATATGTATGGAAGAGCCAGGTCTGCTTTCAGAGGGGGATGGAAAGGAAAATGGATAACACTTTCAACCAGAAAAAAATATATTTGAAAGGCAGTGCCAGATAAAATGTTTTGTGACCTATAAGCTTTGGAATGGGTCAGAGGGATTATACTAAGGCTGACATTTAGAAATGATGAGATCCATTGGCTGCTGCGTTTGCATGTAGCACGCCAAAATACCTTCCAGGAGTCCCCTTCCGGGGGAAACCTCAGACGAAGCCCCGATTGAATAGCAGGCTCTTTGACCTTAGAGGTGAGAGCCAGACTTAGAGGGTCACTTTGTCCTGACTTTTACAGGGTGAGATGACTTTATTTAAAGGGACATATTCAATTTAGCTAAGCTCCCAAATTTATGTACTCCTAAAAAAAGGTTTTGGCGAAGCTAATATAAATGGAAATTATTTCAGAGAGAATGGTGGTGTGTAGAGTTAGCACATTGATGGTGGTCAGAATAAGAGGGATGGATAGGGAAACAGGAATTAAAATGCAGTGAATGTTGTAGACACAGCTTTTTTATTTTTTATTTATTTTTTGGTAGTATGGTGTTTAACATTAAGTGGGTGTGCAGATGCTCAGGTGGTATGGTGTAATTTCAGTTTTCTGAGATTTCACAAGTTGAGCAATTTGCAGGACTACTTTTTTTTTTTTACTAAGTATAAGTTTAGTATTTTGATAATACGAGGACACTTCAAAAATTCATGAAAAATGAAATTTAAAGTAACTTTATTTTGGTGTAGACAAATTTTGAGATCTAGGCAGATTTTTCGGAGGACACATTTTCCATGAACTTTTTGAAGACGCCTCCAGTGCAGGTATTTCCCCAAAAAAATTGCACTAAAATAAACATATCTTTTCACTCCATTTTCCATGAATTTTTGAAGTGTCTTTGGGCATTCCTAGGATGCAAGACCTTGACTTCTTCCACTCTTTGAACAGGAAAATAAAATAAGGCAATTTTCAGACATTATCATCTCATAGTTTGCGCAGGTGGAGGTTGAGCAACAGTGGAGCAGAAACTCCAAACATCAGGGCTTGTTTGGAAGGTGTGTTTGCACTTTTGTGTGAATACCTGGGAGTCTGGCATTTGGGGAATGTACTTCAAAGCAGAGCAGTCTCGGGAATGGCTGGAGGCTGTGTCCTCCCAGCTGGCTCTTTCCTCCACAGTTCTCTCCTTGGGTCCTGCTGGGAATAAACCATACAGGACTGATCTGTGGCTCATCTCTTCTCTCACCTCTACGGAAAGGGGGCTTCAGAATTGTTCCAAAAGTTTGTCTGTGCAAGAGGTAAACAGGGAGGGATAGGACAGAAACTGCAACCTGAAGCAGATTAAGGGAATAATTGAGAAGTCAATGGTTAATAAAGGTAAATGCCAATTAGGCATCAATGACTGTGCTTATAAAGCAAGAGGTGACTGAAAAATCTTTGAGAGTAAAATATACATAGTCCAGTTCAGTTGTCCTAACATGCTGTTTAATCTACCCCAACTTTTTAATTCCAAAGTAATTAGTGTTTTGATTTTATTCAATATTCATGTTCATATCCTTCCATCCTTTCTTTTTGGCTTCTACTCCCTTCTTTATTCCTGAAGTCATTCTAAACACGTTTTCTTTCTCAGATTGCTCTGTTTTCTCAAATTCTAAAGGATCAGCTGTTGCTTCTCTTGCCTCTAGTGGCTCTCCCCTGTAGTGGGTCATCCTCTTGGTTTCTTCTGTGTTCCTGTTTATGCACCTTTTCCTTTTGCTGATTTCAGTCCAGAGTCTTTTGCTGTAATTAACATTAGCTGTGAGTATAACTGCCTTTCTGAGTTGTGTGAGCTCTTTGAAGGGTAGTCTTAGGGACCCTAAGCAAAGAGAATGTTCTGTTCCAGTTCTGTACCTGTGCACAGGTCTGCCTCAGCTTTTAATCCAAAAGGTCAACTTTCCTGGTCCAAGAGTTGACCAGTCTGTGCCTTCCTCTCTAACTCATGTTGCTTGTAATTTAGTTCTCATATGTACTGTGGTCTCTGTCAGGGACAACTTCCTTGTCTAGGACATTTACAGTGTCATGCTTATGCTATTTTGGAGGAAACAAGCAATGGGCCCAGAAATTATCTGCCTTTAGTTGCTATATATATTTCTTTCTCAGACATAAATAAGCTGTGTTTGCACCTCTATTGGCCTGTGGGCAGACCCTCCGGTTCGTTATTTTGCTGCTCCTGTGCCTGCTTCTGGTTGATCTCAGTTTCTAAGAAAAGACCCTATTGGGTCCATGTTTACAATTTTTTTTTTTTGACAGCTGGCACATAGTGGACTTCCAGTAGATGCCTCTTATTCATTTATACGAAACTCCTTCATCCCATCAGACTTCCTTTCAAGTTTTGTCATGGAAAGAATATTCTGATTTAATTTTGTGGCTCTAGACTTCAAGGTCAGAAACAATGTCCATTTCTGTGCACACCAGTCCCCAGCACAGGATTTGGCTAGAGCGTGGTAGTTGTTGAACTCAGGTGACTGTTGAACTGACCTGAGGACATGCTTCAGACCTTTCTACTCCCAGTACATATTTTTGTCAAGATAGATAAAAGTGTATCATATCCCTTAAAATCTTGTTCTCCATCAACATTTACAATGAAGAGAGACGTATTCATCATTTCCAAGTCACATGCAAATAACCCTACATCTGTCAGTTTTCATTTTTAAAAGTTAAAGGAGGCCACTCCTTTATAATCTCATTGTCCAGCTTTGTGATTCTATTTACCATCCCTTTCTGAGTCCTGTCCATCATTCTCTGTTTTATAGTAGTTGTAACCCTGACTGACACTTTTATAAAGAGCTAGCGTTGAATGTAGTAAGGACATTATTTTAAGAGTCTGTTTTCTTGTGGAAGTATGTGACAAAACTCCCCTTTAGCTTAGGTAAAATAGATTATTGCAAGGATATTACAGAAACTCATAGAATCAAAGGAAGATTGGAATTGCTGATAAGATTTTCCTACATGGTAAATATTTTTGTTAGAAACTTCAGGCCAGCGCTGTGGCTCAGTGGGTTAACGCCCTGTCCTGAAGTGCTGGCATCCCATATGGGTGTCGGTTCTAGTCCCGGCTGCTCCTCTTCTGATCCAGCTCTCTGCTATGGCCTGGGATAGCAGTGGAAGATGGCCCAAGTCCTTGGGCCCTTGAACCCACTTGGGAAAACTGGAGGAAGCTCCTGGCTTCTGGCTTCAGATCGGCGGAGCTCTGGCCGTTGCGGCCATCTGGGGAGTGAACCAGCGGATGGAAGACCTCTCTCTGTCTCTACCTCTCTCTGTAACTCTGCCTTTCAAATAAATAAAATAAATCTTTTAAAAAAAAGAAACTTCAGGTCTTCTAGATTCTACTTGTCAATAATTTAAGGATATTTCCTATTGGATTTAATTTCAGTAATTTGCAGAAAGAACTGATTGGCCGAGTTTGAGTCATGTGCTCACACTTGAACCAATGAGTCTGGCTTAGCAGGTGGCCAGGGTTGGATCACGTGTTCCTCCCTTACGGTTGTGCCTGCTATCAGAATAAGGGATGAACATTTGGCTTAGCTATGAAGATGTCAGTTCAAGATGTCCATGTCCTACATTGGAGTACCTGGATTTGCAAAAGCTCCTCTCCTGAGCTTGATTCCAGCTTCCTGTTAATGTGTACCCTGGGAGACAGCAGGTGATCACCCAGTTAGTTGGGTTCCTGCCACCCACAAGGGGGACTTAGATTGAATTCCTAAGTCTTTTTTTTTTTTTTTTTTTTGACAGGCAGAGTGGATAGTGAGAGAGAGACAGAGAGAAAGGTCTTCCTTTTTGCCGTTGGTTCACCCTCCAATGGCCGCTGCGGCCGGCGCATTGTGCTGATCCAAAGCCAGGAGCCAGGTGCTTCTCCTGGTCTCCCATGCGGGTGCAGGGCCCAAGGACCTGGGCCATCCTCCACTGCCTTCCCGGGCCATAGCAGAGAGCTGGCTTGGAAGAGGGGCAACCGGGATAGAATCCAGCGCCCCAACCGGGACTAGAACCCGGTGTGCTGGCGCCACAACGCGGAGGATTAGCCTGTTAAGCCACAGCGCCGGCAAATTCCTAAGTCTGAATACTTGACTTGGCTTAGCCCCAGCTGTTGTGGGCATTTGGGGAATGAAACAGCAGATGGGACCTCTTTCTCTCTTTGTTTCTTTTTCTTTCTTTCCTCTCTGCTTCTCAAGTTTAAAACATTATTTTTGAGAGGAAAGACTGAGCAGTGATATACCTTGCATGAGAGCGTCCTATTTAAAGAAAAATAAAAGAACGAGAGGGTCTATGTGATGGGTAGTAAGGACAGCTAGTTCTTACTCTTTTGACCCAATATTCACTGTTAGAACAATGTCATGTGGATATTTTCCTTCTTCACAGTACCATGTTGCTTACTTAGTGATCTGTGTTTCTGAATGAATCTTATTTCCTTTGAAGTTACAATTTGGTCGAGCTGGTTACTCTATGTCATGTCCATCAAGCTTGTTTTCAGTCACTATTGAATTGCATCATGTTTTGTTCAATGGATTTTTTTTTTTTTTTAGCTCATCAAATACCCTTCCAAAGAACTGAAAAGGAAAAAAAAAAATCCCTTAAAATTCTTCCAGGATGAGAGCTTGGTGGTCATTTAGCATTTCCAAATTCTCTGTGCTGGTGTTAAATGCGTTCTCTCTGCCGTCACCCACATTGTCTGAATTGAAGAGACCTGCCTGCCATTTTTCACAAAGACGTTTGTAGGCGGGGTGGAGGGGAGGCTCAGTGGACACTCTGTTTGCTTATCGCATCCCTGATTTATCTGAGGGTAGAGGGAGTGAGGGAGGAGGTTTGACAGGCAGTGATAGCTCAGCCAGTCGGACTCAAATACCACTGCACGAGGATAAAACCATTAGCCAAGCAGACCTTCTAAATACCACTGAGAAGCAGGAATAAACCATGCAGACAGGAATAAGGCACCCGTCCAACCATTACAGAACTTCTGTCACACTTCAGTAAACTCAACACACACACATGTATATGTACATATCCATTCCCGCTATTACTTGTAACCACAGAGCTAGCGGTGTAAGTTTAGCATCCCACAAACTCAAGTGCCGACAACTCATTTTTGTAGGGCAGCCTTGAGAAATCTAGCAGAGGTAAACCAAATGAAGGGGAAAAATGAAAAAATAAAAAAATAAAAAGTGAGGGCAGATAATTTAATCCTTGCTATTCACATTCACTGGCTTGTCGAGCCCACTTTTTATCAGCTGTAAGCTCTTCTGATAAAATGAGAAGTCAAAACAGCATTGAATCTGAAGACTGAAAAGGTTACTCTGTATGTTGGGGGAAGCTGGCTTGAGGTAGAGGGGATGGTGTGGATTAAAGAATAAGGTGACGGTATCTTGGAGCTTTCCACAGAGTCCCCTAATTCTGATCTGACGGCCTCTTTCTGCGGCGGGGAGCAGTCAAGGCTGCATTGCTAACCTCCTAGACCGTGAATTTCCAGGCTTCTTGTCAAGACCAATTCAAGGAATGGGCTTGGTTTTTTCTTGCCTCCCATGCAAATGACAACCCATGTAGGGCTCAAGTAGCAACTGAGCATTGTAGAGAGAGTACTTAACTCAGAGTCAAAGAGAGTACTTAACTCAGAGTCAAAGCTCCAGATCAAGTCCTTGCTTTGTTTCTTACTGGCCATGTGATTCGAAATCTGGGGACACTTGCTTTCTCCATTTGTACAACACAGGGCAGAATAGCCTCTTTCATAAAATTACGAAGATTCCAAGGCAGAGGTACACAGGAAATCACTTCTTAAGATGTCTAAGGCTTTACACACACAGACACACATTACCATTCCTTAGGGCTTTTTTGTTATCTCACAATTTGACTTCTGATAAGAAGACATTATCAACAATAACTTCAGCCGAAACACTGCCAGGACCTCTTACCTTTTCTTTCTCTAGGATTTTTTTTTTTTCTGCATTATACCTAAAATGTCCTAAAAGTACATGGGAAAGAATTCCAGAAGGTGAGAACAGACAAATCTCCTAGGGAGGGTGAGGTGAGGAGAGCGTTGCTACCCTCTCATACAGCAACGATGCGTTGGTTTACTCCAGTGGTTCTTAACCAGGGGTGAACCCGACATTCTTCTCCCTCATTCAGGCACATTTGGCAATGCCTGTTGATGTTTTTGATTACCAAGACTCAAAGAGTTGCTGCCAGTGTGGAAAAGCCAGGGTGTGGCTAAGCATTCTACAATGCATAGGACAGGCCTGTAAAACAAGGAACTGTCTAGTCCAAACTGTCATTAATAGTGGGGCTGAGAAACCCTGTTTTATTTGGAGGAGAAATCTTCCTTCCTAGGGTCCCCAAATAGGTTTTGTTCATTGGCAAACTTCTGGGAAGGAGAGGTTGTAACCATGTCCCTTTGCATGTCCTCTTTTCCCAGCATATCAGCTACGAAACACCTGGGGTTTTGAATGGTTTTGTAGATTACATGACCTAGTTTCTATGTTTTTCTCTACGTTATCATACTTAAAAAGTATTATAGATAGCTAGAAAGAAATGACTACTTTGATAAAGTTATGTCTCTTGAAATATTAGAAGTTTTTGTAATCCACATGTCTTTAAATAAGGAAATCTTGAAAGCATATGTGCTCTCAACCCTTATTCTTATTTTTTTGTTATTGTTCTAATATATTTGCTTGAGATATTTTAAGCTTTATCTATAATTTAGATAAAATGTGATGCCTCTAGTAAAATTCATGAAATCCTTCCCTGAATAACCTTATTTCAGGAACATGCCATGATCTTAGATTTAGTAACCACCTCAATTATTAAAAAATTTGAAGTGAAACTTTATGAAAAGTTTGCAGTATTAATCTTGTGTACCCTGCATTCAAATTTCCCGATTATTGTCAACTTTTTATAACATTTGTTTTGTCAACCTCTTGCTCTCATTTTCATAAAATTACACACACAGGCTTTTTTTTCTAGCTACATTCATGATGCCCCATTAATCCTAAATATGCATTTCTTAAATATTTCTCTGCAGATGCCCTCCCTAGGATGTGTTCTTTTCCTTATTAAATTTTATTTATTTTTTAAAGATTTGTTTTATTTGTTTGAAAGGCAGAGTTAGAAAGGGTCGGGGAGGAGAACGAGAGAGAGAGATAATGAGAGAGAGATCAAGATCTTCCATCGGCTTGTTCACTCCCCAAATGACAGCAATGGTCGTGATGGGGTCAGGCCAAAGCCAGGAGCCTCTTATTCTATCCAGGTCTCCCATGTGGGTGGTAGGACCCAAATACTTGGGCAGTCTTCAGCTGATTCTCTCAGATGGAGCCGCTGTGACTTGAACTGTCACTCACATGGGGTGTTGGCATCACAGGTGGCGGTTTAACCTGCTGCACCACAATGCTGGCCCCTTAGCATCTATTGAATGATTCTTGCCTGAACCAATTATTATTATGAAGGACATCAAAAGGTGTTTTGTCTAATCTACTTAGATTGATTAGCCTGCAGTAATAGTATTGTTTTCTGCTCATTTATTCGCACTTACTGAATCAGTGGGGCTCATGGTGTTCTATTTTATGAATATTAATCTGTGATATAAAGTTATGTATAAGTTTTGTTATTTTTAAAAATTTAATTTGAGAGAGAGAGAGAAAGAGGAGAGAGAGAGAATGAATAAACTCCCATCCACTGGTTCATTCTGCAAATGCTTACAAAGGCCACGGCTGGACTAGGCTGAAGGTGGAAACCTTGAAGCCAATCAAAGCCTCCCATGTGGGAGGGAGAGACCAACCACTTGAGCCATTACCTGCTGCCTCCCAGAGTCTGCATTAGCAGGAAACTGGGATCCGGAATGGAGCTGAGACTTGAAGCAAGGTGCTCGGAGGCAGGACATGAACGCCTTAATCAGTATCTTAAGTGCTAGTCCAGATACCATCCCCCCATTTTTAACTTTAAAGATTTTATTTATTTATTTGACAGGTAGAGTTACAGACGGTGAGAGAGAAAGAGACAGAGAAAAAGGTCTTCCTTCTGTTGGTTCACTCCCTAAATGGCTGCAATGGCCGGAGCTATGCCGATCCGAGGCCAGGAGCCAGGTGCTTCTTCCAGGTCTCCCATGCAGGTGCAGGGGCCCAAGCACTTGGGCCATCCTCCACTGCCTTCCCGGGCCACAGCAGAGAGCTGGACTGGAAGAGGAACAACCGGGACTAGAACTGGTGCTCATACGGGATGCTGGCACCGCAGGTGGAGGATCAACCTAGTGCGCCATGGCGCCGGCCTCCCATTTTTAACTTTAATCTCAAAATGTCTCAGCTTGACAATAAGAACCTTTCCAAGCTGCCCTTTGTGTCCCTTTCATATCACTTTTGAGCCCTTTTCTTATTTTCTGCCTACTTACGTGGCTGCCTCCTCACTCAGTCACAGAAATATTTAAGGAAAGTGAGGCCCTACTATAGGTTTTTCCTTTCCATTAGAAAGGCTAGGATCATGCTAAGAATGTGGGGAATATGGCCAGTGAGAGACTAGCTGTTCCATGTTAGTTAGCTCTGGGGCTAAGAAATAGACCTACTAGGGCAGGCATTTGGCATAGCAGTTAGACATCCATTTGAGAGGACTGCATCTTATATCATAGTCCTGGGTCTGCTCCTGATTCTACCTTCCTGCTAATGTGCATCCAGGGGCCGCAGTTGATGGTTCAAATAGTTGAATTCCTGCCACCTATATGGGAGACCATACTGGTTTCCCGGCTCTTGGCTATGGTCTAGCCTAGCCTTGGCTGTTGCAGACATTTGAGGACTTAACCAGGGAACGAGAGTAACTCTCTTTCTCTCTCACTTTTACCTTCCTTCCTTTCCTCCGTCTTTCTCTGTTTTTTTTTTTTTAATAAATAAATAAAATTTAATAAGACAATTCCTCTCCCAAATGAAGCTAAAAAGACACGATAATCTAATACAATGTTTGATCTTGTATTGAGTTCTAGATGAAAATATTCTATAATAGATATGGTTGGTGCCGGTACTGTGGTGTAGTGGATTAATCTGCCTTCTGCAGTGCTAGTATCCCATGTTGGCACTGGTTTGAATTCTAGTTGTTCCACTTCTGATCCAGCACCCTGCTAATGTGCCTGGGAAAGCAGCAGAATATGCCCGAAGTGCTTGGGCTCCTGCACCCACTTGGGAGACCTGGCAGAAGCTCCTGGCTCCTGGCTGTGAGTCAGCCCAGCTCCAGCTGTTGCAGCCATTTGGGGAGTGGACCACAGATGGAAGATCTCCCTCTCTGTCTCTCCTTCTTTTTCTCTCTCTTTGTGTTTCAAATAAATACATAAAATAAAACTTTTTTAAAAAGACATTATTGTTATAATTGGTGAAATTTGAATATGAACTATATATTTTATAATTACTTTGTATCAATGTTAAGTACCCTTTATGGTACCATAGGTATGTAAGAGAATGTCTTTGTTCTTGAGAAATAAATACTGAAGTATTTAGGAAAAAATGGGGGTAACATAAGCATCTTATTCTGAAAGTGTCCAATCACAATATTAATATACATATGTGAGTTTGAGTCCCTACCATATCAATAGCAGCTGGATGAACTTACAGAAATTAACCAGACTTTATAGTTTCAGTTTTCTCATTTGTAAAACATAGATGTTAATCATTTGATGATCTTAGGAGTAAATGAAAATGTGTATCAAATACATGACAACCTTAGTACTAGATGTTTAGTTGGTGGTCAGTCAGTATTTACTAAGAGCATAAGTGTGTGAATTCCGCAGATCTGTATTCGTTGAATAATTATGATAAAAATGCCCAGTGCTTGGAACCTTTGTTGACAGGGCTGGTACACATCTTTACAGCTTCAAAATGTGCACATTCATTTCTGGTTTAAAAGTCTTTTGGGGCCTTGATTAGGTCACCTTCTCATCCCAAGTCTAAAGGTGATGACCAGTAAGGCTGCTGAAGAGACAAAAGAACAAGAACTTGCAATTATAGGTGGAAAAAGAGATTCATTTTCCCCAAAGAAGCAAAAAGCTGTGCATGCAAAATAATAAATGATTACAATTCTCAAGTCAGTCTTCAAGGAAGATAGTTTTCCCCTTGACATGCAAGGAAAGAACATCCTAGAGAGGATACATACCTTGCAGACGGTCAGCCACATGCTAACTAGGTAGCAGAGTCAGGTTCTAAGCTTGCTTAGAGAGATTTCACATCCCAGTGGCTTTCTATGGCTGGAGTATTCTTAACTGATTGATATTATTTATAGTTGTAACCTTTATTGCCTTTTAAAGGTAGGGGAGAATCTCAGCTTACTATTTGCTGAGCTAAGTGCTTCTTCTGTGCTTTGAGCAGAATCCCTTACTCCAGAGTCCGGTAGTATCAGTGTATTCACTTTTCCTTCAGTTCAACACAATTGTATTGGTTGTCTTCTATGTGCTGACTTCAGTATTGCTGAGCATTAGATAAATATGAAGATATAGTGTATACCATTTTTAATGGTATCCTGAAGCTTTATGACTTTGTAGACTTTGTAGACTGAAATGATTTCTGGGCTGGGGACTTCAGGTACTTGGGTAGCTGAAGTTAAGTGTGCACACTTCCTTTCTCACACCTTTATGAATCTTGATTTCTTTACTTAGCACACCCACTTCCCTACTATTCAAATGGACCTGCCAGACTGTTTTCTTGATATTTCTTGATCAGAAATAAGACATTTATTATGTACCAGTTGATATTTGGGTGAAGAGGTAAATGTTGTATGGAATCTACTTTGATGAGAACACAGTGTAATTAGACTAATAGTTTTCCCTCTGTGTCATCAGTTAGAAATAAGTTAACTTTTGGTTGTCCTGGATATATCTATTTCTCTCATTGCATTTTACTTCTTTCTTTTAAAAATAGTTTATTTATTTATATTTGCTTTATTTGAAAGGCAGAGAGACAGAAATAGACAAGGGTAAAGCTTCCATCTGCTGGTTTACTCCCCAGATGCTCACAACAGCCATGGTTGAGACAGGCTGCAGCTAGGAGCTTGGAACTACATCCAAGTCTCCCACTGGGATGGCAGGGACCCAAGCACTTGTGCCATCACCTGGTGCCTCCTAGGGTATGCATTAGCAGAAAGTCGGAATAGAAGCAGACCAGCTGGGACTTGAACCAATCACTCTGATAAGGGATGCAGGCATCCCAAGCAACAACTTCACAGCTGCACCAAATGCACACTCCTTGCATTTGTCTTTTAGGGTGGGAACAGTGATAGTTTTTCTCATCATCTATCATAGAGTATCAGATGATGTCCTAACTCCACTTTTGGTTGCTTTTGTTGTGAAAATCTCTTCTAAATTATTTATTTATTCAGTGATTGTTTTATATGTTTAGCTTCTGTTTATCCTGACTTTACAAAATATTATCTTTTGCATTAGAAGCTAGAAAAAAGGTTCAGTAACACATATCTCCATTTATAAGAATCTAAATTAGTGATTCTCAACTAGGGGCAATTTTGTATCCCCCGAAGAATTGTGGAAATATTTGAAGATGTTTGATTGTTGTAACTCAGGTTGTGTTTCTGGCATCAAGCAGGGTAGAGGCTGGGGTGCTGCTAAAAACCCTATAATGTGCAAAAAGCCTGCATACCCCCCTCCCCCAAATATCCATCTTTAGCTCAATTGTGCTGAGGTTGAGAACCCAAGATTTGGAGTCTTATAGCTCATGGAATTGGACTTAGTCTTATATTTTAATCTCAAAGCTCAGCCACATCTCTCTAGAAGCTGATAATATAGAATCATGTATTTTCTCCAGCTAGGAACTGAGAAACTTTGGTTATTTATTTTCCTCTCACAACACCTCTGAGAGACAGAGGACATTGCTGTTTTACTGATGAGGTAACTCCAGCTCGAAGAGGTTAAGTAACTGTCAGAAAAAGTGTTCACTTTTCCTCTTTCATGAGGTATAGCAAAGAAGTTATTGAGTTTTCACTGAAAGGCTTACTCCGGGCAGCTGGGTGTCAGCGTTGGCTTTCTTGGAGGAAATTCAAGTCCTCCCTCTATAGAGCTGTCAAGCCATGACTCGTCCTTAAAGGTGGGCCAAAAGTTCCCCTATAGTTTTTCAATGATGTGAGAACAACAGTGAAGGAGTTACTGATCTCTGGGGTGCATGCTGGCACAAGGACATAAGCGTTAGCCAAGAAACAAGACACCTGCGGTTATTGGTAATTTTTCCCACTTTCATGAAGCTTTATACAAATCTGACTGCTTTTGAATCTCTTCTCCACATAACTTTTTCTCATTGCTCTTATGGGACTTAAAGTTCTCTTCCCTTCCTGGTCTCCTGGGTACTTGCTTTTTGCAATCCATCTCCATTTCTATGTTGCTTTGTAAGGATTTTTTTTTTTAAGTTCCATTTGTGCTTATCTTGTACTTACAGACTGTTAACTTCTTTCTGAGTGGGAGATGAATAAATGCTATCAGCCAACAAATATTCTATCATCAAGGGACTTATTCTCCACCCATTTCATTCTTTCATTTACTGTAATCCAAAATGATTTATTAAGTACTTAGTGTATACTAGGTATTGTGAAAAGGAGATTTATAAATGAAACTATTAAATGCTGGGGAACAAGAGATCTTGAAAGATGCTGTGAAAGTGAAGTGAAATAATGTAAATAAATCTCGTGACACAGTGTTTGGCAGCCAGAAGCATATGCTCAACAAATATTAGACATTATTATTACTGTTCTTCCCATCTGTAGGAACACTGTGAAAAGAATAGGTGTTTTGTTCAAGTTTGTTGCGGGATTGAAAGCATCCATTCTGGGATTTAAAATATGCAGTGAGTTGCTGACAACTATGTATTTGTGGCCGTTAGCAAAGAGGTTGGATGAACAAATATTTTTACAGATTCCTCATCTATCAGGTGAGTTGGCTCTGGGAATATGTGACAGGAAGTACATTTTTACAAGTGAAGTAAGCCATGGATCAACATTTTGAGGAGGAGTCAGCCTCAAGCATTCTCAGCTTTCAGTGTAAATGACATTTGATTTCGTTGGAAATCTGTTGACTGCTCTTTGCTGGGCTGGGATTCTATTGCAAGATTCCCAAAAATAACAGTTACCGTGTACCTTATCAGCGAAATTCCTGGAAATAATAATAACCCTAGTGAAAGCAATTTTTTTAAATTTGGAAGAAAATGGTTTTAGATGTGTGCATTCATTGGAGACATTAGGGCTTATCACAAATGAAGAGGTTTGAAGGAAGACAGAACATGGGATTCTAGCTCTCCCTGACAGAAGGAGCCCTGTGATAGCATCACTCCATGCTGAAAGATGCAGGTCCTGCCTTTTCAAGAATGATGTCCACATTGCCTTGAAAGGTCTGCATGTCCTGTAAAAACACAGATGATGAGTCACGGCCTAATCCCAGTCCCTGAATGGTGTTCAAGTCAAATGATATACTCTGTGAAAGTCCTGTATTTTACCTATTTCCACAGTTTTAGACTCAGATTTTCAGTCTTGGCTTAACTTGACAAGTCAGAGGTGTCCCCAAACAAAGTCCATTCCAAACTTTCCTTTTCTTTAAGTTTTGCCTTCTCTATTAAAGACATTTGTCAGAGGACTAGGTTCTGTTCTCGATCACCCAGCAGATTCATCATTATTTCCTGTATTCCTTCTTGATCAATCCATAGTACCTGGCACTTAAAAAGTTCTCTTTCTTTCTTTCTTCCTTTCTTTTTTTGACAGGCAGAGTGGACAGTGAGAGAGAGAGAGAGACAGAGAGAAAGGTCTTCCTTTTCTGTTGGTTCACCCCCAATGGCCGCTGCGGCCAGCGCGCTGCAGCTGGCGTACTGCACTGATCAGAAGCCAGGAGACAGGTGCTTCTCCTGGTCTCTCATGCAGGTGCAGGGCCCCAGGACTTGGGACATCCTCCACTGCACTCTCGGACCACAGCAGAGAGCTGGACTGGAAGAGGAGCAACCAGGACAGAATCTAGTGCCCCGACTGGGACTAGAACCTGTGGTGCCGTCACTGCAGGTGGAGGATTAGCCTATTGAGCCTGGCACCGCACTCCAGCACTCCAGCCTAAAGGCTAACTACTACTCATTGACTAAGTGAATGGATACACCTATTTTTTTTTTTTCATTCAGTACTTCCAATTCTACTCAACAGGTGTCCTGACTCCCTCACTTCTTTTGCATCGCTATCATTGCTTCATTCATTGAAGATAACATCATACTCAACTGTTTTGATTGCAACACTCTCCACTCTCCCCACTGTTCTTGCTGCTGTTGTTTTCTCCTCCCCTTTCTTATTAAGTGTTCACCTATAGAATGATGTCTTCATGTCCTACCTTTGCCTAAAGACTGCATTTGCCACCCATTACCTATAGTACAATGCCAGTACTGTCAATGTGCAGATATAACCTAGGTTATGTATGTAAAGTGATATTGACTTGGGCTTAAAGCTCCACTCTCTTGTTCTTCCTTCCATTCCCAATAGTCCCTCTAAGTTAACTCTATCAGTCTTCTTGTTCCTCATCTGTAATGATATTTCAGGCTATTTCACACTGCTCAAATTCTGAAAATACTCTTTATTTAAGTTTTTCTGCCTTTTATCTCCATTTTGCAAACTCCTACTCACCCTTCTAGAGCCAGCTGGAATGTTTTGTCTTTCCAGAAATGGTTAATAGATCATTAATCCCTATTTTGGTTTACTGTAAAATTTTGTTAAAATACCTGTGAGGAAACTCAATTGTTTCCTCACATTAGATTATTTTTAATAAACATGGTTCTGTTACTTACCAAATTGAACTTGGACAAATATCTGTAAAATAGGGATGGTACGCATACGTATATCTTAGAGTACGTGAATGTACGTGTTATGCTTACAACAATGCCTAGTAAGTGCTCAGTGAGTGTTATCTATTTTTATTAACTCATTTATTCCTCACAGCAACTCAATAGACAGGTATTGCTATCTTTATTTTACAGGTGCAGATGCTGAGGTTCAGAAACAGTAAAGGACTTTTTCAGGATGTATAACTGCTGAATGGAAGAGCAAAAGTTGAGACTGAGTCTTTGAGACTCTGGAAACCTGAGATCCCACCAGTAGACAGTGCTTCCATTGCTCAATGAGTCCATTATAGCTGGAGTAGAGCTGTTTGAGAATCTAGCCCCTTTGTTAGACTGGATACTTAGGGAGCACTGATTTCTGTGATATTAGTGTCTGCTGCAGTATCCAGCACAAAGGAGGTTCACAATGACATATGTGAATAGCCTGGTTAGTATTTATTGTAGCATTGTGATTAGCCATCAAAGCTTGGTCCTAGAAGCATCTTCCCAGCAGTTATACAGTGAACTTTTCAGCTCCACCATGTATATCCAAAGTGAGAGTTGGATACAAGAGGAGCATGGAACTGTGAGAATCTTAAGTTTCTCTTCTTTTTCCCATTTCCCTGGTGGCTGTTTCTAGTATTAGCAAAGTTTTATATATATACATATATATATAATATATGTATATATTAATATACATAATATATATTATGTATATATAATATATATATTATATATATTATGTGTATATATATGTATATGTATATATATGTATATATATGTGTATATATATGTATATATGTATATATATGTATACATATATATGTATATATATTATGTATATATAATATACATAATATACATAATATATAATAATATAATATAAAATCTGTATGATTTTTATATTATATATATATATATATAATCTGTTTGATTTTTAGTCCATAACTCTTGAGTGCAAGAAATGTCACATTCCTTTATTTCTTTAGATCAATTTTATTTTGTTTGCCACTTGGTTGGTGAGAAATTCATTCTCATTCATTCTTGGGATTCCTTTTCTTTCTCTGTGTGAGCTAAAATAATCTCAAGATTATAAGGTGTGGAGATCTGGAGGAAGCCTGGATCCTTTATCTGGGTTTTTCTTCACTGTTGTTATTCATCCTTTTATCTCTGGCTACTGTTGTTGAGTGTGAAGTGGGCTCAGAGATACTCTGTGTAGCAACCCTGTGTAGCAAATGATGCTGCTGTCTACTAGTTCACATGAGATGTTTGCTTTCTGCCTTTCAGGTCAGCCTTTGCAAGCATTCCAGTGCTTCTTCCAGGAGGGCTATTGTAATTTCTGCCAGAAGCCCCTGCTTCCAAATCCTGCTGATTAGGAAGCTTTCTCCCCTCTTATTAAAGGACCTCCTTTAAAGGATCTCCTTTCTCCATCCCCTTCGAGCTGGTGCAGGGTCACTCAACACAACCCTTCCCCTAAATGCATTTTAGAAACTCATTACTGGACTCTCTTCTCTTTGGAAGGTGGTAGAAGAAAAAGATGCTAGTGTTTTGTAGCACAGCTTTTCATCGAGGTGCAAGGGTTGCTGTGAGCAGAGCACAGAGTAGCCATTAGCGGTAGTGAGGGTGGAAAATGGGGGAAGGAAGCAATATTAAACATCTCTCTGTATCTTTCTGTCTCTCCACCTCCTAACTGCCTTCGCCTCTGCAGTCCTCACTATCATGTGATTATCTGCCTCATTTTGCAGACCTAAGGTGTGAGTTTTCTCAGACTCTTGTGACAAACCAGGCTCCAATCCTATTTCCTCATCTCCAAAGGGCTTATTGAAAAGAATAAATCATTTTTGGTCTGCATGTTGCCTTTGAATTTTCTTTTGAAATCTCACAGGCAATTTTGCAGACTTCACCTGAGCAAAAGGAGCCTCTGGCATTTCTTATTTGGCAGCCTCCTTGCAGGTACTTCTGTATTGGAATACAGCAAATAATTTAATTTTATCTCTTTCTGTACATTGCTTTTAAGTTTTCTGCCAGTGGCTAGTGTTGCTTTAGGTGAATTTTGTAGGGCTTAGTAGACCTGTTCATTTCTCACTTTATTCACCTCAGACACCAGGTGGTATAAACACACTTGTTAATATTTGGTACTTAAATAATGAGGCTATGGATGCACCTGTTAGGTCCCAGCCTTCTAATTTCATCCCTTATAAAGATGATGGATGGCACTAATGCGGGGGTTTGCTTAGTTCAGTGGAAACACCTTCACCATTCAACAAACTTTTCCTATTTAGTGGATGATTTCTGTTTTAGATTATTTCCAGTTGTTAAGCATCTAATATAAAAAATCTTTAGCAAAAGCCTCAAAGAAAAATACCCTTTAAAAAGAAAAGTGTCGTTGAAGATGGAGGAAGAAGACATTCAGTTCCATTTCCAAATGCTGTGGGCTCCAGGCTCCAGGCTGATCTCACAGTCAAATATGAAGTCCTTAGTAAGATCCAGGGTTTCAGGGTTTCCAAGGTTAGTTGTTGTGGTGTTCGGAGGATGTGGACTACACCCATAAGGACATCTCACCTAATGAAGCTGACAATGCGAGGACAGAACTTGGGAGTATGGGCTGAACAATCAGAAAGAGCAGGACACAGACTCCTGCTTTCTCTGTGCCATTTCCCTGTGTCACCTGGTCATCTCTGTGTAGTGGGTCAGAAACGGCCTGGTAAACATTCTGGGCCATCTCAATGGAAAACCGTGCTTATGGAATGTGTGGGGCGTGCTAGACACTGCACTGGGCACTTTAGAGACACTAACTCTTTTAAATGAGGTAATATCATTAGATGCTTGGACTAGTGCCTGACACATCACTATTACACAGGGAGTGAAGTTGTTGTTGTTGCTATTTTTGCTATTTTTTATGACAGAATTGAAAAAAAAAAAGTTTTACTGTGTCTCTTCTGCCGATAAGGAGCTAGACATTTGTAAAGGTTAAAATCTTGCTACACTGAAAACAAAGGTAGGGGCATGTCAATGGGACACAAAGGTCAACCTGAGACAATTCTCAGGAGCCAAAGCTGGGAAAACTTGAGCAAAAAAAATTAGTGATGTAGTTCTGGATTGAACCCAAAGTGTAGAACAAGTGTCCATGAATCCATACTGACATAAATAAGGAAGTCAATAGGTAAAAACTTTGGAGAAAAAAGATAAATGTGTCCAAAAGAATTACAAACAATTTATGAGATGTTTTCCCTTATAAGAACAACTAAATCTCCCCATCACCTGATGTGGACTGTGTGATGACTAGTTCCCAAAGAGTAGAGTATGGAAAATGAGGAAATAACTTCACAGTGGAGAAACCTGGCAAACACTTTCCTGGCCAGACAATCAACGTTTTAACACCATCACTGATAAAGCATGTTGACAGCCCCCACTCTTGAGGCATTGTGATGAGAGTGGCATTGACTTCTGTAGCCTTCTACCTTAAAAACTGTGATTGTAGTAGAGTCATGAGAAAAACATCGAAAAAGCTGAAATTAAGAGGCATTCTGAAAAATCCTAGACCAATACTCCTCAAAACTCTTGAAGTCATTGCCATAGGCTGAATATTTGTTCCTCCAAAATCAGAGATTTCGTCCCCAAAATCTTATGTGAATGGTACTAAGAGGGTGGAAAGTTAACAAGCCATCATGTTCAGAGGTAGGACTTTTTAGAAGTGATTGGACTGGACTGGGTCATTAGAAATGGAATCATATGATTGAGTCTTAGTGACTTTCTAGGAGACCTATGGAAGGTACAACATCAAGAGAACACCTTTATGTGGACTATGGGCCTTTTGTGATGGTATGTCCATATAAGTTCCTCAGTTGTCACAAATGTGCTACTTTGGTGGGGGAATGTTGATAATGGGAGAGGTTATGCATCTGTGGGGCTGGGGGGGAGGGGCTTGGGGAATTTCTGTGTGTTCTCAAGTTTTCTGTGAGCTTGAACTGCTCTAAAAATAAAGTTAAAATAACCAAACCCAAACCCCAAATCCAAGGAAATGCTGGGACAGTGTCAGAGACCATTTGAATCTCAGGAGACTTGAGGACTAATGTAATGTGGTGTCTTGCACAAAATCTTGGTACCAAAAAAGGCTATCAAGAAAAAGTTAGTGATAGCCAAATGAAGTGTGCAGTTCAGTTAGTGGTAGTGCATCTGTGTTGGTTCCACAGGGAAACAAATACCCCATGGCAACTTAAGGGCATAACTAGAGGAAACAACTGTGTGTGGGATGTATGGAAACTCTTTGGACTATTTATGTAACTTTTTTTTTGTAAATCTAAAGCTATTCTAAAATAACACAGAATTTAAAAATATATAGAACTTCCTGCAGGTTACCAGGATTCAGGTAAAACTCTCAGTATCTACAGCCCAAAATTCTTTTGATAGTTTATAGACTTATGTTTACTGAAATTGCTTTAAATATATTTAGGCATTAAACTCTAATTTTCAAAGAGATGAAGCATCCCTTTCATACAAATATAGAAATCTACATATACTAAATATTTCAATTAACTCATTTAATTAATGAGAGACTGAAATAACATTTGTAAATAAGTATATATATTTAAATACCTGTATATGTATATATATATATTTAAATAAATTAAGGAACAGACATTTGTCCTAGTGGTTAGATTGCTGCATCCCATATTGGAGTACCTGGGTTCTTCTATTCCCAGCTCTAAATCCTGATTCCAATTACTCTCCAAAGCAGACTATGGGAGGCAGTAGTTGATGGGGCAAGTGGTTAGATCCCTGCCACCTGCGTGGGAGACCTGTATTGAAGTCACAGCTCCTGGCTTCGACCCAGCCCAGCACTGGTTATTGTAGGCGTTTGGACAGTGAATCAGTACATAGGAGTTCACTGTCTGTCTGCTTCTTGAATAAATAAATAAATTTAAATGATGACAATAAGATAAGATTGCTTGTTTAGGAACAAAAGTAATATCTGTCAGGCCAATTAACAGAATCATTTAGGTTTTTTGTTTCAATGGCCAGAAATTATTTATGTCTTTATCCACAAAAATCTACAAATTAATCTCTGCCCCTCCAGAGGTATAAAATAACCCAGTCAATAGAAGGTCAAGCCCAGGACTACACAGAAACAAAATTCAGTAATAATAATTTGTTTATTTTAAAGTTCATCATATTCTTGTTGTGAGTCTCTCCCCTTTCATAAATAATCTTCAAAGATTATTCTACATTGCACAAAGAAGCTAACTCTTTTTATGTTTGAGCAGATTATTTACAAAGGCACAGAGACTGTTAATTAACTATGTAGACCCCCTTGAATTGGCTTTGCAAATCCAGAGCTATATTATTGAGATCTGCTAATACTTAAAAATTAGCTCTGACTATAAATCTTCATAAGAAATCTCAAATTGGGCTTTTAAAGGCCCATATTATATGGTCTTGTATCTAAAGGCTAGAACATTAAGTCTGAGATACTCCATTATATTTGACTGACAGTTGCTATCAATTTGGATGAATTTCTCTCTTTGAGGTCCCCCAAATTTGGTAAGATCTTTGGCTTGCCTATTCTTCTGCATGCGTAGGACTAGGGCCCTCTAAGTAGATTCTGAGCTGGTTTTCTTGGGAGGGTTGTACTCATACAGACACTAGCTCCACATATGTAGTCAATTCTTATCACTTAATGTGGACTTCTTGTACCTGATTACGAAGGCCCATTCTCAAATATGACACTCTAGGTGAGGCCTGATTGTGCAATCTATTTGTCCAGTTACATCCTGGTAAAAAGGAGAGTAGGTTCATACTGAACTTATTTAAGTTACTCTTTGCCATGAAAATCAGAGAAACAGTAAATGTCTTGGTTTCTGAATTTTGAGGGGCTGGTGAGAATCTGCTACCATTTAAAAAGTAGTTTATGAGAGTAGCCGTCTGTTGAACTAAAGGTCAGAGATAGTTTGTAGAAAATAGAGAAAGGACTTCCTCTGGCACTGCTGTATTGTCACTGGGGTTTTCCAAAAGCCCTTTCAACTCCAGGGATACCATTCACATAGATGCCTCCTGGGTGACATCTTGTGGCAGCTGATGCCATGGAGATCTTAACCCAGATTCAGAGTGCTTCATGGAATAGTCAGGAGGGATGTGGGAGAGGGAGACTCAGCAAATTTCTCAAAACTCTAATAAGTACATTGGAAAACACTGGGCATGAAACATACTATGAGGCCAATCCAGAAAGTTCATGGAAGGGGGCAGGGCATTGTGGTGCAGTGTGTTAAGCTGTTGCTTGGGATGCCCGTGTCCTATATCAGAGTGGCTAGGATTGAGTCCCTACCACTTTGCTTTCTATCCAGTTCTCTGCTAATGCTCCTGGGAGGCAGCAGATGATCACCTGAGTTCTTGGTCCTGTTACCTAAATAGGAGACTGGCTGTAGTTCCTGACTCATGGTTTTGGCCTGGCCAAGCCACAGCTGTTGTAGGCATTTGAAAAATGAATAACACATAGAAAGATCTCTCTGTGTCTCTCCTTTCTCTGTCAGTCTGCTTTTCAAATACATAAATCTTTTTTCTTAAGTTCATGAAAAATATATTTAAAAGATAAGTTTATTTGAATACAAAAATTTTTGAAACCCATGCATATGGGGAATCTTGAAAGAATTGGTGGAAAACTTCTGCATGGATTTCAAGATTTTTGTACCAAAATAAACATCTATTTTTTAAAATATTTTTTTTGAAAGGCAGAGATACACAGAGATTTCCCATCTGCTGATTCACTCCCCAAGTGTCCACAACAGCTGGGTCTGAGCCAGGCTAAAGCCAGGAGCTGGGAAGTCAGTCCAAGTCACCCACATGGGTGGTAGGAATGTAGGTATTTGAGCCACTATCTTCTGCCTCCCAGGGTCTGCATTAGCAGGAAGTCAGAACTGAATTTGGAGCTGGCACTTGAACCCTGGTACTCTAATATGGGATATGGATGTCCCAAGTGACTTCTTAACCTTTGTGCCAAATAAACTTACCTCTTAATTCTATTTTCCCATGAAACTTTTTTTTTTTTGTTTTGACAGGCAGAGTGGATAATGAGAGAGAGACAGAGAGAAAGGTCTTCCTTTGCCGTTGGTTCACCGTCCAATGGCCGCTGCGGCCGGCGCATTGCGCTGATCCTAAGGCAGGAGCCAGGTGCTTCTCCTGGTCTCCCATGCGGGTGCAGGGCCCAAGCACTTGGGCCATCCTCCACTGCCTTCCCAGGCCACAGCAGAGAGCTGGCCTGGAAGAGGGGCAACTGGGGTAGAATCCGGCGCCCCAATTGGGACTAGAACCCGGTGTGCCCGTGCCGCAAGGCGGAGGATTAGCCTGTTAAGCCACGGCACCGGCCTTTCCCATGAACTTTTGAAGTGCACTCATATACTTCATGTTTGTGCATGTGTGATGAAAAAAATAGACTATAAAAAGTGTGTTATATTTTCGTTTCTTTGCTAACTTCATGTTCTGCTGCTGATGAGCCTGTTGTGGAACCTTATTGAAAATAAGCTCCAGGGACGGCGCCGTAGCTCAACAGGCTAATCCTCCACCTAGCGGCGCCGGCACACCGGGTTCTAGCCCCGGTCAGGGCACCGGATTCTATCCCGGTTGCCCCTCTTCCAGGCCAGCTCTCTGCTATGGCCTGGGAGTGCAGTGGAGGATGGGCCCTGCACCCTCATGGGAGACCAGGAGAAGCACCTGGCTCCTGCCTTCGGATCAGCACGATGCGCCGGCTGCAGTGGCCATTGGAGGGTGACCCAACAGCAAAAGGAAGACCTTTCTCTCTGTCTCTCTCACTGTCCACTCTGCCTGTCAAAAAAAAAAAAAAAAAAAAAGAGAGAAAGAAGAAAAAAAGAAAGAAAATAAGCTCCAGAAAAATCTAGTTAGCTCACTGTATTCAACTCAGTTCCAGAGGTGAATTCCTGTAAGTCTTAGATACGAGTATGCATGTGATTAATGTGATTATTAGAAACCAAACTCATAGTTTCATGTTTGCCTGCAATGAGATAGTTTTCTTGTTCCCTGGGGAGTGTGGGAAACAATTATGCAAGATGGAAGGGTAAGCATGGGATTAATTAGAGCATGAAAAGCCAAGGGGTGCAGTTGGTATTATAGTGCAGTCAGTTAAGCCACCTTTGATGGCAGCATCCTGTATCAGAATGCTGGTTCCAGTCCTGGCTATTCAACTTCTGATCCATCTTCCCACTAATGTGCCTGGAAAGGCAGTAGGAGATGTACTACATTCTTGGAACACATATTTCTACCCATGTGGAAAACCAGGATGGATCCGTGGTGCCTGCTTTTGGCCTGGCTCAGGCCTGGTTGTTGCAGTGGTTTTGGGAGTGAGCCAGCAAATGGACTCTCTGTCCCTCTCCCTCTTCCTCTCCCTTTCCCGCTCCCTCTCCCTCTCTCTGTCTCTCTGTCTCTCTGTCTCTCTCTCTCTCTCTCTCTCTCTCTGTGTGTGTGTGTGTGTGTATGTGACTCTCACTTTCAAATAAACTAATAAATCTTCAGAAAAAAAAAAAAAGAGGTTCAGGGTTACCTACCTTGACCAAAGTTCACTGAGCACCCAACTTGTGCAATAATAATGTTAAAACAGAATACTGAAAGAGACAAATGATCGTGTACCGAGTAAGGGCATTTTTATCTCTTATTTCCTCTGAATTTCCAGGAATCAAAATTCACAGCAGATTTAGTTCCTAAGTTACTATTTAATTACTCATATAGATCTAAAATAATAGAAATATTGTCTAAGTTTGGAAGTACAGTTGAAGAAAAGAAATTAAGATATGTTGTCGGAAAAACAGTTGACATCTGGAATTTTCTAGAGCAGAGGACAATTTTCATGGCACATTCCCTGGTGACTGACAGTGGCCACTGTCAACAACGCATCCTCAACTGCACTTTGTAAAATCTGTGGCTGCCTAGACAGAAATTGTCTCAATTTACTGGGTTTCGCTATTTACTTTGTACCAGTTTTTCCTGATCTATTTACTTTGTCTGCGTTTACTTTATGGGAATTAGCTCAACCTACTTTATTTTGTAGCCTGCTTTTTAGTTCACAGTGTGCACTGAAATGCAGGGAGTCATTCATTTTTGCAGAAATACTGTACGACTTTGGGCTTCATTTATTAATACATTTGTCGTTTTTGTGGCCTTTTCCATATCTGTTCACATATGCCAACTTCTTTCTTTTTAGCTATAGGATGTTGTATCTTTTATTTTAAGGTAGGCATGCAATTCTACTGGATTCTAATGTATGCTATTTGATATTTAAGTAAACAAAACTCCATTGGCTGACGGAAAACTGCACTGCCATCACTTTCAGTGAAACCACATTGTAAAGTACAGTGCTTTTTTTTTTTTTTTTTTTGCTCCCTGACATCTCCTTATAAAATTGGAATAAATCTTGTATACCTGTGTCTTCTACAATGTTGATACAGAAATATTTGAAGATTGGATTTCCTAGTTTGCCACTACAAAAGAAAGCTTGATAACCCTCAATCCTTTGGTATGGTGAATAACAAGACCGCTTCTGTGAAACATTATCTGCATCTGTTGAAAAAATGTCTCTGTCCCAAGAAGGAGCTGCACAATTCGTTTCCCTTGGAAAGCTCTTTGCTCATGGTTCTCACCTCTTAGATCTGAGAAGGATAGTTGATAAAGCCTTCCACCCAACTGCCAAGCTGGGGAGGCATTCAATCTCTCTGCTGGTTCTACTCTAATTAAATGCGGATTCTGTGTAAACCACAGCCCAGACTTTTTATGAATTCAGATTATGCCGGCTTTGTTATTCTTGTCAGGCAGCAAAACTAGACCATGACAGATGAGTTTCTGGGCTTTTGCTGATCATTCATCTATAAAACATAATAGTTTGATTCTTTCACTTAGGGCTATTTGCAGAAACAGAAGTTGATTAATTGAAGCACCAGCACTGGGTAGATTCTCATTCTTTCTCCTCTGAATCCGCTCTTAATGTGTCTCAAGGAAGTCAACATTAATAATGCATTACCAAAGGAGGAATAGGGGACTCATTCCCTCTAGAGAAAATTATGTGATTCTGTTAGTCCCAAATAAGTGTGTATTTCTTTAAAGCTATTTTATCTGTGTTAAATATGCACTTGCATATTGTTAGAGATTATACAGAGTTCTAAATATATGGATATGCCCGTACAATAATCATAATAGCATTGCCTAATATTTATGTAATATTGTGTGTGGAATAAGTGCTTTAGATTTGTTATTTCAAATCCTTAATAACAACTGATAACAACTCCAATAAATAAACTGTTTTGTACCGGTTAGAGAAGAGGGAATGCAGATTTAGAATTATTAAGTGATTTATCAAGTCAAAACACAAGTAATAGAGTTAAGTTTTAAAACTGAGTATAATTAGGGCCGGTGTTGTGGCTTAGAAGATTAAGCCACCACCCCACCACCAGCATCTCACATGAGCGCTGGTTCAAGTCCCAGCTGCTCCATTACCAATCCAGCTCCCAGTTAATGTGCCTGGGAAAGCAGCAGAAGATGGTCTAAGTGCTTGGGCCCCTGCTGCCAATGTCAGAGACCCAGAAGAAGCTCCTGACTTCTGGCTCCTGGCTTCAGCCTGGCCTAGCTTTGGTGGTTGTGGCCATTTGGAGAGTGAAAAGGTGGGTGGAAGAGATATTCTCTCTCTCTCTCTTCCTCTCTCTATGTAACTCTACCTTTCAGATAAATAAATAATAAATAAAACCTTACAATAATGTTATTGCTGGGAAAAAATCCACTTAGTATGATTGGCTCTGAAGTTTGTGCTGTTAATTACTGTGCTTTTCCATACTGTGGGTAGATAGCATGAGATCACAGACAGATGGTCTGATGAGTTGATGGTGGACAGGGAGATCTATTATATTATATGTGTGGGGATTGTCTACTATTTTGAAAGACATCTTCTGAGTCAACATTGCTGTCTGCCACCACATTGATACGGGACAAGAAATGGCCCCACTCTTGGTCGACCTCTACCTCAGCCCTGCAAGCTCCAAGTTTCAGAATACGAAAGCATTGACTTGAAAACTGTAAATGTGGGTACCATAGCCACAATCCTAGATTCCTGCTCTGCAATAGGAAAAAGGGACTTTGCTCCTTCTTGCTTACTCTTTTACTTATGACCATTGACCCGTATTAAATAGTGTAAAATTTGAATTCAACCAAGGTCGTCAGGCAAGAACTATCAAAAAACTCCCATGGCTAACAAAACACCACATTTAGATAGACCAAGGACTTCAGTAAAATCCTCTGAAGGATTCCACTGGGGGGCAAGACTTTTAAAAGGTTGCTCATGGGACCAGGGAACCTCAAGGGATAATTTCAGATCTTCTTTTCCTTCTTTGATCCATTAATACTAGATGTGGCAAGAGACAGTAGCCCCTGGAGAGCAAGGCGAGAGGAAATCAAAGGAGAGCAGGTTCTTTAGGAATTTGTTCTCAAGGATTCAGTGTTTCTTCCTTTGGGGCTGCTGGGCATGTACAGCAGAACTTGTCCTGATTTTTCTTCTAGGGAGACAGCATGATGTGGGAGAAAGCTTGTCAGAGTGAGTCAGGAAGTCAGACTGTGCCTTTTGCTAACCTTGTATCTTGAGTTTGTGACTTTAACTTCTGAATCTCAGTTTCTTCATCTACCAATTGGGATTCTTACGTCAGAGCTTACCCTGAGCCACTATTACCATGTGTACCAGGTGTGATATGTGTTCTATTGTGTAATAATGGTGGCATTGCTCCACCAGTAAAGCTGTAGGGCAAGAGTTCTTTTACTTAGGAAATTGAAAGGCTACTAAAGTGTTTCATAACTTTCAATATTTCTGGCTCTCACCTTTCTCATATTTATACGTGAACTCTACCTTGTAACACCAAACTGGGCTGTTTGTCTTTGGGTTAAGAGATTGGGCCAGATTTTTATCCTCTGTAGCTCATTGGTATATTCAGCAATGAGATATATGTAGCTTTATTAAGCTTTTAGGTACAAAGCAATGCCACCATTTAATTTAGCATTTAATTACAATATTCCAGCTCACTGACAAGTTGTTTGGCTATGGCTAAATAAACTGAGTGGAACATGTTTGTTACTATTTTGCCTTGGTTTCAGAATTTATTTCCATCTGAGTTGTTCCACTAATAGCTGCAGTCTTACCACCTGAGTTTGAAAGGGGACGTGATATGAGAAATAGCAGGTCAGTGTGATAATGTGGGTCTCAATTTACACAGAAATCAATTCTCAGGCCTTATGCTTCCCTGGCTTACATCTGTGATGCTGACTCTTCTGCTGAGGCAACCCCTGGGGTTACCATCTGTATCCATTTCCTGTTGCTGCTGTAACAAATCACTACAAACTTAGTGGCTCAAAAATATCACAAATGTATTCTCTTAAATGTTCTGCTGGTTAGAAATCCAAAATGAATCGTAGGAAGCTGAAATCAAGGCTCCACTCCTTCGTTGCCTTTTCAGCTCTGATGGCAGGTGCATTCCCTGTCTCATGGCCATGTCTTCATCTTCAGAGAGCTTCACTGCACCTTCAGTGTTCTCTATCACAGCTCTCACTCTGACTCTCCTTCCTCCCTCCTACAAAAATCTTTAGGATGACATTGGACCCAACAAGGGAAATGCAGAATAATATCCTCATCTCAAGATCTTTAATGTAGTCACATCATAAAATCCCTTTTGCTACTAAGATAACATATTTACAGATTCCAGGGTTGAGGGTGTGGATGACTTGTATGGGGTGATGATTCTGTTTACCACAGCACCTGCCCAGGGACACTGGATGTGTTTAGTTTTCACTTCTATATCTCTCATTCATTACTCATTTGGTATTGCCTGACTCATCTCTTTGCAATTCTAACCTGTAATACGCCTGTTTTCTTCTTTGATGAGTTTATCTTGGAAATCCAGTTTATCTTGGCACAAGAAAGAGTAGCTGTTGGGGCCAGCACTGTGGCACAGCAGGTAAAACTGCCACCTGCAGTGCCAGCATCCCATATGGGCACTGGTTCGAGTCCTGGCTGCTACACTTCCAATCCATCTCTCTGCTATGGCCTGGGAAAGTTGTAAAAGATGACCCAAGTCATTGGGTTTCTGCACCATGTCGGAGACCTGGAAGAAGATCCTGGCTCCTGGTATCAGATTGCCCCAGCTCTAGCCATTGTAGCCATTTGGGGAGTGAACTAGTGGATGGAAGACACCTCTCTCTCTGCTTCTCTGTAACTCTGCCTTTTGAATAAATAAAGTAAATATTTTAAAAAAAGGGAAAAAAAGAAAGAGTAGCTGTCATGCAAATTGTCATGGCAACCCACTGAGGTGTGGTCTACTGTAACCACTATTTTACATATGATGAGCATTTTACACAGACACTTGCTCAGGACCTCACAGATGGTGGGGGAAGAACTGGGGTTTGAGGTCAGGAGTCTATTTAAGCTGTTGAGTGTGTTGCCTGTCTGTCCAGTAGAGCTACTTCCTTCTGTCACCCCACGGTTGCCTCTCTTCCAGAAAAAGAGACATCCCAGCTCCTTTTAGCAACAACTGTGAGCTTGGCATTTCATCTTTTTCCACCTTCTCTGGGACTTTAAACCATGACTTTGTTCTTTCTTGAGTTTTCCACCATCTTTGTCTATCCTCTTCGACTTACAATATACTCATTTAAAAAATATCTTCTCCCTGATTGTCCGCACTTTTCCATTATTTCATCTAGTTACAGTCCTGTACCATACTGCTTGAAAGAACAATCCACAACTGCCATTTTTCTACTTTGTTACTTGATTCCCACAGTCTTGCTTGTATTAAGAAGTCCCTGCATTTCTCAGACTCTATAAAGTATTACTATGTTGGCTACACATTCTGTCTTGGAAGCTTTTCCTCTTTGTCTTGTCAAGACCCTGAAATCTTTTGGTTCATCTCCTACTAGAATTAGTCAATTCCACATTTCATCACAAAATTGTGCCAGACTTCTCCTTTCCATTTTTTTAAAAAAAAAAACCTTTGTGTTTCTATGTTAGATCTCCTCCAGTAAGTTTTTTCTTGAACTCTCATTCTGGTTTGTGGATACTGGCAGCATATGCTTGATATCTTAGGGAGTTATGTCAGTTTGTGTCATGTACATTTTGGGGTACTCCATTCTACTTGTGCTTTCACTGGAGTCTATAACTCAAGTGTCTACAATTAACTGAGCCTCCTGGGTCAGGAGAAGGATGACAGGGGAGTCATTAGTGTTGTGGTAAGTTAGGGATGATTAATGTTCTTGGTAAACTGGAACATGTGTGCACTGCCTAAATGGGGCAGTGACTTTTAGGTTCCAGATAATCACAGCAAACCTAGTATAGTCAAACCCATGAGCAATTCCAGAAATCAGGTATCTATGTGAAATCTTCCCAATTTATAAATATTGGAATATAAATTTTTGAAAAGTAAACACTGTACAGATCAAAGTGTCATTGCACTACCTCCCACCTGCTGGCCTCCAGTTTACAACCTCTGACACTTAGCAAATGAGTGTACAAAATCTAGTAGCCAAAATATAAATATTAAAGCACCAAAGAGTGATGCAGTGGAATTAAGTTGAATGTGACATATACACAGCTTTTGAGAAAGCTCTTTACTGAGTGAGTTCTGTAAGACCAACCAGTGTGTGCTTTCAGAGTTGAGGTTGTCTTTCCTGATGGCTTCTCCAAAGCCCATGAAGGAGAGTGGGCAACACCAGATTGTGGAGCAGAGAAATGAGCAATACCTGGACCCCTGACTAGTCTAAAGGCAACCCTACTGTCATGGGAAATGGGAAGTGCTTTAAAAATGAACAAGCAAGAAAAGGCCAAAGCTCCATCGAAATGGCATTTTACACATTGTGGGGGCTTCAGATGACAAGTTGAGCATGAACAGGATGGAACATCACAGGGGCTCAACAAGGTAGTTTCCACGCCACGGTGGATGAGCCTGCTCATGCTTGAAAACTCTGTTTTTGTTGGCCGGTACCATTTATCCTCTGAGCTAACATTACCATCCTGATAGAAAATCTTATACATTTCTGATTCAAGGCATTTTTATATGACAATAAACTCCTGATTCTTGAACCAAGTTTACAGTGCAGCAGCCCACACCCTTCTTGTTGTGCACAAAGCAAGGTTAGCACCAGAGGACCTGAGCCCTTTCTCTGCTGCTGTTTTCATGAGTCCCTGAAGCTTTTTGTTCCAAATATTTTTGAAAATTCCATAAAACTCAGCTTATCCTAAAGATTGACTTGAAGTCAGTGGTAAAGAATGTCACTAAGCGTTATGCAAAAACCTTCATTTGGATGAAATGATTCACTTTTTAGACATTCTTTCCTATTTTCACTTGTCAAAAGCAACTTACATCTTTCAGTACAATCAATGTAATTGATTTGCTTGGTGAGATGTATGAAGGGTTAGGTTGTAGTACTGATCTTATTTCAAGGTAAAGGATAGCCTACAACCTATAGGACATACTTTGTTTAAATGTCAGTTCTGAATATAATTGAGTCATAATGTGTGTATCTGAAAAAAACTAGCTTGATCTCTCTCTGTCTCTCTCTCTTTCTGTCTCTCTCATCTCTATCTCTATTATCTTTCTCTCTCCCCCACTCACATTCTCCTCTACTAACTTGGACTTTAAAAAATTACTGACAAAGAACTGATCCTTGGCCAAGATAAGCAGAAGAGTATTTATTTATTGGAAGGTTTTGAAGGGATCGAAGAATCAATATGAAGATAGGGAGGGTGACTTGGGAATCAGACAAGAATCAAGGCTGATTTGAAGACTCTGCATGGAGGCTTCAGAAGGAACATTCAAAGTGATAACATCACTGCTAGGGAGAAACAGAACTGTCCTTTCTTTTCACTGTTGCCTCCTTTGCTTAACAGAAACTGGTAGCAAATGTAGCTTTAGGTGTAGTGAGGTTGGATGGTTAGGTGCTTTACCAAACTGTTTCTGTTTTCCTACTGGGCATTTAATCAGGCTATTTTCCAGCTTCCCTTGCAGATAAATTCAACCATGTGACTAGGATCTGCTCAACAGAATGGGCAGAAGTGACATATGTCATTGCCTTATAAAAGCCTCTTGTGGCAACTGCACTGTACTCTTTCTCCAACCTGCCATTGAAATTAATGAACACTCTAAGAATATACAGCAGAACTTTATCTAACTGTCATGTGTTGTTTATTTGTATTTTCTTAAACTTCCAGTGTGCTGTGGAGCCATTGTTCAAGGTGAACTTGGTCACATCTATACTCTGTTGAATAAGAAAAAATCCATGCACTGTGGACTTGGATGAGGCAGCAATGTCTGATTTGTAAAGTTTATACAAGTTCACTCTTAGTTTCCATACACTCTTAGTCTCAGTCAGTTCCTAGACTGAATCCAGTTAATGAACTGGCCCTGGCCTGAGGATGAAAGTTTGAACTACACTAGTGTAGAGAAAGGGGTTGCTAGAATGGGACTCTGGGTCCCTGACTCGCTACTTGGAGTGAAGCTGCTCAGGGAAACCACCTGACCCAATACGGACACCTGTGTTGTTCTTTTCATAAACAACAAGGAAACCTTTATTTCAGTTAGCCTCTGAAATTCTGGGGCCATTTGACAGACCCTAACTAGTAAAGCTAATTACAATTCTAGGAGTGGTTCTTTTCTTTTTCCATGGGCATTAAAGCTAAAGAAACAGGACACAAACCGTATGAAAATAAGAGGAAAGCCCCAGATCAAAGAGCTTGGAGACAGAAGTAAAAATGAGACACTGCTATTTTTCGTAGCACATTTCCCCAGTTTGTTACTCAAATGATGTACACACTCATCCCCACATTGTGGCAGCCCCAAAAATGGATCACTAAAGATGCAAAGGAGACTTTTAATGTGGTTAGGGCTCTGTTGTCAGATGGTATAATCTTTCATTATCTATAATCCATATAATCCACAAATGGGAACGTACTGAGAGAAGAAAACACTGCTGTAGTTACCTCTTCAGCATAAAGAACACAGACACATGGTCAGAACTCCATATGGTTTTGGTGAATCACATGACAGTTATAAAGTGAATGCCCCCATAGTATTAACTATAAGACCACATGATCTTATTTTTTCAAGGCCTTTAGCCCACAGACTTGCAAAGATATAGTACCCCAGCAATCCTTTCCCCAACTTTCCTCGTCCACCTGCCTCACATCCACCAAGTCTCCTGGAGTCTCTTACAGGACAGTTCTCCAAGTGATTTTCAACTGACCCAGTGCTTATCTTTCTTGATTGTAGTTCTCAACATTAACTGTAGTATATGCTAGGAGTGCAACATCTTAAGGTAAGGAGGTACAGGCCAGAACAGCTCAGACTCTGTTCCAGTTCCTCTTACGAATAGGATGTTTTAGCCTAGCATCTCTGTTGCCCTGGTATATAAAACTCAGGGATGACTGCTTTCTTGGGTCCCTCAGCTGTAGTACAAGTGGGGTACACTCAGACAAGACTCGGTCAACCCTGCATGGCTTTCTTGAGCCTTGGAGCACCAGCTTGTGATGGGTCCCAGAATTCTGCTGTCCCTTTCTGCCTACCACTAAGTAGTAAATGCACTTCATACAGTTTGTTGCATACAACTGTGCTCTGGCTCACTGGATGTAGACAAATTGGGATACAGTGCACTGGGATCCTGACACATACTTGTTGTCCATGCTCAGGACATACTCACTTGACTTCAACTCTGATCTGCTTTTGAAATTCACTGACCACAATCATTTGAAACAGTTACATATTACAAAATCCACTCCTGGGGGAGATGCAGCACCCTCACCATCCAGTAAGAACCAATCTGGGCTCCTAGGGTGACTCTAGTATACAATAATCTATGCCTCCACTGGGGTGGGGGAGACACAACAATCCCATGGCACTGAGTAGAATTGTATCCAAAACTCAAATCTGCTTTTTAGTGATTTGGGGCAAGCTGTAAAAAATGGATCAATAGCAATGATGAAGCAGTAGCATGTGTGTAAGAATTAAATGAGAAAACCCATGTAAAGCACCTAACAGAATGGCTAGCCCATATAGTAAACATTCAATAAATATTACTCACCAGAGTTATCACTACAACATTTCACGTCACCAGAGCTATTGTATACAATTACTGATGACACCAAAATGACTATTTTTTCTTCTGTCCTATGCTATTGGGCTCTCAGTCCTAGCCCAAAGTTTCTCTTAGCCCAACTACAACATGTTTTCTTTTAAGTACTGGAGACTCTTTCTATTAATAGTCACTCACTCTTAGTAACATTTGTCCCACCAGCACATAAGGATCTGTGTTTACTAGAGTGAATCTCTCTCTCTCTCTCTCTCTCTCTCTCTCTCTCTCTCTATATATATATATATATATATATGAGAGGAAACTTGGTAGTTTCTTATGTTTTACCATCAAAAGTGTTATTTGTTATGTGCAGATGTGCAGGTACAGTGCACACTCCTGCTACTACTTAAGGGATGTGCAAGAAAAAAAGTATTTTCCCCTGAATATCTTAGCCAGCCAAATATACTTTTTGGTGGTAAATTGTACCCCAGTGTTGTTTCTTTTTCTGGTGAAAAGGCTCATGTCTTACAGTGAAAGCCTGTAGCAGCCCATATTAGAGTTATTAGCATATAGATGCTCATCTCTATCATGGATGTATGTAATCATGAAATATACTGCCATCTAAGTAGGAACATGCAGTGGACTGCATTGTGGAACATATAACATCTATAGTAATGCAGCATTTATGGTTGAACGATCTTTTTCTACACAGGTATAATAATTTTCTCCAAACATTGTAAGATTTATTTTCTTAAACTTGGTCAAGACCCAGAAATGGATGATTTTGCTAGCACATGGGAGCAACCTTAACAATACCCCCAATACTATTAATATACTGTATGCATGTGTTCTTTAAAAATATACTCTATTGAGTCATGCAAAACAGTTTGGATATTTTTGACTGAACTTACTGACTGTTAAATAGTTTGACAACTTCGTTTTGAAACCTCAATTTTGGGACCCTAAAGGGGGACTCGTTTGCATCTTACCTTCTAAATCAATAAATATAAACAGTGTCAACCTAGAAATTGTAGGTAGCATCTCAACTCTATCCAAAATTATCATGAAGGTGGGACTTTTGTTATGCACTATTGTGTCTCCAGTGTATATGAGTTATCAGTGTGTTGAAAGGATTCATAGATGAGTGAGCAGTGGGACATAGACGACCTGATTTCACTTTTGTGCTTGCCACCATGAGCCTGAACTTACTTGCCAAGTACCTGTGTGCTTTTCTCCATATCTCTCTCTCAGCTGTTCTCACATATCTGTAAAATGCCCACTGGCTGGATACCTGGGCCATAGACACTTGTACTTAACAAGGAGCAGAAACCTTGGAAAATAAAATAATAGTAGTTAGGTATCTGTCAGCTTGCCATTATATACCGGGCCATGGTTTTGCTGGGACCTGCTAGGGCCCTGCATTCACATATATTTGGGGTCACCCAGTCTCTCTTTACATAGTATTGCTCTGTTGTTTTCACAAAACAGCTGAATTAAATTGTCCAAATGCATTACCATTTCCAAATAATCATCCTCAAGTTACAGACAGAATTGACTATTTTAAAATCAAGAAGATCTGGACCAACCTGTCTGTCTCTCTCTCTTTCCTCCTCCCTCCCTCCTTCTATCCTTCTCTCTCTTTTTCCAAGATTTATTTATTTATTTGAAAGGCAGAGTTATGCAGAGAGAGGGAGAGACAGTGAGAGAGATCTTCCATCCACTGGTTCACTCCTGAAATGTCTGCAATGACCTAGAATGGCCTTAACTGAAGCCAAGAGCCAGTAACATCTTTTGGTCTTCCTTGAGTATAACTGGACACATGCACTTGGACCATCCTCTGCTGCTTTCCCAGGTCATTAACAGGGAGCTGGGTTGGAAGTGGAACAGCTGGGACTCAAACCTGTGCCCATATGGGATGTCAGCATCGCAGGAGGCGGCTTTAGCCTCTGCACCACATCTTGTGTATTTTCACAGACATCCACTTTTACATATTTGACTCTTGATTACTTCTTAAGGAAGTGTCTTACTTCTAGTAGCAGTAGTAGTCAGTGTCAGTATTTGGACCAGCATGATGCATTTCCTAGTTATTTCTAAGATGCTGCTCAAAGCTGAGCCAAAACAAACTATGCTACTTTATGTAGTATTTATAAAAATTTATTTCAAATATATGTATGTATTTCATTACTGAATATATATGCCAAAGACAAGAACACACAGTATCAAAGAGATAACTGCACCACCATGCTTTTACAAGCACTGTTCACAATGACAAAAATATAGAATCATGGGGAGTAAGTGCACAGTGATCCCATTGTTGATTTAACAATTGACACTTTTTTTTTTGACAAGCAGAGTGGACAGTGAGAGAGAGAGAGAGACAGAGAGAAAGGTCTTCCTTTTCCGTTGGTTCACCCCCCAATGGCTGCTGCGGCTGGCGCACTGCGCTGATCCAAAGCCAGGAGCCAGGTGCTTCTCCTGGTCTCCCAAGCGGGTGCAGGGCCCAAAAACTTAGGCCATCCTCCACTGCACTCCTGGGCCACAGCAGAGAGCTGAACTGGAAGAGGAGCAACTGGGACAGAATCCAGCGCCCTGACGGGGACTAGAACCCAGTGTGCTGATGCTGCAGGAGGAGGATTAGCCTATTGAGCCGCGGCGCTGGCCAACAATTGACACTCTTATTTATGATGTCAATGAGTGGCCATCATCAGATGAATGGATAAAGAAAATGTGACGATGATATATACACATAATGGATTATTATTCAGCTACAAAAAAGAATGAATTTCTACCATTTGCATCAAAATGAATGCAACTGGAAGACATCATATTGAATGAAATAACCCAGACACAGACAGACAGAGTCTGCATGTTCTCCTTATATTGGAAGTTAAAATAAAAAAAAAAAAAGGAAGAAATGCCTGTGTGTATCAATATTGCTGCAAATTCAGTTTTCTCAAATTTGTATTAGATACTTGTTAAATAGATGGTTAAGAATAAAATACTACTGGGGCTGGCACTGCAGCATAGTGGGCTAAGCCTCTGCCTGCAGCGCCAGCATCCCATATGGGCTCTGGTTCTAGTCCCGGCTGCCCCACTTCCTGTCCAGTGCTCTGCTATGGTCTGGGAAAGCAGTAGAAGATGGCCCAAATCCTTGGACCTCTGCATCCACATGGGAGACCTGGAAGAAGCTCCTGGCTCCTGGCTTCGGACTGGCTCAGCTCCAGCTGTAGCAGCCATCTGGGGAGTGAACTAGAGGATGGGAGACCTTTCTGCCTCTCTCTCTCTCTTTCTGTAACTCTGCCTCTCAAATAAATGAATAAAAATATTTTTAAAAAAAGAATAATACACTATATAGTTTTAATGATCTGTGATTATTTTCTAAACTTACTGTACGTGAGTGAAATTTATGTATTTTCATTTGATTACTGCTTATAGCCCTTGCCTTTATCCTTGCTGAATTATGTATAGTCTTTTCACTTTTTACATGTTGAACTCTTTATTTAGTGGGACATTAAGCCTTTGACTATAATTTAGATTAAAAACGTGTTATCTTAAACATTTAAAAAAGGAAAATAAAGGAAGGAAGGAATGAAGAAGGAAGGAAGGAAGAGGAAAGCATCCAGTGAGATAAGAAGGGAAGTCTCATTATGTTCTTAGAATTATATCTATGAACTGCATTAAATCTGTTTATAGTAAAATAAATAAATAGCTGAAAATTATAGGTAGCTGAATGTGAAGAAAAAAAAGGAGATAAAATACGTCAGAATTAAATTCTGCCATGAATAAGATTCCCAGAATAAAATGGCTTCAGTAGGGCCGGCGCTGTGGCTCAACAGGCTAATCCTCCGCCTAGCGGCGCCGGCACACAGGGTTCTAGTCCCGGTTGGGGCGCCGGATTCTGTCCCGGTTGCCCCTCTTCCAGGCCAGCTCTCTGCTATGGCCCGGGAGTGCAGTGGAGGATGGCCCAAGTCCTTGGGCCCTGCACCCGCATGGGAGACCAGGAGAAGCACCTGGCTCCTGCCTTCGGATCAGCGAGATGTGCCGGCCGCAGCAGCCATTGGAGGGTGAACCAACAGCAAAGGAAGACCTTTCTCTCTGTCTCTCTCTCTCTCACTGTCCACTCTGCCTGTCCAAAAAAAAAAAAAAAAAAAAAAAAAAAAACCAAAAACGGCTTCAATGTAAGTTTGTTTCTCTCTTCCATAAAAGAAGCCTAAGGATAGTTATTCAGAGCTGGTATGATGAAATCAGACTTCTGTTAGCTTAGTGTTCTACCTTGTTTGACGCTCCAGTACTCGGGGAGCTAAATGGTTGCTGCTTAGCCAACCATCAGAATTTTATTTCACACAAAGAATTAGGGAGGAAGGGTACATACTCAGAGAAAAAGAAAAGGCATCTGTACTCCTTTAAGTCTTTCAAGGGGTGCCTATATCATGTTTAAAAGTGATCACCTAATTAGGTCAGGCACACCTATGATAATCTCCTTTTTTTTTTTTTTTTTTTTGACAGGCAGAGTGGATAGTGAGGGAGAGAGAGACAGAGAGAAAGGTCTTCCTTTTTGCCGTTGGTTCACCCTCCAATGGCTGCCGCGGTTGGCGTGCTGCGGCCGGCGCACCGCGCTGATCCGATGGCAGGAGCCAGGTGCTTCTCCTGGTCTCCCATGGGGTGCAGGGCCCAAACACTTGGGCCATCCTCCACTGCACTCCCTGGCCACAGCAGAGAGCTGGCCTGAAAGAGGGGCAACCGGGACAGAATCCGGTGCCCCGACCAGGACTAGAACCCGGTGTGCCGGCACTGCAAGGCGGAGGATTAGCCTAGTGAGCCGCGGCGCCGGCCGATAATCTCCATTTTTATTAATTCTAAGTCATTTGACTATAGACTTACTGTTTCCGCAAAATCATTTTATTCCTGTCCTATTATATTGGTTAGAAACAAGTCACAGGTAGCTGTCACATTCAAAGGGCAGGAGGATTAGAAGGGAGTGATCCCCTAGTATGTGTTTACTATAGGCAAACAACTAGTAATTTTTATAGTACACAGTGTATAATTGTTCTTACACCTCAATCTTCTATTAAACAATGGTGTGTCAGACTCAAAAAAAGAGTAGCCTGAGAAATTACCTGATGGATTTATGCAAGATGTTTCAGCTGCTCATCACTGCACAAGCAACATTCAGCAACTGCTAGTGAAGCAGAGAGATATCATCTTTGTAAGGATGTGGTTTGTTTTAGAATTTCAGCATGTGTTTATATTATTTCACAGAATGAATTTTGTTTTGTTGTTTCATACTATCAGAAAGTAAAAAAAAATTTTTTTTGCTGTTCAATCTAAGTGCACGTTAAAGCTGATCAGCACCAGTTCACTATTATTTCAAAAATTATAATTAAAATTGTCTCAGTGTCACAGGATTTGAGAAACATCAACTTTCACAGTACATATGGAGTGTTTTAGGAGAGGTGAGAGTGGGTAGGAATCCAACTCTTTACAACAAAGGCAGGCTCTGAATAGCTCTTTCATTTAAAGGTAATTATTCAATAAGATTACAAAATCTGCAGCAGTAAGACTGTCATCAAGAATAAGCTGTGATGGGCTCAGCGTTGTGGCGAAGTGGGTAAAGCTGCGCCTGCAGTGCCGGTATCCCATATGGGTGCCGGTTTGAGATCCGCTGCCCTACTTCCGATCCAGCTCTCTGCTATGGCCTGGGAAAGCAGTAGAAGGTGGCCCAAACCATTGGGCCCCTGCACCCATGTGGGAGACCCTGAAGAAGCTCTTGGCTCCTGGCTTCAGATCAGCACAACTCTGGCCATTGCAGACATCTGGGGAGTGAACCATCGGATGGAAGACCTCTCTCTCTCTCTCTGTGTGACTCTGACTTTCAAGCAAAATAAATAATTTTTTTTTTTTTTTTAAAGAATAAGAGGTGAGGGGCCAGCTCTGTGGCATAGTAGGTTAATCCTCTGCCTGTGACACTGGCATCCCATATGGACCTCTGCACCCACATGGGAAACCCGGAAGAGGCTCCTGGCTTCAGATCTGCTCAGCTCCTGATGTTGAGGCCATTTGGGGAGTGAACCAGCAAAGGAAGACCTTTCTTTCTGTCTCTGCCTCTCACTGTCTGTAACTCTGCCTCTCAATTAAATAAATAAAAATCTTTTTTAAAAAAAGAATAAGCAGTGATATACTGTAGAAAATAGGTAGCACTAATGTATCGACAGGTCTCCTGATGTGTGACTGTACCTCATTAGAACATGTAATAAGGAAGAAGAAAAGGTACCTGGGATATGACTAGACATTTAAAAATTTGGATATTCATTTTCATGTATTCACTTGTTGGGGATTCTCTCAGAGATTTTACCTTTGGCTTTGTAATTCTATTATCGGTCATTTGGCCCCTAGTCCTTGGGCAAGAAGTATTAGGAAGAAATAGACTGCAAGATGCTGAGACCAAAGGAGAGCAAAAGTTTCTTTGGGGGAAAACAAAACAAATATAAAAACAGAATCAGCTCAAGATTGTGCACAAAATTGTGAGATCATTTAGCCCAGGGGGAAATGGAACCACATAGTACTACAATCACCTTTATAAATTCTGCACAATTCAGAGGTAACTAAGATGACTTCATCTTAGTAAAAGTTTTGAATACCCTTTAAAAAGTCTTTAAAGAAGAACTTTTTGTGTTGCTTAAAATTCTTTCTCACCAGGTTATCATGAATGGGTGAGACTAAAGTGCATGGCAAAGCAGCTGAAGCACAGTAAATCTTCAGTGATATTAGTTGTCATGATCTAGCTATTATCCATAATCTGTTACTATTAACTAAAACCGTAGCTGTTGTCATGGTTTGTCATTTATCTTCCCCTATTTTGTGCTACTGTAATAGAATACCACAGACTGGGCTATGTATATTGAGCCCAAGAGTATGAACCCACATCCACGGGACCTTTTAAATTTTTTAAAAATTTTATTTATTTATTTAAAAGTCAGGTATTTGAAAGGCAGAGTTACAGAGAAGCAGAGGCAGAGAGAGAGAGAGAGAGAGAGAGAGAGAGAGAGAGAGAGAGAGATTGGTTTTCCATCTGCTGGTGCACTCCCCAAATGGTCGCAACAGCCAGAGCTGGGCCCATCCGAGGCCAGGAACCTGGAGCATCTTCCTGGTCTCCCAAGCAGGTGCAGGGGACCAAGGATTTGAGCTATCTTCTACTGCTTTCCCAGGTCATAGCAGAGAGCTACATTGGAAGTGGAGCAGCCGGGACTCGAACCAGTGGCCATACGGGATGCTGGCACTGCAGGTGGTGGCTTTACCTGCTACCAGGACTTTTATAATGGCATTAGTCTATTTATGATGGCAGAACCTTCATGGCCTTCTATGATTTGGATCTGGCTTGAGTGTGTCCCTCAAGGGTTCCCGTGTTGGGAACTGTCTTGCTCTGGTTTTCTGTCTTGCCCTGTGACCACTTCCTCTCCTGTGGTTGTATTTTCCACCATGAGGTGATGTAGCAGTGGGAACCCTTGCCTGAGGTGGTGCTGTTTTGACTCTAAGCCTCCAAAACTGTAAGCTAAGTAAACCTCAGGCATTTTGTTATAGAACTGATAAACAGACTAATACATGCTTAAACACATTCCCAAAGGACCCACCTCCAAACATTGTCAGATTAGAAATTAAGTTTGCAACAGATGAGTTTTGGGGGATACAATCAGACCATAGCATCTGATTTGCTTCAGCCTTGATAATAATCCTCAGTTTTCATCTTTTCCATTCTGTGTCTGTGTAGATCCTGATTCCATTCCTGAACCACAGCTAATCTAGGAGATTTACAGAAACTTCAGGTCTATATTGGCCCATGTAGGTTCTCATCCTTTATTTTTGTAGATAAGAGTCTTGTAGGAAAATGAATATGGAGACTCAGAAAAATTAAAAATCGAACCATCATACAATCCAGCAATCCAACATCTATGAGAAATTAAATCAGTATCTTTTTTTTTTTTTTTTTTTGGACAGGCAGAGTGGACAGTGAGAGAGAGAGACAGAGAGAAAGGTCTTCCTTTGCCGTTGGTTCACCCTCCAATGGCCGCCGCGGTAGGCGCGCTGCAGCCGGCGCACCGCGCTGATCCGATGGCAGGAGCCAGGTGCTTCTCCTGGTCTCCCTTGGGGTGCAGTGCCCAAGGACTTGGGCCATCCTCCACTGCACTCCCGGGCCACAGCAGAGAGCTGGCCTGGAAGAGGGGCAACCGGGACAGGATCGGTGCCCTGACCGGGACTAGAACCCGGTGTGCTGGCGCCGCAAGGCGGAGGATTAGCCTAGTGAGCCACGGCGCCGGCTAAATCAGTATCTTGAAGCAGCATCTACACTCCCATGTTCATTGCAGCATTATTCACAACAGCCGAGGTATGGAAATGAATTCAGTGACCATTGGCAGATAATGGATTAAGAAAATTGAGGGCTGGCTCTGTGGTGTAGCAGATAAAGCCACCACCTGCAGTGCCGGTATCCCATATGGACGGCAATTCAAGTCTTGGCTGCTTCACTTTGATTCAGCTCTCTGCTATGGCCTGGGAAAGCATTAGAAGATGGCTCAAGTCCTTGAGCCCCTGCACCCATGTGGGAGAGCCGGAAGAAGCTCCTGGCTCCTGGCTTCAGATCAGCACAGCTTCAGCCATTGCAGCCATCTGGGGAGTGAACTAGCTGATGGAAGACTTCTCTCTCTGCCTCTGCCTCTCTGTAACTCTGCCTTTCAAATAAATAAATAAATAAATAAGTAAATTTTCAAAAAATTGGATAATTATGTAATGGCTAGTAAAACTATATTTTGGCTGATAATTGAAAGTGCTCATCTTATAATAATTCTAAGCTTGCATTATATTTTGTATAGTTTTTATGTATCTGTATTCTATTTTATAATAAGAAGAAAAATATTTAAGTCTTGTGATTTAAAAAAGAAAATGTGATAAGTATGTGGACATATGTGTGTATGAATGTGTATAAAATGGAATATTGTTCAATCATAAATGGAGATACTGCCATTTACAACAACATGGGTGAATCTGGAAGACATTTTACTAAGTGAAATAAACCAGATCCAGAAAGCAAAATACTGCACTAATGACATTATTTCATTTAAATGTGGAATTTAAAAATGTCAAACCTAGAAACAGAGAGTAGACTGGTTTCTTACAGGTGCTGGTAAGTGGGGTGTATAATTTCAGTTGTGGGATAAATTCTGGAGATCTGATATACAGCATGGTGAGTATCGTCAATAAAATTTCATTGTTTACTTAAACTTTGATGTTCAATGTCTGTACCATTCCCCACTCTGCTGACACACACAAGTGGTAACTGTAAGTGGTGGTGGTTTTAATTAACTTGACTGTGGCAATCGGTACATATGAATGCACATATCAAATCATGATGGTTTATATCTTGAATATATATATATATATATAATTTTTATGTTTGATTAAATGCCTTTTTTTTTTTGACAGGCAGAGTGGATAGTGAGAGAGAGAGAGACAGAGAGAAAGGTCTTCCTTTTTGCCGTTGGTTCACCCTCCAATGGCCGCTGCGGCCGGCACATCTTGCTGATCCGAAGGCAGGAGCCAGGTGCTTCTCCTGATCTCCCATGCGGGTGCAGGGCCCAAGGACTTGGGCCATCCTCCACTGCACTCCCTGGCCACAGCAGAGAGCTGGCCTGGAAGAGGGGCAACCGGGATAGGATCCGGCGCCCCAACTGGGACTAGAACCCGGTGTGCCAGCGCCACAAGGTGGAGGATTAGCCTGTTGAACCACGGCGCCGGCCTGATTAAATGCTTTTTAAAAATATGTGAAAAATGTTCTGTAGAAGAAACCTACTCTGGATATTGGACCAAACCACTTAAACTTCAAAGATCTCATGAGATCTGAAAATCTCATTAGATCACGAAATTGTGTGGGGATTGAACACTTATTTTCCTAGCTGTGGCACAGTACCTGTGCAGACACACAATTCAGCAAGTAAGGGGCAAAGACAATAGGTTACTATGGAAACCAGTATTACAATGCCCCAGGTAATCTAGTTCTTTGACATTGATGCATGAATTAGACATTTCAACACTTACCATACTCTGAGAATGTGTGTACATGCAAGGCTGTGAATGCTCTCCCCTTAATAGTTAATATAAGAATCTCATTTTTAGGTAGTTACTTTGTACATCATCACACAAGAGCAAATGAAGATGGCTATTTTCATTATGCATCTTTTTTTTTTAAAGAAAAGTAGATATTGCAAATGCATCACTTTATTGTTCTTGTTATATATCCTGTGGGTTTAAGAATAATGGTTCCATTAGAGGTTTATGTATCTCCTGAACCAGGGAATGGTCAATTATTGGCAACAATCACATTTCCCACACCTCCCTAATGGCTGGTGGCCCATGCTGTAAATTAAGTAGGAGACACAGAGCAAGCAGAAAATATGGACCCCTGCTTTGACTAATTTAAAAGGTGTTTCATAACATTAACCCTGAATGAAGAAATCGCTGCCAGTTGCCCTGGTACCATAGGAATATGTGTATTGCATAGATTTCAGTTTTGGGTACTGCATTTTTGAGACTGTCATTAATGTCTGGGTTGTGACCAGGATTATGACGGATGTGGAAACCATAATGAACGAGTAAAGAAATGGTTGTGGGAAATAGAATAACTTTTCTCAGAGAAAGAAAAATTTGGAGAAGACTTAATATATGTCTTCAAACGCTTGACAGCCTATGTAGGGGAATTGACATACTCTGTTTTAAAGCATTCTGATTTGCAACATGACTAGAAATTACTGGTAAGGCTTGGTATAAAAAGTAGATTAAGGCCGGCGCCGTGGCTTAACAGGCTAATCCTCTGCCTTGCAGCGCCGGCACACCCGGTTCTAGTCCCGGTTGGGGCGCCGGATTCTATCCCGGTTGCCCCTCTTCCAGGCCGGCTCTCTGCTATGGCCTGGGAAGGCAGTGGAGGATGGTCCAAGTCCTTGGGCCCTGTACCTGCAAGGGAGACCAGGATAAGCACCTGGCTCCTGCCTTCGGATCAGTGAGATGCACCGGCCGCAGCGGCCATTGGAGGGTGAACCAACGGTAAAAAGGAAGACCTTTCTCTCTGTCTCTCTCTCTCTCACTATCCACTCTGCCTGTAAAAAAAAAAAAAAGTAGATTAAGATAATTTAAATATATTCAATAAAGCAATGATCTCCAAAGAAGTGTGCTCTATTCTTTAAAGTGCTATTTGTTTGGAGGCAAATCAACCCTCGTGGATGTGATTGTAAACAGGTTTATTGTATGGTGGGTTAAGCTGGGCCAGATGCTGTCTTGGGTTCCTTCTATCTCAGGATTTACCTGACTCCACCCATGACTCTGCTGTCTTGCTTTTGCTCCATATCCTTAAATATGTGGAATCTTCAGTGAATAAATTGGGAGGTCTATGACATAACACAACTATCACATTTTTGGGAATATATCCATAGGAAATAAATTCACCTTATGAAATACATGTGCATGTTCATTACAACACTATTCACAATACCAAATTATGAAATCATTTTATCTGTCCATCAGTGGGTGTGTAGATAAGGTGAATCGTGCCTATATACACAATGGAATATTACACAGCCTTATAAAAATAACATCTTGTCATTTGCAACAAAATGGATATCATTATGCAAAGTGAAATAAGTCAGACACAAAGACAAATACCACATGTTTTTTTCTCTTATGTGGAAGTTTACATATATAAAACTATATTTGCTCTCTCTCTATATCTCTCTATATGTATATATATATATATATATATAGTAAAAATGCAGTTGGCATATCTTGTAGATATTTATATATCTATACAAGTAATAAAGAAACTGAAAGAGATTGACAACATAGCATTTCATTTATTCAAAGGCATGACTATGTACCTGACATGTGCAAATAACCCGTACATGGTAGAAATACATGTAGACCTTGGGTGCTTGCTTTTGTAGATTGTTTCAACACAATAATACTGGAATATTATGTTTTGTGCATTTTTGATAGAAGAAAAATCAATAAAAGGGTGTATTAAAGTGATATCAAATGGTCTTTTTAAGTTGTTCAGTTCAATGCTTTTGCTTCATACCAGGTAGTATACAGGTTGATTGCTAAATGTGATCTATTTTTTATTTATTTATTTATTTATTATGTTTTTATTTGACAGAGTTAGGCAGTGAGGGAGAGAGACAGAGAGAAAGGTTTTCCTTCCGTTGGTTCACCCCCTAAATGGCCGCTACGGCCGATCCAAAGCCAAGAGCCAGGTGCTTCCTCCAGGTCTCCCACATGGGTGCAGGAGCCCAAACACTTGTGCCATCCTCCACTGCCTTCCCGGGCCACAGCAGAGAGCTGGACTGGAGGAGGAGCAGCCGGGACTAGGACCTGTCACCCAAAAGGGATGCCGGCACCGCAGGCGGAAGATTAACCAAGTGAGCCACAGTGATTCGCTAGATATGATCTGAAGTTACCTTCCCTGTTTTATAACTTCCACTTATTTTAAGTTCATGTAACTGGTTGATAACCTGATCTACACAATCATAAAAAAATAATTATTGTTGCAAAGTATTTTGGAATGCATCCTTCTACTTGCCCAATATCAAACTTCTTGGGGTTTTAGGGTAATATTTACTTCCACTGAGGAAGTTGGTTGTAGTGCGTTGGTGAACTGTGGAAGAAGACAGAGCCAGCAGCCTTACTCTGATGCCTGAATAAATCTGTTTAGTGAAATCTCCATCTGTGGCTCAGGCAAATCTCCTCCGTGAGTACTCACTGAATGTGAGTTGGCAGAAATGATTTGTTTAGAGACTATTTTTATGTAGTGAGTTCAGATTCATTCACATGTAATTGGCTTAGCAATTTTTCTACTTAGGCTCTACAAGTGTAGAGTTTTTTTCTAAGAGAGCATGGTATTTAGGGAATAGGATTTTATTATATATAACCGTGTATTCTAGGCCCTATTTTTTCACTAACCATTGGAAATGGCAAAAATTACTGGAAATGTCAAAAATGTATTTTGCAAAATTTTCTTAAATTCAATTCTGAAAAGGAAGGGTATTGCATAGAACATTTTGAGAACTTTAGAAACTACACAATATTAGTAAAAATGAGACAATTTCTGCTCAACTTTTAGGAGGAATGAATATTAGTTGAGAAGTTATAAGGAGAATATATTGGATAGGATAAAAGTTGAGTGAAACCAATAGCAGCCTTATATCCTCACTACTCCTTTTGAATTGAAAAGAAACAAGAGAAACAGGTAGATGTCCCCTATGGTTGGTCATTCTGTTGGCAGAGCGAATGAAGAACAGGCCTGACTTTGCTCTTTCCACTCTATTAAACAGCAGCCTACCCCAGGAAGCCATAGATTCAGTGTAGGAATGACATGTTGAAAGTGTTCTTGGTTTCTGTCAAGAAGGAAGTGTGGCAAAGAAACTCTCTTTAGCCGTGGGTTATTGGAATCTAGGCTGCCCTGCTGACTCCAGCGGAGTGTTCTTTCTCCCTCAGAACCGCCAGATTGTTTCTGTGGGTTGACTGTAGGCAGCTCGTTGCTCTTGTTCTCCAAACCAAAGTCAGCTTATGTCAATCCCATTTCATTTTCAGCTTTGTGTGAAGCCATTCCCTTCATTATTTTTGACACACATTCTGAGATTAGATCCATATGTTTATTAATTCCAAGAGAAATCCAATGGAAATCGCATCCCGGCAATTTATGACTCCTCAAACTCTGGAAAGATTATAGAAATCTTTTAATAATAAAATACAATATGCAGTTATTCTAGAAATTTTTGCTCACTTATCTTCATAATCATAAATTATTTCATACCTAATTACAAACAGGCAGACTGAATAATTGTCTTCATTGAGGGATGTTTGATGCTGAGAAAATATAGCCTTATTTTATAAACCTTTTAATGTTCAAGCTATAAATATGTCACAGCTAAGGAGTACTGCATCTTTAAGTGTATTAAAGTCACTCTTGTGTAACCAAACATAATGGGATTTTTAAATGAATTATAACTAAAGTACTTAACAAACAACTTTTTAAACTTTCAACATATGTAAAGCTATTTGAAACTGTCCCTTTCATATTAAATGCCCAAAAGAATATTTCATTCTTAGCCATTTGACAAAAAATTTATATTTGTAGAAGGTTTTTCAAGCTACAGATTTAACACAAAGTGAATGAGTTGATAGGAAATTCAATACCTGTTCTCCCTTCAGATGTGCAAAGGAATCACACCAATGAGGTGTCAGAGCTCTGTTTACATTTGGGAGAGTTTTGGAACAAGGTCAGTGCATGTGCATTTAATTTAGTAAGAGGATTGTCCATGTGTATTCTGGTTCCTGGGAATGAAGCAATGAGGTTGTAAAAACACAAACCCTTTCCTTCTGTTTGAAATCTCAGTTCACATCACAGAATGGCTGGCTAGCCCTTGGAAAATAAGAGTTTGCATCATTTTCCAGTCATTCATTCATTGCCCTATGTTTCTTATTTCATAATTATAATTACATATTATACAGATTAGTTCATATAAATCTTTAGTTGGCATCCATACTGGTTTGTAAATTCCAGGAAAGCAAGAACATTTTCTGTTTCCATCACCACTATATCCTAGGAAATAGCAGGAGCTCAATGAATGTCTTTTTGAATGAGTGGGTATCTAGTGAAATGTTTCTTGTTAGAATTTGGAAATATAAGGACATACAAAGAGGCCTTGCTCTCAAGGAGCCTGTGCTTCCAAAGACACAATGGTTGCATCTGCTTGTGAATCTAGAGAGCCTATATAAGAAAAATGCATCTAAGCAAAGTGCCACTTTCTCCTTCCTTTCATATTTAATAATGGACACAACATTCTAGGCCTGGCAGCTCCACGGGTGTGTTGACAGTCTTGGGGCCTGACTTAACCTTGAGAAGAAGGACCTTATCATCCTAAATTTGTGGGAAAACATTGCACTGTAAAGTTCTACTGGTAGCAGAGAGTGAGAGAGAGAGGGCACTGCCTTCCTCTAAAAGAGATCTGTCATACTGGCCATTCCTCTGTCAAAACCTGTTGAAGGGGCATAGACTGTGCAGTGATGTGAGGGGCAATGAAAATGGCCCTATTACTGAACCACATTGCATTATTTGAACCCTGGTCTCAGAATAGACAGTTTTCTGTTGAATGCATTGTAACCCCAGGTTCCTGTTGTATATATTGTAAACTCACATTTGGACTTTGATTATAATCTCTTTGGATTCATGGTTAAAAAAGAACAAGTTTTTGAACTAGGGCAGTGCACAGATCTCAGCTGTGATTCTAGTGAGCTAATAAAAGCTCAAGCCTAAAATAAATTATTAAACCATTCCATTTCAACAATGAGAAAGAATCTACTACATGAAGCAAAAACCATCCATATTCCTAGGGACTTATTACAACAATTTGGAAAGAAAAAACAATTATTTCATGTTGTACCTTCTATGACTTTATATTCTAAATTCAAAGTAGAAGTCTGGGTAACTGGTAAAAATTTCTATAAGGTGGTTTGTAGGTAATAAAAATCTCGAATGGAGGGAATTCTAACTAAAGCAAAAGGATGTTTTATTTCCCTCTCCTCTTTTTTGTAGTTAAATAAAAGCCAGCTATTTCTAATTGTCCAATGACATTTTGGTCTCTTCAACAGCATCAGGAAATATAAGACTGAAGTGAACTGAGTCCCATGTTTTGCACTTCATCTTTCTGAGATCACTTCAAGGAGTATGGTTGTTCTGAGAATAAAATTCATGCATTGGCACAGATTGGAGTGAGAGATAGAGTGCTTTTCTCTGGCTTTTTGAGATGCTGGGTTGTTATCTTGGATTAAAGACTACAAAACAGAACAGTGCCAAAGAAGTGGAGCTGGTGGTCTTAGATGGGATGTCCGTCTACTGGTTATTTCAAAGATGGGCTCCATGGGCAGTGTGTAAAGCTGGAGTCCCATATTGGAGTGCCACTCTGAGTCCCAGCTACTCTTCTTTCAATACGTAGTCCTTCTCATGTGCCTGGGATGGCAGTGGATGATGACTAAAGTGCTTGGATTCCTGCCACACGTGTGGGAGATCCAGATCGTGTTCCTGGCTTCTGCCTTCCACCTGGCCAAGCCCTGGCTGTTGCAGCTATTTGAAGAGTGAATCAATGGATGGAAAAATCTGTCTCTCTATGCCACCCATCTTTCTCCCCTCCCCTCCCCTCCCCTCTCCTCCCCTCCCCTCCCCTCTCCTCCCTTCCTCTCCCCTTCCCTCCGCTCCCCTCCCCTCTTCTCTCTCTCTCTCTTTCTGGCTCTGCGTTCCAAGTAAGTAAATCTTAAAAAACCAGAAATATATTTTTCCTTTTAAAATTCAGTGCATTATAAATGATGGGAATTGAATCCAGTGGGTTAGCAGAGGAGGGCACACTTGACAAACACGTTGTATCAGTATTATCATTTTCATGTGTGTCCCGTGCAGAAAGAAAAGAGTGTAAATTCTAACAGTAAAGGCCCCATAAAAATACTGGACCCTGGGGGAGGTCACAGAAAATTCCTTTTGGGTTGTTTGTTTGACTTAAAGTTGTTCTTTTTTCCTAATTCACTGTATATTGATGTTTTGAGCAAGAAAAGGCATTGGAAGGAGATGGTGATGATACTGTGTAGTTGAGTTGCCTAGATGAGCTCTGTTGCTCTATCAGAGAGTTGGCACAAGAGACAGCATGTTTTTCTCATTTCCATGCATGTGGTGAGGGACCAGTTTCTCTATCTTCTCTGCCAAATCTTCCTCCCTGCACAACAGGAATCTCCCACTTGCTGTCTCTGGGACATAGTGATGAACACAGAGTCATCCAGACAATTTTCCTCCACCTCAAATAGAGTGGTGTTGGGTTCAGAGTAGGCAGTCTAGATCCAGAGTACCAGCTCCAAATCTGAGCATTCCCATTTGCTGATGTCCAGCCAGGGGACAGTTTTATGAGCTCTGTGTACTGGGGTTTCTGCACCTCTGAGATGGGAACTACTAATAGACATGCATGGAAACCGGGAACCCAGGACTCCATCTGGATCTCACATATGGGTGGTGGGGACCTGAGTCTTTCTGTCTCATCTGTTGCCTCCCAGGGTGTGCATTAACAGGAAGTTGGATCAAAAGTACAAGTTAGCCAGGACTTGAACCATGCACTATGATATGGGATGTGTGTGTCCCAAGTGTAACTCAATTGCAGTGCCAAATGTGACCCACTCCCACCCCCTCCAAAAAAAAAAGACCTGCTTTAAAGATAATTTTGGATATTAAAGTGTTAGTTATGAGTTCCATGAGGAGATGTGCAGGATGACTTTAGAGGTACATGATGGGGACTTGGATCAGGTGCTCACAGAAGCTCCTTGTAAGGGTGGCAGCCAAGTTTTTTTTTAAGAAGAGATTTTTTATTTGAAAGTCAGAGTTAGAGAGAGAGAGGGAGGGATGATATGAGGGGAAGAGAAAGAGAGAGAGAGAACGATAGAGAAAGATATTGAGGGCTCTTCCATCTGCTGGTTCACTCCCCAGATGGTGGCAATGGCCAGGGGTGAGCCAGGCTGAAGCCAGGATCCAAGAGTTTAATCTGGGCCTCCTACATGGGTAGCAGGGGCCCAGGGGTATCCTTACTGATTTTCTCAGGCCATTAGCTGGGAGGTGGATTAGAAGTAGAACAGCCAGGACATGATCCTGTGTCCATATGGGTTGCTGTCATCACAGTTAGTGCTTTACTCGAAATGCCACAATACCAGCATCTGGATGGGAGCCAACTTTACCACTAAGAGAATGAAGCTGAACATCAGGGCCTCTATTGTGCAGGACCCTTTTCCAAAGCCTTGGATATCTTTTTTATGTGACTTGTATCCTCCTTTTCTTAAAAAGGCTTCCCCAAATTGTATAATATCCAGGTTCTATGGAACCTGCAAGGGACTGCTTCATGATTATAGAGAGGCCAAGGCATGTATAGATCCAGCAGAAGTGCTTACCAGGCAAAGGTGGCCACTTGTGCAAAGGCAGCAAGAGCCCCACAAGCTCAAGGCACATTAGGGAGGCCATTGTGGTGAGCAAGAAATGAGGTGAGGTCAGAGAGGCATCAAGGAGTGGCATGCTGTATAGCTCTGCTCACCAAGTAAACAAGCTTTTCGTGTTTGCACTGGGTTGGTGTTAGGGGTAGAACTCTATCCCCTCAAAAGAGATAGGTTGAAGTCCTAAGTCACAGTACTTCAAAATGAGGTCACATTTGGAAAAAGAGTGTTTATTGATAAAACTGGGTTCAATGAGGTCATTAGGGTGGGCTGTAATTCAACATGACTGGTGTCCTTATAAAAGAGGAAATTTACACACAGAGGTAGACACTCCTGGGCAGATGAGTGAAGACACAGGGAGAATGCCATTTGAAGTTGGACCATTTGAGTGATGTGTTTTTGAGCCAAAGAATGCTGAGAATTTCTGGCAACAGCATCACAAGCTAGGAGAACCAAGGGACAATTCTTCTAAAGGTTTCAGAGGGACCGTGGTCCTGCCAACACTTTTATTTCAGACTTCAGACCTCCAGAAGTATAAGATAATACATTTCTGTCATTTCAAGGCACCCAGTGTGTGGCATTCTAGCAGCTCTAGGAAATAGAGATGGGAAACCATTGGAAGATTTTAAACCCATGGGTGCCATGACTGATTACTAAATAAGATGACTTCTCTTTCATAAAGAGACCATTGAAAGTGAGCAAGAAGAGGGAAACGTGTGGGATATAAATGGTTATGGCTGTGGAGTTCGAGAGAAGTAGAAAGATTCTGGTTGAATTTTGATCATTGATTGGATGGCATTTGCTAAAGGATTGGGAGTGGGGAGCAGGGAGAGTGGGTTCAAGAATGAATGAGTCCTTGAAATTTCTATTCCTCTTCCCTATAATGTGGTCTGTCATCTAGCTGAGAAACATTCATACTGCCTGTGAAATCCTGGCTCACCAATTTCATGGCACCATTCCACTTAATAATCTCTCTTGTTTATTAACTTTAATAGTGTTGTAGCATTTAGTTCCCATGCTATGAGGGAAGCTATTATGCCAGATGGTTCCACAAATAATTATCTTCATATGTACATAAGTGCTCTATTTATTTTTGCCAATTACTGGTGCATTTTTGAACCCATTAAAACCCTAAAACTCTACCAATAGCCACCTAAATAAGGCCCTATAATCTTGAAGGAGAATTTAGTATGTGGTTGTTGAGCTACTAAACTCTCCCCAGCCACACTACTGTTTCAGTCATTGAGAGTTTAATGGAGGAGAAAATCAGAATATATTGATTTCCTCCTCTTCTCCTTGTAGGAGGCATTCCACGTTGTTTTTATGATGTTTCCAAGCACATGTGATGATGCCTTTTAATGTATTTGAGAAAAGTCAAATGTGTTAGGTGAGTACATAGCTGGATTTCATGTGGAATTTATTCTGATTTAATATAAAGGCATTATTGGGAAAAGGAAGCAAAAGAAGATGGGGTCAAGTTTTTCTTTCTCCAAAGGGTATGTATGTTTGTGTACACACATGTATATGTGTGCATGGTGTGTGTGTGCAAACTCCAACAGCAGGTCAGAGTCAAGCATTTCTATACTGAGTCCAAAGACTGTTCCCTATCTTTGTCAAAACCTTCTTATATTTTCTCACAGTTCGTTTTTATAGTTTTGCATATGAGCAATTCACTAGAAATAGTTACTTGGGTTTTAAGTCTCCCTCAACCTGCTGCCAGACGCCGCTTCCTTTTTTCCGTTTCCTCGTCCACTACCGTTTCTTTTCTTTCCTCCTTTCTTCCTGTTAATTTAGATCATGAGGTGATACATTTTGGGGGTCACGGGTGTTAAAAATAATTGAAGCCCACCCAAGCAATACTGTTTTGTCATGAACAATAGGCCATAAAGTAAATTTACTAAGGGCAAAGGCAAGGGCATTATTGGAATAGGGCACTGGGGTGGGAGTGGCTGGGCTTGGACTTATTTCTGACTTTTACACACTGTCTGACCCTTGAATTTTTTATCAGTAGGAAATGAAGACAACAGTCCATGTTGTGAAGGTCAGGTGAAATGTATGTGTGGAAGTATTTTATAAACTGTAAATTGTTAGCTATCTGGTATCCATGAGGTATTCCAAACTGGAATGTCTAAATAAAATCAGAAAAAGTCTATAAGCAATGACTTGGAAAGAATTTCAAGATTTGACATTAAGTAAAAGTAAAAAAAAAAACAAAAAACAGTGTCTATGGTGTGATTTACATTTGTGTGAATCTCTACTCAGTCAAAACAAAAGTATAAGAAAAATGTGTGTTTTTGTGACCACTGTTTAGGAAAAGTATTGGAGGGATGTGCACAGGTCTGAGTGGGTGTCCCAGACCTTGACCGCCATTAGCTCTGGGAAGGGATAGAATGGGGGGTCTAAGGGGAGACCGTTACATATTGTGCTTTGATATTGCATATTGAGAATGCTTTATGTATTATAAAATAAGAACAAATAAATTATCCTTAAGTTAAAAATGCAGTCATCCCTTGGTATGTGGGGGATTTGTTCTAGGACTCCCATAAACATCAAAATCCACAGATGCTCAATTCTCTTCTATAAAATGGTGTTGTGTCTGCATATAATCTACACGTGTCCTCCTGTTTTCTTTAAATAATCTCTGGATTACTTATAATACCTAATACAATATAAATGCTATGTAAATAGTTGTTATTCTATATTGTTTAGGGAATATTGATGAGGGAAACATATTTATACATTCAACACAGATGCAGTGTTTTTCCTGGACTGTTTTTATCCATGGTTGGTGGAATTCATGGATGAAGAAGCTGTGGGTACAGAGGGCTGGTTGTGTAACTGTTGAAGGTCTATGGGTAGCAGTGGAGGTGGAGACAAAGTCTGCTCCTGATATGAATCTAGGTCCATGTTTTCATTCATCTCAGTCAGTCAGCAACAGACGCTCCTTCATTACTCTCTTTAGGCATTGGGCCCCACCAAAACCCAAGGAAATGTTCTCTTTATAGTTGGCGTCTTTGACAATGCTTAAGCCCTGCTGACATCCTGGATTGTCAGGGGAATGAATAGCTCCAATAGGGTGAAGATAACACTTATGTTTTTTATCTTCTTCTTTTTTTTTTTTTTTATAGGCAGAGTTAGACAGTGAGAGAGAGAGAGACAGAGAGAAAGGTCTTCCTTTTGCCGTTGGTTCACCCCCCAAATGGCTGCTATGGCCGGCACCGCACCGATCCGAAGCCAGGAGCCAGGTGCTTCCTTCCTGGTCTCCCATGCAGGTGCAGGGCCCAAGCACTTGGGCCATCCTCCACTGCCTTCCCGGGCCACAGCAGAGAGCTGGACTGGAAGAGGAGCAACCGGGACAGAATCCGGCGCCCCAACTGGGACTAGAACCCAGGGTGCTATGTCTGTAGGCGGAGGATTAGCCAAGTGAGCCACGGCGCCGGCCCTTCTTTTCTTTTAAGATAAGAATTGTAGCAGGCTCACATGGTTACCTACTTAGTATTCGTTTTACCCCCTTTTCTGCAAAGAGGATCTTGACTGTATCTAGGCAATGACACATCTGGCCTCAGAGGACAGAGAGTGATCGTCATATCCTGTTGTCTTCTGTCTTGTTTTCCTCCTAGCTGAAAGTAACCCTGTGACTTGGACTGGTGAGGTGGATCCCAAGGGGGTTTAGGTTTCTTAACCAGCGCAGCTGGCACTGCTCCTTCTTCTTCCTGCTGGGGTGTAGTTAGGAAAGTTGGAGCTGCAGCAGCTATCACACAAGCATAAAAGAAAGACCCAGAGAACAGCAGCAGTGTTGGCTTGAAAGCTGTTGAACATGTAGATTGGTTCTATCAATGATCTCTCTCCAGACTCCCTGTCATGTGAGAATGTAAACCACTCTGTCTTAAAGTTTGGCTGTCTTAGTTGCAACTGAATACCTTCCTATTTTTTACGGGAATGCATTAAAAAAATCTCAGTGTGATGACAACAAAAAAGTTCCTATGCAATATATTTAAATCCAATTTTACATATACAATTCCCAAAGAACCTTCTCAGTGAATTAGTAATGTGAAATCTAATTTTGGAGAATGTCTGTGTTTATAAGTTGGGAAACAGAAAGACAGTTCCAGAGATTTAGATATGGTTCTTGATAAAGTTCAGTTAGAAAAGCAGGGGCGAGAACTTGGACAGAAATATACTGTGGGCAGGAACCCAGAGGGGCCGTCTCCAGTAGTTGGACTTAGGATGGTTTCCAAATCTTCCTGATCTTCTTTTTTTACAAATAAGCTTTCCAGATTTCAAACATAAAAATATTAGATGTCTAGTTAATTTTGAATTACAGATAAAACAATGAATAATTTTACATAATAGTATGTCCCAAGTATTCTTGAGTATAAGTATGCCCTATCTATATTGAATTATAAGTATATCCCATATATATTTAAGTTTTCCCCATGTAATATTTGGGACATAGTTATACTTAAAAATTATTTGTTGTTTTTTTCTGAAATTCACATTTAACTGGGCATCCTGTGTTTAATTTGGCAACCCAATGTGCAGTCCTGTGGCAGAACTGTATTTCTTGATCAGTCTGTAGCTCATTTATGAACTGATTTCTTCCTCAGCTTCTGGTCTTACAGAAGAGTGCTTGTCCACCTCTTGTCCTGCACTGAAGGAGCTCACATTCTCTGTAGTTCTACCCAGAGGTGGGAGGGTGGGAGTTACTCCACCTTTTGTGCTCTAGGTTTCCTCATCTTGCTTTCTAGTGTCCCTTTGGGTCCTCAATTTGGCTAGCTCAATAATTGGCAAAATCCTATATATTCTAGCTCAATAATATGCAAAATCCTGATTTCCGTAATGAAATAAAATGTAAAATAACTTGCAGGGCCCTTTACATTTGGGTTCTAAGCAAACATTTAGGAAAATGGTCATCTCCTAAATCCTCAATAAATGTGAGCTGAATCAAGTTTTCCAAGACATCTAGTTAGGTAATGGTAAGGGTTTTTAAAATATCAAGCCGATATTGTGGTAAAGACACACAAATAGGTTAAATTAAGTGAGCAAATGAACTTAAAACAGGACTTTGATCTCCAAAACTAGGTTATCACTGCTTGTCAATTAGGTTTTCCAGAAGAGTCCATTCCCTTCTCTCAGCATGTGTACTGTTGATCTCTTTTTATTGCTTGTGCTTTCTCCATATGTATTTAAAGATAGCAAAAAGTGAATCATGACATGTAGGACTTACGTCGACACACTGTGGAGCCTCTGGTGTGTTCTCTTTAATCTTTTCTCTAAATGTGGTTGGGGGCTAGAAGTAGAGAGAAGGCCACCCTGGGAGGGGCAGGTGGAGATGGGGCTGGCTCAGGCCATGGCACTTGAAACAGGACCCCAGTCGGGTGTCACAAGGCTGCTGCAGGGTACCAGGCAGCTTCATTCAAACCTGCATGCCACTGTGATTATCTGAGGAGCCACTGATCAGCACTGATGCAGCTTGGCTCCCCAGCCCCTCTCACGTAAATCTCTGCCTAAATTAGGAGAAGAGATGTTCAGCTTCAGATTTCTGCCAGGCTTTCATTAATCCTCTAGACACCGGCGGGAGCTGTCTTTCTTTCTCCTTTTCTTTGCCAGCGAAATGACACTTAGTGAAGATGGTACCTCCAAACACGCTCCTACGTTCCTGACAAACTTTCATAAATATGCCCAGCTGTTTCCCAAATCTCGGCTCTGTGTAGCCTGCAAATCACTGATTAATTTGCACACAGCTGCTACAGATTCGAGGGAGACAGGCTCCTGAGAAACGTTGAGTGTTGCTGGTATTAAGCCTCTAATTTCCTTAAGTGAAAAGTCTCTAAAGCTGCTCAAATTGTCTGAGGAGGCTGCAAAAGCAGCGCTCCTGGGCATCCTCCCGCTTGTCTGACAGACACGCTGTGATGCTGAAAAATCCACTTAACCCTTGGGGGTGTGTGCTACTCTGAGGCTACTCTAGGAACTGCCACAGTGCTTTGAATGCGTTTCATAAACCTATTTTGTGCATCACACACTCACACACACACGCACATGCACACACAAAGAGGGAAGACCCTGTGGTGGATGGGACCCTACGTTTTAAAGTGGAGCTGACTAGGTTTAAAAATCCATGCTTTCCTTCTTAGCTTGTGCCTCCTATACTTATCTGTGTTAGCTGAGCTTACATCAAAAGACCCTGGCAGTACTTATTGAGTTAATATAATCAATAGGAACAATTTAAAGTGTTTCATAACCCTTTTCCTCATCCACTACCTAAGGGAAATTTTGGATCCTCTTACTTGCTTTGTGCAACTCATGATAAAGCATGGGAGGCAGTTTGGAATGGTCTGGAAGACTTTTTGGAATTACATTGAGAAGCATGGTGATCTACTCTGCAGAGAGATAAGAGGAAGGGTGAGGAAACCAGAATGGACTGAATTTTTGAGAAAGCCTTTGGGAATTTGGGAGGATAGAGAGGGAAGGTAGGGACAGATCATGTTGCCTGAACTCCGCTCTGTGACCTATGGTAGCAGAGCAGAAGGAGAAAGGAGAAAGGGAAGAGAACCTTTTTCCTGTGGGCTATTAATCTTCTGGAGTTTCTAAAATCTTTTTGAATGTTGGCACCACTGAAGAGTTTAGCGTGCAGAAATGACTTATGGCCATAGCTTTGTTTTATGATCATTATAAGGTTGGGTGGAAGACATCGTGGGGAAGGAGATCCTGGAAGAAGGTTGGTACAAGGAGGATAGGGTAGGCTAGAGGAGAGGTGATGAGGACCTGTAGTGCTGGGTGTTGCATGAAATATTCGGTGATATCCTCAGATGGATGGGTGGTGAGTAGAATTGGGTTTTTCCTCATGATTTTTCTAATTGAGCACACTGACTCCATTCCTGTATGCTGAACACATTCTTCTTAATGGTCCAACTCAGGCACTACCATCTCTTGAACGTCTCTCCTCACTTTCAACCCATTATTTCTTAAATTTATATTTCATTTGTTTTAAGATTTATATATTTTGATGGGACCGGTATTGTGGTATAGCAGGTAAAGCACTGCTGGCATCCCATATGGGAGCTGGTTTGTGTCCCGGCTGTTCCACTTCTGATCCAGCTCCCTGCTAATGGTCTGGGAAAATCAACAGAGGATGTCCCAAATGTTTGGACTTCTGCCACCCATATGGGAGACTAGCTTTGGCCTGACTCAGCACTGTCCATTGCAGCTATCTGGGGAGTCAAACAGCAGACATATGATTAATATTTCTCTCTGACTCTGACTCTGTCTCTGTCACTCTGCCTTTCAATACATAATTCTTTTTGTTAAAAATAATTATATGTTTATTTTGAAAGGCAGAGTGATAGAGAAAGGGAGATAAGAGAGAGGGAGGGAGGGAGGGAGAGAGAGAGAGAGAGAATCTTGCTTTTGGTGGTTCACTCTCCAAATTCCTGCAACAACCATGGATGGCTGGGCCAGGCTAAAGCCAGGTACTTGGATCTCCGTGCATGTCTCCCATGTGGGTGTCAAAGGCCCATGTATATGGGTCATCATCTGCTGCATACCCAATGGCATTAGAAGGAAGCTGACCAGGATGTGAACTGACACTCTGATATGGCATGTAGGCAGGTTTCTCGATTGCTGACTTACCCTACTCTACAACAACACTGGCACTCTTAAATTCCTATTTCTGAATCAGAGCCTGTTCCTCCATCTTTATATCTATTCATATCTATATGCCTTACTCTTTTTCCAGTTAGGTTATAATCTTCATGAAGGCAATTGCTTGGTAAATCTTTCTCTTTTTTTAAAAAGAATTTATTAATTTATTTAAAAGGCAGAGTTACAGAGAGGCAAAGGCAGAGGGAGAGAGAGAGAGAGAGAGAGGTCTTCCATTTACTGTTTCACTCTCCAGAATGGCCACAATGGCTGGAGCTGTGCTGATCAGAAGCTAGGTGCCTGGAGTTTCTTCTGGGTCTTCCACATGGGTACAGGGGCCCGAGTACTTGGGCCATCTTCCACTGCTTTCCCAGGCCATAGTGGAGAGATGGATTGGAAGTGGAGCAGCCGGGACTCAAACTGGCCCCCATATGGGATACAGGCACTGCAGATGTCGGCTTTACCTGCTACGTCACAGCGTCGGCCCCTATCTTTCATTTTAGTGCCAAACAGATTGCTATACATAAATCAATAGCTTTGAATTATTAGATTGGACTGAATTGAGTTTCAGAGTATGTCTTGTGGATGATTGGCACAAAATTATTTAAGATAAAAAAAGAATGAGGAAATAGAAAAAATTGGGATATGGAGACAGATACCCCTTGAATTTTCTATGAAGTTAAGTATCATCTGAAGAATTTGGCAAGACAACTTAATATGAAGATTCTTTCAAAAATTCATGAAGAAATAATGCATGGATTTCATGATCTTTTGCCTGAAAATAAACTTATATTTTTAATTGAAAAATTTCAGAAGTATATTGAGTCTCTTGTATATATAGGGATTTTTAATTTTTCGACTGCTGAGTTAAGCCTTGCTATCACTTAGAAGTAGGTAAATGAACAAGCAAGTCACTGGATACAGCCAGGTTTTAGTCTCTCCGTCTTGCATTGAAATCTCTCTAAAGAGACTTCAAATTATTATTATTATTATTATTATTATTATTAAATATTTATTTTATTTATTTGAAAGACAGAGTTATAGAGAGAGGTAGAGACAGAGAGAGAGGCCTTCCATCCGCTGGTTCACTCCCCAGATGGCTGCAAGGGCCAGAGCTGCCTTGATCCGAAGCCAGGAGCCAAGAGCTTCTCCTGGATCTCCCACGTGGATGCAGGGGCCCAAGGACTTGGACCATCTTCTACTGCTTTCCCAGGCCATAGCAGAGAGCTGGATCAGAAGAGGAGCAGCTGGGACTAGAACCGGCGCCCATATGGCATGCCAGCTCTTCAGGCCAGGGATTTAACCTGCTGCGCCAAAGCGCTGGCCCCATATTATTATTTTTTTAGCATTTATTTTATTTATTTGAATTAGTTACAGAGAGAGGTAGAGAGAGACAGAGGTCTTCCATCCACTGGTTCACTCTCCAAATGGCCACAATGGCTAGAGCTGAGTCAAACCAAAGCCAGGAGTTAAGAGCTTCTCTGGTTCACCCACATGGGTGCAGGGGCCCAAGGATTTGGGCATCCTTCACTGCTTTCCCAGGCACATTAGCAGGGAGGTGGATTGGAAGTGGAGCAGCCAGCACTCGAACTGGCACTCATATAGTATGCCTGCACTGCAGGCCACGGCTTCAACCCACTGTGCCACAATGCTGGCCCTAAGACTTCAAATTATTAATGTTTAGGGTGGTTATATGCTTTTTGGATTCTATGATCCCATTTCTCTAAAGATCCTGAGATGATGCCTAGAGAAGACTTAATCATGGCTTAATTTTTAAAAATTATTATTTAGTTTCCCAGGTTGAAACAAGAAAATGGAATCCCTAAATAGCTGAAATCAAAATCCCTTCCTATTCTAAGACTATCAAAGGTGAAGTCCATGCTTCACAGTGATAAAGGAGAAATGCAGGAGAGGTGTTGTATAGAATACAGTGCTGATTCAGCCAACATTAGAATATTTGTGAGTGCGTTTTAGAAAATTAATTCAGGGAACTTCAAAAAGTCAAGACATTCAAAGGTGGTGAAGTTGGTGACTGGCGAATGCTAGTTATCCTGATTTCATGCAGGTAAACTGAGACCTAGAAAGATGAAGCCTTTTAATAAATGATGCTAGTTGGTCACTGGGGGAGGGATTTGATTATAAAAGTTTTTATCATATAAAACCGTGCAAGCTCTGTAGATGAAAGAATGTCTTGTCCTATAACAAAGGAATTAATTGCTCTTTGGAAGGATTTTTCTAAAGTTCCTTCAAAAACCAAGCCAGCCAGTGCACTTGAATTCAGATTTCATTTTTAGATATTTGACTTATCCACAAGATTTCAAGAACCTGTCAATTGCATAAAAACACTGAAACTCAGGCAAAGCCTGGGCAGTTCAGTTTCAACTTGACTTAGAAGTGACCAAAGTGTCTGAGAAGGTGCTGTTTCCTCCAGATCAGCTTATGCTTAACTTTATTTCCACACAAAATTGAAAAAAAAAAAAAAAGAATCCTGTTTTTGACTTTGTGTAACTTCCCAGCACAGATATATAGTCTTAGGTGTGATTCAGCTTTATCTTCTATTTTCTTATCTGCCTAAGAAGATGCAGTTGGTTAAAACCAATTTACTTGGCTAATTCTTTCTTCTGTCATCTCTGTAATTATTTCCGATAGACCTTGGCCAAACAATTCCTTCTCCGTCATGTGGTTTCATCTCAGCTGAAAGTTTGTGTCCGCAAAGTAAGTTGCCATGGCAACAGCTGGGCTGTTACCAGCTCCATATTATGACTTTGCTGCAAGAAAAGGAAAAGGGAAATGAGAGGGGGTGGAGGTGAATATGTGGCCATTTCCACATTACTGTTTTTAAGGAATTTATCTTATCACTGTTACAGTTCATTCTTTTACATGACTTTTCTCTCCTTTTGAAGAACTACAATTCAACTGCATTCATCTTCATCTACACATTGATAATTTAATTAATATTTATTGAGAAGGAACCATGATATGCAGTCTGGCTTAGTGCAGTAATGCATTCATTTGTGCTTGCATTTCATGAATTATGAAACTCTGTGCCGGGAGAGGTTTCAGGAACTGGACCCAGCAGCAAATAAGTCTGATGATGCCATGGCTCTCCTGGAACCTACATTAGAGTGGAAGAGTCACAGGGTGAGCAAGTCAGCATCAACGTCAGATATATTCAGTTAGATGTGCATGAAGAAGGTAAAATAGAACACAATGCAAAAGTGCTGGGGAGGATTTATAGAGCACCTGGGGAGCTTGAAGAGTGGGTGTTGGCGCTGATGCATGAGTGGAACCAGAGAGTGGAACATGCAAACCTCCTGAGGGGAAGCTTTCCAGGAAGAGACATCAGTGAGAGTGAGGAAATTGAGGCATGCAAATGTTTAGACATTTTTAAAGAGGAAAATTGGCCGACAAGTCTTGGGGGTAATAAGCAAGGGAGTGAGGCCTCAGAGGCAGGCGGGGGCCCAATGATCAGCAGTGACAATCCTCACTCATGTGGATGGACACTGTCTTACTCACTGAGAGCACAAAACGACACCATGCCAGACAGAGGGCAATTTTGCTGTTTTCTTGAGCTGTGAAATCCATTTTCTCTGCCTTGGACAGTGGAGCTCCTGGGTTTTGAGCCTTCAGCTTTGAATTAGATTGCACCAGCATCTCCCTTCCCTAACTTCCCCCACACCTCCTACCAGATTCTAGGCCTTTGGACTCAGACTCAAATTAGATCACCAGATTTCTTGGTAGTTTAGCATGTAGACAGCATATCAGGGGACTGCTCAACCTTCATAATCACACATGAGCCAGTCCCCGTAATAAATCTCCTCTTATATCTCTGTCTATCCCATTGGTTCTGTTTCTCTGGAGAACAGTGACTAACATGGTCTGTAATACCTTGGCTTCAGGAAAACACTTGACAAATTATCTCCTGTTCTTTTGTGGAAAAAGGAGGCAAACAAGATAGGAAGTAATTCTGATAGATTGGTGTTGGTCTGTAATGTTGTTTGGAAAGTTTGATTAATGGATTTTGGTAGCTTGGAGAGTGAGTTCCAGGGAGACACTGGAGACCTCTGCTGTTGGCTCTATTCTGTTTAATATTTTAAGTCAGTAGAATTGAAGCCATACCAGGCATGATTAACAAATATGTGGTTGATGCAATGTTAAAAAGAAGAGCTAAAATGTAGGTCACTGAGGATGATTCAAATTATTTTGATAGACTCGGACCATAAAACAAATCGAATAAGATGGAATTTAAAGGTTAATGGTTAAGAGTAACATCACAGGATTGAGTATCTTCGGATACAAGAGATTTCTTGGAAAAAGAGCTAAGGGTTATAACTGGCTGTGAGCCATTGATTCAGCATATTTTGCTGAAATTAATAAGTGCTGGTTGTTACCAGGAATATGAAAGTGCTAAAGAGTGGAATACAGCCCTGAACATGGCATATGAAGCATGGCTATCCATGTGAGGTTTTGCGTATTTGAGGAGACAAGCAAGAAATGTGGGTGCTAACACAATGCGTAGTCTTTGTGTTTTGTTGGAATGAAGAGATCACAGACCTATGCACACTCCTTGTTCATTCTAGGAAAGACTACTGCAAGGTGCGTCCAGAGGAGAGCTATGTGGACAATAAGACCCTCAGTGAGGAAGGAGTGCAATAATGGAGGGATTCCCACTGATGCTACGGTTGTAACTGATGATAGAAACCAGTCCAAACCAAAATGAATTTCTGAGTCAGCTACTTCTGTATATTTAGCCTGGAAAAAGCACTTGGGAAATGTTCCGTTGCTATCTTTAAATATTTAACAGAGTTTTATATGGAAACTAAAATTAGTTTTTTGTTTGTTCAAAATGTTTAGAATCAGGAAAAACGAGTGGAAATTACAGGAAGATATATTTTGGCACAGTACGTAAAAGGGTTTTTTTACTAAAAGTTGATCATCTCATCACTTGGAATTGTCCTTTCTCTGCCTGAATGGCCATTTTTTTTAGCTGTAAGATTGAATTAAAGATTAAAACCTATACCATCTATGGTTCTTTTCTACTCCAGGGGTCCATAATGCTGCAGAATATAATTCAATCCAGCAACCATTTGGTCCCTTCTGTGTGTCAACTCCTTTATTAAATAATCCAGAGATTATGCAAACACTCAGAAAATATTTTACCTTCATCAAACTTACAGTCTATATGGCTTCTCAAAAATATTTGACCAAAATATTATCCTAAAAGCATTCATTCATGTTAGATGTTGATGACTGGACTTGAATCTCATAAACAGATGGGAGAATTGATAGAGAAATGTTAAGATATTGACATTTTTAATTACATTTTAGAATGTATTAATATATAGAGAACAGATTTCATGAATTTCATAGATATGATTCCAAGAATACAACAGTACTTTCCTTCCTCCCTTCCTCTTCCTTCCTTCCATTCCTTTTTTTCTTTTAATTTTTTGCAATAATATATTTAACAATTTACTTTATAATCACAGTCTCAATGCTCCTCTAAACAAAGAGCTCTATAGGTAAAAAGTAGAAAGACCACTGTTCCACAGGAATATAGACAAGTGTTGTAAACACTGATCACATCACAAGATGTCAATGTCACTCATATACAGTAAGTTTTTTGGTACCCTATATATTAGCTACCACAAATCAGATAAAACATATTTGTCTTTTTTTGGGTCTGGCTTATTTCACTAAGAATGATGATGTCCAGCTTCATCCATTTTGTTGCAAAATTGGCAGACATTTAACTTGACCAGTGGCTTGGAGTTAGGTCCTGAGTTGTCCGCCACAAAGTGAATCTCGGGCAAAGTTGAAATGAAAGACGGTTAAGTAGTTGTCCATTCTCTGTGTAGGGTACCTTGAGAAGATGCAGAGAGCAGAGACTGTGGACAGGGATTTGAGAACCTTGTCCTCCTAAGGGTTTCCCACTCCCTTACCTGTGTCTCAAGTGGCTCTTTACTCATAGGTTATCATACTTAGTACTGTAAGACGCTGAGGTCCTGACCATGGCTATTTGGAGCAATGACAAGTGCACTGTGTAGTGTGGGGCAGTGTGGTTTATGTGGAGCTTGGCAGAGAACTATATCCAATTGGAATCTCTGTGGGCAATGACTGGCTGAACACAACACAGTTAGTCTCTTTGCAAATGTGACTATAAAACATGCCACTCAGTCAGCTAACAGTTGGCTGTGATGGAAACCAAGACACACAGAGAAATGACAGAGAATAGAATCCATGGAAAGGCAGAAGCAATGCCATGGAGAGGAAGAGAGGTGAGAGTGGAGTGAGGCAAGCACTACAAAGACTCAGGGACGTGATATGAGAGGTCCTGATCATAAGGTCAGAGCTCCAGCTGTCAAGCAATGGATGCCACAGAAATGACAACACACACACTGTGGGGACCTCCAAGTGTCAATCACTGTACTCTGTAAAGACTGAAAACCCCATGACAAATCAGTGAAGGAGAGGATCACAGTGAACTTGGCCATGAGGGTCCCTGGAAGAGGTAGAGTTTAAGGTGGGCATGGATGGACTTTGAATGGCCAAGGAAGATTTTGGCAGAAATTGGAATGGAAATGTTTGGGCATGAAGATAAAAACACCAGTGTTTCTAGGAGATTATCCTTGGGGAAGAAGAAAGCATATCTGTACTGACTGGGGGCAGAAAATATTTATTTCCCAGAATCCATTACTGGGTTTAAAAAGCATCAAGATGGCCTTCGTGTGACACCTCCACATTTACCCCTCTCTTTTGGAGAAGATTAAGCTCCTCCTGGGGAGGGAACATCAACGTGGTACCCCTCCCGCTTGCCCTCTCCTCAAGCTCTGACTACAGTCACAGCGAACTCCAGACTTCAGAATTCACCTCCACTGTGACAGGGTGAAGGGCTTATTCTGACGGGTTAATGCTCTCTGCCGACAAAATTGTAAATTGTGAGGGTGATTTGGGGACTGTGGACAGCTGACCACAGAAGCAGGGTAGAGAGCTTCTAATCATTTTCTATAAATAACTGAACTTTTTTTTTTTTTTTTTCAGCTGGTAATGATTTTCTGTCTCTCTTGGTAAAGCCTGAACTTGAACCAAGAAGCAAATTGTTCTGGCTCCTTTCATAGGTCCTGTGGTTGAAAACAAAGTGGGGTCATAATTGGCATGGGGTGGCTCAGGGGAGAGAGCATTGTTTTCTCTTTTGCCTCTGATGAGTTTTAAGTAAATGTGATTCCCAGGCTTTCAATCAGAGATTCATCACAGGGCTGTGCAAAGTCCAAAAAGGGTTTTTTCTTTGCTACTGGCTGAGGTTTTGAGAAAGCTGTTTCTGAGCTTTTCTGAATAAAAACATCTAGCTGAGGGTCAAAATGATGGAACAAAACCTCAGCAAATGCATGACACACAAAGTAAGGCCTGGTCTCTTAAAATCCTATTAACTGGTTCACAGATTTCTCATTTTCACAAAAACAAACAAACACAAAAGCAAAAAAAAAAAAAAGAAAGAAAGAAAGAAAGAAAAAACAACAATCAAGTTTTCCAGTTGGTTTATTATTCATATGTGGAGAGAAGGTTTCTGGAGATCATAAATGCGATTTCCATCAGCTAATCAGGTGGAAGGTTTCCAGTGATAAGCACAATGGAATTTGGAGGGGTTAAGAGATGAGCTGAAAAATGAAGACCAAGTTGTGTTACTGTGAATTGCCTGACATGAAGCAGCTGGAGAGATAAGGGGGTTGAAATCTGCAGAAACCCCAGAAGCATGGACTCTGGGCTCCCCAGCCCTCTCCTGCAGGAGGCACATGGTGAGCCCTCCAGCCCAGGACAGGAGACTAACCATGAGAGGGCTGTTGGCACTGGGCCCTCTGAGAAGAGGCCGATCTTAAGAGTTGCTTCATTTTGCAGTGAGTCTTTTAGAACACATAGGACTTAAGGCTGAGGGGTGGGCGGATCTGCATTCTTACTGAAATCACTCTGAGTTCCAGAACCTTGTGTCCAGAGAAGAATTATGGTGGAAGAGTGGTTGCAGAAGCTATAGTGGCTTTCCATAATTGCACCTGGCAAGTGACTCAAAGATGCCTTCTCTTGCGTATTAAATCAGTGGGTATTCATTGGGGTTTATTGATAAGCCAGGGTAACCCACTCAGACAGGCTGGATTTTCTAGTACTGGTTAGAACACTGAAAGAGGACTTGGTAACCTGTCCTGGAAGGCTGTGTGGCTTTGCTTAAGGAGCTTATCTTTGTATCTTAACACTTCGGATAACTACTGACAGTTATAGATGTGGGTGAAAACTACTCCTGGGGTTCCTCGTGCCTCTGGCCACAGTGAGAGGAGCTAAACTGATTGGTGAGTATAGCAGATGCACTGCTACCCAGACCATGTGCCCCCTTTACATTTTGATATATTCCCACTTTACTTGAAAAGGAGGGGAGAGAGTGAGAGAGAGGGAGAGAGAGAGGAATCAGAGATCTTCAATCATCATCTGTTGCTTTGCTCTCCAAATACCACAACCAGGGCTGGGCCAGGCTGAAGTGAAGCCAGGAATCTGCAACCCAACCCCAGGTTTCTTATGTGGGTATCATCATGTTCTGTCTCCCAGGTGCAAATTAACAGGAAGCTGGATTAGAAGCAGAAATGGGACTTGAACTGGGCACTCCAGTATAGGAATGGAGGCATTTCTTAACTATTGAGTGGTGTCTTAGCTATTGAGCCAAATGCTCACCCCAGGTGCTCCCTTTAGAAGGGGACACTTGTCACCTCAGCCACTGAGAGTGTCAACAACTGACAGCTCACAGCTATGTCTCTAAGGAGAGGTCTTCCTGGCCCAAGGTCATGCCCTTCTCCAGGTCTAGTAACTTCTGATGCCAGGATACAAAAGTTCATCCTTTATGCCTCAATCCAAGACAGCTGTGAGGGGGCCATCTCAGTTGCAGAGTTCCATGGACTCCACTGAGGCACTTGTCACACCTGCATCCTACTTCAGCTTCCCTATCTTCCCAGTCTTGCTTTCCCCTCACCTGCCCCCAACACCCCCAAATGTGGATCATGAGATTTCTCTTCTTCCCAATAAACTGTGCATAAATCTTTGCTTTAAAGTCTGTGTTGAAACGGACCCATCTTGGAGAGTGAGAATGTAGGATATTGATTACATTTTATCATATAGTAGTGTCAGTGATTTTAGGTAAGTTATTTCATGTGATTTTTAAAATATTAAAAGGTGGCTTGAGAATTGTTTTTCAAAAGGGTTCATGAATTAGAACAGGCTTAGCCACACTCTCAAACACCTTCAGGAACAAATGTGAAGCAGGAGATAGATTGTGGTTGGACCTGGGGACACCCTAGAACTTTGAGAACCACCTCTGTTCTGGATGAGTATGACTGCTTATTTGCTGATGGTTATGTTCACAAAGCAACTTTTTTCTTTCACTTGCCTGGGTATTACAGAGCAGCTGAGCATCCTCTCATTCCCCTGCCCTCTGCATGTTTGAAAATTCTTACCCCTCTTGCATTTTTTTCGGCTCCCTTTCCCTACAGAAAAGCTGGAGGCTTCAGTTCTCTTTGTTGCCTATATGTTGTTCTCAACTGAGGCACTGCTGTAATCAGAGAGATAGTGATAAGAATAAATTAATTCAAAAGAGCTCTAAAATCAAGTATTGATAAAGTACATGAGATGCCATAGTTTTGGAAGAAAATAGAAACACCCCCAGGGAATTTTGAGGGTTAATAGAGGACTTTAAAAAAGCTACAATGAATATTCAAACATCTTCATAAAAGCTGGAATGTATTTATTTAATGGTGTAATAATGGATGAATATTTTCCATTAGGAAGCTAATTACTCATTAGTTGTGAAATCCATGAAACATATAGGTGCAAGAACTGAATTGTGGATGGTACATTTTCTTATCATCTATCTTTGAATAGGGTTGAAAGTGACCCATCTCTTCCAGGCCCCATCCATCAACATAATAGCTCTTGTCATTTCCTATAGGTCACTGTTCTCTTCTCCCCAGTTCCTTTTATTTCCGTTAATGTTGCAGGATTTTTGGACATTCTGTAAAAGATCAAAGGTAGTTATTATTATCCACCGCTGCTGGTTTCCTTTATATTTAAATCAGGACAGAGAGAGTATGTGCTACTATTGAACATAGTTCAATACTACTGCTGAAAAGACAACTGGTGAAATGGCAGGTATGCAAATCCACATGTGATTGGGCAAAGGAGATGGAGAGGAAGGGATGGAGCGAGGTACTGAGGTAGAATTGGAAATAACTAGAAATCTGGACTGTTAGGAAGTGGGAAGTGAAGATGGAAGAGCAGGATGTTTTTAATCATCTGAATGAGTCAAAGGGATGAAGAATAGACAAATTCAACTCCCCCAACCACCATTTTTCCTGAAACAACAAAATGACAAAAATAATAATATCACTCAACAGTGATAAAGGATGCAAGATAAATTATTTCTTGTTTCTTATCTTGTTGTGTATGTATTTAAGAAATAGCTGGTGTGCATCCAGTCATCTGCCTGCCCCTGGCCTTTGCCTGTGGGCATTCTCTATTCTAGGAAAATCGGAGAGCTCAGTGGCCACTAGAGAGCAGCAGAGAGATTAGAAGGATGGGAAGCTCCTCAGAGGGATGCCACCTCACCAAGATGACCCCCTCTAGGACCACAACACCTGAAGAGAGATGGGCTCTTTCTCTGTTAGGGGGAGATGTTCCAATCAAGATGCTGCTCTCAGGATTGGATTTAGCTGGGTTACCACTTGAGCCTCAGTGTGCTTAACTGAGAGCGTGCTTAACACAGAGTTGTTTTGAACACTAAGCTCGAAGATACTGGAAGCCCGTAGTGACTCAATAAGAGAGCTCTGATAATCACCATTGTTACTATTGTATTTGACTTGGCTTTTGTAGCAAGCTTAGGGGTTGGGTTTTCTTTAGCTTGTTTGGTCTAGGACAGATTATTTAATTTTTTTTATTTGTTCATTTTCACTTTATTTGAAAGAGGGGGGAGGGAGAGGAAGAAAGAAAGAAAGAGATCAATCAACTTACCATTTGCTGGTTTGCTCCTCAAATGCCCACAATAGCTGGAGCTGAGCCACAGTGAAGCTGTCCCCAGAAAAAAGGCCATGGAAGCTGTGGGGTTCTTGCCTTCTTGTCTTCACACAAGAAATAATTCAGGAGTGAGACAGAGAGTGGAGTGATAAGGCTTTACTGGGGACAGGGCATCCATCAGAACAGAAGGGACAGAGAGTGGCCCAGTCAGCTCGGGCTGGGGGAGAGAATATACCAGGGCAGGCCAGGCAGGAGGCTCGGCAGAGAGGCAGAGGACTGAGTGCACCCTCTGTTTGGACTCCCTAGGTTTTTAAGGGAGTCTGTTGACCCACCCTCCCTCTCCTCCAGGACAAAGGGTGGGGAGTCCTAGAAGAAGGGTTTGTTGGATGGAAATTAGCAAATTCCTCCCCAGATCTGCTGGCTCCAGGGCAGAGTAGAGGGGCTTCCCTCTACTCTGTGAAGGTTTTATCTATGAAGGTTTTATTGCCCATGTTATCAGGAACCCATTTGATCCTGAGGAGAGAATTCTCCTGGGAGCTTTCCTTGGGGAAAGGGCTGGGACCACCTGGGAGGTTATCAGGGTCTGGGCAGGACTTTGAAGTGCAAAATACTGATCTTCAGGCCTTTCTCACACAGACATGGGCTAAATTTCTAACTTCCTACCTAACAAAACCAGAAACCTGGAACTCAGTGTGGGTCTGTCATGTTGATATTGGGATTGGCCCCTTAAAATATAATTCCAGAATGTGGGCCTCGTAAAGGTCCCCAAAGGTCCCATCTGGGGTGCCATATGAAACCGGAATTTGGGGTGCCATATGATATCATGTGCTTATTAATAAATTCCCAATATTAATAAGCCAGTGTGGGTTTTTGCCTAATATTCAGAGAAGAATTATGAATCCTGGCATGAGTGAACGAGGCAGCATGGTACATTTGAAGCTTTTATTCAGTGTGAAAGATGCATTGGAGAGTGAGAGCCCTATCTATAGGAGAGAGGTAAGTCTTGGTTCATACTGAGTACCAGGAACTAGCCACATGGAGGAGCGTCTAGGCCAGGAAGCATGGGGCGGGGAGGCGCAGGGCTGCCAGGCCCACACTGGTGAAAGGCCAAAGAAAGGAAAGGGCAAGCACAGCGTGTCCCAAGCTTTTAATCCACTTTCAAAGGGGAGTGGTTAATTAACCTGATTGGCTGGTGGGTGCTCAGGTGTGGCCAGGTAGGCAGCTCACAAATCTAATCAATTTTAACCTGTGAGCCTGCCTACATCCATGTGGGTGGCAAGGTCTCAAGCCATCACCTTCTGCCTTCCAGGGTGTACATTAGCAGGAAGCTGGAATCAGAACCAGGCATGCAGATAGGGTATGTGAGTGTCTCAGCTGTGACTACGCCAAATGCTCACCCCCAAGACAGGTTGCATAAGCAATTTATAGTAATGTTTTCTTCTGAGCTCAGAAGCAGGTTCACAGTCTCCCTCCCCCCAGAGCTCCAGCTGCAGACAGTCACTTCCCAGTAGCTTTTTACAAGTGAGAGACTCAGCTCTCCAAAGATGATAGAATCAATCAATGGTAGAACTGAGGTGAAAAAGAATTAAGATCTTGAAAAAATCACCTAAATTTGATAGTCATTCTGAAGGTGATGAAGCTGATTAGAAATGGCAAAATTATAAAATGTGGTGTCTTTAAGACCAAAGGTCGGGGCCGGCGCTGTGGCTCGGCGGGTTAACACCCTGGCCTGAAGTGCTGGCATCCCATATGGGCACTGGTTCTAGTCCCGGCTGTTCCTCTTCCGATCCACCTCTGTGCTGTGGCCTTGGAAAGAAATTAGAAGAAGGCCCAAGCCCTTGGGCCCCTGCACCCACGTGGAAGACCCAGAAGAAGCTCCTGGCTTCGGATCGGCACAGCTCCAGCCGTTGCAGCCAATTGGGGAGTGAACCATCGGACGGAAGACCTCTCTCTCTCTCTCTCTCTCTCTCTCTCTCTCTGCGCCTCTCCTTCTCTCTCTGGGTAACTCTGACTTTCAAATAAATAAATAAATCTTACAAAAAAAGACCAAAGGTTACTTTAATTGGGGAGGTATATGTGAATTAGAAGTTGTAGGGTCTTACCATTCCCCAAATTGGGCTCCTCAGGAAGGCTAATGTTATTGCAATATAGATCAATTCCAAACTGGCCTTTCATGGAATGTTCTGGGAAAACGGGTCTGCTGAACCCCTATGCTGGGCAGCTATTGTACTGGCTGCTGTGGGAGGTCCAGCTAATGTGGAAGAAGTGGTGTCAGTTCCAGCATCCACAGCGGCAGCAGGGCTGGGGGTGTCCCAGGTGCTTCCCTGTGCCTGTTACTTCTCTGCAGGATGTTCTGAACAGAAAGGTAGCTGGGATACGCAACTCTTCCAAGTGATGAGTCATGAGGCTAAGCCTCGAGTCCCAGCTTGGAGTCACGACTCCAGAACCATCTTTCTTTGGTTGTTCCTCTGAAGTGTGTCATAAATATCACCAGCTATTGACTTTCCACTACCTGTTTTCTTCTTGTTTTCTGGTTAATGATGCTTCCAGCTCTGCTTAATGGACAAAGGTCTTCACTCATCACCAAGACAGACAAATAAACAACAATGATATACAGTAAAAGTGCAATGTGGGGAAAATAAACTGGGGTGTTGGTTGCAGTAAGCTAAATATAAGTCAAGGATGGGATGTGGCAGACAAAGAGGTAGTGCAATTTGAGATGCTTGATGCAGTGTCTGGAAGGAGAGAAGTGTGAGACCAGTGGCCCTCGGTATTTTTAGAGTCACGGATTTCTTTGAAACTGTGTAAGCTTTACTCTCCTCAGGAAGTCATGCACATATAAAAATTTGAATAGAATCTCAAGGAGTAAATGCTGTGATCTAGCTGCTATGTATTGTCCATGATGGATTTCACATTTAGCACTTGCCCGTGCCCATGAAAAGGTAATCGCCCCTCTGTTCTCTCATCCTACCTGAGAATGGAGAGGTGAGTAGATTTGGGCAGCACGGTGACTCTAAACGACTTGAAATGAAGGGCCTGCCTGGCGCAGTGGGTGGGAACCCATCCTGAGACTGCAGGACTCCTGATGTGGACCTCTTTGCAGATCAGGCAGCCTCTACATTCAGGATTAGAAGCCGAAGAGAGGATAGCTGCTAAGTGCATTGCAGTCATTGGATTCAAAATGTAGGTTGCTTTCACTGGAAATCACTAGTTAGTGGGGGAAGTGTTTGGATGTCTCCCATTTCCTCTGCGTGAAAAAATCAGATGGATTGATGGATGGATGGAAGTAGACCAAATGGATAAATAGTAAAAAAGTGTAATCAAATGTCAATGGTAAACCTTAAGTGGTATGCACTATAAATTCATTCCGTTTTTCTTCATCTTAAAATTTTCATATTCAAATTCAGAAAAAATAATTTGGAATTCACTCAGAACGTTGAATCCCAGTGGCAATAACTAATTCAATGGAAATAGTCTATCACTGTAGATGTTTCCAGGAAATGAAAATTAACTCACTATAATTTATTCAGATTGTATTTGTCATTAACAATTTTGGGATCTGTCTCACCCAGTTTAGTGTGACAGTTACTCATGGAAGAATCAGGGTTTCATAGGACAATTTCTCCTTGCTTGGGCTCAGAGCTGGTGTTGGTGGGAAATAGTCGAGGTGAAAGCCTCGGACTGTTCTCATTTCCTTGAGGGTCAAAATGTGGAGGAAAATGATAGGATCAAACGTCCACGGATGTTAATGGTAAAACAAAAGTTTTGTTTCTTGAAGCACAAAGTAATTCACTTTTAATCAGTCAGTCAATCATCAAACCAATCATTCCCACATTTAAGTAACTTTGTTTCTCTTTTCCTGTACCTGGAACATATTAGTCATGACATTCCTGTGCTTGGTCTTACTTTATAAGCACACCGTTGGGTGTTTTGCATTTATTTGTATTTCTTGGCAGAGAGGTGTATGTGTTTGCATGCGTGTGTGTGTGTGTGTGTGAGTCTTGGTCCTCCCTTCAGTAAAGCCTTTCATCCTCATGTTTAATTTTGATTGAACATAACAGCAAAAGATAACCCTTAGTTATTAAATGGACATTGGAAATGATCTATACATTATTTAAAGTATTTATCTTCCTATTCCTCCTTCTCCTTCTCCTCTCAGTATTTAGATTCCTGATCCACTTGGGGTTTATTCTTGTGTAAGGCGTGGGGTATAAGTCTTTCTCAAAGTGACTACATAGTTGTACCAGAAGCACTTTTTTAAAAAGAGCATCATTTCCCATTGATTTAAGATGTCACTCTCCTGGTACATTTCCATTGATTTAGAGTTGGTTTTTAGAGATTTTTTTTTTCCTGTTGGTCTCCTTATGTATTCATGCGCCAGGGCCACCCTGTCTTCATTAGCTGCTGTGTATTGTATTCTAATGTGTCGTGGGCTCAGGCCTCCTTGTTTCTTTTTTCAGATAGAAAAAACAATATTCAATTTTTTCACCTTTTTATTTATCTTGGACATTGTGATTTTCCTTGTCTGAGTTAATTCTCACATTAAGTTCAATTTTGTTAGGTGTGACTACCAAATTAAATTAAATCACTAGTTTATATTTGCTATTCTCTTTTACGTTGAAGAAAAAATTTACAATAATAAATACTGCTAAATATTTTATGTAAGGCAAAGCAAAACAACAATAAACATCCGATCTCCTTGTCTCTCTGCACCCCATTCCATTCCCACTTACCAGGTAGAACCCCTTTTCGCTCTTTTTATTATGTTGTTCTTACATTTATTTCTGTAGTAATATACTTATATCACAATTTCTTGATTTATTACTCATAGCATTATTGGATGACTGTCAATCATGAAAGCAGTGACAATGCTTTTCTACTCTTCCCTCCAGCCCAATTTTTTTAACCAGGAGAATCCCAAGACATCACCATACATTTGCTCCCTAGATGATTATATATTATATATATTACTATATATATTATATATTATATATATAATATTATATATATATTATATATATTATATATATAGTGCTTTAAATTTATATAAATATATAAATGTATATAAATAAATAATTTTATGCTTAGCTAGACTTTATTTTTTAGTTCTGTTTTTTGCTCTCATAATTTAGAAAACATGGTTAATTTTTTTGTTCTCCCTATAATTGAATTGAATACCTACCTAAAATGCTTAGGCCATGTTCATCAGTTTCAGATTGTTGGTGACTCTTGACTCCTCCCCTGAAAGATGAGTCACTCTTTTTTTTTTTTTTTTTTTTGACAGGCAGAGTTAGACAGTGAGAGAGAGAGAGAGAGAGAGAGAGAGAGAGAAAGGTCTTCCTTCCGTTGGTTCACCCCCCAATGGCCACTGAGAGAGAGAGAGAGAGAGAGAGAGAGAGGTCTTCCTTCCGTTGGTTCACCACCTTAATGGCTACTACGGCTGGTGCGCTGCACCAATCTGAAGCCAGGAGCCAGGTGATTCCTCCTGGTCTCCCATGCGGGTGCAGGGCCCAAGCACTTGGGCCATCCTCCACTGCCTTCCCGGGCCACAGCAGAGAGCTGGACTGGAAGAGGAGCAACCGGGACAGAATCCGGTGCCCCGAAAGGGACTAGAACCCAGGGTGCTGGTGCCGCAGGCGGAGGACTAGCCAAGTGAGCCACAGCGTCGGCTAAGATGAGTCACTCTTAATGACTCATGGGGTATCCTTCCACTTCCTTTTTTTATTGGTGGACTCAAAAGAGTTTTTATTATACTCATTATAATTAAAACATAAATACTTATACTGAACTATAATAAAACTATAGCAAACTATAATACCATAATAAACAAAATAGTATAATAAGCTTTAACAGTATTATAAAACTGTAATATGATGTTTCTTTATTCAAGAATTTAGATGTTTATATTCATTTTTATAAGCCTAGTCAAAATAGTTGTTTTGATTAAATTTTCTGCTGAAATAATTCAAAGGCCTTTCCTGTCTTTTCATAGAGAAATTGTTTTGATTTTTGCCTTGATTGTCAGGGTTGTATCTTTATAATATTTTGAAGAAGAATATAGATGAATTATGCTTCCTGAATCCCTGCATATTTGAGGATTTATTTCTGTTTTTGTCATAATGAGTGATAACTAAACTGGGGGAAATTCTTGGATCGTATGTCCCTAGTTTTGTCATAATCTGCTACACTTGTTCTATTGCTTTTTGGTGTCTACGCATTGCTTCCCTACTGTGAATTCCCCATGTAGCACATCCTCTTGTGAATGCTGTAGGTTTTTCATTTTTGGGTGAGTATTTTTTAAATCCAGTACCAGTTTATGTTTCTGCAGTGCTCATTCAGCTTTTTGCTGCTGCAATTCTATTTTAATTCCATCTATTTTTCTATAGAAAACTGTTGTGTTTTTTCTTTCTTCTTCTGAATTATGGGGTATATGTTTCTTTAATTCCCTTGAGAATATGAAGCATGGTTGTCAAAATATTTCTTTTCATTACTGAGAGTGACACTTCCCCTGATTGCCTTTGTTACTGTCATTTATATGCTCTTTTTCTTTCTTGTTTGACTATTTTACATATGTTCTTCTCTCTCCCCCATTTAAAAACATTGATCCATCTCAAGTGTGGACAGTTCTATCTAAGTCTTCCTTTTTGATTCCCTAGCTGTGCAGAGATTTTTTTAAAAAAGGTTTATTGGAATCGCCAACAGAGAGAGAAAGAAGGAGGGAGGAAGGGAGGGAGAGAGGAAAAGGGAGAGGGAGAGAGAGAGAGGGAGAAGGAGAGGGAGAGAGAGAGAGAGATAGAGAGAATGAATCTTTCATCAGGTTGTTTATTGGATGCCACAATGGCTGGGGATGGTCCAGGTCAAAACCAGGAGGCTGGAACTCCATCCTAGTTTTCCACGTGGGTGGCAGGGTTCCAAGAACTTGTGCATCTTTAATTGCTTTTCCAGGTTCACTAACAGGGAGCTGGATCAGAAATGGTGCAGACAAGACTGGAACTGGTGCTCTGATATAGGGTATGGGCCTCCCAAGTGGCAGCTTAGCCTGCTGTGCCATCAGGATTCCCCCAGAGATTGATCTTGGCTTAGTTACTCATTTTCCTGGGTGGTATTCAAATAATTCCTCAGAGAATAAGCAAGAAGGGTAAGAAGCCATATCTGGGAAGTTTTTTACCTCCCTGTTCTGTCATTTGATTGATAGTTTGGGATGTGAAAAACGCTGGGAGTAGAGACAGTGACTTAAGCATGGTCAAAGCAATTGTTTTCACTTTTCTTACCTTGTTGTATTGTTGAATATTCCTTCCAGGGTTTTTTGTTTGTTTGTTTGTTTGCTTGGTTGTTTTTTAGGGGGTAGGTAATTTACAAACTTGCATTTATGCCACCATCTTTTCCCCAGGGCCTTTTCTAATTTCCTGCCTGTGGTTTTGAGTTTTTATTTATACTTTTCTTTTGAATATACAAGGTGTATAAATGTGTACATGTGGAGAGGGAGAGAAAGTGTGTGTGTGAGAGAGAGAAAGGAGGGTAGGGAAGGATGGGGAAGGGAAAGAAGAGGAAGATGGGGAGAGGAAGGAAGGGAAGTGGAGGGAAGGGAAGGGAAGGGGACAACGAGGGAAGGGGAGAGGGACTAGAGAAAAAAGTTCAACAGAGAAGAGGTAACCCAGTTGGGTTATGATACACTTCAGGTTGAAAACTCTATCTCTTCCATGTATTCCATGTACCTGACTCAGTGTTGGTTTTTTAAGTAATAGCATTACTATTTTTATGATAGCATTGACAGCAGCCATAAACTGCCAGGCAGACTCCTGAGCACTTTTATATGGAAGGTCTTATTTCAGATTCTCAACTATCTTGATGAGATAGTTACCATTCTAGTCCCATTTTATGCAGCAAAAAATCTACCAGAGTATATAATCAGTAAATGGAGATTTCAGTGACTCAAACCCACCCTGGGCTATCTGACTCCAACCAGCCGAAGTCCTCTGGAAGGCCTCCGGGTCATCCAGCTGATGCTCCAGGGTCCTTTTTTCTTCTCATTTTGTTCAAATATCTCCACAAACCTAGTTTCTAGTATTTCTCTTTAAGTATGTAACTTAGTTCTCTGTGAGCTTGGCTAAAAAAGATATTCTTGTTCTTAGATTTGCCTGTGACCACTGGTCTTTTTTTGAGCAGAGGGCCAAATTTGAATTTCTGGATGACAAATTTGAAGACTGCCCATGATTTCTAAGAATTAAAAAAATATTTTATTATTTTCATCTACTTGAGAGAGAGAGAGAGAGAGAGAGAGAGAGAGAGATTGATTCTGTCTTCTGGTTTGCTCTCCAAATATCCATAATAACCAGGGCTGGACCAGATGGAAGCCAGGAGCCCAGAACTTCATCTGGGTCTCCAGAATGGTTGTCAAGGATCCAAGCAGTTGAACTAGGGTGCACATTAGCAGGAAGCTGGATCCGAAGAACAGCTGGGACTGTAACTGGCATTGTGGAAAGAAATGTGGGCATCTCAAATGGAGGCTTAACCCACTGCACCACAATGCCTGCCACAATTTCTAAGAATTTGAAATGTCATTAAAAATCCAGAGGTAGGTGGTTTGGAGACAGCCTTGGGAATTGTCTAATGAGAAGTTTGATGCTTTCTTTATTAAAATTTTCATTTATTTATTTTCATTTATTTGAAGGTCAAGGGGGTGGTGGTAATGGAGATATCTCACCTGCTGGTTCACTCTCCAAATACCCCTAACAGGAAGGGTTGGGCCAGGCAGAAGCCAGGCTCCCAGAGCTCAACCTAGGTGTCCTATGTAGGTGACAGGGACCCACGTAATTGAGCTCTCTTCTTCACAGAGTAAACATTAGCAAGAAGCTGAAATCATAAATAGAGCCAAGACTCAAGCCGAAGCACTCTGATATGGGATTTGGGCATCCTCAGCAGGCATCGTGGCTATTGCTTCAGATGCCTGCTGCCAAACTGGACGTTTTCTGATGATAGCACACAGTCGTGAGCTGTGAGTTTCTGCATTATGCTGGGAGAATGGGAAGATATCTTTTTAGCCCTTACTGGAAGTTTGAGAAACTGTACTTTATCTGGTCAGCCTACTGTGATGGCTGATGGATAGATTTGGCTGGGATCATCGTTAATTTGGCAGAGAAAACTGAGGAACTTAGAATGTGCCCTTGCTCTTGATTTGGTTGCATCTCGTTGACTTTATAGGCTCCATTTCTCATACCTTGGCTTTCTTCCTTGGGCTTCCTATTACGCTACATTCACTGGAGTGTTCTGGTACCATCCAGGCATTTGGGTTTGGCCAAGATGTTAATGCTGGAATGCTATACAGGGCAGTTCATATGTTTAAATTGACATCTTTAAGGAATCAAAGTATTTAAAAAATTGAAAGTCATTTTACCTGCATCCATTAAAAAGGAGAAAAATAGGAGCAAGAGAGGGAGAGAGAAGAAGGGAGGGAGGGACACTAAGACTTTATTTATTATATTGAGCTTGGGAATGAAAGCTGGGTTCAGGGCAGCAAATATCAGCAATGCTAAGAATTGATGGCAGATGATGATAGAAATCATTTCTAACACTTTTATAGCACTTACAAGGGAGTGTGTTTAGTCCAGTAACTCTGGGTGGCATTATCATCCTATCTTTGTTTTACAGATGACAATATCGAGGCATTGGAGGTGGAGATCAGAGCTTCCCATGCTGCAAGTGGAAGACCTGTGACCCAAGCCTCCCTTGTTGCCAACTGAAACGGAAGGAAATGCTTTTCTGGAATGAACTGGGTGCCTACTGTGCTTCAAGCTGTCTTGGCAGGACTGTATGTCTCTTGCCAGTATGTCTGGAGATTCCAGTCAGAGTGAACTTTATGACATTATATCGCTCAGAAAGGGAGACCAAAATGCTGGTCCCTCTACAGAAAACCCTGAACACTGTCATGAGGTAAAAGTTGCCCTCAACTTTTATTTTTATTTGACAGGTAGAGTTATAGATAGTGAGAGAGAGAGACAGAGAGAAAAGTCTTCCTTCCGTTGGTTCACCCCGAAAATGGCCACTACGGCTGGCATGCTGCACCAATCTGAAGCCAGGAGCCAGGTGCTTCCTCCTGGTCTCCCAAGCAGGTACAGGGCCCAAGCACTTGGGCCATCCTCCACTGCCTACCCGGGCCACAGCAGAGAGCTGGACTGGAAGAGGGGCAACTGGGACTAGAACCCGGCACCCATATGGGATGCTGGCGCCACAGGTGGAGGATTAACCAAATGAGCATGAGCCATGGCACGGGCCCCTAGGGATAAATGTTTAATAATTCACACACACACACACACACATCTGTTTCAGACTATTTTCTTCTTCCCTATTTTCTTATTCCAAAATAATACACTGAAGTTTTTTCTTAAGTCACTGAAGTTCATGCCTTGATTTCAAATTGGACACTTAATCCAGGACCTGCTAAATCCTGAAGTGGACTGTCTTGGCCACTAGAGGCACTAGAGGATTAAGATTGATTTGATAAGGACCTGTGGTTCTTCTCTTAAAGAAAATGCTGTGGAGACTTACTTGAGTGTCCAGAGAAAGGTGGAGGGAGCTGGGACTGTGAGTAGGTCCAGTCTACTCTGGTTGGTCATAATAGCTGAAAGATGTTGTAAGTTATTCTCCTAAATGACTCAGAGGGATGGGGCAATCTGGCCTCATATTTGTCCAGCAAGTGTTATTTGTAAAACTGTACAGCATCTCTGGAGGAAGGAGAACTATTCCATAAAGTGATTACTTACTGCATCATTATGTCATAAGCCCTCCATGAACCAGGATGCCCATAGAGTTGGTAGTTGGCTAACTGCCTTTCCTGGTTTACAGAAATATAAGCAGAAACATATTGGTGATTTCAACCAACATTGAGCCCCTTTCTAAAAGCAAAAGCAATACAGGAAACATAAATGAATCTTTGTTTTGCCTTTGGAAATTGATGGCACCTGAGAGCTATTATTCTGACCCGGTTTTCCTTATATAGTAATCTTGTTGTAGAATTAATCTTGTTGGATAAAGGGCAAAATGTGCACAAATCTTAGATTATCCCTGAAAACTTGAGTTGCAAATAATTCCCAACAAAAACCTGTTTCACAACTATTTCTTGTTTTAGGCAATGTAGCATAATGAGACAGGAGTGAAATAAACACTGGATCCAGAGGCACAGAGCCCGCATTTTCCAGAGATGGGTGGCAGGTGGACCTTGCACAAGCAGCTTCCTTGGACTTTGGTTCTTCTTTAGGAAAATGAGAAGTTGAATCCAAAGATTGGTAAGGTATCTTCCAGCAGGGATATTTGATGATTTTTGTGTTTGGGGCTTGAGATAAAGGAGGAGGAATGGAGGGAGAATGGAAGGAAAGAATGAATGGTTGAAGGAAGGATGTGAAAGGAGAGAAGGGGGAAATTAAAAGAAATTTAGACAGGTTGAAATTAGTTGGACCTGTCTTACCCACTTGTCACAGGGACAACACTGTTGATGCTGTTCAGCCCTCCTGCCATTCTGCCCTGTGGTGCAGATGAGCCTTTGGTGCTCAACTGACTGCCCAGCCATGGCTCCTTTGGCTTAGCCTGGCAGACTTATAATGCTACAGAACTGGAAGGAGCTGAACAGGACTAGATTTATCTCATTGGGAAGGGCAACAACACCAAATCTGGAGACATAATCCTTGGTGGTGGGGGCGGGAGGGTGGTGGTTTGTCAAACAGCTGCTGAGAAGATTGGGGGAAAATAGATGGACAAAGAAGATATTTGGAAAGTTGTCTACGTGTGTTATGAAACTGTCAACCATGTTTTTTATTTTTTCCTGACTTTGATAATGTTTATATCACTTCTTAATGCTCTATGTGTGTTCACCTTGAGTATTCCAGTATATTAACACTGGCCCCATTGTATCCATGTTATCAAAAGATTTTCTAATGTGAATGTGAGAGAGTAGGCACATCAACATTCTCATGGAGCTTGAGGACAATACCTGTGCTGTGCACTTCTTAGGAGTAGACGAGAGAGATGGAGCCAAAGGAAGAGGCAAATTGCAAAGGCAGGGAGCAGAGAAAGTCAGGAATTAGTTGGTGATGGCAGAAAGAAAATTTGTTATTGCTGTTTTGCTTATAAAGGAGAAGTAGTCTTATTTTATGTATGTATGTATTATTTATTTTTGAAAGGGGGAGAAAGAAAGAGAGAGAGAGAGAGAGAGTGTGTGTGTGTGTGTGAGAGAGAGAGAGAGAAAGAGAGAGAGCGAGCATGAGAGAGTGCTCCCATCTGCTGTTTCACTTCCCAAATGCCTGCCACAACCGGGGTTGGGCTAGGATGAAGGCAGGAGGCAGAGACTCCATCCAGTCTCCCATGTGAATGGCAGGGACCCTGGGTACTTAAGTCTTTACCTGCTGACCCTCAGGGTGTGCCTTAGTAGGATTCTGGAATGGGGAACAGAACCAGAACCTGCACCAGGCACTCCAGCATGGGATGCTGACATCCTAAGCAGTGTCTTAACTGCTGCTCAACAGCCTGCCCTTCTTCTTTTAACTGCTTAGCTGCCTGTCTGACAGTCACAGGTCATCGAGCAGGTGGTCTCAGCTGTGATCAGAAGCGACATGGTGACGTAGCAGAGCTGAGCCTCAGTGAAGGCAGAGCAGGTGACAGGACCTTGTGGCTGAAATGTTTCTGCATGAGATGCTCCAGGAAGCCACTTAGGGCAGCGGCTAGGCGGCACTCACTGCAGGAGGGCTGCAGCCCAACTCGGCCTCCACATGGCTGCCTTTCCCATCAATGTGTTGGGGACCAGCAGGGGGAAAGGAGGCATGGAGGGTTTCTCCTGGCTTGTTTCTTTCTTTCTTTCTTTTTTTTTTTTTTTGGTTCTCTGGTGATTTGAAGGTCTTCTCCAGCTGTAAGGATGTCTAACCTGGTTAAAAGCGAACAGATTGCTGTGAATGCATGACAATTAAAAGTAGATAAAATCATTTATAAACATTATTCTAAATAAAGTTGCTCCAGCTGCTTGTAGCTCTTTTGAAGGCATCAAATTAGCAGTCCAAGTGTGAGAGTTTATTGCTGTGCACTCATATGTTCTCCTAAGTATCTTATTTTTTTTTTCTGAAATTTTCTTTAGGCTTTGTATTTTACTTAAATAAATTTGCTTTCGGAAGGAGTATTGGGCTGTGAAATTGAGATGAACAGACTGTATGCCTTCTAATTTTGAAATTATTGGAGGGAAAAATCAAAATCTCTCCCTTCCAAATGTCCTCACATAGGGAATGGCCAGTGATACAACCATTCAGGGATGGGGGTCTATCTGCAAAAATATGTCACTGAGGTTATAACAAGACCAATGCCTTTCTAGTGTGTATATGTTGATGAAAACAGTTTCTTTCAATGCTATTAAATATTTCAGATTTATCTTTGGGTTGCATATTAAAGTATAAATATTTAAAGGTAAGACCATATCTTTAAAACAGAAAAAAAAAAAAACATTGCCATTGCACACGTCTGAAAACATAAAATGAAAATGATCTTTGGTAACTATATACCCCACTAAAACAAACTTTAAAAAGCCTGAAAAGCATTTTTTAAAAGATTTATTGGGTCTGGTGCTGTGGCATGGTGGATGAAACCAGTGCCTGCAGTGCCAGCATCCCATGTGGGCGCCAGTTCAAGTTCCAGCTGTTCCACTTCCAATCCAGCTCTCTGCCATGGCCTGGGAAAGCAGTGGAGAATGGCCCAAGTCCTTGGCCCCTGCACTTATGTGGGAGACCTGGAGCAAGCTTCTGGCTCCTGGCTTCGGATGGGCGCATCTCCAGCCATTGTGGCTGACTGGGGAGTGAACCAGGAGATGGAAGACCTCTCTCTCTCTGCCTTTCTTTCTTTCTCTGTGTGACTCCAACTTTCAAATAAATAAATAAATCTATCTTTTAAAAAATAAATATTCATTTATTTATTTAAAAGGCAGAGTTACAGAGAGACAGAGAGAGAGAGAGACAGAGACAGAGAGAGACGGAGGTCTTCCATCCACTGGTTCACTCCTCAAATGGCCACAACAGCCGGAGCTGCGCTGAGCCAGGAGCCAGGAGCTTCTTCCAGGTCTCCCACATGGGTGCAGGGGCCCAAGGACTTGGGCCATCTTCTGTTGCTTTCTCAGGCTATAGCAGAGAGCTGGATTGGAAGTGGAGCAGCCAGGACTGGAACTGGCACCTATGTGGAATGCTGGCACTGCAGGTGGCAGCTTTACTTGCTACACCACAGTGCACCCCCACCCCCGAAATAATATTTTTAACTTACTGTCAAAGCATAAGAAAGACATGAATGAGTTTTTTGGCTTCAGCACAACAACAACAATTTATCCTTTCTGCTGTCCTGTTGACTGCAACTTAACTCTACACTGTGAGAAAATCTTGCAGGAGAGCTGATGTATGAAATTTCCTATCTTTTCCCTGGTATTGAGGCTTTTGCTGTTCAGCCGGCTTCCCTACGTTATAATCTCCGCTTTGTAACTAAGTAACGTGCTCTCTGTAAAGAATGTACCCAAAAGAATTTTGTAATTTAATCGAGTAGGCAAAAGAGGTCCCCAGTTGTTTCTCTTTAAGTAAATACCAAGGAGATGTTTGGAAAGGCAAAGCTCACTTTATACATAGAAATGTGTTTACTAGTTCTTTAACACATCTTGGGATAGAATCTCTGATTATTGGGGCTGGTGAAGCATGGGGCAGAGGAGGCCTTTTTGGGGTCAGGTTACTCTTGAGGATCTGCTCCAATGCGGGGTCTGGAATCTGGGCATGGGAAGACAAGAGGCCCTGAGGAGTCACCCGGAGAAACTGAGTGCTAGGAGCCTGGGCATGAGAGGTAACTATAGACGTGGGAGGGAACATCAGAGGAGAAAACATCATGGGATGGAGAAGTGTTGAAAGAGTCCAAGTAAGTTGTATATAGTGAACAAAGTAGGAATTTCATGTCCTAAATTACATTTATTGTTTTTCATTTATAAGACCTACTGACACTTGCTTACTGTCAAAAATTTATAAAGTACAGAAGAACACAGAAATGTATGTGTTCTCCATTCCTTCCCTCACCAGAGTTAAGCATTAATGTTTATCTATTGTCTTTCCTTTACTTCATTGTTCAAAGTATAAATACCTAATTAAGATCATATTAGGTATGTATATATAATTACAGGTGATTCTCTCTTTTCCTCTTAATGATATTTGCTTATTCAGGATTCAAAGAGCTTGTGTTCTATATCTGCTGAACGTTCTTGATGGTCTTGGGGTTTGATAATGAGCAGTATGTAGGTCCTTCACTCAGTCTACTTCCACTATTGGGAGAATAAAACAAACCATCAGGCAGTGTTGAGGCAGCTTTATTTGCTTGACACCTTTGTGAAGAAAATGCTCCAAAGATAGACATGTTAGAGGCTCCAATGGAGACTTATTGGCACTGTGTTATCAGTAAGCATGGCCCAGATACCAGTCTTTGAGCTTTAGAAAGCTTTTATGCTATTGGAGGATTTCTCAGTGAAGAGCTTATTCAGGCTAAAAAACATTCTAGGAAGAAGAAACAGCATATGTGAGCCTTTAGCAAATGAGAGAGCAAAGGATTCTATGGCAATTCCCCCAGGAATATGGGTCATCAAGCCCAGATCTTCAAGGATGCATGTTGGAATGTTCAACTATGAATGGACTCACACTTGCCCTTTATGAAGGTTGTGTTGGATTCTGGCTGAAGATAATTAGGGTAAGGAAGAAGCATGGAAATTCAAAGAACTTCCTCTTGTGCAGTTTACATAGAATTGGCTGGTCAAGGCATAGGCACTCATAAATGAAGACAATGAAGCAGTACCAACACCAGCACCTCACCATCCAATCTGTCAGTCTACTTCTGTCCATCAATCTCTGTGCATTCTCTCCCCTGTCTCAGGCGGTGTGTCTCTGTTACTTTTACTCATGCTCAGATCCTGGTATCAACTCCCTAAGGACTTTGCTTTACTTTCTTTTCTGCTCTCTCCTGCACCATCTTTTTTCCCCCTGTATAAGGACCATTCTCATCAGCATACAAATTCTAGAATTTTCACTCTTGAAAAAATGTCTGACTCCATACTTCTCTCCAGTAACCAACCTATTTCTCAACCTCCTTTCACAGCACATTGTCTTAAGTGTCTCACACCTGTGTCTCCCCGGTCTTCCAACTTTTCCTTCTTTTCTCCCTACCCCAGTAAGGATTATGTCACTTCTATTTTACCATCAGTTATCTCCTGAGAGCTGAACCATGTGCTCTTTGTTTTTGTTTTTGACAGGCAGAGTTAGACAGTGAGAGACAGAGACAGAGAGAAAGGTTTCCTTCTGTTGGTTCACCCACCAAATGGCCGCTATGGCCAGTGCGCTGCGCCCATCCAAAGCCAGGAGCCAGGTGCTTCCTCCTGGTCTCCCATGCGGGTGCAGGGCCCAAGGACTTGGGCCATCCTCCACTGCCTTCCCAGGCCACAGCAGAAAGCTGGACTGGAAGAGGAGCAACCGAGACAGAACCGGGGCCCCAACTGGGACTAGAACCCCCGGGTGCCAGTGCTGCAGGCAGAGGATTAGCCTAGTGAGCCATGGCGCTGGCCTACCATGTGCTCTTTCAATCCATGGTTGAACACTTCCCTCAAGACTTCTATGACAAAACACTCACAAAATATTCTTCCTGCCTCTTGACTTGGCCTCTTCTGCCAATCTGTTAAGGTGGGGGTTCCATGGGGCTCAGTTTTGGGCGACCCGCTTTCTCCAGCTTGCTGCTGCTCCTGCTCTATTTGGTAAATGGCCCCTATCTCCCTCCAGTTGCTGCAACAAAATAGACTCTTTGTCTCACTGATCACATCCTTTCCATCAGCAAGTCTCCTTTAGCTCCAAAATATATCTAAAATCTGCCCACTTCAGCTTCAATCCTCTCCCGCGGTCAGGCATCAGCCTCTCTCATCTGGACTGTTGTTAAGCCCTCCCACCTGTTTGCCCAGCTTCCACTTAGCCCCCTGCCACTGAAATCCATGTATTATATTAAAATGTAAATAAGATCAGGCAATTTCCTTACTTACAACTCCTCAGTGGCAGCCTGTTGCCCTTATAATAGAATCCACACTCTACACCAATGGGCTGTACTCTGCTTCCCTACTCGAGACATGTCCACTGTTTCACTCACTGACAACTTATCAGCCCCTTTGGCTGCTTTCTCAGGTCTGTTCTGCCATGGGGGCTTCCTCTTTAGGCACTAATGCCTAAGGAGGCGTGGAGTGGCTGTGGTTCAGATTCCCTCATGCCAACTCTCTTACTCAGGATTTTTTCCCCTGACATGTTTGATTCTTGTCATCACAGCTTTCCCGTGCAAGTTTACTTGAAGAAATGTCCAGAGATGGGCATTGTGGCCAGCAGATTAAGCCTCTTGGGATACCCACATCCCTTATCAGAGTGCCTGGTTCAAGTCTCTGCTACTCTGTGCCTTGGATCTGGCTTCCAGTTAATGTACTCCCTGGGAGGCAGCAGATGGTGGCTGAAGTGCTTGGGCCCCTGACACTAATGTGAGAGACATTGATCGACTGCCTGACTCTTGACTGTGGCCTGACCCAGCTCTGGCTGTTGTGGGCATTTGGGAAGTGTAGCAATCAATGGAAGATTCTCTCTCTCTGTCTCTCTCTTTCTCTCTCTTCCTCTGTCTTCCTCTTTGTGTCACTATGCATTTCAAACAAATAAATAGATATTTGAAAATAAAAATAAATGTCAATTTACGTTGATTTTATTTTATTTTTTTGCAAGCTAGTTTTCTTTTTTTTTAACTTTTATTTAGTAAATATAAATTTCCAAAGTACAGCTTATGGATTACAATGGCTTTTTCCCCCCCATAACTTCCCTCCCACCTGCACCCCTCCCAACTCCCACTCCCTCTCCCATTCCATTCACATCAAGATTCATTTTCAATTCTCTTTATGTAAGATCAGTTTAGTATATATTAAGTAAAGATTTCAACAGTTTGCACCCACACAGAACATAAAGTGTAAAATATTGTTTGAGTACTAGTTATAGCATTAATTCACATTGAACAACACATTAAGGACAGAGATCCTACATGAGGAGTAAGTGCACAGTGACTCCTGTTATTAACTTAACAAATTGACACTCTTGTTTATGGTGTCAGTAATCTCCCTAGGATTTATCATGAGTTGCCAAGGCTATGGAAGCATTTTGAGTTTGTGAACATCGATCTTATTTAGACAAGGTCATAGTCAAAGTGGAAGTTCACTTTTCCCTTCAGAGAAAGGTACCTCCTTCTTTGATGGCCCATTCTTTCTACTGGGATCTCAACTCTCAGAGATCTTTCATTTAGTGTTTTTTTTTTTTTTTTTTTTTTTTTTTTTTTTTTTGCCAGAGTGTCTTGGCTTTCCATGCCTAAAATACTCTCATGGGCTCTTCAGCCAGATCCGAATGCCTTAAGGGCTGATTCTGAGGCCAGAGTGCTGTTTAGGACATCTGCCATTCTATGAGTCTGTTGTGTATCCCGCTTCCCATGTTGGATGGTTCTCTCCCTTTTTTATTATATCAGTTAGTATTAGCAGACACTAGTCTTGTTTATGTGATCCCTTTGACTCTTAGACCTATCCGTGTGATCAATTTTGAACAGAAATTGATCACTTGGACTAGTGAGATGGCATTGGTACATGCCACCTTGATGGGACTGAATTGGAATCCCCTGGCACGTTTCTAACTCTACCATATGGGGCAAGTCAGCCTGAGCATGTCCCAAATTGTACATCTTCTCCCTCTTTTATTCCCACTCTTATATTTAACAGAGATCACTTTTCAGTTAAATTTAAACACCTAAGAATAATTGTGTGTTAATTACAGATTGATTTTATTTTTTTAAAGCTATTGTTTACTGAGTATTTCTTTAGTATTTACCAGAAACTGGGATTTTTTTTACAACTGATTTGAGTGGTGGAAAACCTATTCACTGAAGAAAATCAGATTGAGAAGTGTTTGCAGCACTTTCACCTGGTTCACCAGATATCCTCTCAATTGTTAAGAGAATGTGATCTGCCCACATGACCAGAGATGATGATAAACCTGCTGTGAACAACTTCAGGATGCACATGACCTGCTAGGCACTGAGCTGACTGTGAGTCATGAGTGAACTCTTCTAATCCTCATTGTGATCTCATGAGGTAGGCTGCATGCCTGTTCCCATTTTACAGATGAGGGCATTGACAATGTGGAAACTAGGTAATTACCCCAAACTATGTAAATGTTAAACTAAGCTGTGATGTTTGATTTTGGCAGTCGGAACTTAGAAACTACATTCTCATGGTTTAGAATATGTTCAGTGTGATGCTGTTAATGTTAAAATAAAAACTTCCCGGCCAGCGCCGCAGCTCAATAGGCTAATCCTCCGCCTAGCGGCGCCGGCACACCAGGTTCTAGTCCCAGTCGGGGTGCCAGATTCTGTGCCGGTTGCCCCTCTTCCAGGCCAGCTCTCTGCTGTGGCCAGGGAGTGCAGTGGAGCATGGCCCAAGTGCTTGGGCACTGCACCCCATGGGAGACCAGGAAAAGCACCTGGCTCCTGGCTTCGGATCGGCGCAGTGCTCCCGCCACAGTGCACCGGCCGCGGCAGCCATTGGAGGGTGACCCAACGGCAAAGGAAGACCTTTCTCTCTGTCTCTCTCTCTCACTGTCCACTCTGCCTGTCAAAAAAAAAAAAAAAAAAAAAAAAAAAAAAAAAAAAAAAAAAAACCCAAACTTCCCACAAAGCAATGTCTTATGATTTCCATGAAGCGATGTTTTTGATAATTGCATGGAAATGCGGATAAAAGGGTGGGAGATGTATGCTGCATTTGGCAGTGACTGCCTCTAGGGAGGGTTGAGGGATGTGCAAGATTGAGAATGGTCTCTAGCTGTTAGCCTTATCTCTATAGATTAGTTTATTTTTCAGATCTGAGTAAGTCCATCTTTATTGTATAATCAAAAGACTTCAGAGGGTAGTCTTATTTTTCACACTATCAGGAATGCTGGAGTATCATTCTTTTTCCATTTATAAGTGACCACCTGACAGCTGCTACTGGCCCTCATTTGGCTTTTATATTCTCTAGAATACTCCTAATTCCTCCCATTCACTCTGCAAATCTTGTGAACCATAAGGAGCAGAGAGGCTTAAATGCATTAGCGACTTTAAAGAGAAATATTTCTTTACATTTCTGGGCGTATGTTTTTATTTATGATATTTAATGTTAGATGGGCAAACTTTCAGTTGATGAAACAAGTGGTCCAGCCTTCTTCCCACCCCAGAGCTGAAGCACTCTTATCACAGTTTAGGAACCAGCAGAGAACTGGTGATCCACAGTGCTTCCAGTGCTGTTAGGATGAGTTGGACATGCTTGCCTTGCGTTACTACAGATTATTGCACAGGAATATTTTATGTACTGGGTAAGAACTTAAATCAGTGTTTACGAAGTGTCACATTTAGTATTTAATGCTCTATCTTTCTACTAACAATTAGCCTTTTCCTCAAATGAGGGAGATTTTTTGTGGGGAGGTGTGTGTTACACATTGAAAGTTTGAGGACAGGATGATGTCTAGTGAAGGAGGGCATGGATATAAACAGTTCTTTGTATTTTGATGTTGTGTGATGGGAGTTTTTCCTAGTGTATGAGACAACCCTAAAATGCATTGCAGAGCCTTACCTGTCATATTCCATGAAGAGAAATAGATTTTTTTTGTATTCTTCAAAGGCAAAAAGAGTACTTTTATAGGATTCTGAGAATGGTGTCAGTTATTTAAATAAAGTGAAACTCACTTGCAGCATTTTAATGCTTCCCCAAGATAGTGTTTATAACTTTCACATGAATGTGAACACCAGAAGTCAAATGGTAATAAAGATCTGTGTATCGGGAAGTGCCAGCAAACACTTCCTTGCCATGCAGTTTATTTACTGGAGACCAAATTTGACTCTTTTTAAACTAAGAGTTCTAGTTACTCTTCAGTCTTACTGCAAATCACAAAATGTATGAAATACAGTTTATAGTGTCTAGAAATATAAAAAAGCATCTGGTCAACCCTGAAAAGAATTTGGGAGGTAACACAGTGGAAGTGCCAAAGTCTTAGAATTTAGACATTCTGACTTTGAATCTCAACTTCTTAGAGTCTCTGACATTGGACAAGTCACATCAGCTTTCCCGAATCTCAGTTTTCTCATCTGGAAAATGGATTTAAAACATGACATGTTCATCATTCTTTGTAGGATCTGGAACCTTAAAGGATGTTATGGGGATGAAAGTGTACACATGCGTACACACACACACACATAATCTAGCACTTTATAGCTTTAATCCTCTTCTTCCAGGTCTGTCCTTTAGAACCTCACAGAAAGGAAAATATTTTGTAAACTACAAAGCCTCATTCATGTGTGAGTTCTTAGAGTAACGCAGTCTGCCTTCCATCTAGGAAAGAAAAAAAAAAAAAGATTGCCATCATTAAGGCATCGTTAAGGATTAACTTGGAGAAGGGTTCTAGCCTCCACATCATCACCCATCCAAAACTTCCGTATCTCAAAAGATCCTCCACTCCTGGTTTAAATTTAGATGCGGATGCCGTACAAGAGCAGTTTCAAGGTATCCCAAGTAAACTCAGTTCTGTGAGAACGATGGGTTTGTAAATCTTGCTCTGAAGAAATCTCCTCCATCAGACCACAGGCCTTTATGTCCATGTGTCTAAGAATTCTGAAGCACCCGTGCTTCAAATAGTTGAAGTCATCCCTCCCTGATCTATTAGCTTTCTATTTCTGTCAGAACACATGGACACACGCTTGAGTGGCTTAAACAATGCATGTTTAGTTCCACATTGCCTTGTGCATCAGAGGTGCAGTATGTGTCTCATTAGGGTAAAATCCTCTCTGCAAGTTCTGGGAATGAGTCTGTTTCCTTGCCTCTTAGAGTTTCTCAAGGCCACCTGCGTCCCTTAGCTCCTGGCGGCATTTTTCCACTTTCAAAGCCAGCGCTGGGCAACTTTCTGATCTGTTTCTATCAACGCAATTCTTCCTTTCTTACTCTGCTTCTTTTGTCCTCATTTAAGGACCCTTGTGACTACATTCATTGGTCTAACTTCAATAATCTACTAATAAGCTCCTTATCTTAAACTCAGCTGATTAGCCAACTTTATTACATTTGCAAATTTTAGTTACTCTTTGCCATGGGAACATATTCACAGCTTCTGCAGATAAGGACATAATATTGTTTTTGGTTTGTTTGTTTGTTGGCATACTGTGCCAACTTTTCCAAAGATTTTCCTTTCCCTGCCTATCTGTCTTCATTTTCCTTCCTCATTTAGTATAATTTCGAATGCCCATTTTCTGGACTTTTGTTGACTCATCATAAACCAGGAAGCAGTATGAGTTACAGCCTGTGTTGGTGGTGCGGAGCTGAGACTTGGTAACAGATGATTTTTCCACAGAATTACAAGGGCAGTCGGAGAGATGTGTAAGAGTGTTTAGGAGTTTTAGGGAGAACTCTTGAGATCAACACCAGTGGGGAGGAAGCCATGAAAGTAGGAATAGGCAGACACAGAAGTCAGGCTGTGATGGACCCTCATTGAAAGGCTCAAACGATCTAGTTGTTCCAGGCCAAGGCAAGTGGGCAGGGTTCTTTTGCTCCCAGGATAAAGGTTTTTTGATGATGGTCTCCCCAGGAAATGGACATGACCATGGAGAAGATGCCTTTCTTTAGCTGAGGCAATCCCTGAACAAGGCCAAAGTTTAGGGCTGTTTGCTGGTAGCACCCTAGCATCTGGGGTAATCTGTCTTTCATTTTTGAAAGAGGATGTGATATGGATCACAGATTTCCATTTAAGGAATTGTGGAAGCTTCTAGAAAAGACATCTTTCCTAGTCTGACAGGTAAATATCAATAAATTGACCTGGCACATTCAGCTGGGCCTTGAGTTTACAAACAGTTGACTTGGAAACTTGTACCTGGTTTTCTCCTACTGAACATAATCTCACAGAGCACCCATTATCAACCAAGACCACAATGAATAACTATGAGTGACAACATGAAACACAAGGCCACTCTAATCATATTATAGTCATTAAAACTCAACATATTCCAAACTACAAAAAGTGCTTTTTTGAATAATGTGTGTGACTGATGTTGCCTTCCTTCCTTCCTTCTCTCTCTCTTTCTTTCTTTCTTTCTCTCTCTCTTTCTTTCTTTCTTTCTTAAAGATCTATTTATTTTGAAAGAATGAGAGAGAGAGAGCGAGAGAGCGAGAGAGAGAGAGAGATCTTCCATCTGCTGGTTCACTCTCTAGATGGCTGCAATGGCCAGCACTTAGCCAGACTGGAGCCAGGAGCCAGGAACTTCATTGGCGTCTCCACATGGATAGCAGGGGCCAAGCACTTGGGCCATCTTCTGCTGCTTTTTCCAGACCATTGGCAGTTAGCTGGATCTGAAGTGGAGCGGCTGGGACGGGAACCAGTGCCCATCTAGGATGCTGTTTTTGCAAGTATAAGCTTTACTCACTGTGCCACAATGCTAGCTCCAATGTTTTTCTTTTTAAAACCAAATAGAGTTTACTCTTGATTTCACCTCCTGTTTTCTAGAGAATTAATGAGATACTTATCAACAGCATGATTCTTGTATCCAATTCACAGTAAAGCCTCAATCATTGAATCTTATGTCCCAGACTTAGGACAGACCCAAATGCAATCTTTGGTGCACCCTTTAACTAATGTGCTGTTTATTTCCCCAAGTATATAGTCTTTCTAATTGCAACAAGTTGATAAACCTAACTTTTGATTGTGGGTACATTGCTGGTAGTCTTTAGCTGAAGGCCTTAGCAAGTCCAAGCCCTTTTTGGGTAGAGACTGTGCCAGGCACACAGTACTAGGTCACATACTTACTAATAGAAGCTCTTCTTTGCCTTTGAATTCCCAGTGCCTTGAATCCTCAATAATGATTATTTTATTGGGCATTATGATATTCAGCATATGTCTGTGAAATATGTTCATTGATTGAGGACTAAGGAAAATGGGTCTATTGATTTTACAGAAGAGTGTAGTTGGAGATGTAGGGGACTAGAGCAAGTTGAGGACCATCAAAGTAATTTAGTATGCCATGAAAGGAGAGAATTATTATTTGCAATGATTTGTAACTTCTATCCTAAGAAATGTGCATTTTTCTGAAAACAGAGAGGTGCCATTAAAATATTTTAGGTACTTAGTAGGACAGAAGAAGATTTTCCACATAAGATATATTTGGCTAAAAGAATGATGAAATGATTACTTTCAGCTTTGTGGGGTACTCTGGATTAGAAGATATTTTTAGGGGGACAGCACTGGCTGGAGTTGAGGATAGTGCACTTTCTGGTATGTCCTCAGCAGTGTGGGTAACCTGTATTGCCACTGGCCACCCCATTAGATGTCAACTCTTGGAGAGTACAGAGTTCTCTGTGACTCTGACTGAACCTAGTGAATGGTCTCTATTTGTTCTGTGGCAGTTACTCTTGTAGACCTTTTCTGTGATAGACTAAAGAGGAAAGAGGCATGCCAAGTGCTCTAGGAGTCCACAGCTAATTGCAGAAGCACCCGCAGAGACCCCCAGGGAACACTGGGGTTATGTCTGAGCTGTGTGGATGTCAGCAGTAGAGAACCCCCACTTTGTTTGGTTGTGCCACTACCTAGAAACTGAGGTGCCACCTGAAGATGGCTATGCAGTAGGAAGGCATTATTGCCCATGAGAAATCAGAGGTTTACCAGCCTGCCAATGCCGTGTGTCCCTCTCCCTCCTCCTGATCTTTCCCATCCACAGGATGTAGATTCATTGAGGAAGACTGAGACGACATTAAGAAGTGGGCCAGGTAACCTCAGACATTCTTTTCTGATGCCTGTTCCTTCTCTCTCCATCCATATTCCGGAACTTCAGTGTTCACACAACTTTCAGTTGTCCAACTCTAGCCCCGAAAAATAGTATGTCTAACTCATAGATACTATGGAAATTGCTGGTCAGATTAAATTTTCCATTGTTCCCCAGGAGGTCTGGAAAGAAATACCTGTAGAATTTAGGCATTGCAAGTGGGGGCATTGACGTGTGTAGAAATACCCTGCTGTCAACATGGTAACACGAGTCTGCCCACTTCGAGAGGTGAGAGCCCTTGTTCATATACATGATAGACTTTTTGACCAGATTACTTCAGGGAAAAAATGGCCTACTTAACCTCTCCTACTTAGAAGAGAATGACAGGGGCATTCCTGCTAATTCTTACAAACCAGATCTCATCAAAATTTAAAACTGAAAAGTCTAAAATATACTCAGTACTAAGTGACTGCTATTTTAACCCACCTTCTTAGGGTCATTTTAATTATATCTGAAAAACGAGTTATAAGAGGCAAATGAATTAAATTTCCTTTTATATGTAATTATAATGCAAATTTAGAGCTGTTGTACCCAGTTTCCTAGAAATGACTTGGGTGGAGATTTTCTTTCTCTGGCTCTTTTTATTTTTACTTTCCCCCCCTACTCATTTAGGAAAAGATGTAGTGATTAAGTAAAAATGGAAAGGCAATAATAGAAAGTTAAGTGCAAAAAGCAACTTAATTTCCTTGTTGCTCTGAACATTAATAATCGTGTGTGGGCTCTCACCCTGTCTCTTTCCTCAGAGTAACTTTATAATGGAAAAGCACTTCAAAGCCTAGTTGACTTTTCTTTCTTAAAGATGAACTAACAGCAAAAAAATTTCTGTTTTACTCTATGCACCCAAATTCAGGTGCTTACTTGTTTTTGGTGCTGCAAACTGTGACTGTTACCTCTTTTGTTAATGTGAGTACAAACAACAAAGTGTCACTTTTTTGTATCTTTATTCTGATTTTTAAAGAGATTTTTCTGTCTCAGAGTCCCTTTAATCAGTGGGTACATAATATGTTGTTATTCAACAAACCCTTTCTGACATTTGCATTGTCATTGACGCTCTCTTCTGTACGAGAGCTTATTGAGGAAGGGCCTTGTGATATTATGGAATATACACATATTTGGTCTTCATCCCCATTTCTTTGCATGCAACTCCTAAAATGCTTGGATTCCCTGGAGTGATAAGGAGGCCTTTGGTGTGCCAATGAGATGACTGGTGGCTGTGGACCCTGAGATAGCTTCAGGATAGGGGTTGGTCACTGGACAGACCAAGCTGTGATTAGACGGTGGGAACTTTTAGCATTGCCCTCGATCTCCAGGGAGAGGATGGAGAGCAGGAGTTTGAACTTAGGTGGATCACCAGTGTCCAATCATATAATCAGTCACGTTTTTGTGACAGAGCTTCCATAAGAAGCTGAAAGTAGACTCTGGAGAACTTCTGGATCACTGAGCATGTGGATTTTCCTGGAGGGTGGTGTGCCTGCAGAGGGTGTGGAAATGCTGAGCCTCTTCCCACATGCCTTGCCCTATGTTATGGTAAATGTCAGTAAGTGTTTTGTTGAGTTCTGTAAGCCACTCTGACAAGTGTTAGGACCCAAGGAGGGGGTTGCATGAATCCCAGTTTATAGCCAGGGTCCTATATTGGAGTGTACGTCTTGACTGCTCCCAATGCCCTGGGAAGCAGCAGATGATGTCCCAAGCACTTGGGTCACTTGGTAACTTACATGGGACCTCCAGATTGAGTTCCAGGCTCCTAGGAATTTGGAGAGTGGACCAGCAGCTGCAGAAGAGAGGCCTCTGCCTATTTGTCTTGCAAATAAAATAAATATGAATTTGTAAAAGTACTAGTCATGGCTTGAGCTTGAGAATGGCCTCTGAAGTGAGAGGCCGTCTTATAGCATACAATCCTATGATGCATGACACTTTCTCCTGGTGAATAGTATCAGAATTCAATTAGAGGATGCTCCACTGATGTCTGCTGGAGAAGTGCTTGGTGTGTGAGTAATAACCCCACACCACTGGGGTCAGAAGTGCTGTGTGTTGATTGACTGTGCGAGAGTGAGACCAGGAAAGACTCATTGGCCTTTTCCTATCTCTTCATTAGGGGATGTTCTTGGCATATTGATGTTCTAGAGATTTTTGCTATTCAACATGTGGTCTGTGTACCAGCTGTATCAGCATCATCTGGGAGCTTGTCAGTGAAAAGCCTCTGCCTCCCAGCCAAGTCTTCTGAATCAGAGTCTGCATCTTTCCAAAACCTCATGAATATTCAAACACAAGATTAATGTTTGAGAAGCATGGAACGTCCTAGCTTCCAAGTATCCCTCTGTTTTCTTTTTGCCTTACTCTACTAAATAATATTAAATGATCCGAGGCAGGCAGTGTCACAGAAGATAACCCTAAATCTCTGGTGCTTAACGATTCTTCATCACCTCTTAGTCATGGTAGGTCAGGGAGGGGACAGAATTGCCATGTGGGCATTTGGTGGCCAGAGTCATTCCATTTAGGTAATTTTCTATTCTTGGGATCCACGTAATTCTTTATGGGATCCTAGTGATTCTGAGATTCTAATGAAAGAAGAACCAAAACGTTGAGTCATGTGCAGGACCTTTTACGGGTGAGAAATGGAGTGGACAATGCCTCTTCTACTTGCATCTCGTTGGCCAGAAGCTAGTCACATGGGCACATATAGCTTACAAGAGAGCCTGTGAAATTTCACCTTTTTGCATAGGAAAAAGAGGAAATGGTTATAGCAAACTTTTATTAAGTTATCCACCCTTAAGGATGCAACTAAAGTTCCACCTCTTCCTGAACTATTTCAGCACTTATTATTCAGTCTCTTCATCTACATATTCTATAAGAATTCTAGCATAGGAAGCATTCAGGGTGTATATCTTATGTTCCATTAGCATTTATCAGCCCTTAAATGCAGAGGTCATGTCATATAATTTGTTTGTTTATTTATTTTTGTAAATTCTACAGAGCCAAAACTACTTTTCTGTATGTAGTGAGCATCTTGCTAAAAACTTATTGATCAATGTAATGGATCCTTGTGACAAGATCATGGTTCTTCTTATAACAATGTGTAATAGAACATATTGTGGCTTCTTTCAGTGTCTGGATTATTTGATTAACACTGATATGGGCCAACTATTTGTGTCTTCTTAAAATCCCTATGTTGAAATCCCAGCTCTCAAGATTTCTTTAGTTTAAATTTAATTAGAAAAAATCCTCTAATCATTTGTCATCTTTGTGGATATGTCAGTTGTTTTATTGTCTCAGTGCATCCCAATAGCTGTGCATTAGTGGGGCTGTGACATGGACTACTGAACACATTATTATGCCCAGGTCATTGTAGAAGAAACCGAAGTGTCCAAGCAAAAATTCACTTGTCTGAAATCACACAACTGGTAGGCATGGAAAAGGCAAGGTTTGGACTCAGGTCAGCCCCTGGCTTTAAACCATCCCATCCTGTTTCTTCTTTAGGTAGGTGCATTTTCTTTGGCCCTGTCAAAACATGGTTCACCATTGACACAGTAAAGAAGAGGGAAAAGTATAATTTCATTTTCCCAGACCTCGTTTTGCCATTGTTTTCACAGGAAATGTATGCCTATTGGCAGACCTTTCAATTCCCCGATAACTTAGAATTTCTGCACAACATGTTTGTCAACTGAACTTAATCTAAGAATCTAATCAATAAAAACCGGTTTGTAAACTTGAATATAATGTGATATAGTGTTACTGTGGTTTTGATGTCAAAACACATTTTTTTTTCTTTCCTGGTAATTATTTTCTATTTTCTTTTCCTCCCTTCTCCTTCTTTTTACCTATATCCTTGACTGCTGATGTTTTCTTAGAAATTAAAAATATTAACCTCTATGTATTTACATATCATGTTTGTACCCCTCAGCTTTGCATTACTGCAATGAAATACCTGAGGCAGCTAAGTTTATAAAGAGAAAAAGGTTTATTTATCTCACAGTTTTGGAGGTTCAAGACCAAGATTAAGTGACTTATTGGTTTGAATTCTGATGAGCACAGTAGAAGGCAGTGGCAGGGTCATGCATTGGAGCAGGTGGTAACATCTTGAGTCAGGAAAAGGGCGAGGAGATGGGCTCAGATTCAGGCTTTTATAGCAATCCTCTACCTTCTGAGGGCCTGCCCCTAAGGACCTAATAACCTTCCAGTTAGTCCCACTGCCTAAAATGTTCTACCACCTCCCAATAGCACCACCACAGGGACCAAGCTATTAACACGTGAGTCTTTGGAGATACTCTGATTTCCAAATGACATTGATATTTTCTTTGGCTTTGCTTAGATCTCAGTGGATATTTGAGTCTGAACATTTCTTCTTCTGATCAACAAATATTTTACATAGTTTATTGTACTACCCCCTGTGCTGTGTTCTCTTCTGGGATTCAAGGATTACCTTTGTTTAGATCTCATGTATTGGTCCTCACCACCCTCTTTGATTTTTCTAATTATCATCATTGCTTTTTCTGTGTCTTTATGCTTTTGGAAGATTTCTTGAATTGATATGTTTAAATCAAATACTTGGGTTTTCACATCATACACTCTGTTGTTCCAAAGCATGCTAAATTCTGCTAGTCATTTCTTTTAGGATATAAATCTTGTCTGTACTTCAAATAAGTAACTTGCTCTTGAAATTCATTCAGAACATGAAGAAAAATTTTTTCTCTATTAATATTTCCTTTTTCTTAAAGGAAAGTTTTCTCTGAAGGATGTATTTGCCCTGAAGACTCAAAAGGCCCACCTTCCTGCCATCTAATGGTTTTGTCCTCTGTCTGTAAAGCCAAAGGATCACAATTGTATTCCTAGGAAAAGAAAAATAAAAATCACGTTCCATACTTTTCTCTGTAGTATGTACAGGTTTGTCAGTGGAGCTGCTGGAAGATGATCTCTTATCAGGGACAGTGTCTGATTTACTCACTGATGTTTGCTCTTTACCTGATTTTCCCCATCCTTTTCTGGTTAGCTGAGCACTTTCCTGCCACATTATGGAAGCTGCTAAAGATGCAGGGGTGGGCTCACTTTCAGTGTTGCAGCCTTCAGAATCCAAAAGTCCCAGGATAATTCTTCAATGGTGCCATCAAGGTGACTGGTTGATCACCTGTCATTTTTCTGACCAAGACTAGAAGCCAAAGATTATACTATGTTTAGAAATTTTCTGTAACTAAGTGGCAGAGTGGGAAGTTTTCTGATGTTTCCAGGAGATCCCAACCCTAAGCAGGTGCCTCATCCCTGAGTCTCAGGTGTGTGTCTTGTACCTCCTCCCATTATTGCCTTCCTCTCCCCCAGACCTGGGGCTTGCTTCAAGTCTTCCTTTCAGCTGCATCAGGTTTCCGCCAGTACCCTATAGAAGAAGCTTTGACTGGTGACCCTGTTTCCTCCTATTAGAGTTTCTGTTCTATAGGAGAGATGAAAGAACGGGTATGAGCAGAGTCGCAGCACTTGCCGCTGTTATGTTCTCCAAAACTACATCATTTGGGGAGCCTTTTCATGGATGCTCCCAATGCTCTTTGGGAAAGCCTAGTGGGATTTGTGGAAGGAAAATGTGCACGAGGCTGTTAATCCTCCTAAATGAATGGCTCCCAGAAGCTTCATTCTCTTACCCAGGTACTATTCATTACTTGTCATTCACTCCATTTTTAGCAATCATTTAAGCATTTTAACTGTGTTTTTATACTGGCTTACATAGTGTTCAGCAACCTCAACCCCTCATAAACAAATCCCCAGTGCCCATTTTCCCCCTGCAGATGCCTGTCTTTCTCTTGATATCAGGTTGTCTCTTTTCCTTGTGATCTGATGTTGCTAATGCATTCGAGACAAGTTGCGAAATTGCAATTTTGTTTGTGTTGGAAGTTTGGATACTCTTTCTGGCTCTCTATATTTCTGAGCCAAAACTGGTAGTTTTTTTTTTACATTAACTCATTCTTAGGTACACCTTTAGCAGTATCTAAAAACTGCATCCCATACAGCTGCACAATCTATATAATAATTAAATTATACCTTCACTCATTGAATGAAGACATCTGATTATTTGTCATCATATCATCAAAACTCCTCCATCTTGTTTGGAAGTGGCCATGCTCATTTGCCTTAAAATTGTACCAAAAGAAGGAAAAGTCTCCAAAGTGTCCTTCTGACACCTTGTATTGCTCCTGAAGACAAAACCCCTGTAGACAGTTATTTTTTAAGATTTCTTTATTTGAAAGTCAGGAGAGAGGGAGAAAAAAAGAGAGAGAGATATTGCATCCACTGATTTGTTCCCCAAATGGCTGCAATAGTCAGGACTGGGCCACACCAAAGCCAGGAGCCAGATACTGCATCTGAGTCTTCCATGTGGGTGGTAGGAACCCAAGTATTTAGACCTTCATCTGCTGCTTCTTAGACACACTAGCAGGAAGGTGGATTGAAAGCTCAGAGTAGCCAGGATACAAACCAGACACTCCAATATCAGATGCAGGCATCCATAGCAGAAATTTTCCCACTGAACCACAGTGTCTGCCCCTCCTCTAGATAGTCTGAGGACAAGAATAAGATGGAATCCACTTTTGTTTTCCTAATGCAGAGCACGAGACCTAGAACAGAGTGAGAATTCAGTAAGTAGTTGTTTAATATTGCCAAATATCTTTGGATCATTCAGAGAGAGGATATACTTTCCCGTGAGTTTAGGTATCACCTAAGAGGTGACCAAAATCTACCTCCAATTATTTGACTTGTGTTATATGATAAAACACTCACAATAGAGATGTGCTCTGAGAAAGCCTGGGCCAGGCACCAAAATGATATGTGTGTTCTCCTAGGAGCCTTATTTCTGTAGCTGGAAGGCACTCCATGATCTCCAGATTTAACTATTCTTTCTCATAGTTGGAATATTTTTAGTGAATGATGAGAAATCACACTTTAATTTGAACTCTAGAAGGCAAGAGGCTCACATTAAGTGAACACGTACAGCAGACATGAAGGGGAAGAGTGTCTTCGTTATGGGTGTGCAGTTTGGCAGAAATGATGCTCTGAGTGCATGTTAAATAGTCTAGCAAAGTGAAATCCCACAGCTCAGCTGTGAAGTCAGTGAATATAGCAATCTGTGTGTGGCAGAAGCCTTCACAGCTGCTCCTCCATGGTGCACTCTGACTTGGGGATTTGTTTTTGTTATACAGCTCACTGGGCTCTCCATAAGGCATGAAAGAGAAAAGTTTGACTCTGATTTGCAGCAAATAACTCTTTAGACTGCTTTCTATTGCATTGGAGGCCTGCTTTAGAGTGTGTAGATGCTAAATAAATGGTAACTGTTCTATGTTTCATTATTATCCCTGGCTTCAGCAACTTGCATTTGTAGCATAATTTCTGATTTCTACCTGCGTTAGAGCAGGTATGGAGGTATAATTAAGAACACACTTGATTCTAACCTGCTCCTACGGCCCCCATACCTCCTCAATTTCGTGCATTTGCAATACACAGAAGATACTGATTTGAACATCTGTGTAGAAAACTTAAGGCTATTGCTTTGACAAGTCAGGTCATGTGTGAATTGTTATTGACTCAAAAAAAAAAAATGGCGGGCACCACGGCTCACTTGGCTAATCTTCTGCCTGCAGCGCCAGCACTCCAGGTTCTAGTCCCAGTTGGGGCACTGGATTCTGTCCTGGTTGTTCCTCTTCCAGTCCAGCTCTCTACTGTGGCCCGGGAAGGCAGTGGAGGATGGCCCAAGTGCTTGGGCCCTGCACCCGCATGGGAGACCAGGAGGAATCACCCAGCTCCTGGCTTTGGATTAGCGCAGTGCCGGCTGTAGCAGCCATTTGAGGGGTGAACCAATGGAAAAGGAACACCTTTCTGTCTCTCTCTCACTGTCTAACTCTGCCTGTCACAAAAAAATTGTTACTGATTCTATTTTGCCATTTTGCTGAGGGAGATGGAATGGTAATGAAGAAAGAGCAGAAAGGTGATGGCATTGGAAGTAACCAGAACTGGTTCAGCTCCTGCCTTCTTCTTGCATTTTGACCTGGGTTAAGTGATGTAATCTGACTCCCAGTCTCACTTCTGTAATACAACGGCAGAAGCATTAAACTCATAGAATACTTGTGTAGATAAAGTGATGCATAGATGATATAAGGGAATACAATCATTTATGGTGAAGTATAATGAGAATAACATGTATGTAAAATGTCTGACTCAAAAGGGTGGATGTTAAATAGGTGGTAGGTGTTCTTACTCTTATTACTATGATGGATTTTTACCACTGGCTTCTTGAACTTATTTCCACCTGTTTTATGTGACTCCCACTGTGACACAGCCATATTTGTCTGACTCCTCCTTAACTAGCAAATGTGCCCAGAACCTTCGATTCCACGTGGCTGAGGTTTAACCTGAGTCCTTTCCTGAGGCTTGTCCCTGTGGTGGACTTCTATTCCTCACCACTATCAGAATATCGTTTTCTGTAGAAAGATTATACATCCACACTTTACAGAATGCAGGTACAACCATGTGATTTACCCTGTCTGGTGCAAGGTCAGCACAAGTGGCATGTCACGGTCAGGCTGGGCTTCCCTCTAATCTGTGGGTTGCTGTTTTCCTCACATCTCTGCAGCCATTGGGTTGTGGAAGAATGACTCTTCCCAAGGCTGGGATTCCAGGGTGATTGTGATAGTCAGAGCTCTATTGGTGATTATGATAGACACAGTATAAGAAAGAAGTAAACCTTGCCACTGTTAGCCAACAGGTTTTTGATTTGTTGTTCACTGAATCATAACCTTACCCATTGTAATTGGTACAAGGTTGTCCCTCAATTCCACCTCTGAATTTGTCTTTACCTACCCACAGCCCCATAAATCCATGTGGATCTTTTTGTCCTTCCATCGAGTTGTCCTGTCCATGGGTTGGCCATCAGCTGGGGAGAGGAAGGCCACAAGCTGATGCTTCTCTCATTTCTCTGCTTGTTCAGTCTGTGCTCTCCTTGCACTCACTGTATCTGGATTCTGACATGCTAGAACCTTCATGGAATTATAACACTGCTCCCATGGCCCCCATAACTCCTCAGTGTAGTGCACAGACATAAATAAAGCCCAGAAAGGGAAGAGTACTTTAAGATACTTCAGTTCATCCACTTCCCTTTTTTTGTGTTTCTCATTCTTTTTCACTTGCTCAAAACACATGCCTGTGTAGTTCCTCCCCATGTGCTACTGCATTTTCATCCTTACTACTTATTCAAATAGGGACACTTTTGCTGGTTGGTGACTGAGTAGGGCTTTGCTCACATCCATCACAGTGGGGATGCTCTGAGAAGGGAAGGGAGTGACAATTTCTGCTGTCAGCACCACCTGTTTTGTCCTGATTGCCTATACTGTGAGCAGGCAGGTGCCATTCTACATTTTATCTCTGCTGGGTCAATTACAGTGATTTCAAAGGACACAAATGTATCTGACAAGTCTCGTTGGAAAGAAAATTCCTTCAGATTAGCAATAAATTGATCTGATTACCGAATCTTAGTATCATTCAGAAGAAAAATGCCAGGCTGAAGTGGAGTGGCAATCTTTATTCATATCAATCTGTGAAAAAAAATGGAGAGGGTAAGGAATGCTTGAGGCAAAGAATGAAAAAAAAGTCACTGTATTCTGAAGGCCAAAAAATACCTGCCTCTCAACAATGTTCTTACACAACAATAGGCATGGCAGGTATTTAGGAAATACTAGGATTGTTACAGGCTTATTGACTTACCTTTTTGTAATAAAGCAAAGGTGTTGAAATCTGAATATTTAGTAAAGGATGTAGCTTTACTTTCCTGTTGGTAACTACCAGATTATTGTTAGATAAAATAATTTTGCACTTTGTGAAATTGATATCAACATAAGAATGCTAAATCCTGGCTGTGACATGAAGTAGACTTGATATGCACCAAATGGCAATGATGATGAACGACAAATAGATTCATTTAATAATAGATTTTGTCCAGAATATCTGTCAATCTTGATGTGTTACCTCCTTAGTAAAGAATTACTAACACAGCCAAGGCTGCTTCGGTACTTCTTCCTTCCTTTATTCTCTCATAGTGCTCTTCTAAGAGAATTCTCGAATCCAATCAGTCAAGCAAATACTTACTTAGTGTTTATTAGATGTCAAGCTGTATGCAAAGTGCATCAACAATATATTAGTTCACAGCTTCCATTTGTACTGCTTTATCTCAAGTCCTTAGTAATTCTTTCTTGGCCTCTTGTACTCGGGAATATAATATAGTCCTTTTCACTAAGATATTTATAGTCTGGTAGAAGGTGGTCTCAGGCATATTTGATTAAACACACCAAATGAGTATTACCACCCTTCTTCTCTGGTGAAAAGTGTCAATTTTGTTTTGATAGTACTATGGTATAAATAGGATATGTCTCCTGAACTCATATAAACACTCAAATCCCAAAGTCATAAGGTTATGGTACTAAGAAGTTGAAAATGTGATCCATTTATAGCGTCTAGAAACTGAGTCCTGAGGGAGATTCTTAGGTCACTGAGGATGAGTCCTTGCATGGTAGTTTTTATGAGAGGCTTGATCATAAAACCCTAAGCTGGGGGTAGGCGTTGTGGTACAGAGGGCTAAGCTGCTGCCTGGGATGGCTTTTTTCTATATCAGAGTGCTTGTTCAAGTCCTAGCTCCTGTTTCCAGTCCAGTTTCCTGATAACGGAGATGAGGGCAGATGGTTCCTGCCATCCACATGGGATACCAGGGTGGAGTTTTTGTTCTCCTGGTTTTGGCCTGGCAAAGGCCCCAGGTTTTGAAGGCCTTTGGTCAGTGAACCCATGGATGGAATCTCTCTCTCTCTCTTTCACTGTATTTCCCCCTTTCTCTGTCATTCTCCCTTTCAAATAAACCAATATGCCAGTCATTTTTCAAGAGCTTGAGTTGGCTCAACTGTGCTCTCTTTGCTCTCTCTCTCTCCATGTGGTGATAGTCCATGCCATCTCTGGACTCTGCCAGCAGGAAGCTGATCCAGTGGAGTCTTCCTGTCTTGGACTGTGAGCCTCCAAAACCATGAGCTGAAATAAAACCCCTTCCTTTATAAGTAGCCTATCTTAGGTATTTCATTGTAGTAATGGAAATCTGACTAATACAGATGGCTTCTCTTCCATCATAGGACACAACTGAGATCCCAGTACATTTCAGTTCATCATGGTAAACCAGTGATTGGTGGGAAACAGGTCATTTGATTCAGTGCTGGTGAAGGAGACAAGAAGGAAGTTTGCTGCAGGGAAATTCTGGGAAAGACATCATTTACATACAGATATATGTAGAAATGCAGGATACTTTCATTTTCATATTTGCTACCTGAAAATATCATATCCTTTTGCTCCCCCACGGAGGTCTTACCCTCAGTATAGGCAAAAGTATAGTAAAAGGCAAAAAAATCTGAATTTTTTATGACACATAATAATATCCTCATGCTCAGGTTGAACATTTACTAATACAGGGGCATACTGGTAGAGGGTAATGCACTACAACAGTAAGGTAGAATATGGTAGATATAAGGGGGAATGAGGCACTATGCAAATGTAAGAGAGTGAGGGAATTTAGTCTATTGGAGTCAGGAGAGGCAATCAGTAGTCAGACTTAAAGCATAAGCACACTCTAGCTGCACAGACCACAGACATTTTTTTATGTGTCTCTGCATTACAGAATGTCTAAAATTTTAAGCCAGATGTTCAAAAAACCATGATCTTCTCTTATAAAAGTCAACATTTATTTTTCATGATTTGCTCCAGGGCCCACCTAGCAACATGGGAGGCAGTTAAGGACTAGAATTCCTTTATGTGGGGCCCGGACTTTTCTCCAGAGTTGCTGCTCTCATGAAAGCTCCTTGCCTAACCATGGTGGCATTTGACAGCCATCTTTACGAAAGTAGAAGCATTTGCCACAGAAAAGTTTGCTGTGTTTGCTGATGAAAACACTTGAGTAATGTTTACCAGAGCAACAAATATATAAAGCAGGTGGTTTGAGGTAGTTAAAATAATAGTATGCAATTTATTTATTCAGTTATTTAAAGAAAGAGGAAAGGAATAGACTTATTTGAAAAGGAATAGACTTATTTGAAAAAAAAAAAGGTTGATTTCTTGGGAAAGAGTAACCTTGAGTTATTTTTCAAACATAAAGAGAGAGTCCCTTGTGTATTTAGTGCAGCAAAACCTTTTAATAACCTGGATGATGACATGGAATCTCTCATAACACTTGGTCTGTAGGAATCCTGAAGTGCTATATAGCCTAGATCTTTATTTTCCCAAGTGTTTCATAATACAAAGGATGTATTATGGGCTACACAATTCTGTTGTTATATTTAATACACTTTTGGATTGACCTACTAAGGTAGAAAATTGATTAAGATAAATAGAGACAATGAGTGTCATCCTAAAAAAATAACTATTGCAAAAGAATATGACAAGAAGATTCCCCTTTTATATGAACAATAAAATATGTCACATTCTCAGAGCTGTTGTGTTTGGTCAGTTCATCTGGTGAGAAAATGGGAAAAGGGAGACATTCATCACTTTATAATCTGTAGTCCATCACTCAGACCAAATCAGGATGATTATATGTGAACACTTTGGAAAGCAGTTATTTTCAAAACATCTGGAATGGGAGACATATCCTTTCAGAACAATTCCAACAACAAACACAGATAAGATTTTCCATTGAGACATCTTAATTTGTTGCCATTAGCTATAAAGCTTTCCTGACTGTCTAGAACTAACTTATTGGAATTAAAATATGGGGAGATCTAAGCTGAATAGAGAAAACACATACTGTGTTGACCACGGGAAGATAACAGGAGAAGAGGTGAGGAACTACATTCCCAGGGGACAGCTGGAAAGAAGTTTGTGGTGTAAATTCTACAGAAAGAAAAGACATTCTGCAGAGCAGTAGGGTAACACAGTCACACAGTAGTGAGTGGGGCACTGCTGGAGACTCCCTTAGCCAGTGGCTGGAGGAGATAGCATCTTCTTGGCATGAGGTGAGAGAAACCTTCAGTAGCCCATTTCACTTGTGATATTGCTTGAAGAGCCTCATGGACCCCACTGAATTTGAGTCTGGCCTGGAGTGCTAGTGTTGGACATGGTGCCTACAAAAACCCCGTGAAGGGAGAGCACATTGCTTTCTTCCCATACTCTCTCAAGGGTACCCAGTGACTAGCAGGGAAGAAGTGCCATCTTAATAAGGCTTGTAGAGGCTGCTATCGCCCCCACCACTGGGGCATTTTACTAAAGGGATAAATCTGTGGTCCCCACTGACTTTGAGTCTGGCCTGGATGGTTGGCAGGGGGTGGTGTGCCCACTTAAGCCTGTGAAGATTTTCCTTCCTTCACTCTATCAAGAGGTCCAGACTTGACTTGCCAAGGCAGAGCACTGAACAACCTCTATCAGGTGGCCAGTTGGCTAATGCTCTGGCTCTCTCTGTGGACTGAGAGTGGATTCCTTGCCCCCATGACTGAGGGAGCCGTGCGTGCTATGGCTATGGGAATTCTGTGACTGTGTGATAGGATGTGGGATGTGGCTGGGTCTTTGAGCAATCACTGTGTCTGTCTTCAGAGGTTCAGAGTTCCCTGGGCTCATGGAGTGGGTCATCACAGAAGGTACTGTTCTCATACTGAGGAGTCTACAGATCCTTTGTGCAGTTCATACATGTGTGTGGGTAGGCTGTGTAGCTACTGTGGGCTCAGCCTGCACAGTTGATGTACTTGGCAGAGAGGGAGTGAGCTTGTCATCACACCAACCAACCCAATCATACCCTACCTCCTGCTGCTGATAAAGAATATCCACCATGTCCAACTTGGTGTCACTCTGGACTCTTGCTTAACCCTCAAGCACTGGCTGGAGTTCCCTGGCCCCGCCCAGAACACACCTCTGAATATCAACTGAAGGAGCAGACACTCCACCAAGCCATACAGGCATATTTCAATACAAAAGCCTTCAGAGGAGAAAACCAAGTGTTTCCACAAATGCCTAAAAATGTATAATTACAAGAAACATGAACAAGGAAGACAATATGACTCCCCAAAATGAACACAACAACACTTCAATATTAGAATGTGAAAATGAGTAGATTGAAGAAATGCCTGAAAAGGAATTCAAAAGAATGATTGTAAAATGACTCAGAACACAGAGAAGCAAATACATGAGTTAAAGAAATCCATACATGACATGGATGAGAAGTTCTGCCAGATGATAGAGATACTGAAGAGAAATCAAACTGAAATATTAGAAATGAAGATTGCAATATTTCAAATAAAAAATACAACAGACTCCATGAGGCAGAAGAAAGAATATCTGAGCTAGAAGATTAATCCTTGGAAATATCTTGTTCAGACAGAACAAAAAGAAGAAGAAATTAGAAAAACCAAAAATAGTGTTAGAGATTAATGGGTTACTATCAAATGACCAAACATATATGGCTTAGGAGTTCCTGAAGATGTAGAAAGAGAAAATGGTTTAGAATATTTATTCAGTAAAATGATAGCAGAAATCTTCCCTAATTTGGAAAATAGATAGGGACATGAGAGTATAGGAAGAACACAGAAGTCCTAATAGATTTGATCAGAAAATATCTTCACTATGACACATTGTAGTCCAACTTTGAAAAGTAAAACATAAAAAAATACTAAAATGCTCATGAGAGAAATGACAGATTACCTTCAGAGGATCTTCAATGATACTGACAGCTGATTTCTTATAAAAAATGCTACAGACTAGGAGAGAAGGAAGAGACATAGTCCAAGTCCTAAAAAAAGTCAACCCAGAATACTGTACCCAGAAAAGCTATCATTTATAAGTGTGAATCAATGGGAATATTTATGAAGTAATGGCAGGACCAAGTTGTTACTTATCCATAATAACCTTAAAATAAATAGCCTAAAATTTCCCATTAAAGGATACAGACTGGCTGAATGGATTAAAAAACAAAACCCATCTATATTGGGGTTGGTGCCTTGGCACAGTAGGTTAATCTACCTGCGGTGATGGCATCCCATATGGGTGCTGGTTCTAGTCCTGGCTGCTCCTCTTCCAATCGAGCTCTCTGTTGTAGCCTGGGAAAGCAGTAGAAGATGGCCCAAGTTCTTGGGCCAATGCACCCTTGTGGCAGACCAGGAAGAAGCACCTGGTTCCTGGCTTTGGATTGGCACAGTTCTGGCTGTTATGGCCTTTTGGAGAGTGAACCAATGGAGGGAGGTCCTTTATCTCTGTCTCTCCCTCTCACTGTCTGTAACTCTACCACTCAAATAAATAAATAAAATATTTAAAAACAAACCCATCTATTTACTGCCTACAAATAACACACTTTCATCGACAAAGGTACACACAGACCAAAAGTGAAAGGATGGAAAAAGACGGCTGGCGCCGCAGCTCACTAGTCTAATCCTCCGCCTACAGAGCCGGCACTCCAGGTTCTAGTCCCAGTTGGGGCGCTGGATTCTGTCCCAGTTGCTCCTCTTCCAGTGGAGGCAGTGGAGGATGGCCCAAGTGCTTGGGCCCTGTACCCACATGGGAGACCAGGAGGACGCACGTGGCTCCTGGCTTCGGATCGGCACAGCGTGCTGGCCATGGCAGCCATTTTGGGGGTGAACCAATGGAAGGAAGACCTTTCTCTCTCTCTCTCTCTCACTGTCTAACTCTGCCTGTCAAAAAAAAGAAAGAAAGAGGAAGAAAGAAAGAAAGAAAGAAAGAAAGATGGAAAAAGACAGTCCATGCTAATGGAAAGCAAAAACGAGTGGGAGTAGCCATTCTAATAACAGACAAAATAGACTTTAACACAAAAACTGTTAAAAGAGGTCAAGAAGGGCATTTTGTAAAGATTAAGTGATCAATTCAGCTGGAATATGTGACTGTAGTAAATATATATGACCCAATGCCAGAACACCTGGCTAAAAATAAATGTTAATGGACGTAGGGGCTGCCACTGTGGTGTGGCAGGTGGGACTGCTGCACATCCCATGGGCACCAGTTTGAGTCCCAGCTTCTCCATTTCCAATCTAGCTCTCAGCTAAGACCTGGGAGAGCAGTAAAGGATGGCCCAAGTCCTAGGGCCCCTGCATCCATGAGGGAGACATGGAGGAAGCTCCTGCCATTGTGGCCATTTGGGGAGTGAACCAGCAGATGGCAGACCTCTCTCTCTCTCTCTCTCTCTCTCTCTCTCTCTCTCTCTCTCTCTGCCTCTGCTTCTGCCTCTCTGTAACTCTGCCTTTCAAATAAATAAATAAATCTTTAAAAAATGTTAATGGATCTAATGGGAGACCTAGGCTCTTATACAGCAATAATGGGGGATTGCAACACCCCACTGTCATTGACAGGTCAACTAGATACAAAATGAACAAAGAAACAACAGAGCTAAAATACACTATTGACCAAATAGGCCTAACTGATGAATATTTCATCTCAGAGCTGCAGAATACACATTCTTCTCATCAGTGCATGGGACTTTCTCTAGGATAGACCATATGCTAGGCCATAAAGCAAGTCTCAATAAATTCAAAAAAATTAAAATCATACCAAATATGTTTTCTGACCACAGTGGAATATAGCTGTAAGAAACTATAGAAATATGCAAACACATGGAGTCTGAACAACATGCTCCTGAATGAACTGTGAGTCACTGAAGAAATCAAAAAGACATAAATTCATAGAAATGGATGAAAGTGACAGCGCAACATATCAAAACTTGTGGGATACAGCAAAATAGCAAATAGCAAACTTTGTTAATAGCAAACTTTATAGCAATTTGTGCCTATATCAAGAAATTGGAAAGACATCAAATAAATGATCTGACAGTACATCTCAAGGACCTAGAGAAACAAGAAGAAATACCCAACCCAAAATTAATAGAAGGAAAGAAATAATTAAAATTAGAGAATAAACAAAATTGAAACAAAAATACAGAAGATCAATAAAATGAGGAGCTTTTAAAAAAATAAACAAAATTGATACATCACTACCCAATCAAAAAAAAAAAAAGGAGCAGGGGAAGACCCCAATTAATAAAATCAGAGATGAAAAAGATGTAACAATGGGTACCACAGAAATAAAAAGAAATATAAGGAATTGCTACATATAGCTGTATGCCAACATCTTGGAAAATCTAGAAGAAATGGATAGATTTCTGGATACATGCAATTTACCAAAATTGAGTGATGAAGACACAGAAAGCGTAAATAGGCCAATAACCAAGACAGAGATTGAATCAATAGTAAAGAACTTCCCAAAAAAGAAAAGCCCAGGATCACATGGCTTCACTGCTGAATTCTACCAGTTTTTTAAAGAAGTAATTCCAATTCTTCTCAAACAATTCAAAACAATTGAAAAGGAAGGAATTCTCACAAATTCTTTCTACGAGACCAGCATCTTAATTCCAAAACCAGAAAAAGATACAACAAAGAAAGAGAATTATAGATCAATATCACTGATGGACATAGAAGGGAAAATCTTGAACAAAATACTAGCTAATGGAAACCAACAACACATCATTGACCTGGATCAGGTGGGATTTACTCCAGGGATACAGGGATGATTCAACATATGCAAATCAATAAATATGATACATCACCTTAACAAATTGAAGAATAAAAACCACATGTTTATCTCAATAGATGCAGAGGAAGCATTTGATAAAATACAACATTCTTTCATGATAAAAACCTTAAGCATAATAGCTATAGAAGGAACATTCCTAAAATTATAAAAGGCTATCTGTGACAAACCAACAGCTAATGTCATGCTGAGTGGGGAAAAGCTGAAAGCATTTCCCCTCAGATCTGGAACCAGACAAGAATGTCCACATTCAGCGCTCTTATTCAATATAGTACTGAAAATTTTAGCAAGAACAATTAGGGAGGAGAAGGAAATAAAGGATATCAAAATTGGAGAAGAGGAAGCCAAATTATCCATGTTTTCAGATGACATGATATTGTACATAGAAAAACCTAATCATGCCACCAAAAAGCTATTAGAATGAATAAACAATTTCTGTAAAGCTGCAAGTTACAAAATAAAGATACAAAAACCAGTAGCCTGTTTGTTTGCTAGTAATGAGCTCACAGAAAGAGAAATCAAGAAAGAAATCCCATTAACAATAGCCATAAAAAAAAAACAAAATACTTAAGAATAAATTTAAACAAAAAAGTGAAAGAGCTCTATAATTAAAATTATTAAACATTGATAAAAGAAGTCATCAAGGACAAATAAAATGGAAAGATATTCTTTGCTCATGGATTGGAGGAATCAATATCATTAAAATGTCTAAGCTACCTAAAGCAATCTACAGATTCAATGCAATCTCTATGAAAATACCAATGACATTCTTTATAGAACTAGAAAAAGCAGTTCTAAAATTCATATGGAAATACAAACGACCTAGAATAACCAAAGTGTTCCTGAACAAGAAAAATTAAGCTGGAAGCATCACAATACCTGATTTCAAAGCATATTATCAAGCTATAGTAATGAAAAAACCATTTTACTGGCATTAAAATTAATACATAGATCAATGGAACAGAATAAAGAGCCCGGAAATTAATACACATACATATAGCCAACTGATCTTTAAAAAAAATTTTTTTAAAGAATACAGTTTCATACATTCAAAATGTACAGATTTTGGAACATAATGATTCTTCCCCTGGCCCCCAACCTCCCTCCCACCCATATGCCCACCTTTCTTCCTCCTCCCTCTTCTTTTCCCATTCTTATTTTTTATAGTGATCAATTTTCAGTTAACTTTTATATTCATAAGATTAACCCTACCCTAAGTAGAGAGTTTACAGATTAGTATGAAGAGAAAAAGAAGAACAAGAACAAACAAGAAAAATGTTGTTCCCCGACAGTCAAGGTGAGGCTGTTCAACACCATTAGATCTCAAAGGGTCAGTTTCACTCCTATAGATTACATTTTAAGTTAAGTGCTCAGACCATACAGTGGGGTAAGGATATTCTCTTCCACAAATTGTGCTGGCAAAACTGGTTGTATGTATGTAGAAAAATGAAATAAGATCCATACCTCCCACCATATACAAAAATCAACTCAAGATGGATCAAAGACCTAAATTTAAGACCTGATACTATGAAGTTGCTGGAAGAAAACAGGTGAAACACTCCACGCCATTGTTGTAGGGGACGACTTCTTGGGCAAGACCCCTAAAGCATAGGCAACACAAGCAAAACTAAATAAAGGGGGCTATGTCAAACTCAGAAGCTTTTGCACTACAAAGGAAATGATCAATAGAGTGAAGAGACATCCACCAGAATTGAAAAATACTTGCAAATCACCTGACAAAGGACAAATCACCTATCCAAAGGTATATCCTGAATATGCCAGCAACTTAAAAAACTCAACAACAACAAGAAACAAGTAACCCAGTTAAGAAGTGGGCAAAGAAATACAAATGGCCAACAAATAAATGAAACAATGCTCAACATCACAAGCCATCAGGGAAACACAAATCAAAATGACAATGAGATATTATCTCACCCTTGTCAGAATGGCTAAAATCCAAAACACAGAGAGCAACCAATGCTAGTGAGGCTGTGGAAAAAGGATGAAACTTTTACACTGCTGGTGAGAATGTAAATTAGTGAAGCCACTGTGGAAAACAGTGTGGAGATTTCTTTCTTTTTGCCCTAGGGAGTATGGGGATGGGGTGAAGGTCATAAGGGAACTTTCAGGACTGATGAAAGTGCTCTGTATCTTTCTTTGGAAAATGGTTACATTTGTCAAAACTTCACCCTGATCATCTGTACATTTATTGTGAGTGATGTATATCTCAATTAAATAACAATATAATCTATGTTTTATAACTTAGCTGCTTCGAAGAATTCTCTATAAGACTAAATTACTATTGGATAGGAGAAATCAGTCCAAGTGTTCCATTGCACAATAAGATGACTATTAAGAGAGATGATGTAGATTTCCAAAAATGATAGAAGAAGGGGTCAGCATTGTGGCACAGCTGGTAAAGCTGCCATCTGCAGAACTGGCATCCCACCTGGCCACCAGTTGTGTCCTGGCTGCTTCACTTCCAATACAGCTCCCAGCTAGTGACTGGGAGCCGCTCTTAAATGCTATTTTCTTTGGTGGGAGATGGCCCCAGCAGGTGAACTAGTGGATGGAGGATTCTCTCTTCTTCTGTAACTATGGCTTTCAAAATAAATAAGTCTTTTAAAAATGGTAGAAAAGGGATTTTAGATGTTTCCTCCCCACAAAGAAATAATAAATGAGGAGATAGTCTTATTCTGATTAGAACATTATACAACAATGAAATAATTGTAATGTGTAAATGAGACTGAATTAAAATAAAACATACTTTCAAGAACCTCCTCAAATAAAAAAAGAATTAAAATATTGCTTTGAAGAATGCAACCGTAACGTAATTATCATATTAGCATCATGCTAGTAATTTCAAAACAGAAAGACTAGAGATGTGCCTAAAAAAATTAAAGAGATTATCTCAGTTGAATTGGCCTCCTTCCATTGTTTATGCTTGTTCTTCAGGAAGATAAGAAAATTGAATGAAGAGTTATGTGAGGGTATTTTAAACGTTTGTGGGAAAATGGAATTAAAAGATATGTTTATTTTTGAAATAAAATAATTTTTGAAATCCATGCATAATTTTTTTCATCACATACATTTCCAGGAACTTTTTGAAGACTCCTCATAATTGCCACTGCTTGGAATACTTGTAGTGTTGTTACACAGAACTTGAATTTTTTAATAAGTGAAATCCAGGCATAAATAGAATTAGTAGGTGAATGCTTTTATAGAACAGAATAGACTAATTTGGCACACTATCCAAATGCAATAAACATGTTGATGAACATTTCATTTAGGATAGTGTTCTAGCTACTGATATCTATATATATTAAAACAGATTTTCCAAAATTAATAAATAGATGTGAAAGCCAAACAGACCATCTAGTGCAAAGTGAGTTCAATGAAATGTCTGATCTCAAGGTAGAATACTTAGATTTTAAAAGTAATTATTATTTTCCATAATAAAGATGGTAAAATCATATATAATTTTTTCAAGAGATTCTACTAACACATTTGTAGGTTACTCTCAGCTTTGATGGACTTCAGCAGGCATTCAAAACAGTAGTGATATTTGAGAGGCATTTTGGAGTCTGGAACATGGTACCATGGCTTTGGGCCTGTCTTCCATCTTTATTAAATGTGTGGCCATGAGTACTTAACATTTCTGTGATTCTGTTTTCTCATTGGTAAAATGAGGCTGTTAATACTTCTTGTATTTCATAGATTGGAGGGATAAAAGTTATGACACATTTAAGATGCATAGCACTGTTTTAAGATCCATTTGTATGTTTAGCAGTCAACACATGCATAGTTCCTATTAAATATCATATATTATTATAAAAATATTTTATATTTGTGGTGTTTGACTAGGTTAGGTAGCTTAAGAATACAAAAAAAATCTATAAACGTTTTGGTTAGAGGGAGAAAATTTATTAAAAAATCTAGCCCACAAAGATAATTTTGCATTGGAAATCTTTAATAATTCCCTATTGGATGAATATATAGATGCATACATTAGTAGATCTTGGATTTCTGGCTCAGTGTATTGATATAAAAAAGATAAGAAAAATGATTGGCAAGTTATTTGAATAGAATAATTATATTTTACAGTAAAAATAAAACAACATTTAATGTTATTTTCTAGTTACAAGCTCTACTAAGTATCTTTGTATATTATGCATCACAATGAAATCTACATGCATTTGAAAACCAGGACTATATTCATGTACAAGGTACATGACTATCCTCAGTGAGGGATAGTCTTTATGTCATAAACAAGAGTGTCAATTTGTTAAGTCAACAACAGGAGTCACTGTGCCCTTACTCCTCATGTAGGATCTCTGTCCTTAATGTGCTGTATATTGTGATTTAATGCTATAACTAGTACTCAAACAGTATGTTTCACTTTGTGTTGCTATGTGGGTGCAAACTGTTGAAATCTTTACTTAATATATACTAAACTGATCTTCTTATATAAAGAGAATTGAATATGAATCATGATGTGAATGGAAGGGGAGAGGGAGTGGGAAAGGGGAGGGTTGTGGGTGGGAGGGAAGTTATGGGGGGGAAGCCATTGTAATCCATAAGCTGTACTTTGGAAATTTATATTCATTAGATAAAAGTTAAAAAAAAAAGAGTGTGTGCCCAAGTGTCAGGTGGTAGGACAATCTCTGAAAATACCCTCACTTGTAAAATAGGTATAGTTAAAGAAAAACTTGTCACTGAGCTTGTGGCAAGGAGAGAATGAATAATTCAGGTCTACCATTAGGTTTTCTCAAGACACAAGACAAGACCATGGTCCATATTACCATTCTCGTCAACATCATTGTGAACTACTCACATGAATCCTGGCATCTTTTCTTAGTTCTCAGTGCCCAGGTTGGTTTGGAGAATGTATTAGATTTAGATTTCTGCTCTTCTTTCACCTTCCAGTAACATAACCTTGCTTTCCAGGGAGTTTTATCAGTAAGCTTTTTCTGAGTAACAAACCATCTCAACATTTATTGGCTTGATGGAACACACATTTATTATTTTTCATTCCTCTGTGTGTTGCTTATTGGTTCTGATTTGGGCCAGCTTGGCAGAAGCTCAGTGGTCTAGGACGACCTTATTCATATGTCTTTGTCCACAGTTGAGACAATTGCAGATCTGTCATTCTCTACGTATGGTTTCCCACGCTCTAGGAAACAGTCCAAGTTTTTTCACAAGGGGATGAAAGAGTCCCACAGTAAGAAAGGAAAGGCCCAATATATAAAAGCTTTCCCAGCTTCTGCTTGCTTCATATTTGCTAATGCCCCAATGAATAAGCCAAATTTCATAACCAAGGCTAGATTCTTGGGGTGGAGAGACAGACCTCGTTTCTGTTTTAATTAAAAAGTTATTTATTTTATTTGATTTGAAAGGCAGAGAGATAGAGGAAAAGAGAGAGAGAGGGAGAGAGAGATAAAAAGAGAGAGAAAGATGATATAGTTAGATCAAGAGAGCTCTTCCATCTGCTAGTTCACTCTTGAAGTGCCTGCAGCAGCCAAGGTTGGGTCAGACCAAGAATCCAGAACTCAATCCAGATCTTCCACATGGGTAGCAAGAACCCAAATACTTGAATCACCACCTGCTACCTCCTATGGTGCACATGAGCAAGAAGCTGGAATTGGATGTAGAGGAGCCAGGATTTGAAACAAATGCTTCAAGATCAAATGCAGGCATCATAATTGGTATCTTAACCACTATGCCAATCACCCATCCACCCCAGCTTCATGTTTTAAGATATTTATTTGAGAGAGACACACACACAGAGAAAGAGAAAGAGAGAGAGAGAGAGAGAGAGAGAGAGAGAATCTTTCATCTGTTGATTCACTCCTCAAATGCCTGCAACAGCCAGGGCTGGCCTAGGCTAAATCCGGGAGCCTGGAACTGTGTGTGAGTCTCTACAAACTGAAGTATTTGGGCCATGATCTGTTACCTTGTAGGCATATTGGCAGGAGCCTTGATCAGAAGCAGAGTAGCCAAGGCCTCAAGCCACATTCTGATATGATATGTGGGCATCTCCAGCAGTGGCTTAACCAGCTGTACCACAACAACTGGCCTTGACTTCATTTTTTTTTATCAGAGCTACAAGGTCACATGATAAAGGAGAATGGAAATTAGGATTGAAAAATTCTGTGATCACTTTGCAGTCGGACAGAAAGTAAATTTATATCTTGAGTCAGAATTTTCCAAGCTTATTCTCTTCTATTCAAGTGAAAATTCAGATACTTTGATCATTTTTGTTCATTTCAAAAGATATTTGAGATCTCTTCTGAAGTGAGATTGAACTCAATTTCAATTTTTTAAAAAGATTTATTTATTTGGAAGTCAGAATCACACAGAGAGAAGCAGAAGCAGAGAGAGAGACAGAGTTCTTCTATCCTCTGGTTCACTCCCCAATTGGCCACAACGACCAGCGCTATGTCAATCCGAAGCCAGGAGCCAGGAGCTTCTTTCCGGTCTCCCATGTGGGTGCAGGGCTCCAAGAACTTGGGCCATCTTTTACCACTTTCCCAGGCCCTAACAGAGAGCTGGATCGGAAATGGAGCAGCTTGGACTTGAAGTGGTGCCCAAATGGGATGCTGGCACTGTGGCGGCTTTATCCTCTATGCCATAGTGCTTGCCCCTCAATTTCAATTTAAGATCACTAAATTCCTCATGATGGTCCAGTTTTTTGAAGAGGTACTCCAAAGATAGAGGAAATGCATTTAAACTTAAGCAAACAGTGCATTTTCTACATTCCTTTTTTTTTTTTTGTATTTTAGAATATACTTGCTAATACATCAATCTTTTCACCTTCTACACAATCATTTATTTCTCCTATTTATTAGTTGTCTCTGCAATTAGAACAATAACCCTGGGGAAGATTGCACTAAAACAGCAGCTCTTTACTTCTCCATTGCCATGGCCATAATGTAAGAAGAGTATATTTTTCTACCTTTAGATGTTGGACTTGGCCATGTGACAAACTTTGGTCAAAGGCATGTGGTCGGAAGGGACAATGTCCCCATTGAAGAAAAGGCTTTAAGATGTGTGTAGACTTGTTCTGTTGAGTCTCTGCTGTCACTATAAGATCACATCTGGCAGCCTGTTGGTCCTAATAAATGAGATGTGTGTGGAGCAAAGGCATTCCAGGTAACCCAGAAGAAGTTTAGAAAGAAGAAATGGAGCTTCCCAAGCCCCAAAACCTCTAGCAGGGGTATCTGGCTAAGCGTGGCCTTAAATAGCCTAACCCCACTCCCTGAAGACATGTTGGCTGCAATAAATGATTGCTATTTTTTTCTTTGTGCTTTAAGGTTCTTTGTCATGCAGCAGGAGGAGACTAATACCAACCTTTGAGGGTAGTCTACTGTCCATAGTTATATAATGCACATAGAGTCATAGATATATTTATTTGTTCATTAAATGTGGACATTGTATAGGATTTCTGTTCTATCACATCAAAAATCACTGATTCATTGACTTAAAACAAAACCCATAGATTATCTTACGGTTCCGTTGGTGAGTAGATGGGCATTGTTTTCACTGGGCTTAAACTAAGGTCTCAGCAGAGCTGCATTCCTTTCTGGAGGCTCCAATAAGAATCCATTCCTTCACCTTCTCAAGCTTCTATAGGCCACCCACATATTTTGGCTCAGGACTCCCCTTCTTTTATCTATGTCAGGTGCTGAACTGTGTTCCCCAAAAATCCTTGTTGAGGACACAACCTCCAGTATATCAGAATGTAAACTTGTTTTGAAATAAAATCTTTAAAAAGGTAATTAATGAAGCTATTATGGCAGGACCTTGATCTGATAGCGATTGGTGTCTTCATAAGGAGAGACACTGGGAGGAGCATGCATGGCCATATGAGGGCAGAATGAATGGGAGCTGTGTAAAGGAGAAATCAAACCTGCCAACATCTTGATCTTGAACTTCTAGTCTCTGGACATGTAATAAAGCAAATTTGTGTTAAGATACCCAGCCTATATTTTGCAGTGGCAGTCAGAGAAAACAATCTTCAAAGCTAGAAACAAATAATTTCTGTGATCTTTCCCCCTTCCACATGTGTCTTCAGCTGGGAAAGATTCTCTGTTTTTAAAGATAATATTATTAGATTGGACCCATTTTAATATTCCAGAATAACCTCCTATCTCAAGATATTTTATCCTTGTCCTATCTCTTCACTGTGTAAGACAATCTACTCACAGGTTCCAGGGATGAGATGTAAGGTCATGGACATCTTTGGGGGTGGAAGGGTCATTATTCTGCTCACCAGAGACATACAAGGTAGTTTTGAGATTATATAATTCATAGTTAAAATTACTTTTTAGAACTGAAGTATTAATTTTATAATTTCAAAAGGCTATTACAAAGAGAACAATCATTTAGCAGAAAGTTATTTTTCCCTTGCAGTTTTCATTTATTAATTCTATGGAGTCCAGGTTTTAATTGAAATTTGCAAAGCAGATATTTGGTATGGCAGTTATGGCCCTGCTTGGACTGCCTGCATCCCATGTCGAGTGCCTGGTTTGAGTTCTGCACCTTCTTCAGACACTGATCCCTGCCACTGTGCATCCTGGGAGGCAGTAGATGGTGACTCAAGGACCAGGGTCTCTGCCACTTTATGGGAGATCTGGATGGAGTGCCAGGCTTCAAGCTTCAGCCTGGCCCAAACTTTGGCTGTTGACAAATGATCAAGTAGATGAAAGAACTATCTCTGTGTCTCTGTCTGTTTATTTCTCTATTCCCTTCAAATTAAAAAAAAATGTTTAAAAAACGTGCCTTTCTCCTCCCCCTTTTTTAGCAAAATGCAGAAGAACTTACCCCATACATATTTTTGCCATTTAAGAGCTTTCTACAGTAGCCAGCTTATTAGCATCCTGCCTGTTTTTACAAGATTCTCTCTAGCTCTTTCTATCAAGTGGCCTTGCCTCTGTACTGAGGAGAGTTGTTAACAAAAGCTGTCAGCTGCAAGATGCTTTCATGCAATCTCTAAGTGAACACTGCAGACAAAGCTCTATGAATCCTTTTCTTTGAAAGTCTTGCACTGCCAAGGGAAAGTTAGGAAATGAATCATGTGGCATGCCTGCTTTTTCACAATGTGAGTCTCAGAAGCTCTATTAAAAGTCTATTAAGTATTTTATCAGCTTCTGTTAGAGCTGCAGATGATAACTTCATGTTGGAATTCATTTTCCACACATACCAATTATAATATCAAAAGTGTGCCAAGCTAAATTTTCATATTTGCATTCTATGGCTAGGACCATAGCTGGAAAGCCTTTTCCACTATGATTTAAGTGTCATGTATATCTTTAAATGTAGATGTTAAAACACATACCAAATACACAGTGTGGGAAGATGGAACGAAACAGCAAACAGGAGACCCGTTTTGGCCAACTCACAATTGAACATCCATTCGTCATTTGAATAACTGCCCGTGGCGAGATACAGGGGTTGATCAGTTGTTCACCACTTCTGTTTGCTCTGGTCAGAACCTAACCTATGTATTCATCTGACAACCTTCCACTCTTCCACACCTTAACAGCCAACTTTCCTATTCTAGAATAATTTCCGAAACACAGCGTGACAGTTGTTTCTGAGTTATAAACGCAGCTCTGAATCCATTATGACCTCTTCTGTTTCTTCTGATTCCAGCTGGTGTCCTGCCAAAAAGCCAGTCAGTGTCCTTATGCTTCTTGAGAATGTAATACTTCATGGCTCATTTGAAATTGAGTCAGCACAAAGCAGAGTTTTATGGCAGGAGCTGAATGTAGTGTCCTGGGTGGCATCTGGCACTTTTCAATCCAAGGCAAATAAGTCAAGACTGGGGTTCCCCAGAGACTTCTCCTTGTCGAGCTCAGTTCAAGCAGAAGGAGAGAAATGAGAATTTAAAGTGTCAAGGGTTTCATGCTAGAAAAATTTGGATTTACATTCTGTTATTTCATCTGTCAAGTTCCTAAAATGGATAAAGATCTTTGTCGTCACTCCATGAGACTTCTCTGTGTGGGTTCAGATCTTTGAATTCAGAGAAACAACAGTGATATAGGTTAAAGGGTTTGACAAATATTTCCATCATTCCCAAATGGAGGTAAACAATGGAAGGCTAAGGAGGTGTCCCTGAACACAGTTTTTCCTTCCTGTTTCATGCTGTTCTGCAGAACCCAGGATAAGAAAGGGAACTAATTCCTTTCTCTCTTGATACTGTCCACCAGGACAACATTTATTTCCACTTGTAGTCACATGAGGATTTATCAGCTGTGTTGGATTAGGAAATAGGTCTTCTGATAATGATATTGAAACAAAAATATAAGCTTATTGCTCACCCCATATTATCATTATGCTTCTTTCAGCTACTAATAAGGACTTCCACATCTAAAGGAATATTAGGGTTGTTGGTAGATTGCATCTCTGACTCCAATTATTTATGTATCTCTATCCACACCTCGCAAGCCCTGTGATTCTGCCATTCCTCTCTCTAGAAAGGGGGAATTTTCCAACCTTGACGTTACTTGCATCAACCAATAGAACATGGCTGAAGAGATGGCATGCTAGCTCTAAGTTTGGATTTCAGAAGACATTGGCATTTGTACTTCCCTTATACTTTGGCTGATGCCTTGAGCCTTCAGCTTAGCTCTAGATGCAGGAGTGAGCTGACCAGCTCACAGATATAAGAGTAGGATAATTGAGAGCAGCAGAGCCAAGCCTACCTTAGTAGACATTTCAGTGACCTACAGCACACAGGCTATAATAGTAAGTGATTATTTTTTTAATCACTATATTTTGAGTATTTTATTAAGCAGCACTTATGTGTAAATAGTTCATTGATACAAGAGTATTGACATTATTAAACACACAATAAATCCTAACTGAATGAATAAAAGCTACACTCAGAATATTTCTGTATGTGTATATGTAGATAAGTGTATAAAGATAGACCAAACAGTAAACCACACCCACTATTCATACAGATGCAATCATGTACTACAAAATGACATTTTTGTCAAGGGTGGTCTGAATTTTACCATGGTGGTCCCAAGAGATTATAAGAGAGCTGAAAAATTCCTATCATCTAGTGACATCAGAGTCATTATAATATCATACTGTGAGGCATTATACACATGTCTGTGGTAGTGCTGGTATAGGCAACCCCACTATACTGCCAGTCCTATAAACGTACAGCAGGTACAATCATGTATAGCACATGATATTTGATACTGATTATAAATGAGTATGTGACTAGTTTACACATTTATCATGCTTTTTATTGTTATTTTAGATTGTACTTTTCTCACTCATTAAAAAACAATTCACTATAAAATAGTGGTCATGTTACACCAGTATTAGCCTCAGACATCTTATGTTTACCACATCATTTGATTGCATCGTGACAACACATGGAGTAATTGACTTATGCCACCTTTGTGATGTTCACAAGCTAAAATATCACCCAACCATACATTTTCCAGAATGGATGCAGAACATTAAATGATTCTTGATTTTATGCACAAGTGTATATGTTTTACCTGGATACAGAGGTAGATTTTTCTCTGTTTTAAACAGTTCTCTTTGGAAAGTTTTCACGAGATTACGTGGTTGCTTGCAAGTTCACATAGAATGAGATCCTTTTACCAGGACCATCCAGGTTGGTAGCCCCACTGAATATGACTTCAGCACCTGAGTAATGATCTTTCAAGTGTTTTGTCATCTGGGTGTCCAAGTTACTATGTAAAATAAATAAAATTTTCTAGCAAGAAGATAGCAATATTGACTCCTACCCTCCCTGAACAAAAGAAATACACAAAATGTTTAGTTTCTTAACTATTGCTGACTTACAAATCTACAGTGTCTATTGAAAGCAAATATAAAGCTGTAGGAAATGTTCAGAAATTTTCTTCCACATTATTGCTATAATTGCACATAAGAAGACTATAGAAGGATTACTTAATTGTATTGTTCAATGGGAGTTTGATTCTGGTTTTCAAAGATAAAATTGGAAGTAAAACCTTGGGTTGATACTGATATTCAAGTCTTATAATCAGTTTCTATCCCTAAACATATTTGGCATGGTGGTTACTTCAATGCAAAGAGAAGACACATATTTCAGAAATTAAATGAAATGGCAATTGATAAGTAACTGACTATTTTATTACTAAAATGTTTTGTTTTAAAATTTTTTTCTCAACTATTCAGGATATTTTTAAAACAAATATAGAAACTTTTGTGTGCCATTTGGGGGTTCATTCACAATATATTTCTAATTTGGTACAAGGCACAATTTCTACTTAATATTTAGAAAGTTACAGGGCTAAGTTTTTGAAATTAACTATGAGTGTATCTGATAACTGGAGCATTGCCTTTGACATCTCCCATCCTAAAGATGGTAGACTACTCATTCTCCCCTTAACATATATATTTTAAATAGAATCAGAGGGTGTCAAGTGAGGTAGAATTTGAGGAGAATATACTATACCATTGAACGGTTGTCCCTTGTGGGCATCGGGAATTTGTCAGAGAGAATAGATTGGTTTTTATCTGATAAGATTTCTTACCTTTTGGCCGGCGCCGTGGCTTAACAGGCTAATCCTCCGCCTTGCGGCGCCGGCACACCGGGTTCTAGTCCCGGTTGGGGCGCCGGATTCTATCCCGGTTGCCCCTCTTCCAGGCCAGCTCTCTGCTATGGCCCGGGAGTGCAGTGGAGGATGGCCCAAGTGCTTGGGCCCTGCACCCGCATGGGAGACCAGGAGAAGCACCTGGCTCCTGGCTTCAGATCAGCGCGATGTGCCGGCCGCAGTGGACATTGGAGGGTGAACCAATGGCAAAAGGAAGACCTTTCTCTCTGTCTCTCTCCCTCACTATCCACTCTGCCTGTCAAAAAAAATAAAATAAAAATTAAAAAAAAAAAAGAAATGCCAGATCCCTGTAGGATTTAAAAAAAAAAAAAAAAAAGATTTCTTACCTTTTTTCCTATGACTTTATAAGACCCTGAATGCATCATATTAAGGGATTAAAAATACTTTTAATTTGCATCTACTATTAGTGTAATTGTTATTTTCTATGTTACATACTTTGTTAAATATATAAAAATAACAGTGCCTGAAAAAATATGGACATATACTAGAGAAGTGTCAGCATTGGGAAAATCTCTTAGCCTGCATCTTGTATCTGTATCTATAAATGCTTCATTCAATCAGATGGCTAGCAGCTGAAAATTTTATTCAGGTCGTCCACTGATGGGATGAACCAATTGATTGTGGTCCTGATTTGACTAATAATGATCTCTGAATCATTTTATTTCTAGAGAGGTCTTTGAATTGTAAGAACTATTCTGTAGACTGATCATAAGTGTGGGCTGCCTTCCAATGAGTTCAGGACTATTTTAACAAATCAAAAACATTGTTGTGCACATCTTGAGGGCTTGAAAAATGATCTTTCTTATGTTATTTATATTAGTTTCCATTTATTAATAGGATTTTTATGTGCATCTCTCTGTGTATGTGTGTGGGCTGGGAAATGTATAAGAATATAATATATTCAGTTTTCAGAAAGCATTGAAGGAACAGATTTATCTCAAGTTTTAGATTCCTAACATAACTACATTTCATAGACAACATATTGCTTCTAGGGAGTAGAATGGGCATTCTTCTTTTGGGATTACTTATTGATTTACTTTAGTCTGTAATGGTATACAGTATTTTATTGCTTACTTTTAAGCAAATGCTAAATCAATAGTAAGTTATACAAGTTTATGGTGGATATATGTATAGAGGTTTAATCCAGAGTACACATCATGGTTATATTGGGAACTTGTAGAAATGTTCAATTTGGATGATCTTTATTAATCAATAAAAGCAAAGAAGTAAAATAATGAACTAATTTCATCCTCCATGCTCAGTTTTTATGAGAAATCATTTTTGTTCTTTAACTTTCAAATAACATGGACTAGAGGCAATTGTGCTTTTCCAAATTGTATAATATTTATGTTATGTTCAAATTTTCTTTAAAATTTATGTAATCAAAAGTCAGAGTGATAGAGAGGGAGGGAGGGAGGGAGAGAGGGAGAGGGAGAAGGAGAGGGGGAGAGAGAGAGAGAGAGAGAGAGAGAGAGAGAGAGAGAGAGAATCTTCCATCTGTTGGTTTACTCCTCAAATGAGTGCAACAACTAAGGGTGGGCCATGCCAAAGCTAGGAGCTAGGACCTTTGTCTGGGTCTCCCATGTGGGTGTAGGAACCCAAAGACCTGATGTCCCAGGCGCATTAGCAAGAAGCTGAATGGGAAATGGAACACCTGGGACTTGAACTGGTACTGTGACATGGGAGGCCAGCATTGCCAGCAGCAGCTAAATCTGCTGTGCCCCACCAGCCTCTATGTCCAAATTTTAGGATAGAAAATTATTAACATTAACTGTAAGTCCTGATCTTGATATTGACCCATTTCTTTCTGAATGTTATTTAATTTTTATCTATTTCAAAGTATAAACTAGGAAAATGTACATTTTTACTCATTTCATAATACGTAATCTAAATCAAAAAAGATAAAATATCTTGCAAACATAAGTTACATAGGAACAGAAATGTCTTTGTTTTTAGAGTGTTTAAGATCATCTGGAAGGAAACAGAACAGTTTCTAATGAACACAAATATTTAACTGTGTTCATTGGCTTTTCTGTCTTTTTATGTTTGTATGGATTTCATTTCCTTGAAAATCCAAGGGGATCTAATTCTCATTTTCCACTGACTTTTACACACTGTAAAGGATATTCTTTGTGACATGTGAAATCCATGGCTTATCTATGTAGTAACTGAATGTGAAATACTATTATTTGGTTTATTTTTAATGTCATTGATTTATTTTTAAAATGATAAAAAATACTCATTTTGGCTTCATAGTGATGCCCCTATTTGTACATGCATTCACATGTGTTACCTTAGGTGATACAACAACCACAAAATGGGTAAAGGGTAACTGTAATTTTTCTTTTCAACTAGTGAAACAACCTGTAGCTCCATGAAGGTAAGTTAAAGGTTATATGATTAGCAGGTACCTGGTAAAGATTAGGGATGAAATTAGGATTCTTAATTCTGTCTGCTTTCTACTATTCCATATTTAGCTACTTGGTCAGTCTGTGTCAAGAGTACTCAATTACATGCAGCTGAAATAAGCTGAGGCAGTGACAAACCAACAGAAATGAGAAAGGCCTAAAACCACCAACGAATGTTACAATAGGATGCACAAATCCACTGTTGATAAAGTCAGGGAAAGCTTTGCTGTGATAGTGATGTTCAGTGAGGGTCCTTAAGAACCTGGAAACAGATTCTTCCTCTCTCAGTCACATACCCAGTTGATGAACAAGTCCAGTCAAGTCGGTTCTATAAATATATATGGATTCTAAGCACTTCTCTCTCCCTGAAATCCACCACTGTAGTCGAGCCACCATAAATTCTGCCATGGAGGCTCAGTATGCTGTCCCACACATGCTCTTGTCTTCCTGCATCAATGCATCTTATCAACAAAGACAGTAACAGCAAATTGAATCAGGTCCCCTCCCTCCCTGTAATCTTTCAGTGGTTTCCATTGCTCCTTGAGTATGGTTCTAATCCTTATCAGGCCTACAAAGCCCTGTACATTTTGTCCCTGCAGCATTTATATCTGCATGAAGCACCAAGTTTCTCTTAGCTCTCTTTCCAATCAAATCATTTTCTTTCTGTCCTTTGAAAATGCCGTGACCAAATGATATAGTTAATTTTATGCATCAACATGGTTGGCCACAGTGCCATGTTATGTGAGCAAACATTGTTCAAGATGTTTCTGTAATGGTGTTTTTCAAATGAGGTTAACATTTCAATCAGCAGTTGTTTAAGGAAAGTAGTTGCTTTCCATACTGTGGGCTTGTCTCACGAATGTAAGGTCTGAATAGAGCAACAAATGCTGAGATCTTCTATGCAAGAAGTTCTTCCAGTACTCAGTTTTTGGACTCAAACTGAAACTATTGCCTGGATCTCCAGCCTGCTGGCCATCTTGGATTCATAAAACCTCTACAATTGCATAAGCCAATTCCTTAAACTCTCTCTCTCTCTCTTTCTCTCTCTCTCTCTTTCTCTTATGCATATTGGGTTGCTTTTATTTATTTGAGGAACCCTAATATATCCACCAAAGCCTTCACAAGTGATTCCTATCCTAGAAACTCTTTTTGCTAAGCCATTAGCATTTTTTAGGCTTAAGCTTAAATGACTTTATGCAGAGCTGTTTTCCTGATGTTCCAGAACACAATGACATTTCTTTGCTTAAATTCATTTTTATATCACCCTCTATTGCCTCATGTTACAGGTGACAGTTGGCAGTCTGATGTTGATTTGCATGTTATTCAGTGGATGTGACTCACATTAGAGCAGTGTTTCTCAACCTTTTGTTTGTCATCATCCACTAAGGAACCTTTGCTGACAGTTTTCCCAGTCTGCCTGCCAGCATGAGTGTGTTTGTTTGAATCAGCACAAGAGTAGGCATGGCTGCCTGGGAAAGAGCATCCTAGAGACACCAAGTCTGGGTGCAGTTGCTGGAATTACCACATATTGCTCTAGTGATCTCAGATAAGTATCCTCAGCCTCATTCTTCATTTTTGTAGTGGGAATCCTAAGCTGTCATGTGTTATGAGAACTAAATTAGATGATATATGTAAAGAGTTTGATTACAGCGTCTAATGTAGAGAGTTCTAAACTATAAGCAAAGAAAAAGAGCTACCTTTTGGCAGGTGCTCTGTGTGTATGAGGGGGTGTGTGTGTATGTGTGGTGGGATGAGGTGAGAGGTGTCAGTGAAAGATAAAGGAGTCTGACCATCGTTAGGTTCTATACCATCTCTGTTTCTCCTAAGCTGAAGTTGTAACACATGTATTTCTTCAGTTGATAGCTCTGAAGAAATACCTGGGTTTCCCAAACAAGATGTTGAGAACCCATAGCTCTTCTGTGCACCTGATAATCACGGGAAGCATGCAGTGCACTGGGGGAGGAAAAGAACAGGTCAGCAAGAAATGAGAGGAATTCTGATCTGTGGGTGTTTTCTTTCCGATTACTACATGGCCGCTGGCCAGTCACTCCACCCCTCTCCCTCTCAGCCCTCTGTGAAATAGTGATGACAGTGGTATCTGGCTTCCTGATTTATGTTGAGGTTTAAGTAAGAGGCAAACGATCATCTCTTTGTAATAGTAAAGCACATTGGCTTATCGACTCCCTAATATCTGGTTTCTTCATATGTGCCTAGCAGTGCTGAATCAACATAGATTTAGCTTTAGTAGTCCCCACTACAGTCCAGTCAGGAAGGGGTTATCACAGTGTTTTACAGTTGAGGAAACTGAGGCTGAGACATATTTAGTGGCTTGTTCAAAATCATGCAGCCAGCAAAGAAGAAAACTCAGATTCTTCCCTGGGTGAGGAGGAGGGTCTGATATGAGGGCCAATCTTGACAATCACTGTTCCTGGCTGAGACTCTAGATACGTTATTGAAGTGCTTTCATGACTCAGACTTTTTGTTAGCTATTTTACATTCATTTTAAAATTTAAGCCACTGTGCAACTTTATAATGCATTTTTACTCGTGTCTGTATTATAAATTTTTAAATGAGAATCTGAAATTCAGAAGTGTGGTGGCTAATTTTATGTGCCAAATTGACTGGGCCCTGCAGTCTAGATATTTCATCAAACATTATTCTGGTGAGTCTGAGGCTGGTGTTGAATGAGAGTAACGTTTGAGTTGGTAGACTAAGTTAAGTATGATGCCCTCCCTAAGGTGGGTGGCCCTGTCCAGTCAGTTGAGGCCCTGCATGGAACAAAAGGGTTGGCCCTAACTCAAGGAAGAGAGATTCCTTCTCCTTTGAGCTGAGCTTTAGCTTTCTCCCTGCCTTCAGGTAGCAACTAAACCATCAGCTCTTTCCTAGGTCTCCAGCCAGCTGCTTACCCTGAACATCTTAGGCTTTGTGAGCCTCCATAATCCTCTGAGTTGGTTCTTTGTAAGACATCTCTTTCTGTGCATATGCAGATACTATTTGCTTTGTTTTTTTTTTTTTTTTTTTTTTTTTTTTTTGGGAGTCTTATGGCTGGCAAAGGGATATGCATTGTGGCCCAGTGGATTAAACTGCTCCCACATCAGAGTGTGGGTTCGAGTTTCTGGTACTCTCCTCCTGATCCAGAACCCCAGTAATGTGCCTAGGAAGGCACTGGAGGAGGCCCAAGTACTTAGACCCCTGCCACCCACATGGAAGACCACATGGGTGACATTCTTGGCTTTGAACTGACCAGGCCCTGGCAGTTGCAGCCATTTGGGAAGTGAACCAGCCGATGGAATATCTCTCTCTGTCTCTCCTTCTCTGTCATTTTGCTTTTCAAATATATAAATAAATAACTGTTTTTAAAAAATCAGATTAAGGTGAGAATGCCCAATTCTGATTCTTCAAAGTCATGCTTCTAGTGTAGAGTATTAGATATACATATATAAGTATAGATATAGATGCACATTCCTGTATAGATGCATAGAAACATATTTATGAACATATATAAAAGTATAAATGTATGCATTAATAAATAAACATGAGAGGGCTACAAAAATTTCATGAAAATGCATGTTATGGAAAAGCCATACATAGATTTAAAAATTTGCTTTGCACCAGATAAACTTACCTTTTAATTCGATTTTCCGTGCAATGGAAAATCCTCATATTTGTGTATATATAGTAAAATGCCATAATATCCTAAGTTTTTGTTATCTTTTAACATACTTTAAAATGGAAAAGATATAGTTGGAAATCAAGGATGGCAATACCAGTTGATCCTTACATTCTGTCTCACTCCCTAGCAGGAGAAAGTCTGTTGCTAATGCCACTTTTCAATGAATTTTGTTACCATGTTTAAAAAAAAAATTATACATTTATTTGAGCTTGCTCCTGACATTCTTTTCTTGACCCTGATTTTGGAGTAATAGCTTCAGCCTTTCATGATTAAGTGTGCTATAAGCTATAGGGTTCCTGTGGATGCCCTTTATCAGGTTAAGGGGTTAAGGAAGTTTCTTTCTATTTATTTGAAAGTCAGAACAAGGTGGGGAGGAGGGGGGGGGGAGGGAGAGATTAAGAGAGAGAGAGAAAGAGAGATCTCCCATCTGCTGGTGCACTCTCCAAAATGGTTGCAACAGCCAGGGCTGAGCCAGGCTGAAACCAGAAGCCAGGAACTCCATCCTGGTTTCTCACGTGGGCAGCAGGGACTCAGGTACTCAGGCCATCATTTGCAAATTCCCTGCTGCACATTAGCAGTGAGCCAAGCAACCAGGACTTAAACTGTCACTCCCATATGGGATGCCAGCATGTAGCCATTGAAATCAGCAGCTTAATGCATTGCACTATTGTGCCAGCACCTGTATTTTTTTTTAATCAAAAATAAATGGTGATTTTTTTTTTCAAATACTGCATCTGTTTAAATGTTCATGTTTTCCTTTTTAAAGTTGTTAATAGAGAGGGTGTTACTGATTGCTTTGATGGTTAAATCAATCTTGCATTCACAGAATAAACCCTACTTGTTTAAAACAATTATTTTAGGTAGAGAGAGATTAGAAGAGGAAGAAAAGTTGAGAGACAGAGATCTCCCATCTTCTAGTTCACTCCCTAAACAACCCCTGGCTGGGCTTGGCATAAGCCAGGAGCCAGGAATTCACTCTGGGTCTTCCATGTGGAAGGCAGGGACCCAACTACTTGAGCTCTCACTGTTAACCCTAGGGCCCATTAGCAGAAAGCTGGGGTCAGGAGTGGCAGGAGGACTCAAACCCAGGCACTCTGATTTGGGATGCAGGTCTCCCAAGAAGAGTGTTAAAGACTTTACTGAACACCCACCCAATTCAGTCATTTTTAGAGGATGATCTCATTGAACTCATCCTTTAAAATAAGTAGAGAAACACAAATACAATAAAATAAGATTGGTATTAATAGCAGAGAGATAGTGCTCATTGCATGCATTACTTTGTTTATAGGAGCTCCCCAACTAGATTTTATCTACCAAGAAAGCAAAAATGCAAAGGGAAAAAAATCGTCTACCATCAAACTGACAGGCTCAAACCAGTAGTGCCATATTATGGAGTAACTGGCTCTTAAATATGTTGTCAGAAAAATGCTTTGAATAGTTAATACTGCCAACTTCCCTGACAAAGATTATATTTCCTAACACTTAAATAAAGTAGAAAGTCATTCACTTACTTCCAAAGTGCCTGCAGCTATTTTTAACTAGATAAAGTGATTGTATATTCCCAGATATTAACTCTAAGTAGAGAGGGGTTGTCGGGGTTACTATGGTGAGCATTTGCAGAAGTAAATAATATCAGTAATAGTACTTCTCCTCCTTCTCCCTCTTCTTTCTCCTGTGTTTCTTCTCCTGCTCCTTCTAATTCTTTTGATCCTTTTCCCCTTACATCATTTTCCTCTTCCTTGTCTGTATTTTCTTCTTGATACCCACTCTGAGGAGGCAGCTTCTTTTGATGGTGAAAGAGATTGCAATTGACATGGGGGGGAGCATGACCTCAAGTGAGCTGTTAGTGGTCTAGCTTCCTGTCTTAGGTGATAAATCTGGTTTTCTTCCACATATCTTGATGAGATATGTACATGGTAGAACAAATGCAGGTCAAATTGTGCATTACCTTAAAAAAAGAACCAGTTGTCTCTATTCTCATGCAATTGTGAACTTCCTACAATTTTTCCCCCTATGAGTTTGTGAAATAGCTCCATCCCAAAATATGACACCTTTGAGGAAGGCTTTATTTAGGAGTATGTAGATTTGTAACTTCCATGGCCATGCTAAATATGTTTTATGTGATTATCCAATTATGACTAGTTTATGTTTGTAATGATCAAGGTAAAGTTCTATTAAAGTGTTTTTTTGTATTCTCCACAAAAACAAAGCTATAAGATTGAAAGACAGGTATTTACTTGCATGATAATGATAACTCAGAGACCTCTAAGTTAATAATGATAACTCTAAGCTCCTCTAAGGAGTTGGACCCTTAGATAGCAATATACTATCTAAAATGCAAGAGAAAATGGAGTGATGAATTGGGAGAGAAGAGTTATTCCTCCATACATAAAGTAGCATGTTGGCATCAAGCTGGTGCAAGTAATAAATGAGGCCAAGAAGCTGGGCTCTTCTTCAACAGACAGAGCTACAACCTTTTTCCCACCCCCACAGACAAGACAAAGGTCTTGCTTCCTCCCAGGAAAACTCAGCATCTGCTCCTCTTTGCATACAGAAATACTTGACCTATCAGAACTTTTATAAGAATTGTAAATACTAACAGAATAAAGAGACAATGACAGAATGGGAGAAAATATTTATAAACCATGCTTCTGACAATGGACTAATATCTAGATTGTATAAGGAACTCAGAAAACTCAAACACAGCCGGCACCGCAGCTCACTAGGCTAATCCTCCACCTGCGGCGCCAGTACTCTGGGTTCTAGTCCTGGTTGGGGCGCTGGTCTGTCCCGGTTGCTCCTCTTCCAGTCCTGCTCTCTGCTGTGGCCCGGGAAGGCAGTGAAGGATGGCCCAAGTGCTTGGGCTCCTGTGTCTGCATGGGAGACCAGGAGAAGCACCTGGCTCCTGGCTTCGGATCGGCATAGCTCCGGCCGTAGCGGCCATTTTGGGGGGTGAACCAACGGAAGGAAGACCTTTCTCTCTGTCTCTCTCTCTCTCACTGTCTAACTCTCCCTGTCAAAAAACAAACAAACAAAAACAAAAAACAAAAAAACAGTTGTCAGTATTACTAGCCATCAGGGAAATATAAATCAAAACCTCAGTGAGGAACCATTCTACTTCAGTTATAGATGCTATTATCAAAAAACAAAAAATAACAAATGTTGACTAGGCTACAAAGAAAAGGAACTCTATGCACTGTTGGTGGGAATGCAAATTAGTACAGGTATTATGAAGAGCAGTATGGAGGTTCATCAGAAAGCTAAAAATAGGTCTACCATATGATCCCAGTATCCTACTTTGGGGTATATATTTGAAGAGAATGAAATTGGCATATGGAAGAGATACCTGTATTCTCATGTTCATTGCAGCACTGTTTATAACAGCCAAGATATGGAATCAACCGAGGTGTCCATTTAGTAGATGAATGGATAGCAGAGATGTGGATAGTATATTGCTATGGGATATCATTTAACCATAACAATGGCAATTAAATCCTCACCTTCACAGCAAAATGGATGGAATTGGATATCATTATTATAAATGAAATGAACTTGGCACAGAAAGATAATTTTTTTTTTATTATTTATTTGACAGAGTTAGTGAGAGAGAGAGACAGAGAGAAAGGTCTTCCTTCCGTTGGTTCACCCCCCAAATGGGTGCTACGGCCGGAGCTATGCCGATCCGAAGCCAGGAGCCAGGTGCCAGGTGCTTCTTCCTGGTCTCCCATGCAGACACAGGAGCCCAAGCACTTGGGCCATCCTTCACTGCCTTCCTGGGACACAGTGAGAGCTGGACTGGAAGAGGAACAACCGGGACTAGAACCCGGCACCCATATGGGATCCTGGCACCGCAGGCAGAGGATTAACCAAGTGAGCCATGGTGCTGGGCCCGAAAGACAAATATCTTATATTCTCTCTTATGTGGAAAGTAAAGTAGTTGATCTGAACTGTGAATAGTGATTAATAGGGGCTGGGAAGGAGGAGAAAGAAAGCACAGATGGAGAATGAAAAACAGATACAAAAGCACAGTCAGAGAGAAGTAACAAATGTATTCCATAGCACAGTAGGTTGAATATAATTCTCAATAATGCATTATATCCCAGGGCCGGCATTGTGGCATAGTTGAAAAACTGTGGCCTGCAATGCCAGCATTGTGTATGGGTGCTGGTTTGTGTTCCAACTGCTCCACTTATGATCCAGCTCCCTGCTAATGGCAGGGAAAAGTAGCAGAAGATGACCCAAAGGGTTGGGGCCCCTGGCACCCACTTGGAAGACCCAGATGTAGCTCCTGGCTCCTAGCTTTGGAATGGCCCAGCCCTTGACATTGCAACCATCTGGGGAGTGAATCAGTCGATGGAAGAGCTCTTCCTGTGTCTTTCCCTCTCTCTCTCTCTCTCTAACTTTCAAAATAAGTAAATAAATCTTTAAAAAAATACCTTCTATCCTGTATAAAAAAATAAGAATATGGTAGCTGAAAGGTTTCAAACAGAAAGAAAGAGGAAAAGGAATGATTAGTTACCTGGTTTGATTGATCTATGTTGTGCATATGTGTTGAAGTATTGTACCATACTCCATAAAATGTACAAGTTTTGCCTGTTAAAATAATCTTAAAAATAAGCCTTTTGTACTATCATGTTTCTTATTGTTTATTTTAGTCCTTTCTTAAAAAAATAGAATTGACTCTCAATGTTTACATTAATCTTTAATTGGTCAATTTTTAGAATTGGGAGAAGAGGTAAGTATTCTTCTAAAAAAAAGAAAAACACAAAGAATTTCAGATTCCTAGGGACCCTCAGGCCATCTTCTCCTTCCACCAGTGGTGGAGATAAAAACTCAAGTTTCCAGTGAAAACTCCAGATTCTTCAAATATATGTACACACCTATGGACAATTGCATTGAGTTTAAAATGATATACTACATGTGAGCATATGTACACATATTTATTGTGTGTACAACTGAGTTTTTGCTATATAACTAGCATGATTCTAGGCTCTTATGATACCTAGCCATAGTAGTGCTTATTATTGTTATGGTAGATAAAACAGAATCCTAAGGAGGTCAAGTAAGTTGCCATGGTTAATGGCTGTGTCATACTGCTATTAATCATTGGAGCTGGGCTGGTGCCGTGGCTCATTAGGCTAATCCTCCACCTGCAGCGCCAGCACCCTGGGTTCTAGTCCCGGTCGGGGCACCGGATTCTGTCCCGGTTGCTCCTCTTCCAGTCCAGTTCTCTGCTGTGCCCCGGGAGTGCAGAGGAGGATGGCCCAAGTGCTTGGGCCCTGCACCTGCATGGGAGACCAGGAGGAAGCACCTGGCTCCTGGCTTCGGATCGGCGCAGCGTGTTGGCCATAGCAGCCATTTGGGGGTGAACCAATGGAAAGAAGACCTTTCTCTCTGTCTCTCACTGTCTATAAGTCTCTCTCTGTCTCTCTCTCTCTCACTGTCTAACTCTGTCTGGCAAAAAAAAATAACAACAACAAAAAAATCATTGAAGCTAGTGGTTGAATTCAGAAAGTTTGGTCCTAGACATTTTTTACCCAGCCATTGTTACACAGTAAAATACTGATTGTGCGTGTGTGTGTGCGTGTGTGTGAGAGAGAAAGAGAGAGAGAGAGAGGGAGAGAGAGAGGGAGATGGGCAAAGAGACATATGCATCCAAGTAAGCAAGGGCTAATAGTGGTTATAGAGGCTTTTTAATGTATTATGGTGCACTATCTTTTGTGCATTGTTATATTAGTATTTTTATCCTAGATCTCCACTTTCTAGTATACTTGTTGACTATCCTGTGGTTTTTGTTCTGGAGGAGTGTAAAAATTCTCTCCTGTGTGTCTTCCAATAGCAGGTTGGGGTGGTTGTTGTGAAATGGGACACAAGAAGTTGAGTAATTTGAGTGGACACATATGAGTTAGGTTAAGATGAGGTAGTACACAAAGTGAAGAATAAACTGATAAGGGTTTAATAGCAAGAGTGTGCCATCTTGAAATTGGTAAAATGAAGGATGGGAATAGTACTTACCTTACAGGTTTATTGTGAAGGGTAAGTGAGCTAATAGATGTGAAGCACTTCAATTGCTTGTTGAACAGTAAACACTTACTCTAATAGTAATCATAATCACCCTCTTAGTGCTTCAATTACATGTCTTTGCAGAATTTTGAAATGTATGTTGGAAACATCTATATAAAAAGTTTGGCATCAAATCACCATGTAAAGTTTGTGCAACATGTGCTGCCTTGCAAATTGAGGGGGGGTACCATAATTTGGGTCGGGCAATAGGAGGGGAGACCAAATCAGTTGAACATTGAAACATCATTAACTACACATTGGGCAAGGGGTTCCTTGGGGGTAGCTGACAACTCCACATCTGCTCGAGGTGAAGATTCACAACCAATGGAGTGTAGTCCAAGGCACAAAGCTTGTGAGTCACCTAAGGTCCTGACAAGGGAAGAAATAACATTTGCCAACCTTCCCTCTCCTGAGGTAGTCTTAGGGCAAGCATTACTGCTTAACTGGACATGGTCACATACCTTTGGAATATTGGTAATTAGAGATAAAATCTTGCATGATAGTCTCTTCCTTTCTGATATCCATGATAATAAAACTAAATTTTACTATAAATATTTTAAACTAATGTTTTATTAATTTGGATGGCTTTTGATGCCACTTAGTTTCTGTTAATAAAGAGGGTTCCACTGTATTTATTCACAAAACATTCCTTGTGAAGCTTTCTAGAAATGTATATTTCCTGGTCTGACCCAACCTAATAAATCCAGTCCAGGGCTGGACTTGTGTGTTCTGAAAGACCTCCATGGATGATTTGATGCCACATCACTGCATCAACTCTAAGCTTTGCCTTGACATTTTATTCCTTTTAGAAAGACTGAGGTGAAGACAATCTGGTAAGTCTTAATTGAATTTGAGTATCTTCTTTTATATTTTAGTGCCAGAAGATTGAATCTTCTAGAGTTGACTGGAAGCAGAACAATTCGTGAGTAAGCTGTATCTTATTGTTGTGACTTATGGCTCCATTATGAAGACTTGGTCATTTGGGCTTAATGTCTGACCTCCACTAACTGCTAAGGACTTTGGGAAATGAGTGACAGTTTCCAAGAACCTGTTGGAACTTTGAGTCAGAAACCAAAATTCACTATTTTCAAGTAGCTCCTCCATTCCAGCCAGGTGACTCCTGGGGAGATATTTCTCCTCTTTGAGTTTTAGTTTTAAAACTGCTGCCTTAATACAATTCCTGGTTCATAGGGGTTGTTGTCAGAGTTAAATGAGAAAAAATATGGGATGCACATATCTTGGTACATAGTAGGTAATGAGTGATATTAACTTTCTTCCTTCTTCTTTATCTACTTTTTCTTACTCCTGCACTCTCTTCATTATTTAACACAGTGTCCAACAGTCACTAATTTGCCTAACCAACCAATTAATAGGAGTTCCTGACTGCCAAAGTACCTGAGTTCATTATCAGCATCAATCTGAGCTTTGCTTTCTCATGTAACCTACAATTCACTTGGGTGATTTCTATCCCATTGAAGTTTAGAAACAATTGATTGGTAACTGTACAGATGTTGGAAGAACCTCTGGGGGATATCCCCAAATGATAAGAGTGCTACTTGTTCCAGTGTATTTATCTTTCTCCTCTAGAGTAACTGAACTCTAGATTTTTAGCTAGGTATGTGATCTACTGAAATAAAGATGGCATTTCACAGCTTCCCTGGCAGTTTGATGTGACCATATAACTAATTCTAGACAGTAGAATTTAAGGAAAAATAATATATGCGTTTGTGTGTGTGTGTGTTCCTTAACATCCTTGCTGTCTCTTCTGCTGAATAGAATGGTGCTGCATTGATGTAAACAGGAAGAAGCCACACTGAACATCAAAGCAGGTCATGATGAATGGATTGGTTCAGTGTTCCATGGTGGAAGGTCCCAAGCTCTTTCTTTGTTGTTGCTCAGCCATGTGTGGTCATCGCACTTTTGTGTTCAATGTTTTTCATCCTACTTAATAATTTCTGAGATTATCTTGCTTTTTAAATTATTCTTACTTCAGTAGAATTTAATATCAATCTGACTTGTTCATTACTGTATTCTAAACAGCTGCATCATTGTTGGAATGTCATAGGTGCTAAACATTAATTGAATGAGTGAATGAGTGATAGATGAATGAATAGCAATGAGTTCATGGACTTACAAGCTCAGTGGGTCAGCAGCATGCAGATGCTCTGTGTTTCTGGGTGGCATGGAAGAGCCCAAGTGGGTGGTAATACCTAGTGAAGTGGTGCTGGACACTGTCAGGGAAAGGCAGGGGAGGTGAATAGCAGGTAAGACAAGAGTGTCATGATTGGATGTGTGGAAGAATAACACACTAAATATAGTGGTAGGTGTATTTGTGAACACACTTTAAATATCCCGTAGGATACATAAATATACCTGAATGAATAGGGAGAGAGAATTTTGCACACGATGGACTTCCTGTGTCAGTTCATGGAGACAACAATCCAGTACTACTTAAATTATTATTGCTTTTCAGAGGTCATCTAGGGCCCCAGGCTGATGAGGAGTGAACATGTGGGTTATGACCTACATACTCTATGGTTTAATGATATTCAGTCTTACTTCTAGTTGTGTATAATTTGCTTATTGCTGAGTCTTGAGAAGAGGTTGTTTTCTCTTACACCTGGCTCCTGCTCTCCTTCAAACCCTGCATAGGGGCGCTTCTTTTTCACATCTCTTGGAAGTGGTTCAGAGGTTCATTAAAATTGTCTACTTTATTTGCCTCTTGATTCTCCAATTCATTAATCACAGGGCTCAGCCTTTCTGTTGTATATGCCCTTTGACTCTGTGCTATCTGATTCACATGGTTTACAGAGATAATTTACGGTTAATATATGTTTTGTCTGACTTCGCTGTGGGTGTCTGAAGTGACCCACAGGGCAGCAGTGTGTAAACAATGTGTGTGGGAGTAAAGCAGAGATAAAATGCTCTTTGAGGAATTATAAAGTATAATAAATTATTTTGTGCTTCACCTGACTTCCTCTCCTTCCCAGCCTCAATATCACCGTGTGAAGAGTGGGGAATGGAGAGAAGGGAGAAAGTATAGGCATTTATGAATACTATTACTTAGTTCACTTTTAATGCACAAGAACTGCTGCTAAAGCCAGAAATGAGCTATAAAGGCAGCCACAATGTATTGAAAATTTGGAATAAGTTTCTGACAAACGTGTCAGGGGAAGAATCTGACATTGCATAGAAATACCCATGGAAGAATGATTTACAGTAAAAATATGTAGATTTTTATGTAGAAAATCAGGGGAAAAGCACTTATAGAAGGAATTTGCTTCATTGTTCAATGTTATTAATACACATATTTTAACAGTTATTTTCCTAAATATAAGAAAATGAAATTGCTCCTCAAAAACCCTGGATATGTATAACATTGATTTTCTTGATTCCATTGTGTGTTTGGGATTTTCCATATTCAATAAATCTGTGTAAAAGCAAGGCAGTGTACTCTTGGATTTGCTTTACTGAAAAATGTTTTGTGATTTCTTGGAGAAAAAAATAGGTATAGCGTTTTGAAAGAAAGATAAGGCAAATATTATTCTTGAACCAAAATTGCTCTAGGCATTTGCAAAGACTCAAGGATTTATTTGGTACTAGACAGAGCTCAGAGATCATATAAAACAATCCACTGTGTGTGTGTGTTTTTTTTTTTTAGGATGAAGAATCCAGAAAGGTTAAATGAGTTAACCCATGACTATGTGCTTGCCTGTTAGATTCCAAGGTTAGAGTGAGGGCTTATCCTTTGACCTCTGAAATGATGTTTCCTTAAGGTTGCCCCGGACTCTTAGTCATGATCACTCCTACTAAAGCCCTGCCTAATCTTAAAATTTCTACTCTCCACTCAACTGTCTGACAAGAGCAGTGCAATCAGAATGTGAATATTGGAGTCATGGAAGACTTTCCCATGTCTTCTTTTCTGTTGTTGTTATATAATAACTTAGCCCTAAAAAGAAAGGTTACATAGAAATAACTCAAGGAAACTTGATTGAGAAGATTGGATGTTTATAGACAATTCCCTAATGGAGTTATGAACATTTTTCCATCTGACATGTGATAAACATATGAATCTCTAGTATTTTTTGAGGTCAGATGTACAACTTTTTATGATTTTTCAGATGGTGTGTTTTTAACAATGATTATCTTTATAAATAATGTTATTATATCTTCTGTAAACTTAAGTGCAATCATGTACCACATAATGTTTCAGTCAGTGATGGACTGCATATGTGATCCTGGCCTAATACTCTTATATTGCCTGGTGAGGTTTTAGGCATCTTGGTTTGTATACGTACCCTCTATGATGTTCACATAGCCTAGTGACACCTTTCTTATAATGTACCCTGCAGTTAAATAAAGCAGGACTGTGCATGATTTTCATAAATATAATCCATTCACATGTTTTCGCCACAGCCGAGCTTGACTATCTCATTGACCCCCTCACCAGTTTCATGACTTTGATGTTTCTGTCTCTGAGCCTCAGTTTTATTAAATCTAAAATTAGCACAGCATTGGCTTTACATCAAGGTGATAAAATGGTTTAATAGGAATCAGGGTGTTTGGTAGGCAGTGAGGTAGAGTCACAGAGTCACAGACTATGGATAATGTGAATTACCTCCATAGCTCCATGCTTTCCAGTTTTCAAGATCAAGTAGACCTATGAGTATCTACATTGAATTTGGCTCAGCATCTTTTGACTGTCATGTGTTAAGGCTCTTTGAATTTCAGGCTCATAGATTTTTGTGGAACTTACAGATATTAAAGGGCCATAGGCCAATAGATCAATATGTCCATAATAAACATGGAGGCTCAAACATATTGAACTATTGTTCATGGAACTGTTGTCATACAGATTAATCAAATAGTTAATGTGCTCATCTATGGAAAGTTGCATAATAAAGAACTAATAAAATTTGCTTGCCATTCATTGTTCTCCATAGTCTGAGGTCATGTACATATTCAGCTCAACTGTCCTCTATTACCTATGGAAATTATCTCCTCTTCTTTGGATCTGCCAAATACACTGATCTCATTCAGAGTGTAGCTTTTCTCAATTTTTTCTCTACTTGGAATGTCCATTCATTTTCCTCCAAGGTTAATCCATATTTCCATTTCTGGCTAAAAATCACTTTTCTTACTAGGCTTCCACCAATAATTCCTTTTCATTTTTAATTCTTTATTTGCTCATTTCAATTTTTACCATTATCACACCATTTGTATACACTCTTTTATTCCACAAATGTTTTATCTCCCACACAAGGTGCAGAGCATACAGACAAGGTAATATAATTCACTCTTTTCCCTGTTGGTTATAATGCTGAGCATATAATAGGAACTCAATCAGCAAAAAAATGTGTGCATAAAAGTCTCAGTTTAAAATGAATTCTTCAATGTGAAGGGTGTTTACATCTAAAGAGTTATTCATTTGAGGCTGGTGGGACACACCATTTGTTACTAGCCTATAAGTCATCTTACACAATCTCATTAGTCTACCAATTTGTCACCAGACTTTAAAGCTTTCTTGGTTTAAAAACCATTAAACTTTTTAGTGGAAGAATAAACTGTCCCCAACCTCTTTAATAAAGGTTTAATAATCATTTCTTTCACTTCATGCATAAATAATTGCACAACACATTTCAGCGGAAGGAAAAAGAAGTATGCACTAATACAGGCCTCAGTAATTACTTCATTATTTTTTATCAATAGCCTATGCCTTGACCCTGGAAATAATCTCACCAATTAGGTAACTATGTAAGTCTATTGAACAATAGCCAATATTTGAAAAAAAATGAAATATCACTCATACTCCCTGTTTTTCTGATTATAAAGACACATAAAGACATTGATTTGAAAGTACATAACAGTTGACAGTTCTATGAGGTTAGAGAATTTGAAGCTTGTCTCTACATATGAATTAATGTGGGAATCTTTGATCCCCTTCCCCAGCACAGTTTGTCTCCACTATCCAGGCATTTGATAGGTAGGGTGCTTCACTCAAAGTGACTAGGATTGATAATGTGTAAGTATCATCTCTCCTGTTCATGAAGCAAAAATCCTAGGATTTTAATACATGACTAATTATTAGACATATGGTCTAGAATGTCAAAAACAGATTTAAATACTTGCTGAGAATTTGAATGGCTTCACATTTCACTGAAACAACCTGCTGGAGCCAGATTCAAAAGATTTTGGTCTGACCCTTTAGTTCATTACACTGTAGCTGAGTCATTTAATCAGATTTTATAAAACTCTGGGCTATAGTGCAATGAAATGTTAAGCACATCTTGATCATTAGAAACAAGTGAAAAATCTCATCAGCCTCGAGACTCAGCCATTTATATTAAATATCTATATAAAATACTACTATAGACATTGGGTCTGAACTGCTGTAATCTGTGATATAGCCTATTTAAGAGATTTTTAAAAATATAGTCTATTTCATACTACTAATATTTCCATGGCACAAGTGAATAAAAAAACAATGAAAAGAAATTAAAAAGGCATACTTTGCTTCTTATCCACTATTAAAATAACTCATTTTATGTTTTAATTCAGAATTTTGTTGGTACCATTCTCTAAAGCAACTCAAATGTGGAATGGAACAAAGATTACTCCATTATTCTGTGTTTATTCTGTCAAAATGGAAACATTTGAGATTTAGCACAGAATATCTGATGCTAAAATTATACCAAACATCACCCACTACACAACTCATTACTGATAATTGATTTCCAATTAGAAAAATAAAAAATAGGGAACAACTTTACTTTGGGAAATGAACTCATGAGTTAAATTTATTTTACTTCACTCTGGGCTGCAGTCCCTGTGAGGCAGAGAACACTGTATCCCCAGCTTCTAGGATACCAAAGGTCCCATAGTGCTGCTCACCAAAAAGTTTACAGATGACTACCAGGGGGTAGTTATTCTATGAGAATCTCAAAGCATTTGGAGGTTGTAATACAGTCTGGGGTGAAGAAAAAAATTCTTACAAACATTCAGATCATACATCAGTAGTCATGCATATCAAATAACCCTTGCCTGGCATATCAAATAACCCTTGCCTGTGTTCCATAATAAGAATGTAGCCAAACTGTGTATATCTTCTTCTCACTGTGGTTTGGAGGGAAGATATTGTTAACTTCCAGTTGAGAGACCTGAAGGATATTCATTTGGTTACTTATGCATTCACTTATTTTGGTATGATGGCTTTCGTATTTGATTCTAAGGAATTCTACACCTAAAGGACCGATAGACATGGATCTGTCCACAGTAAAGGACACCTGTATTTGTGAAATCAGTGGGATCCTTTACAGTCAGCCAAGTGTGCTTGTGGGAAGGGGGACAGATTAATTTACCTAGGGACTGCGGAGAGGAGATACATAGAAGCTTAGCAGGAGAAGTCAAGCTTAGGTGGGGACCGGACAATTCAACAAGCAGTGTAAGAGAACAGAAAACCCAAAGCCCAAACACAGAGGTGCAAAAGAGTCAGTGTACTCTGTGCCAAGAGTACAGATAGGAGGTACAGGGTGTGGGTGTATGAGGGGAAGGATGGAGGATGAGGGTAAAAAAATGGAGTTAGGCGAAGAATACCATGTATTCATGGTAAGACATGTACTTGTGTCCTACCGGGAAGGTTAGTCTTCATCTGTAGGGCATATAGAGCTTCTGAAAACTAGATTAACTGTTAAAAAACAAATTTTCATTCCGTTATATCCAGGGACCCAAGCACTTGGGCTATCTTCTGCTGCTTTCCCAGAAGCATCAGCAAGGAGCTATATCAGAAGTGGAACAGCAAAGTCTTGAACCAGCGCCTGTATGGGAGGCTTGTGTTCCAGGCTGTGTCTTAACCTCTTACACCACAATACCAGCCCCCAGACTTCTCTTTTAATTATATTTTTCCTTGAAACTTTTGAGGTACCTTTATAATTTTTTAAAAAAAGATTTTACTTATTTATTTGAGAGGTAGAGTTACAGACAGTGAGAGGGAGACAGAGAGATAGGTCTTCCTTCCATTGATTCACTCCTCAAATGACCACAATGGCCAGAGCTGTGTCAATGCGAAGCCAGGAGTCAAGTGCTTCTTCCTGTGTCCCGTGCGAGTGCAGAGGCCCAACCACTTGGGCCATCTTCTACTACTTTCCCAGGCCACAGTAGAGAGCTGGATTGGAAGAGCAGCCAGGACTCGAACCGGCGCCCATATGTGATGCTGGTGCCGCAGGCAGAGGATTAACCTACTGTGCCACGGCATTGGCCCAAGGTACCTTTATATTTTAAAATGTCTGTTGAAGTAGAGCTGTATGTTGCAGCAATAAAAAAGACCCAGATTGTTTTATCAACTGATATTTGAAATTATTTTCATGCTGCAGAAGTTCAAATATATTATAGATAACTTTCATGTTTTATTTCTAAAATGGCTTTTAGCAAGCATTCTTGCCTAATTAACACATTTTAAGTATGGATAATCATTATTTCTAATAAATGAAAAGTCAAACTGGGTTAATAATTGTTAGATCTTCTCTTGTTAACATTGAGTATTTTAGCAGGAAAGGGCTTTAAAGGCACTGCCTAAGTATCTGATCTGATATTGCAGCTTTTATATTTGATGTTTTTTATCTTGAAAAAAGTTGTCTGTTGTTTTTCAATTTGCATCTGACCTTTTTCTTTCTATCTTAACTAATAAGAGTGTACATTAAGGAATATGGCACAAAAATGAAAATCTATTGCAAACCCATAGAGATCCAAATTTGTCATCCACAGTGTTCATGGCATGCAGTAAAGACTCAAAATATATTTGTTGAGAGAAGGCATAAAGCAAACTGAAAAATAGCAATAATGAAACATTGAATATCTCAGAGAGGGTTGCAAAGACCAGTTGAGTGTGCTGTAACTATAAATAGATCTGGCCTGCAGACTCTCAGTAAATGTTTTGTCCTGTATGGACATATGAATTATGTCTCCCCAAGATATGTATGTTGACTTCCTAGCATCCAGTGTATTAGAATGATATCTTACTTGGATATGGAATAGTTATAGAGTAAATCAATTTAAAATGAGGTGGTTTGGATGGTCTCCAATGCATATGACTAGTGTCCTTATGGGAAAAAAAAGACGTTTGGAGAGATATGCATCCAGAGAGAATATCATTAAGGCAGAGATCAGAATCATGCGTTTTCATGCCAATGAGTGCCAAAGATTGCCAGGAAACTACTAGATGCTAGGTGAGAGGCATGGAGGGGACTTGTTCTCAGAGCCCTCAGAAACAATTCACACTTCTATCATCAACATCAGACTTCCAGCCTCCAGGAATGTGAGATTATACCCTGCAGTTGTTGAAGCCACCTGGTTTGTAGTAGTTTGCTACAGAAGCCCTAGCAAATGAATCTAGCTTTCATGTTCCATTCTAGTTCATTTCCTTAGCACCCTTTAAACTGTGACAAACACTATAAACAGAAAACAAAAAGTGGAGCCCAGTAACTTAATGTAATCTGAAAGTAATTACAACATGTCGAATAAACCTTTGAAGCATGTCATGTAGTTTGAATCTTTAAAAATTTTTGTATTATATTTATAAAGAGCTTATGCTATGTATAGCTCTAAGTTACAATAATGTTGCAGTTTTTCAAAGTGCCTCAATAGATATTTAATTTGCTCAATGTCAAATTAGATTTGTCATTGAATTTTTTGAACTAAAGAAACCTTTTACATTCACTATAAAGATTTCTGATTACAGAAGTGCAATTTCAAGATGAGTCAAATTCCTTGATTCTGAGAGAGCATTATGTTAGCTGTCTCCATGGAGTAGGCATGGGAACCAAGATGGATATTTTACATTGTGTAATATAAAACTTGCCTTTTCTCTGTTCCTGAAAAACATCTCTAATACCCCACAGAGGTTTGTGATTATTTGAAATTAGCAATCTTCTAATTCCTCATCAAGAATAACAGAGTGACTGTTCTACCCCTTTCTTTCCTCTTAGTGGGGGACACCAGGCAATTTGTGGGATTTAGTGGCACATATAAAGTGTTCACCATGAGCTTGAGATCCCAGTACCAGTATGTACTGCATTCGGCAGCCTCTTCTTCATGGAACCCAGTGCAAGCTAAAGCCTCCTGGAGATACATTTGTCACTGTGCTTGCTAACCCCTGTATCAGATTTGTAATCATCCATTTGTGAGTCTGTCAATCCCATCAGACTTTGGGTTCTTTCCAGTGCCTGGATCTTATACTTTCCTGTACCTGTAGCATTTTACACAATGCCAAGAGAAGGCACAGATCCCTCCTTAACATTGGTACAGGGCCACACTCTGATGCTTAGCCTTGATTAACAAACTTGAGAGCCAGTATAGACTACACATCCTAGCATTATCCATTTCAGGGTTGAGGGCACTTGAGTATTTGCATGTAAATTCCTTTTAACTAGAAAACTAATTCCTTATACTTCTGTCTTGAGGTAGAGCTCTCTGAGAAATCCAGGCATTTACTGAAACAAGTAGAAGTTAGGCAGTAGGCACTATAAGGGTAAGGATGCAGGACTGTGGGTGGGGCACTAACCTCACCTGCTCTATCCCTCTACTTGTCTTCCACAACCCCAATCTAACTCCATTTTCATGCTTTAAAATCTGTTGAAACTCTGAACGCATCTAAAGTCTTGGTTCCTATATGACTTGTACCATGTAGGTGAAAAATTGTGTGGCCCCATTGAAGCCCAGGTACTTTGTGTGTCCTACTGGCCATAGTAACAATGTCTATAGTATAAAAGTGATCAGACTCATGCCTGTGTGGTTTTTAAGTTATATGCCACACATACAGGGATGAGTTCATTCATTCATACGATATTCCAAACCCTGTGCTATATTCTGTGAAAGACAGCTGATTCTTCACCTTTCAGAACTCCTACTCTCGCAAGGAAGACAGATATTTAATATACAATCAAAATAATAAAAAAATAACAATCACATAGGTGAGAAGATGGTTATCTATGAGGCAGGAAATGGGACCTTACCGGACAGTGAATCTGTTGGCTCCTTGATCTTGGACTTCTCAGCTTTTAGAACTGCAATAAATAAATTTATGTTGATAAATCACTCAGTTTAAGGTACAAGTAAGTATCTCTTATCTAAAATGGTTGGGACCACAAGTGTTAGAAATTTCAAAAATGGGGGGGGTGGGATTTTAGAATATTTGCATTTATGTGAGATATATTGGGATGGGACCTAATTCTAAAAACAAAATGCATTTCATTTATTTTTTATGTATACCTTACACACCTGACCTGAAGGTAATTTTATGCTGCTCTTTCACTGCACATGTGCTTGACTGCAATCTCTGGGTCAGGTGTGGAATTTTCGACTTTTTATGTGATGTTGTAATCTAAAAGTTCTGGAGTTCAGAGCAGTTTGGATTTTGGATTTTTCAGATTAGAGGTGCTCAAATTATATTTTATTACAGCTGCTGGAATAGTCTAAGACAGGGATAATACACCCAAGGAATAAAATAACAACTCTAGTTTCCTGTCTCATAAGCCGGTGCTTGTTACGCCCCCTCACTTTCTGCTATGCATATTTGGAGCTATCTTGGTCTGTTTTCTGCTGCTGTGACAGAATGCCACAGAATGGGTGAATTATGAACAACAAAAATTTATTTGGCTCACAATTCTGGCTTTGAAGTCCAGAGCTGCCTCTGGTAATAGCCTTCTTGCTCTATGATTACACAGCAGTGAGAGGGCAGAGGGGCATGGGTGAGACAGGGAGAGCGAATCAGGCCCCGCTCATCCTTGTTATGAGGAACCCCACTCCCTTGATAGCGGCATTAGCCATTCATGCAGGCAGAGCTCTCAGGGGCTAATCACCTCTTAAAAGCCCTTACCTCTCAACACTGTTAAAATGGCAGTTCAGTTTCAACATGTGTCTTGGGAGGGCATACTGAAACCAAGGCACAGGTTTTTGGAGTTCAGAAGGGTTCAGCAGACTTGGGCAGTTAAATGCCAATTCACTTGGGTTTCTTAATCCTGCAGTTTCTCCAGCTAATTACAATCTGGGATCAATTACCCTTGGGTTGAGTCTGAGAGAAAGGGCATGTTTGCATCAGGTATCTTTAGTAAACAAACTCAAGTGGGAAAGGACAGAAAGGAGAGACATTGCATTTGCTGTTAACACTAAACCGACATTAGGCCAAGTTCCGGTCCTTGGTTCTTATGGGAGGACTGGAGTCTCTGCTGGCCCCTGATTTACTTATGTGCATCCCGCCACCTGCAAGTTATGCAGTTATATTTTTAAGGTCCAATTACTCTTGCTGGAATGTGCCTTTTGTGACCAACTCAGGTATCATTTTTCATGCAATGATCTTTACTTTCATTTTTAAATCCAGTTTTGTTTCATTTAAATTTTGCTGAAAACAGCCATATTGCTGCGAGTGTAAATGAAGGTAGATGATCATTAATGGTGTCAGATCACAGCTGTTCTTAAGTTAAATAATTGCTGCTCACTCCCCTGGATCTCTGTTCCAAATGTCTACAGTATTCAACTAGAAACACAAAGCACTTTTTTTGCCATTGTCACTAGGGTCAGGCTCAGACTGGAGAACTTGCATGTGAGTGGATGAACCAGACCGGTTAATGTTCAAAAGGAGCCTGAAGCAAGCTCTGTTGCTTTTTCAAATTTATTACATTTTCTTAAAAGCATCTAAATTGGTGCTACATTAATTACTGGTGGGTATGCAGCCTGAAGCATATGTTGCTATTAATTGTATCCATTATCACAAAATACACATCTCTTTATAAAAACAAATCATGCTTCATTTTAATATGTGGCTCAAAACACCCTCCTCCACAGCTGCTGCTACTTCTTTGCTGCTTTTCCTGCAAAGGGCCACCTGTTACAATAGACATTTTACTTGTTTTTATTTGAAAAAAAAAAAAATCTTTAGAATGATAACAAATGAAGCCTCAGACATTTTCATTTCCTCCTATTAAAAGTTTTCAACAATAAAGTGGCTTCTCCATCTTCACTGTTTTAGCCCTGACCCTTGCATGTGGATTTGTTCTTGAAGAATCTCATCCCAGTCTAAACTTCTTTATGGTGCAGATGGAGCCTCTGAGAGCAGCTGGTATTGAAGCAAGGCAGAACTAAGGCCCCCTGACTGTCATATTTTTGTTGTTGTGTAGCATTTGACTGTGGATTGCATTGGTAAGCTGTGTAACTTTGGGCAAATTATTCCACTGCTCTGATCCTCCATTTCCTTCATTCCATAAGTGTAGTTAATTCATTAGAGTTGATGTGAAGATTAAAGCAGTCGATTCAAGTATAGTCATGTGATGCTTAACCATGGGGACACATTCTGAGAAAAGCCTTGTTAGATGATCTTTTCATTGTGTGAACTACATGCATAAGCTGTGTGATATAGTCACTGTCATATTTGTGATCTGTAGTTAACCAAAGCATTGTTACTGCTTAGCATAGTGTCTAGAATTTGGAAAGTCCTGAAAACTGTCAACCGTTATAGTAGTTATTATTGTTGTTGTTATTAGTAGGAGTAATGAACATTCAATAGTCAATTTTTAGTATCTTTGCTAAAACTGTAAATATATGGTACTTTTTACCACTGTTGAGCCTCCATTAGGGATTTGAATGTCCTTTCTAGGCACATTTTTTGAACTTTGGTTGTTACTTAGTTTTCAGTTTAAAGAAATGTAATTATGAATTAACCTGAAGCTAAATATTAAGTACGGAATATTGACTAAATAACAAAAAATGAAACTACCAGGAAACATGGAGAAGACTTTGTTAGCATTCTCTGTTCCTTAGCATTCTCTAGACTGGTAACAAATGGCTCAGGACTTCATTTTGGGGCTTCTTTCACCATGGTGCCATTCATGCATTCATTCATTGACTTACTCATCTGTTGACTTTGAAATTCCTATGTGAGAGGGAGTACTTTGCTTTGCCTGGCATAGAAGACAAAAGCTGTGCAATCAGTTTTAAATGTGAGGCATAAGAAAGGACAGGGTTGTGGTCCCTTACCTTAGGAGACTCAGGATTTGGTTAATATTCAAAGGTGTGGAACTTGATGCAGAAAGAATACTCAGTTTGCCATGGGCTGGAGAGTAAAAGAACATCCCAAGTGAAGTGTGTTCCACAGAGGCTTCCTAGAGGGGTGCTCCTTTTGAATGTTCTCCTTGGTTAGCAGCAGGGAAGGGTAGCACCACTGAGTTAGTGTTGCACCTCTGGCTTTAGTGTCACTTGTGCAGGTTTATCATTCTGCCAGGTCACCCTGCCCTTGATTTCATGGTTATTGTGAGATGTTTCTAGCCATCCATGAAATACAATGTTTGTGAAATGCTGACCATGACATAACCATCCTCCCAGAGCTATACATTACATTTTGTGAATTAAAGGTTTAAAGGGTTATTTAATAAATATATCACTTTAATTTTGTTTACCTAGCATTACTTGGGGTGCAGAGCTCTTTTCATTGAATCACCTCTTAACATCTCCCAAGACCTTGTAGTCTGCCCTGATAAAGCTTGAAGCCTTGTGATAGTCACTTCCATTAGAGGAATACTGAAAAGGAGATGGGCCAGGGGGACTTCTCCCTTCTCTCATATCTGATGGCTCGGGGGATTTCTCCCTTCTCTCATTCTCTGTGATCTGCCCTCCCCGCAAAACTTTACTAATTAATTAGTGGTAACACTCAAATTTTTATCTGACTCTGCCCCTTAAAAGATAGGTGATTTTGTGCAAGTTTACCCCATCCCGCCATTTTGAGCTTCAGTTCCTCATCTGCCAAGTGATTATAGGAATAGCCTTGGACAGTTAATGAGTCTTTGAATCTAGGTAAAATAAAGGACATGAATACAGTTGTGATTGTGAGATATGATCCAACGCTTTGAGTCCCATTAATTGATTGTACATTATCTCAGATGCGATCCTACTTATATTCTTAGTGGGTGCTGCCTATTAGATCTAACAACTGGAAAACAACTCTGCTGGGTGAATGAGTATTTCCCTTTAGTTGTCCCAAAGTTTCCCTTCTCACTCTTCAAGCAGTGCCTCTGAGAATTGGAAAGCTGGACTCCATGATTGTAGCCTTCAGGAAGGCCCATGTTTCCTCTTAAGATTGTGCTGCTCAGTTCCTAGGCTTGGGTCTCAGACTCAAACCCTAACGTAGCTTGGGGAGTCATCCGGACTATGGCTTTTTCACTTCTGTGTTCCAAAATCAAGAACATTCTTTTGTTCCAGTCTCTATCTTCTCCTATCGTGGAGAAGGCGGAAAGATTTAGTAGGTTTATTATCCACACACTGGCTACAGTTATAATTAATCACGTATTTATAGAAAAACTTTCTTCCTTCCCTCTTCTCATAAGGAAACAAAATGGAACATAAAAAGAAAAGTGAAATAAAAAATCCTTAAACTTAGAAAATAATCCCTAAAATCCAAAGTAAACAGTGATGTGAATTGGAACGTTAAGCATATTTTGTTATTCAAATAACTTATTTTGTGTTAAGTGGTTACTATGCCAAGGGTTATACTGAGTGCTAAAGAGATCAGGAAAGGATGAGAAATAGAGTCTTTCTCTTGGACTACAGTCTCTCTCTGGGAACCCCTTCTCCTGGACGTATGAGGGAGCTTCAAAATTCGTGGAAATTTGAGTTAAAAGGCAAATTTATTTTGGTGCAAAAATTTTGAAATCCATGAAAATTTCCTTATATGTGATTGCCATGATCTTTTTGAAGACTTATATTCAGAAACCTTAGAAGTTTTGATACCTCCTGCCTTATATATGCTCCCAATCTGGCTCAAATTCTGCATGGATTCGGCACCATGGATTTCAATTTAAAAAAAAAAAACAAAATTAGATCATCTTTCAATTTCATTTTCCATGAACTTTTGGAAGGAACTTCATATCCTTAAATTCCAGCTTGGATTTCCCTTCTGAGAAGTATTTTCTGCTACTTTTCAGGCAACGTAATCACATGGACTCCTAAGACTTACCAGGATAGACTGTGAGTTCTGCAGGGTAGGATCTCCAGTCCAGGAGCAATGTATGACTGGAGTAGGTGTTCCAAAATATTTGTTGAATTAATTTGTAATGTGTCATTCAGGGCCTTTGTAGAGATGAAAAACAGAAGGGAAAGGAAAAAACATTGATCTTTACTTCCAGGGTTAGTCATATCTTTAATGTCTCAATTACACATAATGTCAAAACAAAAATCACAAGTGATGACTCAACTAGGGGGAATGATATTGTGCTTGGGAGATTTAGGGACAAAGTAGGTTGTCTACTGCTGCAGAAATGACTACTAAGCACCTTTTTTCCTTGCCTCTTCCTGGTGAATGATGAAAGACTCCATCAGTAAGTCACTGACAAGTAGGATAAGAGTTGATTTTTGCAAAACTCATGCAGCTGAGTCACCTGGGAAAAATGCATATCTTCATTAATCTATGGTAGGGCTAGAACATTTGCTGATTGGGCCCGGCCCCTGCAGCACTGGCATCCCATATGGGCACTGGGTTCTAGTCCTGGTTGCTCCTCTTCTAGTCCAGCTCTCTGCTGTGGCCCAGGAAGGCAGTGGAGGATGGCCCAGGTGCTTGAGCCCTGCACCTGCATGGGGAGACCAGGAGGAAGCCCCTGGCTCCTGGCTTCGGATCGGCACAGCACCGGCTGTTGCGGACATTTGGGGAGTGAGCCAATGGAAGGAAGACCTTTCTCTCTCTCTCTCTCTGTCTCTTTCTCGCTCTCGCTCTCTTTCACTGTCTGTAACACTACCTGTCAAATAAATAAATAAATAAATCTTTAAAAAAAAAGAAAGTTTGCTGATAAACTCCCAAGTGATGACTGTACTGCTGAATTGAGGAGCACGCTTAAGATAACAAGGATCCTTCATGGATAAAGAGATTGACTCAACTCTCAGCAACAAATTCATAATGTTAATCACAGTCAGTTCTATGTAGAGAAAGCGGACAGATTCCATCCTTGGCTTTCTTTTTTTTTTCCTTTTCCCTTTGTGATTCAGGTATCACCATTATTTTCTCCCTACCCCTACTCCCACCCCCACCCCATAAGTCTGATCTTGAACATGATTAAATAGAAATTGGTTGTAAGGAGAAACAGTAAATGAGACTTCAGAGTGAGGATAGATAGAAAAATTTAGCTGTGAGGTAGTCAAGTGAGAGGAATGGAAAAGTAAATTATTAGCTAGTTTTATTCATATTCATCATATAACTTTTAAGAATAACGTGATATCAATTAAGTGCTAGATATCATCTTCCTCCACAGTAAATGTGTTAATTGACACTGCATTGCTTAATCAATCTTGTTATATACTAATTAAATAGCTGAGATTCCTTTTCAGGGTGAAAGAAAAATTAGTTATCAACCCGTGGCAGTCAATATGAGCTCTAAAATTTCCTACTCTGGATTAGAAACTCCTGCTCCATGTCCTGTGTTGTGGGACCAGGACTCTGTAGGAGGTGAAACACCAGTGATAAGAGAATATGGTCAAGTGATGACTATAAAGTGCATCTTATTCTCTGGAAAATAATAATGGTAAGAAATATAAACATTTTAAAATATTTATTTTTTAATACTCTGAAGGGCGGAGAGATAGAGATCCTCCATGCACTGGTTCACTCCCCAAATGGTAGCAACAGCTGAGATGGGCCGGGATGAAACCAGAAGCCTGGAACTCCATCTGAGTCTCCCATGTGGGTACCCTTATCCCAACTGTTTGAGCCATCTTCCGTTGTTTTCCCAGGTGCATTAGCAGGGAGCTAGCTTGGAAGTGGAGCAGCTGGGACTCAGATGCTCCATTGGGATGGGAGCATTGTAGGTAGTGGCTTAATGAACTATGTCAAAATGCTGGTTCCAGAAGTATAGAATTTTAAAAATGAAATGTATCAGGTCTATGGGTAACTTGTAAGGAAACATGTGTTTCTATATTTCATTGGAATCTTAACCGGAATGCCAGCTTCTGGTGTATTTATGTAGGAAGAATTTAAGGGAGACAATCTGCCTAGAAATTCCAGACTTGTCTGCACTGATGGGGAAGGTCATCTTTTGCTTTAATACAGCAGCCATTTAGGAAGCCAGAGGAGTCACAGAAGGGGTTCACTGTGAGGCCAAAACCTCTTGCTCTAGTCTCAATCTCCAAAGCCCCTCTTGGTACCATTATTAGCATGAAATGTACAAAGATGTTCCAATATCTTAAAAAAAAAAAGTACTATGGCCTATAAAGCACTTCCCAAATTATAGTTTGCATTTTTTATATTGGAATTGGAAAAAAAGAAATCGTAAATGAAAGTGAATACAGTCTGAATTTGTGTTGAACCCATTTTTTAAAGAATTGCAAGTGAAGTTTTAAGCATCCATAAGAATGTAATTATGCTTTCATTGGTTAATGTATGGACTCAAATTCTGACTTAATTATTCTGCAACTAAATTTATATGTCATTTATGTAGTAAATCTTGGCAATTGCTCTCACAACTATCATTGGAAATGTAATTAACTTGGGTTAGATAAGTTTTTTATAGTGAGAACTAAATGCAGTGTAATACCAAGGCATTATTTAAAAGGCAAAGGCCAAATATGTCTTCTTTCTAAACTTTCTTGTTTGTTTGCAATTTCTTTTCCCAGAAGACTAGATGCTGAGCTTGTTTTGTTTTTCTAGTTGCACATTTTTCTGTTCATTGGAAGCTTCTCTTTTTCTTTGTTTTGAAGAAGAGTTCTACTCTTTGTTTTACATCTTTTGCTAAGAATGCTGTTTATTTTTCTAAGATGCTTTTCTGTATATTACAAAACGGTTTATTTTCACAGCTAAATTCCCTTTGTTTTTCCATAGTTAACAATTGAATTGCTTTCTTTTTATAATTTGTAGCTAAGATTTCCTCATTTTTACGACTTGCTAAGAAATGATGATGCCCTGTATTGTTATTATTTTTTTTTGACAGGCAGAGTTAGACCGTGAGAGAGAGAGACAGAGAGAAAGGTCTTCCTTTTTCCTTTGGTTCACCCCCCAAGTGGCCAGGAGCCAGGTGCTTCCTTCTGGTCTCCCATGCGGGTACAGGGCCCAAGGACCTGGGTCATCCTCCACTGCACTCCCAGACCACAGCAGAGAGCTGGCATGGAAGAGGAGCAACTAGGTCAGAATCTGGCGCCCCGACCGGGACTAGAACCCGGGGTGCCGACGCCGCAGGCGGAGGATTAGTCTAGTGAGCTGTGGCGCCAGCTGATGCCCTGTATTATTTTTATTAAAAAAGAGATAAAATAAAAAGGGAAGATTCTCAGGCATTTTGTTCACTCTGTTTTAAGTTGCTTGAGAGTATTTGCCAGGTGACATCAGAGTTTGCTCAGACTGTAATAACAAAATAACATAGATTAGGTGGCTTAACAACACAAATGTATTTCTCAGTTTGGAGGCTGGGAAGACCAAGATCAAAGTGCTAAAAAAGTCCATTTTATTCTGAGACTTCTCACCATAAGCTGCCATCCCATTGTGTCCTCAATGACTGCTTATTGAAAGAGTTCTCCCTCTCTTCCTCCTCTTATAAACTCACCAATCTCATCACAGAGGCCCCACCCTAATGATCTTCTCCAAACCTAATTATCTCCCAAAGGTCCTATTTCAAAGTATGATCTCCTTGTGAAACTGGGGTGAGACACAATTCAGTTCATCTCCGATAATAATTTTCTTCTCATAGGCTTGATATTTGAATAAATTATAATATCACATCAAGAAAATATAAGGCAATCTTTTGTAATGTAACTTAATGTTCCTGTTTTGTTGTCTGGTGAATTAGTTGTATTTCTTTTATGGATGATAAAAATCAATGAGTTAATGTTTGTACATTTGGGTTTATTTCACATTTCTTCTAACCCCTCTTCATATACATAGAGTTAGACTAACATAGATTACTTACATTTATCTTGCATATAATATTTATTTATTGTGTCAGGCTTGCTGTTAGATGCTGTCAAGAAAATACATGTGAAGATGAATAAAAAGGAAATCATATAGATAAAAATAAATTCTGAGTAAATTTTAGAAGAAGCTTTTAGAAAATATAGGCAACTATATTCATGACTCTGGAGTATAGAAACATTTGTTAGAATACGTAAATAGTTTCAGAAAGCTAATAACAAAGATCAAGAACCAATAAAAAGGTATATCTAAATGACTAATATTCATGTTTCAAATCATTTTATAGAGAAAATAAAAATCAAATTATAATATGATATCATGGCATACCAAATAAATTAGCTAAACTGAAAAATCCAGTAGTTAAATGTTTACAGATAAAGAGAGCAACTGAAATTCTCATACGTGGCTGGTATGAATGTAAATTCGTTTTGGTAACTTTGGACAGCTTTTTCACCAGATTATACTGAAGCCTATCATATACAAACACTATGGCCCAGAAATTCCAGATGTAGTAATGTGCCAACAGAAATGCTTATGTATGTTCAATAAAAGTTAGAACACATGAGGTAGTTGTTTGGCACCATGGTTAAGAGGCCACTTGGGAACACCCACATTTCAAATCAGAGTACTTGCTTCAAGTTGCAGCTCTGACCCAACTTCTCATCCAGCTTCTTGCTGATGCACACCCTGGAGGCAGCAGATGATGGTTCAAGTACTTGCATCCCTACCAACAGACATGGGAGATCTAGATTGATTTTCAGACTTTTCTGATCTTAGCTTAGCCCAGCCCTGGCGACTGTGAGCATTTGGGGGATGAACCCGAGGATGGGTTCTTGCTCCCCCATCCAAATTAAATGAAAATAAATATATTAATTAATTAAAGAGTAAGATCACAATTGCTCATAAGAACACTCTTTGCACTAGACAGAAATAGAAAAAAATATTATATTATTGTTTTATATCCAAGCAGTGGACATCTACAGAGCAACAACCACAATACTGCAAAATACTGCTCCCAACAATGTAGATGGCTTTTTCAAATATAACATGGAGAGAAAGAAGCTGTATACACTTTTTGATTCATTTACATAAAATTCAGAAACAGATAAAACTACATACAGTTGTTAAAATCAGACAAGTGGTTACTGTCAGATTTTGGGTAGGGATAGGGAGAACATGAGAAGTGCATTTGAAGATATTCTGGTGTGTAGCCACTGCTCAACAAAGGCCTTTCAAAGGAGACAGATGCATAAACAGCCAGCTTACAAAACAATGAAATCTATATGGAATTTTTGGAATTGTATATTTTATAAATATGAAAAATTTAATGCACAGCACAACATTTGATCTACCTACATAAGTAATATTTAAAAGAAATGGCACACCTATTAAGTCTAACTTTAAATGTTAAACTGTTTCCCAACTAGTTATTTGTTTAACAAATACTTTGTGAATATTGTGAACCTGCCTTGTATTGGGCCATATTTATATAATGATTAGAAAAGCAAATATATGGCTCCTTTCCTCCTAAAGATCAGAATCTAAAGGAAAAGGCAAAATACACTTTTAATATCATAAAATAAGAGCTATGCTAGATACGTCACAGCCCTCCTGTTGATACTCTGTGCATTTTTTTATGATATTTGAAGACTCTAATCTGCAATCTTTTTATCTGTAGAATACAGATATCATAGGGATTAATTAAAATCATATATGAAAAGCTCTATGTTTGAAAGTTCTTCAAAAAATTGTGTAAAATGTGTATTCTGAAAAAACAAAATGGATTTCAAATTTCTGCACCAAATAAACATCTTTTAATACACTTTTATGAACTTTTTGAAGTATGCTTATATATAATAACTTTAGGTAAATCCTAATGGAGTTCCATTCCCCTCTTATAGAAAGAATCTCTCATGTATGCATCTCTCATATAAGCTTATGAGAATTTTTCAGGGGAAAAAGTGATTTTGATCACATAAACATTCAGAAATGCATTTTTTTGGCTTTCATTTCTTATAATTACTTGCAAGGGTTTAAAGTACTAAACTAAATTCCCTTCAGTATTTAATGTGATATCTTGTCTTCTACCCACTGGCTACTGTTCAGGAGAAAGCATATAGTTGTCCACTTCTCACTGTTACATAGATAATTTGCCTTCTCCTAACTTTGTAAACCTTAGGGATATTTTACTCTGTAGCATCCTGTAATTATACCAAATGTGCTATAATTTATAGGTCTTTTTCTACTTATTCTGTTTAGCATATGTGGGCTCTTTCAACATGTAGAATTGTTTCCTCAACTCTGGAAAATATTCTATTAGTTCTTTGATTATCTCCCATTTCCTCTAGTGTCTCTTCTGGAAATCCTATTGGATAGAGATTGATCTTTAATAGCCCTTGTTTTTCTGTCATACTATCTTCCTCTTTGCCCCTTTCCTCCTTGTCCTGATCCTTTTTTGGTCCTTGTCAGTTATTTATTTGTTTGAAAGGAAGAGATACAGAGAGGGAGGGAGAGAGAGAGAGAGAGAAGAGAGAAAAATATTTCCATCAGCTATTCTCTCTCCCCAAATGGCTGCAACAGCCAGGGCTGGGCCAGGCCAAAAGCCAGGGGTCAGGAACTCCACTCTGGTTCCCAATGTTGGTAACAGTAGCCAAAATATCTGGTTCATCCTCTGCTGCCTTCCCAGGCTCATTAGCAAGAAGCTGGATTGGAAGTGGAGCAAGCTAGAACTCAAACCCATATTCCAATATGTGATGCCAGTGTGATTATTTTACATATGAATCTCTTTAATGGATGTAATATCTTCTAGAATCTCTCTAAGGACATGAATAGAACATACTTAACATTCTTTTACACTGAGGCAAGGCATTCAGTTTGTTAATTTTTTAAAATCATTCATCACTTCTGTATATGCTGTATTTTAAAAGTTTAGAAATCCAATGATACTGATGTAGCTAAGCAGGTAGCTGAGGTCACCAGCCCCTCCATGGAGCTCTGCCTGCACCCCCACCCCCCACCCCGTGTACCTCCCAGGCACTCCTCTACCCTTCTATGCAGTGGAAAGCTATAGGTTCTGCAAAAACCTTAGAACCTGTGCCTGCCAAAACAAACAAAGAACAACAACAAAAAACCCAACATGTCTGCCAGAGTCATTATAATAAAGTTACCATGATTGACACTCCTATGCCCATGATGCCATGATGTTTCTGAAATGTCCCCCAAATGGCAAATAAATGAGACGATCTCAAGTCTTGTCCTAAAGCTGTTCCTTATGAATATTCCCATTAACCCTCCCAGCCACCACCCCATGCCTCCAAATTATATAGATAGACTGGATCTCAGCTCAGCTCAGCCTGAGTATATCTGCACTCCTTCTTGAATGCATACTTCTGCTTTGCATGCAATGAAATCCTCTTTCTCTGCTGATCTTTACCTACATCTCATCCTTGACATTTTCTTTGCATCGAGACAAGAATTTGGACCCAGCCATCCCTCAACAATACTTTGGTTATCTGTTTCTAGTTATCAGTGAAGATGCATGTTGATTTCATAGAAAAATCTTTTGTTCTGCTCCTCCATGAGGGTAAACTTTAGGCTGCATGAGTGGAAACTATAGAGTTGGCCTGTGCATCAGATATAAACAAGGATGAACCCTAGGAACCTTGTTCAGCAGCCTTATTCCCTCTAGACAGATGGCTCAATTTTTGGATTTATATATTAAATGTATCTTTTTTATTTTTAAACTAATATTTTAATTTTTATTTATTTTCATTTTATTTGAAAGAAACAGAGAGAAATGGAGGGAAGGATGTAGGGAGAAAGAGGTAGAGAAAGAGAGAGAGAGAGAGAGAGAGAGAGAGAGAGAGAGAGAGATGTTTATCTGCTGATTCACTCCCCAAATGCCAGCAACAACCAGGCTGGAACAGGCCAAAGCCAGGAGACCCCTACTCCATCCTAATGTCCCACATGAGTGACAGGGACACTGGTACTTGATCCATCACCCACTGCCCCTGGGGTACTTATTAGCAGGAACCTGAATAGATACATAATAGCCAGACTCAAACCAGACACTCAAACAGGATTCAGCATCCCAAGTAGCAACTTAACTGTGCACTCAGTCTTAATATGTTTTCTTCTGGTGAGAATTCAGCTGCAGCAATATAAATAATTCAGTGAATACTCTGCGCATGTGCACACACACACACAGTATAAAACTAGACAAAGCTGTGAAATAGAGCGATAGGCATTTTGTGCAGTGGTGGTTGTCACTGGTGGGATGCCTGTGTCCATACTGGAGTACCTGGTTTGAATCCCAGGTTTCTGATCCAGCTTCCTGCTAATGTATACCTTGTGAAGCAACAGTAATGGCCCAAGTATTTGGGTTCCTGCCACTCATGTGGGAGACCTTTGTGGGTTCCTTACTTCAGCCTGGCCCAGCCCTAGCTGTTGTGGGCATTTGGAGTGTGAACTGGCACATGGAAAATCTTTGTAGCTTTCTCTATGTATTTTTTTAAAAAATTATTTATTTTAAAGGCAGAGTGAGAGAGAGAGAAAGTGATTGAGAGAGAGAGAGAGAGAGAGAGAGAGAGAGATATCTGTCATCTGCTACTTCACTCCTCAAATGGCCCCAACAGACTGGGCCAGGCAAAATCCAGGAGCCAGGAACTCCATCAGAGGACCAAGCATTTGGACCATCTTCTACTGCTTTTACAGGCACATTAAAAGGGAGCTGGATTAGAAGCAGAGCAACTAGGACTTGAACCAATACTCATATGGGATACTAGTGTTGCAGGTGGTGGCTTAACCCACTGGGCCACAACAGCAGCCCATCTCTTTCTCTGTCTTTCAAATAAAATGAAAGAATTAAGAAAAATACAAATTTTAAATGTCATAAAAATAACCATTTTATCACTCTGGAAATCCACTTAGGCAAACAACAAATTTGAAAGTGTTTGTTTATGAAAAGCTGCTACAACTGAAGAGTAAGAACGATGGGAATATAAGCCCAGTTTTGCAGACGTTGAGACCAGCTTTTATTTGGAATAGAGAATGAAAATCCCTGCCAGTTGAAGTAGCAAAGTTAGTAGAAAACAAGCAGTCACAACACATGACTCTGTTAGTGTGAGGCTGCAGGTTCTCATAAGGTGAAAATCAAACCAGCTACAAATTTAACAAATTCAAGAGCTGAGAGAGACACAGAAAGTCTAGGTAAGTTCTCCACAAACTCCTGACATGGGAAAATGCATATATGAGCAGGAGACCTGAGGACTCACTTCTGTTTTTTTTTTTTTTTTTGACAGATAAAGTTAGACTGTGAGAGAGAGAGAGAGAGAGAGAGAGAGAGAAAGTTCTTCCTTCAGTTGGTTCATCCCCCAAATTGGCCGCAACGGCTGGAGCTGTGCCTATCCAACGCCAGGAGCCAGGTGCTTCCTCCTGGTCTCCCATGCGGGTACAGGGGCCCAAGGACTTGGTCCATCCTCCACTGCCTTCCCCGGGGCCACAGCAGAGAGCTGGACTGGAAGAGGAAGAGGAGCCACTGGAACTAGAACCCGGTGCCCATATGGGATGCCGATGCCGCAGGTGGAGGATTAACCAAGTGAGCCACGTCGCTGGCCCCCACTTCCTGGTTTTCAAACCCAAGACAAACCCATTCCAATATTGACATTGGAGAAAGCTCAGAGGCATAGACCAGAGAACACAATAGGGAGTCCCATGAAGACCTACACAAAATAATGAATTGGTTTTGTACAAAGTTACAAAGAAACTTGATTGAAGAGTGAGTCTTTCCAACAAATGGTGCTGAAGCAATTGGATATCCATAGCAAAATTATGAACCTCTATTTATAAATCACATTCTATGAAAATTAGTCCAAAACAGAAAATAGATGCAAATACAAGAGCTACAATTACAGAAAGTCTAGAAGAAAACAGCAAAAATGTTTTTGACGTTGATTGGACAAGGATTACTGCACAAAAAGCACAACTTGTGAAGTAAAATTTGATAAATTTGCACCCATCGTGGTGGTGGTTAATTTTGATATCAAAGTGGTTAGATTAAGCCATACCTGGAGAACTGGCAAAGTATCAATTCCAAGTCTTTGTGAGGCTATTTCCAGGCAAGGTTCCTGCATGAGTCAGTGGGATGAATGGGGAAGATCTGCCCTTCATGTGGGCAGACACCGTCCAATCATGTGGGCCCTAGAGAGAACCAAAAAGACTGAGGAATGGCAAATTCTCCCCACCCCACCCCGCCCCCGCCTCTCTCTCTACTGGAGCAGGGTCATCCTTTTTCTTTTCCTTGTGACAAACTCCAGGCTCTTTGGCCTTTGGATTCTGGGACTTACATCAGTTGTGCCCCAGGATCTTAGCCATCAACCTCCGATATCTCATTGCCTTCTCTGGTTCTGAGGCTTTCAGGTCTAGACGGAGCCATGAAACCAGTAAATCAGCCTCCAGCTTATAGACAGCCTGTCCTGGGTCTTCTCAACCTCCATAACTGTTCCCTAATAAATCCCCTCTCATGCCCTTAATAAATCCCGATATGCAAATGAAGGGAAAGAAGCACGTAGGTAAAAGAGGGCATTGATGTCCTGATTTTCTGCTTTGTGGCACTAACCCAGCATCAGATTATGCAAATTAGATCTGGTTGTATACATCTAGATTGAAATCCTAAGCAGTTTCTTCAAAGACAAAAATATTATTTCCTATTAGGATTATTTTTGATGAACTGTTTTTGATTAAATTATCCTGATAGTGAAATCTCCTTTTCAAATTCTTCTATGACAAGTTTCAGAATTTTGAAGTGGATGTTCGAATTTATCCCAAGGATGCAAGAATGGTTCATCTTATGCAAATCAGTAAATGTAATACAACATTTCAACTTCAGATTGAAGTAGAAAAACCATTTCATCATCTCAATAACATTTGATAAATTTCAACATTTCTTCATGATAATATAATAAAGGCTATATATGAGAGATTCACAGCTAACATTATGCTAAATGGGGAAAAGGTGAAAGCATTCCTTGTAACACCTGAAACAAAGCAGAGACATGCACTTTTATCACTCCTTTTCAACACAATGCTAAAAGTCTGCCTTAGCAATTTAGGCAAGAGAAAGAAATAAAGAGCATCCATTTTGGAAAGGAGGGAATTAAATAATTCCTGTTCACAGATGATATGATCTTATATGTAGAAAATCCTAGCTCACAGTAAAACTGTTGGAATTGATAACTTATCTCAGTAAAATTACAAGATGCCAATCATAATCATCATTAAACAATAATAGTATTTTGTGCACTAAGAATAACTGGGCGAAAAATAAAAATAAAAAAATAAAAAAATAAAAAAAAATAAAAAATAAAAAAGTACCCTATAAACAATACACACACTCATACAATACTTAGACATGTATTTAACCAAGGAAGTGAAAAAGATCTATAAATAAAATTATAAATTACTGATGAAAGGAGTTATAGAAAATATAAAAACATGGAATGATATCTCACATTCATAGACTGAAAAAATTCATATTGTTAAAATATTTATATTATTCAAATGAATTAACTTCTCACCAAAATACCAATGATATTCTTCAGAAAAATGGGGGAAAAAAATCACAGAATTCATGTGAAACCATAAAAGATCCAAGAGAATAGCCAAAGTTATCCTGAACAAAATGAACAAAGCTAGGTGCTGTCATTGTGGAATACTAGATTAAGCCGCCTCCTGCAACGCCAATATACCATATGGGTGTGTAGGTTTGTATCCAGGCTGCTCCACATTCTGTTTTTTTTTTTTTTACTTTATTTTAGATTTTTTTAGATTTATTGATTTATTTATTTGAAAGTCAGAGTTACACAGAGAAAGAAGGAGAGGCAGAGAGGGGCCGGCGCCGTGACGGTGCACTGGGTTAATCCTCCACCTGCGGCGCTGACATCCCAGGTGGGCACCAGTTCTAGTCCCGGTTGCTCCTCTTCCAGTCCAGCTCTCTGCTGTGGCCCTGGGAAAGCAGTGGAGGGTGGCCCAGGTGATTGGGCCCTGTACTTGCATGGCCTCCCACATGGGTGGCAGGGACTCGGCCACACGTGCCATCACCTGCTGTCTCCCAGGGCACACATTAAAGGGCAGCTGGAATCCAGAGCACTCCATTATGGAATGTGGTCAGTTCCACTGGCATTTTAACAATTCCACTGAACATCCACCCCAGTCTTGTGTAATTTCTTATTTGCAGAATATTAGCTCTTCCAAAATTATACTTTCACAGTAATACAGAATGTGTTTCCACTGAATCCTATACTATGGAATTTTTATAATTGTGTTCTGTAACATACATGGGGATTGTCAGCAGGCAAGTGATTCATTATTTATCAATATTCACATTAAAAAATAGGGATATCGATTCCATCAGAAGAAAGTCTCCTTTAATTCTGAAACAAGAAAACTAACCAGTATCCCTTTGATTAATTCATTTCTTACATTCACTCCCTGCAGGTTGCTGATCATGTTTCCTTCACCTACATAAACTATGTGTTAATGTCTGTTTGTTATAGGAGATAAAAATTGATTACTTTATTATTACCTTGTTTTGTTGTTATAAAATATTATAGCCTAATAGATTGCTGTTATCTTATTAATTATGAATTAATTTGTGGAGGTTGAAAACATGAGTTGGTTTTCTTTAATTAATTGCTTTTAGATGTATTACTGGAGGAGTCTTTTATAATGGTGATGTGGGCTGATGACACAGCCTTTCATTTCTGGAGACCTGGTCCTGAGTTAGATGAAAGCCATAAATTATGTGAATCACATCTTGTTCTAGTTGTCACTTAGATGCTAACTCAACCGGTTGCCTCATTACAGAGAAAACTTTGAAGGGAGCTTCCTGAGAGCTGTCTTTGGGGGTTGCCTGAAACGCTCAATGGTTTTGGTGGACTCTGAGCTCTGCATTAGTCCTGTCCACATACTTTGAATTGTATTCTGGCTCCATCAATACTAGGTGCATATAACCTGCGTGGTTTTGGACAAGTTACTTCAACCCCCAGGTTTCTATTTATCTCTAAATTGGAGAAATAATTGTAGTTATCTCAAGGTGTTAATGGCATAGTCTATATGAGATACTATCATAGAATACCCAGCCCTGGATAGTTTAAAGATAGAAATGTATTTCTCATAGATATGGAGGCTGACAAGCCCCTGAATAAGATGCAGGCAGTTTTGGACCGTGAATGCTCTGGCCTGCAGAGGGTAGTAACACTGTGTTCTCACAAGACAGAAGGGCTACATCAATCAAAAGGGGACAACTGGCTTCCTTCAGCCCTTTTGTAAGGTTGCTAATCTTTATAAAAGGAACCCTCATGACTTGATCACCTCCGAAAGGTCCCACCTATTACTGCTATCAGATTGGCAATTCAGTTTCAACATGTAAATTTTGGTGGGCACATTCAGACCATAGCTTTCCACTGTGGGGTTATATAACATCACAAATACAAAGGAGTAAAGTAGCACCTGACACATAGTTAAATGCTCCGTAGATGTTAGCTTTATTGCTGTCATTATGGTTAGTGATTGGTTCTCCTGGAACCCTGTTTCTTACTCCAATTGATTTTCTCTTTCTTCATTCATTTCTTCTGTAAGCTTGAATGTTCTTTTACCTGGACTTAAAAATACCGAAGATGAGTTTATAATAATTCAAGTATCTAAAAGAGCATTTTACTTTTATGTTAATTAAGTAGACTTCTTAAATGATGGACTGAATATTTGGTGTCATGGCTAAGATGCTGATTAGGATTCCTCTATTTCATATCAGAGTGTCTGGGTTCAATACCCTGCTCTGCTCCTGACTTCAGCTTCTTGGTAAATAGACCCTGAAAGGTAGTGATGATGGCTCATTTGACTGGATCCCTGCCACCAACGTGGGGCATCTAGCTTGAGTTCCGAGCCCCTGACTACAGCCCTTTTCCATCCTGGCCATGGGGGCATCTTTCTGCCTCTGCAATGAATAAAAAAGTTTACATTTTTTAAAAAAAAAACATGAACTGTGTTTTATTTTCACTTCATTGACTATTGCATGATTAATATTCTATGCCAACATATCTATAAGTTGTTTAGTTGGTAAGAATTTGATTCAGGCTCTAAGCATTTTTAAAATTTCATTTATTTGAAAGAATTACACACACACACACAGAGAGAGAGAGAGAGAGAGAGAGAGAGAGAGAGAGAGAGAGGAGAGAGATAGGGAGATCCTCCATCTGCTGGCTAACTCCCCAAATAGCTGCAATGGCCAGGGTTGGACCAAGCCAAAGCCAGCAGCTTGGAACTCCATCCAGGTCTTCCACGTGGGTACAGGGGCCTGAGCATTTTGGCTATCCTCTACTGCTTTCCTAGGCACATTAGCAGGGAGCTGGATTGGATGTGGAGCAGCCAGGACTTGAACCAGCACCCATATGGGATGCTGGCACTGCAGAAGGTGGCTTAAACCACTCTGCCACAGTGCTGGCCCCTCTAAGCATTTTTGAAAGTACTTTTTGCAAATATTTACTGAGTATACATAGTCCTATGTTGTATAATTCAAAATTCTTGACTGTGTTACCTCCATTAATTTTTCCATTTATTTTAACAATAATTCTTGATCACCTGCTATATGCCAAACATCCTTTTAGTTACTGATGTGCAACTTAGGATTGAATGCTACATTTAACAACACAGAGGTTATTGGTAATCTTGGTAGCTGTTAGATTGACTGGAATGTGATTAAGAGAGGACAAGAATAGAAAAATTGAAGGAAACAAATATAGGTAATTTTTGATGAGTTTTTCAGAGAAGGAGAAACAATAAATTGGGAAGTAAATGAAAGAATCTTTAGAGTCAGGAGAGGGTGTTACTTTCATTAAAAAAAAAAAAGATTTATTTGTTTGAGAGGCAGAGTTACAGGGGAGGGGTACAGGGAGAGAGGTCTTCTCTCCGCTGATTCTGCTGAGTGCAATGGCGGGAGCTGAGCTGATGCAAAGCCAGGAGCCTGGAGCTTCTTCTGGGTTTTCCACATGAGTGCAGGGACCCAAGCACTTGAACCATCTTCCACCACCTTCCCAGGCCATAAGCAGAGAGCTGGATCAGAAAAATTGTTGCTGGGAGACAAACTGGTGCCCATATGGGATGCCAGTGCCACAGGCAGAAGCTTGACCTACTACTCCATGGCGCCGGCCCCCTGTTACTTTCCTTTTTGAGATGGGAAAATAATAGCTTTGTATAGGGTGGGGAGAGGTTGTATCACAGCGAATAGAGGGGACAATTGCTCAGCAGTGTCTTAAAGGTAGGGAGAGAAGACAGAATCTGTGCCCAAAGTGAGTGCTGGTCTGTGACAGGACTTTGATAAGAGCCATTCATAGTAAAAAGGAGAAAATGTTGAATAGTGTTCATTATTAGCTAAATTGTGCTTCGTCACATTCTCCTTTAACAGCTCTTCCACAGAACTGTTTCCCACATAACAGATACTTAATATTTGCTCCAGCCATAGGTTTTTTCCCTTTACAAAATGTTATCTTCTCTCACCAAGGATTCAGCTGTCTTTGCATGTAGCACGACGTTTTGTACTTATGTTTGTGTGTCTCTATCTCCCATTAGAATATCAGTATCTGTGGGTGCATAGCACCTGTAGTCTGCAAGATCAAAACTGTGTGGAACAGAAATCAACTATTTTCCTCTAGCTGGTGAGGGGATGTTTTGAATTTTTCAAGGCAATTAATAGTTGGCTTGCCATTTTCTGCTTTCAATTCCTCTTAATTACCCCCCTCTCACATAAAGTTAACCCATAAAACACATGTAACGTTTTCAGGATACATTCATACATGTGTGGGTATGAGTTCATGTATATTTGTGTCTGCTCATGAATTGTTTTAACTAGAAATATTTTTGAAAGTGTTAAGTGTACCTGTTTGTTGAAGATTGCATGAAGAAGAGTATCCAACATTTCACTTCCAAGTATGTGCATGGAGTTAAATACCTGTGCACAACTGACTTATGCAATGACAGATGTTCTGATATTTTAGTAGGTTGGTGGAAGAGTAATTCATGGATGGGCACATGCTAACAGAAAAGCCTGTCTCTCCCCTTTAGTTGTAAGAGAAAAGGAACATTTTAGATGCTCTAATTAATAGCTTGGGTTTCTTTAAAATCTCCTTGCTCCTTTGTACAGCCATGGTAGCATCACAGTCTCTGTGTGTCAGTTCTGGAACATTGGAGGACATTGACTTATTCACATGAAATAGCCTTTGATTTCTTCTTATGTAAAGGCTGCGTATCGTGGTTACCACCTTGCTCTTGCCTGTTGCTTTGAACTGACTTCTTATTCCTATTAGAAGAGTTCTATTTTATTTAAATGAAAGTTCTGAGGAACTTTTTTTTTGTTTTAAGGTAAAGAGAAGTATTGTAGGGAGGGATACATGAAATTGCCCCCTCTTAGTATGGGCTGTTAGTGATTTTTTTTTTTTTTTTTTTTTTGACAGGCAGAGTGGATAGTGAGAGAGAGAGACAGAGAGAAAGGTCTTCCTTTGCCGTTGGTTCACCCTCCGATGGCCGCTGCGGCGGGTGCATCATGCTGATCCAAAGCCAGGAGCCAGGTTCTTTTCCTGGTCTCCCATGGGGTGCAGGGCCCAAGGACTTGGGCCATTCTCCATTGCCTTCCCGGGCCATAGCAGAGAGCTGGCCTGGAAGAGGGGCAACCGGGATAGAATTCGGCACCCCAACCGAGACTAGAACCCGGTGTGCCGGCGCCACAAGGCGGAGTATTAGCCTGTTAAGCTACGGCGCCGGTCATGAATTTTAAGATTCATTACTTAATGAATAATCCTGGATTGGATCTTGCATCAGTGATAAACAGCTGGATAATAAATGATATTTTAAATAAAATATCTGTAGACCAGGTTTTTGAAATTTTTCTCTGGTTTGTAAAATGTTAACATTGTGGAATCTTGATGAAAAGTGTGCAACACTTTGAAATTATTGTTTGACACTGAAATTATTTTGAAATAAATTAACAAAAAGTTTCTTACCAATGCATCTGAGTTTTCCTGATTTGGGATTTGAGTAACATATAAAAGCAAAATTTAAAACATCACGGGGTGATCACCAAAGAGGAAGAAGTGAAGCTATGTCTTGACAAAGCCAGAAGTCTGGTAAAAATGGTAGAAAATGCTCAAGTAATGATTGTTGTCTCTTTTGACATGCTATCTTATAAAACAGAGATATGATTTTCCTCAAATTAATGAATTAATTATGGTCAGTAAATAAAAGATATAAAATAGTTTTGGAGTTGCTTTGTAGAAAATCATAAAGACAAATTTATTGAAAATTAAAATGGGCTTTATAACACAAGTGTACTGCTGTCACTGGAGAGTTAATATAGAGACCTGGCAACCTTAGTGTTTTAATATTGCAGAAGGGGATTCTGGATTGGGGAGAAAGCCACAAAGAAACATGCTCTGAAGTCTTTTCCAACATTGTTAGGCTATGCTTTTGCTTTCTCACTGAATGAGTGATGCTGCCAAATTTATATTTCACGTATTAATACTGCTGTTAGCACCAATATTGTATAAATGTATGTGTAGGTGTGGGTCCAGAGTGTTTGAAACATTTGCCCTGAGATGATGATTTTTATAGATTATATATGTGTATGATATTAGATGCTGCACAGTACCTATTAAATATGATTTATTTTCCTGTAGAACAGGAGCCTGAGACTGCTCCAAATATAACTACAGGGTGCAGGTTTGAAATTAATGTGTTAGCATACTTTAATATAGGGGGCATGCTGGCTGGGTTTGCTGATGTTTGGTGCCACCAAAGGCTCTTACCTTGATGAATGTTGTTTCCTTCTTGATCAATGCATGAATCATCTCTTCTAGGTCAACAAAGAGAGAAAGCAGTAGGTGGCTCTGCCTACTGCTGGACTAAGTTCAAATCCTGGGGAGAACTTTGCATTTGTAGAGCAGATACAAGGAAGCATGTTTATTTGAATCCTGGCACATTACCCATTTTCAAATTCATGTCGCCCATACTGGATATGAAAGACTAGCATTCTTTTTCTTCAATTTCTCATTGGAATGGCTTAGATGAAGTCACAGAAGCCATCTTTAAACTTGAGTACATTTGGGTTTTCTGCAAGGCATAACAGTTGATGAATAAAAAATAGATTATTGGGTTGTGAATATTTTATCAAAGTAAACTCTTGAAAATACCTTCATTTGGTCAATTATTATTTTTCCTTAGGAAAAACACATCATTGCATTTAGTCAGTCTTGTTTTAATCTTTAGGATGATTAAAGAAAATGTACTCCATGAGGGAGGTACAAATGCTATCCTAACAGCCCCTATATTGCAAGTGGACCATGAAAACAGTGTAAAAAATAAAGTGTAATGACTAGAACTCCTTGGGGTTTTAGTTTTAAGACACTATTATGAATATCTGAAAGAGGAAAAATAAAGGGAATTCCTACAGGATAAATCCTTACTGACTTTGATAGAGCAAATCAAGACATGTGCAATACAATAGATACAAGAGCCACATCCTTGGAAACAGCTGGTTGTACTTGAAACAGAATGACATTGGCATCAGGCAGATCTTGGTGAATTCAGACATTTTTGCTTATCAGTTTTGCAATCCTGGAAAAATGTGCTTGTTTTCCCTGAGTCATAGTTTGGCTTTTATCTGTAGAGTATATAAATAGTATTTGTTCCAAAGGGCTATTGTGAGATATAGAAGAGATAATTTTGAGTCATTAGCGTATGGCCTGATACAAAATAGACACTTGTTATTATTTTCATTAAAAATTAATTGTCTCCTAATGGTAGTCTCAGTTAGGACAAGAGCTATGTACATACCTATTGTTCTTCATAGTTCACAAGTCTAGCACTATGTTGTGCACATAATAACTGATCACAGAGTATTTATGTATTTAATTATTTCAATATTTAGTTCTTACTCTTGTGAGAATATAACTGCAGAGTGGTATTTATTGTTAGTGAGAACATCATTGTAGTAGGTGGGTGGAGAGGTTGGGTGTAAAGGCCTTGGGTTTGGTTGCTTGGCTTTTTCTGTCTGTTAATTTAAAGGTCTTCCAAGAAGAGAAGACATATAACCATGGAAATGTTTTCCTCCTTTTAGAACTGGAAGAATTCAACCAGTTTTGTATCTGAAGCAAAACGCTGAAGATTTGTTAGAGAAGGAAGGCTGTGGCAGTGGTGGTCACAAGTATCAGGCTGGTTATAGAAAATCACAGCTGGAATAATCACATCATAGTTTCTTTCAGTATGCATTAATATCGATTGCTTTGAAGATCCTTTGCAAGGAGACAGTAGAATCAAGTCCCTCTGGTTCTATCTTCCTTATATGTCAGATGAAGACAGCTGTTTCTGGCATGATTGGAACTGTTCTTATTCCTTCAAGATCTGAGAATTGTCTCTATTTTTCATATTAATCAGAGAGGAAATGACATTAACTTTTCCAGGTAATTTTCAGTGCCTTCCTAGAAGCCTCTGCACTTCCATGAATGTGTGCATGTTCTGCAAACAAATGAATTTGCTTGAGTTCGCAGGGTATCAAAGTTATGCAGATCATTATTTTTGAAATTTCTGCCAACAGGTCTCTGTAGTTAAATGTCCCAGATGAAGATTTTTAATTAGAATATTATATATTTTTTTGCTTTCCTCCCATTTTCTCCCATTCCTTTATTTTTCTTTCACTACCCAACTGAGATCTCTTAATCACTCTGATCTCTTATTTCTTTGTGTAGTAAAACAAAAAACAAACAAACAAAAAAAACCTAGCTTTTATTTCTCATTTAATGGAATGAGTGATTGTCTATCAGTTCCCAAAAACATTTCTCAAGAAACTCCCTAAAGGCAGCTGATAGCTCTTTAATGTTAACAGCCAGGCAAAATGTAGGACAGAACATGGGTGTTTAAAGAAATGCTTCTCCAACCATGGTTGGCAATTTACTTCCAAGACAGAATATGGTAAAATCTTGCCATTGGTGAACACTTTGGAAACAGAGAACAGGGTCCTGTTCTCTTGTGCTAACTCTATAGGTCTGTAGAGACTTAATTATCAGTGTAACTACTTGGAAAGTCACACCTTATATAAAAATATAATGAAACTAAACAGTGAATGTCACAGGGGGAAAATTCATTGAGATCATGTTGTATGTCAGAAACCATGAGGTTTGAAATCAGGAAAACTTGGTTTGAATTCTTGCCTGTTTGACTTCATGATATCTATGAACCTAGAGATCTTTTAAAAAATAAAAATACTGAGATACACACCTAGGCAGTAATTCCAGTGGCTAAAATGAGAGAATAAATATGAACACAAATACTGCTATGAATGTTTATTTGCCATTTTACTAGTCATAATTTGAGAAGCAAGATCTGTCTTTGAAATTTATCTATAGCATTGGTAATTTGCACAAGATTTAGAAAATTACTTACTCTTTGAGTTAGTTTTTTTTAAAACATTATTTATTTGAAAGGCAGAGGGACTGAGATGGGGCACAGTAAGAGATTGAGAGACTGTTCATTTGATGGCCACAATGATCAGGGCTGGGCCAGGCCAAAGCCAGGAATCTGGAACTCCATCCTAGTTTCCCACAATGGGTGGCAGGGACCAAGCACTTGGATCATCTTCAACTGCTTTCCCAAGTATATTAGCAGGGAACTGGATTCTAAGTAGAACAACCTGTCTCGAACCAGTGCCATAAAAGGAAATTGGCATCCCATGTAGGCCTAAACCCTGTACCACAATGGCAGTCCCATTTTGGAGTTTATGGGACCTTATTCTCTTTGATGAATGCAAAGCTTCTCTGGTTACATTTATTTATTTAATTTTTATCCCAATTATTTAGTTCCATTATTCAAACTTCTATGGAATGTTGTTTGCCTGGAAATCCACATTTTACTGCTCCGCTTCCTCAGTAGTAGACATCTGAATTGATTCCAGTTCTCCCATTGGGCTTGCAGAAGTTAGAAAACTGGTCATTTCCAAAGGATGAGGATATAGGCTCTTCATGTGCTGCTGATGTGAGGATAGATGGGTAAATCCACTCTGGGAAGTAGTGTGTATGCATGTGTGTGTATTTGCATACTTGTGTCAGCTATGAGATACAGATTGTAGGGCTTGTAGAGAAACATACACACACACACAACACACACAACACATACACACCCACACTATGATTCAGCAAGTGTTGTCATGGAATTCTGGCAATGTCAGTTCATAGCATTGCAGCCTCTGCAGTACAGGAAGAAAATTACAAGGAGCATGAATGAATGCTGAGTGCCAATTGTTTATTAATGTAGAAGTAGATTTTCCTTTTTGGGACCTGGATCTTTTCAGCACCTTGGGAAAACCTATGGAACCCTCCTCAAGCTGTCATTTATAAATGCCTCAAATAAACCATATATGAATGAGGGCATCAATCATATTAAATTAAATTACAAAATAGTAAAAAATAGTGTGTTAGTTTTAATATCACTGTATTTTATTGATGTGTTAAATAAAACCTAGTGTTAATTGTTGAAGGAGTGATGAGCGAAAGACTATTTCAGAATGTCTTCGACAATTGTAATGTGATAAGAAAATATCCATGATTAAATTCATGACAAAGTCACAGATATTGCTAATACCAGTGTGGAGTTTCATAGTCATAGTGGATGGAAATGCTCTGAATTCTAGGTTAGGGATCCTTGAGTTAGGCAGAGAAGGTGTCTGTGCCCTGGGTCATTCCATCCATTACATGCGTGTTCAAAACATCCATTTGCTGTCAACACACTGGGTGTCTCCTCTAGTTAGTAATTCACAGCTAACCTCTGAAAAAGATTTGGAAAGGAAAGGTCTAACATTCTTATGTCTAACTCTGGATGTTTAGAAGTGAAGAAACACAAAACTTGGGATGACACCACCAAGATCTATTTCACCAATAGGTTATCCCAACAGGGACCTATTCCATGGTTACTCTGTGAGCCATATGACATCAGTTCCTGAAGTCAAGTTGTAGCCAAGGACTTATGATGCTGAGAGTGTTGGGGGCTACAGATTCAGTTATTTTTTTATTATTTTTTATTTTTTGACAGGCAGAGTGGACAGTGAGAGAGAGAGACAGAGAGAAAGGTCTTCCTTTTGCCATTGGTTCACCCTCCAATGACCACCGCGGCGGGCGTGCTGTGGCCGGCGCACCACGCTGATCCGAAGCCAGGAGTCAGGTGCTTCTCCTGGTCTCCCATGCGGGTGCAGGGCCCAAGGACTTGGGCCATCCTCCACTGCACTCCCTGGCCACAGCAGAGAGCTGGCCTGGAAGAGGGGCAACCGGGGCAGAATCTGGCGCCCCGACCAGGACTAGAACCCGGTGTGCCGGTGCCACTAGGCGGAGGATTAGCCTGTTGAGCCATGGCGCCGGCCAGATTCAGTTATGAGGCTAGGGCAGAACGGAGCACTCCTCAGTCTTCCCTCCCTCTGCTGCCTCTGTCCACCTTCCTGCTCCCCACCACAGCACATCCCCTTTGGTCTTTATAGACATCCTCCAGAACATAAGAACTTTCAGATTCCACAAGGGTTTTTGACAGTTTTGTTGTTTGTTCTTCATATTCACGCTCCCCTCCTGCTTCTGTAGTTTCTCCAGCATTTTATGTGGAGGAGAAACAGTCAGTAATTCTTGGTAATTCGTCATCCTGACAGGAACATATTAGTTTCACTATTTGAATGAAGTGAGACAATGCAACCTACTTAGCAGAACTGTTGTGCTAAGTACACCTAGGAGGACCCATCCTAAGTTCTCTACATTTTCAAAACATGCAGTGGGCCAGTGGCAGCCCAGTATGTGTCAGTGTCCACCACTGGACATGAAGTACATGGCAGAAGTCCCTCCCTCTGAGGCAGCAGCTTTCAACCATGATCACATATTAGAATAATCTCCTAAGGAGCTTATAAAAGTCCAGAGGCTCAGGCCACACCCTGCTCCAGTTAAATCAGAGAGGGATCCAAGTGTTTGCATTATTTTAAACTTTTCAAATGATTGCAATGTATGGTCAAAATTAAGGCTCTCTGAATGGAACCTGTTTTCTTTATATTCCAATGACTCTTGGTGGTCACTGAGGAGAATGGAATTTCCAGATGAGATATTCGGTTTCCATATAAGTAATCAAGCTTGATGTTTTGTGAGTACCCACTCATATACACAATGATTAGATACATGAGAAACTCAGTATTTAAAGCCCTTAGTGGTGGGAGAGATTTTGATTAGGAAGAAGAGAGAGTATGGGAATTCTGGATATCAGATAATCTTTCTGCTGGTGATGAGACGTTATAGTAACTATTAGTGAAGAATTTCTAAAACGAGTGAACTGAGCTTTTAGAAATGTTTTAATGTGAACTTGGTAGAAAGAATCCAGTTAATAGTCTTTGACATGACTATATTCATTATGAAGTTTTTCTGTATAATGTTGGGTCTATAGGGAACTTGACATGAAGATATTTGTAATTCTGGCTTAAATGACTCTAGAGTTGTTCTTCTGGCTCTGTGTAACCTGTAATCAACCAGATTTGTAACATATCATCCAGAGTGATGATAAGCTAAGCTTTGACAGTTTTCTGCCAATTCAGAGTTCTATCTGTATATTCTTCCCATGAAGTGAGGTGTGGGAGGAGGAGGGAGAATGACTTGGCACAAAGGGCCCTTCCTCAGGAAGAGAGGGAGTGCAGATGGTCCTGCTAGTTGGGGGTAAGGAATTGTGAACTATGGAAGAGCTCCTTGCTGAAGACAGATTTTGAACTTTCCTTGCAAAATGTTGACTGAGTGAGAGTAAAGGGAAGGTTTTGTAGCCATGCTCAATGGGAACAAAGATAAAGATCATTACACAGAAAATTTGACATCCACTTTCTTAAAGTGACATTTTCAGATCCTGAAATATTCATAGGCAATCCAATGGAGAGCTGAAACTCAGTAGCTTAGAAGTAAGATTCTCACATTGTCTTTCAGCTTTAACAGCGCCTTCAATCGCCACGTGCTATGACACCTAGCCAACACTAAGAGCAGATTGCCAACATGAGGATGCAGAATAAGACATGGAAGGATAAGAATTATCCTTATGGTCTCCCTGTAAAATAAATCTGGAGAAGGTAAAGCTCTAGTGTCCTTCTCTTATTTTAGTAACATTAATATTAAAAACCTCACAGTAGACCATCTGCCAGTTTCTCTGCATCAGTGTACAATTTGGAACAGACACTTTTCTTTCCTATTCATAATCAAATGTATCCCTTTGTCCTATTCTCTCAAATTCTATTCTGCTAAGTGACAGCAATTTGACAAATGACTCCTTACTAATAGATTGTTAATGCATTCATTAAAAAGTAATAACAAGCATTCATTGAATGTTTTCTATATGCCAGTGGAGTGTATTGAAAATGTTCACATACATTATCTCCAACCAAGTTAACATTTTCATTTTGAAAGGTATCTAGGGATTAAATATGAGACGATGGCCAAAATAGCAGAAGTTTGGGTTCCTGGCAGGGGAGAGAAGGTGTGTTTATTGGCTGGAAAACATGATAGAGCCATTCAAATCACATCCAGTGGTATGTCATCTGTTTCATCTGTGGCAGGTTATTAATTAGAAAGTACATAAAATATGAGTTAGAAGCCCCAGATTAGAGAATCACATCTATTAATAAGGACTTTGATGTTCAGGCATCACTTAAATTCTCTGAACTATAGTTTTTCCATCAATAAAAGAAATGTAATCACTGAGACCGTCTAGATGGTTGTAGAAATTAGATCTGATTATCTATCTCTTTGTAACTTGAAATGATCCACTATATCTAAGTTAGTGAGACTCAAGCCAGGTTTCAGAGCCAGAATCCTCAAGGTCAGTTTTGTAATTTCCATGGTCATCTATTCAGGTCAGTATTTTAGAAGTCTTTAATTTGTCAAGAACTTTATCCTGATTTAAGACAGACATTCCAAAAATATTTGCCATACCAATTGTGGATTATAATTTAGTTGACAAATAGGTTGGGAGGTACTATAGTCAATTAATTCTTGTAATCTTTTTTGGACTACTTTAATTCCTTGCTTGGTGTCTCTGTGTTTCTAGGACATATGGATTTCTGATGCTTTTAGTGCATGTTTTAGATGCACAGGCATAGTAATCTCCACTTAAGCTTAGATCCCTATCTGTCAGGAGCTGCGGAATTACAAATTGAGCTGCTAAATTACAAATTTAAAAAGTTCTGCATTAAATTATTAATGTGTCTTATTTTGCTAGAACTTAGAAAAGTATCCTGGTTTAGCAAAATGTAGGGAGCAATTATTTGGAAAATTTGAATTATTTGGGAAATGAATAAAAACAGAATAAGGATTTTTCTCTTTAATTTCAGAATGTTTTGCTTATATGATTTAGAAATTTTGCTCATTAATCTCATGGTTCCATGTTTTATAGTTACGTGTATAATAAGATACTTAGTTGATATTTATGATTTATTTGTTAGTAATGATAGTGAGAGTGGTCCACATTATTTCTTATTGTATATAAATTTCTTATAATGACACTGAATGTATTCCAAATATGGCTCAATCCATATTCTGGCCTCACTTCTGATAACTCCCTTTTACTCTCCAACTCACCTATCAAGTGTTCTTCATCAGACTAGACAGTTTGCTCTGCTTCTTTTACTAGAAGATGAATCAGACTTCTAAGGGTCCTGTCTTTGTGTTACTTGTCTGTCCATCCATAGCATCTTGCTCTAAACTAGCAGCAAAACTTTCAGAATGATCTCCAAGTTTCACATTAAATTCCTCTATCTGTACCTTTCTGCATTTTTGCCTGTAAAAATGCTACCCAAACTTCAAAGTTCTTTAAATTCTCCTTTCTTTTTTGTAGTCAGACATGATCTTTCAAATGCTCATCTGAAGAATTATATTTTTATTTTTATAACTCTTATCAAAGTTATTAGTTCATATTAAATTATAAATTCTTTGAGAATTTATATAGTAGCATATGTTGGCAATATTCTGAAACTGCATTTTTACAATTCCAGGCAACTCAGTGAATGTCCGGGAAGTACTGCTGTATATTTTACATTTTAAAGGGTAATGGAGAGGGTTGACATTTGTCAGTTAGTGCATGAACAAGCTTGAGGTAGTTCACAGTTTTAGAACTAGAATGTTTTGTGTTCATTTTCATACCACAATTTCCAAAGATTTTTTTGGGTGGTTGCTGTGATAAAAATAAGTATTGTGTAACAAAGTAAAGTGAGGTGAAAAATGAGGGTTAACAATGTCCAGTTGATGGAACTGTTTGATGCTTTGTGCTATGTTCAGCAAATACATCTCATTAGTAAACATGAATAAGATAAAAATGTTGTTTTTTCAATTGTTACGCAGTTTTTTCAAATGGTTATTGAGTTGTTATGTAAATATTTCAAAAGCTGATTGTATTTAATTAATAAATGAAATTATTTCTTTTAATTGATTATGGTAAAAAAAAAAACTAATGGATACTAAAAGTGCTGGAAACTAAGAAAGTTTGGGAAACTCTAGTGTTAAGTGTATTTTTATTCTTTGCGATACTCAAGGTGCCATTTACATGGTAGACATTAAGTCAATAGATTTTTACTCAATAAAACATGTTCATGATATAATCATGAGTGCAAAATAATTCTGAATTTGCTTGAAAGGCATGAAATATATGGCAAGTTTTAAAAAGGGAAAACAATGAGGTCCAGCACTGTAGCACAGCAAGTTAAGTTACGCCCTGCAGCGCTGGCATCCCATATGGGCAGCAGTTTCGAGTACTGGCTGCTCCACTTCCAATCCAGCTCTCTGCTATTGCTCCTGGGAAAGCAGCAGAAGATGGCCCAGCTTTCTGGGCCCCTGCACCTAAGTGGGAGACCTGAATGAATCTCCTGGCTTCTGGCTTCAGCCTGGCCCAGCCCCGACTGTTGCTGCCATTTGGGGAGTGAGCCAGTGGATGGAAGATATCTCTCCTCTCTCTGTCTCTCCTTCTCTCTCTGTAACTCTGCCTTTCAAATAAACAAGTAAATCTTTAAAAAAAAAAAGGATGAAAAAAAGAAAAACAACAAGTATAAATGATCCACTCACGTGTGGGCCTGCGTGAAATACCTCAGTTAGGAGATGTTGTAGAATTTCCCCTAGCATAGTAACCAACATATTGGGCATTCTTAAATGGATGTGTCAAGTTACTTCTCTTAATAAAAAGACCTTCCCATTTACCAGGACTTATCAGGATCTGAGAAGATGAAAGAAAAAAGATACTTGACACAATATCAGATCTTTAATGAAGATGCAGAGCAGTGTCAGTACTAAGTCAATAAGGTTACCCTGATAAGACTGCTTACAGGTTTGGTTGTATTTATTAATTTTGGTTTAAATTAATTTTTATTAATTTATTTGAATGGTGTAGAAACAAAGAGAAAGAGAGAGAGAGAGACAGGCAGACAAAGATGTTCTATTTGCTGGTTCCCTCCCCAAATGCCCAGAACTGCTTGGGCTGGGCCAGGTCAAAACCAGGACTCTGGAGATCAATCCTGTTTTCCATGTGGATGGCAGGAACCCAAGTATCTGCGCCATCATCTTCCGCATCCTAGAGTGCGCATTAGCAGAAAGCTGGACTGGAAGCTGAACAGCTGGGATTCAAACCAGGCTCTTTGATAAAGGATGTGGGCCTCCCAAATGATGACTTAACTGCTGCACCAAACATCTACCACACAGGTTTGATTTTAGATGAATCCTGAAGAAGCCTGGCTCCACAAAGTCCTATTATTGATTCCCTTTAGAATCAGAAGCTGGGTAAATGGCACACACACACACCTACACACATACATGCAGGATGCTCCCTCACACCATTAAGTTACATGGGAAGCAAACTCACGTGTCAGTACCAAGCAGTCCCTCATGCTTAGCAGAAGTCATTACCAGAGAGACGAGTGCTTATACAATGAATTAGAATATAAAGGGACACAGCAATGTCTTAAAGTTCAGATGTGTGAGGCACTTGCTGCAAAGGACAGCCCAGAGCAGGATATCACTGGAGAGCAGATTGAAGAGCCAGCATCAGTGAATATTATCATGGACAGATGGGGAGAAGAAAGAGCAGAGGTTCCAAGAAGAGAACATAAAATCATACTTCCCTGACTTTATAGTTTTGCCTCAGGCCAGCCCTGGAGCTACCAGATATTTTGTCACTTAAAACCTGGATTGCTAGTTTATTTAAGAGGATGTGAACCTTAAAATGCTTTTATCTTCCTCGTCTTCATTTGAAGTGGTTTCTGTGGGCTCATAGGGAACATGAGAATTTTCTTGGACATAACATTTTGGGATCACCCAACACAAATATCTTTGTAGAAACTTAATGATTTCTGTTACTGTTGCAAAAACTTACTGCACATGTGTCATTTTTTTACAATGAAATATGGTGCTCAAATAAAGAGAGGGAGAGGGAAAGAAGAAGTTTTTATATCCCTTAGAAAAATGAATTGAGTGTAAATGTGATATGTTCATGTTGTTGCATCAGTTAAATTCAGCAGGAAACAGTGATGGGTGCACTAATTTTTAACAAGTAAGATAGATTATTAATCAAACCTGTATTTAGGTGCCTTAGTCAATAAACCCTGGGCCTAAAGTTATTAGGAAAATATATTCCAACTTAGAAATAAAACAGTAAAAGGATGATTCCATGTCCTTTCAATGTCATATTGTAATATTGTTTAATATGTTCAACACAATGTTTATTTAACTGTTTAGAAAGTCATTTTCTTGATTTTACTCTTTATTATATTATTAGAATCCAGACACTGAGAAGGTACAGGTTAACTTGTAGATGTCACTCAAATAAAAGAGATACTCTCAAAGGTTACAGTTTTGTTCTGTAGTAATCAATCAATTTTATATCTTCTACTAAATTAATTTCAACATTACTTTGATTCACTGACTGTATTTTATACACACACACAGACGCCATTCTTTGAATTACCTTCATCATCTTGATTCCACTTTAATTAAGATTAAATTAATTAAATCAGAATAAATTATTATGTACAGAGCTCTTCTGTGTTGGTATAAGAGTCATACTTTTATATTTTTGAAAGTTATGCTGGGATACTGCTCATGTAATAATCTTTGCAACATTCCCTGAACCAGCTCTTTAAATCAATCAGATCCTACAGTATTAACTGTTTAGCATTCCAGACCAGGCTTATACCATAATTTGGATCAAGAAGAAGAACTCATTAGAAAAACTGCCTATGCAATTCAAGTTATTCATGTGTGTTCACCATATGTTTTCTGGCCAGAAACACTGCTTTTTAACTGGAATATATGTTGTATCCCTAAAGCAATCATCACATTATCTCTTGGCAACTAAATGAAGCATATCTGGGGAATGGGAGTGGTAGGGTATGAAACTGATAATTACTAAGTGCCTACCACATGCTAAGCAGTTGTTATTCATGTTTTAAACTTGCTGTTAAAATGACCCTATGTGGTGAGATTATTGTTTCATTGTAAAGATGAGAAAATAAAGTTCAAAGAGGTAAATTTATTTAGCCAAACTACTTAAAATGATTAAACAGGACTCCAAAGTCATGTGCTTTTGACAACTGTTTCACAATACCTGAAGATTATTTCCATGACATTATTATCTAGAAGCTATTAGATTAATAAGAATACTCAGTAATCCACCAAAGCCATAGTTCTTTTTTTTTCCTTTGACAAGGATCTGTAGTTTTGATAAAGAGTTTATAATGGCATTCTCAGCATGGTGTCACCAATAACTCATAGAAGTTGTCATAGCTAGAGTGAGTGAACAAATAAATGAATTCTCACAGAATTATTTCAAGGTAAGAATTTCTTTATAAAGATGCATTTTGTAGCAGATTTGAGCTTTTTAGTATCTAATACCATCTTCTTTGACTTCCAATTTATGGCATTATTCATCTTGTTTAATTTGATAGTTGTTAGTGGGACACCTTTTCTTTTGAGATTTATTTATTTGAAAGTGTTACACAGAGAGAGAAAGAGAGAGAGAGAGAGAAAGAGAGAGAGAGAGAGAGAAAGAGAAGAAGAGCTCCTTCATCTGTTGGTTCACTTCCCAGATGGCCACAGTGGCCAGACTGAGCCAGGAGCTTCTTCCGGATCTCTTGGGTGGATGACGATGGCCCAAGAACTTGGGTCATCTTCTGCTGTTTTTCCAGCCATTAGCAGAGAGGTGGATTGGAAGTGGAGTAGCTGGGACTCAAACTGGCGCCCATGTGTGTTGCTGGCATTTCAGACAGCAGCTTTACCCACTGTGCCACAGGGTGCATCTTGTTATGGAACTTGGAGGGGATTTGTCTGCTGTCTTGCTGCTTCATTATATCCAAAGGTGGGTGTTTTCATTGAGGTCAGATTGATTAGTCATTCTTGCCTGAGATTCTGCAACTTCAGTGGATGGTGCAAATCTGAGGTCAGTCTTATGGCATTGGCCAAGTAGGCACACGGTCCAGGCTATTTGTGTAGAGTGATGTTTGCTGTGGCTCCCACTTGACTATTCCTTTCAGGTTCCTGTGATGTGACTGAGATAGCTGTCAGTCCCATAATATCCATTCTTTTCTCATTATTTTTAGTAAAGTAAAGCTAGCCACATGGTTGATGATTTACAGAATCACATTCCCATCCTTCTTAGCAGCTAGATACAGCCAAATGACAGAATTTCAGGCAATGAGGTATGAGTAGAATTGACGGGAACAACCACTGGATCTTTTCCTGGCCTTGGCTGTCCTTTCTTTGTCCTTTTCTACGAGTTTAAATGAGGACATTGTAGCAATGGAGTTGTGAATTTGTGAAAAAGGACAATACATTAAGGGATGCACAGCAGCGACCCTCTGCTTGACTCTGTGGAAAGAGCTGACCCATCTCCGTGAACGAGCCTGTATGAATACAATAGTCCAACCAACATAATCGACAGCGTTTGGGCATCTCTGTTGTAGCAGCAGTATGTATTCTACCTGATTAATATATTTAGATTCTTCTCATTTTCTTTTTGTCACCTGACCCTTCAGACTTCATCAAATATGCATTGCCAATATCTCTCCAGTAAAGTCACTTTTGGTTAATATAGTAAATTTCTGTTGCTCACCACCAAGAACCCAGACTGTTAGGTTTTACATCATACTCATAATATGATTTAGAGTGATTTTAGTTTTTCCTGAAGCCTCTACTTCAACAATCACGGTTTTTTGGTGATTATTTTCCATATAACATTTCCAGACACTAACTTTTCCCCCAAAGTAACCAAATTTACTAAATATGAGTTTAGTAAACATGTGAGACATCTGTCACCATGCTTCATCTCCCAACGTTTTTAGCAAGATGGCACAAACCACAAAGGATGCCCTTAGCTGAAATGCTGGAAAAGATTGGATGAAATCAATGCTTAGTCCATCACTTCCCCGGCGGCTAGTCCTGAGACTCTAGTCTCCGGCATCTAACACTGTGCCTGGGACAGTGGTAAGGAGTGTTTGTGGAGTTGCTGATTGAATCTGTCAGCGCATTGTCAGCAACAGCATGAAGTAAATCCTGCTGAATTCCTAATTAGCAGTTATTAAGAAATTAGTTGAGGGGCTGGTGTTGTGGTATAGCGGGTAAAGTTGCCCCCTGGGACACTGGCATTCCATATGGATGCTGGTTTGAGTCAGGCTGCTCAGTTTCTGATCTAGCTCCCTGCTAGTGGCCCAGGAGAAGCAGCAGATGATGATCCAAGTACTTGGTTCCTGCATCCATGTGGGAGACCCAGATGAAACTCCTGGCTCCTGGGTTTGGCATGGCCCAGCCTCAACTGTCGCGGTGACTTGGGGAGTGAACCAGTAGATGGAGGATCTCTCTGTCTCTCTCTCTCAGTTTTAACTCAGACTTTCAAATAAATAAATAATCTTTTTAAAAAAGAAATTAATTGAAAAACCTATATTGAAACGTTGATGAGGACATAAAATAGAACACAATGCTGTTCTTTCTGTACCTGTATTTTCCTCAGTTTAGCAGAACTGCTGTTTAAGTGAGCTGTAGGTACTCCCCATGTGCTCTTTTGGAAGCATTCTTTACCTTCTCTAGGCTGACTCGCCCCAGGAAGCTGACCCGTAAAGTTCAGGCTGCATCACTAATGTTCCCCTGTGCTTAGTTACCTGCTGGATTCCCGTTCTCCAGAAGGGAGTCTTGGAGAGAGAGAAAAACAAGGAAGGAGGGTGAGGTCAGGTGTTAATTCTCTCTGTGAGCTTGCCTTGGCCTTGGAAATTCTTTGAAAAAGAATACTATTCTTTTTAAAATATTTTAAGAAGAGAGACAGAGATCGTCCATCCATTGGTTCATTCTTCAAGTGGCTGCGACTGTCAGGGATGGGCCAGGCTGAAGCCAGGAGTCTGGAATTCTATCTGAGTCTCCTACTTGGGTGCAGGCATCTAAGTTATTGGGCCATCTCCCACTGTTTTCCTAGGCACATTAGCAGGGAGCTGGATCAGAAGAGCAGCGGAGACAGAACCAGCACTCTGATATAGCACTCTGACATCACAGGTGGCAGATCAACCCATTGAGCCACAATGCTTCCCAAGAATATTACTCTTTTTAAGAATCCTAAACCTTCATAACCATCTCTCCTCATGCTTGGGTCTCTGTTCCCTGAACGCCATCTCTGGCACCTGTAGTGACTCAGTACTACTAGCCTTGGGGCATTGCAATATCGCTTGTTGCCCTATAATTACAATTGTCACTTTGTAAAGAAACTTTCCTTGAATTATTCTCTATTTTATGTATGATTTATTGTTGGTCTTTTTATAAGCTATCTTTATTTAGAATTTAGAACTAGAATGTTGCAATAGTTAGCACATAAATTAATAAGGAAACTCAGCAGAGAGTGTCTTTAAAAGCATAGTAATTCATTGATTTATTTAGTGATCAGAGGGGTGGGCTGTGCAGGGCTGGTCCACACAGCTTCCACTGAGTGGAGAGTTGAAAGTTAACATCCTGTTCTCAACATCTCCCAGAAACAATAATGAGAACAGACAGGGGAGCTCACACCCATCCTCTTTATGATCTAGACCCCAGAATGGCTTACGTCACTTTCTCTGGTAGTGCATAGGGACTGAGTTGCATGGCTGCAGTTAGGTAAACGAAAAGCTGGGAAATGCAATCTTTCTTGGACAGTAATGTGTGCCGCTAACATTCTATTACTGTGAAGGAAGAGGGAGATAGTTCTGGAAGATACTTAACATAATGCCAGAGGCTGATTTCACATCAGGTTACCAGACATCAACTATGCCCCAGGGATGCAAAAGTAAGATGCTCCCACCGCTCTATGAACTCATTATCTAGTTATAGAAGCAAGCACTAAGATAGGTACTTCAAATACCAAACATAAGACATGATAAAGGTCTGGCCCGGCGCTGTATAAGCACAGGGGAGGGACAGTTAGTCCAGGTTTATAGCTCCACGAAATCATAAAAAAGAAAGCATTTGAGCTGTGGTTTGAAGTAATGATCACAAATGGTTGCCATGTCACTAAGTTAATCACCTGTAAATTGCCCATCCTTAGACACGGAGGAGTCCCTGATGATCCATATGCCTGCCAAGTTCCTCTTGTTTGATGAAAACTGACCCAAGTGCATCTTTGCGTTTGAGGTTGTTACAACTTTTACCACATAGCACAAGTAAAACTGAATCACTTAATCCTGAGTTTTACTGATTTAACCTGAGGCCATTGCCTGAGTCAGTGGAAATTAGCAATGGCCTGGAGTAGGAAGAGAAGGATCTCCTTGGGGATTGACATGCTTGATGCAGCAAGGCAGCACAATGTGAGAACAAACTCATTCCTGCCTAAACTCCTGCTATGATTTGAACAAGACTTGGCTCCCCAACTCGTCCAGAGGTTTATATGCCAAAGTCGTAAGCTAATGGTACTAAAGAGGGTGGAGGTTCGGCCCAGATGAAGGCTTGGCAGGGCTTTTAGGAAGTGATTGGCTTGGGATGGGTTACTGGGGTGGAGTCCCATCAAATCCTGATGGCCTTATAAAAAGAGACACATGGACTTGGAGGACGAGGGTGCTTCCTGCCTGTCTGCTTCCTGGTTGGCCAGTAATTTTCCTTAGCACACACTTCACTGCTGCCAGCCTCCACTCTCATCAGACGCCTGGCCAGTGGGGCCACCCGGTACTGGACTGTGATCCTACAAAACTGGGAGTCGAAAGAAACTTTATTCCTTCTGAAGTAGTTCTTCTCAGGCATTTGTAATAGTGATGAGATAGTAACTGGTGTATCTGCTTTTGAAAAAGCAAAGGCCTGTTGGGGAAAACCTGCATAGCAAACTGGATTGAACTGGTATCCGCATTTTCCCTGAGGCCATCTGTTAGTGCTTCTGAGTGACTGCCTATCTTATAAAGCAATAATGACTTTCATTCATTCAAATTGTATTTCTCAAGTGTCTTTTACCTACCAGACACCATGCTCTAAGCTGAGGAGTTTTAACTAATACCTTCTACTTTTGTACTAAATCCTCATTTTTGTAAAGAAAATTAGCCACATCTCTTCTTTGGACTTAAGAAATCCACTCTTAAATACTCTGCTTGTGGCATGGAAAACAAACAAACAACAAAACAAAACAAAACAAAAAAACCCAAACCAGAACATTAGAAGTGGATATTCTAATGGTACCGCTGACCTTGAGGCTCCAATGGTTTCTTGTGGGCCACATGAGAAGAAAGAGACTGAGTGAGTGCGGGTCCAGAATCCTCCAAACCTTTTCTGCCAGAGGTAATTTGTTTCCACTGGTGTGGACTCTCAGGATTCCACATCAGATTGATTAAACAAAACAGAAGCACTAGTACTGGGGTTGGATACAGAGTCGGCGTAGATCATGGCCCATTCATTTACAGTTCCATTTGGGCCCTTCTGAAATATGCTCTTGTCTTAGTCTGCCTCTGCTGCTATAACAGAACACCACAGACTGGATAATTTCTAAAGAACAGAAATTTATTTCCCAGTTTTGGAGGCTGGCAAGTCCAGACTTAAGGTGATGGCATATGATAGGGGCATTCTTTTTATTTTTATTTTTTTGACAGGCAGAGTTAGTGAGAGAAAGAGAGAGAGAGAGAGAGAGAGAGAGAGAGAGGTCTTCCTTTTGTTGGTTCACCCCCCAAAATGGCTGCTACGGCCGGTGCGCTGCGCCGATCCGAAGCCAGGTGCTTCCTCCTGGTCTCCCATGGGGGTGCAGGGCCCAAGCACTTAGGCCATCCTCCACTGCCTTCCCAGGCCACAGCAGAGAGCTGGAATGGAAGAGGAGCAACCAGGACAGAATCTGGCGTCCCAACTGGGACTAGAACCCAGGGTGCCAGCACCGCAGGTGGAGGATTAGCCTAGTGAGCCGCAGCGCCGGCCGATATGGGCATTCTTGATGAGTTATCCCACAGTCAGAGGCTAGAGGGCGGGAAAGAGAGAAGAAAATGGGGCTGGCCCTTTTATAAAAAACCCACTCTTGTGATAACAGTATTAACGCATTCATTAAAGGGGTAGCCCTGTGGGCCTAATCACTTCTTAAAGGTCCCACCTGTTAATATTGTTACAATGGCAATTAAATTTCACTATGAGGTTTGGAGGGAACATATTTTCTTTTTGTATTATTATTATTATTTTTGACAGGCAGAGTAGACAGTGAGAGAGAGACAGTGAGAGAGAGACATTGGTTCACCCCCCCCAATGGCTGCCGTGGCCAGTGCACTTTGACCTGCACACCGTGCTTCCTCCTGGTCTCCCATGCGGGTGCAGGGCCCAAGCACTTGGGCCATCCTCCACTGCACTCCCAGGCCACAGCAGAGAGCTGGACTGGAAGAGGGGCAACCGGGACAGAATCCGGCATCCCGACCGGGATTAGAACCCGGGATGCCAGCGCCGCAGGTGGAGGATTAGCCTAGTGAGCCATGGCACTGGCCTGCATTATTATTTTTTTAAAGATTTATTTTATTTATTTGAAAGACAGAGTTACAGAGAGGTAGAGACAGAGAAAAAGGTCCTCCTTCCATTGGTTCACTCTCCAAATGGCCGCAACAGCTGGAGCTGCCCCGATCCGAAGCCAGGAGCCAGGAGCTTCTTCCAGGTCTTCCATGTAGGTGCAGGGGCCCAAGGGCTTGGGCCACAGTGCCGGCCCCAGGAACAGACTTTCAAACCATGGCAACTCTACATGACATGTGTTTGGGGCTCTACTATATTAAATTTTTCAGAGTACTTTGCATAATGGCTTCAGGATAAGCTATACCAATAGGGTCACTGAAATAGATGAAGAGGAAGGATCAGGGTAGCCTCTGTTTTCCTTCTGGGCCTGGCTGTGTCTCCAGCAGTAGCCATAATGATGGCAGCGATGGTGAGAGTGACAGTGAAGTGACAGTGGTGGAGGTCTGATGACACAGGTTTTTGGTTGCCCAGTCTGGCAGCTCACATTCACCTACAGTGGAAATCTGTCCAGGAATCTCAGCAAGGCCTTTTGCAGTTTTGCTTCTCTAGCCAATCAGTATGACTAATTCTTGCATGTAATCCTCTCCATTTTAAAATATCTGTAGTGATTTCTGTTATCCTGTGTGGATTCTAACAAATTCCCAAAAGGAGTGGGATGGTGTGGGTTGTGGAAACAAATTCAAGCGGCAACAAAAATACCTGGAAACGACTATTACAGAACAGTGGTTCTCAACCAGTTTTTTAAAGTTTTTTTTTTTTTTTTTTTTTGACAGGCATAGTGGACAGTGAGATGGAGAGACAGAGAGAAAGGTCTTCCTTTTGCCGTTGGTTCACCCTCCAATGGCCGCCGTGGTAGCGCGCTGCGGCCGGCGCACCGCGCTGTTCCGATGGCAGGAGCCAGGTGCTTCTCCTGGTCTCCCCTGGGGTGCAGAGCCCAAACACTTGGGCCATCCTCCACTGCACTCCCTGGCCACAGCAGAGAGCTGGCCTGGAAGAGGGGCAACCAGGACAGGATCGGTGCCCTGACCGGGACTAGAACCCGGTGTGCCGGCGCCGCAAGGCGGCAGTTTTTTAAAGTTTTTAAACACTGCTAGATTTTAATTTGTTACGAGAAATAGACTCAGATAAAGCTGTTAGCTAGAGCACTGGGCATGATGAAAAGCCCATTTTCTAAAATGGCTGCTTCTCCTCTGATGGTTCATTATTGCTAGAGGGACCCTGTAGTTAAATATTTACATCAGCAGCCTTAGCAGATACACCCAAGGCAGGAAGCAAAAATTTTACCACCAAAACTGCTGTTCAGGACACCACTGACATATCATAAAAACAGTCTCAGGAATGGACTGGGCATAAAGGAAAAAGGCAGGGGGTACCCAAGAAACCATGGTGAGCTAGCCCCTTTTGAAGACCTGTGCATGATCACTGCAGTGACTAAAGCTTGAGCTTGCCTCAAGTGGATCCCCACCCCCACCCCCACCCCCACCCTCACCCGTCACAGAATTCTGTTGAAGATGTAATCATCTATTGAAGATTCTTGCCTGCTCTAATACAATGTACAGAATGTCACGGGTGTATTTACCAGAATTAAAGCATTGTCTAGGTGTCCTTTGGAAATAAAATTGAAGCCAATTAGAAGCAGGTGAGATAACCAAAACCTCAATCAAAAGTAACATTTGTACAAATGATACATAAGATGTGAATTGTGACCGTTAAAAGTCTGACACTAAAAGCTGAGGTACTTGAAGTGTGATTGATCACAAAATAATGGGGTTTATCAGCCTAAGGATAGAGAAGGGAGAGACCAGAGCTGAAAGGATAAAACAACCATGAAAAGCAGAGTGAGACTAACACAAGGGGTCAGTGAATAAGCTCTAATGGACCCAGAAATGAGGGCTAAGAGGAGTTTGGCTTCCCTTGTACCTTCTGAAGGGTATATTAATTCAAAACCAAGATGAAAGAGTAACCCATAATCCTGAAGTGTAGAGAAAATAATGAAATATCAATACATGTGTGGCAGGAAAATTTAAGAGTGTGAAAATGGAAAGGCCATCAAGATACAATGGAAAAAATTATAGGGGAACAAATAGCATGTGAGGAGCAAGTGAGGAGTGAGGGAGCTGGATCTGAGAGCTCTCTAAGGAAAAACAAAAATAAGACATGGTATATGGGGAGCAAGATAGACAAAGTGTAGTTCCTTTTCATTCTTTTTTTTAAAAAGATTTTTATTTCTTTGAGAATCAGTTACACACACACACACACAGAGAGAGAGAGAGAGAGAGAGAGAGAGAGAGAGAAAGGTCTTCCATCTGCTGGTACACTCCCCAGATGGCTGCAACGGCTGGAGCTGGACTGATCTGAAGCCAGGAGCCAGGAGCTTCCTCTGGATCTCCCTTGTGGGAACAGGAATCCAACCACTTGAGCCATCCTCTACTGCTGTCCCAGGCCGTGGCAGAGAGCTGGATCCGAAGAAGAGCAGCTGAGACTAGAACCAGCACCCATATGGGATGCTGGCACTTAAGGCAGAGGCTTAGCCCACTATGCCACACCATTGCCCCTCCCCCTTTTTTATGTTGTGATGCTGCAAATTACAGCAGGCAAGGAGGTGTCTGGCATTTTGACATTCTTTACAGGGATGTGTCTCTGACTTGGCTAACAAGTAGTGGTCACCATATAATTAATTGCCAAAAAGGGATATTCTGAAAGTAAAAATGGGTGCTAGATCATCTTATGCAGCTGGGACATTTGGTTATCTACTTATGGGGAAGGGCATACACCAGAATGGTTACTGAGAAGATGGTCAGTATGAGACATGAGCAGTGCTAAGGAAGTGTGTGTCAAACAAATAGAAGATCTGTTCTGTTCTGCTCTTCTCTACTGGTACATCAAACCACAGATAGCCTTCCCAGGATGGTGGGAAAGGGATGTCACCTGATCTTATGACTGAGAAACTAGTCATAAAATCAAGTAGTGCAACTGTCCCATAATGTTGCCACAGTGTGGTGGAGAAGGATCAGACTAGGAATCAAAAGCTAACACTTACTAAAGAATGAAAATGCTAAGAGCTGAAAGGATAGTGAGAAATAATGAGAAATGCAAGCTAGGATATGCTTCTTTGTACTGTCAACTGACCCAAAGTTTTCTCAGGGATTTTGAACAGCCAGTAGGGTAGAAGGTCAAAACTGTGGAAAATAGAGACATTATTCCTCCTCATATGATATTGATTGGTGGGTTTGTATTCAGTGGGGGAGGCAGGGTGTACAGCTCTGGAGGAGGAAACACAAATGCCTGCCTAGATCGTTCATATAACAACAATAAGTAAAATTGTGTTGCTTTAAGTAATACACAGTGCTGGAGAGTTAGACAAATTTGAAAGCATACTGCATTCTAAAGTCAATCAATTTAAAAACTATTCTAGCCAAATAAACCTCTACTATAGATATCTGAGATCCTGTTTGCAACTACTATTCTTTACATTCCTGTGACTGTTCCTCTCTTGTCAACGAGGGCACTTATCACTTTCTGACCCTAAGCAAAGGGGGTTGAAATACTTTGAATTTGCGAGGACTCAGTGTCCTCGTCGATTTGGGCTGCTATATAAAAAAATTACCATAGAGTGGGTTGTTTAAAAGAGAAACATTTATTTCTCACAGTTCTGGAGACTGGTAATCCAAGATCAATGTGCCAGCAGATCCCATGTCTGCTGAGGACCCACTTCCTGGTGTAAGATGGCCATCGTCCCAATGGTTCTTCATGTGGTAGGGCCCAGAAGGAGAGGGAGTAACCTCTTTTGTCTCTTCTGAGTACACTAGTTCCATCATGAGAGACCCATCCTTTTGACATAATTGCCTCATGAAGGTCTTTCCTCCTAACACCGTCACATTGGGTGTTAGGATTCCAATAGATAAAGGTCGAAATTCAGTCCATAACATCAAGGGTTCACACATGAGAGTCCAGATGCAGCCTAAAACTCCCATAACCTTAGTTATCTTTGGTGTAGAAGCCAGAGGAAGGTTCACATATGAGGAAAACTGAGGCTTCTTATTGGAGATCTTGTTAATAAGGCATGCATCAGAAATTCATTGATTGAGCAAATATTTGATGATTGTTTACCATGGGTGGGACAGGATGTTGCAAATACAGATGTGAGCAGCTGATCACTTGGCAAAGAAGGTGGATGCTTAACAATTAGAAAAAAAAAAACAGTACCATCTTAGAATAGCAGCCAACGTGTTCTGGAGCATAGTCCAGAGGTTTTCCCATTGCAGGTAGGGAAAATAGGAAAGACTCTTAAAACTCACACACACACACACACACACACAGTCATTCTCTCTGTATCTTTGTCTTTCCTCTCCCTTCCTTTCTTTCCTTTATTATCTGCTCATTCCTCCATTATTTACTTTCATTAAGATACTGAGAGAATAAGAATGAACTACAATTGGTACGTACATTCTTTAATCTTTAAAATCTTGGAGAACAATTGCATGGAGTTCTAGAGGGAATTTGTAGTTCAACTCAATTCCATCATAACATCTGATAGTGGTACAAAGGCCTAAACCAACCTCATGCAAAACAGTGAATTCCATTGATTTGTGTTTTTGAACTTCCTTCTTTGAAAGTTCCTATATCCTTTCACTTCACAGAACTCTTCCTCAGTTATACCTGTGCTGCCTCCTGGGTTCTTGGGGCATCTCTGACTTTCCTGGTTATAAAGATATTTACAGTTTCACATTGAGTCATAAGCACTTCATGCTCTCAAGGTGTAATCCATGATTCATACCTGTAGAACATTTGCTTCTGCCATGAGCCAGACAAAACTGACAGAGAGGATATTGAAAAACATTGTTTTCCACACCAGGGTGTGGGAGGCAGGATTTTAAAGATGTTCTCCTAAAATCTCTCTCCCTTGGTGATTCAAACACGAGTCTAACGTTAGAAAGGGGCCTTGCAGGGGCTGCTTCCTGCAATGCCAGCATCTCATACAGCTGCTTGTTGGTGTCCTGGCTGCTCCACTGCTGATTCAGCTCCCATGCTAATGACTTGGGAAAAGCAGTGGAAGGTGGTCCAACCGATTGGGCCCTTGCACTTATGGAAGAAGCTCCTGGCTTTGACTTGGCTCAACCCCTGCCCTTGTACCCATCTAGGGGAGTGAATGAACAGATGGACTCTCTCTAATCTCTCTCTCTCTCCCTCTCTTTCTGTAATTCTGACTTAATAAATAAATCTTTAAAAATGAAAAGGGGGCCTTTCAGATGGAATTAAAGTTACAATCACAAAGTTATTTTGTTTTTTCAAAGTATTTATTTGCTTATTTATTTAAAAGGCAGAAAGATGATAGATAGGTAGATAGGTTATAGATAGATCTTTTCTATCTGCTGGTTCACTTCAGAAGTGCTCCTGGAAGTTGGTACAGGCTCAGGCCAAAACCAGGAGCCTGGCACTCAATCCAGGTCTCCACATGGGTGGAAAGGACCCAAGTCATTGAGCAATCACCAGCAGCCTCTTAGGCTGAGTGTCAGCAAGAAGATGGATCAGAAGCAGAGTATCTGGGACTTGAGTCAGACACTCCTATATGGCATGTGGGTGTCCCAAGCAGCTTAACTTGTTGTGCAACAACATCCACCCCACAAATAGGGGAGTTGTCTTACATTATCTGTCATGGCTCAGTGACATCAACAAGGAGGAAGGCAGAAGAATCTGAGATGTGGTGGAAGAGAGAAGTTGAGGAAACACAAAGCATAGGAGAAAGATTTGAAGCACTGGAAGAAATTGACCCATGGTTACTGACTTTGGTGAAGAAGAATGGGATTGTGATCCAGGGAATGTAGGAACCTTCGGGTAGCTGAGAGAAATCCCCAAACAATGTCCAGCAAGGAAGGGCAGAAGTCAGTCCTACACCCATGGAATCAGAAGCTGCCAACAATCTGATCAAATGTCAAAGCAGGTTCTTCTCGGATCTTCTGGGTAAGAGCCCAGCCTTCTGAGACCTTGGGAGACAAAGAGAATAGAAACCAGGCAAACCTTTGAACTTGGAATTTTCAGAACCACAGTAAAACACAGTTTTTTTTTTTTTTTTTTTGACAGGCAGAGTGGATAGTGAGAGAGAGAGAGACAGAGAGAAAGGTCTTCCTTTTGCCGTTTGTTCACTCTCCAATGGCCACCGTGGCCGGCGCCACCGCACTGATCCGAAGGCAGGAGCCAGGTGCTTCTCCTGGTCTCCCATGGGGTGCAGGGCCCAAGCACTTGGGCCATCCTCCACTGCACTCCCTGGCCACAGCAGAGAGCTGGCCTGGAAGAGGGGCAACCGGGACAGAATCCGCGGCACCCTGACTGGGACTAGAACCTGGTGTGCCGGTGCCGCAAGGGCAGAGGATTAGCCTAGTGAGCCGCAGCGCCGGCCAGCTTGTTTTGAGGGCTAAATTGTGGTAATTTGTACAGCAGCACTAGAAGGCTAATTTGTGGGAATAGGTAGTAAGATGACAGCTCTTGGAGAACAAGTTCAATATATTATGAGCTCTGTACCTAGCATACTTTTAGGGACACAGTAGATACACACATATGTGTAGAACTGAATCTTGGTGTACAGAGACAGAGAGTTGATGTTAGGATAAAGAATCAGAAATCTGTTCCTGCGAGTTTATCCTGATTCTGCCATTTGCAAGCAGTATGACCTTAGACAAGTTAGGAAACCTCTTTGCCTCAGATTTTTAATTGATGAAATGGGGATAGTAATAGTGATTGAATCATGAAGTTTGTGTATGTATTGAATTACAAATGCATAAATGTGAACCAGTATGTATATGTATATAATGAACCTGAAAGTTAATAGCTAAAATACAAGTTTAGCTATTGTTTCAGTACTGTTATTGAGGTAATTATCCTATGGTTTGTTTGTATCACAATCTCTGTCTAATCATGCATCTATTCTATTGGAGGGCAGGACTGTGGTCTCTTGCTCATTGCCCCATCACAAACCTTACCAAGCACATGTAATGGGTTCTCAGTAATTATTTTTTCATAAATAAATGGATAACATTATTTAAAAACTACACAGACAGGCAAAATCAGAGCAAACTATTCAATGGTAAAGTTGTAGGAAGTGGTCTGAATGTGCTCTCTTGGAGCTATTATTTTGAGGAAAAAAAGATTCTGATAAAGGCTTTTTTCCCAGCATTTTTTTCTGTTCTGATAATTGTACAGTTTATTAAGCAAATTGACTTCAAGTTGGTGATGCACGTTTGACAATTTGATGTGCCTTTCTGCTCTAAATACAGAAAACCAACAGGGAAATACAGAGATGAAAAAAATCCCAAATAACTCTCTGACCCTGACACAAAACAGACATGTCCAATGCTGGGGGTACTGGGATAGCTGTTTTCTGAGCCTGAGAGCAAGTAATTGTGATGAAAGGTCAGCTCTTGTGTCTTTTGATTTTATTACATGTTTCCCATCTGTTGGTTCATTTACCCAAATGCTTATAACAGTCATTGCTGGGCCAGGCCAAAGTCAAGAGCCAGTAACTCAATCCAGGTCTCCCATATGGGTAGCAGAGACTCAACTACTTGAACCATCACTTGCTAGCTTCCAGTGTTTGCAACAGAAGGAAACAGGACTTGAGAGCAGTGCCAGGACTTGAACCCAGGCACTCCAATATGGGATGTCAGCATCCCAAGTGGTATCTTAACTACTATTTCAAATGCCCACCCAAAGTTCCTAAGTATCAAAGATAATTTAAATTCTCCTCTTTTTTTTTTATTTTTGACAGGCAGAGTGGACAGTGAGAGAGAGACAGAGAGAAAGGTCTTCCTTTGCCATTGGTTCACCCTCCAATGGCCGCTGCGGTAGGCGCTCTGCGGCCGGCGCACCATGCCGATCCGATGGCAGGAGCCAGGTGCTTCTCCTGGTCTCCCATGGGGTGCAGGGCCCAAGGACTTGGGCCATCCTCCACTGCACTCCCTGGCCACAGCAGAGAGCTGGCCTGGAAGAGGGGCAACTGGGACAGGATGGGTGCCCTGACCGGGACCAGAACCTGGTGTGCCGGCGCCGCAAGGCGGAGGATTAGCCTAGTGAGCCACGGCGCCGGCCTAAATTCTCCTCTTAAGATGGATATATAGCCGAACTGCAACCTCTTTTATGTCTCCTCTCTTAATTTTATAGGACACTATCTACCTCTGTCACTGAAGACCGCTGAAACAAGAAACTGATGGCTCTTTACCCATGGCAGTTGTTTTATATGACACTGTAGCCAAAGGTGTGGAGAAGGCAAAGGCACCATCCCAGCTAGGACCTCCATCTGCCTCCTCCTGACTTACTTGCCTTTTGTGTCTCTGATATTCTGACTATATCTGAGAGCTCTCCCTACCATTTCATCATAAGATTCAGGTACAGAGACTTTAATAAAGAGGGGGAGGGAGTCAGCAATAAAGAGACAAGTACATCATGAAAAAAACACAATGCAAAGTAAAAAGGCCAACAATAGCAACAGCCAAAAGAAAAATAAATCATTGCCAGAACAATAGACTTTGCAACACTGCCAATGAGATCGAGTTTATCCAGCAGTCTGATAAACACTGTGCCAGATGTTCAAGGAGATAAATGCAAGAATGGCATTCATAAAAAAGAACAAGAAATTATGGAACTAATTCAAGAAAATAAAACTAGAAAAATGGTTGTGATGAACAAACATAAGTCTTGGAAAAGTCATTTAAAATTATTTAGAAATTCAGTATTTCCATAGATTCTACCTTCACGTAGTTGGGGAAATAGTGAATTGGAAGCTATTGCTCAGGAATTCATCTAGAATGTAGAAAAGAGGCAATGAAAAGTAAATACATGCAGCATAGGAAGGGGCAAAGGTGTAAGACCAAGAAGCTCTAAGTCATGCCTACTTGGAATCTTAGAAGTGGAATGGTGGACTCTATAGATTAGAAGCAATATTTGACAATATAAATGTGTGTATTTTCAGGATTGGAGAGATATAGCTGTTCTGAGCAGGACAAATAAAAGAAATCGTCACCTAACACTGAGCTCAAATCCTAGATATCAAACATCGAGAACAGCATGCACATTCTCTATGACAACCATTTCCTACCATTGCTCACCTAAAGTCTCCAATTTGATAACTATTCCTCATATGCAATTCATAAGCTCACTTTTTATTTCACTGAGAAAATAGAATTTATTAAAGTTCACATATATACGTCTGAAAATCTATTGTCTTAATCTGTACCTACATATTCTGCTGCCTCCCTTTCAAATTTTATTAATTTATTTTCTTTTTTTGAAAAGCAGAGCAACAGAGCAGAGAGAAGAGAGGGATAGAGACAGAGAAATTGATCTTCCACCCACAGGTTTACTCCTCAAATGTCTGCGTCAGCCAAGCTGGGCAAGACCAAAGCTAGTAGCCAGGGCCTTCCACGTGGGTGGGAGGAGCCCAAATACTTGAGCCCATCAGCTGTCTTCCACAATGTACATAGCTGGAAACTGGATCAGAAGCAGAGAGGGCACTCAAACCAGTGGTAGGATATGGAATGTGGTCCTCCCAAGCCATGGCTTAATCCAGAGCACCAGAACAACCCACTCCCTGTACCCCGTTTATAGAAAATGAGTCATCAGTTTCCCAATCAAAGGTCCTCTCCCCATTTGTATACTAGATCCCATTTCTCCTCCTTCAGGACATCTCTTCTGCAGGAGCCTTCTCTTCTACATCATCAGAATTTCTCCTTTGAACCATTTCAATCCTATTTCAACATGCTACATATCTCCCTTTTAAAAAATTCCCTCCTCAGGTACTAGGACAGCTGTTTTCTGAGCTTGAGAACAGGTCATTGCAATGAAAGGTCAGTTCCTGGGTTATTTTATTTTATTTTATAGGTCTTTTTATTTTATCACATCACCCTTCTGTTAGTTCATTCCCACAATGCTTATAACAGTTACTGCTGGACCAGGCCAAAGTCAAGAGCTAGCAATAGGAATTTGAAAGATTTCTGCCTGTGATCCAGCATTCTATATGGGCACCAGTTCAAGACCCAGCTGCTCCATTTCCAATCCAGCTTCCTTCTAAAGTGCCCAGGAAAGCAGCGGAAGATGACCTGAGTGCTTGGGCCCCTGCAACCATGTTGAAGACCTGGAGGAATGCCTAACTCCTGGCTTTGGCATGGCCCAGCCCAGCCATTGTGACCATTTGGAAAGTGAACCAGCAGATGGAAGATTTGCTTCTTCTTCTATCTCTGTAACTCTAACTTTCAAATACATAAATAAATCTTTTAAAAATGCCTTCCTCTAAAACCAAATTAGAAACACAGTGAGGTCCTACTATATACTCACGAAATCAAAACTGAATAACACCTCAGGACCTTTTCACTTGCTGTGTGCCCTACCTAGAATGTGGTTTCTGTAGATTTTTGTGTAGCTTACTCATAAGCTTCCTCGCGACTCTGGCTGGCCATATACTTTAGGCCTTCCTTGATCCCAGGATATAATAGAGTATTCCCCTAATACTTGATCCTTCTTACTTCACTTTTTCTTAACATTTTTTTACTGTTTGAATTTTTATCTACTTATTTATTTTCTTATGGTTTATCTCCCTACACTAGAGTCTAAGCTCTGTAAAAGTAGAATTTTAAGGTTTTAAAATATGTTGTAGGGGCCAGCGTTGTGGTGTAGCAGTTTAAGCCACTATCTGTGATACCAGCATCCTATATGAGCGCTGGCTTGAGTCTTGGCTGATCCACTTCTAATCCAGCTCCCTGCTGATGCACCTGGGAAAGCAGCAGAACATGGCCCAAGTGCTTGGGCCTCTGCTACCCAGATGGGATGCCCACATTACGTCCTTGCTTTGGCCTGACCCAGCCCCTGCCATTGCAGACATTTGGGGAAGGAACCCCTGGATGGCTCTTGCTCTCTGTCTCTGTCTCTCTCTTGCTCTCTGTCTCTGTCTCTCTCCCCCCGACTCCCCGTGTGTATGTGTGTGTCCTTCTCTTTCTGTAATTCTGTCTCAAATAAATAGATAAATCCTAAGGGAAAAAATGTTGTTGACTGAGAATCTATAAAGTAGAAGGCATAGAAGAGCTATTTAGTACATGATCTCTTAAATAATAATTAGAAAAATTATATACTATTAAGGACATGAAACTATCTTAAATTCTAACATAAAAATTATCTGTAAAAGAATACCATGGGTGGTAGGCTTATAATCAGTAGCTATAGGTGCGTGAAGATAACAGGGGTAATATCCTTTTTAAAAATGATTTATGAATTTATTTGAAAGACAGAAAAAAAGGGAGATGCAGGGAAGAGAAAGATTTTTCTCACTCTGGTTTATTACTCAAACATTCAGAACAGTCCAGGCTGTGCCAGGCTGAAGCCAGAAGCCAGGAACCCCATGCTGGTCTCTCATGTGGGTGGCAGGCACCCAAGTATTTGAAACTCTCATGTGCTGCCTTCGAGGTGCTTTAGTGGGAAGTTACATCAGAAGTGGAGTAGCCAGGCTTCAATACTCCAATAGAGATGTGGGCATCCGAAGCAGTTGCTTAACCTGCCGTGCCACAACACCTATTCTGATATCTTCAAAATTATGAGGAAAGATTTTTCATATATTTTATATATTTTTATATTTTATATATTTTATATTAGCCTGGAAATAAATTTATGTATAGTTAAGTCATACATCAAGAGAATGTAAAGATAAAGACAATATCAGACATACAGAATTATGAAGGGCTTTTGGTCATAGACCATTAGTTTAAAAAAAGGGAAATGATAACTAAACAGATAAGGTAAAACGTTAAAAACTACAATTAAGAGAAACATAAACTTCCAATTAAAATAAAATGTTGTTCATGTTGGTCTAAAAACAGAAGCAGAGAACCCATTGGAAGGCTTTTTATCCAAGACATGGGAAGAAGAAGTGAAGATATGTAGGAGACGCTGTGCTGTGATTTCTGCTTGGATTTACTCAAATGTTCATTTAGAGTCAGAATACTTTGGGGGAGGGGTGGAAGAAGAGAGAGGAAGTTACTGGAGTTGATTCACATAGCAGCTTCAAATCCTTAATGTACTAGAAAGAAATATGAAGCAAAAATAGAAAAAAAATATGAAGATCTGATTCAGCAGGGTTATGGATTGATTGGTATCCTTGTTGTCCTCTAGTCTGCATATTTGGGATATTTTATCATTCAAAATAATTAAAAGTCGAGCTAGCTAATGAAACATTTTTGATGATTTAGGTGCTCTTAAAATTGGTTCCTTAATTTTTCTAGTAGTGAGAGAATTTGGTGAAAGGTGTATGCAGTCTGAGAGCATTACATTCTCTTAAATGTTCTTGTCAGTGTTCTGAATATAACTCATTCACTTAGTCTCTCTGAGCCTTAGTTTCTGCCTTGGTAAAACTGCTAACTTAACCAAGATTAACCTGATTCTGTGGTGTGACACTGGCTCATTCTATGATAGTTTTTACACTGTGACATTAAACAAATGTTACTGTATCAAGGCCCAATGGGAAAATGCACTTATTCCATTTCAGCTTTCTTAACTGCCTTATCAAATGTCCTCCAGACATCCAAGTTTCTTTTCTAATAAAGCAAGTTTCTTATTTATTTAACTGTTTGTTTACTTTTTAAACTTATAAACTATTTAGCAACTGGCTGACATTGACTGTAACAAGCATATTAATAGTCCTCCTTAGTTTTGAAGACTGCTGATGATGCAATATTTAAGACAAGGTAAATGAGATGAAATATGACATGGATACCAAGAGGAAATGTTTGATTGCAGAGTGTTGGAGTTAAACTCAGAAGATTTCCATAAGGCACAAAGGATCAACAACAACACTAACAATCCCAATAACATATTAAATAGTAGCAATAATTAGCATTTTTTCAACACATGCTCTGTGCAAGAAAACTGTGCTGGTAGCCTATTATACACTATCTCATTTCACAAAATAGTTCTTCCAGAGATATGTTATCTTTAGATAAAAAGACTGAGGTGGGGGCTCCAACAACAGAGAACTAAGAGGCAAGCCTTCAAGCATCATGTGCAGTAGCTGGTGTCCCATAATTCACCCTGGCAATCCTCAGCCTTGGCAGATGGTCAACTCCACTGAGCTTTTGTCCCTGACCAGAATGGAAAGGCCTGTCTGGCATAATTTTAAGCATGTCTAAGTGTTGGTTGGTACTTGCATGGGAAGATGTGTTACTGGCATCTTCTGGCGTCCCTTGAATGGCTTGGTATGTAGAAAGCCTTGGGTTTGGCTATACAGATGTTCATTTCAAGGCAAAAGAGATGATGGTAAGAGGTTTTCCATTAAAAACCATTGTAAAGAAATAGGAACAAGTGTTAAACAAATCAGTTTTCTTCCTTTTATGAAATATTAAAAACCTGTCATGAGAATTTTAGCCCTTTTCCCCTTAATGAGTTATCATGTATAGCACATTGCAAAGAATGAGACATCATCTTTTTTGTGCTATAATTAGTTTTGAGCCTACATTTCACCACTTTTAAATCCACTTGCAAGTAACACATAATTTCATAAATGTCATCAGGATCTGTCACATTTTATGCTTTTTTAAAAAAATATTCTTTAAAGTTTATTTATTTGAAAGGCAGAAAGAAAGAAGGAAGGATGGAGACAGAAAGAGATCTTTGATTTATTGATTCACTCCCCAAATGGCCACAACAGCAGAAAGCCAGGTGACTGGGACTCCACCTTGATCTCCTACGTGAGTAGCAAGGGCCCAACTATTTGGACCATCTTCCACTTCTTTCCCAGACATATTAGCAGGGAATTGGATCAGAAGTAGGGAAACCGGTACATGAACTGGCTCCCAGATATGGGATGCAAGTGTCATAGGCAGCAGCTTAACCTGTTGTGACACAGTGCTGGACTCCAAAACAAATTATCTTTAAAAATTCTTGAGTATTAGCAAAATTCTTAAATAATTTTGTAACATTCACTTTAATGCAATATTTAGTAATTTTCATCTTATGTAGATGCGTTTCATTATTTTCTCCATTCATTTCTTGCACACTGTACTTGGTTTGTCTTAGGTGTGTAAAAGAATGCATGATTTATCTACAAATAGTTTTTAAAGGATATTACATTAAGTTTGAGATTTGTAACTAAAGGCATAAATATGTTGGTTGAAACGGAACTATCTATTACAGCATTAAAAAATAAAATCTAGGTGGGTAGGGTGTTTGATGTAGTGGTTAAGATACCCATTGTGGAATGGCAAGATACAACCTACGTACTAAGAGAAAAAAACTGCCAGCCCAGAATATTATATCCTGCAAAGCTCTCATTTGTGAATGAAGGTGAAATAAAGATCTTTCACAGCAAACAAAAATTGAGACTCTGTCACCATTCATCCAGCCCTGCAAAAGGTGCTTACAGATGTGTTAGACACAGAAACAGAAACACAGTCATCAATATGGATGAAGGTAAAGGAAGAAAATCTCCCAGCAAAAGATCACAGAAGTTCAGAGCATATATTAGAAATATCTTTGGGAAAATGGCAGGGCCAAGTCACTACTTATCAATAGTCACATTGAATGTAAAATGGCCTCAACTCTCCAGTTAAAAAACACAGACTGGCTGAATGGATTAAAAAACAAAACCATCTATTTGCTGCTTATAAGAAACACATCTTTCCAACAAGGATGCATGCAGACTGAAAGTGAAAGGTTGGAAAAAGAATTGGAAAGGCACCATGCCAATAGAAACCAAAAGGAGCTGGGATAGCCATCTTAATAGCAGACAAAATAAACTTTAACACAAAAACTGTTAAGAGAGACAAAGAGGGGCACTATATAATGATTAAGGGATCAATTCAACAGGAAGATGTAACTATTATAAACGTATGCACCTAATTACAGGGCACCGGTTTATTTAAAATATATGTTAAGGAACTTTAAGGGGAGACTTAGACTCCAAGACAATAGTGTTGGGGGACTTCAATACTCCACTTTCAGCAATAGACAGATCAACCAGACAGAAGATCAACAAGGAAACAGCAGATTTAATCGACACTATTGCCCAAATGGATCTAACAGATATCTACAGAACTTTCCATCCTACACTTAAAGAATACACATTCTTCTCAGCAGTGCATGGGACCTACTCTAGGATTGACCACATACTAGGCCATAAAACAAGTCTCAGCAAATTCAAAAGAATCGAAATCATACCATGCACCTTCTCAGACCACAGTGGAATGAAGCTGGAAATTAGCAACTCAGGAATCCCTAGAGCATGTGCAAACACATGGAGACTGAACAACATGCTCCTGAATGAACAATGGGTCACAGAAGAAATCAAAAGAGAAATCAAAAACTTTCTGGAAGTAAATGAGTATAACAACACAACATATCAAAACTTATGGGATACAGCAGAAGCAGAGTTAAGAGGAAAGTTTATAGCAATAGGTACCTACATCAAGAAATTGGAAAGGCACCAAATAAATGAGCTATCATTGCATCTTAAGGATCTAGAAAAACTGCAGCAAATCAGACCCAAAACTAGTAGGAGAAGAGAAATAATTAAAATTAGAGAAGAAATCAGCATAATTGAATCAAAAATATTACAAAAGATCAGCAAAACGAAGAGCTGTTTTTTTTGAAAAAAATAAACAAAATTGACACACCATTGGCCCAACTAAATAAAAAAAGAAGAGAAAAGACCCAAATCAATAAAATCAGAGATGAAAAAGGGAATGTAACAATGGACACCACAGAAATAAAGAGTCATCAGAAATTACTACAAAGAGTTGTATGCCAGCAAACAGGGAAATCTATCAGAAATGGATAGATTCCTGGACACATGCAACCTACCTAAATTGAACCATGAAGACATAGAAAACCTAAACAGACCCATAACTGAGACAGAAATTGAATCATTTGCAACAAAATGGAAGAACATCATGCTGAGTGAATTAAGCCCTGATCGGTCACAACTGAGCACCTAAAAGGAAACCTGTTGAAGTGAAATGGACACTATGAGAAACAATGACTTGATCAGCCTTTGTCCTGACTGTTGCGGAACAACTTACTACTTTATTCCTTTTAGTATTTTTTTGTTCTACTTAATACCATTGGTTGAACACTTTAATTAACACACAATTATTCTTTGGTATTTAAATCTAACTGAAAAATGATCCCTGTTAAATATAAGAGTGGGAATAAGAGAGGGAGGAGATGTACAGTTTGGCACATGCTCACTCGGACTTACCCCAGTGGTGGAGTTAGAAATGTGCCAGGGGATTCCAATTCAATCCCATCAAGGTGACATGTACCAATGCTATCTCATTAGTCAAATTGATCAGTTTCAGTTCATAATTCATCATAATGATATCATTAAGTGTCAAAGGGATCACATAAACTAGAGTAGTGTCTGCTAATACTAACTGATAGAATTAAAAAGGAGAGAATGATCCAACATGGGAAGCGGGATACACAGCAGACCCATAGAATGGCAGATGTCGTAAACATCACTCTGGCCTCAGAATAAGCCCTTAAGGCATTCAGATCTGGCTAAAATACCCATGAGAGTATTTCAGAAATGGAAAGCCAAGACACTCTGGCAAAAAAAAAAAAAAAAAAAATGACCTAAATGAAAGATCATTATCAAGAATCCTTCACTTTGTGATATCAATATCTTTGTTTTCAAGATAGTGCAAATATGTATGTATATAATGTTTATATATGAAGTGAATGTGGCAAGATGTTAAAATTGCTTAATTTTAAAGTTAAAAAATAATAAACTTATAAAAGGCTCTAAAAAGTCTGTTTTATTACCTTCTATTTTGAATTCTCCCACTTAAAATTCCCAATCAGATTAGTTTTATTTTGTATTTTTGTTTCTGAGTCACTAACTTAGAGAGAGGAGCCTCTGTTTTGTAGAGGCTTTACCCATTTCAGCTCATATCTGATGAGTCGTTAGTCTGCGGAGTGAAAATTCTGAATTGTCACCATTTTTCTCTTAAAAAAATACTGACCTACTAGTAGCATCTTGCTTTTCTAGGTCAAGATCTGGTCATTTGAAAGAACATGCGGAAGATGGTGTTGAAGCCCATTTGAAACATGAGTCTTTTTGTCGTTTTCATTAATTGGTATTTCCAAATTGGTGTTCCTCAGACTTCTTATCATTGAGGCATCCATAAATGAAACAAAAAAGACTCTGAATCTTTGGTCATTATACACAAATTTTAGGACTTGTTTTTCTTCTGTACATAATGTCATCATTGGTATTTTGATGGGGGTTGCATTGACTCTCTAGATGGATTAAGGTAGCATGGATATTTTAATAATATTAATTCCTTCAATCCATTAAAATGGACTATCTTTTCACTTTTTGTGTTCTCTCTGATTTCTTTCATGGGTGGTCTGTAATTTTCACTGTGGTGATTTTTTTACCCCTTAAGTTTATTCCTCAAAATTTTATTTTATTTTTATATTATTGTGAATGGTATTGCTTTCTTGATTTTCCTTTCAGGAAGATCATTATTGGTTTGTAAAAGAACTACCATTTTTTATGTTGATTTGATAACCTGTGAATTCACTGAATTGAGTCAACCATAAAAAAGAATGAAATGTTGTCATTTACAGGAAAATAGATAAAGCTGGAGGTTATTATGATAAGTGATATGAATGAGACTCTGGAAGAAAAATACCATATATTCTCCTTCATATGTGGAAACTAAAAAGAAACTAATCTGAATATAGAATAGCAATTACCAGAGGCTTGGAGAGGTGGTGGGATTAGAGGGAGGTGGGCTTCCAAACCATTATTAGGCAGTTCCTAGTGTTACAAAGCAGAATGGGGTGACTACTATTTACAATAAAAGTATTACATATTTTCTGAGCAAATAGAAAAAGTGCTCCAAGGCTCCAATCATAAACTAATGATAAAGAAGAGGAATCTTAGTTACACTGATTTGGTCAGTATACATTGTGTACATGTCTTAAAATTTTGCACTGCACTCTATACATATGTACAATTATTAATACATTTTCAACCTTTCTAAGTGAACACATTTTTTAAAAAGAGAAAATGACTGAATAAAATTGTATAAAATGGCTTAAGGTTTACAATCACCTTTGTAACTAGTTGCTTAGGCTAGTCCTAGGCACAAGAGGGGACCTAGAAAACATGAATAAGCATGAATAAAGATTTAATTATAAGAAAAGTTAACCAGTTCATTAATTCACATTTTAAAGAAATATGAGTGACTATTATGTACCAGAGAGAGAGATGAGAATTTTGGGGAAGGCTATAATAGTGCAAGCCTACCCTCTGGTGCACTGTCACACACTGAGTGCTTGTCACGGTTGTATCTGAATGGACATGATTGTAACTTGAGATATATAAATTACTGTGGTAATGACATGAACCAGGTTCAGTTTGAATCATTATGTGGCTGACTTTGGGTAAATAAATAACTTGATCTCTCTGATTCTTAGTTTAGTCATTTGTAAAATGGACACACCAATCTTGCAAGATTTTAGAATTATTCTATGTATATGCTTATCATATTTGCATGGCATGGAATAGATGCTAAAAATAAAAATGGTAGTTACTGCATTGTTACTGAAATATCTGCTGCTGTTAATATCACAAATCCAAAACCCTCCCTCTTAACAATTCTAAAATCCATCACTTTGAAAAAGAATTTCTTTTTCTTAACTAATTTCGGGACAAAATTGACAGAATTCATGTGAAGATTTATGGATTTTTTGTGACCTTGTGTGAATATTCCTATATAAAGCTACATAAATGGTAATGTATTTATTCATGGTGTTTTGCCCTGGTCCCTGTTCTGTTATGTCATGTGATACATAGGCACTATGTATTTTTTAAATTCCCAAATAAAATGAAAACAAAGCAAAAGCAATAAATTGAATTCTGAAACACAACTGGTTCAAAGATTCTTAAAGAGAAACTATGGTCTAATCTCTACAACAACTATTGGCTTTATATGAGGATATATAAGCTGTATAAAAAGCTATGGGTGGTCTGTAAAAAAGCTATGAGGATACTTTAAGAAGCTCATTTAAAATGGAGTTAAAAGATAAATTTCATGCAATATTTTAAAATTCGCACATAGGTTTTTCATGCTGTACATTTTCCATGAGTTTTTGGAGAATCTTTTATTTTCCATCTTCTCTATCACCCAGTATTGACTGTTCAAGTGAGGATGTGTTGACTTTTGATGAATGTGCGGTTTCTTAAAAATAGACATTGTAAGTTGTCTATGTAATGGAGAGCAATTATCTCTCCAGAAATATATTGGAGTAAAAGCTTAGATATTTATTCTGTGTAGATTTCATTTGCAATTTGCACACTGTGGTTACCACATAAACATTAAAAAAAGGAATCTTAGCAAATTGATATCCTCTGCTCATGTTTTGTTGACTATGACACAAATTTCTCATGCTGCAAGGTGTTTGTTGAGAAAGATGACCATTTTCTTTGTAGTCAGTACACTAACATGAGCAGAAATGCAACAGAGTGTGGTGAGACCTTGTAGGTAGAAATACCAAAAGTATATGATTGCTTCAGTTTTGCAGCTTCAGGCTATCTCTATTCTGCTTTGGAGGAAAAAAAATACATACACTTGGTTGTGTCAGCCTACTTCATCCTGATACTTTATTGTTCTAGAAACAACTGCAACTATCATGAATTATAGGCAAGAGTCATAAATGGAAAGTGTTATCTAGGACCTGAGTTCCTAGGAGGCAAGAGCTGTATGTTTTCTTCTTTGATTTCTGGCCCTTACAGACAGAATCTTATATAATTATGAAGGTAATTGATACATATGCCTTGGTTCAATCAGTTAATCATTCAGTACCCTAATTTTTAGCAGACCCTTGTAACCAGACTTTCCAGAGACATGCAGGCTGCTTACATGAGAAAAACCAGCACTTGATGAGGGGCCCAACATACGATCAAGTGCCAGGGCCAGGCTCTCATACTTAGGGGATGGTTGAAGTTTGTAGGTCAGGCAGAATTAGATGATGAGTATCTGGGGAGGGGCCGTGGTTCTCGAGAGAGCTCAATATGATCTCTGGACAGTAAGGGACCCTTGTGGAGAAAGCTGTGCAAAAATACAAAAAGCATAATATCATATGGTCATGACTTTTCACATTGAGCTCTGCCCTTGGATGACCTCACTGAAGCATTATTGGGATTTTCTCTGCCTGTTTTGTAGAATTTAATGTATATTCCCCTGGGGTGGGGGGGGAACTAGGTATACCTGAATTTAGATACTTGTCTAACACCTGCAGATTGGTTTTGTTTTTATATAATTTGCTTTATTCTAATTGTGTTCCACATTGAATTTTAAACAGATCTGTGAAATTCACACATTAGTTGCAAGGGACAGCTAATTAATTAAACTTCTTACAAGCTGAAATGTAAAATATAATTTTATCCAACTGTAAGTAACAGGAATTGAATTTCCCTTGAATATTTTCTCTCTAAATTTTAAATATATTCCAACAATGCTGCTAAGAGAGTCAGTGAAGAAAGCAATGTGCCCAGAGAACAATTTCAGAGTAAACTGTAAGATAATTTGGAAAATAAAAGGGGCACTGGTAAACTTTTCTAAATTATTCTCTTCAAACGTAGCAATCAGATTATCTTACTTTGGAAATTGATGTCTCATCTCCCTGTCCATGGAGTCATATTATCTATTCAGGCAGAGCATTTTTGTGACTGTGTAACTGGCATTAGTTTAAATGATTGTTTTTGATCTAGTGCACAGTGAGCCAATAGTTTCATAGAAAGATTGAGTATTAAAATATTTAAGCCCTATTTCTGTTTCTTAGTGACTGTTGCTATGAGGTCAGTTTTGATACACCTTAGAAAGATGACTCTAATATTTAAACATAATTTAATAGATTTAGGAAAGGGATGGCAGGGAGATGGGGGGCAATTTTATCAACTCTTTCTTCCCTGTGTGCAGGGCATCTTTTAAGACATTTAGAATATGTTTCACTTTCCAATAAAAACATTGAGCTTGGTGTTATTGATTGGCTAATGGAAAGGCAAATTACGTTATTACTCTTGAAATAAAGTCTTCAAAACCTTAGGCTTTATTGTTCAGCAGTAACAGGTGAAAATGTTCTAAAAACATTGATACACATCCTATCTTTGAAATTTAGGCACATTCTCTCAACTGTAGCCCTGGCCACTTTTGCTCTTGCATTTTAAAAAGATTTATTTCTTTATCTGAAAGGAAGTATGATAGAGAAGGAGGAGGAGGAGGAGAGAAAGAAAAATGTTCCGTTCCCTGGTTCACTCACCAAAGGGCCACAACAGCAGGGGCTGGCCTAAGTGGCAGCCAGGAGCCAGGAACTCCATGTGAATCTACCACGTGCGCAGCAGGAATTAAAATAATTGATCCATTATCTGCTGTCTTCTCCCGCACATTTGCAGGGAGCTAGATTGGAAGCACAGTAGCCAGGACTGGAAGGGTCACTCTTTTCTGGTTTGCATGCATCCTCAAGCAGGCTTAACCTACTGGCCCCCACATTTCTGCCTTGTATTCTCCCCAGAAAAATCATTCAATTTCTTTTCTTTCTTGGTGCAATTGTTTGGATGTGTTTTATCCCTGCCAAAACTCATGCTGAAATTTCATTACAAAAGTGATGGTGCTGAAAGACAGTGTGACCTTTGGGAAGCGATTAAGTCATTAAATGGGAGTGAGTTCTCACTTTCAGGGCACTGGACTAGCTATGGGGGGAGAAGATTCTTATAAAGTGAGACCATCCCTCCTCCGTGCCTTTTTACATTATCCACTTGCCCTTCCATGTTCTGCCATGAATTAAAGCAGCACAAGATCCTCATTGGCACCATGCCCTTCAACTTCTTCAACTCAGGAACTCTGAGCTCAAATCAACCTCTTTATAAATTACCCAGCCTCATATATTCTGTTATAACAATGGAAAATAGACTATAACACTTGGTCAGTGAAATTTGGGATATACATATCTAAAAGAGTCTATGACATGTTATGCTACTAGATCCAGTCTGGTTTCTTTATTAGGAAATAGATTTAACTCTCAGGGAACAACTGAAGAAAATATAGTCAAGGAATATTTACATAGGTGTGGGCAGGATTAGGAAACCAGCTAGGGCTGGTAAAGTACCTGGAGACTTCCCTATGCTTGAAAGAGCAAGGAGAAGGAGTGGTCACTGCAACTCCACTGGTGTTTAATTTGGAGATGGACCACTCAATAGGAGCCGTAAGTCGACATAGAAAGTCACTTCCAATCCATGGTATGGCAGAAAAAGAGCCTGAGGATTCCCTCTCTGCCTGCCTTTTGTTTCCACTCTGTCTCCTGATGTTGCCTCTCCCTGGCCTGAACAGAGTGAGAGTGAATGTGATTACTTCCCGGGGTAATGCTCTGGAGAGAGCTAAACTTCAGGCACACAGAGCAGGTCATGGAAGCAGGAGCTAGTGGCTAACTGGAAAATAATGAGGACCACTCTTTTTAAAGAATTATAGAGAGAGGTCTTCCATCTGCTGGCTCACTTCTCAAATGACCACAGTGACCAGCAGTGGGCCAGATGGAAGCCAGGAGCTGGGAGCTTCTTCCATGTCTCCCCTGTGGGTGGTGGGGACCCAAATACTTGGGCTATCTTTTGTTGATTTCCCAGGCCATTAACAGGGAGATGAATTGGAGGTAGAGCAGCTGGGTCAGGGACCAATGCCCATATGGGATCACAGTTGGCAGCTTTAACATTTAAGCCATAATGCTGGCCCTAGGCAGGCCACTCTTATTATTCCTTAGTATGGCATGTGGACAGTAATCCATAATGCATGATTTTCATGCCAAACAAAATTGTGTTTGAACCTGGGGTTTGTTTGCCTGTGATTAATCATGTGACTCTGGCAAATTTGTTTAACCTTTCCAAACCTCCTTTTTATCTGAAATATAAAATCGTGGTAGTGAAATTACCTACTTTGTATGGCTGTTGTGGTTATTAAATTAAATAGTTCTATATTAACATTCATGGTGATGACTGAATTTCATTAAACCTAATACTGCATACAGTTGAATATTCACCCCAGAGCTCATATCCACCTGGAACCTCAGAAAGTGACTTTATTTGGAGACAGATTATTTACAGATATAATTAATTAAGATGAAGTCATACTGGATGAGTGTGGGCCCTGAATCCAATGACCAGTGTCCTCATAAGAAGGCCATGCAGAGACACAGTGAGACACACAAGGAGAATCCCATATGATGACAGGGAAGAGATGGATGTGATGTGACTGAATCCCATATGATGACAGGGAAGAGATGGATGTGATGGGATTAGAGGCCAAGAAATGCCAAAGATTCCGAGCAGGCACCAGAAGGCAGGAGAGAGGAAACAAAAAGTTCATCCCTGGAGCCTTCAGAGGGAGCATGACCCTGTGAATATTTTAATTTGGGGCTTTTAACACCTTGATTTGGGTTTATAATCTCCAAACTGTGAGAAGATACATTTCTACTAGTTTAAGCTACTCAGTATGACACTGTTAAGGCAGTGCTGGGAAGCTAATAATGTACACCACCACCCTCAGAAATCAGGACATTCTGTGAGTGGATAATATCTTACAATGACTGTCAGGAAGACAGATCAACAACTCCCTAAAGTGGCAGCTGAATCTTGTAGAACAGGTGTCAGCAGTTTGATAAGACACTCATAGGACATTTGTTGTTAATTGAAAGGGAACAAAGTGTTGGGGTAAAAATAAGAGAAGGGGTAAATTTTACAGGTTCAGAATATCTGCAAAGCCGAGTCAAAACATGGCTTAACTTTACATAATTGTATGCCTGCCACTAGTTCTTTTAGGCATTTTTTTAGAAAGAAATATCCTATTACTGATGCTCTTTATGGCACCAAGGGACACTTTGTATTATGAAACACACAGAATCATGACTGTAAGTTTCAAAGTGGTTTGAAGATGCAGCTCCTCAGGAAGTTTACAGTCATTGCAGGAATTTATTTTAATTGCATTTTCATCTCTAGTATGCATTGTAATGCCACAGGATTGGAATTCATTTCTTCCATTTCTACATAAGTCTGAAAGAGCTAGGTCAATGCAGATGTTATAAAATTTCTGAGTAAAGAATATATTGCTATAATTTAATTGTTAGTAGGTTTTCTGTAGTACCGATTTATTTTACAGTTGATAATGTCTCAGATTTGATGTTATAGCATTAGCTATTAGTACTCTAGCACAAATAACTCAGACATATTTTTGTTATTTGCTGATTCTTGATGTTTTTCCTACAAAAGTCCACATTTGCAGTTTGAATTTTAAAAACCTACATTTTCAAAGTTCAGGAGTCAAACTTCTTTCAAAATGGTAGCCAATGATTTTTAAGGGTCAAGTCACTTTGATGAGTATTTGCCAATGCTGTCATTTCAGTAAAGAAAATATCAGATTCTGAGTAACATTTTCTGAATGTACCCCATTAGATTGCAACACCTTTCTCTAACAGAACTCAAAAGTACCATTTGAAATTCCTAGGGGAGTATTTTCCCTTCTGCATATTAAGAAATGATTATGAGGCAGTTCCTAATAGGTAAGTAAAATAGAGATGCATGCATTATTTTATTTTACCACTTTAAAGTAGACATAAAATCTCACAAAAATCATTGTGCACATTTTCTGCATTTGAAACCCATATGTTAGTCTCATAACATTGAGAAGGCTATATAAATTGTTTGTGGCATAGTAAATGGATGATAGAATATGTTTAAGAAAATGTGTTTTAAAATTTTTAAAAATTATTATATATGAACTCTTTTCCTTCTTATGGAATGTAAAATTACAGAACTTTAAAGCTAGAAGGATCCTCACTTCATCAAGTGTGTGCTATATTTTAGTGCCTGCACTCATATATGGTATCTCAAATGGTTTATCTTTATTTCTGACATTTTGTGAACTCTTTAAAGAAACAATACTCTCTTCTATCTATGTTATTCACCTTTATTCTCACAATGAGTGGCATCCGCTTCAATGACCTTGGGTCAGAGATCTCAGGTGCTGGAATGGGGTTGGCAGGTGATGTCTGGGGAACATGAGAGCGTTTCAGAAGAGGGCAGCAGCCAGAGTCAGTACTGATGATGTGGGTGGAGCTGCTAAAATCCAGTTCTATTGCTGCTACATCTTCCTCTTCAAGGGAGGTCATAATATATATAAAATATAAAGCCTATCAATTGAAATTCATCTATATTGACTAATTTTTACAAACTCTAAGTGAGATAAACAAAATGTTAAAGTTGGTTTTCAATTTTGGATCCAGGTATTTATACTCTGAAATGTATAGTTTGTCTAGAAATGGTAGTCTGTTCCTCTGCAGGCAGATACATTTTTACCAGATAAATTTGAAGTTAGTGAGCTTTCTCTTGATGCTCTAGGAATATGAATGGAAATGAGAGCACAAGAGCTTCGATATACTGACTGAACAGCCAAATGAAAGAGTTTTCTTTGTTTTGATGTTTGTGTGCAGGTTGTCTTTTCCAGACTGTCCAATGCTCTTTAGGAACAAAACAATGACCATGTAAAATCTTTCTTTTTGGAAGTATGAAAATATACATCAAATGGAAGTAGATGGTTTAATTAGCAAGTGGTTATTTTGTTTCATTTCTATACAAGGTATCACTTTGGGCTTTAAATGTGTACAAGCAAGACATTTCTTTTCTCAACTTGTTTAGAGAATTTTCTGTGTGACAGATATGTCCTTCATTCATTTTTTCTTTCTTTTTTTTTTTAAATTTTTTTTTGGCAGGCAGAGTGGACAGTGAGAGAGAGAGACAGAGAGAAAGGTCTTCCTTTGCTGTTGGTGCACCCTCCAATGGCCGCCGCGGCTGGCATGCTGCGGCCGGCGCACCGCGCTGATCCGAAGGCAGGAGCCAGGTGCTTCTCCTGGTCTCCCATGGGGTGCAGGGCCCAAGCACTTGGGCCATCCTCCATTGCACTCCCAGGTCATAGCAGAGAGCTGACCTGGAAGCGGGGCAACAGGGACAGAATCCGGAGCCCCGACCGGGACTAGAACCTGGTGTGCCGGTGCTGCTAGGCGGAGGATTAGCCTGTTGAGCCACGGCTCCAGCTTCATTTTTTCTTTATGACATACTTTTTCATTACTTCTAAATTCCTTACTGTTTGGTGCTTGAAAATACAAATGACAGAAGTTTGCATTTTTGGATGCAACTGAAAACCATTATACTTAGAGAAATAAGCCAGTCGGCCGGTGCTGCAGCTCACTAGGCTAATCTCTGCCTGTGGCACAGACACCCTGGGTTCTAGTCCTGGTTAAGGCACCAGTTTTGTCCCGGTTGCTCCTCTTCCAGTCCAGCTCTCTGCTGTGGCCTGGGAGTGCAGTGGAGGATGGCCCAGGTCCTTGAGCCCTGCGCCTGCATGGGAGACCAGCATAAGCACCTGGCTCCTGGCTTTGGGTCAGTGCAGCGCGCCAGCCATAGCGGCCATTAGAGGGTGAACCAACGGAAGGAAGACCTTTCTCTCTGTCTCTCTCACTGTCTAACTCTGCCTGTCAAAAAAAAAAAAAAAAAGAGAGAGAGAGAGAGAAATAAGCCAGTCCCCAAAAGACAAATGTATTTTTAGTGATCTGTAGTTACTAACAGAGTACAAAAAATTTAAAATATATAAGTGAAATTGTTGTTTTGAGTCTTGATTCCTGTTTACAGCCCTTGTCTCTATTGTTGTGGAACAGGGTGTTTTTCTTCTTACTTTTTGTTGGATTATTTAATAGTGGAGGGTTACGCTTATGATTATAAAATAAACAGTGTATATCATTGTAAAAATTAAAAGGAAGAATAAGAAAGGAAGGAGGCTAGAGAGTAGGAATATGAGCGGGAGGGAGGGTAGGGTAGGAAGTATCACTGTGCTCTTTGAAATTTGTTCACCTTATACAAATAAATAAATTACAGAAAAAGTTTCAATTTTGCATAAACCCTGTCTTAAATATTGTATATTACTTCTGCAGGCATCCCTTACAACCTTGAGAAGTAGAACTTAACGTTTCTAAAGATTTATTTAATTATTTGAAAGGCAGAATTAGAGAGGCAGAGAGTGAAATCTTCCATCTGCTGGTTCATTCCCCAAATGGGCACAATGTCCAGAGCTGGGCCTATGCCAAGCCGGTACCCAGGATCTTCTTCCAGGTCTCCCACATGGGCACAGGGGCCTAACTGTTTGGGCTGTCTTCTGCTGCTTTCCCAAGCACATTAGCAGGGAGTTGGTTTGGAATTGGAGCATCCAGGACCAAACTGGTGCCCATCTGGGATCCTGTCACCACAGGTGGCTGTTTTACCTCCTAGGCTACAGCACCAGCCCCAACTTAACTTTTTAATTGTGAAATCGACCATTCCTGTCATGTGAATGTAAATAACTGCCCCAGTGGGCACACCAATTTCTACCCAGGATTGTACAAGGCTATTGTTCACACAGCTCTTAATCTCTACACACACTGTCTACCAAAAGGGAAAGACTGCCATGCCAATTTGGTTTATCATCTTGTTTCCATGGACTTAGGATACCCCTGGGATAATGTGTACAGTTCACATGAAAATTAGTGAAAAGAATCATTATTTGTTTTTATCCAAAGAAAGATTTTATGTTCCTACAATTATAAACTCTAGAACAATTTGTTACCTTGGACTTAAAAAATATTTATTCTGATAATAGCATATGGCAAGATGCCTAAGCAAAAATATCTTATAAAACCCATTACCACTGGAAAATTAATGGAAATCTGATTAATGCTAACACTGACTTTTTACTATTGGAAAGTCTTGAATGACAGCTGCCCAGAAATTCTACATCTTATCACTTCCTGTCACTTCTTGAGTTTACCAAAGTGTGGCTTTGATGTTGATGAAGTGAAAACTCACTGGATCTTTCTATTGATACTTTTAAACCTGATTGTATTTGAAGTTAAGGATTATTGTCAAATAGACAAACAGAACTGTCATCACACTGGCAGTTCCTAGTTTGATGAACGTTACCATCATCGTACAAGCTATGAATCAGATGCCTAGTATTCTGAACAACCCACGAGTACGTCCACCCATCTTATCTTCTAAAAACTCTGGAAGCACCTCATTTCTCTCCCTGCTATAGAGTAGGTTTTCAACGAATGTTGGCTGTAATTACTATTATTGTTGCCACTTTTCATGGTTACCAAATTAATCCAAATTACTGTCATTGTTGCCTGAACTACTGCAATAAACTCTTGAATTGTTTTCCATATCCCTCCCTCACACAAACCCAAATTCACTTTTGTACTATTGTCAGAAATTCTCTTTAAAATGAAAATCTGATAAAGTTGTCTTCCCTTTTATCAAATCTGCATGATATGCTGACTACAACACCTCCTGTCTTAGACCATACTCTCTGCACTGCAGATACACTGACTTTAAATTTCATGATTGTTCATTCTCTCTCTATTCACAGGGCGTTTGTATGTTCTGATATCTCTAATTGATATGCTCATGTCTTTTCTCTATTTCCCTGGTTAACTGCTGTTTGTTCTTCTTGCTTCACTTTGCTTTGAAATCCTCCCTGGAGATCCGGCACTGAATACATTTCTCTCTGTCAAACCATGCCTTTTCTAGGAATTCTTTCCTTTCCCTTTGAAACAGCATAATAGTAATTTTAAATACATAGATGTGAATACTTAATGCCTCTTTCTGGACTGTATGATCCATGAAAGTGAGATTATTTATTCTCTCTCTCTCTCTCTCTCTCTCACACACACACACACACACATTAATGAATATTACTTTATTACCTTAACTAGCTAATAAAAAGTTATTATACAAGTGATTCAAAAGACCACAGTCCCTTCCATCTGAAGACTTATGTTTCTTAGGCTCCACTTAAGCTTCGCATGTTAGTTGACTTTTATGTTGAGTGCCTCTGGAGAAATGAGGCTTAACTGTCAAATATCCATAGGTTGAACTAACAGTGTCTGCTATTTGATTCCCCATAATCCCTTCCAGAAAGTATATGAGCAGTGCTCCATTCAATAAAGAGTGAATTGTGACTTATGTATCCCTAGGCAAATGAATGCATATGTTCAGAAGTTCATGTACAGCAAAGAAAGGCTAATGAAGATTTATATCAGGACCTATCTCTTGACATTAAAATGTATGATTCCTTGGATTTACCCTGCAAGGGAAGTGGTAGAAACCCCATCCTCTGAACTATCAAGACTCCATGAACAGCCGGCTAAAAGGCACTCGAGGGATCCATCTTTCATGGATTAGGTGGGGTGGTGGTTATGGATTTTATGATATATAATCAGTCATCTGTCTCCTTATTTTTTGTTTGCCAGAGGGCATGAGAAGAAAGTGTGGCCAAAGGAAAATCTTTAGTCATTTTTGACTGGTCTTGTTAAATAAATAGTTGTATGATATGGAAGGGGATTAGCAGCCTATGTCGACCTTGGTCTTTTATGTGAATGGACATAAAATCTCTGACTCTCCCAGATTTCTCTCCATCATGAATTCATAAACTTGATGTATGTCCTTTTGTTGGAGAACCTGATGGAGTGGTCTCCTGTGCTCTTACCCCATCATAGACCCTCTCTTAGTCATCCTGAATCCCCAGAGACCAGCAGAGTACCTGCTACAGGGATGAAATTGGTCATTTGTTGGTGGCAAGGATGGATGGATGCTGCTGCCCAGATTCATTTGGTGGAATTATACTGAGTAAGAATCAACTTTGAAAAAAGAATTCTGAACTTTACTGCTAAACTAATTGTTTTCAATGTCTTTCTTGCCCTTCCTTTTTCTGACCCTGATTTACTGTTGTTTCTGTCTCTCTTTTTCTCTCATGCTCTTCCTGTTGAGGGAAGTTTCCCATCCTGATGAATTAAAAGCTTAGATCAGTGCACTTCATGACATAAAAACTTCATTCTGACCCACAAAATCCAGCAGCCTTCTATATCCTACTTTTTGAAAACCTTTGTTACAAAGTGTCACTACGTATGTTTTCCAATTGGAAATCGGTGGAAAGGAGATAACGTTTAATTATCTTTGAACTGGGCAGCTTAAAAGTTAAACCTAGTACTCAGAAGCTGGCATACAGAAAATCCTTTTTTCAGTTTGTTTTTGAAAAACCAGGCATCCCTTCTCCAAGCCGGTATAAAACCTTTTTCATCTGAAATCTTTCAAATTCAGTTGTGTATGAAGACTGGGCTCTCCAGAGAGGGACCTCAAGCTGAGGTTTAGGGCATGTAAGACACTTCTTTAGATATTTGTGATAATGCATGGGAACAGTTTTTAGCTATAATAGAAACATAATTTGTTCTTTCTGAAAATAGTGTTATTTTCATTTTTTGAAAAGTGGTTATTTTTTGGGCCGGCACCTTGGCTCACTTGGCTAATCCTCCGCCTGCGGTGCTGGAATCCCATATGGGCTCCAGGTTCTAGTCTTGGCTGCTCCTCTTCCAGTCCAGCTCTCTGCTGGGGCCCGGGAAGGCAGTGTAGGATGGCCCAAGTGCTTGGGCCCTGCACCCGCATGGGAGACCAGGAGGAAGCACCTGGCTCCTGGCTTCGGATTGGCGTAGCTCCGGCCGTAGCGGCCACTTGGGGGGTGAACCAATGGAAGGAAGACCTTTCTGTCCGTCTCTCTCTCTCACTGTCTAACTCTACCTGTAAAAAAAGTAGTTTTTTAAGAGATTATTTCATTAATATAACATGTAAAGTACTTTTGAAATATGTGGACACATCCAAAAGTTTTTGTAAATAGAATTCAAAATAAATTTATTTTGTTACAAACATTTTAAATCCAGAGTTTTTCATAATGCTTATTTTCCATTAAATTTTTTTAAGGCCACCCACATACAATTTCAGCATTTTTGGCAACAATTATGTTTCTTTCAATTATGTTTTTCCATGAAGTTTTTCATATGCCCTGCTTTGCCTTCTTGATAATAAACACTATGATTAGTAATTAAAGTTTGTAAAATTTAGTACACAATGTAGTACTAACCAAATGCCTATGATGGAGGCATTATTTTCCACATTCTGCATATGACAAAATTGAGACTTGTTGATGTTATCAGATTTATTCAGAGTTATACTTTTTAAAAAGATTTTATTTATTTGAAAGTCAGAGTTACACATAGAAGGGAGAGGCAGAGGGAAGAGAGAGGGAGAGAGAGAGAGAGGTCTTCCATCCGCTGGTTCACTCCCCAGTTGGCTGCAACAGCTGGAGCTGTGCGGATCCGAAGCCAGGAGCCAGGAGCTTCTTCCTGGTCTCCCAAGTGGGTGCAGGGGTCCAAGGACTTGAGACATCTTCCCCTGCTATCTCAGGCCATAGCAGAGAGCTGGATTGGAAGAGGAGCAGCCAGGACTAGAACTGGCGCCCGTATGGGATGCTGGCACTTTAGGCCAAGGCTTTAACCTGCTGCGCCACAGCGCTAGTCCCCAGAGTTATGTACTGAGCAGTGGAACTCAGGTCTGTCTAATTTGGAATCCATGTTTTATATCAGTGCCTCTTCTCAATGTAAAGATGATACTGCAATTCACATTTAAATTTTGAAAATTATTTTTATTAACAAATGGTGAATGGAGTAGTTGAGACATTTCAATGATTTTAAAGGAGTATAAGAAAAGTTTGAGTGATACCACATAACATAATGCCCTCTGAATTGTGAAACTTCAACATCTGTTATATATTTTATAAGCTATTTCTATTTCATAGGAATGTTGCCTGGTAAATACCTATAGCTTTGCTGTGAGAAAAAAAAAAGCCTGGTAGGCCAGATTCCTGTATGCACTGCTACTGAGAACTCAGGACTAACAGTTGGGCTGCAGACTCTACCCCCTGTGAAAGCAGGTGCACCCCTAAAGTATTCTATTAGGACACAGTCTTTGAGGCATTACTGAAGAAGCAGAAATCTTGATATGACTTTAATATGTTTGCAGGATTTTCTTTTCAAAGCCAAAGAAGAAAAATATTTGTTGATATACTTTTTTTTATACAGTCATTTATCTCTTTCTCCTCCTTCTCCTTTCTTCTCTTTCCTCATCCTTCTCCTACCCCTTCTCCTCCTCCTGACACTTTAGCAATTAAACTATTCCCTTTTGATTCCTTGTTTGACTGATTTTTAACAATAGGGCTGACATCTGACCGTAAGATGTAATTTTGTGATTTCAGAGATCTTTAGATGGAACTGTTCCTGCTGGAACCTGTCTCAGATTTCACCTGCCTGTTAATAACCAAAGGCTTTTAACAGTGCACTAAGCCTTTCACTCCACAGTTAGTGATAAATTAAAATGGAAATACTCAGTGAGAGAAGAAAGATACTGATGTGTGTGTCCATGAGGGGACTTGGCTCACATCAGATCTCTGGAATGAGTTTGGTCAAGGTTTAGGAAGGAAATGGCTCCACTGGTACTTGGAGCATCTTTAAATCAGACTTGGTGTGGGTGCCTCCTCTCTAGAGGAGGCATGCTGGAGAAGGAACCAGGTGCACCCATCTCTGTGCGTGGTGTATAGTAGGCCGAATGGAACAATATGCTCTTCCTACAGTGTGCCTTACTCTCCTTGACATTTCTCCTTTCCTTCAGTGCTGATTAAATTTTATCCATCATTCAAATACATACCTGCTTCCTCCAAACTTCCTCCTAACCCTTCTTGGAAACCTACTTAAATTTTTTTCACTTCTTAACATACTTATGTTTTATAGTATTTTAGTTATATCTTATGATTGTCTTATTTTTCCTTGTTAAATTGTAAAACTCTTGAGAAAAAAATTGTACCTCATTTGTTTTTAATCTGAAATAATATGTAGTTCAGTATACTTCATCCAACAGATTCTCACAAATTTTTATTGAATTTAATTGGGTCTTTATGTTAAAGCAAATATATTAATTTTCCTACGAAAATACTATAAAAAGTATTTGATCATAATTATAGCTAAATTATACACTGGTTTTGAATTATGGCTTGATGATATATTAAAAATAATACCTTAACTGTCGAATGGGACTAACTAAAAGGGCCAGCTCTCTGGAGCAACAGTTTAAGATGCTGTTTGGGATTCCCACGTCCCATATCAGAGTGCTGGTTTGAGTTCCTGAGCTACCCTGCACTTCTTACACAACTTCCTTCCAATGAGCTTTGCAGGCAGCAGATGATTTTGCAAGTGCTTGGGCCCCCGCCACCCCTGTGGGACACCCAGATGGAGTTCCTGGCTCTTGGCTCTCCCCCTATCATTCTGCCTTCCAAATAAAATGAATATTTTTTTTAAAAAAAAGAATTAGCTAAAGATAACTGAAAACATAAATATCTTCAACCATCCAACAAATACCATTCCTTATAGAATCTGAGGGGAAAGTCTTAGCAAAAGGAAACCTGATTCAGGTGTTTGGATAGCTCTAAATATACACCTTAGGTTTCAGTTGAAATCGGTTAAGATTCCAATATTATTTTATCAATTCACTTAATAAACAGCCCATTCATTCAATGGTAAATGTCTCAGAGGGCCCTGGACTTTTAAAAAAGATACATCCTGGGAGCCTTTAAAATTTGCCAATTTCATGATTCTAAAGATTACATGATAAAATATGTAAATGATATTTACTCTTACACAATAATACTAAGGCTTGCTTACCATTTAGTGATCTAAATGCATTGGTTTCAGGGATTTCATACCAAAGTAAACTTATCTTTAATTTATTTCCATGAACTTTTCCTTCATACAAATCTATAGTGAATCTTAAATTATGGTGATGTACTTTGAAAAGAGGTATTTAATATTATTCATGATAAAATAAAGATATATATTTTAGTTTTAGTTGTACTTTATTACATGTTTGCATTGAATTATTTTAGTTCTTTTCAACTTTAAGAAGACTAGATTTTGTAGCCGGTGCTGTGGCATAGTGGGTTAAGCCTCTGCTTGCGATGCCAACATCCTATATGTGCACTGGTTCGAGTCCTAGCTGCTCCACTTCTGATCCAGCCCCCTGCTAATGGCCTGGGAAAGCAGTGGAAGAGGGCCCACATGCTTGGGTCCCTGCGCTCATGTGGAAGACCTGGAAAAAGTTCCTGGCTCCTGGCTCCTGGCTTCAGATCGGCCTACCTGTGACTGTTGTGGCCATTTGAGGGGTGAACCAGCAATGGAAGATCTCTTATCTGCCTCTCCCTTTCTCTGTCTGCAACTTTGCCTCTCAAATTAAATAAATCTTTAAGTAAAAAAGAAGTCTAAATTTTACAAAGTTCAAGTAGCTAGCTAGCTATCTAGATAGATAGATGATTATATCCCAGTTAGGGGAAAAAAAGAGAAACTGTTAGTTGAGCATTAAATGATTTTCATTTTTTCTTATATAGAATCTACAAGAAGACAAAAAAGAAAAGAACAAGCACAACTTGTTGGAATTTGTCAATATAATTTTGTTTTAAAAAGGACAAGTTTGAGTGTATTGACCTATTAAGTTACTTTGTGGCTTTGAAAAATTAAATATAATTTCAATATATTATCATACTATCCCATTCATTTAAAATATGTTACGTCAAAGATGTTTTTTTAAGGTGTTTTTATTGACAGAGACAGAGAATTGCCTGCAATGTCTGGGGCTGGCACTATGAGCCTGGAAAGGGAAGCACAATCCAGGTCTCCTTAGGGGGTAGGGACCCAGCTATCACCAGCTCTTTACCAGGGTCTGCATTAACAGGGAGTTAGAATCAGGGGTCAGAGTCAGCTGTTGAACCCAGGTCCTCCAGTGTGGCACAGACATGTCTTAACCACCATGCTAAGGTCAAGCATCCACCCCAGATATATTTTAAGTGAGTGTTAACATTATGATTTCAGTAGTTAATGTGCTTTCTTAGTTGTTTTATTATTTTAGTTTGGATACAACAGAGGAAAGTCAGAAGACAGAGTTTAAACCAGTTAGTACCAGTTTAGAAATGATTGTTTCCCTGCCTCAAATGTCCACTGGCCCTCCTACAGCCACTACTGATGCACGTGGCACTGAATTATATTCCCTGGTATATGGAGATACTTTGTCCTGTTGTGTTCTAGAGAGAGATGATTAGACAGTGCTGAGGGCTCCAAGGCGATGGTTTCCTCCACAGAACCAGGAGACAAAGTGATGTGTTCATGGTGTAACAGGAAAGGACACACTCCACTTCCTCCCTGTATTTCCCATCCTTGGGCTGTGGTTAGGAGGTGGTGGCTCTTCTCTTGAATTTGTGGTCTTTGGGTGAGTCCAGATTGTTCTTAGCCCTTATGGAGGCATATTGTGTAGCAAAAATGCAGTTGGCACTGAAGTGTGGGCTGCCCCTAGATAAGTGTAGCTTAGTCTTTCCTCACGGAGCTGCGATCAGCATGCCACAGAGCTGTACTCAGCACCATTGTCCATTTATAGAGAATTACAGATTTTTTTGTGTTTATTTAAGCTTCAACTCAGAGCATGTCCTCCTTCAGTTCTGGTTCTGAAATTAGAAAGCAATACCAAGTGGCATTTGTATAAATTGCCTTACCTTCTCTTGTTTATTGTTTAAAATCTTTCAATTTGCTCCTAGTTTTCTTTATAAACTAATATGGGAAAATACAAGCCATGTGTATTTCAAATTATATATTTGAATCGTTTTCTTTTTGAACAGGAAAATCATTTAAGAATCTTGGTTCTATTTGGTTGAACTGTGTTAATAACATATAATATATACTATAATTTCAGTTTAAGAAAAGTTTTCAAGGAGTGCTGGTACAAACTGGTTTTGCCTAAATTATTTTCTTTGTTTATTTACAACAGAACTAAAATCTCATAAAAACATATTGACATTTCAAAGCTTTTTCACCCATATTATTTACACTTTTTGGTTTACTGAGTTTTATTAAAGCTAATCTTTTGATCTTTTGTTTAGCATCTTAAAGTTATTGGTCTGAAAAATATGTAACCTTCACATCCATAATTAACTGTTATAAAATTTTGATACTCAGTGAAGCAGCATGTACTTGTGGAAAACAGATTTATTAAAGTTTAATAAATAATTTATAGTTGTATTTCCTACTGAAAAAATGAAATAAATACAGCCCCAAGCTGGAGAACAACATCTTTCCCTGTGAGCTAAGTGTGATGTTGATATTGGTAAAGAAACAGAAAAAAATGAATGAACAAATTGGAGAATTTTAGACTTTATCCCACGCATGGATCTTGAAGGTATTCAGAAATGTCAGTTAAAACTTCAGTGAGTCCTTATCAGTGTTTTATTTCTAATCAGATCAAGTTATATCATTAAAGGAAATCAGATGAAATTATACTATTTTATGAACTGGTAAATGGAGAAATCATATAATATAACATGAATAGTAATTTAAAATTTATTATTTGCCTTTGAATATATTGTTTTTATAATGAGAGCAATGTATTTAACCACAGTGATACAATCAAGTATCGATTATAATCGAGTAGACCTCAGATATCTGTGTCACCATATTTGTAAACATACTTCATCATTTGTGGCTAGCAGAATTAGCAAACAACAGTACAGGCCCCTGATTAATTTTGGATTTCAGGAAAATAACAAATCATCATTATGGTATAATTCCAATATTGCATGTATCATGCTGAAATTATGTCATGTATCAGAAAGGCATTGGATGTAATGGGTAAGACACTACCTGGGACATGCACATCCCATATCAGAGGATCTGATTTCAAGTCCTGGCTGTGCTCCCAGTTTCAGCTTCCTGGTGATGCATGCCTTAGAAAGCAGCAAGTGGTGATCCAAGAAGTTGAGTTTCTGCCAATCCTGTGGAAGACATAGGTTGATTTCTTGGCTCTGATTTCAGCCTGACCTGGTCCTAGCTATTGTGGACATCTGGGGGACTGAACTAGTTGAATCAAAATTTCTCTCTCTCTCTTCCTCCACTGCCTTTCAAATAAAATATTTTTTCCAACATTAGTATGTTACTATACGTTCTATAATTAATCTTTCAATGTTAGGAAGCAGTGTTTAGTGTCCCTACATGTGATTGGTGGTCACCCGACCAATCCTGCAGAAAGGATATGCAGGATAAGGAGAAAAGATAAGGTGAGAAGCATCCACTAATGTAGGGATTTCCTTGAGAACATGCTGGGTATAAAACATCTGTTTTTTTTTTTTCATAATAAAGTTGTATTTATTTATTTGAAAGAGCTAGAGAGATATATATATATATTTTCCATCTGCTGGTTCCCTCCCTAAATGGCCACAATGGCCCAGGCTGAGCTGGTCTGGAATCAGGAGCTTCATCTGGGTGTCCTACATGGGTGCAGGGTCCCAAACACATGGGCCTTCTTAGTTTGCTTTTCCCAGACTATTAGCAGGAAGCTGGATTGGAAGTGGAGCAGCTGGGACATGAACTGGCAGCCGTATGGGATGCCAGTGTTGAAGGTGATGGCTTAACCCACTACGCCACAACAGCAGCCCCTCAAAGGACATCTTTGACTTCAGAGAACTTGGGTACTTGCATGCAAAAGCCAGGAATAACATCTCCTCCTCTAGAAAACTCATCAAAGATGACAGAAAGTAGCATACAAACAAAACAAACAAAGTCATAGGTTTTAGGCATCTCCTTTGTTCTCTGTGATGGAAACAACAGAAGAAATAACTGAAACTGTACCATGAAACCACCATAAAATTTATTTTAGTACTAACAGTGACTGAATTAACTGGGAAAATTCTCTTCAAGTGACAACACCCATTTCCAATTGTAAGATTAAAAGCCAACTTTTTGACAGATGTTAGAGGTAGTTACATTATTTGGTCTTAAATGATTCCATCCTAATTTTAGTTTCCAGCTTCTAGTCACGGTCTTTACAAGATTTAGGCACTTCAGCTCATTATAGTGCGGAACATCCACTATTGCTCCATGTATTATAAATGTTGCATTAATCAGAGGTGCAAAAGACAGAAAGAAAGTGGATGTCAACCCTGGAAGGAGCAAGGTAGAATGGGTCACTGTTAAATTCAGTGACTTAATTTATTGGTAACTATTTTTAAAGCAGTTTCTTAACTCTATCCACCCTCTAAATTAAATTTTAACAAGCAGACATTTTTAAACTCACATATCTTTTTTCTTTCTCTACAAATGTGATTTTTCCCCTTACCCTTATCGATGTTCACATTCAGATAGTTGTATTAATGGGTAATAACTCGGAATACAAGAGTCATTAACCATTTTCACCTTCCCATCTGTTATAAAAGCTATGAAAGTAGAAGAATACTCTAAAAATGTTCCGTTTTTGCGATGTGGTAAATTTTTATGTTTCTTCTTGCTATTAATGAAGTTTTCCTTCACATTTTAGGATGTGTCCACATCAATCATTTTGGTTATAGAAATTCCTTGGGTCTTTATGACTTTTCTAGAGTTCTTGGTATATGTCTGTGGTATCCTACAGCAAGTACAAGCAAGTATAAACCTAATGATGATGTGTGCCTTATTTGTATTAAGGATCCATTTGTATAATAATTTATACTGCTGAAATTTTCATTCCTGTATTTTTAGTCATGTAACTATTTATTAAAGTGTTAAAATGAAATCTAACCAAATAATATCTATCAAAAGTGGTCTCCTCTGATTGTAATAGCCCTGTTTCACACTCTTTCTCAGCAGGGATTGTTGGGAAGGTGAAAGGAAATTCCAGAATTGCTCAACATGCCCACACATACTCATAGATATTTTTACAAATAGATAATTAAAATATTTCTTCAGTACTAAATTATGAATTGCTCTTTGAACTGCTTTATGTTCCCTCTTGCCCCTACTTTCTCATTTTCCTTTCCTAGTATCTTAGTTCTTCCTCTAAGAACAAAGGAACACATCAAGTTACTCTGCCTCTTGTCTATAATTTGATTAAATCTTGTGATATGAATTTACATCTATAGAATATTTTAAACCAACTGAGTTTGGCCAACTCATGAAGATTTGCCTTAAGAAGCAATCATAGCTTATGAGTTTATTCTACTGATGTTTTCTCAATCCAGTTAACTGAGCATGCAAACATCAAACTGAGTGTTCCTAAACAAATTCCCTCCCACCATCATCTTGGCCTGTCCACCTGATTTGGACCCTCAGGCGTATTCCATCGTAGGGAAACACCATGATTACCTGTTCCTCTCTTTTCTTTTTCCTTGTTTGAGCATTGGTACTTTGTGTTCTTTAGAAGATTTTTTCAGTTCATTATTGCTTCAGAATTTATTAGCATAAAGTTAGTGATAATGTTTATCATTCTTTTAATGTTTATGGAATCTATAATGATGCCCCCCTTTCCTTCTGATGTTGGACATTTATTATTAGTTTTTGTTTGTCATCTTAGGTTAGTTTTTTCAAAGACTCAGCTTTTGATTTCAGCAATTTATTTAGATTGGCTTTATGTTTCAGTGGTTTTCTGTTTATTCTTCTTGTTCTTATGACTGCTTTGTGTTTAATTTACTCTTCTTCAGATTTCCTAGGGTGGGAGTCTAGAAATGTGACATGCATATTGTTAATTTTAACTAAGTCATAGAAGAATGTCACTGGTGGAATTTCCATAAAACTACTTAAAATAGAGCTCCTCCCAAATGTTGGAACCAGGTTATGTTACATTCAGATGTCAGATAATGAAGTCGATGATTTAGAGTGGTAGATTTGAGGGGTCCCAGCTAGGGGAATTGAATGAAGGAATCTTCACTCCAACATAATTTGACTAAATGTACACAGATATCCAGAGTTGTTACTACACTTGAGGATAGTAGATAGGACACTGATGATCCTCCCACAGTTAAGTCCATGAAAGACACAAAGTGTGTATTTTTAGAAGTGTATTTAAATTTCAACAGTATGCATACAGTTACCATATGCTGAAAATCACCAGTAAATCTTAACATTTTTTAAAACTGACTGTTGTAGAGGTACTACCTTAGTCTATATTATCTATTTCTCTACTATTAATAATTACTATTTCTTTAATGGTTTTAGTATAAAATAATATTATAGCTAATAGAAGATAATTTATAGCTAATAAAATAGTACCTAGCAAAGGAATAGCTAATAACTTTCTTCCATCTATTGCACTGGTTACCTTATATATTTATAATGTCCAATTCTTAGTAGTGACAACAATAGCAATATTGATAATAGCTAACATTTCATGAATGCTCATTACAAGTCCCCTATTCTGTTGATCCCTCTGCAAACCTAACTTAAAACAACTGTATCGTCTATGTATCATTGTTATTGATATTTTCTCAGTGAGGATACTGGTATATAGAAACATGATTTACCCTAACATAAACAGGTAATAAGGAGAGGGGCAGGAATTTGAAACCAAGCAGCTATACTTTGCCAGTGTGAAAAGAAAAGTTTTGGAATTTAGAGAATATAAATGAACTTCTAGGGTAAAGTCATGTTTCAGTGAGATTATCTAGTTTGTATTGAATTAACTTTGGATGTTGGAAGAATGGACTGTCTGTGAGGCTAATCTTTCTGTCAGTGTTTCTGCCTACTTGTAAATTGCATTTAGTTGACAAATTACATGACCTTACTAAATCATCATTTTCTTATTTGTAACATGATTAATTTTATCTGTATTTTGAGCTATTTGAGACAATGTAAATATAAAACTGGACACATATATTCCACTTTCTCAGTCTCTCTACCTAAGTTAGGCATCTCTTCGGCTCATTACCTGTAGACTGGAAGAAAGTGAAGTATCTGTGAAAAAGAGTCATGCAAAATGAGTGTGCAGCATATTAATTTTTTTTTTTTTTTGGACAGGCAGAGTGGACAGTGAGAGAGAGACAGAGAGAAAGGTCTTCCTTTGCCGTTGGTTCACCCTCCAATGGCCGCCGCGGTAGGCACGCTGCGGCCGGCGCACCGCGCTGTTCCGATGGCAGGAGCCAGGTACTTCTCCTGGTCTCCCATGGGAGCATATTAATTTTTTCTTCATCTCACTCAAGGGCAACTCTGACCACCTACATTGTTCCACTTGGGAAAAGGGGACACTAGACACACTGAAAGTGTTGCATATGCATCCCACTTGGCACTGATAGTTGCAGACTCAAAGTTTCATCATGGAGCCCTTCTTAGAGTGGAGATACATGTGTCCCAAATGAAGAATGAAGTCCTGCTCTTGGACTGGTTCCTAGTATGTCTAATGAGATAGTAGGGATTAACCTGTTGAATGTTGAAAGAAAAGGCAGACAAAATATTTGGAAAAGATTTGGGGAAGAAGATCACAGTTGACTCCAGAAGCCACATGTATTTCTGAATGAGAAAGCAGTAGACAGGAAGGGAGAAAATGGTCAGAAATGTGGATGGGAAGTTAAACATGGAACTTTCATCAGGAAAACCAGACATGCTAATTTGATTTTATAGGCAATGGAGTCTTGAAAGAGTTTAAGCCAAAGCAGGGTGTGAGCATATTGTAGATCTAAATAATCACAGTGGCAGTGTTATGAGAATGGATAGCACGAGCCAAGGCTGGTGACAAGGAAATTATGCAGTTCACTAATTTATAAATTTGAATTAAAAAATAAGAAATGCCAGAAATAAGGGACATAGAAGTGGGGAGATTTGGAAGATATCAAGAAACTACAAGCAATTGTATTTGGTTACTTCCTGGGCATGATGGGAAGGAAGAATTGAGAGGTGATTTTTAGATTTCTAGCTTAGGAAACTGGGTAAATAGAGATGCCATTAACTAACCGTTGAAAGAGGAAAAAAGCTGGCAGGAATGTGAAGTAGTCTAGATTTAGACATGTGGAGGTGATGTTGAAGAGACATTTCAGTAATAATATTCACTAGAAAGCTTCTGAATTCAGCATTGAAACCGAACTGTACATTCAGATTTGAGTGGCACCAGAACCAGTTACAGTGGAAGCGCTTACCTAGAATAAGAGAAGGAGGCTGAGATTGGCACAATGGGATGCATAACATGTAAGTGGATGGATGTGTGGTCAGAATCTATACAGAGCCCTAGGAAAGAGCTATGCCAAGGAAGACTAGTGGGAAAGGGAGTGAGTGATCCATAGCAATACATATTGCAGAGAAGCAAGCTGAAATAAAAGCCAAAGTATAGGCAGGTAGAGAGGAGATGCCCATTTGAAGCTTTCCTGTTTTCCCCCCTGTTTTGTTTTATGAATTGAATGCAGTGGTCTTCTTATAGGACTTTCCAGTTTGTTGGTCTCCTCCCTATCTCAAGCCTTCTATCTGAAGGCTCCCACCACAGATTTCTTTTGCTTACCTCCTTATCATACCTTGGTTCTCAGATCATTTCCCCATGCCTTATGATCTGTGTGAGAGACCATACTATATTATGTATCCCTACAAAATTCCCTCAAGATACATTGTATTTCTATGTTTGACACTTTTTACAAGTTATGAAATAGTGATTTGTGACATTTTATTCAAAGTGTTTTTCTTGTAGTCAACTGTAGCTAAAAGGTGAAAGGAATTTTATATTTTATGTTCAACTCTGTGCTTCTAGTAACTGGCTGAGTGCCTGTGAAAAAATAAACATTCAGTATATATAATTGAACTCCTTCATTTTATTCGTTAACATTTAGGTGCTGCTCACTATGCAGCAAAGTATTTAATTTGATTGGGGAGTATAGCAAACGAGGACATGATTGGAAAGCTGTGGACCAATTGCAAGAACTTCTTCTTGAGGATTTTATTGAGAAAGATGGGGAAAATCAGGACTCAGTAGATGACAAAGCTCAGTGGAAGATGATGAATACTGAACCAGAGTGCTTGGGATCAAATGCTGCTTCTGTCTCTTAATAACTATGCAATAACTTAATCTTTTTAATCACTCAGTCATCTCCCTTTCTTCATTCATGCTATGACAGTAACAGCATTGAACTCACAGGTTGATAAGGGTATTCAATGATTTAATACATGTGAAGCTCTCAGAACAATGTCTAGCATGGAATGGGTGTTTATAAGTCTCACTAATATAAGGAGTCTCCAAAAGTTCATGGAAAATGCACATTAAGATAAATTATGCATGGATTTCAAATTTTTGTTTGCATCAAAATAAACATATTTGTATAGATTTATTTTATTGATTTGAAAGAGTAACAGAGAGAGAGGGAGAGACAAAGTGATAAAGAGATCTTCCTTCTGTTGGTTCACTCCCCCAAATAACTGCAATGACAGGGAATGGGCCAGGCAAAAGCCAGTAGCAAGGACACAGTACTTGAGCCATCTTCTGTTACTTTCCCAGGTGCATTAGCAGGAAACTGGATGGGAAGCAAAGCAGCCAGGGCTCGAACTGGGGCTCTGATACTGGCTGCTGCATGGCAGGCAGTAGCTTAACCTGTTGCACCACATCCAAGCCCATAACATCGTTTAATTATATTGTTCCACAAACTTTTTAAAGTCCCTTCACATATTCTTAATAGTTTACCACATTCTCTCCCCACCCAAACCCCATTCTTTCCCATATCTCTGTTTTGGAAATAGGCCATTGACTCTTACCAACAGGAATAGCCTGAAACTTAATTTTAACTTGGAGCATATTCCCAATTACATCTCTCATTTATCTTCTGGTGACCTGAGTGGGTTTCAGACCCCTAGGTTTATATCAGTCCATTTGATGCTATTCTAATTAAAGTTGTACTGCTGCTGCTTATAAGCAGAATGTAATTACTTCAACTGACATTTGGACATGACTATAGGCAAACCCATTAAAAATTACATGACCTGTTCAATGATTATATCCATTAAAAAAAAACAGCAATGAAAAGCAGATTGGAATCAGAATCCTCAATGCCTCTATTACAGGGTGAAATCTGTGATTTATTTCACTTGATGTGCCAATGGGATATTCAAGTTAATGCTGAATCACTTCATAGAAACCAACAAAAATGGCTTTATATTGAAATTTAATCACTATTTAAATAATTTATAGTAGAACTTTAAGAAAATATAGATTTCTAAATAAGCTTTTGCATAGAGAAGATATTTGTGACCATAATATAAAAATAGAAAATTAATGGAAAATATTAATTTGCTTTGCAAAATAAAAATTCAAATTATATGTTAAAAAATATGAATGACAAAATATAGTTCACTTACCTGGTAAAACATTATTCTAAATATATGGGGAATTCATAAATATCAAGGAAAGATTAATAATAAAAATAGTTGTAGTCATGAGCAGGCAGTTAACACACATGTGAAAGAAGTCAAATGAACAATAAAGACATGCTCCTGCCAAGAAAATTGAAAAGGCATACTTTTGTATGTCACATTATAAAATGTTTTAAAAATAATTTCTTTTCATAAGATTTATTTATTTGAAAGTCAGAGTTCCAGAGACAGAGGGAAGATACAGAGAGAGATCGAGAGATATTTAATCACTTCCCAGATGGCTACAATGGCCAGGGCTGGGCCAGACCCACACCAGGACCATAAGCTTCATCTGGGTCTCTCATGTGAGTAGGAGGGGCCCAAGCACTTGGGCCATTTTCTGCTGCTTTCCCCAGACTATTAACAGGGAGTTGGATCAGAAATAGAACAATTGGGAAATGAATCCACATTCATATTGGGTGGGTGCTTCACTAGTGGTAACTTATGCCACAATGCTAGCCCCTAAAATAATGATTTCTAGAAATATCTTAAGTGCTCATGAATAAGAAACTGTTAAATCATGTATGTGTATATCACAAAATGCTTTGTAGTGATGAAAGTTTAAAAACAATATGCAACATTAAAAGCCATTGAAGTTAATTAGGTAAATCTGTATGCTTATATTTAAAGTAGAAAATATATGATATTCAGAAAAGTTTAGAATTCAAGGTAAATACTTCCCTTTGGTAAAAAGAGCACATATACAAACATATATATACCTTTGTGTGTGTGTGTGTGTGTTGTGTGTTGTGTGTATATGTGTAAATGTGGGCATATGTTTTCATAGAGTATTACAGATTAAAGAATTAAGGAATTTGACAATGTTTGCAGATTGGAAATGTGCAATTTTTGAAAGGATATTTAAATTCATATTTTATTAAAGGAAGCTAATATGTTATTTAAATAGAAATAATTTTGTGGAAATAAATTTTAATGCAGAGAAGCAAGTACTGTCATCTGTTTTGTACTGAAATAATCATTGAATCTCAAAATGTGGATTTTACTCCTATACATTACATTTTTGGAACTCTTTTAGTTACCACAGATCAGGAAAAATGTATGGTGTTTGTCTTTTGAGGACTGGCTAATTTCACTAAGTATAGTTTTCCAGTTGCATCCATTTTGTTGCAAAAGATAGGATTTCATTCTTTTTTATGTCTGAGTAGTACTCCATAGCATATATATATATATATATATATATATATATATACACCATGTTTATGCATTCATCAGTTGATGGACATCTGGGTTGATTCCATATTTTAGCTGTTGTGAATCAAACTTCAGTGCACATGGGAGTACAGATAACTCTTTCATCTGTTGACTTCTTTCTGTTTGGGTAAATTCTCAGGAGTAGGATAACTGCATCATATGGTAGATGTTCAGATTTCTGAGGTATCTCCATACTGTCTTCCACAGTGGCTGGGCCATCAACAGTGGATTAGGATACCTTTTCCCCACATCCTCGCCAGTGTTTGTTGATTGTTGATTTCTGTCTGAGAGACATTCTAATGGGGGTGAGGCGAAACTTTACGGTGGTTTTGATTTGCATTCCCTAACGGTTAGTGATCCTGAACATGTTTTCCTGTGTTTGTTGGCCATTTGTTCAGGTTCTTTGCCAATTTCTTTATTGGATTGTTTGTTTTGTTGTTGTTGAATATCTTGATCTCTTTATAGATTCTGGATATTAACCCTTTATAAGTTGCATGGTTTGCAGATATTTTCTCCCATTCTGTTGGTTGCCTCTTCACTTTGCTGAGTGTTTCTTTTGCAGTGCAGAAGTTTCTCAGCTTGATGTAATCTCATTTGTCAATTTTGATTGCCTCTGCTTCTGGGGTCTTTTCCAAGAAGTCTTTGCTTATGCCAATATCTTTCAGAATTCCCCAGTGTTTTCTAGTGATTTGATGGTATTGGGTTGTAGATTCATGTTTTTAATCCATTTTGAGTGGATTTTCCTGTAAGGTGTAACTAGGGATCTTGCTTCGTACTTCTGTATGTGGAGATCCAGTTTTTCCAAGACCATTTATTGAAGAGAGTGTCCTTACTCCAGCAATTTATTTTAATTCCTTGTCAAAGATAAGTTGGTTGGAGATGCTTGGATTGATTTCTGGAGTTTCTATTCTGTTCAATTGATCTACAGATCTGTTTTTCTGCCAGTACCAGACTGCTTGATTATAACTGCCCTATAGTATATCTTAAAATCTTGTATTGTGATGCCTCCAGCTTTAGTTTTGTTGTATAAGATTGTTTTAGCCACCCAGGGTCTCTTGAGTTTCCATATGAATTTTAACATCATTTTTTCTAGATCTGAGAAGAATATTATTGGTATTTTGATTGGGATCAAATTGAATCTGTAAATTACTTTCCGTAGTATGGACATTTTTATGATATTCTTTCTTTCAATACATTAACATGGAAGATTTATCCATTTCTTATGCCTTCTACATCTTTCTTTAATGTTTTGTTATTTTCCTCATAGATATCTTTATCATCATTGATTAAATTTATTCCAAAGTATTTAATGTTTTGTAGTTATTGTGAATGGGATTGATTTTAGAAGTTCTTTCTAAGCCAATGATGTTGTATTTTATCAAATGCTTTCTCTGCATCTATTGAGATAATCATGTGGTTTTTATTCTTCAGTTTGTTAATGTGATGTATCTCATTGACTTTGCAAAATTTGAACCATCCCTGCATACTCTGGATAAATTCTGCTTGCTCTGAGTGAATGATCTTTCTGATGTATTCTTGATTTGATTACCTAGTACTTTGGTGAAGATTTTCACATTTTTTAAATCAGGGTATTGGTCTATAGTTCTCTTTCTCTGTTGTATCTTTTTCAGGTTTAGGAATTAAGGTAATGCAGGGTTCATAGAGGGAGTTTTGGAGGATTTCCTCCCTTTCAATTGTTTTCAATAGCTTGAGAAGAATTGGAATGAATTCTTCTTTAAATGTGTGGTAGAATCCAGCAGGAAACCATGTGGTCCTTGGCTTTTCTCTGTAGGGAGGATCTTTTTTTTTTTGTTTTGTTTATTTGTTTGTTTGTTTTGACAGGCAGAGTTAGTGAGACAGTGAGAGGGTTCATCCTCCAAATGGCTGCTACAGCCGGCATGTGGTGCCTTCTCCTCATCTCCCATGTGGGTGCAGGGCCCAAGCACTTGGGCCATCCTCCACTGCCTTCCCAGGCCACAACAGAGAGCTGGACTGGAAGAGGAGCAACCGGGACAGAATCAGGCACCCCTACCGGGACTAGAACCCACAGGTGAAGGATTTGCTTAGTGAGCTGTGGCGCTGGCCAGAGAGGGTCTTTATTACTGACTCAATCTCTGTCTTGGTTATTGGTCTGTTTAGGATATCTCTGTCTTCATAAATAAATTTTGGTAGATTGTATGTATCCAGCAATCTATCCATTTCTTCTAGACTTTCTGATTTGTTGGCATATAGCTGTTTGTAGTAATTCCTGATGATTTTTTTTTAATTTCTATGGTATCCATTGTTTCATTTCCTTTTTCATCTCTTATTTTATTGATTTTGGTCTCCCCCCATCTTTTTTGGTTAGGTGATCCAATGGCATATCAATTTTGTTTATTTTTTTCAAAAAAAAAACAGCTCTTCATTTCACTGATCTTGCATCTTTTTTGTTTCAATTTTGTTTATTCTCTAAATTTAATAATTCTTTCATCCCACTAATTTGGGATTTGGTTTGTTGTTTTTCTAGGTCCTGAGACACATTGGTAACTCATTTATTTTGTGTCTTTCAAATTTCTTGATGTAGACACCAATTGCTGAAAACTTCCCTTTTAACACTGCTTTGCTGCATCCTGTATTTTTTTGATTGTACAATCATCTTCATTCATTTCCAGAAATTTTTGATTTCCCTTTTGATTTCTTCTTGACCCACTGTTCATTCAGAAATGTGTTGTTCAGTTTCCACGTGTTTGCATGTGTTCCAGAGATTCTTGAGTTGTTAATTTCCAGTTTAATTCCTTTGTGGTCAGAAAAGATGCTTGATATGATTTCAATTGTTTTGAATTTGCTGATAACTTGCTTTATGGCCTAATGTATGGTCTATCCTAGAGAAAGTTCCATGCACTGATTAAAAGAATGTATATTATGCAACAGTGGGATGAGAGGTTCTGTAGATATCAGTTAGGTCTATTTCACCCATAGTATAGATTAGCTCATAGTACAAGTCTTAAAAGAAAAAAAAAAAAACCTTTCAATCCAAAATACTCTGCCCTTCAAAGTTCTCATTTATGAATGCAGCTAAAATAATGATCTTTCATAGCAAACAGAAATTGAAAAAATTTTTACCACTCATCTGGCCTTATAAATGATACTTAAGGTTGTGCTACACACAGAAACACAGAAAGATAATCATGATTATGAAAGAATGTGAAGCCTGAAAATCTCCCACTAAAAGTATAAAGGAAATCCAAAGCAAACAATAGGAATATTTAAGGAAAAATGGCATGGCCAAGTCTTTGCTTATCAATAGTAACATTGAGTTTAAGTGGCCTAAATTTCCCAATTAAAAGATACAGATTGGCTGAATGGATAAAAAAAAAAAAAGGAGAGACCGATCTATTTGCTACCTACTGGAAACACACTTTATCAACAAAGATACATGCAGATTGAAAGTGAAAGGATGGAAAAAGATATTCTAAGTTAATGGACAGCAAAAATGAGCAAGTGTAACCACCCTAATATCAGACAAAATAGACATCAACACAAACACTTTTAAAAAGAGTGTAATAATTAAGGGATCAATTCAACAGGCTGATGTGACTATAATAAACATATTTACACCCAATGCCAAGGTGCCTGGCTTTTAAACAAATATTAATGGATCTAAGGAAAACATAAACTCTAATACAATAGTAATGGGGACCTCAACACCTCTCTTTCATTAATGACCGATCAACTATTGAGTATTTCTTATCAGCAAACCAACTCAATACCAAGATCAGTAAAATGTGATCCCTGCCCTCAAGGACTATTCTTATAATTTTTAAAAAATATTTATTTATTTATTTGAAAGTCAGAGTTACGGGGGGGGGGGGGGGTCTTCCATCTGCTGGTTCACTCCCCAGATGGCTGCAACAGCTGGAGCTGCACCGATCTGAAGTCAGGAGCCAGGAGCTTCTTCCGGGTCTCCCACGTGGGTGCAGGGACCCAAGGACTTGGACCATCCTTCACTGCTTTCCCAGGCCATAGCAGAGAGCTGGATTGGAAAAGGAGCAACCGGGTCTTGAACCCACACCCATATGGGATGCCGGCACTTCAGGCCAGGGTGTTAACCTGCTGCACCACAGAGCTAACCCCATTCTTACAGTTTAGTGACGGATGAAAGAGGTGGTGGTTGACATTTCAATTTTTTTTCAAATTTTTATTAATATAAAGGGAGCATATTTTATGCATGTGATAGGTACAATTCCAAGAAAATAGTCACACCTCCCCTACTCTCTGCTTCACCCCAACCCCCTTCCCTCCTTTTCTCCTATAGCTTCATCAGCTTTTGCAAAGCCATAATTTCTATCCGCTCTGTATTCACAAGCTTAATTCACAACTAATCATAATATTCAACAAGTAAATAGTAGGAAAACCACAATTCCAAAAGAGTATAAACAAGGGCTAAAAATACCAGTTATATCCCAAAGTGACAATTTTATTCCTATACATTTTTTTCTGCATTCTTTGTTAACTGCCACATATCAGAAAAAACATACAATATTTGTCTTTTTGGGCCTGGCTTATATCACTAATCCTAATGGTTTCCAGTTGGATCTATTTTGTTGCAAAAATGAGATTTCATTCTTTTTCTTCTTTTTTTGGTTGGGTAGTATTCCATAGTGTATATAGGTAATACATTAATCTATAAACAGCACAATGCATCATTTATTTTTATTGATTTTGTAATGTTCCCTGCAACATATATTTATTGAAGTTTTCCTAGGTATCAGACTTTTTGTTTAATGCAACAGTAAATAAGAAAACCATAGGCTTTATCTTCATGGAGGAGGAAATATCTATGGAAACAGTTGCATGCCTATTTTTGATAATATAGTTTGGAATTAATTCTTAGTGGGTGAAGGCAATATGTTTTAATCTACTCACTTGTTTTTTAATATGACCACTGAGGCTGGCATTGTGGCATAGCATGCCATATGGACACTGGTTCAAGTCCTAGCTGATCCACTTCTGATCCAGCTCCCTGCTAATGTTCCTGGGAAATTAGGTGAAGATGCCCCAACTGCTAGGGTCCCTGTACCCATATTGTAGATGTGGATGAAGTTCCAGGCTTCTGGCTTCAGTCTGGCCCAGGTCTGGCTATTGAAGCCATTTGTGGAATGAAGTAGCAGATGGAAAATTTCTCTCTCTCTCTCTGTATCCCTCTGTCTCTGTCTCTGTCTCTGTCTCTCTCTGTAATTCTGACTTTCAAATAAGCAAATAAAGGTTTAAAATATGATCACTGTGTTTGATTTATTGTAAATTTGAATATAAAAATACATATAAGTAAATGGATTTTAAGATGCTATTATAATCAAAAGGGAAGAACTAGAATTACCAGGGTCATTTCCACTTTTGTTTATTTTGGTCTTCAAGATCATGTTAAAATGCTTCATCTCACTGTAAGATCATAAAGAAAAACTAATATAGTAAAATTATATAATTGGTTAAAAGAATGCATTTATTATGTGACATATTAAGAAATTATGTCTTAGTGTGGCTATTTTCATCTCTCATAGAACTAAAAGTGTAAGTTAATCCCAAATGTCAAAGGGGACATCTTACTGAGCACATTTTAATGACATTTTGGTGTAATACATGTCTATAGAATACTTTTTTGCACTATTTATAACAGAAAAAATGAAACTTATCATTGAATATTACATCATTTAGTCTTATGTATATAACTGCATATAAAGCAATCATCTAACACAATACTCAAAATTTCCCTGAACTTATTAAATTCTAAATTATTTTAAATTTTTATAGTATATGTACTCTTTAAGTTACCTCAATGCATTATAGAATTAGTGTGGATTTAATAAGTGGGTTTACACATGACTCAGCTTGCAAAAACTAACTGAAATTAATAAGTTTGTTCTTTTTTTTTTTTTTGACAGGCAGAGTTAGACAGTGTGAGAGAGACAGAGACAGAGAGAAAGGTCTTCCTTCCATTGGCTCATCCCCTAAATGGCTGCTATGGCTGGCGCTGCGCCAATCTGAAGCCAGGTGCCAGGTGCTTCCTCCTGATCTCCCATGCAGGTGCAGGGCCCAAGCACTGGGGCCATCCTCCACTGCCTTCCCGGGCCACAGCAGAGAGCTGGCCTAGAAGAGGAGCAACCGGGACAGAATCCGGCACCCCAACTGGGACTAGAACCCGGGGTGCTGGCACCACAGGTGGAGGATTAGCCTAGTGAACCACAGCGCCGGCCGATAAATTTATTCTTGATACTCCAATTACATGAGTTAATTGATGAATCCATATAGTAGTGAATTTACAAAATATATTGACTAGTCATTAGATCAAAAAGAAAAATATCTTTGATAATCATCTGATCAAATGATGGCCTTAGTTAAATAGAAGAATATTCAACTGTAATTTAATTTTATTTCATTTGCTATGGGGAGGTAATGATGTTACGAAGTAAGTAGTGTTAGGGAATTATGAAGGTATATTTCCTCCTCTAATGGTATCATTAAAGACTATTTGTTTTGGTGCTTACTTCAGAAAAATTAGTTCCTGGAATCAAGAAATGTGAGCATTGTTTCTAAACCATTATATCATGTCCATAATAATTATAACCCTACAAGATGAAGTAGAAGAGGAGGAGAAGGAAAAGAAATATGATATTTATTGATCAACTTGTTGGAAAGTTTAAAAATCTTTTCAGAATGTGATGATGGGTTTCAGTTTTCTAATCTGCTTTAGACTCTCTGTATGTTTCTCTCTCTCCCCATCCCCTCTCCAACCTTGTGTCTCTCTCCCCCTCTCTTCCTCTTTTCTTTCATGTGTTCATTGGTTCTTTTTTCTCTCTCCCTCTCTTTTTTCCTCCCTCCCTCGTTTCCTGTTATTCTGTCTTCCTCCCTCTCTCCCTCACTTTCACACACACACACACACACACATACACACACAGTGAGAGAGAGAGAGAGATTGACAGAGAGTGAGACAGAGAGAGAAAGCTCCTCTTCCTGGTTCACTCCCCAAATGCCTGCAAAAACTGGAGGTAGAGCCAGGACTCTGAACTCAATCCTGGTCTCCCATAGAGATTTCAGCAGCCATTACCACTGCCTACCAGGGGACCACATTGGCAAGGAGTTGGCATTGGGAGTGAAGTCAGGATTTGAATCCAGGCACTCTGATAGGCTAAGCTAAATGCCTACTTTTGTTTTAGGTTTCATATCTCTCAAGGTGAGCCTAGACAATGATGTGCAATCTGAAGAATTTGGAACAGCTGAAAGAAAACAGAACGTGGTTGTAGGGAGAAGGTTTTGGCAATAACTTGGCAGGATCTGAGCCAAAGAGACCAAAGTTTTTGAAAGTGTTGCATTTCTGGTAAGGAAGCCTAAGTGTTGACCAAAATAAAGGTTGAGGTGCCCTTGAACACTCTGGGGAAATGGAAAAGGTAACAAAGGCAACCGAGATGGGTGGATGATGGTCCTTGGTGTCTTTCTCTTTGGCAATTAAGAGCACCTTGGATTCCATTCGGCCCACCAGGTAATGCAGGATCATTCTTGTATTTAAGCTTAGCTGATTAGTGATCTTAAATATATCTGTGAAGTCCTTTCATAATAGATACTTAATACTGTGTATGGATGAATAAACAGAAGGCAGGAATATTTGGGGGGACATCTAGGATAAATTTCTTAACAATTGTCCACATTAAAGGGACTGTTGAACAACAGTGTTACCAGCAGAGATGCAGAAATGCCCCTTGGTTTGGGAAGAGACATACTAGAAAATGGTGGTGTCTTTGAAGTTAAGAGAGGAGTGAGAGGATTGTTAGAAGGCAACAGAGAGGAAACCTAACATTAAAAAATTAAAGTATTAGTTATGACTTTTTAAAAAGCAGTACCTATAGAGTAATACAGATAAAAGTCTGATTTTTTTAAACTTTATTTAATGAATATAAATATCCAAAGTACAGCGTATGGATTACAATGGCTTCCCCCCCTCCCATAACTTCCCTCCTACCCACAACCCTCCCCTTTCCCGCTCCCTCTCCCCTTCCATTCACATCAAGATTCATTTTCAATTCTCTTTATATACAGAAGATCAGTTTAGTATATATTAAGTAAAGATTTCAACAGCTTGCACCCACATAGCAACACAAAGTGAAAAATACTGTTGGAGTACTAGTTATAGCATTAAATCTCAATGTACAGCACATTAAGGACAGAGATCCTACATGATATTTTTTTAAAAATTGATTAATTTTCTATGCAATTTCCAATTTAACACCAAGTGTTTTTTTTTTCATTTTCAATTATCTTTATATACAGAAGGTCAATTCAGTATATAATTAGTAAAGATTTCATCAGTTTGCACCCACACAGAAACACAAAGTGTAAAAATATTGTTATAGCATTACCTCACATTGGACAACACATTAAGAACAGATCCCACATGAGATGTAAGTACACAGTGAGTCCTGTTGTTGATTTAACAATTTGACACTTTTGTTTATGGTGTCAGTAATCTCCCTAGGCTCTAGTCTTGAGCTGCGAGGCTATGGAAGCCTTTAGGGTTCGCCAACTTCGATCTGATTCTGACAGGGTCATAGTCAAAGTGGAAGTTCTCTCCTCTCTTCAGAGAAAGGTACCTCCCTCTTTGATGGCCCTGTTCTTTCCACTGGGATCTCAGTCACAGAGATCTTTCATTTAGGTAGTCTTCTTCTTCTTCTTCTTTTTTTTTTTTTTCCAGAGTGTCTTGGCTTTCCATGCCTACAATACTCTCATGGGCTCTTCAGCCAGATCCGAATGCCTTAAGGGCTGATTCTGAGGCCACAGTGTTATTTAGGACATCTGCTATTCTATGAGTCTGCTGTGTCTCCTGCTTCCCATGTTGGATCGTTCTCTCCCTTTTTGGTTCTATCAGTTAATATTAGCAGACACTAGCCTTGTTTGTGTGATCCCTTTGACTCTTAGAACTATCAGAGTCATCAATTGTGAACTGAAGATGATCACTTGGACTAGTGAGATGGCATTGGTACATGCCACCTTGATGGGATTGTATTAGAATCCCCTGGCATGTTTCTAACTCCATCATTTGGGGCAAGTCCGATTGAGCATGTCCCCAATTGTACATCTCCTCCCTCTCTTTTTCCCACTCTTATATTTAACAGGGATCACTTTTCAGTTAAAATTTAAACACCTAAGAATAATTGTGTGTTATTACAGAGTTCAACCAATAGTACTAGAACAAAAAAATACTAAAATGGATAAAGATTTACATTGTACATCAACAGTCAGGACAAGAGCTGATCAAGTTACTGTTTCTCATAGTGTCCATTTCACTTCAACAGGTTTCCCCTTTGGTGCTCAGTTAGTTGTCACCGATTGGGGAAAACAAATGATATTTGTCTCTTTGGGACTGGCTTAATTCACTCAGCATGATGTTTTCCAGATTCCTCCATCTTGTTGCAAATGACTGGATTTCATTGTTTTTGACTGCTGTATAGTAGTCTATAGAGTACATGTCCCATAATTTCTTTATCCAGTCTACTGTTGATGGACATTTGTTTTGGTTCCAGGTCTTAGCTTTTGTGAATTGAGCTGCAATAAACACTGAGGTACAGATGGCTTTTTTTGTTTGCCAATTTAATTTCCTTTGGGTAAATTCCAAGGAGTGGGATGGCTGGGTTGTATGGTAGGGTTATATTCAGGTTTCTGAGGAATCTCCAGACTGACTTCCATAGTGGCTTAACCAGTTTGCATTCCCACCAACAGTGGTTTAGTGTCCCTTTTTCCCCACATCCTCTCCAGCATCTATTGTTGGTAGATTTCTGAATGTGAGCCATTCTCACCAGGGTGAGGTGAAACCTCATTGTGGTTTTGATTTGAAAAAGTCTGATTTTAATAGGTTCAGGGAAGGCTTGGGCATTGTGAAGTTGAACACACTTATAATTCTACTTGCAGAAGATTGATGAGGGAATAGTAGAAAAATGGTGAGATGATAGTGCTCTTCCTGTGGAGATAATTGTGAGAACAAAATATTTTCAAACCCAAAGATTGTCCCTCTAAAAAGGCAGTTTCTAAAATAAAACTGAGCCCAGAGGATGAGTTATGTTGTTTTCTTCATTGGTTCACAAATATCTGTAGCTATGCTAAAAAATGTATTAACATAAATCAGATCTACACAGACCTTCAAAGCAAAGCTTTTATACAACAAATCAGATCTCCATGTTGATGAGCAAGGAAACTCAATGAAGAATTCTTACTGTACACCAACGAGCACACAACAATTAAAAAAAAAAAGACTATAACAATCTTGGAATTAAAAGCAAACAACTTGATTTAAACTCTTGCTGAAGTGTGATGTTAAGTCTTTCTGAAGTTCTTGTGGTTATTTCCAAGTAGGCATTTCTTTTGAAGGTAAGTCTCACACTATTTTTCTACATTTTTGTTCATTTTTTTAAATAGGCACCTGATAGACTCCAGTTGTCCTTTAAAAATTTGAAGAGGCTAAGAAGATGACAGCTAAGCACAGGGTTTGCTGGTATGCATTTTCAGGAAGCAAAGGGCTGCCATCTGTGAGAAGATTTCATTTGCTGCTTAATTAATTGCCTCATGTTACCCAATGCACCAATGTAGAGTCCATAGATACACCTAGAAAAGGGAACAGATGGTGTCTTTCAGTTACATATTGACTATTGTGATCTTCTGGATAATTAATCTAAATAAAGCATCCATTAGTTAATCTTCAACAAAATTTCAAACAGAAGATATTTGGGGTATCATTAAGAAAATGCTTTCTTTTGTCTGCATTTCTTCAAGTGCCCTGGGACTTACCCTGAGTTGTAAGGACTCAGGGAGCTGCACAGCATTCATGTCAGTCAGAATGTTTTCTTCCTCAGACCCATCACAAGTGGATCCACAAACGTTTTAATATCAGAATTCTTGCCCAGTGATAATCACCATTCATTAAGTTCTAATTTTTCAAATAGATGTAGCTCTGTCTCTACATATGTGTGTATATATATATATATATGTGTGTGTATACATATACACACACTCTTATTAGAAATCCAAGCAATACCTTGTTAGCTAAATCTAAGATGATGTAACTAGAATTTGAATATTTAAAGTGTCAGTTTCTAATTTGCTTTAATAATATTAAGAAGCACTTGCTTGATCTTTAAAAACTATGGGTTTTAAAGAATATCCTTAATTGATTTTTACCTTTACATCAATTTTTATCTTCTTGGTTACACTATCAGGTTTATCTGCCTGTTCCTAACTATCCTCATTTTTAGGAATTTGGAAATCATAGTCCCTGAATTTAGATGGAGAAACTGCTACCTGAAGATAATTCCAAACTATTTTTAGGAAGTTTTAAGGGAAATATTATGTCTAATAGAGAGTGCTTAAGAATAACATAAAAATTTGTTTTATTTTTATAGCTGGATAAAATAAAAACTAATAATTATGATTTATTACAAAAAATAAACTGAATTTAACCTCAAATAGATATTTTTTTTACTCTAATGAAGCCATTACTTTAATGGGAAGGTGCATTCATATATATATATGTATATATATATATATATGAATCTTAACAGTAAACAATTTGGATTTCTTCCAGCAATGTAAAATGATTTCATATTCCCTGATCCCAGAACTGCTTCAGCAAGTCATGCAATTTAAATATCTATTTAGAGTAATGTTTTTCTTGGGAAATAGCTAGTTGGTGAAGAATTGATTCCTTAGAAGTTCCATTTTTCTCTATAGTTCAATTACAGCACTTATCATACTGTATTACTACTCATTTTTTTAAACATGATGAACTCTTTCATCAGTCTGAGAGGTTTGTTCTGGAAATCAGAGACCGTATCTAATTTATCTTTTTATCCCCGGTATCTAGAGATGTGTTTGGCACATTGTCGGAAATCAATGAATGTTGTCCAAATGAATGAATGCACAAACTGTACCTGAAAGAGTGATGATAGGATACAAAACAATCTCAAGATACATTTTGCTCAGGAAAAGAATAATGAAGCTAATTATTTGCTAGACATGAGGAAACCCACAATATTTCTCTTTTAAAAAAAGATTAATCTATTTTTATGCCATACTATGTCACATCTTTTGTTTCACTCTGGTTTGTTCTTCAGGGATGTGACAAACCCTAGGGCAGCTCTTTGTAAAACTGTTAGTTTGGCATGCCTATAGGTTGCTCACTGCTGTGAAGTATGGTAGACAGGGAGTCTGTTCTTACCTTTCTCTATTGTGAGCTTTTCTGTCCATGGCCTGGGGTTGTCATCTTTCTTACCTGCCACGTGCATTTCAGCTTGAGCAAATAATTATCAAGCCCTTTGCCCTCAGCCTAAAATGCTTTATATATTTTTATTTAACTATAAATTAAAAAATAAAAAATCCTGTTTTTATTGTATTATGTACCTACTAGGTGTTTACACGTGGGGATAACTGAAATAACAACAGAAGAATGAAGTATGAAGGGGTGTTAGCTATGCTTATGGCCTGGTTTAATCATTTTCTCAAATTCACCTACAAAACCCCTGATGAATCATATTTCAGGTTTTGGCTTAAATCTATTCATTAGGCAATACTTTGACATCATAAAAAAAAATTGACACTTTATGACATTCTTCCTAATATTGAGCCAAACTATATTATCTCCTAGCAAGTTTGTGAGATATTTTTAGAGATCACATTATAGATCCAAAGATAGGCCATCTACAACTTCCTCATATCTCAAATGACCTGGAATCTAGAATTCTCCAAAAATGTCCTTCATGCAGAAAAGAAATAAGAAGCACTTTAATGGGCGACACAGATTGGTACATGGGAGAGTCACGAAAAATCATTGGTCACACTGAAGATAAGGAGTACCAGTTACAATAGTATTGCATTTAGGAAAATAAAAGAGGTATTTCATTTTCCTTGTATTAAAATTACAATACAAATATTATATAAACAATCTGATACTGATAAATATTATACCATAAATGGATAATTAGGAAAAATTCTATAAAATTATAAAAAATTAAAATAAAATTTGAAAATATTGAAAGGAAAAAAACCACATACTATAACTATATTTGAATTGGTAAACAAATGAATAAGTTAATTTATGTGTAAATGAGTAGTTGGATGGAGGGATAAATGCAAAATTAAAGAAATGTTAGGCAAAGACTGAAATCAAAGATAAGTTCATTCCTTATACAATATCTAGAGTACAGTAAAGTAATAATTTTGATCAATTTAAAGTAACAAATTTAAATTTTTTTTTTTTTTTTTTTTTTGACAGGCAGAGTGGATAGTGAGAGAGACACAGAGAGAGAGGTCTTCCTTTTGCCGTTGGTTCACCCTCCAATGGCCGCCACGGTAGGCGCGCTGCGGCCGGTGCACCGCGCTGATCCGATGGCAGGAGCCAGGTGCTTCTCCTGGTCTCCCATGGGGTGCAGGGCCCAAGGACTTGGGCCATCCTCCACTGCACTCCCTGGCCACAGCAGAGAGCTGGCCTGGAAGAGGGGCAACCGGGACAGGATCGGTGCCCCGACCGGGACTAGAACCCGGTGTGCCGGCGCCGCAAGGCAGAGGATTAGCCTAGTGAGCCGCGGCGCCAGCACAAATTTAAATTTTTAAGTGTTGTCATTATCTATCTACCTATCTATCATCTTTATCTAGATACTTCTGAAGATCTTTTTATAACAAGGTAATCTTCATAATCCTCCAAATAAAATTATTCTCCTATTGATAGAGTTGTCCTTAGTATCTTCTGCTTTTAGATAGTAATTTACTGACCTGAACATTTAGCAGATTAATTTTATTAGTTACATTTCAACAATAAAAGGAGATACTACGATTAGTGATCATGTGCGTTGTTAGACTTTTTATTAAATACTGTATGCAACATAATATCTAATCTTCACAATTCTATTAAAAAGGAACCAATGTGGAATTTCCTAAGTATAAACTGACATCTAGAGAGGCTGAGTGCTAGAGTAACTTTCCCCAAGTCACTGTGGTATAATTGAGTTTCAAACCTCAGTGGCCTTGTGCTGGAGCTTTAACTGACAAATGGGAATGTCATGGCTTCACATGTCTGCTAGAGAATCCGGTCAGTTCCTTTGAGACGGATATATCTCAAGTTTCTACACTCTTTGCCTTGTAAGATTTAAAAATTTAAAAGGTTCTTTAAGAGGAAGAGAGATAAAGAGGCAAAGAAAAACAGAAAGAGAGAGACAGAGACTAGACAGAGAAACAGAGGAGAGAGCTCCCATCTGCTGGGTCACTTCCCAAATGCCTTCAATGGCTGCATCTTGACTGTAGATAGAGCTAGGTACTGTGTGTGAACTCAATCCACTTCTCCCACATAAATGCCAGGAGCCCAATTACTTGAGCTATCACTGCTGCCTCCTTGGATCTGCATTAGTGGGAAGCTGGAGTCAGAAGCCAGAGCTAGGAATTGAACTCACTCATTCCAATATGAAACACAGGCATTTGAACTGCTAGGGTGAATATCCATTCTCTATTATAATATTTGAATACAAGTTCAGCAATGCTAAGAGAATACAGACTGCCAGAGGCGATCAAGGGGGATGAGAGGAAAGGGTCAAAGGGAGGTAAATATTAAAATGCTTTCATGCAGATGTTTCAGATTATTTTAAGCAACTATTTCAAGGCTGTTGCTTGCCTCCTATTTGTGGCAGCATGGGATGCCATGAAACTCAGAGATGAGAGGTGTGAATGAGCTTGTATTTGCATCGCAATAGCTCTCTATGCGTCACACTGTAGCAGTGACTGACCCTGTGTTGTGTAATGGTTCTGCCTCTGTTACTGTAGCTTCCCAGTGAGTGGTTTCAGGTTACACCTTGGACAGGTTTTATAAAGCCCTTGACACTGGGTAATGAAAAAACCCAAACTGTCTGACACAAATCAAGGTCAAGGAAATCTATCATAGAACGGTTTAGAAAGTATTCTTCTTAAGAAACTGTCCTAGAAGTGATTTTTCATTTTCCTGAAAAGTAAACAATTAAAAAAAAAAAGCACCCAAAGAATTTTAACTAAATTGATTAAAAACATTCCCAATCAAGAACAAGTCTATCTGGCAAGTGAAAGAGTTCAATAAACATAAATCTTATTGGATTATAAGGTCCTGAGATTGTACACTAATGTCTGAAATGAGATTTTATTCCTTCAGATTCTACACTTCCCCAATCGCAAGAAACACAATCAGAAGAACAGCTGATTTATTAACATATTTTGGAAGAAACAACTCATTATAAAATTAAATTTAAATACTTTAGATTAAGAAAATTTAAAATGTAGAGATACATCCTAAGAGGGTAAGTCATCTCTGAGTATTAAAGTCCCCAAACTTTGCTTAAGACATCACAGTTGGATAAATGCAGAGTAAAAAATAAAAAAGACATATTCCATGCTGTTCTTACTATAAATCCTTAAGAAAATAAAAATGCATCCATGCAAGTATAGTGACTGGTGAGCTCAATTCTTTAAAAAAAATCAATTTGAAATAAAGTGAGAATCTGTGTCCACTTGAAGCCAAGTTAAAAGGACAGATCTCTGGTTTTATGAACAGGAGGTGTAGGAGTGAAAAATTTAAACACACTGGTATTACAAAATTGTAAAATCCATGTCCCATTTTGGTACACAGCTTATTAAACTTTTGGATGATTAAGCCAAGGAAGATTTAGAAACAGTGGTTTTCTTTTGCTTCTATAGCAACTTCCTAGTAACATTTTTATAGCTTATCTGAAGCAGTTATTTAAATGCTAGTTTATCTCAACATTTTGGTTTCTCTGTCCATTTATGTATGCTAGAAAATATCCATCTTCATCATTGCTGAAGATAAACTACACATACCCTCATTGTGTTCATTATATGAACTCTAGATATTGCTACAAATGAAACTGAAAAATAAGTTAATTATGAAAATGGTGTGTTAGATACTGTACAGTGTATTTCTTAACCATTAACAAGTAAATGGAATATAAACAAATCAATATCAGAACTGATAAAAGCATAAAATGGCAAGATATTAGCATTTAAAGAATGCGCTTGTCCTTGTATTACTGGAATCTGCTACAAATAAATGCCTTGGGGAGTAGTCAATTTACTTGCATTGCTGTTGTTATGAGTTGACCACTCTGGGCAAAGTGTTCAGAAAAGGGCAATGCAGTGCGCTATTTGGAGTCTCTAGTCATTTGATGAGAACTGTGAGGTGAGATGCAAAAAAATCTCAGCCATTTCCATACAAAATGTCACCACATTCCAGGAAGCCCCAGGGAATACTCAGAATTTTGACTGTCTATGTTACCGGAGAAATTGCAGGGTTCTTGTCTTCGCGCAAGAAAGAATTCAGGCTTGAGACAGAGAGTAGTGGGAGGTAAAATAGCAAGGTTTATTAGGAAGGAACATCTGTAAGGACGGATGGGCACCTCTCCAGACAGGGCCTGAGAGAGAGTGCCCAGTCCCTCAGACTGGGGGAGAGCGGGGCTGCATGGGTGAGTGGAGAGTACACCCGGCCAGGCCAGGCGGGCGGCTCAGCAAAGATGCAGAGAACTGAGCGCGCCCAGTCCAGTTGAGGCTGGGGGTTTTAAGGAGATGGGTCTTTGTCTTCACATGCTTCAACCTGGAAAGAAAGACTTAATGGATGTAAATGTTAAGAAGCTTCTTCCTGTGGAAGGTCTGAAACAAAGGACTTTATGGATGCAAATGTTATCAGACCTGAGGAAGGGGCAGGGTGTTTGAGATGCAGATGCTGAGCTGCACCTGGGAGATTGTGGAAGATTTAGCAGGAGGGGTGAGGGCCTCCACCTGGCAGGTTACCAGGTAGAAGGGGGCAGGGCAGGCAGGATGCGAAAATCTGGGCTTCCCCTGGAACATTGTTAGGATGACTTTGAGATGCAGATGCATATAGATGTCTTCTCTTTAGGCCTGTCACACACACATAAGCTCATAACTGACTTCCTACCTAACATTCCCCCCTCAAGAGGTTAATACCCAAAATTCTTTTTGGGATTATGGATGAAGTTCCGTCTTCTGTAACTTCTTCAAAGCTGACATGTGGGCGTCGAGGGAGATTTGGGTATCACCTCTTGCTATGTGTCTTATGGTATGTGACAATAGCCTTAGAAAGACTGTGCTACTCAGTCCAGGGGGCTGCTCAGGTCGTCCAGTGGGATGGGCTGGAAGCCTTGTCTGACGACAATTTGGAGTTCAACAGCTCTTAGTCTGCTAGAGACAAAACGAACAAGGGCATTAAAAACACACGGTCCAAAGAGAAGCAGCAAGATTACAGAAGTTATTGGGCCAAGGAGAGGAAATAGCCAAGATTTCCATGACCAGATGTCAGGCCAGAAATCCCAGCCCTGCTTGGCCTGGTCCTGGAGCTGTTTGGAATTGTCCAGGAAAAGTACAAATTTGGGTTTGTACCTGTCCAGTCTGACCCAGAAACAACATTCTTCCTGGAGCATGGCACAGATACCCCCTGGAGCAGCAGTTAGCATGTTTAATACTTCTTTTTTTTATAACCTTTTGTGACTTCCACACACCCTTTTTAACTTACTTTAAACATTTTACCATTTCCATTCCAGTCTAGAGTAAACTAGCCATTAGGATAAAGTCATTCTTACAAACCATGTCCTTTCCTTATTTAAAAAGCTCTTTCCTTTTTAGCCCTTCTTACCAACAACACTCTTTCCTTCTGAACCTTTCTTACCAAGCACATATTTCTATACTTGATGTTTTCCATAGAGCCTGGTTGGCTCTTCTTACCTTACCAGAAGACTAAGGTCTCCATGCAGAGTGAAGATGCCTTAAAAATCCCTTGTGTGATCTAGAGCTCTGGTTAAGGCAATTAGTTCTGCTAGCTGAGCAAAAGTTCCTGGGGGCAGAGCACGTTTCAATAACATGCCATGCTGTAACTGTTGCATACTCTGAGAAGCAGGTCCTGTCTGACAAAGCTGCTTCCATCTATGAACCAAACTTTATTTGCATTAGTCAGGGGGCTGTTTTTTAGGTCCCTTCTGCTGGCATAGATCAAGTCAATAGCCTCAGTACAGGAGTGGAGGGGACCACTTTCCCCTGGAACTGGCATTAAAGTAACTGGGTTTATGCCTTATTTTTACCTGAGGGTTTTCTAGAAGGAGGACCTGATATTTTAGTATTCTACTATCTGTGAGCCAGTGAAAGCCCTTTTGCTCTAATAGAGAATTTATTTGATGTGAGGTATAAAGGGCGATATTTTGCCCCAGTGTAATTCTAGATACCTCCTCTGTCAGCAAGGCAGCTACTGCCATTGTCTTTAGGCAGTGAGGCCATCCTTGTGCAACCATGTCTAAGGTTTTAGAAAAGTAGCCCACAGGTTGCTTAACAGGTCCCAGATCCTGAGTTAACCCTCCTAAGGTGACTCCCTGCCTCCCAGTGATGTACAGCTGGGAGGGTTTCTCTGGGCTTGGCAGTCCTAGCACAGGGGCTTTATCATAGCATCCTTTAGCTGAGCGAAGGCTGTGGTTTGCTCTTTCCCCCAAAGGAGGGGGCTCTGCTTTGGCTGCCTGTTAAGAGCCTGGTTTAGGAACTGTGCTATTTCCCTGTATCTAGGAACCTGTAACCTGATAGAGAAAAGCTGGGACTGCCTGAAGTTTGCAGAAGTAGGAATTTGCTGCATGGCCCATATCCTCTCTGGGGCTGGTTTTCTCTCCCCAGGGGAGAGGACAAGGGTTAAATAGTTAACACTTTAATGGACTAGCAATGTTTTGTTTTCCTCCAGATACCTAGTAGCTAGTTTTGTTAGCAAGTTAAGCCAATGTACAAGACTAGAGTCTCAGGCTGGGAAAGGAGACAGACTAACAAATTGTTTACATTTAATCATCTACATTATGGATTATTGTGCACCCCCCTCAAGAGATAGTCCCTTTAAGTCCTCAGTGAGGACCTGTCCAAATAGGTGCAGGACTATTTGAGTTAGCTGTTACTGAAAGCCCTGTTTTTAGGAACTGGCAGGGAGGACTTTCTCTAAGCTTAATACTATTGGATAGACGTTTTAGGCCTGGCTGGGTGTGTGAGGCCCAGACCTATCCAGGGGGTGCTGGAAGAGAATTGTAAGAGATGCGAATCTCCTTTAAGGGAGGCACCCTGTTGACTTGCATTACCTGGCTGGACTAGGAGGAGAGCTTTAATAGGAGGCTGGTAGAAATAGGCAACTTGCGTTTCACTGACCCTAGGCCATCCCCTCAATAGCAGTGGCTGGAGCTAGAAGCTAGGCAGAGGCTGGGCAGAGCTAAAGGCTTTTTAGCTCGGGGCCACAGGGTCTGCGGTTCTGAACCAGGAGTCCTTCGACACCCAGGGCAGTTCCGTGTCCAGTGGCCATGCTCTTGGCAGAGCTGACAGAAGGCAGTTTCTGTCACGACAGCTGCTTGCCCAATGCCCTGGCTCCTTATATCAGCAACAGGTGCTGTTTGGGGTGCACTGGCCTTGCTGGGTCTCCTTGACGGCAGATCACCGTGCAGAAAGCCATTGATTGGCCTGTTGCCTATCCTCATTATCGCTCCTGCTGCTAGCTTGCTCCTCGTCTCCTGGTCTCTAATAAAGTAGACCAAGGAGGCAGCCTCTATGTCAGTCAAGGGGGTGCTCAACCCAACCCTGATTTCTTTAATATTAGGGTGAGCTAAAAAAACTATGGTCATGGGCAAATTTTGACACTTAGTATTTTTCTGCGAGTTAAGACCATGCCCATGAGGAGAACTATGACCTTTTAGGTAAGATCAACTGTGGTGACCTGCTTGTATACTTTGAGGTCATCAGTACAACTTTCTATTTATCCCTCAATTTGGTTTAAAAGGGGAGTTCTGCCTATTTACCGCGTACACTGAAAAATTGATTTAGCTGTCACATTATTTCATAGTTTAACCTCTTATTTTGGCTATGCTGTTTGGTCCTCCATACTGTGGCCAGGCATTGTTACAGAAAAGGTCAACCATTCCTTACATAAGGTCTGGGGATCAAACCGTACATCACAGTGGAGAGTCCTGCAGAACTGTAGTAACTTCCCTTCTGGAAGAGAAAAGAGGAGAAGTGAGGCAACGAGTCGGGTCTCTAGACTGACTTCCTGGGCTTTCAGATTTAACTGGCAGTTTAACCAGTGCTTACTGCGTAGCCTGACTTAGAGGAGAAATTGTGGCAGACGTCACTGCCATCCTTTGGCTTCCGGATTATTTACCGTGTAGCCAGTGGGCTATGGGCCTGGGTTTCCGGGTTTAACTAGTCTTACCGTGTAACCCATAAGTTTTTGGGCTTCCGGGCTTTTACCGTGTAGCCTGTGGACACTAGAGTTTTCTTGGGCTCCTGGAACCTGGTTCTCTAGCACCTGCCGCATAACCATCTCCCATCGTCTCTAAGTCTCTTTTGGAACACTTTCTCCCTTTTGGCTAGACCTCCCGTTTGATCCACATTTAAACTAGCAATACATTTGAACTAGCAATGCCTGGTTGTTCAGCGTTAGCTGGACAGAGACTTCGTCAGTCCCTCTTTAAAGGATCTGGCTTCTGAGCCAGAGACTGGAGCAGCTAGAAAGAAACACGTTTATAGCTGAAGTTTAGCATCATTTCACATCTTGGCACCACTTTTAATCTAAACAGCCGATTGGTTATTATCTCTGCAAGATGAGAGATATCTCTTTTGACATCTCCAGGGGCCCTCTGGGGATGTCAAAAGTCCGGAGAATTTAGAACTTGGATTTTCAGAAAGTCTGTTAAAGGTGCCAAGAGAACTTAGAGTATCTGGTCAAAATAGAATTCCTTAACATCCTGAAATGACAGCCATTCATTTAGGGTGATTTTAACACTTTTAAACCAGATCTAATCATAATATTTAACAATGCTTTTCATCAATCTGAACTTAACAGAGACAGTAGAGTACACAATAGATTACTTTGGCAGAACATGAATTTTATATCTCTTGTCGAATAAACCAGAAATAAAAAACCTTGAACATAAGGGTTTACATAGTTCAGAACTATTTAACAGAGTCAAAAAGAGCTTACACGACCTAACTTTAGAAATGGCAGAGTAACTGATTCAGCAGACACTGTTTAAAATAGACGTTACAGTTTTTGCAAAAACAGATTCCAAGATTTACGACTTAGACCATTTTCAGATATTTACTAACATTAGTGTATAATTTTTTAAAAACCTCATTGTTGTAACAGAAGCTCAGACTTTAACTTTAGGTCAATGTAATTTTGGCATTAGCACTCAACTTAAAGAAAACTCTGTAAACAATTTTAAAGTTGTAAACCTTTTAAAACTTTTCATGACTTGCTCACACCTTCTGAAACTTTATACCTGTAGTTACTTTTACATAGTCTTGAATTGTCATGTATGGACAACCTATGAGAATACATGCTAACAAACTCAAACAGTCTCTCTTATCGAATTTAAGATGTGAAAAGTACAATACATTTTTCCACATTTTGCTTAGCATTGATGCCTAGATGGCTTAAGACACTGAGTTATTACTGAATACCACACCATTATCTGAATTAAAAGTCAAAATTACATTTCCATGCTTTTAAGTAACATAAGAATAACTCCTCCTGGACAGCAAACATGGACACTAGTACATGTTTACAACTTTGAAAAGATTTTTATCGTTAAGAGAAACATGTTTAAAGCATATCAAAGACATGTAAAACCGAGCAAGTGAGCTACCAAGCAAACCGAAGGGCTTTGGCATTAACTTAATTCTCTGAACCAATGTTAACAACATAAAGGCTTGTATACACAGAATTTACTCTTATTTTTATAAGACCACTCTAGCTGGAAAGCAAAAACATGAATACAGCATAGGTCTGACACCATTTACAACATTTTAATACATTTTACATAATCTGAATTGACTCAAGCAGCTGTTACTTTAACAAATTTTAGAGTCTCATCCTTTGAGAGTTCCAGGGATCCGACTGGAAGCCCAAAGTTGGAAGACTCGGTTTAGAATTTAAGCTGTCAGAGTCAAGCGGTTTAGCCAACAATTAGTACATTTCTGATCAGTTGGGTAATCACTCAAACGCTGAAAACAGATAAACAACATAAACAACTTCGCGTTGCAGTTTTCCCAATCAAGACTCATAATGGCAATAGAAAAACGCGAAACCTTCAAGGCACGTGAACGAACACTCTCAGATAAGTCAGGGACAGCAGCACAGAAAAGAACTAGACATCAGCATATGAGCCCATTGCTTAGGTTTCCATTAACTGCAAAGAGAAAAACCCATCAGGTTGGAAAGGGTTAATGGCTTAAGGTACTGGCTCCCTTAGGTAAGGCCAGCAGTAGTATTGAATTGGAAATTCCTCCAGGAGAGGAAAAAAAGCAGCCCTGGGGGGGCGCTTTTCATGGGGATATCTGGCTATGCCTGCCTGGGTGCAGCAGGCCACGTGGACTGGAATAGAGTGCAGAGAAAGGCTGTGGTCCCCCATTTACAGGGAAGACTGCGCACACCGGGGTCTTGCAGGACTGGCCGTGGGGTCGGGTAGGTGCGCCATTTCACCAAGAGTGCTGGGAACCTCCTATAATTCAGCCAAAGCCAGATCAATCAGGACTACTGCAAACACTCAGTCAATTAAAACAGATAGTTAACTTGAGCTCCTTTCCAGATTCAGTCCTCAGACAATCAAAGCTTAGCAACAGTAATAGCTCACAAAAACTTCAAGACACACCAAAGCTACCATAAACTGCAAAGACGGAAAGCCTTCTACCAGGTTGGAAAGGGTTAACTGGTAACAGCTTTTCCCTAGGTGGACAAGATGTGAGCGGCTGCCCTCACCTTCCCCTATGAATCTCAGCTGGAGGAGAGCACAGGGAAAGGCCCTGGTGTCTGGGGGCTGAGCGGGGTTCGAAATCTCCTATCGCTCAAGAGTGCCCACTACCTAGTTGTCTGAGTTTACCTGGAGGGCCAATATTAGCCTCGACCGAAGCTAAGCCCTGCTCGCGTAGCAGTAGGCAGCGTGACCAGGCGTCCCTCCAAGAGAGAGACCTGGTTCTCGGGTCGCGGTCCGGCCGCCGGGAAGCCAAAGCGAGCTCAGGGGGTCTCCACGCTCTCAGGCAACTGCCCTTCCTAGTCGCCCTCCCGTTCCTTACAATCCCTCTGGAGTTTCGGCCGTAGCTAAGCCGTGGCCGGGGGGACTCCGTGTTCTCGGAGAGCTGTGGGGTGCCGGACACTCAACGGTCACTTCCACAGATCCGGTCCCGCTTGAGGGAAGGAATACTGACCTCCGATGTCTTCTCAAACTCCTGGCTGGCTCGCCAAAAAATGTTACCGGAGAAATTGCAGGGTTCTTGTCTTCGCGCAAGAAAGAATTCAGGCGTGAGACAGAGAGTAGTGGGAGGTAAAATAGCAAGGTTTATTAGGAAGGAACATCTGTAAGGACGGATGGGCACCTCTCCAGACAGGGCCTGAGAGAGAGTGCCCAGTCCCTCAGACTGGGGGAGAGCGGGGCTGCATGGGTGAGTGGAGAGTACACCCGGCCAGGCCAGGCGGGCGGCTCAGCAAAGATGCAGAGAACTGAGCGCGCCCAGTCCAGTTGAGGCTGGGGGTTTTAAGGAGATGGGTCTTTGTCTTCACATGCTTCAACCTGGAAAGAAAGACTTAATGGATGTAAATGTTAAGAAGCTTCTTCCTGTGGAAGGTCTGAAACAAAGGACTTTATGGATGCAAATGTTATCAGACCTGAGGAAGGGGCAGGGTGTTTGAGATGCAGATGCTGAGCTGCACCTGGGAGATTGTGGAAGATTTAGCAGGAGGGGTGAGGGCCTCCACCTGGCAGGTTACCAGGTAGAAGGGGGCAGGGCAGGCAGGATGCGAAAATCTGGGCTTCCCCTGGAACATTGTTAGGATGACTTTGAGATGCAGATGCATATAGATGTCTTCTCTTTAGGCCTGTCACACACACATAAGCTCATAACTGACTTCCTACCTAACATCTACACAGAAAGTTTTTTTTTTCATCTGAAGATTTTTAAGCATTTCCCAAGGATTTATGCCACGTGTCTCAACTCTCAATATGATGGAAGTGGAATATGTGGCTATAGAATATTATAATATGCAATAAGACCACTCTAGTACATTTTTTTTTTTTTTTTTGGACAGGCAGAGTGGATAGTGAGAGAAGAGAGAGACAGAGAGAAAGGTCTTCCTTTTTGCCGTTGGTTCACCCTCCAATGGCCGCTGCGGCCGGCGCATCGCGCTGATCCGAAGCCAGGAGCCAGGTGCTTCTCCTGGTCTCCCATGTGGGTGCAGGGCCCAAAGACTTGGGCCATCCTCCACTGCCTTCCCAGGCCATAGCAGAGAGCTGGCCTGGAAGAGGGGCAACCGGGATAGAATCCGGCGCTCCAACCGGGACTAGAACCCGGTGTGCTGGCGCCGCAAGGCGGAGGATTAGCCTGTTAAGCCACGCCGGCCACTAGTACATTTTTAAAGGCAGAGAAACAGAGACAGAAAGACAGAAGGCTCTTATCTGATGTTGCACTCCCCAAATGCCCACTTGGGTCAGGCCAAAATGCAAGCCAAAATCTTCATCTAGGTCTTACATATTGGGAGCAGGGACCCAATTTCTTGTGCCATCATTGCTGCCTCCCAGGATCTGCATTAGCAGGAGTGAGGAGGAAGGAGATGGAGTCAGGGATTGAACCCAAGTACAGGCATCCTGACATCTTAACCACTAAGGCAAAACACAAGCCCTGGGGCTGGTGCTGTGGTGCGTGGGGTTATGCTCTGGTTAAAGCGCCAACATCCGATAGGGGGCGCCAGTTCGAGACCTGGCTGTTCCACTTCCAATCCAGCTCTCTGCTATGGCCTGGGAAAGCAGTGGAAGATGGCCCAAGTCCTTGGGCCCCTGCACCCGCGTGGGAGACCCGGAAGAAGCTCCTGGCTTCGGATCGGCATCATTGTGGCCAATTGGGGAGTGAACCAGTGATTGGAAGACCTCTCTCTCTCCCTCTCTCTCTCTCTCTGCCTCTCCTCTCTCCGTGTAACTCTGACTTCCAAATAAATAAATAAATAAAAATTAAAAAAACCCACAAGCCTAAATAAAGTAAGGTTTTAGAAAACTTGATCAGGTAGCAAACAGGGTAACATTGGCTATGTACAGTTCTTCTTCTTGCAGCCTATTAATGGTGCCCTTTAATCTTCAGCTTTTTTTTTTTTTTCTTTTGTTTTGCTGGAGAATTCAGTTGCTTGGGAATTGTACATAACAAGAAAACCTTTGTTTGTCCTTTTGAGTGATTCCTGTAGACCTCACAGGATAATGACAATTTTCTTTTATTTTTTTTCTTTTCTTTCTTTCTTTTTTTTTTTTGACAGGAAGAGTGAAATAGTGAGAGAGAGAGAGACACAGACAGAAAGGTCTTCCTTCCATTTGTTCACCCCCCAAATGGCCACTATGGCTGGCGTGCTGTACCGATCCGAAGCCAGGAGCCAGGTGCTTCCTCCTGGTCTCCCATGCAGGTGCAGGGCCCAAGCACTTGGGCCATCCTCCACTGCCTTCCCGGGCCCCAGCAGAGAGCTGGACTGGAAGAGGAGCATCCGGGACTAGAACCGGCACCCCAACCAGGAGTAGAACCCGGGGCACCGGTGCCGCAGGTGAAGGATTAGCCAAGTGATCCGTGGCGCCAGCCAATGGCAATTTTCATAAAGACTTAAGCTGAGTGCTTAATTTCATAAGGCTTCATTCCTTTCACCTGGAACTGCCATCTTCCAGGAGTTCACCAAAACGACAAACACAAAGTAAACGAGGGAGGCACCCCACACATGTTCTCCAGGCATTTTAGAAAACTTAGAGTTGTTCCTTGGGCCACATATCTGTATGACTCCAAGAAAGGTGATATTGTAGATGTCAAGGGAATGGGCACTGTTCTATGGCAACCCTAGAAGAGTCTCCAGTGTTACACAGCACGCTGTTGACATTATTGTAAGCAAATAAGGGCAAGTTTTTTTTTTTAAGTTTTATTTATTTTATTTGAAAGGAAGAGTTGCAGAGAGAGACAGAGGGAGAGGTCTTCCATCCACTGGTTCACTCTCCAAATAGACACAATGGCTGCAGCTGGGCCTGTCTTAAACCAGGAGCCAGGAGTTTCTTTTGTCCTTTCCACATGGGTGCAGGGGCCCAAGCACTTGAGCCATCTTCTTCTGCTTTTCCCAGGTGCATTAGCAGGGAGCTGGATCAGAACTGGAACAGAAGGGGCTGGAGCCATTGCACATATATGATGCTGGCACTGCAGGTGGTGGCTTAATTTGAAATGCCACAAGAGCAAGATTTTTTTTTTAAAGATTTATTTATGATTTGAAAGAATTACACAGAGAGAGGAGAGGCAGAGAGAGAGAGAGAGAGAGAGAGAGAGAGAGGTCTTCCATCCGATTGTTCACTCCCCAGATGGCCGCAATGGCCAGAGCTGCGCTGATCGGAAGCCAGGAGCCAGTAGCTTCTTCCAGATCTCCCACAGGGGTGCAGGGGCCCAAGGAGTTGGGCCATCTTCTACTAATAAGCAAGATTTTTATCAAGAGAATTCACTTTGCCTGAATCAATGAAAGGGACCTGAGCTGCTAGCACCCATTCCCTACGAATTCATGGTATAAGTGTGGGGTAAAAAAAAAAAAAAAAATTCTGGACTCTTGTCAAAATAGGTTCCATTCATACTTCCCTAGTTCCCAGTGATAGCACTGTCTGCCTTTGACCCTCAAGATGCATTCACTTGTGCAGGCTGCCATAACAGAATACTATAGGCTGGGTATCTTACACAATAGAAATCTATTTTCTGGAGGCTAGAAATTCGAGACCAATGATTGGTTGCAGGTAAGACTTTTCTTGGCTTTCAGACAGCCACTTTCCTCCTTTGTCCTCACATGACTTTTTCTTTATTGTCATGGAAAGAGTACCTTCTCTTTTTTTAAATAAGTATTTATTTATTTATTTGAAAGTCAAAGTACACAGAAAGAGAAGGACAGGCAGAGAGAGAAAGAGGTCCCCAACTGGTTGTGATGGCCAGAGCTGCGTCAATCCGAAGCCAGGAGCCAGGAGCTTCTTCTGGGTCTCCCACATGGGTGCAAGGGCCCAAGAAGTTGGGCCATCTTCTACTGCTTTCCCAGGCCATAACAGAGAGCTGGATCAGAAGTAGAGCAACCGGGTCTCGAACTGGCACCCACATGGGGTGCCAGTGCTTCAGGCCAGAGTGTTAACCCGCTGCACCACAGCGCTGGCCCAGAGAGTGCATTCTCTGATGTTTCTTCTTGTCCATATCAGGATGCCTGACCTAGCAGATAAGGGCCTGCCCTCTGTACCTCATTTAACCTTAGTTATCTTCCCAAAGCCTTGTTTCAAATACAGTGGAATTGGAGGTTAGGGCTTTGACGAATAAATTTGAGAGGAAGGACTCAGATCAGTCCATAACGCAAGATTTATTGCTCCAGTTAGTTCTGTGAAACACTATTTCTTTTTTTTAACTTTTATTTAATAAACATAAAAATTTCCAAAGTACAGTTTATGAATTACAATGGCTTTTTCCCCCCATAACTTCCCTCCCACCGCACCCCTCCCATCTCCCACTCTCTTTCCCATTTCATTCACATCAAGATTCATTTTCCATATTTTCTTTATATACAGAAAATCAATTTAGTATATATTAAGTAAAGATTTCAACAGTTTGTACCCACACTGAAACACAAAATGTAAAGTACCATTTGAGTACTAGTTATAGCGTTAATTCACATTGTACAACACATTAAGGAGAGAGATCCTACATAAGGAGTAAATTCACAGTGACTCCTGTTGTTGACTTAGCAAATTGACACTCTTGTTTATGGCATCAGTAATCACCCTAGGCTCTTGTCATGAGTTGCCAAGGCTATGGAAGCATTTGAGTTTGCCAACTCCAATCTTCTTTAGACAAGGTCATAGTCAAAGTGAAAGTTCTCTCCTCCCTTCAGAGAAGGTACCTCCTTCTTTGATGGCCTGTTTGTTCTTTCCACTGGGATCTCACTCGCGGAGATCTTTCATTTAGTTTTTTTTTTTTTTTTTTTTTTTTTTTTCCAGAGTGTCTTGGCTTTCCATGCCTAAAATACTCTCATGGGCTCTTCAGCCAGATCCAAATGCCTTAAGGGCTGATTCTGAGGCCAGAGTGCTGTTTAGGGCATCTGCCATTCTATGAGTCTGCTGTGTATCCCGCTTCCCATGTTGGATTATTTTCTCCTTCTTAATTCTTTAAGATAGTATTAGCAAACACTAGTCTTGTTTATGTGATCCCTTTGACTCTTAGACCTATCAGTATGATCAATTGTGAACCGAAATTGATCACTTTGACTAGTGAGATGGCGTTAGTACATGCCACCTTGATGGGATTGAATTGGAATCCCTGGCACGTTTCCAACTCTACCATTTGGGGAAAGTCAGATTGAACATGTCTCAAGTTGTATATCTCCTCCCTCTCTTAGTCCCACTCTTATATTTAACATAGGTCAAGTTTCAGTTAAATTAAAACACCTAGGAATAATTGTGAAACACTATTTCTTTATTTTTATTTTTTTTTTTATTTTTGACAGGCAGAGTGGACAGTGAGAGAGAGACAGAGAGAAAGGTCTTCCTTTTGCCGTTGGTTCACCCTCCAATGGCCGCCGCAGTAGGCACGCTGCGGCCGGCGCACCGCGCTGATCTGAAGCCAGGAGCCAGGTGTTTCTCCTGGTCTCCCATAGGGTGCAGGGCCCAAGGACTTGGGCCATCCTCCACTGCACTCCCTGGCCACAGCAGAGAGCTGGCCTGGAAGAGGGGCAACCGGGACAGGATGGGTGCCCTGACCGGGACTAGAACCCGGTGTGCCGGCGCCGCAAGGTGGAGGATTAGCCTACTGAGCTGCGGCGCCAGCTGAAACACTATTTCTTATACTTGGTTTTGAGGATTGACGACATGTGCATCAACATGTCTTAACTGTTTTACCAGAAAATTCTTGCCAAGAAGATAAAGTTATATACTAACAACTAACTCCACTGCTTCAGGAAATTCTTACAAATTAAATTTTCTGTTGAAATTTTTTCACTGTTCAACAACATTTTGCTGATCAAGAACTGACTCAAAATCTTTACCTCCCTGTTTAAACCAACTCTAAACTATTGGGTCATGAATTTTGCCCAATTCCAACCTAGTTTATCTCTTTGGGAGAACTGCCTTTAAACCCCTTCAGTTCAAACCCAACCTCTTATATATTCTTTCCTAAAGTATTCCATTGTGTCTCCATAGATAATCTGTCAACGTGCTATTTTCCTTTGCTTCTCTGAGTTTGAAAACTTGCTTTTCAGTGCTGGTATTGTGATGTAACAGGTTAAGTCACCACATCTCTTAGGGTTACTGGTTCGAGTCTTGGCTGCTCACTCCCTCTCAAGATCCCTGCTAATGCACCTGTAAAAGCAGCAAAAAATGGCCCAAGTCCTCAGGGCCCTGTACTCATGTGGGGGACTTGTATGAAGCTCATGGTTATTGGCTTTTCCATGGCCCAGTTCTAGCTGTTGCATCCATTTGGGGAATGAACCATAAGATGGAAGATCTGTATCTCTGTGTCTCCTTCCCTCTGAAACTCTGGCTTTCAAACAAATAAAATAAATCTTTAAAAAATAAATAAAAAAAATTGGTTTTCTTTGGTCATAGATTTATTTGCTGGATGTTGTGTAGAGTTAAAATTTTGTAGTGGATAGAGGGAACCTTAAAAATGTGGTTTCAAATTTAGTGGAATCTTTCTCATGCCACATAGAAAGAAGTGCTTATTTTGTATGTACTTAACACTAATAAATGATCAGAAATAACATTATGACAATGTAAAATGAAGTGTTGAATGCAGTTTGTGGGATATAATCATGAAAGGTGCCGCTTATACTTTTCTCCCTTAGGTTCTTATGGTTTCACCTACATAATATTCCTATGAGAAAAACAGTAGACTTAGTTCCATTAATCTTCCTTCTGTCTATTCTCATTTGTAAATTCATAAGAACAATAATCCAATTGTCTTATCTCGAGTTGATGCCAATCAGCTATTCCTAGATTTGCAGGATTATCTAGCACAGAACTCTGGAGTATGGCCCAGGGAATTAAAACTGCTTCCATTAAGTAATGACTCATTAGGAATTACAGAGCCTCCAGAATTGATGTCCTGACTTTGTAGAGTTAGATAATTGCCATGTGAACATACAGGATAGATTTTGATTCAGAGAAGGGGGAGCTATAAATACAACAACATGTGGAAACATATTTGGAACTGGGTCATGGGCAGAGGATGAAAAAGTTCAGAAGTCCATGCTAAAATATGCAATGCTAAAAGTGATTCTGGTGAAAGTGCAGGAAGGAAGGAGGCAGCTGGAGAGGAAGTTTCCATCATATTATGGGATACATAAAAAGTCATAAACAAATGTTGGTAGATATGAGACCCAAAAGCCCCAGAGATGAGGAGCATAATGTTGGAAACTGGAGGAAAGCAATCCTTGTTGTACAATAGGAAAAAAATTTGGCTGAATTGTGTTTGTGTTCTAGTGATGCACATGGAATGTAGAACTTGTGTGTAATCAAAGTGCATATTTAGCTGAAGAGATTTATAAGCAAAGTGTTGAAAGACCAGGTTGGTTCCTGCCTCTAGTAAAATTTGAGAAAGATGAATTTAAGAAGGAATAATTGAGCAAATAGGAACCAGAACTTAAACAGGTGAAAAATTCTTAGCCTATCCATACTGCAGATAATAAGGAAGTTTGTTCTGAAGAGAACATTAGAGCATGGCTAAACCACTTTATAAGAAAATTGCTCTGGGTATGAACCATGTATCTATCAGTCATCCAAGTAAAAACAATGTCAGTTTGAGTTGAAAAACGATGAAATAAAGGAGAGTTATTGGAAATCTTAACTTACAGAAATGGTTCACAGAGCTATTTGTCTGTGAAGGTGCACTATTTTCCAAGACAAGGAAAGGATGACTCTTGAATGTGTTTCAGAGATGATCATAGGTGCCTCGCTGGTTTCAAAGGGGATGGCCTTATTTTTCACAAGTTGGATAGTGGTCACCCTGAGTCTTAAGGTCATGAACCCTGCCTCCTTCCAGCAGAGCCCACGCAGTGGGTTCTCTACCCCAGGGAGGGTCCAACAAGTAGACTGGCACCCTAGCAGTTCTGGAAGGCATCAAGTCAAAGATGATTATTCACTATCCTCGAGGCTGATGAAATTCACCTTCTAAGATTTTGGACTTGCTTGAGACCTGTCACCACTTCCTTCTTTCCCTTTTTTTTCCTTTTGCTATGAGAATGTACATGTTATGCCTATTATATTTTGGAAACACAAAGTTTGTCTGATTTAAGAGATTTGCAACTGGAAAGAAATTTTGTCTTAGGATATATCATATTCAAATCTCTTCCAGAAATAATATTTAATCAAATGTGTGGCCTAGTCAAGTTGACACAAGATATTAACCATCACACTGATGCAAGTGGCCTGTGTGTATCACTCTCTGAGAAATGATCTCTTGTTTTAGTGTTGAACAATAGCTCTGTATTTTAGATGGCACTTCTTCACTTTGTTGTTTCTCAGATAGGGAAGTTCTGCATCCTTGTGATCCCAAAAGTCTGCATGAAAATATTCCAGTGTGTGATACTTTCAAGCCATGGTTATGAAAAATCCCCTTTATTGTTTCTATCACCAATATATAAACCAGCATACATTGACCCTCAGATAATGTGACCAGCAGATTACTAAGTGGCTACCACTGTTTGTTCGGCATATTAACCACTTTGCCAATACACAATGTAGTCTTCATGACCTTTCTTTTTAGGTAAACATTTGACAAAATTGGGAAGGCACACCGAGTGACAAGAGGAGCGTGATGTTCAAGCTGCCGAGTTAGTGGCTCTGAATTCTTTTTTATTTGACAGCTTTCTGGCTATACGGCACAATATTTATCTTGCACGATTGCTCTTGTTTATGTCAAAACAAATAAACAACGAGAGAAAACTCCAGCACAGAAGAAAATGACAGAACACATTCTGCTCAGAGTAAACATAGGACATTGCATTTCTGATTATATGTCTGGAGGCAGACTTAGAAGATTTGAGAAATAGTGATAGGTGACCCCTCCTACTTTTGGTTCTGTTCTTTGCTTCTTTGGTTCATTTTCCAGTTGCCAACATGTTCAGTTTCCTTTATTATTTTCACTAAGAAAATATGATATCTTGAAATTTTAAAATAATATAATTCAATGATTTAATTATTGTTGTATAATTGGTATCTTCTTTGTGTCAGATACTGTTATAATGTTGAGAAACGACAGTGAGTTAAGTAGACAAAATTTTGTCCAATGTTATATTAATTATTCAAAGACTATGTAATAGTTCCTCTGCATACTGCTTGAAATATATTTCCTCAAGTCAAGTTCTTTTAAAAATTTTCTTTATTTGAAAGAGATAGAAGTCTTTGCTGTGGCTCACTTGGCTAATCCTTCGCCTGCAGTGCTGGCACCCTGGGTTCTAGTCCCTGTCGGGACGCCGGATTCTGTCCCGGTTGTTCCTCTTCCAGTCCATCTCTCTGCTGTGGCCAGGGAAGGCAGTGGAGGATGGCCCAAGTCCTTGGGCCCTGCACCCGCATGGGAGACCAGGAGGAAGTACCCGGCTCCTGGCTTCAGATTGGCTCAGCACTGGCTGTTGCGGCCATTAGGGGAGTAAACCAATGGAAGGAAGACCTTTCTCTCTGTCTCTCTCTCTCACTAACTCTGCCTGACCAAAAAAAAAAAAAAAGAGAGAGAGAGAGAAAGAGAAGAGAGGAAGGAGGGAGGCAGGGACGGAAGGAGAGAGAGAAAAAGAGAAACACCGAGAGTTCTCATCTGCTGGTTTACTCCATGAAATTCTCCCAATAGCCAGAACTAGACCAGGCCAAAGTCAGGAGCCAAGACCCCAATCTAGGTCACCCACATAGGTGACAGGAATTCAATTACTTGAGCCATCACTGCTGCCTTCCAGGATGTACTTTAGTAGGAAGCTGGAACTTGCAGCAGAGCCAGGACTTCTAGGTACTCTGATGTGGGATATGGGCTTCCCAAGTGTCATCTTTAACCGCTAGACCAAATACCCATGATCTCTCATGTTAAATTCTGAACAACTGAGAATTTAGTTTCTAATTTTACTTTCATTTTCAAATTGAGAAAAGTGAGGCTTAGAATGATTATAGGACTTATCCATGTCACATATCCAAATGAGAGCATGAAATTAGAATCAAGGCAGTTAAATCTATAGAGAAAGTTACTAACAAGGAGATTCTAAGGAATAAATTCTGAACAAAGATAAAATTTTTCCTGTTTTTTTTTTAATGTTTTAAAAGCTGTCAAGTAAAGGGTTGGCATTGTGGCATAGTGGGTAAGCCCATGACCTTTGACACTGGCATCCTCTTTGGGTGCTGGTTCAGATCCTAGCTGCCCCATTTCTGATCCAGCTCCCTGCTAATGCCCTTGGAAAAGCAGCAGAAGATAGCCCAAGTATTTTGGATCTTGCTATCCACATGAGAGACCCAGATGAAGCTCCTGGCTCTTGGCTTTGGCTTGGCCCAGCCCTGGCCATTGTGGCCATCTGAGGGAGTGAACCAGTGGTTAGAAGACCTCTCTGTCTTTCTCTGTCTCTCTTTCTCTTTCTTTCTCTCTCCCTCCCTCTCTCTCTAACTCTTTCAAGTAAATAATTCATTTTTTAAAAAGATGTCATATCTAAACTGAAGAGTTGGAAATGTGCCAGGGGATTCCAATTCAATCCCATCAAGTTGGCATGTACCAATGCCATCTCACTAGTCAAAGTGATCAGTTTCAGTTCATAATTGATCATAATGATAGGATTAAGTGTCAAAGGGATCACATAAACAAGAGTAGTGTCTGCTAAAACTAACTGATAGAATTAAAAGGGAGAGAATGATTCAACATGGGAAGCGGGATACACAGCAGACTCATAGAATGGCAGATGTCCTAAACAGCACTCTAGCCTCAGAATCAGCCCTTAAGGCATTTGGATATGGCTAAAAAGCCCATGAGAGTATTTCAGACATGGAAAGCCAACACACTGTGGAAAAAAAAATGACCTAAATGAAAGATCTCCGCGAGTGAGATCCCAGTGGAAAGAACAGGCCATCAAAGAAGGAGGTACCTTTCTCTGAAGGGAGGAGAGAACTTCCACTTTGACTATGGCCATGTCTGAATAAGATGGGAGTCGATGAACTCAAGAGGCTTCCATAGCCTTGACAGCTCATGACAAGAGCCTCGAGTGATTACTGATGTCATAAATAAGAGTGCCAATTGTTAAATCAACAACAGGAGTCACTGTTCACTTACTCTTCATGTAGGATCTCTGTCCTTAATGTGTCATACTATGAGAATTAATGGTAAAAATAGTCTTCAAACAATACTTTATACATTGAGTTTCTGTGTGGGTGTAAACTGTTGAAATCTTTACTTAGTATATACTAAATTGATGTTCTGCATATAAAGATAATTGAAAATGAATCTTGATGAAGAGTGGGATGGGAGAGGGAGTGGGGGATGGGATGGTTGCAGGTGGGAGGGTGGTTATGGGGGGAAAATCTGCTATAATCCAAATGCTGTACTTTGGAAATTTATATTTATTAAATAAAAGTTTTTAAAAAAAAGTTTAAAAAAAGGAAGGTACTTGTGCTGCTTAATTTCATGTATCACCTTGATCTGGCTAAGAAATACCCAGAGAGCTAGAAAAACATCATTTCTGGGTGTCTATGAAGGTGTTTCCTGGACATATTAGCACTTAAATGGTAGACTGAATAAACAAGGTCTGTTCTCTCCAGTGTGGTAAGGATCATTCTATCTCTCGAGGATCTGGATAGAACCAAAGTCAGAACAATGGTGAATTTGCTTTCTCTGCTTGAGGTAGGACATCTTTCTTTTTCTGTACTGGGGCATCAGTGTTCCTGGTTCTTGGGCCACTAGAATCAAAGCTAGGACTTAAGCCATTGACTCCTCTGGTTCTCAGGCATGCAAACTTGAACTGAAACTACTCCACTTGTTTTACTCGGCTTTGGATTTGGAAACTGTAGATCATGGCCTTTCTCAGCCTCTATAATCTTTTGGTCAAATTCATAATATCTCATCTGTCTATCTATCTCCTGTACATATGAAGGCACTTCATAAAGTCCATAGAAATTTGAATAAAATGTAACTTAAAATTTTAAAAACCAGGCATCCTTTTCTCTTATACACATTTTTTTTCCATGAATGTTTTGAAGACACCTAATATATCCTATTGATTCTGGTTCTCTAGAGAAGACACATACAGCTTGTATGTTTTGTTACTTTTGTCTCATTTTAGAGTATAAAATATATGTCTTAATCCATTTTTGGTTGCTAGAACAGATACCAGAGACTGCATATTATAAAAGAAAGAAGTTGACTTGAGATCATGGTTCTAGAGATTAAATACAAGTCATGATGACACTGACAACCACTAACCGTTCTAAGGACAAGTGCCATCATGCCTGGATGCTTCCAGATAAATCACTGGAACATCTTTAGAACCTAAAACTAGCATAACGTGGCTGTACGCACAGTCTGCAGCTCACTAGTCAGTGGTTCTCAAAATGAGCACCCTCAATAAAATAATTCTGAAATGTCAACGTGGAAACAATAAAAGTGTATGTGTGTTCGATGGAAAAAAACACATTCTGATTTTTTTCAAAAGACTTTATGCCAGAATCTAGGTTTAATAGGATTCAATTAAAAGAAATAGATTTAAACAGAAATTGGAAAAATTTGTCAATGTTTCATAAAGTTATAAATCATACTAAATGTACCACAAATCAATGGTGTTCACTGATCTTCATTGAGATCGGGCCTGGGCATTGTCAGCATCCATGTCAGCTTGCATGTGGTTTCATCACTTCCATGCACTATACTTACTTGATATCAGATGGTAGGCAGAGGTCATTTATAAGGAAGATCTGGAGGATTCCCCACCCACCAACTGCAGCGACGTTTATTGTAACAAAAAATGTACCAATGAGCACAGGATCACAGCTCCATAAAAAGCCTGCTGTGTATTGAAACCTAAAACAGGGTAGCTGCAAGCAAAGATAGAAAACATTCCGATAAAAATAGCTAACAGAACAATGACGAAGATGACTATAGCCCAAGAGGATCTTTCAACGTTGATTGAAATTGTGCCAGATGTCCCGGCATGACTGTGCTTTGGTAGAGCCATCTGTATTCCATGGATCAGGCTGGCAGGCCACTGAAATCAGGCTTTAATCCAACTTCAAACTGAGGAAGTGGAGTGGAAAACAGCATCAGACACATGAGGTGATGGCCAGAAATGCTCTATCTACTCTGCAAGAGAAGTCTCATCTGCTCAGCCTTAACCTTTCCCCTAGCCACACATCTGAAGAGGCAAATTGTAATCTATTGTCAAAATATGGATCATCATGTTCTGGTGTCTTTGATGTTCCAATGTAATGATTTATTCTCTCTGAGATACCTGTCCACAGTAGGATTTGGATGATAGTTTACAATCTGGAAATCAGATACCTATTTTTGTGTGTTCACAAGAAGAGGAAAAAGAGAGGATGCATATAATTTTCTTTTCTGTTGTGGGTGTTTTATTTGTATGCATATAATCATTTTTAAAAACAAGCATAAAGATTAGTGAATCTTATTAATTACATTAAACATTGTATGCAATTATGCCTGTTTATAGAGACATAAACTTTGTTCAATTGGAAGCCTCATTCTCTAAATGTCAACTATTAACAATCACCGCTAAACCAAATCTTGAGACTGAGTCAGATTTGGAGATAATAACATTTGTTGAACAGTTAGCATGTACCTGGCATCATTCTAAGCCCATGACCAGTACTTACTGATTTAGTGCTCGCATCATTTTTATAGGTGGCTCATGTTATTGTGCTGATTCTCAGAAGAGGCTCAGAGAGTTATGTAATGTGCCAAAGGTCACAGAGCTGGACATGGTAGAACAAGAATTCAAACGTGGACAGGTTAGCTTCAGAATCTGCTATCTTAGCATGTTTCCCATTACTTCAAATCTTTTGTTTTAGAAGTGATACTTTATTGGCTCAGAATCACTGGCCAGAATTTTGCTAAAATCCTTGCTTGAACCATACAATCCTTCCACTTATTTAGAGATTCATTAGATGTAATGTTAAGTTGATTTCTTTAAGCTATTTTCAAAAATATAACTTATTGAATCATTTTATTGAAGCAATAACCAAAAAGAAATCTGAAGGACAGTAAGAGGGAAAAGAGGAGAGAAGGTGAGAGAAAGACAAGAGAGCTCTTAAAATAAATTTATGTATGTGATAGCATGAACCCTCCCACTCCTTGTCTTTTTCTAATTAGAAGCGGCTTTCACAGCGGCAGCACCACCTCTGTTAACCCCCAGCTCTTGGATGTTTCGCACTGTGTCTTTTATTTCTCTTAATCTACATCAAATAGTCTCTCAGTTCTTTTAACTGGATCAGGACCAAATTCAGTGCTGCTTCCTGGTACAGCTGCTTCTTGTTAAAAGGCTTGAAGTTTACTCCATCATTGTTTGAAAAACACATTTAGCTTAACAAGGTTGTGACACAGTCATAAAGTTGGTCACAACACTTATCCAGAAAGATCCTCTCTGGGATCAAAAAAAGCTGTTTCCCCCTTCATCCTGACACAGGCTGAGGTGTGCTGATGGATGCATGCTTGTCTCTGCTGGCCCCAAGCATTTCACAAGTTAAGGCTTTTGGATTGTTCACATTTGACCACATACAATTAGCTAAAAAAAAGTCCACAGATACTTTTCCAACTTGCTAGCCTTTTCTTTCTCCTTCACTGAACTGTATACTGAAGCTTAGAATGTGTAAGGTAGTAGAGTTTGGTGTGAGATTGACTGGGTTAAAGCCGTAGGTAGCCCTGAACACCAGGCAAGATGGATGACTGTAGTAGAATTGGAAATAGATAGTAATATGTGTGTGTGTGTGTGACTTTGTGTGTTTTACAATTGAATATTGTGTTAGCTTCCTAGGACTATTGCAACAAGGTACTGAGCATCCATAATCTGAAAAGTCTGACCTCTAAAATATCCCCAAATCTGAAAATTTGGGGCATTCACATAATGCAGAAAGTGGAAAATTTCAACCCTGACATCATGTGATGGGTTGCAGTGAAAACAGTCAAACTGGAGATATTGTATAAAATTACCGTCAAGTTGTGTATATAAAGTATACAGGAAACATAAATGAATTTTATGCTTAGACTTGGATCCTACCCCCAACATATCTCACTATGTATATGCAGATATTCCAAAACCTGAAAACATCCCAAATCCAAAACTTCACCGATACCAAGTATTTTGGATAAGTGATACTCAATCTGTACTACAAACGAGGTGGCTTGGAACAGAAGGGAATTATTCTTTCAGCGTTCTGGAGACCAGAAGTACTACATCAAGGGGCCAGCATGACTCCACTCCTGAAGGCACTCGTGGAGAATCCTTTCTTACTTCTTCCAGCTTCTAGAAGCTTCAGTCATTTCTGATTTGTAGATGCACCTCTCCAGTCTCTGTTACCTTCATATGGCTTTCTCCCCTGTGTCCTTACTTTTCTATTACAAGGATCTTGTTATTAAAATTAAGGTCAACTTTTTTTTCCAAGGTATTCTCATCTAAAATTCTTAAATACATATGTCACAATCTTCAAATATGGCCTCATTTTGAGGTTCTGCTGGTTAGGCTTTGAATATGTATATATATCTTTGAAATATATATATATTCAAATATATATAAACATATATTCAATATATACTATATATGTAACTTTTTAGTTTTAATTTTTTTAGTTTTAACAGATTCAATAATTTTTCATAGATAAAATTCTAAGAATATAATGATATTCCTTCCCCCTCTGCCTCTCCCTCTCCCCCTTCCTTCCTTCCTTCCTTCCTTCCTTCCTTTCTTCCTTCCTTCCCTCCTTCTTCTTTCTTCCTTCTTTCCTTTTGCTTTTCAGATACATTATAACCAAGGACTTAATGCTGCCTTTAATAACAAGTAAAAAAACCAAAAGAACATAGTTTAGCAGAAAAATAGGCGAGGGCTATGGAGGATATCATGTTGCACTACGCTGTTTCATAGCGATGCTGCCTGCTATCCTGGGTATTCTACTGGAGAACTTAAACCATTTTATCTTATAGTAGGATGCTATGTTTTCCCCCAATTCATATGCTGGAGCTTTAGTTCCAAATGATAGTATTTGGAGGTAGTGGCTTTTGGGAGGTTAGAACCCTCATGGTGGAATTAATTCCTTTGTAACAAGAGACATAAGAAATCTCTCCTATGTAAGGACACAGTGAAAAGCCAGTCATATGTAACCCAGACACTGAATCTATTTGCACCTTGGGTTTAGACTTCCTATCTTACAGAACTGTGAGAAATATTATTGTTTATTCCAGTCAGTCTATGGTATTTGTTATAGTAGCCCCAAGACAGTAGAATTTATGAAGTAATGTCAATATCATGTTGTTTTGCCTTTAACATATTCTTTAACATAAGAAAGTGATAATGTGAAAATAAGAACTAGTCTCAAATATAATGCAGTGAGACATAGGGAGAAGCACTAGGTGATTCTGTGGCCTCAATTGGTCATATATCAGACTTTATTTTTGTGAATGTGAATTCAATTTGAAATAAAATGACAAAATTAAGAACTCTCTAAGTGAAGGATAAATAGCATTGATGATCATTTCTACAAAGTTTATCAAGAGAATCAGTTCCTCATACATTTTGACTGAATTTATTTTTTTTATGCAAGGCTACTCTGGTGCAAAATTTTTTGAAATTCCTGCATATTTTTTCATAATAAAGACCTGCTATATAATGTCTATTTCAATTTTCTGACATATTCTAGGAGTACTATTGCATGAAAACAGGTGAATTTCTTTATAGTCATAGTTGTAGAAATAGGACTAGTAGTACCATTAGCAGTTCTAGTATTAATAGAAGTAGTTAAAAATTCAATAGCAGTAAAAGTAACATAACCTTTGGTGATGATGCACATAGTATTCTGTAACCAATTAAACTCTGGTCAGATGTTAATTATTTTCTTCATTTTTATATGCTCTTCATTTTGCACAAAATGCTCAAACATGCATTGATTAAATGGAGATGACTTATTGACCAGCTTAATAACTTGGTTCTTATTCATAATTTTCCTGTACTAGGAAATAAAGCTCTACCACCCAATTACAGGTCTCAGGAAGAGATGAATAAGAAACAGATTTAACCTGTAGGCAGGTAATGATTGTTTTGTGTTTGAATTTTTTTAAGATTTATTTATTTATTAATAAGGCAGAGTTACAGAGAGAGAAGGGTGGGGAGAGAGATTGATTTTCAGTCTTCTGCTCATTCCCCAAATGGTCACAATAGCTGGTGCTGAACCAGGCTCAAGCTAGGAACCAGCAGCTTCTTCCAGATCTCCCACATGGGTGAGAGGAGCCCAAGTACTTGGGACATCCTCCATTGCTTTCCCAGGTGCATTAGCAGGGAGTTGGATCAGAAGTCAAGCAAGTGGGGCTAGAACCAGCTCTTAAATGGGTTGCTGGCATTGCAGGTAGCAGCTTAACCCACTGTGCCACAATGCTGGGGAATTTTCAACTTTCAGGTCTGACATGCAGTCATCTTCCCCACCATTCATGTTTATGTCATAAAGCTCCTGAAGTGATTTGTGCTTGAAGCTATTGATGTGTAGTTAGGACATGATGAGTGACATGAAAGAGTAGGAGTGAAACTTACTTCACTGATTGCAAGGAGTTAGGGCCTATCTAGAGATGGATCATGGCCTCCTCTTTCTCAGAGTTCTGCTATGATGAGATAGATAATTCATAGCTAAGCAAGGCCACCCTACTAAATCTGGAGTGACACAAGGAGTCCCCAAGTAACCATCACACATGCTCCACTTGATTAGGAGCTCTACTACTTCTGCTGTTGCTTTTGTTCTTTTCAAATGCGTAATTAAAGCAGTTGCTATGTGAGTTATTTGAAGCTAGAAATATAAAGGTGACTATATAAAAATTTTAGATCCATCACTGAGTCTACACCAGGTGTAGTATTTGGATCGAAGTCAAGGTTTTCTTTCAGTCATCTTTATATGAGAATACTTGTCAAAATACTATGAAGTGAAGAGTATGCTAGCCAAGTTAGTCCACTGTGTGGATGCCTCTTGCTGGTTTTGCTGAATGGTAGTGGAATAGAAATGAATGTGCTTTGTTCTTTCTTTGCTGGTCCTTAGAACTGCTTTATTTGCAAATCTGAGCTATATTAGCATAATCCTTCTGACATATACCAGTCTGAATTCCTTTCATATCACTGTTTGGATAGACAGGAGAGAAAGAGAACTGTGGGCTGATAGAGTCATAAAAATATAACCTAAATGAAATATCCCTCTCATTTTAGCCATTAAAGCCATTATCATCGTTGCTCCTTCTTGGGTGTAATAGAGATATTTTATCTTTGCAAGAATTTTGGACAGAGCAATAAACTTTATTAAATAAAGCCCCAAATTCAATCTTCAATCTTGTATATCCATTTTTTCTACAATAATTATGTTTATATAACTCACCTTTCTGCTCCATTTTTAAACAAAATAGACAAGTATGTGCATATTTTAGTGAATTAATGGGCATAATCAAGCAACTACGGGGAAAGCATGATTTAAAGTCATCTTAAAGGGGCTGGTTATTTGCAAGAGTGTTAATTTTTTAAAAACTGAACTAGAACCAAAAGACTTGTGTATATCTCCGGAAATGAGATGTTCAGGTGAACTGAGATGTCCTGAGAAATGAGGCTTACCTTACTTCATTCTTTTTTTTTCCCAGTAGAGGTTGGATAATGTCAAAAACTTAGAAAGCATGGCTTACATAAATAAGAAATGATTCCCATGAATCTCTTTTGGAATGAACATGTATCAAAAATTTAGCTCATTATCAAGAGAACCAGAAAATGGCAAATATGGAAAGCATTTGAAGATCAGGTGTTAATAATGTCACTCAGGAAAAATATTCTGAAATGGTTGACCAGGGGACAAAACTAGTTGACCACAAAATGTGCTGATGTCATTCTAATTTTGTTGGATTCACATACAGAGATTCAACAAGAGGTGTTAATTAACTATATCAGTTTTCCTGCAAATTGTCAGAAAATCAGGGTTGAGCAGGTTAAATATTGAGCCCAGAGAATTAACTTCTGTCTAGAGAATCCATAAGATATTTAAGATTGAGTTTCAATATCATGTTATGCCTGAGGGGTGTGTGTGTGTGTGTGTGTGTGTGTGTGTGTGGTTTTTTCAATGCGCCTTTTGGATCTTCTATTCCAAGGTCCAAGGCTAAGTAACTAAATCCAAACCTGGAAATTTGTATCCACAGGTTGACCTCTGTATCCTATAAATTTGAATGAGTTGCTTTCTGCTGAGACCCTGTAAGACATAGAACAGGTACTGCCCCAGTTTCCTGGGAGGTTTGTGTGGGCATCACTTCCACATATGAAATACAATCCATATCCCTTAATGATGTGTTTGTCATATCTAATTATAATGAGATTTATTCTCCAATATGTTGCTGCAGGTGTAGCCTGGGTTGCAGAATCAATTTTTCCAATTATATTCTGGCAAAAAAGAGGTCAAGTTCTAGCAAATGACTACATTTCCAAGAAAAATAGACTGAGGAGACACACACACACACACACAAAGGTACCTCAAAAATTTCTTGGAAAAATAGAATTAAGAGATAAGTTTATTGTGGTGCAAAAAATTGTAAATCCATGATTAGTTATTTGATAATATGCATTTCTATGACCTACTAAAGACCACTGATAAATGTAAATATTCATATATGAATTCTTATATTTAAGATACTAATTACAAAGTAAAGATTCAAGAGAAATTCTAAAGAAGAAAAAGAGCTTCTGTATATAGGACAACTGAACGTAAAACTAACACAACCCTATTCCAAAGCAAATAACCATTTGATAGATTTCCCGTATCCATTTACTCTGTACTATGTAAGTTAATTATGATTTTTTTTAAAATATTTGAGATCAGGAGCCAGATTCCATGAAGTTACCTGCTTCTGAGTGAAAAAGGGTCTTGTAAATTCTGATTCAATCTCTCGGGACAACCTGAGAGTTATTGATGCTAACTCGTACTTGAGAGCCTGTTCTCATGAGTTAACTTCTTGAAATTGCAGTAGTCAAAAACACCTGGTAGAGTTCTTTTTACTGAAGAATTGAGACTTTTTTGAAATGCCCAATTTCTTGCATGTAGCTATTACCCAAGCTTTCAAACATCAAACCCAAATGAATATGATTGATTTATTATGGTAACCGACAACATGAGAACAGAGGAGACTGAAATTCACCATTGGGATACAAGATTCTGACAAGCATTTCCTATGCCAGTAAAAACATGTCAAGGACAGCAAGGGCATAACAAATCCAGGAAATTTATATCCTCTGAAGTATTACATTTTACTTATATAAAATTAATCTGAGGCAGGCTGAGATTTTCCTTTGATTTGACAAACACTTTGCATACAACTCCAGTGGTAACTGTTAGAATATTTAAGAAATATGGGGCATATCAATCAAACTGAATTACGTTAAACATGTCTTGATATTTAGTACACAAGCACACATATGCATACACATTTAATATATGTAGAACCTGATTTTGACAAAAATAATACAAAAGATTTACCAAGAGGTATTTGTTTCTCTTGCCTAAGATCAAATTAGGGTTCTGAGACCTTAACTACCAGGTCATGAAAGTGACAGTGCGATATTTCAAATTAGCATGCAATGAAAAATAATCAGAAGTGAACTTAGATCTTTCGTAAGTGAAAAACTTTTGTTATTCCTTTTTGTTCCCCCTCATTGAAATCATGGGCATAAAAGTCTGCACTTAGCACAATTGTTTCAGTGAAAGGGGGAAATCTGCTATCTGGACAGATTATATATAGAAACTAAACACTCATCATTTTCTAGCTCTTTGGGATTTCTAGATACAAAACCACATGTCATTGTACCATAGAGAAAAAAATTTCTAGTTTGTATTAATATTCTATTTGGCAGTAAAGGGCTAACAAACTATAAATCAACTCATCAAAATGAATCACCTTTGCAAAGGTTGATATATTTCATGCCTTTTCATTATATTTGCAATTGTTAAAAATCAACACACACAAAAAAAGATTCATTAAATTTGAAGCTTGTGTGGCTTGGTATAAACACTCATTTTGAACATTAGAAAATTTTATATTGGAAGAATTTGATACCTAAGTTGAAAACATAAACACTTTCTTTATCCCTTGAAAAACAAAAATTCACATTGCACAGACAGATATATTAGTCTATCTTATTCAAACTTACCCAGATTTGGAAATATTATTTACCAGTTAGCTCATTTTAGCATTCAATAAAAGGTTCACATAAACTAAGGATTTTGGAAATAATATTTAACCAGATATAGTTGAAGACATTATTAATAGTAATATAAAAATACTTCTTAAAACTTTAACTTAACACATAGTTTCACATTTTTAAATCTAAAATATTTTGCAGAAATTCTATTAGCTTACTTGAGCACTAAATAAGTAGTAGAACTTTTAAGACTTTCATATTTATAGTCTCTTCATTGGAGAATGAAACCAATCTTACAGTATTATAAAATACCTTTTTAATTCCTTATAAAAATTAAATGCATACTTGTGTTATATACCAGTTATGGGTACTTTTAAATGGATATTAGAAATCAGTTCCAGATTCATTCTGATTTGGTAGATTTAAATTTTTAGGAAAAATGCTTCTTAGCTTATATTTTCCATAAAGAGGATTTTTATTTAAAGACTGGACATTCAAAGCATTATAATTTCAGGTTTCTGATCTGTGGGGTTCTGTGAGTTTTAGATTCATGCAAACAATTAGAATAGACTTTATTTTGAGAGGATTTACAATTTATTAGTGATTTTCAGAGGAAAGCAAATATTTCATAATCACACAATGGAGCTATGAATTTTTTCAATTACACACAGAAAGTATCCATTACACAGTTTCAGCAAGAGGCCAGAGTTAATCATATACCCCAAAACCCACAAGTAGATCTCAGCAGGATGTCTTGCTCTCCAGTGGATAAGGAATATATTTTAAAATTTTCTTACAGTGTACAGATAGATAAACATACGCACAAATAAAAATGACTAAAACTCAGTTAGAATTGGACAGACTAACAGATCTAACCAAGATTCGGAAAAAACAAACAAACAAAAAAACAAATGAAGCAAAATAGAAAAGTTGAAAAATTAGAAGGGTGAGGTGAAGACATCAGATAAAACAGTCTGCAAAAGTAGAACCCTAGTGTCACTTGGAACCAAGAAAATATCTCCCTATATTTAAACAGCTCAAAAGGGACACTTCTCCAAAAAAAGAAAAAAATGTGCTTTAATTGTCCCTGGCAATTGAATCCATGTGGTCATGTCAGTGGGACATCCTTGAAAGCTGCCCATGTATAATTTTCAAAAATTGAAAATATGAATTTCAGCATCATTTTTTCTAGATCTGAGAAGAAGGTCTTCGGGATCTTGATGGGTATTGCATTGAATGTATAAATTGCTTTTGGGAGAATAGACATTTTGATGATATTGATTCTTCCAAGCCATGAGCATGGAAGATTTCTCCATTTTTTGGTATCCTCTTCTATTTCTTTCTGTAAGGTTTTGTAGTTTTCATCATAGAGATCTTTAACGTCTTTGGTTAAGTTTATTCCAAGGTATTTGATTGTTTTTGTAGCTATTGTGAATGGGATTGATTTTAGAAGTTCTTCCTCAGCCGTGGCATTGCCTGTGTATACAAAGGCTGTTGATTTTTGTGGATTGATTTTATATCCTGCTACTTTGCCAAACTCTTCGATGAGTTCCAGCAGTCTCTTAGTAGAGTTCTTTGGGTCCCCTAAATAAAGAATCATATCATCTGCAAAGAGGGATAGTTTGAGTTCGTCCTTCCCAATTTGTATCCCTTTAATTTCTTTTTCTTGCCTAATAGCTCTGGCCAAAACTTCCAGAACTATATTGAATAGCAGTGGTGAGAGAGGGCATCCCTGTCTGGTACCAGATTTCAGTGGAAATGCTTCCAACTTTTCCCCATTCAATAGGATGTTGGCCGTGGGTTTTTCATATATTGCTTTGATTGTATTAAGGAATGTTCCTTCCATACCCAGTTTGCTTAGAGTTTTCATCATGAAAGGGTGTTGTATTTTATCAAATGCTTTCTCTGCGTCTATTGAGAAAATCATATGGTTTTTCTTCTGCAGTCTGTTAATGTAGTGTATTACGTTGATTGTTTTGCGAATGTTGAACCATCCCTGCATACCGGGGATGAATCCCACTTGGTCTGGGTGGATGATCTTTCTGATGTGTTGTTGCAAATGGTGGAGTTAGAAATGTGCCAGGGGATTCCAACACAATTCCATCAAGATGGCATGTACCAATGCCATCGCACTAGTCCAAGTGATCAATTTCAGCTCACAATTGATAGCTCTGATAGGTCTAAGAGTCAAAGAGATCACACAAACAAGACAAGTATCTGCTAATACTAACTGATAGAATCAAAAAGGGAGAGAAAGATCCAACATGGGAAGTGGGATACACAGCAGACTCATAGGAGGGCAGATGTCCTAAACAACACTCTGGCCTCAGAATCAGCCCTCAAGGCATTCAGATCTGGCTGAAGAGCCCATGAGAGTATAGCAGGCATGGAAAGCCAAGATATCATGGAAAAAAAAAAAAAAGACCTAAATGAATGATCTCTGTGAGTGAGATCCCAGTGGAAAGAACGGGGCCATCAAAGAAGGAGGTACCCTTCTCCGAAGTGGGGAGAGAACCTCCACTTTGACTATGACCCTATCGGAATAAGATCAAAGTCAGCGAACTCTAAAGGCTTCCATAGCCCTGGCAACTCATGACTAGAGCCTAGGGAGATTACTGACGCCATGAACAGGAGTGTCAAATTGTTAAGTCAGCAACAGGAGTCACTGTGTACTTACACCCCATGCGGGATCTGTCCCTAATGTGTCGTCTAAAGCCAAGTGATGCTATGACTGGTACTGAAACAGTATTTTTATACTTTGCGTTTCTGTGTGGGTGCAGACTGATGAGGTCTTTGCTAATTATATACTGAAGTGATCTTTTGTATATAAAGAGAATTGGAAATGAAAAAAAAAAAAACAACCTGGTGTTAAAATGGAAATGGCATAGAAAATTAATTAATTTGAAAAACAATTATGTAGGATCTCTGTCTTTAATGTGCTGTACATTGCTATTTAATGCTATAACTAGTAATCCAATGGTAGTTTTTTTCACTTTATGTTGCTATATGGGCAAAATGTTGAAATCTTTACCTAATATACACTAAACTGATCTTCTGTATACAAAGAGAATTGAGAATGAATCTTTACATGAATGGAAGGGGAAAGGGATAGGGAAAGGGGAGGGTTTCGGGCGGGAGGGAAGTTATGGGAGGGGGGAAGCCATTGTAACCCATAAGCTATACTTTGGAAATTTATATTCATTAAATAAAAGTTTAATAAAAAATTGAAAATATGATTTTCACATAAATATTAAATATATGCCAAATGTATTGCCTTTTTTAAAGAAACAGAAGAATGATATAATTGGTTCAAAAGCTGTAGAACATCAAAGGATATTATAGTTCATCAGAAAAAGCATACTGAAAGTGTAAACTAATGTTAAGTCTCGTTCATGTCTGCTATGTGTTGAAAAGGATTTGATTCCTGAACTCAAATGTTTAATTCCAAGAATCATGGAATGCTAATGGTACTGGGAGAGTGGAGACTTATTCCCATTTGAGGTGGTCATATGGAAGCTCCTTTGACCACTGGGGACATGGCCTCAGAAGGTTATTCTCATAAGGTTGGTTATAAAATCTGAGCTGGGCCCAGATGCTCTCTCTGCTTCCTGGTTCACCATGTGACCCTTCATCTGCTCATGTTCCACCATTCACTTCCCTCATCAGATGCCAGACTTAGGTATTGCCTGAACTTGGACTATAAACCTCCGAAACTATTAGCCAAAATATATTTTTTCTTCAGACATAGTCCATGTCAGGTATTGACTCTAGTTCCAAAAAGCTGATTAACTCATTGTGTTACAGGGCAACAAAACCATATCATTTAGTATTGTCTTCTACACCTGAGCAAATTATTTGTGTTTGCAGACAAAAATCAAGTTTGCATGAAATGTCACAGACTCTAGATGGCAATCAGTAATAGACAGCACATTAGATGAAAAAAAAATTCTTAGAGGGTTGAGTCATTTTTTAAAATTTTGTTTATTTATTTTCACTTTATTTGAAAGGCAGAAACACACACACAGACACACATACACACACACACACTGAGAGAGAGAGAGAGAGAGAGAGAGAGAGAGAGAGAGATCTTCCATTTGCTGGCTTATTCCTTAGGGATACACAACAACCAGAACCAAGCCAGGCTGAAGCCAGGAGCCTGGAACTCAATCTGGATCTCCCACATGGATGGCAAGGATCCAGTCATTGAGACATCATCTGCTACCTCCCAAGGTGCTCATTAGTAGGCAATTGGATTAGAAGTAGATGATCAGGACTCAAAGCATGCACTCTGATATGGGATTGGGCATCCCTAGAGGCATCTGATCCGATGTAACAAATACCTACCCCAAGAATTGAATACTTATTGAGTGTGTCATTAATATATAATCCCCAATATGAGTAACAGGCTTGCAACTGTCTTTTTGCCTATTTCCAAGTTTTGTATATTTTTTCTTAATACTGGGTACTTAGTAGGAAATATAGTCATAGCCAAAGTTTTCTGGAAAAGAAGCATGTCTTTTGATTATGGAAAATGGAAGTTTTGTGTTACCAAAGATTAACATTGTGTTTATTCTAGTAGTCCATATCCTCATGAAGATGGGCACTTCTAATATATATTGTATGACAATTGGGTGAAGCCCTGGGAACAGAAACAGTTTCATTGTCAATGATACCTTATCTTTTCATAGCAATAACTCTGAAGAGATATTGGAAGGTGGCCAGGGCAAATAACCTCAGCATCACTCTGGCTTTTGTCAGCGTAGTTATTTCTAATGGACCCTATGCCAACTTAAATTCCATGCTAAATATATTTGTTACATCTATAAAATACATCTGCCCCAACTGTATTTAGTTGTGAAACATAAAGCTATTGCTGTCAACACAGATACTTTTATATTGAATAGCATTTTTTTCAAAGCAACAACAGTTTTAAATGGTTTTATTGAGAAACTTATGAAACTTCGCACTCATGCATACACCAACGTATGTGCACAGCCACCCAGAAAAACCAATTCTGGAATTCCAAATTCTTTAAAACATTATGGTGGCTATTTTTATTTTGTATACATCTCTACACACCCAGAGTTTCTAATGAACATCTGTTATTTGTTTAATTGGATGCAATATTAGCCAACTGCTTGGAGCTTATTCTCTGTTTCATTCTGATCTCCTTCAACTCCTGACCTGGTATGGCGTGCTATACATAAATGTCAAAAATCCTTCCAGTAAAGTCCCCCAAACACCTGCAAACTGTTTGAGCTTGATTGCAGGCAGCTGATGTCGATTGCAACGGGAGCATTGGCTGTTTTTTCTCAGACTTTGTAACTCACTCACAGAAATTAGAGTTGAGGAAGACCAATTGGATCACTCTTCAATTGTCTCATTATTGTTTTGATGAATTCATTTTCCAGGTCACTCAGTTCAAAGGATGAAACTTCAGCATTTTCTGGGGCACTTTCTTATTCAAACGTGTTATGAATAAATACTCTTCAGATTAATAATATATTTCTGTAACCAAATTTCTTCTCATTAGATTCCTCGCAGTGTTAAGTAATTCATCTTTCCTACTGATATTTTAGGACTTTTTGCTATTTGTAAGTACAGTCTGAGCATCCTCTACAAGTAAATCTGAAATGCTCCCAAATCTGAAATTTTGAGCAGCAACGTGACTCCACAAATGAGTTATTCACGCCATGCAACTTGGCTTCATTCATAAAATTATTACTTTTTACAAGATTTATATATTTATTTGGAAGAGAGAGCAGGAGGGTTAGACAGAAACACACATACACACACACACAGAGGAGAGGGGAGGGGAGGAAAGGGGAGAGGAGACAGGAAGGAGATAAGAGGAGAGGAGCGGAGGGGAGAGGGAGAGGGTCTTCTATGCACTGATTATTCACTCCCCAGATGACAGCAACGGCAGAGGCTGGGCTAGCCTGAAGCCAGGAGTCTGGAACCCCATCTGGGTTCCCACATGGGTGGAGGGGCCCAAGGATTTGGACTGTCTTCTGCTGCTTTCCCAGGCAGGGAGTTGGATTAGAAGTAGAGTAGCTAGGACTTGAACCGGCACTCATATGGGATCTGGCATCATATGTGGTGGCTTAACCCACTGCTCCACAATGCTGTTCCCCATGTACAAAATTGTTAAAAATAGCATACAAAACTATACTTGCAGGCCAGTGTTGTGGTGTAGCAGATAATGCTGTTGCCTGCAATGCTGCATCCCCTGTGGGCTCCAGTTTGTGTTCTGGCTTCTCCACTTCTGATCCAGCTCTCTGCTGGTAGCCTGGACAAAGCAGCAGAAGAAGGTCCAGGTGTTTGGGCCCCTGACATGTGGGAGACCCCAGTGAGGCTCCTTGCTCCTGGCTTTGGCCTGGGTGAGTGCTGATTGTTGCAACCATCCGGGGAGTAAGCCAGTGGATGAAGGGTCTCTTTATCTCTCCCTCTCTCTCTGTAACTCTGACATTCAAAATAATGGATTTTTTTAAAAAATACTATACTTTAAGCTTTGTGCATAATGTTTATAGTAAGTATAAATTATTTTCTATTCACTCTCCCTCTCTGCAACTCTGACTTTAAAAATAAATGCATAATTTTATGCTTTCAGCTTTATGCATAGGGTTTATAGTAAGTATAAGTTTTATTTCAACTTGTGTCCCATCCCCCAAAATTTCTCATTATGTATATGCAAATATTCCAAAATATGAAAAAAATATGAAATCTGAAACACCCCTGGTCCCAAGCATATCAGATCAGGAATACCCAATATGTATATTTTCTTGTTTCCACAGGTATATACCCTCACATTGAATATGAAACTGATTTCAGAATCCAATCCATGTTAACATGAGAAGATGGTTGTATATCAAATCCCAAACCATCTGCAAACTAAAGAGATTCGTTTTATTTACACTATTCCATGCCTTAGAAATCTGTTCCAGCCTCTGCAATGATTTTGTAACTCATTGGAAATTCACAACAGGCAGGAGTCAGGAGAATGGGGCTCATTGTTAAGTAATTTAGATATTATAGAGTGAAGACTTGTGGGTGAAGAGTTCCAAGCCCAAACGGTTTTAATTTTTTCATATTTCTTCCTAGGAGACACCTTGCTTCTGTGGTTAGGTTTCATAGCTAATGCAGTATCATATGATTCTTCTGACAGAATCCTAACTCCATGACGTTAGGGTTTTCTGTTTGATTTTTCCATTGATTTTACACTGATAACTTTTTGACTCATGAGATTCCTCTCATGAACTGTGAAACATTTTGAGAATGCCTTCATGTGTCTGTCAGTTGCATCAGTAGTTTAATTTTTGTGTTGTCTGGAGGGCTCAGGGGCACCAGGGCTTCTCAACAGACTCTCAGCATGAACGTCTTTTGGAAAGCTCCGTGTAGAGGCGTTAAGATGCCTTGAAATAAGAGTTCCTGGAGGAAGAAACCACATAGAATGTTCACATAAAAGTGCTAGTTTGGGTAGTAATTATATTTAGCACTTGTAGAGCAATTTTCACTCCCCAAGCACTTCACAAACAGCATCTAAATAAACCTTTCAATGCCCCCATTAAATAGATAAGTAAGCATTATTTTCTTAACATTTTATTTGGTGGAGAAAAAACTCTTTCTGGTATATAACTGCAGGAAGAGGTTATTTCAGAACAATGATTCCAACTCTTGTGTCTGCAAGCCAGTCTCCAACTCTACCTGTTCCAATTTTCTTTTCAAGGGAACTGATTAATTGGTGCTGGTGTTGGCCATTGTGAAAATGCTTTCAAAGCTGTTCCTCTTGAGCATTGTGAGTTCAAAGAGTTTTTAAGAGATGAGTGCCTGGGAAGTTTCCATTGTAGAACTGACTTGATAGAGAAAAAAATAATCCACGGAGGAACTGAACTGCACAAGCCTGTGTCAGTTAGTGAGCTCTCCTCTGGTTACATTAATGATGGTTTGCAGGGACATAGTGAAACTCTCACCAAGGTCTGGAGAAGGTGGCATATTGCTTGCATTTGGTGAGCTTCTGAGAGCACGATTCTTTCAATAGTTAGAAGCACATTTATTTCCCTTCTTATTTCATCAGAGGCACAGAGTCACTACCTACCTGTTTTGGCCTGAAGGAAGATTTTTAACATATGCTTTCTGCTTTCTCCATTTACTTCTATACTTTTTTTTCTGAAGAAAAAAAAAAGGCTATTCAAAGGAGATAAGTGGACACATTCTTCTAACTGAAGTACCATTTCTTTACAAATGTTGGCTTACTACAAATGAGTCTTCGCATGCCAACTTTGATTATTTGATGGCTTTGTTCTCAAAACTTCAAAGCACAAAATTAATTCTCATTTATGTTCTTCCCTTTAAGCAGAATACCATCTTCAGATGAACTGGGTAGTAGCTGGCGGGGAGGGTGCAGGTTCTCACATCAAATGGCTTTATCAAGTTGGTTAAGCTTCTTCAATCTCAGTTCTCAGCAGTAAAGAGGGGCCAATGACAACACTGACCTGAATAGGGTGTTACAGGAATTGATGAAGTGTTGTGTTTGAAGTGGGAGCATACCTGTGAAAGGGCTCAGTGGATATCAGGTATTATCTTCATCATCAACATCAATATCTGCAGTATTACAAACTTTTCTTAGCAGAAAAGATTTGTCTTAGGAGAGAATGGAATCATAAACCTGAGACTAATTGAAATCTGAATAATTCATCTTAGATTCATCAAGAGTTGGTTCAGTCGTGTGATCACAGCAGAGGTGCAGATTTCTAGAGTTTAGAAGGATGGTGATGTGATACTAAGGTAAAAGAGCCCTTAACTAGAAAACTCAGTAGCATTACTGAATGAGGTAGTTTTGCTGCCCAATGAGCACAAAGACCGATTTGTGACATCAGTCTTTTGGGAAAAGAAAGGGGTCAGAGGATAAGTCCCAAACCTGTCTCCCCAGTCTGGGAACTTGGGTAGCTTTTGTGTGGTCGGGAAAGAGAAGTCAGGATGTAATGGGGCCTGTGGTTAGACCAGGTATGTGTATGCTGAGGAAGAATCCAGTCACTGGATGTTGTCATCTACTGGACTTTGACTTCCTAAAGCCTCTGGCTATTCGCCAACTTTTGGTTCCTTGGAGTTGGGGTGGTTTGTGGTGTCATCTGGTGGTCACAGTCATCCCTTTAGTGTGTGTACAGCTCAGCTGGACAGCCCAGTTTAGCTGAACTGGTTTAGGCCGGCTTTGTGATGCAGTCTGTAAAAACAACTTAAGAAATTGTGATTTATTCACCTGACCCTCTGAGAAGGTGTTACTTTATGGCTTCTGAGCAAGAATTAATTTCTTGAGAGTGTGGAACATTGTGAGATCCTGAAGTAGGTGGAAAAGAACACGAGGCAGGGAGCAGTTGAAGAACACGTGTACCGTCATAAACTCTAGAGGACCAAGTCCATACATCCTGGAAATCAGGTGCAATGTGCAGGAACCAAGGGCACACCCTGACAGCATGGTGGGGGAGAGCTGTGTAAGATTGTGAGCATCCATCTGCAGGCAACCCAGGAAGGACATAGGCACTCTGGAAGAAACATCCATTTGAGGCTACTGGCCAGAGGCTGGATAAGCACAGCAGGTCACTGCCCATAAGAACGTGAACAATGCCCCTGGACCCTGGTAGTCTCTTAGAGAGCCATGGATATAGGAAGCAAAATAAATGCAATGAAACTTCACAAAATGAAGGAGTCCAAAGCTATTCAAGTTGTCATAGTATCCATTACTTCTTAGAAAATACCAGAAATTTTGGGGCCTACGATTATAAATGAATTTTGCAAGGATTTTGACTTTTGAGTAAGGAAGCAGGCACTTGGAGATACTAATATTTGCAGTTCACTCATTCATTCCTTCATTTATTTGGGTGTTTACTTAAAAATATTTATTGAGGAAAATAACTGTGACTATACCTGAGACATTAGGATTGTGGTTCCACATACAACAGCAATACATTTTGTATTTTATATTAAGGAACTGAAATAAATCAAGCACATAAAGGGGATCAGAGAAAGGATCAACAGTATTCTAAGTATCTGTTTTACTTTCCTAGTCTTACTCCAGAATAGTACAAAATTTATTTTAAAAATATTAATTTTTATTGCAAAAGTAATATAGGGATTTTTTTTCATTGTACCTGATTCAAAATGTAGAGGAGTGATTAGAATAAAACACGAACCAGAAGCAATGGGTGGCAGGCTTATTAGTGGCTGATCTGTACAGTGATCTGCCCTCAAGGAGACCCAACAGGCCAGTCCACTGCAGTGGCTTTCAATGTGGTAAGCCTGGGCTTCAACAGAAGTCAGCTTGTGAAGAGCCCTGGCAGCTCTGCCAAGAGTTGGATGACTGGAAATGGACCGGCCCTGGAGTCGAAGGATGCCCAGGTCAGAGCCACAGATCTTATTGGCTCTAAGCTGAAAAGCCCTTCACTCAGGCCAACTTCCAAAGTGACCACTGCAGCTGAGGGGATGGCCAAGTAGGGTCAGCAACATTGCAGGCAGAACTGTAAATTTCTTGTTAGAGATGCCCCCTGCCTTTACCTGGCCAGCTCTCCTCCCAGACCAGCCAAGCAATGAAAGTCAACAGAGTGCCTTCCCCTAGGAGGTTCACACCTCCCTTAGGATATATCCCATGTGAAGAGATAGGTAGGTCTGGGCCTCTTAACTTACAAGGCCTAAAGCCCACCAGATTATTATCAAGCCCCTTCTATCAGGTTCTATTTGCCTCTCAATCAGAAAAATTACTTGTAGCTTAGACAGCACCTTTCTTAGCACATCTAATAATGACTCTGCCCTTTGTTCTAGACCCTGTCTAGCGTACTTGGGCCTCATTCCTTTGTAATCATAACCTCTACTCTACCACCAATGGCTCTACTCCCAACCTGTGTGTACTGATGGTCCTCTTCCCCACTTAATGCTGTATAATTGTTCAAACCTGGTAAATGCCACTCTTAGGATCATTGGTTACTATCCTCACTCTGTCTTTTATGACCTTGTCTAAATATGATCAGAGTCAGCAAACTTGGAAGGCTTCCATAGCCTTGGCAACTCATGACGACAGCCTAGGGTGGTTACTGGCACCATAAACTAGAGTGTCAATATGTTGGGTCAACAACAGGAGTCACTGTGCACTTGTTCCTCATGTGGGATCTCTGTCCTTAATGTGCTGTACATTTTGATTTGATGCTATTAGTACTCAAACAGTATGTTTCACTTTGTGTTTCTATGTGGGTGCAAACTGTTGAAATCTTTATACTAAATTGATCTTCTGTATATAAAGAGAGTTGAAAATGAATCTTGATGCAAATGGAAGGGGAGAAGGAGCGAGAGAGGGGAGGGTTGCGGGTGGGAGGGAAGTTATGGGAGGGGGAAGCCATTGTAATCCATAAGCTGTACACTGGAAATTTATATTCATTAAATAAAAGTTAAAAAAAAAAAGAATAAAACACAAACCACCCCTCTTTTACATATTCCCATTTCTCCTAGTATAGAGCAGTACACTATCAATGACTCTATGTATTGTCAAACTAGATATTGGCATTTATATGTACATAAAATCTACAGCACAAATAAGATCAAATTATAAGTATTATTAAGAGATAATCTTGGAAATCTTTTCATGTCAATCAGTTTAACTCTCCATTATACTCATAAAAAATTTGCACTGTAACTTGTTTTTTTGTTTTTTTTAAATTAAACTTTTATTTAATGAATATAAATTTCCAAAGTACTGCTTATGGGTTACAATGGCTTCCCCCTCCCAAAACTTCCCTCCCGCCCGCAACCCTCCCCTTTCCCGTTCCCTCTCCCCTTCCAATCACATCATGATTCATTTTCAATTCTCTTTATATACAGAAGATCAGTTTAGTATATATTAAGTAAAGATTTCAACAGTTTCCCACCATATAGCATCACATAGTGAGAAAAAAAAATACTGTTGGAGTACTAGTTATAGCATTAAATAAGAGTGTATAGCACATTAAAGACAGAGATCCTACATAATATTTTTTTTAAAAAATTAATTAATTTTCTATGCCATTTCCAATTTAACACCAGGTTTTTTTTTTTCATTTCCAATTATCTTTATATACAGAAGATCGATTCTGTATATACTTAGTAAAGATTTCATCAGTTTGTACCCACACAGAAACACAAAGTGTAAAAATACTGTTTCAGTACTAGTTATAGCATCACTGCACATTAGACAACACATTAAGAACAGATCCCACATGGGATGTAAGTACACAATGACTCCTGTTGCTGACTTAACAATTTGACACTCCTGTTATGGTGTCAGTAATCTCCCTAGGCTCTAGTCATGAGTTGCCAGGACTATGGAAGCCTTTAGAGTTCGCTGACTTTGATCTTATTCCGATAGGGTCATAGTCAAAGTGGAAGTTCTCTCCTCCCTTCAGAGAAAGGTACTTCCTTCTTTGATGGCCCCGTTCTTTCCATTGGGATCTCACTCACAGAGATCTTTCATTTAGGTCTTCTTCTTTTTTTTTTCTTTTCCATGGTGTCTTGGCTTTCTATGCCTACAATACTCTCATGGGCTCTTTAGCCAGATCCGAATGCCTTAAGGGCTGATTCTGAGGCCAGAGTGTTGTTTAGGACGTCTGCCATTCTATGAGTCTGTTGTGTATCCCGCTTCCCATGTTGGATCTTTCTCTCCCTTTTTGATTCTATCAGTTAGTATTAGCAGACACTTGTCTTGTTTGTGTGATCCCTTTTACTCTTAGACCTATCAGAGCCATCGGTTGTGAACTGAAATTAATCACTTGGACTAGTGAGATGGCATTGGTACATGCCACCTTGATGGGATTGTATTGGAATCCCCTGGTACATTTCTAACTCCATCATTTGCGGCAAGTCAGATTGTGCATGTCCCATATTGTACATCTCCTCCCTCTCTTATTCCCACTCTTATATTTAACAGGGATCACTTTTCAGTTAAAATTTAAACACCTAAGAATAATTGTGTGTTAATTACAGAGTTCAACCTTTATCCTTTTTAGTATTTGTTGTTATTGTTGTTGTTGTTGTTGTAACTTGTTTAGTAGTATATACCGCCCCGCAAAAAAAAAAACAGACATGCATTTTGTTGATTCAATAAATGCTACAAAAAACACTTTTGTTACATATCTTTGGTTGCATATAAACAGAATTGCTAGGTCATAAACAAAACACAGTTGTAATTTTGACCCATAGTTCCAAATGAACTCCTAAGTGACTTAACTAATCTGTGGTTCCACTATTAGTGTTTGAAACCAGGATGGGACTTATTGGAATTTAACAACTTTTTTTCTCACGGTATTTACAAGTTTAGTGTGGGATCTGCACTGCTATCAATCAAAGGATTCTTTGTGAAATCAGTGCTCTTTAGTCTCCTGCGATATTTTCCCCTTTCTCATTTCTAATAAGTTTTACTATTTTATAAAAGTAACCTTAATATTTTCATTTTTTCCACCTTTTAAAAAGGAAAAACCAAGATTTAGAGACTAGTGGGAAAGTAGCTAAGATTTATGGAAGCCAGAAGTAATCCAAATGCCATTAAATGTCTAGCAATTTGGGGCTTTGTTAGTAACTGAGTATGTCCTTTTTTTTCATTTTGAGCATTCTTTGTTCAGTTCAATTCAGTGATGACAATTGAAGCAAAGAGTGGAAGGAATTCTTAGATATGGACAAAACCATTGAAATGTAGGTTAAGTGGCAAATAGGCAAACTGACAGCAGTTTAATAATAATTAATATAACAATATAATTAATATAATAAATATAATAATATAATAAAATAGTAGTTGAATAATAAACTTCAAGATGTTTAAAAACAGACTTCAATGAAATTAAATAAAAATCAGTCAATAATGGAAATTCAATCTACAGGTACAACATAGCATGATTGAACGGGATGTCTTCAAACCAGTGGTGGGTAAGAGGGAAAACAGGCTGAGTGGTCTCATCATGTTTCCTCACACTTGAGGAAAAATCCAAGAAACTGAGAAAACTGGTGGAAATTTATGTAAAGGATTACATGTAAAATCCATAATTATACTAATAAAGTCTTAACTGTTCTCCTATTAATGTCAGACCTATTACCTGTGGTTTTTCTTATTTTGCATCACAGTGACACTTCCATTTGAAGCGGTACTAGTGACATATTCTTTGATTGGTGACAAAGCTGAGATACAGAAGAAATAATTGCTTAGCCCAATTATATCATTAATCAGCAGAAGACAAACCATCTATATTTAGAATTTCAGATTCCATATCCTGTGTGATTTCTTATATTAATATCCTGCCTGAAAGACCAAAGAAAGGCTTTTGAGTCAATCAGTCAGTTTAAATATTCCAAAACCTTGTAGCATGATCCTGTTATTTCTTATAGAAGGGAGTTTAATGTAACACGGGTCATCTTTGCGCCTCATCTCAAGAGGTCTAGTTATTGAAGTTCAAAAGGGACCTTAATATAGAGTAGTGTGCCTGGCAGATATCTTAACAGCATAGATCATGAAGAGTTAACCTCAGACGAGCAAGGACTCCAGGAGAGGGGGAGAGAAAGCATGTGCTTCATGCTAGATGAAAGCAGAAAACATGTTTGCTTATACCTCACATTGGGCTGTACTCCCAGAATTGCTATATCGCCTGATAGTATATTTTCATCCTTGAGGCTTGCTTAAATGTTCCTTTTCTGGTTGCAATAATTTATTTGCTTTTCTTCTGGTAGAGTGGCTACTTTATGAACTTATCTTTAAAGATTTTTTAAACAGGTTTTTTTTTTTTTTTTTTGAGTTCATGCTGTGTAATCTCCTTGTTTTATACTTTCTGAGATGGATGACTTCATATAGTTGTAGTTAAGGGGGCCGGCTCTGTGGCACAGCAAGTGAGGGTTAAGTTACTATCTGTGGTGCTGGCACCCCAGCTTCTCCACTTCTGATCCAACTCCCTGCTAATGCATCTGGGAAAGCAGCAGAAGATAGCCAAAGTGCTTGAACCGCTACACCTGTGTGGGAGACCCAGATAAGGCTCCTGGCTCCTCTGGCCCAGCCCTGGCTTTTGAGGCCATCTGGGGAGTGAACCAGAGGATGAAAGATCTCTCCCTCATTCTTTCTCTGTAACTCTGCCTTTCAAATAGATAAATCGGGGCTGGTGCTGTGGCACAGCGAGTTAAAGCCCTGGCCTGAAGTGCCCGCATCCCATATGGGCGCCAGTTCTAGTCCCGGCTGCTCCTCTTCCAATCCAGCTCTCTGCTATGGCCTGGGATAGCAGTAGAAGATGGCCCAACTCCTTGGGCCACTGCATCCATTCGAGAGACCCAGAAGAAGCTCGGATCGGTGCAGCTCTGGCTGTTGCAGCCATCTGGGGAGTGAACCAGCAGATGGAAGACCTCTCTCTCTGTCTCTACCTCTCTCTGTAACTCTGTCTTTCAAATAAATAAAATAAATCTTAAAAAAAGATAAATCTTTAAAAATAAAATACAGTAGTGACATTTATCTATACTCTTCAAATGAATATAAGAGGTAATTCTAGTAAGAAGGAAGTGGACTTTTACCCTTCTAAGAGATTTATTTTGGAAATGATGAGAAGTCAAGGTCCTGAGATCACATCCCTACTTTGTATGTTTTAATTACATTCTATTTATTGAAAAACATCAAGATGAACCCATAATCTAATCATCTGTCAGTAGAACTCAGTTTGTCTCTTCTGTAAAACTGATTTGACTGGGTGTTCTCTGTGGTTCTGAATCCTCTTGTTCCATGGCTCCTTTTTAATCATAGTGCCAAGAACTGGACAAAGCAAAGACAAGAGCTCATGAACTTTTGATCAACACTTCTTTATCTGAATAAAGGATTTAAATGTTTTAAAATATTTTATTTCTTTTTTCTTCCTTCTCCCCTCACACTCTCCCTTCCTCCTTTCCTCTTTGCCTTCTGTGTTCAATCATTCATGCTTTATACATTCAGAAAGGATTTATTGAACATCTACGTTGCACCTGTATCTCTACATTTATTGGAAGTGCAGAAGCTATTGAAGTAGAGTAGATAGCCATGATAGCTACTGCTAAATTTAGTTTCTTTTCTTTTTTTTTTATATTTGACAGGCAGAGTTAAACAGTGAGAGAGACAGAGAGAAAGGTCTTCCATTGGTTCACACCCCAAATGGCCGCTACTGCTGGCGTGCTGCACCGATCGGAAGCCAGGAGCCACGTGCTTCCTCCTGGTCTCCCATGGGGTGCAGGGCCCTCCTGGGCCACAGTAGAGATCCGGACTGGAAGAGGAGCAACCGGGACAGAATCAGCGCCCCAAGTGGGACTAGAACCCAGAGTGCCAGTGCCACAGGCAGAGGATTAGCCTAGTGAGCTGCGGCGCCGGCCGCTAAATTTCATAGCTTAAAAATCACCTTCAGTCTCATGTCTTTTACTTAACCATTCCCACCTACAAAGACTTTATATGGACTTTGTTAATTTCCTGTGGAAAATAGAAAACAGGCATAATTAAGTGACAGTTTCAGGGCCACTGAATAAGAAATAGCAAAGCCAGTACTTGAATCTAGGAGATCTAACTCTACATCCTTTGCTCTTTGCTGAATTCCATACAATATCTTCAGAGATTAAATAAAAACCAATGTTTTGAGTGGTTTGTTAGAGACTAGTAGGCCGTGGCATTATCAGGAATCAGTTGCTGTTCCTTCTCCATTGGCGTTGTATTGAAGGGAGGATTCTCTATTGTTTTTAGTACATAGAGGAGTGCAGTCACTCCAGATAAAGGTGGTTGGTTTCTGTTGTCCTTATTAGCAGAGGCCAGTTTTCCTCTACTTTCTTGAGCTGTACTTCACATGATAATGCTGCTCTCCATCCTGCACAGGTCCCAGATTGACCAATTGACCATTGGCTCTGGTTTTTCACTATGGTGTTTTTTTTTGTTTGTTTGTTTTGTTTTGCTTTTTTTTTTTTGCTAGGCAGAGTTAGACAATGAGAGAGAGAGACAGAGAGAAAGGTCTTCCTTTCGTTGGTTCACTCCCCTAATGGCTGCTACGCCGACTTGAAGCCAGGAGCCAGGTACTTCTTCCCGGTCTCCCATGCAGCTGCAGGTACCCAGGCACTTGGGCCATCCTCCTTTGCCTTCCCAGGCCACAGCAGAGAGCTGGACTGAAAGAGGACAACCGGGACAGAATCTGGCACCCCAACTGGTACTAGAACCCGGGGTGCTGGTGCCGCAGGCGGAGGATTAGCCAAAGGAGCCACAGCGCCGGCCCTGGTGTCTTAGTTTTTAACAGGTTTCCTAGTGATCATTCTACAACAGTTAGAATAAATAATTTGTGATTTTTTTCCTTTCTAGATATTTAATTTCCCTCACACAACTAATCAAGAGAAGGACAGTAATGATGTGTGGCTGTTTGGCACCTACTACTAAGCACAAGTGTCAAGGCCAAGGCTTTGCAGGAAGTGGAACAACCTACAGGATCTTCTTTATGAAAATGGAGAGAGAATATTGCTATTTGTCTGTTGCTGCAGAATTGCAAAATTAACTTTTTCCTCCTCCTTTCTTTTCTCATTATTCTAATAACAATTTTTTAAAGTCTTTCTTGATTTCTCTGTAAAAATCAAATAAGGCATTTTAAAATCAGAGCTATGCTTATGAGAATGGTATTACTGGTGTAACTCTATGAATTAGCATTAAAATTCAGGTTTAATTGTTTTACCACTTGAATATGCACTGGGTAGCCTAGAATTTTAAACAAATTATAGTTAGCTCCTTAAGATCACTGTAGAAGTTTTGTTTTGTTTTTGTAATATCAATGCCCATTAGTCCTTCCTAGAGTTTCCATCTTAAGTGGTCTGAAGAGGGGTGCAGCTATTAACATGTTTTCAAAGCCCCACAGTGGCTCTGTTGGTAAGTCATACAGATGATGGCACTGGGCGTAGAGCTTTTGGAAGCCAAGTCTTCTGCTGTCTCTGGTCTAAGCCCAGAATCCAACAGAAGAGTTTCTTGAGAAAGTGCCAGAAGAGCACCAGGTCCAAGTTTAGACATATTGTCCAGTATCTCTCCAAGTGGAGACCTAGCACATACTTTTTCAGCATGAACTCAATTGATTATTCCTGAATCAGAACATTCACAATCAGAGCTTAAAGCTTCACCCTTGTAATAAGCCTCCATGGTGCTTCTGATATGTGTTAAAATGTGAGAACCACTAATCTATACCATATACCTACAACCAGAATGATTTTTGTGTTTTCAGTGTCTCGTGTTCTTTTAAATGTAGAAGAGCTGCTATCTTTTTATAAATAATATTGGCTTATTGAAATAATCAGGATATAGCAATTGGCTACACAATGTTCCACTTTTTGAATTTATCTAATTATTTATTTGTGGTGTGTCATTTTTATGGTTCCCGTGAATCTCCTGTAAATTAGATGCCAGGCCGATAGGCTTAGTTGGGTTCAGGTTGAACACTGGGACAACATGTCAGAGATGGCATTCCATCGATTATGTTCCTTCTTATCAATGGAAGCCTGACATTTCACTTCCCTAATGTTAACAGTGCTTCTTTGATGCCCAGGTTAGGGTAGTGGAGACCAGATCCATCTCTTACAAAACCGAATTTTCCTTTTCTTGAACAGGAAGTAATGGTGCTTTGAACCACACGCTGAACAATTTCCCATTAGCCTTTTGCCTTGAGGTTTTGAAGGGGTGAAAAAAATAATGGTTTTATTGAGGGTTATAAACTGGTGATATTCTATTATTTCTTTACATTTTATATTTCCCTAGAGAAAGAAGGTTGAGCTTGATTTTGTCACTGTTGTGTTTTGACTTCCCATGACTCTGTCCATCAGAGGCCACCAAATATCTCTCCCCACAATATCTAATTTCCTCCCTGACTTCACTGTCTTCTTTACCTAACGAGGTCAGTCTCCTTTCCGGAAGATAGCAAGCACCCTCTGACAACACCCACCCCTGAATCACCCTTGCAATTACTTGCTGATTGCCTTTAGTGCTATCTCACAGCTTCCTTCAACTCTGTTAGGTTACTTTTTAAGTATCATCTTTTCAATGAGTCCTTTTCTCCATGTCTTATTTAAAACAGCTGTCCTTCCAAAACATTCTTGACCTTTTTCTTACTTTACTTTTGCCATCATACCTAATCAGTTTTCTTGTTCCATATTTACTTATTTGTTCCTCCCTTTGTAACCTCAAGGAGGCTGCGGATTGATTAAAGTGAAGAGAGATGTTCAGAAAGGCCAAGTGACAGGACCAATATCACTCATCAAATTAGTAGCAAGAAAGAACAAACATGGTCTTGACAGCTGTCAGCTGGGAGCTGGCCTGGCAAGAATAGCTAGGCCTCGGTGTTCTGCTGAATATAAACAATATCATAGATTGCAACTATGATAGGGTCTCAGATAAGGTCATTCTGAGACTACGATGATGTGAGGCAAACAGCAAACCAAGCCCCAATCATATCTGAGAAGAGACAAAACATCAGCACTGTGCAAAGCATAGCAATGTCCAAATGTCCACTCTTCAGCTAACAGTGGCAACTGCTGCCTCTTTTTTTAAAGATTTATTTATTTGTTTGAAAGTCAGAGTTACACAGTGGGAAGGAGAGGCAGAGAAGGAGAGAGAGATCTTCCATTCACTGGTTCACTCTCCAGTTGGCCGCAACAACTGGAGATGTGCCAATCCGAAGCCAGGAGCCAGGAGTTTCTTTTGGGTTTCCCACATGGATGCAGGCGCCCAAGGACTTGGGCCGTCTTCTACTGCTTTCCCAGGCCATAGCAGATAGCTGGATCAGAAGTGTAACAACCAGGACTTGAACTGGCGCATATGCAGGTGGAAGCTTTACCCGCTATGCCACAGCACTGGTCCCAACTGCTGCCTCTTTACCAGTGACATCTTTGCTTCTGTTCCATTTCTCTTTTCTCCAGGATATAAATTATCAAGATACCTGCACTAGGGGCTTATAGGTACTATAACAAATGACCACAGGCTGATGGCTGGAATCGGCCTAAATTTACTTACTTGTAGTTCTTGAGCTCAAGGTCTGAAATCAAGCCATAGGTCAGGCCATCTTTCTCTAAAGACTCTAGAGAATTCTTTGTCTCTCCCTATTTCTGCTGGCTGCTGGCATTCCTTTCTTGTGGATGCCTCACCTTCAATCCTTACTTCCATAGTCTCTCTCATGGCCGCCTCCTTTTATTTCTATGGTCAAATCGCCCTTCTACCTCTTTTAAGGTCACCCAAGATTGCATTATAGATCCAAATGGATAATCCTCCTATGTCAGGCTCTTTAACAAATGACATCTGCAAAGACCCCATTTTATATAAGGCAACACCCACAGGTTCTTTTTTCTTTTCTTTTCTTTCTTTCTTTTTTTTTTTTTTTTTTTGACAGGCAGAGTGGACAGTGAGAGAGAGAGAGACAGAGAGAAAGGTCTTCCTTTGCCATTGGTTCACCCTCCAATGGCCACTGCGGCAATTGCGCTGCGGCCAGCGTACCACGCTGATCTGAAGGCAAGAGCCAGGTGCTTATCCTGGTCTCCCATGGGGTGCAGGGCCCAAACACTTGGGCCATCCTCCACTGTCTTCCCGGGCCACAGCAGAGAACTGGACTGGAAGAGGAGCAACCGGGACTAGAACCCGGTGTGCCAGCACTGCAAGGTGGAGGATTAGCCTAGTGAGCTGTGGCACCAGCCACCCACAGGTTCTAATGACTAGTATCTAAATATTGGGGGAAAGAGAGATTACTCAAACTATCACATATCTTACTACATTTCTATCCATGACTCAAACTCGACGAAGGCATTTCTTTGAAATACCATGCATCCTACTCCCTAGCCAAAGCCATTTATACCAAGCCCAAATTTTGTATCAGTCCCCTCCTAATGTCTTTTTAATGATATGCTCCATGGATCCCTACGTTCTATAATGTCCCTTGTCGAGAAAAGCAATGAAGCTGGGTTTGAGTGACCATAGGTGGGCTCCTAGTTGTCCCTGGATGGTGGGCATATTTACTACTGTATGTGTCTTGCTTTTAACCATGTGATACTAGACCCCAAAGTTTGAATTTCCCAGGTTTTCCTTAAAACATTATAAGCAGTGAGAGATCTAAGTCACTTTCTACAGGGCATAAGTGGGTTGTTTTTAAAATAATTGTTGCAATTTATGTACAGTTACAACATGGACATTTTATTCTTTTGAAGAATTACAAAGGATCATCCTGGTTTTCTATTAAGTATAATTTAAGTGTACCTACATACTTGGATCAGAGGCACAAAATATTAAACTATTTTTAAAACTTCTCCGGGAAGTTAAAGCTTATCTTTTTTAATGTGTTGCCTTGGATAAAGGGCAGAGGCCATCATTCTAAATGACATTTTGTATGAAGTAATACATTATTTCTGGTACCTGTGGTTTTTTTCTTAAAAGTTTTATCACCTGAAATGACCTCTCAGTGAAGGCTTTTGAGAACTATAAATCTCTGAAGTGTGTGCATTAAATTCAATTATAGAGATATATTTTAAGAAAAAGATACTGGCACAGATGTTTAAAAACACTGTGTTAGTATGGAAGTAGAGATAACGGTACTTGAGAAAAACAACCTAGATGAAAGTTATTTTCAACTGACTGTGCAGTACTATGACTTACAAAAATTACAGAAGCAAATGATTTTGGCATGGAATAGACATGTTAGTGTCCATTTTTTTTTTCTTTTTTAGGAAGGATGATGGGGTATTCAGCAGTGAGGAAATGAGTCAGGGACTAAGTAGAAGCAAGCTAGATGGTTGAGCAATTTCCATTTCTTAATCATTAATCATAACATTTGAAATACAAACAATTCTAACAGTATTTGGGTACCTTTTTTGCTTTTTCCTGGGATGGGAGTGGTGGTATATAACTATCGTTATATCATTTGTGTGGTAGTTTATTTTTAAATCATGAGATAACTTGATGAAAACACATATGCACATACCTTAGTATTTGGAGAACTCTAAACCAAAAGTCATACTCAAAGGTTGATTAAACTCATGAAATATTGTTATCACTATCTACCGCAAACTGTTTTTTTCATCGGTGTGGAAATTACTAAAAATAAGGGTGTTTGTGTTGATGCTTGGCTAGAAACACTGTAGGGTTCTTATCAGAGAAGTGTCCTTGTCAGCAGAAGATCTGCTGTCCACTGAGCTCTGCAGTTATCACCATCCTCCATCAGGACATCTGCTTAGCTCCACTTGTGAGGCTTTTAAATCATGGTAATGGTTAGACAGCTCTCCTCCAGTTAAATCAGCTTGTCCATTGAGGTAGAGGCGCTGTGGGCTTGTCACTGTTTCTCTGTCTGAATTTGAGTTTTGTGTAAAAGGAAACCCTGATCATCTTGACAGCTGAAGGTACGTCTTTGTTTAAAATGTGAGATAAAAGGACAGAAAAAAGACGCTGCTCTGATTTCTAGTATGGAAAGGGGTAAAATGAAGTTAAGAGGAGAAAACAGCTTTCTGAAAATCCAGTGATTGCCGCCAGAAGGATGATACCTGACCAGTTTTAGTCCCTGACCAGTTGATCCATTGCCCAGGGATCTTAGCAATGTCCGTCTTCCAAAGAATACCACCTCTGGGGGATGCACACCTCAGTCAGGAGATGCTAGATGAAGAAGCAAAGACTTGGGAGAGAGGAAGAGCTCTCTTGCATCAAACCTGAGTACAAACCACAGGCAAGGAATACAGTCAGGAAAAAGAAGAGTTTCTTTCTCAGAATATACATTGCTAATGTTCCAACTGAAATTCTTGTTGAAATTTCCTCCTTTTAAGAGGATGGAGACTTAATCAGACTCTGATATTTGGAGGTGAAATCTTTGGGTGGTAATGAAGCCATAAGGACCAGGCCCTAATTCAAAGGAATTGTGGATTTAAGTAGTTTTTCCACCTATGACTCATTGAGTTTTTTATTTAGTGCGTGGTTAAGCTTGCGATTATAAAAAATTTGAAAGTATGCCATTGTAAAAATTAAAACAAAAATAAAAGGGAAGATGGGAGTGAGTGAGGGAAAGAAGGTAGGCTGGGAAGTATCATTATGTTCTTAAAACTGTATATATGAAATACATGACATTTGTTCCCATTTTAAAAAGAAAAAAAAAAAGTAAAAAGCCAAGACAAGAGCCTCAATTGGGACAGTCAGTCCCTCTTGCATGTGATGTCCTGCCCAGGTTAAGAACCCTGCAAAGAATTCTCCCCTGCAAGAAGAGCCTCATCAGCTATGGTTGCTCAGTCTTGTACTCCCCAGCCTTTGGAACCACAGGCTAAAAGCCTCCTTTTCTTATAAATTGCAAAGTTTGTGGTATTCAGTTATAGCAACAGAAAACAGACTCAGACCTACCAAGGGTGATGATTCACTAAAGTTTTTCCAAGGATGAAACGGATCATGTGCTTACAAAACTCACCCTAGAAAGCAAAGCATGCGTTACTGAAGTGCTCCTGGGCTGGTGGATAAGAAAGTTCAACTCAGCCAAAACCAGGACTAATGACAAAGGGGTGGGGACAATGCTGTAGAAATTAAAGAAGCAAGCTGGATTTGAAGGGGCTTATCTAGAGGCAAACTCCCTTCTTAATATTTGAGTGGTGGGAGAATCCCTGGGAAAATCACTCCTAGTGGAAGAAATTGAACTTACATTGCTTCTGGAAGCATCTCCTATAGAGGTGACAATTAGTATATTTTTGGACAAAGATACAGCCTAGGTTGTAATAGAAACTTTGAAATTAGAATTCTTGGAAAGATTTATGTTAGTTTCAGGCATTCGACAAAAGAAATGGGGCAAATTGTTGACTCAGAGTTAGGAAGAATAAGTAAAGAATGAGGACCTGAAAAATAATAGGAAGGACTGAAAGTAATCCTAGATTCAGGAAAAATTGCTTGAACGACAATTTCAGTGTCACATGTGACTCAGATATTTAAATAATTTCAAAGGCTTAGTTTCCAGATGCCTGATTCCTGGGAAACAGTGATGTGTAGATTCAATAGGACCTTTGTCAAAAGCAAAAAAAAAAAAAAAAAAAAAAAAAAAAAAAAAAAAATCTTTTTTTTTCCATAATCATTGACTCATAATAAAGAACAGGGACTATATTTCTTTTCTTTGATAGAGATGGATAGTAATGGATCAGAATAAACTCAAAAGAGTTGTAAAGAGTACAAGATATGGGATCTCTGACATTAGAATTCACTAATGGGAACTCATTGTAGGGGAAATATATACTGGAATATGCAAGTAGCATGGATGGCCAATGGGTTTTTCTTGTCCTATATGAAATAACCCTGATAGTGGACAGATCAAATGGCCTATTGAAATAGACTTCACAAATTACCTGAGACTTTGGCTTAAAGGAAATGGGCTATATGTTTCAGCTCTGTATTAGGGATTTACATGAGAGGTCACCAACTGGGTACCACCCAGTAATGATGCCCATAGCAGTGGCTCAGAGAACACTACCCAGATGTGTCTAGAAAATATTCACTAATGGTCACAAAGGCCCATGGAGTCGCCTAGAAATTTAACAGTGACTTTGTCTCCAGTTGAAATGACTCAGTGGAATTTTTCCAGGAAAAGATGAGGTTTATTGAGGGATTAACCCTTCAACATAAAAATTAACTGGCATAACAAAGTAAGAGGAATACTTAGGACATCCTAAATATCAGCCTTTAGAGCATGACCAACCAAAGGCAATTAATACTCTAAACCTGCTGGCATGCTTGTGTGCAAATGTAGGGAGGGAGGGAGAGAGGGAGAGAGGGAGAAGGGAGAGAGAGAGAAAGAGAGAGAGAGAGAGAGAGAGAGAGAGAGAGAGAGAGACTGACTTCCCAAGGAATTTGAAATGGTGGTAGGGATTGAAGCTGGAATAATATGTTCAACTGAAACCAGGAACTGTTTGAAGGTTAACAAACCAAGGATAAATGGACCTTAAGATGAAATGGACAAAATTGATGGTGTTTTTGCAATAATTTGGTTGCTGGTTTTGAGAATGGTTATGGTGTTGATAGCACTTATTGGCAAATGTTGTGATCCACTGGGAAATTTCTTAATTTGTAATTGGTGAGTCTAAGTAAAAAATTGTTCTGTTGTCTCTATTCTTGTGTGTGTGTATATATATTCAGATTGGTTACTTTTACTGTGCTTGCTTATAAAAACAATTGTTAACATTAGAGGCATAAACACTTCACACATGATATGATGACCCTGACCCATGATGGTAGTGATATCACTACCTTTAATCTTTATCACAAACAAACCACCTAATGCATCTAATAACACAGCTGTTTACACTAGCATGACAATTTTGTCCATTCAGTGTTCAAAATCCTGTGCCAGAGAAAGGACCAAGACTATTTATGATGAAGAGTTGTCAAGACCTCCCTGTCTGTGGACAACATTGTGGTGTACTGGGTAAAGCCAATGCCCAAGATGCTGGCACCCCATTTAGGCACCATATTGTGTCCCAGCTGCTCTACTTCCAATCCAATTCCCTGCTAATGACCTGGGGAAAGCAGTGGAAAACAACCCAGCTGCTTGGGCCCCCTGCCGCCCATGTTAGAGACCATTGTGGCCATTTGGGAGGTGAATCAGTAGATGGAAAACCTCTCTCTCTCTCTATTTCTCTTTCTCCCCTTCTCTCTAACTCTGATTTTCAAATATGCGAATACGAATTAAAAAAAAAAATCCTGCCAATCAGTTTTTAGAAAAAATGGTCCTAGGTGGGTATTTGGGATAGCAGTTAAGCTGTAATTTGGGATGCCCACATTCCATTTCAGAATGCCCAGGTTTGAGACATGTTTTTGCTTCCAATTCTAGCTTCCTGCTAATGTGTACCCTGGTAGGTGGCAGGTGGTGGCTCAAGAATTGGTTCCCTGCCACCCACATTGGGAACATGGATTGAGTTCTGAGCTCGTGGCTTCAGCCTGGTCCGGTCCTGGCTATTGTGGGCATTTGAGCAGTGAACCAGTTGATGAAGATCTCTCTGTTACTCTGCTTTTCAAATATGTAAAATAAATAAATACAAATTAAAATATAAAAATCAGGTCCCAGCCCATAAATCATTGTGAAAATTCATTAAATTTCAGCCAAGGAAGAGAATATCATTCTGCTTCTCATATTAATTTGCCAAGTGAATTTCAAACATTTTGTTGTCATCAGGTTTGTCCTGTTGGTGTTGACCCACATTAAGACATCAGTCAGTAGGGAGCTTTTGTGTTGTAAGTGAAATGGCCATGATCATTAAAAATTAGAACCAAAAATTTCCTTATGATTTAAGGGAGATGCTAAAGAAATTTCTTTGGCTTTTAAATGGACAACAAAGTTGAAATTGACTTCTGTTGGCTATAAGGAGACTTTAGAGGCAAGTACATCAAATTTCTATCCCATTTTGATGAAAACCTTTAGAATTCTATATTCTAATATTCATGCATTCAGCCATTATTTCATTCATCTAACAGATATTATATTACATGTTTAACTATATGGCAAGTATTTTTCTAGGCACCAGAAATAAAACATAGAATAGAAGACATACCTTCATGAATATTATATTCTAGTAAGCAGGAGACACAGATATTCCACCTACAATTATGTGAAATTTAGAATATATTTCTCAATGTTAAGTGCATGAGAGTAACAGACTGGGGATGTAAGTTTGAATTATGCTCTGGAAGGGTCATTTCTGAGAAAATTGAGCAATACAAAAAGAAGAATAAGGTTTTATTTGTTTTAAGTATCAGAAACAGAAATAGAAATGTTTCATCTAGACACACCTAATCAGAACTGGGTACTAGAAATTGATCTGAACACATGTAATAGAAATAAATGGAACATTCCTCTAGGGATCATGTTAAAGATGATGCCTGTGGTGGTAGTTTGGCTAACAAGGAATTGAGCAGTTGGGATAGTTCTCTATCCTCTACTCCTGACCTTGAGACAGCCACTGGCATTGGAAAAGATGATGATGATGATAAGAGTGAAACACTGTCACTTTGTTGGTACTCAACATGAATATGAAAGCCATTCTGAAAATATCAAACCATAGGCATACCCATTTATTCAACTGACAGTTTTTTTTTTAGTGTTTCAGCAAATATAAAACCTTCAGGAGTAACTAGAGGCAAAGGCCACATTTTGCATTAAAACACCTGTGTGGGGACTGTTACAGTAAAGATTCAAAGAGCTGTATAATTTTAGTGCAAGTACAAGGCTTTGGCACTTTCATTTCATTTATAGGTCTCTGAGTCTCCTGACAATCAAAGGACTAATAAGACATCTAACTCATATTTTATAGGTGACACTTAAGAGTACCCTTGGCATGTGGCCCAGCAGAATGAGACCATGAAATACTTGGCTCCCCAGAAATCTCAATCTCCAGTCAAATTCTACCTTTGTTTACCTTGATGCTTATTGTGAAGAATCTGAAATAAATTTTGTAGACATGGATCCTGACTATCGTATCATGTGATCTGTTTTAAGTGGTGTGTTGGTCTAGAGAGGTTTCATCGTGTTATTTAGAGCTTAAGCAAAACATCAAAAATCAAAATAATAAGTGCTCATTGCAAATTGTCAATTTGAGGGCAATGTGAAAACTGGCCATCCTGAGGGTTTATGTGGGGATGATTTCTTGGCAGAGATGCATTATCCCTGGTGTCCAAACTTTGATGAGTATTGGTTCTCTAAATTATTTCTGAGGCTATACAGAAGAGCGTGAGTTGGCCTGTCCAGCTGGATAGAGATGACACAAAGGATGATAGAATAAGTTGAAACTGAAAATTACGATCAGAGCATAGGAATCAATCCAGTACCCAATAAACGATGTAATTGAAATATTTAAGGCAAAGCTTGGGACACACTGGCAGGAGGGTGGCATCAGATGTGCTGAGTACATTCTTACTTTGGAATGTATGAGAGTTGGTAAGAAAAGGGACTGGGGCATGTAGATATTAAGAGGAATTTCAATAGCAGCATGGCACAAATAAGGGATGTGGTAAAGCATAATTATTTTTTCCCAGAGATTTATAACAAAACAGATCCAATGAGACTTTTACATGGGACACAGTTGATTAAAGATGTGGAGCTGGACTTCAATAAACTGAGTACTGAAAACTAGCTTTACTGATAATTACAAGAAATGAACGGTTTTCCTGCTTTCCTGGTGTTTTGTTTCAGTTAACTCTGTCAAGAGATAAAATTCTACTTTACAGAAACCCACTTGAAAATATATAATGTGTAATTAATTATGCAATATAATCTGTAATTAATTATGCAACATAATGTGTTATTAATTATGCAATACCAAACTAATACCAACCAAATATGTTTTGATTGAAGGGGAAAAGAATAAATTTTAAAAATATTCATTTTATTTATTTGAAAGAGTTACAGACATAGAGAGAGATATCTTCCATCTTCTGGTTCACTCCCTAAATGGCTGCAACTAGGAGCTGGGAGCTTCTTCTGGGTCTCCCACATGGATGCAGAGGCCCAGAAACTTGGGCCGTCTTCCACATCTTTTGCTGCTTTCCCATGCACATTAGCAGGGAGCTGGAATTGGAAGTGGAGCAGCTGGTACTTGAAACAGTGCCCATATGGGATGCCAGTGCTGTTGGCTGGGGCTTTAACTGATTGCACCATAGAACCACATAATTGTACATGGAGGATTCAAGCTGCCATTAACTTTATTCAGTTATCAATCTTAGCTTTGGTAAACATGGGATGTTTATATCTTTATTCATGACATACAAAACAAAAGAAAAAAGAAAATCACCTCACATATACTTCTATTAAAGATATTTATCATCCATCTATTAAGTTTCTGCATTTATCTATCATTTTAATGGTGGCACAGGGGACACAGAAGCAAACTTCTCATATCTACCCAACCCCCAGTATTCCCACTCTTGTTTCATCCCCTCCTGTGGAATGTGGGCCGGACTTAGTCACCTACGTCTAAAGAATAGAATCCAACAAAGCTGATGGGCTAACCTCAAGTCTTACCTTGATTATTCTCTGCTTGCTCTCTCCCTTTCTGATAGAAGCTGCCTGTCATGTTGTGAGATGCCTTATGAAGAAAACTGTACAGCAGTTTGGTGGCCCAGCCACCAAGAAGGAACTGAATCCTGCCAGCAAGCATGTGAGTGAACTCAGAATAGTACCCTCCCAACTAAACTGTGTCCATATTTCAGTTGGAAAACTGTGAGATAATGAATGCTCTGGTTTTAAGATGCTAAATTTTGGGATAACTTGTTACACAGGGATAGGTAACTAATATACAAACCACAGGAAAACATTCAAAGTTGAAAACTGGGACATTCCAAAAAAACCCAACATTCTTCATCAAGGTAAAGTGTCATGAAGAAAATGACTATCGAAGCTTGGAAGAAATGTGATATGACACAGAGATTTGATTTTTAACTTGGTTTTCATAGAATAGAGACAAAGGACATTCTAGGGACAGTTGGAAAAATAGAATATAGATTAGGTATCAGAATATATTAAACTATTTATTATGTTAGTATACTGTTATTTTGGCTCCGTAAGATATTTTCTTCTCAATTTATACAAATACGTAAAGAGAAAATATTCTGCTTTCTCTAAACTATATTTCAACATGGATATATGTGGGTGTATTTCAGTTCACTTGAATCTACTTGAAGGTGGTAGGTTAGCTTTGAATGTTCTAATTATGAATATTCTCATGGTGGTCACAATTATCATTAGGTAAATTTATAGAAGGTAGCTTATTTTTAGCTAATGGGTTCTTAAATATATATATATATATATATATATATATATACATGTATTTTAATTTTGAAGGCAAAGTGATGAAAAGGATGTGTCTTTGATAAAGATAAGGTGATAAGTTCATCACCCTCTCATGAAAATAAAGTGTTAAGTATACAAGTAGACCAGATGCCAAATACTGTGAGAGCAGCACTTGTGTTAAATAGCCCCATGCTTCTGATGATCTGCTATAACAACTTGGGCCACCACAGAATTGACTATTTCTCCAGCGAACACATCATAGCCTCTGTGTTGGAGTGAAATTTTCTTTCTAGACACTTGATTATCCAAATACCTGAAAACAGAGAATAGGTATATCCCAAGCTTAAGAGGAAAGATCCTTTCACTGCTGGGGACTATGTTCACTAATAGATCTTATCTTGCAGAAATTGATTGAAAACTTACTTTCTTTGCAATAATCCACCCATGGGCCAGGTTTTGGAAGAGGAGCTTATAATTCCCATGTTACAAAAATTACCAGATGATATCTGAGTAAGTCAGAATTCTCCAAAGGAGAATATATATATACACACACACACACACACATATATATATATGTAAAAGGGATTTATATTTATAATTTTATATGTAATATAAGGAGATATATATATATATATATAAATTCTCTAAGGGATGGATTTATATATATAAATGAATTTGTATATATATTATATATTATATATATGAGTTTATTATGGGAATTGGTTTCAGCTCAGGGGATTATAGGGAATGAGAAGTTACATGCTAGACTGTCTGCAAGCTAATGGTGTAGCTCAGCCTGAGTCTGAAGGCCTGAGGACTAAGAAAAATGGTGATACAACTCTCATTCCCAGCCAAAGGCCTGAGAACCAGGGGGATTGATGGTGTAAATCCTGGTGTCTGAAAGCTGGGGAACCCGAAGTTCTGATGTCCAAGAGCAGGAGAAGGGATCCCAGCTGCAGAACAGACTGAATTCTCTTTCCTCTGCCTTTTTAGTCTATCTGTGGATTGGACTGGGTGATACCCAGATTGGGTGAGATAAGGCCTTTCTTACTCAGTACACTTACTTAAATGCTGAATTCTTCTGGAAACACCCTCATAGAAAACCTAGAAACAGTGATCTACCGCCTACCCAGTGATATCTCTTCACCTAATTATGTTGACACCTTAAATTAACCATCACAATAGCAATTATAAAAGACTGGTTACTTTTTGCTAAAGGTTTTCTCTTCCATGGGGAAATTGAGCTTTCAAAACCAATGCATTATACACAAAAATATGTTCTTTTTTGTTCATCTTCAAAGCAGCAGCATGTGACAAGATGGTATTTCTATCTTCTTGGACACTTCACTAACCACAAGGAGCAGAAATCTCTTAAAAAAACACATGCTAGATTTGAGTCAAGAGTGATAGTCCTGGTGTTGTTTTAAGCCACTAAGATTTGGATTTCATTCTATGGTCCAGCCTCTCCAGATTGGTCCTGCAAGTTTTCCTAAACAAATCTGACCACTAGCCAGTGACTGAAATGAACTTGCAAAACCAGTTCACAGTGATTGGAACATGAAAACTTAGAAATGAAAAATTGGAAAGAACTGAAAAACCAGAGATGGAGTTACCAATAATTTTTCTCAGGAGAATCATTTCAGTCCCATGCTTTAGCTCTTTGATTTGCTCTGAATGTTCCCCCACTTAACTAAGAAAATTTAAAGTAATAAAACAATGTCTAGGGGACAGCATTGTGGAGTGGAGGGTTAAGCTGACACCTGGAATGCCAGAATTCCATATGAGCACCAGTTCAAGTTCTCACTGCTCTTCTTCAGATCTAGCTGCCTGCTAATGTGCCTGAGAAAGCAGTAGAAGATGGCCCAAACACTTGGGGCCTTGTCCCCCACATGGGAGACCTGGGTGGAATTCCAAACTCCTGGTTTCAGCTTGGTGCATTCCTGGATATTGTGGTCTCTCTCTCTCTCCCTCTCTATAACTCTACTTTGTAGATAAATAAATATGTCTTTTTTCAAAGCCCACAAATGGCCACCATGACCTTTATCTGTCCTCTAGTCTCTACTTACACACTATATCTTTCATTTTGCCATTGGAGTGAGCTGGCTGTGCACTTATCTGTATTCGTGTTCTAACCCCCATCCCTTCCAGCCTCCTGGAGAACAGTTCTCCTGCCTTTCTCTTATTTCTTTAGTCTCTCCTTTTACCACTTCATCCTTATCCACATTTAGCAGTGTTCTTGCATCATATCCCAATCCTCCTCTGGCACTACTTGCTGTCACCCAAGCATGGGATGTATTACCGTGGTGCCACACTCTAGGCCTTTTGCTTGAAATTTCAACTACCTGCTAAACCACATTACAATACACAGTTTGTCTCACAAACTACTCAGTCATATAGAAAATGTCCAAACGTCATCATGCAAAACTTTCTCCAATTTCCCCCAGGTAGAATTAATTACTTTCTTCTTCGTTTTCCTAACAGTCCTCTTTTCATTCAGTCATTCACTACGCAGTGCCTACTGTCTGCTAATCAGTGAACAAGCTGTTGTTAAGGAAACGTGGGTGTATTTGGAGAACTAGACATATGCACAAACATAAAGCAATGGTCCTCATTATGTTTGGATCAAATTCCAAATGTAATCTTTTATGGATAAACATGAAGGAGTAATATTTGAACATTTCTTAACATTTATTTTAATTATCTATTTATCCATCTTTCATTTTATATTGTAGGCTAGTGTCAGATTAAAAGCTTTCCTTGGCCAAAGCGGGTTTTTGGAATACTGGCCAAGATCATGAGGTTTGGAGGAGAGCAGATGTGAGATCAGAAGTTCTCGTCTGTTTATTATGTCTCTTAACCTCATTAAAACTTGGATGTCTTAGTTATGTAAAGAATTCACAATAGTTGTAAGGATAAAATATGTAAATTTTATAACATTTTTAACACACTAGCTGGCACAGGATAGATGTTCCATTAAACGTTGGTTGGACATTACTGATGTTAATGTCACTTTGTTAATATCACTCAGATTTTTTGAAGATTTATTTATTTATTTGAAAGTCAGTTACACAGAGAGAGGAGAGGCAGAGAGAGAGAGAGGTCTTCCATCTGATGGTTCACTCCCCAATTGGCTGCAACGGCAATTGGCTGCAACGGCCGGAACTGCGCCTATCCGAAGCAAGGAGCCAGGAGCTTTCTCCAGGTCTCCCATGTGGATGCAGGGGCCCAAGGACTTGGGCCATCTTCTACTGCTCTCCCAGGCCATAGCAGAGAGCTGGATCAGAAGAGGAACAGCCAGGACTAGAACTGGTGCCCATATGGGATACTCGTGTTTCAGGCCAGGGAATTAAACTGCTGAGCCACAGTGCCGGCCCCAATATCACTCAATTTTTATCATCATCTATTTTCACAATAATGCAATATCTAGCATTTCCTGTATGCTCATAAACATATGATGACTTGGTAAATGGTTGGAATGAATCGTGGACTTACCTTACTGATTACTTTTCTACCAGCAATTTATATTTTAGGTTACTCTATTAAAGAGAATGTTAAACAATTTAAAGCATAATAAAACAATACAGCACCTTCTAGGAAGGAAAGAAAAGTTTAGTGACATGTTGTAGTATTTTTAAGGAAGAACAGTTATGGATAATCCTAAGTAATCCCACGTGATTGTGAGTTGACTATAAGAGACAAAATGAAATGTTTTTACTGCTCTTTATCCTGCAAAACAGTTTCTAGAAGTGACAATTTTAGATTGTATCCATCTTGGAAGGTTTTGTTATTTGAAGAGAGGGAGGGAGAGAGAGAGAGAGAGAGAAAAATCTTCCATTTGCTGACTTGCTTACCAGATGACCACAATGGTCAGCACTGGGCCAGGCCAAATCCAGGAGCCAGGAACTTAATCCAGGTCTACCACTTGGGTACAGGGACCCAAGTACTTGGGTCATCTTCTGCTGCTTTCCTAGGCACATTAGCAGAGAACTGGATCAGAAGTGTGGTAGCTGAGAATCAATCCAGTGCTCATACTGGATACCAGTATCACAGCTGGCAGCTTAACCTGTTGCATCACAGCACTGGCTCCCATCCTGGATGGCTTTTTGATGACCAATTCATTGCTCAGTAAACGTCTGGTAGGTGGACTTGTTCTAATATTTGTTCCTAGGCCATTATTGTGAGTATCTTAAAACCCACCAAGGTCTTTGAAATAAACCCAGCAGCTAACTGACTGCTGAAGTGCAGCGCCCACTTGCAGTCAACTGGAGGACAGCAGATCCTACAAACTCCCAGCAGAAACAGAACTTAGTTTTACCCCTGCTGAACAGAATTCTGTGGGTCCACTCTGTATATTCTGGCCACTTTTACTCCTTCTCTGTAATTGCTAGTAAATGAGACCAGTTCAGCAGCATAATCACTTGCCCAATTTCCTTTTTACATTCCAAAGCCATTACTAGTCTGTGGCATAAAAAGCTAGCTATTTAATAAAATTTTATGCTCCCTTATAGAGGGTAGAGTTGTTGCCCAGACAGACGCTATATTTCCCAAGCTCTGTTTAATCAAGTAGAGTCATACGACTTGGTTCATGCCAGTGGAACGAGTGAAAGTAACATGTGCCACTTCTGAGAAGAATAAGAAACCGTTAGTTGATGGATTGCAGACCCTGGGATGACCCAGGGAGTGATGTGTTTCAAATAGTAGAGTTCCCTAAGCCTGGGTGCCTGAACAAATCCATGACTGCCTAGAATAAACCCAGTTCATCCATACTGATGGTGAGTAGTCAACTTTGTCACAGATAGAGGTAACCTGTTGAGTTAACTGCCTGGAATTGGTTCTTTTTGACAGGCAGAGTTAGACAGTGAGAGAGACAGACAGAGAGAAAGGTCCTCCCTCTGTTGGTTCACCCCACAAATAGTCACTAAGGCCAGTGCACTGTGCCAATCCAAAGCCAGGAGCCAGGCGCCTCCTCCTGTTCTCTCATGCGGGTGCAGGGGCCCAAGCACCTGGGCCATCCTCCACTGCCCTCCCGGGCCACAGCAGAGAGTTGGACTAGAAGAGGAGCAACCGGGACTAGAACCCAGTGCCCATATGGGATGCCGGTGCTGCAGGTGGAGGATTAACCAAGTGAGCCACGGCGTCAGCCCCTCTTTTTCTGTTCTAATACAAATTCTCTTAACTTTAGTATGACTCACCCTGCTATGCATATAGCAGCATAAAATAGTCTCAAAGAGTCCATTACACTCCAGACTATTCCATGACGCCTCAACTGCTCATAGGGCCAGCTTTAACTTGATTCATTGATGACATACTTTATGGGATTAATTTGGACTAGTACTTAGATATGATTACTACTAGTTTTTTATATTGCAACTATGCTAGTTAGATTAGGTAACTCTAGCTACTGCAATAAACTACCTCAAATCTCAAGACTCAAAAACAGGTAGACGGATGTTTTCTAGGAAAGGACAAGCAAGTTTAACCTAAAGCCATCAATTATAATTTTTCCAATATCTCTTAAAAACAGTAAAAATTAATTCAATAAAAATTTGAGTTATATTTGTATTATAAAATAATTACATTATAATATAATGCCCCCTGAGGTCTTATCTTAATGCTTTATTTCTGCATAGAACTTCTTAATTAAAGTTACTTGCATATATTACCATTCCAGAAATCTGCAAAAGTTTTGTTTCCTCTCCTGACTATCTCAGGGCACTCTGAAGCACATTTCCCCAAAATGATGAAAGGGAATTGAGAGAGGGTGGTTAGACTTGAATCTAAAAGCTTGAAAAGCTTGATTTTTGTTTGAAACAAAGGAAATATAAATACATACTGAATACAGGTTGGATTTTCACTGATACTGAAGAAGAACAAAGACAAAGAGAGAGATGTAAAAACTAGACTAATGGTTTAATTATATTTTCCCCATTGGGCCACAGGAAATAGGTAGCATTAGGTTAGCCATAGACATCATCAATTGCACTCGCTATCCATCTTATTTATTTCCTTATTTAATCACATAACAACTACCTCTGTGGTTTTAGTATCTTCATGTTACTGAAAAAAGAGAAAAGTTTAGTTGCATGGTTTTCTTTTTGTTGTTGTTCTTTTGTTTTTACCAAGAACATATTACAAGGAAGTGCAATGGTCAGCTTTATCTTCAACTTTTTCTTTCAGAGCCCATATGCTTGATTGCCCCTATTAATGACAGTCAGTTTATCTGGGAAAGAAACCTTCAGGATAGTTCAATAGGAGCTGTATCTTTATCACCTAAGCAATCTACAGGTCCATTGTTAGAGTCAAGTCTGCCTTAAACTAAGATAGCAAAGTCCCTGAACCTCACACATCCCTTCAACTCTAGTGCAGAAACTGCCCTTGTTGAGTCCCTGCTTAATCTCAGAAGCTGCGTCTTTTAAAGGCATAGCATAAAAATAAATAAATAACGTTGTCCCTACTTAAAACAGTTCCAGACATTGTTTGCTATGGATAGGGTCATGGAATCCCCAAAACTGAGCTCATCATCTCTAGAAGAGATTGTGGTTTTTGGAGGTTGCTGTACTTCAGGGATTTGCTCTTTTGTTATAACCTCTGACCATGAAAAGGCAGAAGGAAAAAAAGAAAAAAAAAAAAAAAACCACCACACAGTCATAACTCCTCCATTGCCATTCATGTGAAAAAAAAAAAAATCAAAGGAATACATTAAACTTCTTTTTGTAGTCTTGCATTTTGGAAATACTGATTATAAAAATTAAGCTTATATACTAATCTAAAGCTTTGCGAGATGGTATGTAATTTCAGAAACTCAATGTTCTGAATGTTTCTTACTTTTATATTCCAATAACTAGATGATTCCTTACTCATTTTAAAGGTATAAAAATCTGCTCATCCCTGACTAAAGTCATATTTATCCCTTTGTTATCCTACTTTAAAAATTAACCACAAACTATATAATAATAATTTTTCCATAAAAGGCAGATTTTCATGGACTTAAAACTTTTAATTCCATTTAAAAGCTATTGTGATAAATATAATTGTGTAGTTTAAGAAGTGGAAAAAAGAAAAATCTCAGGCCACTGTTAACACTTCAGGTCCTTTGCCATATTTTAAGCTAGTAACATTTGAATTTTTCCAAGAAACAAATGGAAATGGATGTTTTCATTCTATAAAAATCAAATTGGTTTCTGCTATGTTTTGAATGTTTTCATCCTTCCAAAATTCCTATGTTGAGACCTAATCCCCAAGGCGAAGGTATTAGTAGTCATGACCCTTGATAGTGATTATGTCACAAAGACAGAGCCCTCATGGATATTTTTTATCCTTGTAAGAAACCCCAAAGAGGTATCTGGCCAGCTCTTACTTTTTCATGAATTTGCTGTATTTTGATATTGAAATTTTCAGCCTTTCAACACTATGAGAAATATATTTATATTCTGTAAGATACCCATCCTGTCATATTTTGTTATAGCAGTCTGAGCAGACTAAGACAGGAAATAAATGCCAAAAAGTCGAGGTGCTGCTGTGGTGTACATATGATGGTGCACCCCTAGAGTGCTCAGACTGCCATCCTCACTGTGGTGTCCTTGCCAATACCATACAGAGTAGATGAGCCATGGAGGTTTGGCCGCTTCCATTTAAATTTCAAAGATAGGTTCCGCTGAGTCTTGGTACATAGCCCAGGAAGAGGGCTTTTATGTGGGTGAAGCCATCAGACAATCCCAGTGAGGAGGTGGCCTAGAAGAGTCATGGTGGAAAGGGCCATTCCCCAAACTCCCAAGTGACAGAGCCACTAGTATGCAATTCTACCCTGCAGGAGCCTCAGGCACCTGGTATAACATGTGAGAATGTAAGTGTGGGCTTGCCCCAAGCAAAGTCATGGAGGTGGGCGACGGGCCAACCTAAAGCCTTAAAGACTTAAGCTCACCCCAGTGTGTCTGAAAGACAGGGCGTTGAGTCAAAGAACATTATTCTCAAGCCTTTTTAATGCTGTTTGTCCTGTTGGGTTTTGGACTTACTTAAGGCTTATTATCCCTTTCTTTTTTCTTATTCTTCACATTCCCTTTTGGAATCAGAATGTCTATCTTATGCATGTCTCACCATTGCAGTTTGGAAGCACATAACAGATTCACTTCACAGATTCATAGCTGAAAAGCGGGTTGCCTTAAAGTGAATGATAGCCTTAGTGCCATGCTGCATGGGATTTGAATATCTAGGTAAGACTTTGGAGTTGGACTTTAAAGTTGATGCTGGAATGAATTAAGAATCTGGATGGCTATCAGGATGGAATGAATGTATTATTCATGTGGGAAAGACATTTATTTTGAGGAACCAGGAATGTCATGCTATTAATCTGAATGTTTGTGTAGTTTCAAAAATTAGTATGTTGAAACCTAATCATCAATGTGATAAAATTAGGAAGTGCAGGGCCTTTGAGGTGTGATTAGATCATTGAAGCAGATCACTCATGATAAAAATGCTTTATAGGGTCTCTTTATAAAAGAGGTGTCTCACCTGTTTGCATGAGATAAGAACACAGCAAGAAGATACCAATCTATGAGCCAGGAAACTGACCCTCTCTGGACACTAAATTTATTAATATCTTGATCTTGGACTTCTCAAAAACTGAGAAATAAATTTCTAATCAAAAGTTACCCAGTCGAAAGTATTTTGTTATAGCAGCCCAAATGGATTAAGATAGGTCCTTATGTTTAGGGTACATGAAGAACACCTTGCATTTAGACCCTGTAGAGATAATTGAGAATATAATGAAATTTTATATATATACATATATATATATGTATATATATTAAATTCATATATAATGAAATATGTATAATGAAGATACATCAATATTCAAAAACAGCATGCATGTGTTACATTTATGTTTGAAGTCAAGAATGAAAAATAAATATAACAGTGTATCTCTCCTCTGGAGTGCTCAAGGATAGGATAATGTATAGTCTAGAGCTGTTCTAGCTGTGATAGTCTTTCTACTTAAGAAGTTTCTTTCGTAAGCTAATTCCTTTCCTATGATGAGGTGGATTTCAGTACCAGAAGAAATTTGTTTTGAATTCAGGATTTCAAGTATATGGCAGAATCAAGTGACTCTTCCAAACAGACCTCTCCAAGGCTATTATCACATATTAGTAGTAATTTAAACTGGGGCACAGACTGATCATCACGAAGACACACCCTAGACTAGCTTAAAACAACGTAACTTATTGGCTTCAAGTACTCAGAATGTTCAAGATTTGAAATTCACTTCCAGTGAAGCTGGCTTACTGGTTGTCTCAGTGCAATCTCTGCTTTGCTCTTCATGGGTGGAATGGAAGACTCTCATCATAATGTAGCAAAGGGGGCCTCTGGAAACTTAAGGCATAATGGCCTTGAGAATCCAGGACCCAGAAGAGAGACAGCCTCTTCATTGATTTTTCCAACAATAGACCTAGAAAGAAGACTGATTATCTAGCCTTGGCTCAAACACTCAGCTCTAGAGCACAGAAGGTGACATCATTCCTAGCTGACCTGCAGGGTTACTGATGAGGCCCAAAGGAGAGCAAGGTTGTGTTCCAGAAAGGGGAGCAGGTACAGTGAAGTCAATAAACGACTCCTAAGTGGTTGAAATCAGGATTTGTGGTAACAACCTCATGTGTATTCTTTCACATGGCCCCGAACATCTTATACATGATTGAAATTATTGTTATCGCTATTATTATCCTCATTTTAGAATTTATGAAGCTGTTGCTAGTGGGGTTAAGAAATTTGCCCAAGTTACTCATAAATAGAGCAATTGGAATGTGACTTCATGTCTCCTTTGTTCCTGAGCCCAGACTTTGAAATATTGTTCTGTACAGAATAGCTTAATTTTTCAGGTTCAAAAGTGTACATGAAAATTTTCTTTTGTTTCACTTTCTTCTGTGTGATGAGTCCTTCCAAAGACCTTTCATCTTCTTCTGCTTTTTGCTCCTTTCCACCCTTCCAAAAATACTTTTCAAAGAGAACTAGAGAGCAAAAGCATAATTTGCATTTAATTACAATGAAATCTCTTTTCGCTTACTCAGTTTGATTTCTGGGGTTTTGTAGCATTGAAATCATTTTTGCTTTACTTTCAGGCAAGGAAAAACTAGTTGGCAACTGTGAGTTTGTATTAATCTAAGGGTGTGTCCCAGACTGCTTGATAGTTTCCTTTAGCATGATTTTTTTGGATTAGTTAAAATAAATATATGTAAAATTGTAACCTACACATTCATCCTTCTTCAATGCTGTGATACCCTGTCTGAAATTAAGTGCTGCTAAATAGTCTGCAAGTGAAAAATAGTTATGACAGACATGGAGAAAAAAGTTTTAAAAGTTCCTTAGGTTATGAAATTATAATTATACATAAATGAAATCAAAACATTTAAATATATTTTCCCCTCAGAAAGGAGAGTGTTCAATGAAAGTTTTGCATATCAGTAAATTCTGTTAGAGAATTTGAGTTGCTGGAATGACATTCAGCTCCTCCCGCTCTCCAAACACGAAATGGAAACTTATACATTGACATTTCCCCATTACTCTAGCCATTGACCTGTTAAAACTATTATGGGGTGGTTTACCTCTGAAATTGGTATTAATAAGAAAATGACAAGAAGCTTGCTGCCCAAACACTACTATTTCCAGAATTGTAAAAATTGCATAGGTGGTTATTTCACTTTCTCATTTAGAATGGCAGGGAAGAGTGAACTGAAATCAAATGCATCCTCTGATTCTAAATGGAAATGTGCTCATGCTGGTTGGTTCTGGGAGAGATGAGTGCCTTTAAGAGTGTCCATTCTGAACCTGAATTATTTTCTTCTCTGAATTCTCACAGTTGCTTCAGGTTTGGTTTAAGATATATTCTTAAGAAGGAAGTAGGGGGGTGAGCTTCAGACTTTGGCCGATAACCATCACTAAAAGCTCATAGCACAATTGTCATATAGCCTTTAGGCATCCACTTAATTAATAAAGACCATGGAAAACTCAGAAGACCAACACTTTTTCTAGGTATCATTTGGAAATAACAACAGCAAACGGAAGTTCAAAAGATTACTTTGCAGTTTACAAAAAAAAAAAAAGAGAGCATTTTTCCATGTATGAAGAATATTTATTTATTTTTATTACATTTCTCACATTAATTCTCTCAACATCTTCATGAGATTAGTGATAACACTAAAATCTATGGAGTTTTTTTTTTTCAAAATAAAAAAGAATGTGAAATAGAATAATTTTTAATGGGTTTTAGTTAGTAACAGTATTATGCCAATTTTCTATGTTAAAAATGCGTCTTCAGAAAAAAAAATGAATGTCCTATAATGACATATAGTAAGTGAGTGAGGAAGGACAGAAGCAGGACTCCAATGAAGATCTACTGATTTCTGTGTCCTCTGGGATCAGAAGCTACTTCTGTGTCACATCTGAATCATGTCTCGCTGTGTATAAAGTGCTCTTGTGGGCATTGTCATTTCTGAGCCTAACACCAACTTGGTGATTTGCACATTTTAAGCAATTCCTAAAGTGTTGCACTTCAGTTTTCTGTTCTAAGCCTCCATGGAGCTTTCCATCTGTAACACACAGGTTGCATATTATTTATTCATATCCATGCTTGCTCAGCCTGGCTCATTTGACTTTGTCTGCTATTAGAATGTAGATTTTTTCTCATATTATACTGTATACTTGTTTATATCTGTAAATTCATCTTGCTACTTCTGTGACCTCCCAGAGTGCCAAGTAAACAGTTATCAATATAATAGGTAAAAAATGCATGTAGTACTCAGGAACCTGTGTCCATGGCTAGAAGGGAACATCTTTGTGAGGACAACCTTTTTCTGAGCCACTGTATTCTCAGTGCTGTGCTTTGATATTAGATGTGCAGCCTTGCGTTGTCATTCCACTTTATAAATACTTTAAAAAACACATATACTTTTATTTTAATTTTACTGATATCCAGCTAACATGACCCCTGAATATAAGTTTCAAAGAAAGAACATGTTGAAAAGTTTATTTATTATTGTTTCAAATAGATTAGTAATGTACAACTACCAGTTGATAACACTAAGTCCTAATTTTTTAAATGCAATAACTGAAAATACCTATTAAAATACAGGAAAGGCTAATAAAAATGCAACATAAATGTCCAATAGACATAAAGTTCTCCAAAATGCGAACAATTTGTTTCAAGCACAACTTAATGAGAAGAATAAAAATTATATTAGTGTTTGCAGTGAAAAACTTAATTTTACTATATCTTTGAACGACCCAGCTCAACATCTTGTTGAAACATACACTTACTTAGAATTTTAAACAGCATCTTAAATAGGCTTCTTTAATCTACTCTATTCTAATTGTAGGACGCTGTCCAGATTTGGCATTTATTAGCTCCTAATAATCAGATAGGTCTGGTTCAACATCTACCCCTTTTACAACAACTTTCCTAACATGCTTTCCTTTCTCTTGAATGTAAGATTCTTCTTTACAATATTAAGAGTGTATTAGTCTTTCAGGCTGTTACTATAAAATTATATAAACTGGGTCATTTATAAAAAGAAATTCATTTCTCACAGAAGATCAAGCCAGGGCATTTGACTTCCATCTGCCGGCTTACTCCCCAAATTGGCTGCAATGGCCAGGCTGGGCCAGGCCAAAGCCATGAACCCAGAGCCTCTTCCAGGTCTCCCATGTGGGTTCAGGAGTCCAAGTACCTGGGCCATCTTTTGCTGCTTTCCCAGGCACAATAGCTGGGAGCTGGATCAAAAGTGGAGCAGCCGGTCTCAAGCAGGTGCCCATATGGGATGCCGGCACCGCAGGCAGAAGCTCAACCTGTTATGCCACAATCCCCCAGCCCCAGCCTCCCCATTTTACTTTTTAAAGAGACCAATAGAGTGAATAGTTAAAAATATCTCCCTATATATCTTTGTCTCTCACTCTGTCACATTCCTCAAAAATCCACACTTTGGGCAAAATCCAGTCCCGCTGTTCTTTTCAAGAAATGTGTTAATAAGGTTGCAAAAGCCCCTTACCCTAGAGATGAAAAATTCTGTAGGGCTAGAAGGCTCTCATTTTACTGAGGGTGGTCTGGGGCTGTGATTGAGGAAGAACCATAGAAACTAGATTCATTTGAACATAGCAAGAAGCCATGCAGAAGCTCTTTGTGAGATCCAAATTTCAGCGACTCCTAGACACTCATTGGCCAATAGCACAATCTCCTGAGGATCACTTAAGAATACAGATTTCTAGAAAATAACTCAGAGTTTGCATCTGTGGGTGTAGGGTACAGTCTTGGAAATTGTTTTGAAAATACTTTTAAAAGCCAAAACAATTTCTTAGGTGATTCTGAGTGTCCTCTGGGTGATAGAGCTTGTCCAAAGCAACTTAGCTAATGAATTTTGAAATCATGGCCAGACCAGTAGTTTCCCTTGTCTCAGAGTCCTCCTTCATAGCACTGAGATGTTCCTACTCACCACTGTGGTCTTACTGCTGCCATCTCTGTGATATTGGGGAGTTTGAACCAACCAAATACAATCACATCAAAAATTTTGTTGGGAATTTAGGCTTTGAACACAGGAGTCCCGTAAATCCCTTATCCCAATTTAATCGACACTCAGAGCAGATTTGGCTTCATTTTCAAAGAACCCCTGTTGGTTTGTCATTGGCAAATACAGAGCCCTCCAAATGTGACCAGGTAGTTTGAACCCACCCTGTGGGGAAATGATGGTATACATCAGGTTGTACTTCACTGCACTGTGTGAGTGGTTCAGATGCAATCCACTCATTCTGACTCAATGAAAAGAAATTAAAACCCCGAAATATAATCAATGCTTACCTCTTTGTGCCTACTCAGTGACTGTAGATGCCAGCTTTCATGGGTAATAGATTCAAGCACCATTGCCACTGAATGCTGAAATTTATAGACTTCTTCATAGTCATTAATTAATAGTGTGAGCACACAGAAAAATAACCAGGCGGAACACTTAGAAATGAAATTATTGCTGAAGCACTGACTACATAGTTTTTAAGTGGTCAGTCAGGTGAATAAAATGAATAATTGAATACGCTTTACAAGCAGGCAGAATGGACAAGCATTCCAACAGGATTTTAATTCTCTCTGAGAAACTTACATCTTATATAGGGATCTGAATTGATTTTATTCTTATCTCCTTGTCAAGGCCATTGGGTAGTGGTGTTTGCTCTGTGAGACTTTAGAAGAGACCCTGTATCATAGTGTGTGATCTGCTAAAGGATGCTTTGGGGAGTTCCTTGCAGTAAGTAGCTGAAGATTCAATTTCAGACCTGCAACCTGCAGAGGCAGAAAGGAAAAAAAGAGAATATGGATGTAGCCATGATGAAAATTATGCTATACCATGACCCTATTTATATTTATTGAAAATTATTTCCATGGGGAATCTTCTCTTAGAAATATGTGTTCTTTTTGGGAATATGTATTAACAGTGGGAGCATTGTTGACTTCCAAGCATAATCCTTGGGAGAGTTTTCTTCATGTCCAAAAATACAGAAAAAAATTAATTCTAGCCAGAGGAATGGGAAGGAAGCTGTAACTATATTGAATTTGAAAACAAACGTATTGGATTTCCTTTTGTCTTTTCCTTCCTTTACCAGCAAAATTCCTGTAAGGATCTGATGGCAAATACAGTCATGCATTGCTTAACTGAGGGAATACATTCTAAGAAATGTGTTGTTAGGTTATAGACATCATAAACTGTACTTACACAAAGTTGGATGTAGTCAATACCACTAGGCAATACATCAGTAGAAACATTTTTAACATTTCATACTTGTATTTTTTATGGTCACAGTTCCATGTCTTAACACATGTATATAGTATGTATGGATCAAATCAGGTAATTCACATTTCAGTTCCTTATTTTCTCTTTGGAGCCTATGAACTTCTGCCTATTCTTATTTCTTCTTAAGTATACAATGTATCAGTGTGGATGATGGTTGTCCAACCGTGCTGTGGAACACTAGAACTTACCACTTCTATTTTTTGAAACCTATTATGCAACCTCCCTCCCATAGGCAATATAATATTTTTATTTATCTAATGTATTTGAAAGACAGAGGGAAGGAGAGAAAAAGAGAGAGAGAGAGAGACAGAAAGAGAGAGAGAGAGAGAATCTTCCATCCACTGATTTACTTCACAAATGCCTGTAACAATTGCAGGCAGGAGCTAGAACTCAATCCAAATATTCCACGTGGGTGGCAGGGACCCAAGTGCTTGAGCCTTCACATGCTGCCTCCCAGGGTGCCCATTATCAAGCCGCTGGATTGGAGGCAGAACTGAGAGGCAAACTCAGGCACTCTGATATGGGATTTGGGTGTCCCAAGTGGCCACTTAATCACTGTGCCAAACACCCACCCTGCAATACAATCTTATGAGACCATGAAAACACAATCTTTCACCAAAATGTTGTTATGTAGTATATCACTGAATTTTAGTCTTGCAGACGGACAATCTCTGTCTCAGCTACTCAGCTCTGCTATTGTTGCGCAAAAGTAGCCGTAGACAACACACAAATGAGTGTGGCTGTGCCCCAAATAAACTTCCTTTACAAAAACAGATGGAGGACTGTGTTTGGCCTACAGGCTGTAGCTTGCTGAGCTCTAATCCACTGGCATCACAGCCTCAGTGACAGGCTAGCAAAGACTTGAAGTGTGACACCCTCGGGAGCATAGAGGGGGAGGACATGATGAAAAAGATAGAGGGTGAGCAGCATTCCTCCGCTCCTTCTTTTCTTCCTTGGCAAGGTTGCTCTCCTCCACCTATGAGGAATTCCCCTCAGCACAGCAGGCCTTTTGCTGACCAGACAGGGGAATTAGTTATTTCACTTGGCTTGGCTTGTGAACTGGGAATGTTTTCCTTATTCAAGGTCTATGGAAGAACTCCCAGTGAAGAGAGCTGAAGTCAGATCTTATATTCGCTGATGTTTGGATCGTGGTGTTTCTCTTTTGCTTCCCTTGAAGGTCAAAATCATTAGCCCAAAGGCCCTACACTTGGGACAAAAAGGCTTAGCTGACTGACTGATTTTGTCATAGCTCAAAGGAAAGATAGAGAAGAGAGGGAGAAGAGATGATATTCCCCAGGCAGAACTTGACTAGAACAGAAGGAAATGTTTTCTTCAGATGATGATCCAAGGATGTGGTGAGCCCAGACACAAGGGTGGTTGAGAAAGCCTGCCAGAGGCCTCTGCTGAATGCATTAGGACTGCACAGGTTTGCCAGATCCCAAAGCTAATTAGGACCAGACAGAAAGAAGCTCAACATTCCACAGCATGGCCAGTCTCCTAAAGGTAATGTTTCTTTGAAGACTGAGAATATCTCTTTGTTTATTTAAGCTTCAACTTTTAGATTTTTCCAAAAGGATTTGAAGGAGCTTAAATGTTAATCAAAATACAAACAAAGACTATTAGTAATGAGCTGAACCCAAGCCTATCCAAATAAACAAAACTGAGTAGATGTTGCCAGAGGTGGAAGATAAGTTGATGGCTACATTGGGTACTGCATTTGGCACAAACGTGAAACTATTACCAGGGATGACCCTAGAGGAGGACAGAATCCAGAAACACATCTGATGATCTAATGGAAGACGTGTTGTCAAATTGCAGACCTGTCCAAGTTAAAGATTGACAAATCCCATGCTACCCATACTCGGATAATATTTACTTCAGGTGGGATTTGATTTAAAATAAAAAAGCATCACTTTCAGGAGGTGCTGCTGACGGAAAAGCCAGACATGACGCCTGATGGTGTATGTGCAAGGGCTGGGGCAGTGTTACTGCCCTTGCATTAGTGGTATTGGGGATATTGGGATGGATATGCAAATGTATGAGTCTCAGCTCCCTTTTTACTAAGAAGCAACAGAAAGGGCAAGTACCTTTCTTTGCTCCTGAGGGCTGGCTGCCTCTGAAGCAGATAACTGGTTGAACAGCCACAAGACTGATTCTGCTTCCTCCTAACCCTGCCCACCTTCCTGGAACAGTGTCATTTAAGACAGAATAAAATTGCACTAGGTATATGTGTATATGTGTTGGAAGTCAGTGATTAGGCAAAACCAAATTTAAAATTAACCTAAGAACAACAACAGAAACTTAGAGATATTCAACACTTTAGGGTGAGGTTTGAACAATTTCCCATTCCCATTCCTACTGTTGTAGTCTTCAGTGGAAATTTGATGGGTCTTTGGCAAGTGCATTCACAAACACTATATCCATGAGGGAGACAACTGAAAATTTACTGATCTGGTTCAGGTTTTCCAACTGTTAAAAATGACAACTCTGACTTGTTTATTGCAAAATCAGGTGGAGGCGAGGGAAAGAACAGATAGGAAATTTAGGAAACTTTTGGACTTTGATTTGTCCTACCAAGTCTCTAGAAGAAGTCACATATTGTCACAGTACTGCTGTGTTACCATTCCCTGCCCCCATTCTCCTACTCAGTGGCTGAAAACAAAATTTAGTCCTTGCTCATGCACCTTGGGCCAGCTGCAGTCTGTCTGATCTTATGTGAGTTCCGCTGAGCTTGGACTTAAGCTGATTGAGGTCACCTGTAACTAGTAGGTGACTCAGAAGCTTTCTTTCTTGGCAGTGATACAACAGCGAGTAAATTAGTCTAATCCCACATGCACATTTCAAATTATTAATTTTTATTTTATGAGCACCCCCTTATCTAAAGCGCACATGACCAAGTCCGAAACCCACAGTCAGAAAAATACATTCTGTCTATTCTGAGATGTGGGTGAATAACACCACAAAAGGTGAAAAATTGAGACCAAGAATTCTATCTGCCTGGAAGCAAGACTGGTGAATTCCACCATGTATGTAGAAAGAGCAAACTGCCTTGTTAGAAAGCTCCTAAACGAGAGACACCATTTCCTATAACATTTGGGCCAGTAAACAAGATGTGATGGGTATCAGGTCAACACGTAAGGTTTTAATGCTTTGTCATACGAAGATATTCTTACTTTGATACACTTTGTCCTTTTGCTTCCCAGTTTTTAACTGCATTATCAAGACTCTCTGAGGTTTCAACATAACAGGGGAAGACTGGAGCCATCCCCATGCCTTATTTATGTATTTTTAAAAATCTCCATTTCTTCTTGGAATGTTTTGTTCCTAGTGGTCCAGAACATTTTTTTTTCTATTGATGAGACTAATATACTTCTTATGATAGATGGTTTGCTCCAAAGATTCATTTCTATATTTGCTAGGAGTTTTAGGATGCTCATGGATAGATCAGATGCTTAATTGTTATAACCTTTCTCAGCCATGACTTTTAAAATAGAATTTCTCTTTTTCCCTCTTTATTTTGTAACTTGTGTGCTTGAAAAGACAGTTTTTTTTTTTTTTTTGACAGGCAGAGTTAGTGAGAGAGAGAGACAGAGAGAAAGGTCTTCCTTTTTCCGTTGGTTCATCCCCCAAGTGGCCACTATGGCCAGCGCGTTGCGCTGATCCGAAGCCAGGAGGCAGGTGCTTCCTCCTGGTCTCCCATGTGGGTGCAGGGCCCAAGGACCTGGGCCATCCTCCACTGCACTCCTGGGCCACAGCAGAGAGCTGGACTGGAAGAGGGGCAACCGGGACAGAATCCAGTGCCCCAACCGAGACTAGAACCCGGGGTGCCAGCACCACAGGTGGAGGATTAGCCTAGTGAGCCGCGGCACTGGCCCGAAAACACAGATTTTATTATTACTGTGACTGAATTTTGATTTTAGGATTTCTTGATTTCTCTTTGGAGACAGAAAATCAAAGAATGAAGGGAATGAGGAGGGGAAGGAAGAAAATATAAGGAAGGAAGGAAAGGAGGGAGAAAAAGGAAAGCAAATAAGGGAAGGAGTGAAGGATGGAAGGAGGGAGGAAAGAAAGAAAGCACAAAAGAAAGGAGAAAACAAGAAATAAAAGTCTCAAACTAATAACATTTCTTGTCCCTGGGATAGAAAATACTAGGGCCAATCTTATGAATATTGCTCCACAATATTAAACAGTACTGATAAAGAGCAACAATCATTTAGTTCTTGCAAGATATTTGCATTTGGAATATAATACAATAACCAGCTAATACAACTTACCAAATCTATCAGCTTGCTCATCAAAACTTTCTTCCAGGGCCTCACATTGATGTCCCTACTAATCCACAGCTGCTATATTATAAACTCCAGCTTGCAAGATCCAACTTAAAATCATCTAGTTTAGAATCCTCTATAAATATCCTCTCTTACACATTTCCTTGAGTCTACTGAGATGATAAACTCTGGCACCATAATGAATATAACAAACTTAGCTTTTTATTTGTCAACAGATTTTTTTGTCTTTAGGGAAGCCATTACTCACAGAAAAAAATATTGTATTTGTAACAATCAGCTATAAACTTGAGTAGTTACATATCTCTAGCAATAACTTAAAATTCTACCAATTTAACTTTGTCAAATGCATTCATCATCTCTGATTTTTGATAGGAAAAGAAAAATAATTTAAAAATACATGTCTATGAAGATTACATTTATGTAACTAGTCAATCTGAAGTATTTTGACTTAAAATAATGAGAAATGTTAAGCAAAATTTTCTTGAACGATTTTAGTCAAATAGCTTGGTAATAGTTATACTTGCGATTCACTTCCTTCCTCATTCCCAAAGAGCCACCTACCACGCCATGCTTTTGTATAGCATCCGTTTACTTCCCTCTGCCTCTATGAATTAAATTCTGACAACAGAGCTTGTAGACTTAAACCACTGACCATGTCCTGGCTGGAAAGATTACCAGTGGTTGATGTATGTACACTCATTATGTATGGGAAGACCAACCACATGATGATCTGATTAATAGATACCTTAGTCCTTTTTGTAACAGAATGCCTGAAACAGAGTAAATTATGAAGGGAAGATAATTAATTGTTATAGTTTTGGAGGCCAGGAAGTTCAAGAGTGAGGGTCCCACATCTGACGAGGACCTTCATGCTGTGTCATCATATAACAGAAGCTGGGAGGGCAGGTGAGCTTGAGCAGGAGACAGGAAGGGAATCAAATCCATTCTGTTTTTGTAAGATTTATTTTATTTATTTGAAAGACAGAGTTACAGAGAGAGGTAGAGACACAGAGAGAGAAAGAGGTCTTCCATCTGCTGGTTCACTCCCCAGATGGCCACAACGGCCAGATCTGGTACTATCTGAAGTAGGAGCCAGGAGTTTCTTCTGGGCCTCCCACGTGAGTGCAAGGGTGCAAGGACTTGAGCAATCCTCTGCTGCTTTCCCAGGTACATTAGCAGGGAGCTGGTTCAGAAGTGGAGCAGTCAGGACTTGAAACGGTGCCCATATGGGATGCCGGCACTGTAGGCCATAACTTTAACATGCTGTGCCACAGTGCTGGTCCCCTCAAATTCATTCTTTTATCAGGAACTCACTCCCACAATAACTAATCCACTCCTATACTCCTATGATAATAACATTAATCTATTCATAAAGACACAGCCCTCCACTTCTTAAATCTCTCTCTTAATATTGTTGCATTTGGGATTAAATTTCCAACTCATGAACTTTGGGGAACACATTTAAATCCTAGCAACGGGTACAGAACATGCAAAACCTTTCACCTTCTTTTTCAACTTTTCATTTTAAGGGCTTAGAGTGGTTGATTCTATCCTTTGTTTCAATTTAAAAATGGCCCTACATTGCTATTCCCTAAATGAATTTTCTACATTTATCATTTCAGCAAGATGTGCATGAGAAGGTATGCTTCCTGCATATACTATTTATGAATGATAGTTCTGTGTTGTAGTTCCGTTTTCTCATTTATCTAATGTCCAACTGTCAAGAGTTTGTCATTGTGTCACAATGTTTACCCTATGGCCACTTGTAAAGCCAACTAATTTGAAGTAGAAATTCTCCTTAAAAAAAATTTATATGCTGTAATTTGCAAATGGTAGAAGAATTAAAGTCCAGGGAGCAAAATATATGAGACATTTTGCTATTAAATGGAGAAGGAAGGAGGAGGGAAGTGGGGAAAGAGGGAAAGGAGGAAGAGAGGAAGGAAGGAAGGAAAGAAAGAAAGAAGGAAGGAAGGGAGGGAGGAAATGTGGGAGTAGAGAAGGAAGTGATATCTATACTGAAGATAATGTTTGGAAATTTCAGTCTTTTAAAAAAATGTATTAATAATCAGAAAAGTAGGAAAGAAGGTTTCCAGCTAGGAAAATATGGACCTCTCTTTTATAATGAAGATTAATTAGTCAATTGAAAGTTAGGAAGATATCTATGTGTATAGTACTGAGATGGTTGTCAGAATGTTTAATTCCCTCAGAATTTCTATTGTTTTTCCAATAGAAAAACAAATAAAAAAATAACCTGGATGAAGAAGATGGGTTGAATGGTTTTGCATTCAATACAGGGATTCCCCATCCAGTTTCCTACCAGATACAACTAGCTAGGGGATTACCCTAATGTTGTTTTAATTTCCCCTGAGAATTAATAAACACTTTCTTGGAAGTTTCTATGAAGCAAGAAGTCTGCTGTGTTCTGCAATGAATGGTTGGAGTTACACAAATATGAACGAAATATATTTCTTGTCCTTAAATTGTATATAAAGTAATAGAGCAAAATGAATTTGGATCTGAAAATACAGTATAATATTTGGAGAATTTTGCTAATTTTTAACAGTATAGTATGTAGAACAATGGTCCAAGGGTGATGTTACCCAAATAAAATAGGGAAACTGGAAGTTTGGGAGAAGAATGGGACAATTGTGGGTCATTCAGTAAATATGGTTTTTTTTTTTGACAGGCAGAGTGGTTAGTGAGAGAGAGAGAGACAGAGAGAAAGGTCTTCCTTTTTGCCATTGGTTCACCCTCCAATGGCCGCTGTGGCCGGCGCATCGCACTGATCTGAAGCCAGGAGCCAGGTGCTTCTCCTGGTCTCCCATGCGGGTGCAGAGCCCAAGGACTTGGGCCATCCTCCACTGCCTTCCCGGGCCATAGCTGAGAGCTGGCCTGGAAGAGGGGCAACCGGGATAGAATCCAGCGCCCCAACTGGGACTAGAACCCGGTGTGCCGGTGCCACAAGGCAGAGGATTAGCTTGTTATGCCACGGCGCCGGCCAGTAAATATGTTTTAATAGTATTATTTCATTTTACATGGTGTCAATAATCAGAATATTCAAATATTTTGTTTTCAATTATATATGTGTGTTTTGGTTTGTGGTGCGTTTGCCTCTTTTATTAGTATTTCACATATATATATGTATATGTATATTATATGTATATGTATATGTATATATATCCTATATCTACCTGCTGTGTAGAATATTTTGATCTCAATGAATTAACAGAAGTAGTATTAACAAAGAGTTACAGGTGTTCTTTGTAGGAAAAAAGGAGTGATATAGTCCATTAGAAGTGGAATGTTCAAATAAAAGTGGTGAAAATGTCAGCAAAAGAGTGACTACAGTAATGGGTAAGGTTCCCTGTGAGGGCTAGGTCACCTGTGAAGGGAGGTCCCCTGTGAGGGAAAGTCCTCTGTATGGTGGAGATTACTTTAAGGTAGGAGAAAAGGGGTTTTGTTTGCTTTAGGACATATATTTGGTAATCTTCGTATGAAGTACTTTTTCATTGTATGCACTAAGATTAAGAACAACCTAAACCCTTACATTTTACAGCTATTAGCAGAGATCCATGTCTCTTAGTCTATATAAGGACATGCAGAGCAAGAGTTAGGTCAGCAGCTCCACAAGCCAGAGGAGGGCTGCAGGCCAGAGTGCAGTTGCTGCTCTCGCAAGGAGGAATCAGAAACCAAAGAGGCGGCTGGAGGCCCTGAAGTCTGTAGAAGAGAGGAGACCTTGCAGCAACATGCTGGCCTGAATATTTGGAGCTGCCAGTTTGGGAGAAAGGAAAGTTGGAAAAATAGTCCGTTTTTGAAAAGTTTATGCCATTTAGAAACGCACTACAAAGCAAAGTAATCCAGTAAGATACCCAACACAGTAACAGGTGATTCTGCCACTCAGGGAAGACTTTGGCTTTACACTTTGATGAGCATATTTTTAGACCTGGCTTTATGTATAAACACAGCAAGTGCCATCTAAAGTGGCAATGCTACACACACTATTTATTAACCTGAATTTTCTTCTTTTACTCAACAGCATGCCAGGGACCTCTTCTCATATCAGTGCCAGTTTGTGCCACAATTAATAAAACACCAATAACAAAACAAAAAATTTCTTGATTGGAAATAAAACAACATTATGTATAAACACTTCAGAAGTCACAGAAGGACAGCCATTTCATTATCTTCAAAACAAATTGCCTTTTCCATTAAAAAAAAAAAAAGAGTAATCGCAGGCCCAGTAGTCAGCTCTCTCTTAATACTAAGCTCTTTGCTCTATACTGTCACTGTCAGTATCTTCAACATATTTCTACAGCAAAACCTACCTAACCAATACAACATTAAGTGTGTATAAGCGCACTTTCCATTTTCATACTCTGATGCATTACATGTGTTCAATTTTCTTTTTTTATTTTTATTTATTTATTTATTTATTTATTTTATTTTTGACAGGCAAAGTGGACAGTGAGAGAGAGAGACAGAGAGAAAGGTCTTGATTAAATAAGTTGAAGGGTTTTTACATATTTTACAGGAGTCATAAGTGGCTCTTATTGCCACTGTTTTTGTGCAATAACAACAAAATCTTCAAACCCATACCAGAGCAGAGCTCACAATAAGTCACTTAGAATCAAGTAGAATAAAGCAAGAGGCTGATATCTTTTGTTATAAACATCATTTATGGCACAAATCTTAAACAAAAAAGTGTGAGTACATTGTGCTTGTCTGTGTGCATATATGTTTTTGTGTTCAAGCCTGAGTGCACTTCACTATTGCAAGTGGGGGCTGTTGGCATGAACATAAGTATGGCTGTCAGTATGAATCAGATGTTGTAGAAAACTGGGAAGACTTGCTGTATTTGTTTCCCAGGATCGCCATAATAAAATACAACAGAATGAGTGTCTTAAAACTGTAGAAATTTATTTTCTCACAGTTCTGAAAGCTGGCAAGTAGTCCAAAACCGAGGTATCAAGACACTCATGCTCTTTGTAACAGGCTTAGGAGACAATCCTCCATGTTTCTTCTAGCTCCTGGTGTTTGCTGGCAAGCCTCAGCATTCCTTGGCTTGTAGATGCATCCTCCATCCCATGTCCACCTTCTTCCACTGTATCTTCACATCATCTTCTCCTGTGTGTAGTTGCCTCTGTCCAAATTTCCCATTTTTGTAACAAAATCAACCATGTGACATTAAGGTCTATACTAATAACCTCATTTTCATTAAATTACTCCTGTAAATTTTTTTTTAATATAAGTAAGATTACATGATGAAGCACTGAGGGTTAAGACCTCATCATTTTAGGGAACACAATTTAACACAACACTTGTATATCACACCATTAAGAAGAAGTCGGGGATCTGGAAGATAGGTGTGTGCTGCAGTGTTTAAGATGCCCATTGGGATGCTTACATCCATATTGGAGTTCATGGGTTTGAGTCCTGGCTCCACTCCTGATTTTAGCTTCTAGCTAACATGTGCCCTGCAAGGTAGCATGTGATGGCTCAAGTAGTTGGGTCCCTGCCACACATGTGGGAGACCTGGCTTGAGTTCCAAACTCCTAGGCAATTGGGAAGTAGATCAACAGATGTGATTGTTGTCTACCTGCCTCTCTATCTGTGTGCTTCTTTGACTCTGAAAATAATTTTTAAAATAGATTTATGTTCAGGAGTCAGGTCTAGAGATATACTTCCAATTTGACTGGCTGCACTGTTCACTGTTGTTTCCCTAGTGCCAAGAATTCTCTATTCTCAAATTCTTTCTGTTATTTCTCAGATAACTGACACTATCAAATAATATTTTAGAAAGGGAAATGTATACATTGTGGGCATATTCCTTTATATTTTCCACATTTAAAACAGATTATTTTGATAAGTAAATTAGGGTGTCATTGTGATTTCTGCCAAAATTATAGCTCAACATTTCCCTTCAGAATAGAAAAGGGGCCCAGGGAATGTGGTAGTGGTTTCCTTTTTCATTCAGTGAAAGAACTGATGGCCATTGAGGTTGAGTAGAACAAAGTCATACACTGAGAAACAGGGGCAGGAAAATATCCAAATGATTAAGGCACATCAAGCAAATGCCATTATTTGCAGCCTCTGTACTCAGTTCAATGATAGGATTCACACTTATTTTTAGATTTTTTAGAATCTCATTTGAACTTGACTCTCAAAAGTACTGAGTTTAGAAGTCAGGCCCTCCTTCAATCTCATTCTTTAACTGATCAAAGACTCTTCCTGTCACTGTCTTCTGAAAATACCATATGCTCCCCATGTTAAAACAAAATAGTGGAGTTACCAGAATCAAGGAACTAAAAAAATCAAAACACAGTTCAGAATATCGTTTCTTTAATGTAAGGAATATTTCTTGATAGATTTTTGGGGTGAGCTTCCACTGAAATTGAGAGCATTGGGGAAATTCATGTGAATCAAATTGTATTCATGTGAGATATGACAAGGTATCAGAACCAGGGCTTGTGTTTTGCCTATCAGTTAAGATGTCTACGTTCTCTGGGCCGGCGCCGTGGCTCAACAGGCTAATCCTCCGCCTTGCGGCGCCGGCACACCGGGTTCTAGTCCCGGTCGGGGCACCGATCCTGTCCCGGTTGCCCCTCTTCCAGGCCAGCTCTCTGCTGTGGCCAGGGAGTGCAGTGGAGGATAGCCCAAGGGTTTGGGCTCTGCACCCCATGGGAGACCAGGATAAGCACCTGGCTCCTGCCATCGGAACAGCGCGGTGCGCTGGCCGCAGCGCGCTACCGCGGCGGCCATTGGAGGGTGAACCAACGGCAAAGGAAGACCTTTCTCTCTGTCTCTCTCTCTCTCTCACTGTCCACTCTGCCTGTCAAAAAAAAAAAAAAATGTCTATGTTCTGTATTCGAATGTCTGGGTTTGAGCTGTAGCTCCACTCCAAATCCAGCTTCCTGCTTATTCCCACCCTGGGAGGCAGCAGTGATTGCTCAAATACCTGGATTCCCACCAGTGGTGTAGGAGACATGAATTGGATTCCTGGATCCAAAATTCAGGTTGGCTGTTTACCCCTAGCTATTCAGGCATTTGAGGAATGAATCCCTAGATGGGAGATCTGTCTGTTTGTCTCCATCTGTTTGTCTCTCTGCCATAAAAATAAATGGAACTATAGGAAAAATTCCTATGGCTTGCTTTGTTAAAATATATATGAACAGGCCTGTGCTGCGGCTCAATAGGCTAATCCTCCACCTGCGAGTTCTAGTCCCGGTTGGGGCGCTGGATTCTGTCCCAGATGCTCCTCTTCCATTCCAGCTCTCTGCTGTGGCCCAGGAAGGCAGTGGAGGATGGCCCAAGTGTTTGGGCCCTGCACCTGCATGGGAGACCAGGAGGAAGCACCTGGCTCCTGGCTTCAGGTCAGTGCAGTGTGCTGGCCGTAGTGGCCATTTGGGGGGTGAACCAACGGAAAAGGAAGACTTTTCTCTCTTCTCTCTCTCTCTCTCACACTGTCTAACTCTGCCTGTCTGTCTGTCTATCTATCTATCTATCTATCTATATATATATATGAACCAAAAAGGATACCCTGCATTTTAATCTCGAGTCTATAGACCTCATGTTATTAGTGTGATTTTGGAAATACCATTGAGTGTCACTTTCTTCTTAGGTAAAATTTGGGAGTAGGAGTGTGAATATTTATTCTTAACTTATAATATTGGTATTCCAACTAAATCTTGGCAACAAGTGATTGATCAATGAAGGCATACATGTTCATTAATGCTTTTGGAAATACTCCAAGAAATAATCATTTCATCTTGATGCTTTTTGGTGTAGATGGCATTCATACAGACCTATATTAAATTCCAACTCTTCCTGTTTAATAACTGTGGACTTGAGGATGTTTCCCTAATCTTCTGTTGCCTTCCTGCTTGGAAAAATAATAACTACTTTACAGGAATGTTGTGAAGGTTACATATACTATTAAAATGTAAAGTGCTCAGTGTGGAATCTTAGCACTTTGAAATGTTTCATTTAAAATGATTAATGCCATTGTTATTTTCATCTGCTTTATTTAGAAATTGTCTATTTCTAATTTTTTAAATTTTATTTAAGGCAAGGGTTTTTTTTTTTTTTTTAGTTTTTATTTAAGGAGTGCATTTTTCATAGATACAAATTTAGGAATATAGTGGTTCTTTCCCCCCTTAACCCCCTCTCCCCCCACCCCAGTTCCCATCCCACCTGCTTCTCCCTCTTCCAATCTCCTTCTTCTTTATGGTTCATTTTTAGTATGACTTTATATTCAGAAGACCAACTCCATGCTAAGCGTAGACTTCAACAATTTGCACCCACGGACACACACAACATATAGAGTACATTTTGGGGAGATAATTTGCAATTGATTCTCATATTACACTTCATTAGGGACCGAGATCCTACATGGGGAGCAAGTGCACAGTGACTACTGTTGTTCCTTTAACAATTAACACTCTTTTTTATGATGTCAGTGATCATCCGAGGCTCTTGCCATGGACTGCCAAGGCTATGGAAGCCTTTTGTGACCACAGACTCCATCGGTATTTGGACACTGCCATAAGCAAAGTGAATGTTCTCTCCTCCCTCCAGAGAAGAGTATATTGTTCTTTGATGACCTTTTCTTTCCTCCGAGGTCTCACAGAGATCCTCCATGTAGGATATTTTTTTGTCACAGAGTCTTGGCTTTCCATGCCTGAAATGCTCTTGTAGGCCTTTCAGCCCAACCAAGAAGCTTTAAGGGTTGATTCTGAGGTCAGAGTGTTATTTACAGCGAATGTCATTCTAGGAGTCTGATGTGTGGACTGCTTCCCATTTTAGTCTTTCCTTCCTTTTTAATTCTATTATTTTTACCATGTACTTGATGTTATTTATATCATGCCATTTAAACTTAGACTGATCTATATGTTGCCTTTAACATTTAATATGATCATTTTAACAGTGAAGATGGTGTTTATATCACTGATTCTTATGGGTTTGGATAAGGCAAGATTTTCCAAAGCTATGCTTCTAGTCACTTTCTCTTAAATTCCATTAACAAAAGACTAAGAGTGGCTTCTCAAGAAATTTCATGCTCAAAATTTATATGGCTACTGCTTGGGCAGAGAAAATCTAAGAGACATTGAAAATTATTTTGGCTTTGTCCTCTCACATTCCTTTTTTAAAATTTTATTTCCCCATGTTAGCAGAACTGAGTGGAGATCAAATTACCTAATTACAATGAAGAAGGCTGTCTTTCTTCTATATTATTATTCTTTGCCTCAGGTATCGCTTTGTGTATTCCCATGCCTAGGACCTTTAAGGCCTGCCAAGGACTAAATGTTTGTGTCCCCATAGAATTTGTGTATTTAAACATGTGATGGGGGATATAATTAAGTAATGAGGGTGGAGCCCTTTTGATGGGGTTAGTGTCCTTACAGAAAGAGAAAGGAGGAAGCTTGCTTCCTCTCGCCATCGTCTCTGCCTTGTAAGGATACCAGGAAGACATGGTCCTCTACTAAGCGTGAAGATGGTCTCAAGCGTGAAGAGGGCCACAGCGACCAGTACCTCAATCTTGTGCTTTCCAGCCCCCAGAAGTAAATTTCTATTAAGCCACCCTGTTGATGATTATAACAGCTGAACTAAGACACAGCCTCTGTTTTTCATCATTTAAAATAATAAGAAATAGAACTATTATTATTTTAGGGGATAATTAAGTAATGATGTTAATGATAAAGAAAATGCTTACAAGTTACAAAATAAATACACTTAGTTGTTTGTGAACTGCCAAAGGGACACCCCTTTGAATAGACATGCATCAGTTACACAAAGAGAAGCAAAAGGAAGGTGTGAAATTAAATATATACATATATATGTGTATATATATACATATATATATATATGTTTTCCTTTTTTATATCATTACATTTTATCTTTTCTTTCTCAGACACAGTGCTCAGCTGCTGCTTTCATATCTGGTTTATTTAGTCTTTTAAAGAAATGAGGGCATTATGATTCCTGACACCTGACACCTAGCACCTGGGAAAAATGAAGTGTAGGGTAGAGAAAATCACTTGAGGTTACATTGCTGGTTAGTAGGAATTTGAGTTCTGTCTCCTTCTTTCAAGATGACAAACATAGCACAAAAGTACTTACTTTTCCACTTTCCCAAATGTGGATAATTTTTTGTACTTATTTTGTTTGGCAAAATGAAGGCATTCTCTTAAATTATAAACACACACTTTGGATGGGCAACTTGATAATCTGTTAGACTTAACATTTATAAGCTATTTAATCCGACAGTCTTGCTTTTAAGACTATCCATTTTGAAAATAATATTTATGAGAATACATTAATTTAATTATTTTTATCACAACATATTTAAGTTTTTGGACTCAATTATTTCTTTTCTTTGCTCTAAGCCATGTTATCTCAATATTCTTTTGATTATGGTCTCCCCTGAATTTCTCTGCAATTCCTACAAATGAAACAATTGTGCTTAGCACAAACCAATTATAGTATAACTTTCTCCATTTTAATCAAAGAAGGGAACCTTTTCTGATTATGTAGGGATTTCACAAATTTAATTACTCCTTCAGATCCTTTTATGTACCTGAAGCAATAATGTAGTTTGTTCCTAAGTTAACTGCACTTATTTGACTTCTTAGACTCATATACTCTCAAATTAGGGTTGTCAGATTTAGAAAATAAAAAATACAAGATGCCCAGTTGAATTTGAATTTCAGATTGACAATGAATTTTTTTAGTATATGTATGATTTATTCAATGTTTGGGACATGCATATACCAAAAGAAGTTATTATATATCTAAAATCCAAATATAACTGGGCACCTTGTATTTCTTCTAGTAACTCTCTCATATATATATCAGAGTTGTCAGCCATTGTTGTAATGATTGTCTCATCCATAAATATTATTAAAAAGTGAACTCTGGTATATATCACTCTTTGAAAGTTCCTTTATAATTACATATCTACCAAATGTCACATTGTATCCTAGCTCTCTAAAGAGATCACAAGCTATAGAATACATGAAGTCTCATTGTATCCCATCACTGATTGAATCCATGAGTGCTTCAGAAGAATTACATCTTCTTACAGGTAGAATCAGCAAAGTTAACAATGGATGGCTTGCTGATTGTTAAGTATTTCATGGACTAAAGATCTGGGTCTAACTTTTGCCTTATGATTTCTATATAAAAATTGTACTTTGTCACAAGGATTTGGTTATAGATTAAATAAAATCCTTGTGGCATATGGATCATCAAAATTTATAAACAAAGCTGTTTAATTGGGTTCTTGTTTGTAACAATAAAAAATTCTAACATGCATAAGATGGTTTGTTGAGAAATCGTTGGGAGTTCAAGAAACTGAAAGACCCTACTTGAGAGTGGAAAGAACCCAATGACTCTCCAAGAAATAAAGGTCAAGAAACAGAGTGACGTATGTTGCTGAAACCACCTGTTCTCATGCCACAGCCACTCCAACTTTGACTGACTTTGTATTCTGCTTTTCATTAGAGCCATGACTCAAATGCTCCAGAAAACTTGCCTGTTTGGTCAAGGTTAGGTCGTGTTTCTACTCCCTACTTCTACTGGAAAGGGAGTTCTGAACTTCTCAGTTTTGGAAACTAGAATTGTCTGTCTACACAGAATGGAGAAGGGTATTCAGGCAGGAATGTGGATGTTTCATGACAAAAATTAAGTGTTTATCCATTAAATATCTAAGCAAATAAGCCAAATTTAAATGTTTCCCTAACTTTGTTTCTGAATTTCCTATCAGTAACAGGCATAATCCCTTGAGGAATAGAGCAAGCAAGTTGGGAACTGAAGCATTAGGCTTGACCTTGAGGTCCGTTTCTTTGTGAGGATCTTTCCATGTAGTTGTTGTATTCTTTTCTTTCAGAAAATTAACTTCCTTTAGTCTCCCTCTAAAACTCTATCAACTGGGAGACTGACGCTGCATTCAAAATGATGCATATTATCCCAGTCTGAGCTTTTCTGAGTAACAGTCCTATATTCTTACGTATAGAAATTTGTGTTCACTATATCCCAGATGTGGTATTTCTGACTTGGAATGCATGGATACAGAAAAATTACTGCATCTTATTTAAAAATTTAATAATCTAATGTGCCTGTTCTCACAGAAAAGATTCACAGTTCTAAAAACATCTATTCTTAAAATGATCTATTAAAGGAAAAAGATTCAATGACATATATGAGACTGTGAATATTAAATACATCTGTTCATTTCAAATAACATATTTGTAGCAGAATCAAGGTATCTAGTTATTAGAATTCAAGAAATAATTTGAGTTTTGTGCCAATTTTGTGAGTATTTTTAAATGCACAAATCCCTTATTTACTTACTCAATATGCCCTTTGTTTTAGAAATCCTAACATGCCAGTATGAACTTGACTTTGCTCCCTGTGTTCTAGTCATCCTGGGCAAGTTACCTGGGTAACTGGGACCAACTCTTCCCCAGTTATGCCTCCGGAGAGATGCCAAAAGTTACTAGTAAAATAGATTGTCCATAGTATATAGCTCTTTGTGCCCCCCTGTTATGTTCCATTTGCTATAGTCTCATGAGACTTAGGCAAATTCTTTTCATATCTTGGTTGAGTGGGTGACCTCTTTGAAGCATTTGAAATAATGGAGGGGCAGTCTTACTGTGTTCTAGGTTAAGGGAATTAAATTCATCAAGTCATTTCCAACAGGTTAGTAACAGATTACCTGAAATACTTCAAGGATATGAAAGTGTTTACTTTTATAAAAACCTCTAGACTTTAAACACACCATTTTTCTTAGTCCATTTGGACTGCCATATGATAATACCACAGACTGAGTACCTTAAAAACAATAGAAACATATTTCTTGTTGTTCTGGAGTCTGGAAAGTTTCAGATAAAGGCCTGTTTCTTCACAAACGATCATCTTCTCACTATAACCTCATCTGATGGAAGCAGAAAGGACTTCTCCATGACAGCTTTTATAAAGACATTAACACTATTCACGAGGGTTAGACTTTCAAATAGGAATTATGGAGGGACACAACTATTCAGCCTATAGCATTATTCAAAACTGGGTAAGATTTTCTGGAAAACAGAACCTTAGGCAAGGATGGGTGAGATTATACTTCATTAGGGAACGACAAACCTCAGGCAGTAAAGGTCAAGAGGAAGAGGAGCTAGGAAGCATGTCAATTAATGCAAAAGCGCTATTCATGCTGGCCGCTATTTCACTGCGTGCCAAAAAGGGACATGACGGATTGTCCAGCAGGTACACTAGAACAGCTGGTATTATCTGGACAGGTTTCATGCACAAAGTATAGCATAATCCATGGGAGGGAATCAAGGAGAGAATGTATCTACCCACATCCTTTTGATTTTGTTTCCTATAGATCAAAATTCTCCCCGTGGGGAATTACTGTTCTACATTGCCTTTAGCAGCCTTTTTCCAGATGTCAAAACCAAACTCTGTGCTGTAGCTCTCGTCCAGTCTGAAGTTGTGGGAAGGGCCTAGCAACTTGGTGTTGGCTGAGTCTTGGCCATACAGCACAGGCTGGGCAAGAGGCCAAGGCACTCTCAGGGTAACGCTCAAAGAGTAATTCCAGTGGGAAAATGGCCGAGCAAGCCCAGGAGGACCCAGGGCTGAGGACGCATACATGATCTGTGTCTGAGACAAGTAATATCTGAAGACTTGTTTCTGCACTGAGGAGTTTGGAGATGTTAAAAAATGTATTTATCCTCTGTGCGTCTCCAAATAATATATAAAATGAGGCACAAATGAGACCCCAAAGATCTAAAATTCTATGTTTGTGTACATTAAAAGTGGAGCATTTATAATAATTTGGGGTTTATTCCCCTCCAAAAGTAAGGACTGGAAGCAAAGCCTATTCAAATTTCTGCAGGATTAGACATGTGTCTAATATTTGAACATCTTTTAGCTGGTGATTAATGGAACATCTTTGCATCTTCAATATTTAGGAAGGCATGGAAATGCACTTAACGTTTAGAATAGCGTACACTCTGTGAATTCGTATGGTTTCTTTTTATGTGGAATAAAATCACTAATCCGTTTATCAGAATGTTCTGACTCAACTAATCAATAAAAAATGCTCATATATAGAATGGCATCCTATAATCGTTCATTCTTGGATGGACTTTGATATGTAAACAGAGGATCAAGTCCCCCCAATTGTTACATGATATACCACCCTGTGATTTAGGTGACTAATCTTGTTAATTTTTTTGTTTGTTTACTTATTTTAGTTATTGTGGAGACAGAGAAAGGGAGAGAGACAAGCAGGCAGACAGACAGAGAACTCTCACGCACTGGTTCATTCCTCAAAATCCGTTCACAGCCAGGATTGGGTCAAGCTGAAGCCAGGAATGGGGAAACTCAATGTGAATGGCAGAAACCTAACTCCCTAAGCTATCGCCTCCTCCCTCCCAGGGTCTGCATTAGCAGGAAGTTGGAATCAGCTGCTGGGGATGGAAATTGAATCCAGTCCTCCCATATATGATGTGGGCATCTCAACCAGTTTCTTAACCTCTAGGCTGAACATGTGTTGATGGATAATATTGTCAACAAAGATGATATTCTTACCCTTTGGCATTATTAGATCTATATTTCCTGAGACGCTAAAACTAGAAAAGCAACTTAAAAGAAAGATTGTTAAGTTATCCACTCACCTGTTATAGAGGTAGGAGTTCAAGGTGGGATCCAGTTTTATAATCAACAGAGTAACCCACATGAATTCTGATTTCCAGGGTTTGGGAACCATGCTCAGCCTTCTGTTATGTCCATTTTAACTTCCTTATTGCAAGCCTGTTCTTTAGAATTATGTTTCTGTTTTAATTGGGATTTGTCTATTGCTACCTACCTGCCAGGTCTCAAATGTTGTCTCATAATTCTTGGACACCAGTTAAATGGTAAGCAATTCATCATTATCTTGGAGGCAATTGCTAGGCTCACAAATTGGATTTTTGCTCATATACTCTTGGAGGAAAGAGGTTGTCTTGATGAGGGTTCATGTTCCCTCCACAAAGATAGTAAAGTGCTACACAAAGGGTACTGGTTCTGGAATGGGAATTCCAACTCAGTGGAATTCTAATTCACTCATTCATTAAAAAAAAAATTATTGAGTTGCTACAGTCATGGGTGCTGTTGTACATACTGAGGTATAATGGGGGAAAAAGAAAAGCTTCCCTCATGTATATTCCATTTTCATGGAGAAGTTGACAATAAAATGATAATAATATATACAATGCATCATGAAAACAGCTACAGAGGAAAACATTTCAAAGTAGAGGTTTATGAAGTCGAAATTTTAGTGTAGTCCAAGCCAGTCATACCGAGACAGTATTCTATCAGGAGCAAAAATGTTTCTTGCATTGCCTAAAGTTAGTGTAATACTTTTGCAAATTCTGCAAAAGTGTATCTTTGTGGGAACTTTGCTGTGGCCTCTGCCAGCTTTTGGAAAAGCCTTGAAAAAGTGGGGGATTTTCAGCTTCATTTGTTTTATGGTAAATGCACTTCTAAATCTGATGTTTATTACATAGGGATTTAGACCAAGTAACTTAACCACTCAAAGAAGTTTTCCCAACTGTGAAATGGATAATAAAAGTACCTGTCTACTTTATCAGAGTATTGTAAGGTTTCAGACAAGATAATGCACAAAACACGTATTTATCATTGTGTTAGTCATGTAATAAATGCCAAATTCCTAACATCTTGACCATACTCTTAGATGTCCTGTTGTTTTCTTTCTTCTGTCTTGTTCATATATTTGTTTATTTATTTAATTACCAAAGCTATTTATTCACTATCAGTTTTTGAAAGTGAAATAATAGTTGTTGCTTACTTGTGTATTGCATGTTTAATTGCCAGGCTGTTTAAATGTTCACCATCATTTTTTTTTTTGACAGGCAGAGTGGACAGTGAGAGAGAGAGAGAGAGACAGAGAGAAAGGTCTTCCTTTGCCGTTGGTTCACCCTCCAATGGCCACTGCGGCCAGCGCGCGGCGGCTGGTGCATCGCACTGATCCGAAGGCAGGAGCCAGGTGCCTCTCCTGGTCTCCCATGGGGTGCAGGGCCCAAGCACTTGGGCCATCCTGCACTGCACTCCCGGGCCATAGCAGAGAGCTGGCCTGGAAGAGGGGCAACCGGGACAGAATCCAGTGCCCCTACCGGGACTAGAACCCGGTGTGCCAGTGCCGCTAGGCGGAGGACTAGCCTGTTGAGCCACGGCGCCAGCCCACCATCATTTTTTAAAGATTTATTTATTTATTTGAAAGGCACAGTTAGAGAAATGTAGAGGCAAAGGCAGAGAGAGAGAGAGAGAGAGAGAGAGAGAGAGAAAGAGAGATCTTCCATCTGCTGGTTCCCTCCCCAAATGGCTGCAACAGCCTGGACTGGGCCAAGCCAAAGCTAGGAGCCAGAAATTTTTTCTTCCTTGTGGATATAGGGGCCCAAGTTCTTGGGCCATCCTCCACTGATTTCCCAGGTAGGGAAGTTGGCAGGGAGTTGGATCATAAGTGGAGCAGCCAGGACAAGAAACAGTGCTGATATGGGATGCTGGCAGTGCAGGTGGTAGCTTTACTTGCTATGCCACAGTGCTGGCCCCATCACCATCATATTTTTTTTTAAAAAAATTTTTTGACAGGCAGAGTGGACAGTGAGAGAGAGAGATGAGAGAAAGGTCTTCCGGCGGCCGGTGCATTGCGCTGATCCGAAGCCAGGAGCCAGGTGCTTCTCCTGGTCTCCCATGCGGGTGCAGGGCCCAAGGACTTGGGTTATCCTCCACTGAACTCCCGGGCCACAGCAGAGAGCTGGCCTGGAAGAGGGGCAACCAGGACAGAATCTGGCGCCCCAACCGGGACTAGAACTTGGTGTGCTGGCACCGCAGGCAGAGGATTAGCTTATTGAACCGTGGCGCTGGCCCACCATCATATTTTTAAAGTGAAATGCTACTTATCAAATCACTCTGCTTTAGCTGTTTTTTTTTTTTTCTATTGCACTCAAGGCTGAGAAGGAGGAAAAATTGCTGTGTATTAAGTATCTACATTCCATAGATATTTTACATGTGTTTATTTATTTAAATTCCTATCATGCTATGAGTATGTAGTGTAAATATTACTAAACTAATCTTTTAGATGGAGACAGAGAGCCTCAGAAAGATTAAATAAATTGCCTTGTCGCTAAGCTCATAGGGGCAGAGGTGGGATTCAGTCACAGATATGTGTACTTAAAAGTTTATACTGTTTCTATGAAGTCTGAATAAAAAAAAGATCTTATGCAGAAATGAATTATTCATAAACTAAAGGTAGCATTCTTATCACTCAGTCTTGACCTTAAGAAAATTAATTACCCAAACAAGGCATGATATTTACATATTTGTACCTGGTCCATTAAGGACTCAGGAGCAGAGGAAATTGGCAAAGATAAGAGGAGAGCTGAATTTGATTTTCAGCCTGAATTACTGTTGGTAGATTTAATGAGTGCAAACAGACTAAGAACATTTGCTAAGGAACATGTAGGAAAAAAAAAAGCTGTATAAGCCATCCAGTACTTCTTACAGAATGACTCTTCTCATGAGTCTCCACTTCATTCTGGCTGGCTCTTTCAAGGGCTGGTGCCTGGGAACTGGAGTCGGGATCCTGCTCAGAGCATCAGTCTCTCCATTGTAGAAAGGCTGCCTCTTCTCCAACCACTGTCCTGATTGTCAGTGAGGACTCGTCTGTTCTCTAATCTTGGATGCCAGTCCTATCTGGGAGGAACCACTTGAGTGGGTAGATGACCTTGTTGAGCGTACCTGGCCCTGACCTAAGATGACAATTAGAATGGGCATGAAGATAGCTCTCTAAGTTGAGACACAAGAATGAAATAACACAAGAATGAAAAAAGCGTTGCTGAAAGGAACACTATGGCCACATACTTGCTTGCCAAAAATTACAGCACATTTCATTGAAATTTGGGCCACAAATGAAGAATATGGGCTGATATATTTTAAGGTGTATAGAATGGTGGCTAAAATTATTAACACTAAGATCTTGTTTGTTTGATAAAAAGGCTGCATTTGAGATCTTCTCATAATTTACTTTTATGGCTTCTTGCCTCTCAAACCCTCAAACCTATCCTAGAACTGACATAAATGAATTATAATAAACTCAATCATGGGAGAAATAGTTATTGAAAAGACCGTGGACTCTGTCAGTTAATGCCCATGCACTTTTTTTTTTAAAGGAAAGACCATAAAGACATCTTTAAATAAAGGATAAAATTGTGCTCGCTTCGGCAGCACATATACTAAAATAAAGGATAAAATTAGAATTACTGAATATGGTATCAGCAGGGAGAAAAGAAAATTGTGATTTCTGTGGTCAAAAGATGGAAACTGAGGAAAAATCTAAAAGATTAGTTACAGAATTTGAAAACAAACCTAAGTATCTCCAGATTGTCACAGTTTATCATATTAAAATAGAAATAATAATTTATGTTAACAATCATTCTGAGTCTTCAGTTAAAATTTTTGCCTATAGGTTTGGTTTTATAGATATGAACAAATGATTATATTTACAAAAAGTTTACTTATTTGAGAAACAGAGAAATGGGAGAGAAAGAGAGAGAGAGAGAGAGAGAGAGAGAGACAGACATACAGTGCTCCCATCTGCTTGTTTACTCCCCAAATGTTCACAATGGCCAAGGCTTGGTTGAGGCTGAAGCTACAAGCAAGGAACTCAATCCAAGTCTCCCACGTGGGTTGCAGGAACCCAAATCCTTGAGACATCATCTGCTGCCACCCAGAATGCGCAGTAATCAAACTGGAACCAGGAATTGAGACCAGATACTCCAGTAGGGTTCATGAGCATCTTATCCAGTGCCTTAACCACCAGGCTAAATATCCATCCATTATACGTTTTTAATCCCATAAATAACCAGGAGATACTACTACCTCTTAGCAAGTGAATTTTGTCCCTATAAAGAATACATTACCCCCTCTTTAGTACCAGTATGAGCATGAACTATGGAGCCAGAGCTATGGAATATTGAGCAACAGTAATCACAATTATTGTTGTAGTTATTACACTCAAGAATGACTTACGTGTTTATAGAAATAGGAAGTACTCATTTATAAAGATGGGAGCTAAAGAGGTTTACTTAGCAAACAGAATTGCTTTGCTTAAGAACAGAAAGGCAAATCAATTGTGTTTTATTTTTTCAATTATAAAATCAGTATAAAAAAGCCCTTATAGGCAGCCAGTGTTAAGATTTATTTCATTTATTTGAGGGAGAGATGAGAGAGAGAAAGAGATCTTTCATCTATTGGTTCATTCCCCTAACAGCCACAGCAGCCAGACTGGACCAGGCCAAAGCCAGGAGCCACAAGCCAGAAACTCCCTCCAGGTTTTCCATGTGGGTGGCAGAGGCCCAAGTATTTGGGTCATCTTTTTTTTTAATATTTCTTTACTTATTTGAAAATCAGAGAGAAAGTTACGCAGAGAGATCAGAGAGAGAGAGAGAGAGAGAGAGAGAGAGAGAGAGAGAGGGAGAGAGAGGTCTTCCATCCGCTGGTCCACTCCCCAACCCAATTGGCTGCAATGGCCACAGCTGTGCTGATCCGAAACCAGGAGCCAGGAGCTTCCTCTGGGTCTCCCAGATAGGTGTAGGGGCTCAAGCACTTGGGCCATCTTCCACTGCTTCCCAAAGCTACAGTAGAGTGGGCCATCTTATGCTGCTTTCCCATGTGCTAGCAGGGATAAGGATCAGAAACATGAAACTGGGACTCAGACTGGCTCTCTGATATGGGATGCCTGTGTTACAAGTGGCTGCTTAACCTATTGCACCACACCATCAGCCCCCAAATAAATCTTTAAATTATCCTTTGATAGCAACATTATTGTAATGAGTAAACTTACTATTTAAGGTATGATGAAGCATGGGCTCTTAATGTCTTCCATTTCCCTAGTTCCTCTATGCCTCTGGCTGTTGGGAATATTTAGTCCAAATCCTCATAGGTAGATGGTTGAAAGTGTACTTGGCATTTTAGTTCAGGTATCAGATCTCAGCATTCTTTGATCAGATGTCTTCACTATTTTGCCACAGCAGACTTTTTTTTTTATTTTTTGGTTTGTTTATCTATTTCCATGCAATGTCCCACCTCCTGTCTTGTTCCACAGCTGTCAGCTAATCAGTCCTGGATCCTAACCCTTTGTCCTGAGGCATCTTAGGGTAAATGGCATGCTTGAAGCATTAGTGAAGATACATATGTGTTTGCATTGGAGAAAAACAGACTTTCATCTACCCTTTGAAAGGAAACAGACTTGGCAATAAATTGTGGTAGTTGAGAAGTTGGGAAACTGGCTAAAATATAATTCAGAAAAACATCAACTTATAAAGTTACAAATTAAACAATTAGAGATATTTTCTAATGTTTAATTTCGTTGGGGTTTTGCTGTTTTCAAGACTTTTTTCTGATCTGCATTGTTCACTTTTGCAATGCCCATTCTTTGGGGATGGATCACCTATCTCTTAAAGGTTGAGTGTCTCTTAAAGAATTACTGTCTGCATGAGTGCTGTGTCTACATTAGTCCTAACTATCTTTTTTCATGGAGGTGTTTTGTTAAATAATCATATGCCAGTATTGGTCAATTTGGATTTCAGTGAATTATGTTTTGATGAATCCATGAAGATCCACAAGTTTAGGTTTGACATTGACTTGGGGTTTCTGTTCTCCAAGTTCATCATTTGTTAGATGATTATCTTAGAAAATGAAACTTTCTAACCTTCAACCTCCACATTTATAACATAGAATTGATAAGAATATCATTACATGAATCCATGAGGTATCCCATACAATGTCCTGAACTTGTTGAAATGCACAGTAAGGGTTCAAAACACTGTGACATAATTATCTTGTCATTTCAGATCATGTAATCTGCTCTCTGTTTTTAGTATTCAGAGCAGAGGTATATAAGGGTTTGACTCCCATTTTTTTGGTACCTTTTATGTGCAAGACACTATTGCAGGGGCCAGTGCCATGGCACACTAGGTTAATCCTCCGCCTGCAGCACTGGCATCCCATGTGGGCATCAGTTCTAGTCCCGGTTGCTCCTCTTGCAGTCCAGCTCTCTTCTGTGACCTCAGAAAGCAGTAGAGGATGGCTCAAGTGCTTGGCCCCTGCACCTGCATGGGAGACCAGGAAGAAGCTCCTGGCTCCTGGCTGCAGATCGGCACATCTCCAGCCGTCGCAACCATTTGGGGAGTGAACCAGTGGAAGGAAGACCTTTCTCTGTGTCTCTCTCTCTCTCTCTCTCTCACTGTCTGTAAATCTATCTGTCAAATAAATAAATAAAATCTTGTAAAAAAAAGACACTATTGCAATTTAAAAATAGGTTTCCTCAATTAATTCTTATAAGAATCCTTAACATAATATGCCAACAAAAATGAGAAAGTTCAGACTGAGAAATCCATAAAATCACTTTCTCTTTCACAAATAATCCTGGGATAAGGTAAGATTTGAACTCATTTTGGTCTGATTCTAAGACCCACAAATGTACTATGCTCTGACTTCTTTATACCAGCTATTATTGTTATGCTTTTACTCAATTACCCTGCCCCTAAACCCCTACCAGTTTTCTTTGACTTTTAAACACTGACTCACACTTAATCACTTCATGGTGTCTTAAATTGGAATGGGTTCAAAAAGTGTTGCAAATATATAATGCTTTTATTGCTTTCTTCTTTATCGCTGTGACGATGTGTTGTTGATATGCTATTGATTTAGAGTCAAGGATATATGGTTTTGGAAAAAGTGTCATTCATAGATTCATATCTTGAAAGAAATGTGAGTAGGTAGGGAACACAGGCTATAATAAAGACAACCAAAAAACTAAGAAAGATGATCATCTTGGTGGTGTCGCTTAGGTTTTGTGTAGTCATTGACAACTGACATTTCATGGGGCCCTAGCATATGCATTTATGTAATTTAATCTTTTGAAGATGGGAGAGAAGAAATTATTGGCCTCATTTTATAGATGAAAAAAACTACATGTCATAGATTTAAGTGATTTAATCATGGTCACCTACTTACACACGGTAGTGCTAAGAAGAGAGCTTAAGTAATCCAATTTGTAACACCAAAGTAAATGTGATTAAGTAGTAAAGAGAAATAATATTGTTATAGCAGAAGCTCCTAGGTGTTTCCCTATATCATTTCTTGTCATTTCTCTTAAAAACAGAACTTCTATTGCCAAAGCACATAACCTTCCAAAATACTGAGGGTATGTCCCAGTCTTCCCTCAGCCACAGTCAATTAACTCTTAAAAGCCTTCCTGAGAAGTAGCTGACACGCATCTCTTGACTCTTTTATTCCTGTCTTCTCCTATCCTTCTACATCCTACCAGGATTCTGCCTCATTCTACCCATCCTAATAGGAATGTTTTGAGCATAACTCCATGCCCTGAAAGGCCACAATCTAGGGATAGTGGAGAGGGAAGCTGGAAGCATTCTGAATCCAAGACAGCTGGGAGACACCACCACACTGGATCCAGGCTGCTCTCATCTGGACTTCTCTGTGACAGAGAAATGCACTTCCATTTTGTTTATGCAGTTGTTTTGTTGGGTCTTTTCTGTAACCAAATCCAATCCTAGGTAATCCAGCACCTAATACACATTTTGTTGCCAAGGCGACAGACAATATATGGATTTGAAGACCACAGTAGCTAACCGAACAGAATCAAGACTAGAAGGCTCACTTTACTGTCTTTAATTTGACAGGTTACTGATGCTGGGAGTGCCTGAGGAAAAGAACTACCATCAAATGATAGGTAGTGTTTGCAGATTTCCATGTTAAGGAGATGCTTAACATCATAAGGATATTTCCCTGCCCCTCTATATTGTCCACAGGGTCTTTCCTGCATAGGGCACTGTAGCTCTACATTTGTTGGGGAAGAGCTGAAGAGGAAGTTGAACAAATATGGGGAAGATTGATTTCTCTTTCCTTCTTCTGAATTGGTGATATGACTTAACAAGGGATTTCACATCAGGGACACTGGACATGCTGATACTATATTGAGAACTGTCCTTAGCTTACATTCCATGGCTTCTTCAAGCAATTTACTGTACTAATTTAACCATAATATGTCTTCTCTATCAAGAAGTAAAATCTACTTGCACAAGTCATATAGATATACATGGATTACATTTTCTTTTTAAGATTTATGTATTTTATTTGAAAGGCAGAGTTACAGAGAGAGGAAGAGAGCCAGAAAGAGTGAGAGAGAGATTTTGTATCCACTGGTTCACTCCCCAAATGGTTGCAATGGCTGGGGCTGGGTCAGGCCAAAGCCAGGAGTCAGGAGTTTCTTGCAGGTCTCCCATGTGGGTGAAGAAGCCCAAAGACTTGGGCTACATTCTGCTACTTTCCCTGGCATTAGCAGGCATTAGCAGGGGGCTGGATCAGAAGTGGATCTGTCAGGTCTCAAGCCCTCCAACCTGTGTCCATATGGAATGCTGGCAGGTGGAAGCTTAACCTGCTATGCCAAAACGCTGTCCCTTCTTTTGTTAAGATTTACTTTCATTTTTATGAAAGGCATAGTTAGAAACAGAGAGGGAGAGAGAGAGAGAGGGAGATACACACACACACACACAGAGAGAGAGAGACAGAGACAGAGAGACATAGAGACAGATCTTCCATCCATTGGTTCACTCCCTTCATGGCTGCAATGACCATAGCTGGGATAGACTGAAACCAGGAGACAGGAGCTTCTTCTGGCTCTCACTTGGGTGCAGGAGCCCAAGCACTTGAGCCATCTTCTGCTTTCCCAGACACACTAGCCAGTAGCTGAACCACAAGTGGAACAGCCAGGACTCGAACCAGCACCATATGGGATGCTAGCATCTGTCTGTCTGTCTATCTATCTATCTATCTATCTATATCATCATCATCATCATCATTGTCCATCTATTATTTATCTTTCTATTATTCATGTAGTAATATTGCCATATTAATCTTTTTGTGGAGGCTAAAGGCATAATAACTAGGCAGAGTTCAATTGATAATACTCATTAGGAGTCTATTGGGTCCATTCATGTAAATCTTTAAATCTGGCTGATCCAAGTTTAAAATTTGTGATATTTTGGTTTTTTTTTTTTTTTTTTTTTTTTTGACAGGCAGAGTGGACAGTGAGAGAGAGAGAGACAGAGAGAAAGGTCTTCCTTTGCTGTTGGTTCACCCTCCAATGGCCGCCGCGGTAGGCGCGCTGCGGCCGGCGCACCGCGCTGATCCGATGGCAGGAGCCAGGTGCTTCTCCTGGTCTCCCATGGGGTACAGGGCCCAAGGACTTGGGCCATCCTCCACTGCACTCCCGGGCCATAGCAGAGAGCTGGCCTGGAAGAGGGGCAACCGGGACAGGATCGGTGCCCCGACCGGGACTAGAACCTGGTGTGCCGGCGCCACAAGGCGGAGGATTAGCCTAGTGAGCCGCGGCGCCGGCTAATTTGTGATATTTTTAGTGCAGATTGTATAACCCTTATCTAAAATGCTTTCGATATATTTGAGATTTTTGTAATATTTTTATCTACACAATGAGATATCTTGGGTATGGGACACAAGTCTAAACATAAACTTCATTTATGTTTCATATATATATATATTTACATATGAAGGTCGTTTTCTATTGTGTTTTTAGTAATTTTGTACATGGAACAAAGTTTCTTGGTGTGGAATTTTCCATTCCACACCAATGACAACATATTTGGATTCAAAAAGTTGTGGATTTTGGAGAATTATGAATTTTAGATTTTTAGTTTAAGGGTGTTAAACTTATAATGGCTAGACAACTTAAATTTCAGATAATAAACATTAATACCATTCCCCAAAAGTGATCTTTGGGTAATGATTCAGTATCCAGAGTTTTGAGTTATATTTTCTAGCAAGAAAAACAAAAAACAAAAGTGAGTGGATATTTCTCTACAGTGCTATAATAAATTATCAAAAAAGGGGGAGTTAATAGAATCTTATGAAAAGCAACAACTTAAACTAGAACATGCAGCCTAGAGAGTATTTATTATACGGAGGTACAATCTTAGGAAGGTGCACTGATGGCACTCAACCACTTTGTGGTTAATAAGAGGCAAGGCCAGGGCACAATTTTCTGTGGGAGACTATTGTGTACTAGATTAGTTCAGCAGATTTTTATCCTAATTATTTCAGAGATGGATGCCTTAGCTGGAATGGCTATACATCCTCATTTTAATTTGCTTTCTTAAGACAGTGTAGCCTCAGGACCCAAGCTTTGAATCATAGCTAGATTTTAATATGAGACTGTTATTGTCCACCATTTTCTTCACCTCTTTAGCTTAGTGGATGGCCCTGTGTTTATCATAGTCATTATTCTTATTTCTATTTCCTATGCTCAAAGTAGGTGTTGATGGGTTACATGAATGAGTAAATGAATGAATCACATTTTGACATTTCTCAGCTCTACGCTATTCAACCAAGTAGGGATAACAATATTTTAGCATCCTGTTTGGGGGAAGTCTGTAAGAGATCCCAGTGGTGGTGTTGTGGTATAATGTGTTAAGCCGCTGCCTGCTAATACAGGGGATGGCCCAAGTGCTTGGGCCCCTGTACTCACATGCAAGCCTGGAAAAGGTGCCAGGCTCCTGGTTTCAGCCTGGCACAGCCTGGGTCATTGCAGCTGTTTGGAGAGTGAACCAGTGGATCAAAGATTCTCTTTCTCTGCCTTTCAAATAAATAAAAAAGTGAATCTTTTTTTTTGTTTAAAAAGAGATCCCACATGTAAAAATTCCTGGTACCTCTTTGACATATAATAGGTCATAAATACAAGGACAAGATCCAACTTGCCAAGTCACAGCACATGCTCCATGTAGTTGAGGCACTGTGTTTCTTCATCTCTAAGATTAATCTATTTTTAAGCAACAAAAGTCTGGTAGCCATATCTTTGTAAGGGGGGTAAAAATGGAAACAGTAAGAGGTGTTTCAGTTGTATAAGAGTTAAAACATGGAGGGAAAACATCATGCTGCTTAGGCACAGGCAAATATGGAATTTTTATTTATAAATTATAAATGCTAAAATTTAAGAAATCTCAGTTTAGATGCTCCAAAGTAATTTTCTCAGGGACAGATTGCCCTTGAACAAACAGACCTTGGTGATTCAGCTCTAAGAGGTAAAAAACTTAATTTCTTTTCTCCAGGGAAGTGGCACTGCCCTTAAGACCTTGCCCAGTAATCAGCCCATCACTGAGTACAGCATCAGGCTCAAGAGGCACAGATGCAAAGAGCTTCCTGGACCTTCTGATGTGAATTGCTCTCAAGGGCATACATGCACAACATGGTCTATTTGTGCTAAATGTATGCAAAAATCAGAGCCAAATATGCAGTTTGCTTAATGATGGAATAAAGACCACTTAAATTAATGGATATTTGAAACCCATCCTTCCAGTACAATTGTTGGAGCAAGAGATGTTAATTATTACAATTACTTTGCTCCCTACCTCCCCATAGGCTGCCTCTTGACTCTTGAATACAACTATCTGCTTTGTTCCTAGTGAACTTAATTCATCAGGTGGGTCTGTTTCCAAGCTCTTATTGCCTCACTTGTAACACTTCTATTAAATTTAGAAGAGTAATTACTTAAAGTGACAAACAGAAGAATGCTAATTAACTAAAAAGTTCATTTCAGGGCACTTAAACTAGAGTAGTGCAAAGTAAAGAGGTCATGATTTAATGTATTTGCTTGACTTGCTTTTGTAAAACTCTGTTCTTCATTATAATAATGCCAAAAGAGCAAAAGTGTGTTGCATTAACAGAGAATTAATGACTCCTGGTTACTGAGGAGATCCGATTTCTGTGTTTTTTATTCACGAGATGTGTAAGATTCATGATAGGTTATAAAGTTAATGATCTTGGATTTTACTCTTGTTATAAACATTTCAGATATATTTGAATATTATCAATGTTCTTGTTAGGAAATCAAGACTATATATTTTTTAAACATTCCTCAATCCTAATTGATTAAAACCCAATTCTATAAATATATAGGTAATTTTCACTATAGTTAGAGATTTGATATAACCTAAACAAGGGGTCTTCTAGCTCGTGGAGGGATAGATGTTTGGTACAGTAGTTAAGACTCCATTTGGATGTCCCCATCCTGTATTGGAATGCTTGGATCCAAGTACCAGCTGTGCTCCCAATTCCAGCTCACTACTTACATGCAGTCTGGGTGGCAGGAGGTGATGGCTCAAGTAATTGGATCCCTACCACACACATGAGAGACCTGAATTGAATTCCTCAATCCTGGCTTTAGTCTAGCTCAGCCCTGGTTGTTGAAGGCATTAGGGGAATGAGCCAGCAGATGAGATATCTCTGTCCTTTGTATATACCTATCTATATGTCTTTCTAATAAACACATTTAAAAAAATTTTAAAAATAGAAATTGAAAAAAGATAATGGAGAATGTATTACTGAAAACTATGCATGGATTTAAAAAAAATTGCACCAAAAGAAATGTTATCTTTTAATTCTATTTTTTCCAGGTGCCCTTTGACCTATAATTAGGGTTTTTATATAAGTACTATGTGATTTTGTTAAAAACCTTCAACATTTAGATTTTGCAAAAAAGGGATCTGAACTTCATGATTCAAATAAAGACAGAATCCACCAATAAAACAAAAATTTGGTTGGTGTAATATTGGAAAGAATAAAAAGAAACATCATCTACTATTTTGCCCAAGCTTATTATTCATTACATATGTTTTATTTTTAGTTCAACACAATATTTTGACAATAATCTGTAAGTATAAGCATCAGGATGACAACATGGAGCAATAGAGTAAAATAGGCTAAACCAGTTACAGCTGGCAAGATTAACTTAATGACATACTTTTGATATTAAAAATTAAGTCAAAATCCTGTTTTCAAAAATATCCGATTCCTGAATCACAGTAGGTGCTTAGCATGCTTTTGTTGGCTGATGTAGGGCATAATCACTATAGAATCAAAGAATATGAGTAAAAAGTGCTTTTGAAAATATTACATAATGGGAAAGACATATATATATATATTTAAAGTATGAGAGGGAGTATGTTCTGGAAATGACAGAAAGTCCAAGTGATTGTTTCTATTGTCATAGTTACCAGCCACCAACTGTGTCAATTCAAGTAGCTGGACTTTTCTGAACAATGCTTATTTCTTTGCTCACAACCCTACCTCAGCATTCTTCTCTATCAATATTATGGGCTTAATTGTATTGCCCCAAAAATCCTATGTGGAAGGCCTTACATCAGAATGTGACTGCATTTGGAGACAGGATCTTTAAAAGTCACAAAGAGATCTTTACAATGAGCCCTGACCCAATTTGACTGATGTTCTTTAAGAAGAGGGCATTTGGGCACAAAAAGAGGTACCAGGGGTACATGCACAGAGAAGACCATGTGTGGACAGAGAGAAAACGCAGCCATCTGCAAGTCAAATAGAGAAACTTCATAAAAACCCATCCTGAAGATACCTCAGTCATAGACTTTTAGCCTCAGAGTGGAAAATAAACAGAAAATATGTCTCTGCTGTTTATTTAGCCCAGTATTTTGGTACAGCAGTACTGACAAACTAATGCAATCCATTTTGCTATTCTTTTTCTACTATTCTGTCTCTCTTTCTTCCTTGCATGCTCTTTTACCCTAAAAATAAAATAAATGTGCCTGCACGTAAATACACACATAAAACCAAAGACTCTCTTTACCATGGTACCTTTCTCTAGCTATCATACCACGTTTCCTCTTCCATCTTTAGCAAATGTTTGGTTAATCAAAGCCTCTCTTATTTACATCCCAACCCATCTAAACACTGTAATCATAATTGTGGCTATACCACTCCAACAAAATCTCACAAAGTTGACTAGTAACTCTCCAAAGGACAAATTCTATAGATGATTTTGAAATAATATCTTAGATGATTGCCATCATTTTTGACTCTGTTTACTGTCCCCTAGAATTTGAATCTCTTTCTCTTCCTTTATTTCCATAATGCCATTCTTTTCATGTTCACTTCTTTTCTCTTTACCACCTTGTTCTGATGTCCATATTCTGATTGTTTTTGTCTGCCGGACCTTAAATGGTGGTGTTATTCACTATATCATCCCGAGACCTCTTTTCTTTAGGCCCTAACTTCATCTCTGGGTGATCTTGCTCTTTCCTTCACTTTTACATTATCTATACTTTGATGAGGAGCAATCTTTCTCTAGGCCAAGAACATTCCTGAGTTTCAGATTTGTTTCCCTTACTGTCTTTCTTTGTGGCTGCTGAAAAATCTCTAAGCAAAGCACTGCATCTCACTCAACTGATTTATATTTTTTATTTTATTTTTAATTAATTAATTAATTAATTAATTTTTTTTGGACAGGCAGAGTTAGACAGTGAGAGAGAGACAGAGACAGAGAGAAAGGTCTTCCTTTTTCCGTTGGATCACCCTCTAATGGCCGCTTTGGCCAGCACACTGCCTCCCGCGCACCGCGCTGATCCGAAGCCAGGAGCCAGGTGATTCTCCTGGTCTCCCATGCGGGTGCAGGGCCCAAGGACTTGGGCCATTCTCCACTGCACTCCCGGGCCACAGGAGAGAGCTGGACTGGAAGAGGAGCAACTGGGACAGAATCCGGCGCCCTGACCAGGACTAGAACCCGGGGTGCCGGCGGAGGATTAGCTTATTGAGCCACAGCGCCGACCCAACTGTTTTTTCTTAAACCTTCTGATTCTGCAAAAATCTTATGGTCCAGGCTTGTTTTGTGTTCTCATTCTTCACCTTCAGACAAATATAGATAATCTATTTTCCAGTTGCGAATGACAAAAAGTAGCAATTTTAATTACATTCCATTTAAATGGTGAAGCAAAGAATAATTCTTGACTAAAAATTCACTGCTTGGACCAGAGTAGGTAGTGGCCTCCCAGTGGTTCAAACAACTCTCTGGGCCTAAAAATAATCATTTGTCTATATTGCTTGCCAAGTACTCTTTTGAGAGGGAGTCTTAGGGAAGGGATCAGAAGTTACAACTTTGCTAATCAAATAGAGTTAATAGGGTTCCCTAACCTAGTAATTCTAAAGGGATAACTATCAAACAGCCAATGTTCATAATTTATGTAGAATTTGGAGCTCTAACTCTAAATAACTATTGCATACTTGAAGGTGGGTTAGGAGGGATGTATTATGATTGATCTTTCAGGAGATGGAAATGAAAGGTGGAGTTAAAAAGTAGACTTAAGTGTGTCCCAAGAACAGTGTAAAAAATCTGGATTTATTTTTTTCATAAATGGGTTATGTAAGAAAATTTTAAAACACATATATACACATACATGCACACAAAAGAGGCAGATGTGTCAACAAATCAGAACCTCTTTTTTTCTTGGATCATACAAGAAGACATGCTGGAAACCAGATCACAGACTAGTCAGAAGAAAGTTACTGGAGAGGAAGCATCCATTCAGGTTCTCTATCCAATTGACAGTTGTTCTGATCACAGAAGGCTTATTATGAGGTCAAATCATTGTGTATCTGCACAAATTAGAACAAAGCAAGATATGTGTATAAGGGCTGAGATCACCTTCATAAACTTTCACTACATGTCTCAAAACCAACATAGGTGGACTTAAGTTATTATTGTCCACGTCAAACCTATTCTTTCAAGTAGATTTCCTCTCTGCGGAAAGTTACTCCTCTATCACAGTTCATCTGCTGCCCAACCTGGAAGTCTAGGATTCAAGTCACCATCCTTCTTGTCTTTATTCCCACCTGCTGAATCTCATTTCTGAATGTCTTGTGACTTCATGCTTTTCTTTTCATCTTCATTCCTTGAGTGGCAGTCTTCAGCATCACTGTCATAGATGGAGGCCATCTTCCTCCATATCTGTCCTGCTAACCTGCCCTTTAAGAATTACTAGAGGGGCGGGCACTGTGGCGCAGCAGGTTAAAGGCCTGGCCTGAAGTGCCGGCATTCCATATGGGTGACGGTTCGAATCCTGGCTGCTCCTCTTCCAATCCAGCTCTCTGCTATGGCCTGGGAAAGCAGTAGAAGATGGCCCAAGTCCTTGGGCCCCTGAACCCACATGGGAGACCCGGAGGAAGCTCCTGGCTCCTGGCTTTGGATCAGTGCAGCTCCAGCCGTTGCAGCCATCTGGGGAGTGAACCATCAGATGGAAGACCTCTCTCTCTCTCTCTCTCACACACACTCTCTGCCTCTCTTCTTTCTCTGTAACTCTGACTTTCAAATAAAATAAATAAATCTTTTAAAAAAAGAATCACTAGAATAATAATTTACATTTTATGATATTTATATGGACTTTTCACATCATTTTAAATAGGATTTATCACTGCTGAAAAACAAAACCAAAAGTGTACAAAAAAAAAATAAAAATAAAGCATTGGGCTGGATAACTTGAAGCATCTCTTCTGGTGACTGCATTTAATAGTTCTAAAATCCGGGCAGGCACTGTGGCGTAGTTGGTAAAGCCACTGCCTTCCGTGCCAGCATCCCATATGGGCGTCGGTTGGAGTCCCGGCTGCTCCACTTCGGATCCAGCTCTCTACTATGGCCTGGGAAAGCAGTGGAAGATGGCCCAAGTAATTGGGCCCCTGCACCTATGTGGGAGACCTGGAAGAAGCTCCTGGCTCCTGGCTTTGGATAGCACAGCTGCAGCCGTTGCGGCCATCTGGGGAGTGAACCAGTGGATGGAAGATTTCTCTCTCTTTCTCTCTCTCTCTCTGCATCTCCTTCTCTCTCTGTGTAACTCTGACTTTCAAGTAAATAAATAAATTTTTTAAAAAAGAGTTCTAAAATCCACACGCATATCAAGAACAAAGAAAAATAGCAGGATGACGTACAAGGCAGTCATAATTTCCTAATGTTTCTCTCTCCTTTTTGGCTTTCTTCTGCCTATTCAGGATTTTTTTTGTGTGTGTGTGTGGCCTGGGGTTAAAATTTGATAGCATCATCATCAAATCAAGAATCTCTAATTTTTAATATGTGAGAGTCATTATGCTCTTATGCTGGATCCTTTTGGGTATATCTATGTGTCTATACAAAAATGGCGTCTGATCTAAAGGAAATCTATTCCAGTAGAACATGAGTCATCCTCATCCCTTACTGGCAATAACAATGTTCTTTTTAATGATGATTCAAGAAGGTGTCATGCATTATGAGTGCCTCTACTGTTTTTAGATTATATCCATAATGCATTCCTCCTACAAGATAGTGGGAGGCTTTGAAGTGCTTATTATATAACTGAAGTGATTATGCAAGTTTTTGTTGTTAAATGGACTGTTTCTTAAACTCAAATCTAGTACTTTTTAATGCTTTGGTATCTATCTATGAACCACTAAGTATGGTAATAGGTAATACTTCATATCTAGCATGCAATGTACCTAAAATTCTATAATTAGTTTATGAAGATTATACTTAGATCTTTGCATGACTATATATTTATAGATGTCTAAATATATTTTTGTGTGAAGAGAATATGTAACTTCAAGTCTACAACTTTACTGTCCAATTAAACTGGGAAAATTATAGTTGCATTAGACGATGTTAATTTCTATCTAGAAAATCAGAGCATGCACACAAATAAAAATTGTGTATATATGAACCTATATATCTTTAATTTGGAAGAAACGTGGCACCTATTAGCTATATCCTTTCATTTTTCTATGGATAGAACAAATTTGTTAGGGAGAATCTTCTGGAAGAAATTGTTCAGAATGGTTGCATTTTTTGCTTTTTCTAGAAAGATCATCTCTTAATTTCATGTATGCCAGTTGAAAGCAAAGTGAGTATTTTGTTTATAACTTACTTTTGAACTAGGTAGTCTGGAGATTGTGATAAAAATGTGTGTACTACTTTCAGTGATTACCTTAAGATCAATTGGCTATTCTTTGAAAAGCCGCCTTCTATTAATAAGGAGGACAGAGACTGGCATTTTGATGTAGCAGGTAAAGCTGCTGTCTGTGATGCCAGCATACCCTGAGGGTGCCAGTTCATGTCCCAGCTGTCCCAGTTCTTACCCAGCTCCCTGCTAATGGCCTTAGAAAAACAGCATAAGGTAGCCTAAGGGTTTGAGCCCCTGCTGCCCACTTGGGAGACCTGGAATGAGCTCCTGGCTCCTGACTTCAGCCTGGCTCAGCCCTGGCCATTGTAGCCATCTGGGGAGTGAACTAGAGGATGGAAGATCTGTCTCTCCCTCCCTCTCTCTCTCTCTGTAACTCTGCCTTTTAAATAAATAAATAAATAATTCTTCAAAAAAAAAAAAAAGGAGAATGATACTCAGAAGCAAATGCTCCAATGAAATTATTTGGAATTTCATTACCTGAGACTTTTTTTTTTTTTTTTTTTTTACAGGCAGAGTGGATAGTGAGAGAGAGAGACAGAGAGAAAGGTCTTCCTTTTTGCCATTGGTTCACCCTCCAATGGCCGCCGCAGCTGGCACCACAAGGCGGAGGATTAGCCTATTGAGCCAGGGCGGCACTAGCCCCCCAGAGACTTTTGTAATCAATACAATGAATGCTAGAAAGAGGCAGCATAACTGGAATTAGTGGAATGCCAAAAATATGTGGGTGCCAAAAATAGCTTAGAGAAGCTCCCTGACTTTGTGTGAAGAGGGAGGGCTTAGAATCTAGCAGACCTTTTACCCTTTGCCCTCAAACATGGTTCCCTAGCTTTGACCTCTATCTGGTCTTGTGTCCTGCCATGGCTGTGGGTGGATCTGAGATGCGTGACAATCAAAGAGCTTCAGCTTAGTTATGTTTTTGACTCACGTGACTCTTTTGTGTAAAGTGCTTTAAAACCAGAAAAAGAGAACAAAGACCTGAAAAAAAAAGAGATTATTTTGCTGTTCATTCCTGGTTCTTGCTAAAAAAAAAAAAAAAAAAAAAGTTTGATCGTTTTACATACTATGTTCTGAGATTTCCTTTCATTGAAAACTAGAAAAAAGTCTTCAGGAATAACAGTTAACCCATACCTGAGCTGTAATTACTGGTAGTTGATATCCACCATACTGCCTAAAAGATGTATGTGATCAAATTAGCTTAAGCTGCTTCACAACAATTTATTTAAGATAATAGTTATGTGACACTCTCAGCCACATGCTTTACCCAATTGGGCATTTATTAAATACTTAATGAATTTAATCGAATAATAGTTCAAACTAAATTAAAAATCAATCATATATAAGTACACATAGAGACAGTAATTTAAAGAGTAGTTTTAATTCATCTTCAATTTAGAATATGTCAAAGATATTTTCTTTATCTTTTTAGAATAACCAGATGGAAACCACACTTAGTCAATATTTGTGAAGTTGACCCTCAAAAAGAGTAAGGAGATAGAGTTGTTACCGGAGAAATTGCAGGGTTCTTGTCTTCGCGCAAGAAAGAATTCAGGCGTGAGACAGAGAGTAGTGGAAGGTAAAAGTAGCAAAGTTTATTAGGGTAGGGACATCCGTAAAAACGGATGGGCACCTCTCCAGACAGGACCTGAGAGAGAGTGCCCAGCCTTCATTTAGGCTGGGGTTTTTAAAGAAGTAGGTCTTTGTCTTCACATGCTTCCTCCTGGAAAGAAAGACTTAATGGATGTAAATGTTAAGAAGCTTCTTCCTGTGGAAGGTCTGAAACAAAGGACTTTATGGATGCAAATGTTATCAGACCTGAGGAAGGGAGCAGGGTGTTTGAGATGCAGATGCTGGGCTGCACCTGGGAGATTGTGGAAGATTTATCAGGCAGGAAGCAGGAGGGGTGAGGGCCTCCACCTGGCAGGTTATCAGGTAGAAGGGGGCAGGGCAGGCAGGATGCGAAAATCTGGGCTTCCCCTGGAACATTGTTAGGATGACTTTGAGATGCAGATGCATATAGATGTCTTCTGTTTAGGCCTGTCACACACACATAAGCTCATAACTGACTTCCTACCTAACAGAGTGAAGGGAATGAAAATTGGATTTGGAGGCATAGACCTAAATTCTTACATATGTTGTATCTCAAAAAAGCTGGTTGAAAATGACAATGCCATTCAAGTTTGCTTGCTTTTAATTTACTCCTCTGTAAATGAAAGAGTAAAAACTAGTGTTATTAATTGGTTGATTCATTTATTCATTCATTTCCTGAGGATTGTGAACTGACCCTTCAATATAGACATTCACAGCTCTTACGTTCTTGGTAAATTATAATAGAGGTCAAAACATTCAGCGTACCTAAAGTTACTTAACATGTCAAGCCTCTTTAATAGGTTGTAATGAAAATAAGTTGGCATGGGTTGAGCTCTGTTCTCCTAATATTCGTATTAACTTTTGGATATATGAATAAATAAATTCCTGTTGTTTAGCCATTGATCCATGGCACTTTTTTACAGCTAATGCATAAGTCTTAGGGAGAATTTTAATATATGGATGTCATATATTAACTGAACATTTAATCACATGCAGTACAATGATTCAATTCATATGAATTGTTTACTTTTGACTTGAGGAATTCTCAATTCTCTCTCCATTAATATACCCCAACTATTACTTAGAAGGAAAGATTTTCTGAAACACATGGTAAGACTACACAGGAAGTATTCTGTTACAAATATAACACAAAATTCAAAGACTTATGGCTAGACACCAGATGATTGAGGGATCGAGCTTAATGTACCATCTTTAAGTATATAAGTTGTGCTGGGTTTTTATATCTAGATCAATAAGAGTGTGGGCGATTGCTAAATTATTTTAGGCAATCCAATGATTTCAAATACTTGTTTTTAAAAAATAGATTTATTTATTTGAAAGACAGAGATAGAGAGAGAGAGAGAGAGAGAGAGGGAGAATTTTCCATCTGCTGGCTTACTTCCCAAATGGCTGCAATGACCATGGCCAGGCCAGGCTGAAGCCAGCAGCGGGGAGCTTCTTCCAGATCTCCCATGTGGGTGCAGGGGGCCCAAGTACTTGGACCATCTTCTGCTGCTTTCCCAGGTGGGTTAGCAGGGAGCTGAATCATAATAGGAGCAGCCAGGACTTGAACTGGAGCCCATTTAGGAGGCTGGCACTACAGATGGAGGCTTAACCCTCTTTACCACAGCATCAGGCCCTCTCAAATACTCCTAATAGCACGAAAGAAAGGTGATCTTTAAACATTCATCATTTTAATTAACCATACATTATTTTCTAGTAACTAAAACAGCTATATTTTGATATCTAGTAAAGTTGTTAGCAAAGCATTAGCTAATATAGAAATATGGGAATAAGAGAATTGCTTGTCACAACCAAGAAGGATGTACCATTTCTGAAAGAAAACTGACTTCTGGACTGTACATTCATGATAATGTGCTGGCTGACCATTTCTCAAATGCACTGGGAATTGGTTTAACCTAAGTAATACAGGCAGGTGCTATTCCAGTGTATGTTTCTGTATGTGCAGATTGGAGTATTTTAATGTAAGTGATAAGTGTCATGACTCTGTTTCTCTGGCTAGTAAGCAACAGAGTTGAAAATTGAACCCAAGAATTCCAATTAGAGAGGCTGTGATTCAAACCATTGGCACATTTAAGTACTTACTGAGTCATAATTCACAAAAGATAGAACAAATTACAATTACTGACCACTATTTGATTTAACCCTAGAATAAATTGCCGGGGTGGTCTTTTGATAGAAGTTCAGAGCATCATTTTTTTTTTCAACAGTAGTCATAGAGCATTGAAAGTGAAGAGGCAAGACCACTTGGGTGTGAAACTAGTGTCATACAAGATCCCATGTTTAGAAGAGACCCTCATGCCTGAAGTTAAATGGTCTATAGTCATCATCTTGAAAATCTAAGTAATTTTATATTTTAAGTTGTGTTTTATAAGTGAAACCTGCAAAGGCATTGAGCTATACAAGAGGTTTGGATATTTTGTTCCCATGCACCTCCCTGCTTCCTCTCTGCCTATCCAGGATTGATTTGTCAGCTTCCCACCTCTCCTGTTTCTTCCTAATGTTTGCCCTTGTCCTCAGTCCCTGGCCAGGTCTGGGAACAGATATTCAGGAGGGTCAGGACTAGGTATGAACCAACGATGCTGAATTCTGGAGATGCATCTGGATACCTCAAATGTTCTATATTCATTCTGAAGTTGTCGCCACATCCAAAGTTGCACAGCATTAAATAAGACTAACCCTATTAGATTTATTGGCAAATAAAAAAACAGATTTACAAGGTATGAGTTGGGTTAAGGACGCAAAGGGAGCAGTTGGTTTGTGCTAGCAGATGTAATATACTCTGAAATGTTTTAAAATGTTAAGAACGTGGGTGAGTATTTGAGTTGTCAATTAAGACACTGGATGGGTCACCCAGAAGCTATGCTGGAGTGCCTGGGTTCGAAATCCAGATCTAGTTCCCAATTAATTCCAACATAATGCTAATGTAAACCCTAAGATGCATCAAATTATCACTTAAGTGTTTGGGTCCCAACCACCCACATGGGAAACCTGGATTGAGTTCTTGATTCCCAGCTCTAGGCCTTGAGCATTTACGGAGAAAGCCAGCAAACAGGAGCTCTCTGTGTCTTGTCGAATTCTCTCTCTCTCTCGCTCTAATAAATAAATAAGTAGTTTTTAACAATTTATATACACATAAAACATTATGAATGTAAGATAGTATGAGCTTTTGTTAAAATTTGGGAAAGATAGCCAAATGTTTATAGCCATTTTTGTTCATTAGCTTAATAACAATTATGAAAAATCTATGAGTTTATGAAAAATGAGTTTTCCTAACCCTTTTCTAGCCAAGGGTTCCTTTTGGTGCTTCCCAAAAGGAAAAAGATAAACATTTTGCCTCGTTCAAGACTCAGGTGCTCCATTTTGAATCCAGCTTGCTGCCAATGTGCCTTGAGAGGAGTGGTGTTGACACAAGTACTTGTGTCCCTGCCACCCATGTGAGAGACATACATGAAGTATGTGGTTCTTGGCTTTGGCCTGGCCCAACCCTGACTGTTGTGGGTATTTGGGGGAGTGGACCAGTGGTTGGAATTGCTTCTCTCTATCCCTTCCAAATAAATGAAAGTAAATAAATAAAAATAATAAAACTCTCAATGTTATGTTCCTGTACCTCCCTCTCCAAATTCCCAAAGACACACATCTGATAAGTCTGTTGCAACTCAGGCTTCTAGTTTCAAGAGTAAATTTTGAAGATATGAAGATGCATGTCAAAGGCCATGGACCAGACAGTCAAACAAGTTTGGATTTTTAACAATTTTTTAACAACTTGAAAAATATCTTTATCTTTTTTTAAAAAATCAAGTTTAAAGCACATCATCAAAGACACACATAAACTAAGTGAACCGACAGGCATGGAATAACATTCTTTTTTTCTTTTTTGAACCAATCTGTATTGGCTCATTTCAATATAACCATGGTTTAAATTTGTTCCTATTGTAGCTGTGATAAATTTTTAGGTGAAACATTTGTTTCATGTTCTTTTTGACAGAATAGAAAGTTTCTCAAGATCCAATTTTATTCAGTATTTTAAGAGCTCTCAGTGTGTAGTAACTCAGAGACAGTGTAAGTTTGCAAAGGGAAAAATAATGTTGCCCCAGGTGGTTCTGTTTGTGAGCAAAAATCATAGCAGTGAGCAGAGTAGATTGAGACTGAACCACAAACACTTGTTCAGAATCCTAATTGTCTTTCTTAAAGCATCAGCTTAAATGCATTTGGACAAGTTAAATGGTTCTCTGTTTTTTTTCTTCCTTAGGGAAGTTCATTTCTTTATTGTAGTTATTATAAGGCAGTACATATTGAATTATGGTGCTGCTCACTCAGCCAGTTTTGGTGTGTGTAATGATGTACCTGTTAGTCAAGAAAGCCCTGAGATACAGAACTATTCAGCTAAGCAGACATCCTCAGATAGATAGGGGATCTTCAGAACATTCCTGTGAATTATACAAGATTTTCTGGCTTATAGTCATTAAAAGCAGTGATAAAGCATCCGCTGCTTAGTAGGATGTTGTCAAATATCAACGTAAAGAGAAGAAATGGTTACCTGAACATTATTCATTCTACTACCGTAAGCTTTGTGTTAGCATTTCTCTTATAAATCCTTCTTCTGATAAGATTATAATTTTTCTGACTAAATATTTGCTCCAGACATCACCTCAATGCTAAAGATCTGAAACAAGATAAATGTGCAAAAGGTGTCTATGTGCTTTAGATGTTTATAGATTCGCAAAAGACAGGACTTGAAAGAAATGCTGCAGTCAAGGGCTGGATTTTTAATTTATATAAAATGGAATTGAGTTGCTTCTTGTAAACAAATTTGTCCCATAACTGTTGCTTACAAGACTAAACAGATTTAAATTAATTCATGATTGGAAGGGTGAGAAGCTGAAAAAGAAAGATATGTTATTAAAAATATACACATCTTTTTTATTTTAATGACACCAGCCTGAGATTTCAGACTATTTGTATTGTCTGATGCATGTGTGTTGAGAGGAAAAGATGTTGTATCAATGCATTGAGAGTCACTTTGCCCCGCTGTGAGGCATACCTGGCACAAGGGGGACACCTTAGGACCAGGGTGGTATGCTCAGCAAATAACAACTGAGGGTGACGATGATGGAGCAAATATTTGAACACCTCTGAGGTGAGAACCGCACACAGAGGTAAATGTTTATTGATATTAAAATATCCAATCCAGGGAACAGATTTTGGCCTGAGTAGAGAGCTGAAAACTGAATATATCTTCTCCAAGCAGATGTGGTCATTATCTCCAATAAATGAGAAGTAATGATTTTGACTGATTTATCTTTATTTCTTATTAATCTTATTTCTTATTAATCTTCAGTTAAGTGAAGATTTTTTTATTGTCTTGTTAAAGTTATCAGTTACATACACTGTTTCATGACATAATGGAAAAATTATTCCTGTAGAGAAAATTTGTTTATGAGAAGGTCCAAATGACAAGAACAATCTCTCTTCTTATAGATTCAAAGGCATGAACAGTTCCCCATTGTGAGTTGAACCTAACATTGGACTTACGCTTCAGAAAGACATAGAGCCACATGCCAATTGGAAAGTATACTTTGCAAGTAATGTAATGGAGACATCTTATAAGAAACCTTGAGAATTTATAGCACTTTAAAAGAAGGAATTATTTGAAGTTTTCTGAGAAATATTTAGTGACATTTTTTAGTAAGATTGCGCTTTTTTACAAATGGCTTAGCCTAGTGCATATGGGAGACATGAAAATAGGTAACTATTTCCTAGCTTGTGAATTGTGTCTAATTAAATTATATTTCTCTTTTTTAGTATTCTACCTTGTATATTATAGGTGTTCAATAAATGTTTATCTAAGGACTAGATGGAGATGGGTAAAGGAAAGTAGAAGTCCCCCGTGGAGCAGTAGTATGTGAAAATGCAGAGGCACGTGCCTGCCTATGAGCATCGTGGAAATACAGGAAGAACAACCTATGGAGAAATCTTCATCTCCTTGTAGAATGAGCATATCACAGTGAAGTGGCTTGTGTCCCATAGTTGTTAGAAATTCAGCTCTGTAGTCTGTGTTATCCAACTTAAGAGTAGAAAGAGTCTGAAAACAAAATTTCGTTGAAAACATATGGTAGGCTTGTTTAGTGATGAATCTTGGTCTGATTCCACCAAGACTCTGCGGTGTTTTTGATATATTCCACCTCAAAGACATTTTCATTAGGTTTTCAGCAGAAATGTTTAATGTATTTGATCTCTAAGAACTGTCCCCACCCCCAGCTGTAGGTGTTGTTTAATAAATACTGTGCATGTACATTATTACATCTCCAACACATGAACACTTTGAATTATCAAACATATCATAATAATAAATGGTTTCAGAGAAGTGATTAAGGATATAAGGGAGTTCACTAAGGGACCGTGTTGTGATATTAATAGATTTGCAGTGTTGATTAAATGCTTGATCAGGTCAGGCAATGCTCCATTGTGGATCTATGGTTTGAATATATGTGGAGTCTTCAAAAAATTCAAGGAAAATGTAAATCATGTAAAAATTATGCATGGCTTATAAACTTTTTGGCATCAAACTAAACTTATCTGAACAGGATCTAATTTCAAGCACTAAGAAGGTTAAGACATCAGTTTAAAAAGAGTCCCTATGAGAGCTATATGAATTCTACTAAAATTGAAACAAGAACAAAATTAAATTCCTGCTGCAGCTTGGAGGTAAAATGGTAAAATCGATGATGTTTTGTAAAAAGTGTAAGAGGACAATCCTCAAAATAAATTGGCAGCTTTTTCTTAAAACGTTGGGGTAGGGGAAGATAGCCTGTTAGACGAAGCCCATAGCAGCAGGCTGTCCACATCAATTTACAAGGGAAAAATTAACCTGATTTCATTGAAGAGGACTGATGCTTAACAGCAGAAACAATGGACACCTCAGTTGATCAGTGTCTGTAACTATAACTGAAACATTAATGTTCAGCTAAGTTTCTCCTCAAAGGGTGCCCAAATCCCTGCATTTCGATAGACTGCAGGCAAGACCAGAGCTTTCAATGGAAATTTGCAATAGGTAAGATCAAGATTCTGAAGGATTTCTTTTAAAGAAGATTAAACATGGCTTAACCAGTAAGATCCCGAAGATGGAGCGTAATCAAAGCAATGGCTGCTAAAAAATAGAAATGGTCCATGGAAGCAAAAGTAGACTGGTAACAAAACAAAGGCTATGGGAAAAGATTTTTGAGATGCTCAAGATAGTTTTCTTGTTGGGGGCCTAAAACATAATATCTGCTTATGGAGAGAGTTTTGAGAAAGTTAGCCAAATCTTTCACAGAAAAACACCTAAGAAAGCTTCATCTGACTGTCTTTCTCACCGTGATAATGATCTTGCTCATCCCTCCCCTCAAACAAGGGCAATTTTATGAGAATGTCAGTGGGCAGTCATTATTAAGCATTCACCTCACAGTGCTTATTTGCCTCCCCTGACTTCTTTTTTTTGTTTTTTAACCTTAAAAATTTTTTTAAAGGAACCCATTTTTCTTCATTTAATAATGTAAAAAAAGGTTGCATTGGCATTCTTGAATTTCCAGGACCCTAAGTTCTTTAGGAATGGACTAATTTGACTGATGTCATTGCTTACAAAAATGTCTTTAAATTAATGGAGCTTTGCTGAAAAAATAAAGTTTATATCCTTTATTTTTTATCTTTTCACTCCATTTTTACATGAACTTTTTGAATTCCTTTTGTAATTCTTTCTGATTTTAAAGTTATGGTTCTTCTTTGTCTTCAAAGAATTATAGCAACAGAAATGAAAGAAGTCGGTTAGTCTATGATTATATATTTAATGTTCTCTAAATATTGCTACAATTACATTTACTCATAGTTCTTTATATAATCTATTTTTAGAAACCTTTTATTTAATGAATACAAAATTATTATGTACAACTTTAGGAATATAGTGGTTCTTTCCCCCATACCCACCCTCCCACCCCAACTCCCACCCCACCTCCTCCTCTCTCTTCCATCCTATTCTTCATTAAGATTCATTTTTAATTAACTTTATATACAGAAGACCAACTCTATACTTAGTAAAGGTTTCAACAATTTGCACCCACCCACACACAAATAAAGTATAATGAACTGTTTGAGAACAAGTTTTACAGTTAGTTTTCATAGTACAACTCATTAAGGTCAAAGGGCCTGCATGGGGAGTAAGTGCACAGTGACTCCTGCTGTTAATTTAACAATTAACACTCTTATGTATGATGTCAATGATCACCTGAGGCTCTTGACATGAGCGCCAAGGCTATGGAAGCCTTTGAGTCCATGATCTTCATCAGTGTTTAGACAGGGCCATAAGTAAAGTGGAAATTCTCTCCTCACTTCAGAGAAAAGTACTTCCTTCTTTGATGGTCCCTTCTTTCCCCTGCAGTCTTACTCACAGAGATCCTTCATGTAGAAACTTTTCTTTCTTTCTTTTTTTTTTTTTTTTTTTTTTTTTGCCACAGTGCCTTGGCTTTCCATACCTGAAATGCTCTCATGGGCTTTTCAGCTGGACCAGAATGCCTTAAGGGCTGATTCTGAGGTCAGAGTGCTGTTTAGGGTGTTTGTCATTCTGAGTCTGCCATGTGGATTACTTCCCATGTTGGAACATTCTCTCCTTTTTAATTCTATCTATTGTTATTAGCAGATACTTGATCTTATTTATATGACTCCTTTGACACTTAATCCTATCTATATGATCAATCAAAAAGTTAATATGACCACTTTAACACATAAGATGGCATTATTACCACCATGCTTAATGGGATTTGGAGTCCCACGGCAAGTTTTTAGCTTTACCCTTAGAAGTAGATCTGTGGGAATGTATGCAAAACTATACAGCTCCTCCATCTCTTATTCCCACTCTAATTTTTTACTGGGATCTATTTTCAATTTACTTTTTACACATATGATTAATTGTGTGTTAAATAAAGAATTCAACCAATGATATTAAATAGGAAATGCGAATGACAGGGTTTCACTTTTTAACCGTTGTGTAGTATTCTATAGAGTACATATCCCATAATTTCTTTATCGTGTCTCAGCTATTGTGACTTGAACCACAATATACATGGGGGTACAGATACCTTTTTCAAATGCTGATTTCATTTCCTTGGGTAAATTCCCTGGAGTGGGATGGCTGAGTCGTATGGTAGGACTATATTCAGATTTCTGAGGTATCGCTAAACTATCTTTCACAGTGGTTTTACCAGTTTACATTCCCACCAACAGTGGATTAGGGTACTACCATTTTCACCACATCCTTGCCAACACTTGTTTGTTGATTTATGTATGAAAGCTGTTCTAACTGGGCTGAGGTGAAACCCCATTGTGGTTTCGGTTTGCATTTCCCTGACAGCTAGTGATCCTGAGCATTTTTTCATGTGTCTGTTGGCCATTTGGATTTCCTCTTTTGAAAAATATCTGTTTACTTCATTTGCCCATTTATTTTATTTTATTTTATTTTTAAAACTGGGTTCCTCTTTTTTATATCAAGTGTCTGGGCACTGATTTTTTTTTTTTAGATCTATTTATTTATTTGAAAGGCAGAGTTACAGAGAGAATGAGAGGCAGAGAGGAAGAGAGAGAGAGAAGAAGAGACACACACACACACACACAGAGAGAGAGAGAGAGAGAGAGAGAGAGAGAGGTCTTCCATCCACTGATTCACTCCCCAATTGACCACAATGGCTGGAGCTATACCAATCGGAAGCCAGGAGCTAGGAACTTCCTCTGGGTATTCCCACACGGGTACAGGGTCTCAAGAACCTGGGCCATCTTCTACTGCTTTCCCAGGCCATAGCAGAGAGCTGGATTGGAAGTGGAGCAGCCGGGACTTGAACTGGTGCCCAATGGGATGTTAGCATTACAGGTGGCAGCTTTACCTGCTATGCCACAGCGCTGGCCCCTTTTGCCAATTTTCTTAACTGGTTGTTTGTTTTTTTGTTGTGGAGTTTCTTGATCTCTATATATTCTGGTTAGTAATCCTTCATTAGTTGACTGGTTTGCAAATAAATTCTCCCAATCTATTGCTTGCCTCTTCACTTTCCTGTTTCTTTTGCAGTACAGAGCATCTCAATTTGATGCAATCCCATTTGTTAATTTTGGTTTTTATTGCCTGTGCCTCTGGGGTCTCTTCCAGGAACTCCTTTCCTGTGCCAATATCTTCCAGAGTTTCCCCAATGCTGTCTACTAATTTGATGGTATGAGGTCATATATTTAATTCTTTAATCCATTTTGGATGGATTTTTGTGTAAGGTGTAAGGTAGGGGTCCTGATTCATAGTTCTCTATGTGGAAATCCAGTTTTCCCAGCACCATTTGTTGAAGAGACTGTTCTTGCTCCAGGGATTGGTTTCAGCTCCTTGGGTGAATATAAGTTGGTTGTAAATGGTTGGATTTATTTCTGTCATTTCTCTTCTGTTTCATTGATCTATCCATCTGTTTTTGTACTAGTACCAGGCTGTTTTGATTATAACTGCCTTGTAGTATATCTTGAAAACTGGTATTGTGATGCCTCTGGCATTGTTTTTGTTGTGTAATATTGCTTTAGCTATTCGAGGTTTCCTGTGTTTCCAAATAAATTTCAGCATCATTTTTTGTAGATCTGAGAAGAATGTCTTTGGTATTTTGATTGGTATTACATTGAATCTGTAAATTGCTTTCAGAAAAATGGACATTTTGATGATATTGATTCTTCCAATTAATGAACATGGAGGAGTTTTCCATTTTTTTGTATCTTCTTCTATTTCTTTCTTTAATGTTTTGTAATTCTCATTGTAGAAATCTTTGACATCCTTGGTTAAATGTATTCCAAGGTCTTTTATTTTTTGTAGCTATTGAATGTGATTGATCTTAGAAGTTCTTTCTCAACTCTGGCATTGTCTGTGTATACAAGGCTGTTGTTTTTTTCTGTGTTGATTTTATACCCTGCTATTTTACTAAACTCTTCTATGAGTTGGTGGAGTCTTGGTGGAGTCTTTTGGATCTCTTATATAAAGAATCATGTCATCTGCAAATAGTGGTATTTTGACTTCCTCCTTCCTGATTTGTATCGATTTGATTTCTTTTTTTTTTTTTTTTTTTTTTTTTTTTTGCCTAATGGCTCTGGCTAAAACTCCCAGTACTATATTGAATAGCAATGGTGAGAGTGGGCATCCTTTTCTGGTTCTGGATCTCAGTAGGAATGTTTCCAACTTCTCCCCATTCAATAGGTTGCTGACCATCAGTTTGTCTTAAATTGCCTTGATTATGTTGAGGAATGCTCCTTCTAAACCCAATTTGATTAGTTTTCATCATGAAAGGGTGTTATATTTCTCTGCATCTGTTGAGATAATCAGATGGTTTTTGTTCTTCAGTTTGTTAATGTGACATATCACGTTGATTTGTGAATGTTGGACTTTCCCTGCATTCCAGGAATAAATCCCACTTGATCCAGGTAAATGATATTTTTTATGTGTTTTTGTATTCAATTGGCCAGAGTTTTGTTGAGGATTTTGGCAACTATTTTAATCAGGGAGATTGGTCTGTAGTTCTCTTTCTCTGGTGCATCTTTTCCACGTTTAGGAATTAAGGTGATGCTGGCTTAAGGAAAGAATTTAGGAGGATTCCCTCTCTTTTAATTGCTTTATATAACTTAGAAGAATTGGAGTGTGGGGGGTGTTTATTACGGATTCAATTTCCATCATGGTTATGCGTCTGTTTAGGTTTTCTATGTCTTCATGGCTTAAATTAGGTAGGTTGTATGTGTCAAGGAATCTATCCATTTCTTTGAGGTTTTCCCAGTTTTTTTGCATATAGCTCTTTGTAGTAATTTCTGATGGTTCTTTTTATTTCTGTGGTGTCTATTTTTTATATATCCTTTTTCATATATAATTTTGTTGATTTGGGTCTTCTCTCTTCTGTTTTTTGGTTAGTTGGGCCAATGGTGTATCAATTTTGTCTATTTTTTTTTTTTCAAAAAAAAAAACAGCTCTTCATTTTGCTGGTCTTTTGGTTTGGTTTGGTTTCAACTTTGTTGATTTCTTTTCTAATTTTAATTATTTCTTTTCTCCTACTAGTTTTGGATTTCGTTTGCTGCTGTTTTTCTAGAAACTTGAGATGCATTGATAGTTCATTTATTTGCTGCCTTTCCAATTTCTTGATGTAGGCGCCAGTTGCTGTAAACTTTCCTCTTAACACTGCTTTTGCTGTATTTCCTAAGTTTTGTTATGTTGTGTTGTCATCTTCATTTTTTCCATGAATTTTTTAATCTCTCTTTTGAGTTTGTCTATGACCCGCTGTTTATTCAGGAGCGTGTTGTTCAGTCTCTGTTTTTTCTGTATGTTCTGGAGATTCCTAGTTAATGATTTCAAGCTTCATTGCATTGTGGTCTGAGAAGATGCATGGCATGATTTTGATTTTGATTTTAATTTGCTGAGACTTGCTTTATGGCCTAACATGTGGTCAATCCTAGAGAATGTTCCATGCACTGGTGAGAAAAATGTATATTCTGTGGCTGTAAGCTGGAAGGTTCTGTATATATCTGTTAGGTCTAGTTGGTCTATGGTGTGGATTAACTCTGTTGTTTCCTTGTTGATTTTCTACCTGGTTGATCTTTCCATTGCTGAAAGTGGGGTATTGAAGTCCCCCATTACTATTGTATTTGAGTCTATATCTCCCTTTGAATCACTTAAGGTTTTTTTTTTAAATAGCCAAGTGCCTTGTAATTAGGTGCATACAGTCACATCTTCCTGTTGAGTTGATCCTTTAATCATTATATAGTGTCCTTCTTTGTCTTTTTTAGTAATTTTTTTGTTAAAAACATTTTTGTCTGATGTCAGTTTGGCCACACCAGCTCTTTTAGGTTTCTTTTAGCATGGATTATCTTTTTCCATTTTTTCACTTTTAGTCTGCGTGCATCTTTGTTTGTAAGATTCTTTTAGGCAGCAAATAGATGGGTTTTCTTTTTTTAATCCATTCAGCCAGTCTGTGTCTTTTAACAGGAAAGTTGAGACCATTTACATTCAGGGTGACTATTGTTAAGTACCATCTTTGTCCTGCCATGTTTCCATAAATAGTCCTAATTCTATATTTTGTATTTCCTTTATTCTTTTGCTGGTTCATTTTCTGCCTTCCTCTTCTTTCATAGTGATGTTCCTGTTTCTGTGTTTCTGTGTGTAGCACAGTCTTGAGCATCTTTTGTAGGTTTGCACGAGTAGTTACGGATTCTTTCAATTTCTTTTTGTTGTGGAAGATCCTTATTTCTCCTTCATTCATAAATGAGAGCTTTGCAGGGTACTGCATTCTGGGTTGACAGTGTTTTTCTCTTAGGACTTGGAATATGTCTCACCATTCTCTTCTTGTCTGTAGAGTTTCTGATAAGAAGTCTGCAGTGAGTCTAATTGGATTTCCTCTGAATGTTATTTGGCATTTCTGTCGTGAACATTTAAGATCTTTTTTGTATATTTTGCTGTAGAGTTTGCTTACAATGTGTCGTGGTGAAGATCTTTTCTGGTCATGTCTATTGGGAGTTCTGTGTACTTCCTATACTTGGATTTTTTTCCAGATTGAGGAAGTTTTCTGTTGTTATTTCATTAAGAAGGCCTTCTAGTCCTTTCTCTCTTTCCACACCTTCCAGAATTCCTAGGTTCCATATGTTGGGTCATTTGATAGAATCTTATAGATCTCCAACTGTGTTTTTTTAATTTTCTAATTTCTTCTGTTATTTGGTCTGACTGTAATATTTCCAGAAATTTGTTTTCTACTTCTGATATCTTTTTTTTCTGTCTTACCTATTCTGTTGTTAAGGCTTGCCACAGCATTTTTACTTGATCTATTGAATTCTTCATTTCTAGCATTTCATTCTGACTTCTCTTTAATATCTCAATTTCTTGGGAGTGCTTTTCATTTATATCATGAATTTGATTCTGATTGCTTCTAAGTAATCTGATGATTAATTTTCTGAATTCCATTTCTGTCATATCCTCAATCTCTTCATCTTTACCTTCTATTGTTGAAGAGTTGTAGTGTTACTATAGGGGGCTCATAGTGACTTCCTTATTCTTATTTAGGGTTTTTCCTTTGTTTTTTGGCATTTGTGTTTTTTTTTTTTTGTCTAGTTAATTTTCTCTTTAATTTGTGTCTTTGTGCTTGTGATGAGATTTCTCTCTGCTATGAGCCTCTCTGAGTCTGTATGTTGCAAGTTGAAGCAGGCAGCCCTGCTTCCTGGAGTCCAGCTTACTTCTCAATCATGACAGGGGCGGGTTCGAGCTCTGATGTATGAAGCCCCATGTCCTGGGGCATGGCTGAGTTCTTACTGGTGCATGAATCGTGCTCGAGTTTTCAATATTCAGGAGTTCTCCTTGTTGTATAGTTTGTGTAGTGGGAGGAAATTACTCTGAAATGTTGTGATTCTCATTCATGGGTCAGGGGTATGATGAGGTGGCCCCCACAGTTGATGGCCATGTACACATGAGGCAAATTCAGTAGACCCCACTTACATTTGAAAATGTAAACAATCAAAATGGCTTCACCCAGCCAGCTGCAGGTCTGGTTGGGGGGAATTGGGAGACATAAATGGACAAGGACCTGCCAGACGTCTCTGTTTGTTCCCCTATAACCTCTTTCTTCCTGCGTGAAACTTCAAGCACAGTTTCCCCAGTTCCCCTTCCCATTGCTATCTGCAGATCCGTGGATTTGTGATTTCTTGTCTAACGTGGTCCTCTGGGGGGTGGCATCTCTCCCACACCTCTGCTGAGCCTCCACCACTTCCCTTGCCTGTTTGCTCCTTCAGTGTGGACCTGCCCAGTCTCTGTTAGACTCCTGGGCTTCCCTGAGTGAATTTCCCATGACTCTATCTCTGGCTTGTATCCTCTCTCCTTTTTGACTATTTTGCCCCATGTGACTTGGATCATCCTGTTGCTATACTGCCATCTTGGGCTCCCTCCCTCCAAAGAATATTTATATAATCTTAATGATGAAGGTACTATTTTCATCCTAGTTTTATAGAAGAACAAAAACCCAGGGAAATCAATCAACTTGTGCAAAACTAACATACACAGATAATTCTCTTAAGACAAGAGTATGTCTAGTATATTCAATATAAAACAAGAGAATAATATAAAATCTCCTTGAAAAGAAAAAGGAAGAGGCAGAAGAAAACATGTGAAGACAACACGGATAAGGTATGAACAGAAATTCCTATTTTAAACACAGGCAATATCTCAACAAAATCCCTATAGAAGAAAAGCTTAGTGGCTAAAGCTCAGGAAAATCTGTATGGATTATACACACATAACTATGGAAAGTCTGAAGTTATGTGTTTAGCATATTGGTTTATAACTTATCATAGGCAGGAATTAGTTACTCTCATTTATTTTCTTTCCAAAACTTCCTATGAAACATTTCAGTAAAATATTATTCCGAAGGTATTATGGTAAACAATAAACACACTATATAGATTTAAATAACTGAACAAAGGTGTTCCTGAAAGTGTCTGTCTTAATCTAGACATCCCATACAGCAGAGCCTACGGGAGCATGTTGTACTGCTTCCAGGGAGGCAGGAGTAAGGAACAAAGGGAGTGAGGCAGCGAAGGGGGAAAAGGCAGCCACCAGATGTGACTGATTACTAAATATTGAGTACTGCTCTCCAAGAAATCTGTTCAACTCGGTTCAGTAAGGTGGCTGAGAGAAGAAGTGATCTGCTGCTCCTTCTCTCCTTGTCAAGGTTTTACTCTACAGGGTATTCATCAAAATCCTAGTACTTCCAAGTTGAGCTTGTACAGGCCTCAGCTGAATGTTGCCTGTTGATGCTTACACATTTGCATCCACTGAGGTCCTTGGGATAAGATGTTGTGTGGTCTGAGCAGTAGGTGAGTTGGCAGCAGATCAAACTTACTTGAAGTTTGTTGAAACTTGTGCAGCACAGAGCATCCAACAGCAGCAGAAACCTCAGACAGGTGGAAAGGACATGATTTGAAGTGACTGGTGACACATGGCCAATGGGATACTGATGTATTTGAGGTAGTGCTTTCCATATTATGGCCTATAGAATTCTATAACATAAAATGTTAGGTCATATGTCAGTGCAGTTGAACTGGGGAGTTGGAACATTTGTCTGGGTTGTCCAAAGACATTGAACCAATGTGTTAGATATGTAGGTAGGTAAGTAGGTAGATAGATGATAGATAGATAGATAGATAGATAGATAAAGGAACTTAGGGGATTTGGCTTACTTGATTGTGGAGGCTAAGAAATCCCATGACTGGTCATCTACAAACTAGAATAGTGTGGCTCAGCCTAAATCTAAAGGTCTTAGAACAAGAGAAGCTGATGGTTTAACCCCAGTTCAAGGCCAAAGGCTGAGAATCCAGTAGATGGAGTGGTATTGGGGAACTAGGGTAAGACCTGGAGTCTCAAGACCAAGAGCTTGGAGTTCTTCTATCTAAGGAAGGGCAAGAAGGATGTTCCTGCGCCTTTTTTTTTTTTTTTTTTTTTTTGACAGGCAGAGTGGATAGTGAGAGAGAGACAGAGAGAAAGGTCTTCCTTTTGCTGTTGGTTCACCCTCCAATGGCCGCCGTGGCCAGCGCATCTTGCTGATCAGAAGCCAGGAGCCAGGTGCTTCTCCCGGTCTCCCATGCGGATGCAGGGCCCAAGGACTTGGGCCATCCTCCACTGCCTTCCCGGGCCATAGCAGAGAGCAGGCCTGGAAGAGGGGCAACCGGGATAGAATCCGGCGCCCCAACCGGGACTAGAACCTGGTGTGCCAGTTCCACAAGGTGGAGGATTAGCCTGTTAAGCCACAGCGCCGGCCTCCTGTGCCTTTTTGTTCTATCTCAGTTCCCACCTGTTTGGGTGGTTCCTGTCCATACTGAAGGTGGGCCCTTCAGTCTACTGACTCACGCCAATCTTTTCTGAAAACACCGCACAGATAAACCCAGAAATATTGCTTTACCAGGTATCTGGATATCCCTTAATTCAATTAAATTAACAATTATAATTAATCATCACAGTAGAGATTTTGAGACAATAGAATCATTATATGCACTCTTTCAAATAAGTAGCTGCTTATTCTATATGACTGTTAGCTTTAGGTAAAATTATCTTTTCTCTTAAACTAACATGAACAAATAAAACTATTTATAAATTCTATAAATTAAATATTGCCAGAAATTTTCATTAGACAATCTTCTTTCAATCTTCCTGTTGCTTGATTTTTTTCTTATAATTTTTGCATTTCCTTAACATTTATGAAGTGACTATTATAAACAAAGGGCAAATGTATTTTGCAAAGATAAAAAAAAAAAACAACATGAGTGGTTGCTAATTGGTACCTTTGTGTGTTAGCATTCTGACATTCCGAATGGCATGTTCTAACAGAGATAATTTACTTCCCCTGGATTTTAATTTCTTTTATGATTTTTTTTGCTATTTGTCATCTCACCAAGGGCACTAGAGTTGAAGAATGAGGGTCATTTGAATGCCTGCAAATAAATCTTTAAAATATACTGTGATTCTCTCTCTGTAGAATCAAAAAATATGATGAACCCTAGGGTATCACTTAGATCCTTTATCAGATTGGAAAGCAGTCATTGTTTAGCTTCCCCCAGCAGTCCCAGGAAACAGTGCCCATTCATCTGAATGGAATGGACAGAAGCTCATATAGAAAACTGGATTATGCTTGCAAAGTCCCAAATAAGATGTTTGCCTCTAGAACGAAACAATTAAATTTAATGTTGTAAGGTTGACAAGACCAGGAGCTGCGCTGTGACCTAACAGATGTCCTTAGAATGTGCTGTGATTTCTGTTAGAAATCTCCTAACTGTGTGTTTTTTCCTGATTATGGACTTTGTAATATACAGAGCAGCACATGGTGGGTAGAGGCTAGGATAGAGATGACTCTATACTGGTTAAGTGCCTAGACTTTAATATCAGGTTGGGGTAAGTTTGAATTCTAGTTTCCACTACATAGTACTCTTCATCTTCTGCAGACTAGTTAATCTCCATAAATTTCTGTTACTGATTGTTCCTCTTACCCTATGTCTACTTTGTAGAATTGTAGAAATGATGATTGTGGTAATACATTTTTTTTTTTTTTTTGGACAGGCAGAGTGGACAGTGAGAGAGAGAGACAGAGAGAAAGGTCTTCCTTTGCCGTTGGTTCACCCTCCAATGGCCGCCGCAGCCGGCACACTGCACTGATCCGATGGCAGGAGCCAGGTTCTTACCCTGTTCTCCCATGGGGTCCAGGGCCCAAGGACTTGGGCCATCCCCCACTGTACTCCCTGGCCACAGCAGAGAGCTGGCCTGGAAGAGGGGCAACCAGGACAGAATCTGGCGCCCCGACCGGGACTAGAACCCGGTATGCCGGCACCGCAAGGCGGAGGATTAGCCTATTGAGCCATGGCGCAGGCTGTGGTAATACATTTAAAATATCTCAAAACCTTCAACAAGTAATTGTTACAAAAAGCCATTAGCAATCTAAATGTACTAAGATACTTCAAGAAAAAACTCCCAAATTCATGCTTTTAGCTGTTTTCAAGCTTTTAATTGAATTCTGTACTTCTTAGAAAAAAATAAAAACAACATTACTGCAAAACAGGCAATAATCAGTTTTGCAACCTTGAAAGATGCCTTTTCATTTATCAGTTCCTATTGGAACTGAAAATATGTTAACATGATAAGAAGTAAGTAAAACAATTCACTTGCTATTGAGACAATAGCTGCAACAATGATATCCCATAAGCCAGTATCAATGCTCTTGAACAGTACTGTAAAATATACCACAGAATCTGCAGTTTTCAGAACATGTATGTGAAACTGAGAGATCCAAAACATTCAAAGTAAACCTCTGACAGACCACCTGCTATCAGTCTGTATCTTCTTCCTTGGTGAATCTCACAGTTTTACTCTAGGTAAGAGTTACATGATAATGTCAAACTACTGTTTTCCAACATAGAGTTCCCCCTAGTCTCCCATCCTTTTAAGTGTGTCTTGAAAAACACTCAGTGAATTCACTTTGCACTTAGTAAACATCTCAATTTCTTTACATTGATTCCAAGGCTACCCACAATTGCCCAATTCATCAGCCTCTAGCTCACAGAAGGAGGCCTGATACCTAGGAGATAAATATTTAGTGTCTAAGAGTCTTTTTAATCTGCACCAACCCCCTCACTCTCTATCCCATTTTTGTCCCCTATATCCCTCAGGACTCAGTTTAGACATTAGTTCAAGGAAGTACTCTCTGATTCCTTGTCTAGACGAAATTCCTCTTCTATAAACTCTGTATTGAATTCCCCATCATTCTCACGCATGTTGTACAACAAACACTTGCATATTATTGACTTCTGTGAGGCAACAAAATCCTTGCTAGTAAATGTAAGTAGATCTTTTTTATTTTATGGAGTTTGATGCTTTGACCTCTTGTACATCACTGTCGTTCAGCAGCTATTCCCTCACAGGGTTTGCAGATTCCTGCATAAACTCATAGTACCTTTAATATGCAATCCAGAGCCAGCACCAAAAACCAGCTTCTCTGCTGGACTTCTCCTCTCAGGACCACCATCCACCTGCCCTAGTCAGCCTAGAGCTAGGAACCAAGAAGCTAGGGAGAAAGCCCCTGTGTACAGAGCCTGCTGAAGTGACTCAAACTAGCCAGTTCTAAGTCTGATTATCCACCTCACCCACTTCTTTCTTTGGAACCTACAATAAAGACTCTCGCTCATGTGTTTCCCATTTGACTCCTTTGACTCCTGACCTTCTCTTTGTGGGTACACAAGATGTAGCATACTCTGTCCTCTTGTAATCTTTGAGTATAACCAACTATCTTTTCTTTTTTTCTTTTTCTTTATACTTAGTTTTTTTGACAGGCAGAGTTAGATAGTGAGAGAGAGAGAGAGAGAGAGAGCAAGAAAGGTCTTCCTTTTTCCCTTGGTTCATCCCCCAAGTGGCCACTACGGCCAGCGCACTGCGCAGATCCGAAGCCAGGAGTCAGGTGCTTCCTCCAGGTCTCCCATACAGGTGCAGGGCCCAAGGACCTGGGCCATCCTCCACTGCACTCCCTGGCCAAGCAGAGAGCTGGACTGGAAGAGGGGCAACTGGGACAGAATCTGGCACCCCGACTGGGACTAGAACCTGGGGTGCTGGCGCCACAGGTGGAGGATTAGCCTAGTGAGCCACAGCACAGGCCTAACCAACTATCTTTTCAAAGGCAAGCGTCTCTTAATCAGTTAGCCTTGCCATTCCTAAATAATCATATCTGGATTATAAAACAACAGAGAGAATCCCTTTTGTTCATGTTTAATTTTCAGTCCCTACTATATATACATGCACACAAAGAAAATTAAATGTGAATATTTTTATGTCACTTTAGGAATATGTTGAATATGTTATTAGAATCTACTTTCTGCTACTCCATTTCTAATAATGGTGCATAGGATATCTTGTTTGACAGTAAAGTTTTTTACAACTACTTCTAAACTGTACATTCCTAACATTGTATTTTGCTTGTAATAAAATTACTCTTGTCCCCTGGTTAAATACTTACTTTGCTGCTTTTAGTTTTGCTTTTAAGAGCTTCAACCTTTCACAAAACATTTGGTTGAGAATAAAATATATTTCATGCTGGCACAGCTTTCTAAATACTGTTCATTATGATTGTACCTAAATATAATTAAATAGGATTTCAACAGTCTTGTGATCTGACACAGTTGTGGGTGATTTACATGCAAAAATATTCTAGGAGATAAAAAGAAAGGATGGTCTATTTTGGACCACTCACATCTCTGCTGGTCATACCTGCCATATGTTAGTTTCTCTTTTCCTCCAACTGTTTTCTTAGAGTGACTTCCATGCAGGAGACATTGCTTCCTACTTCGGGATCTTAAAAGTGCTTGTGTTTGCATATCAATTAGTTCACTTTTGCTTGAAGCATCTCAGTGCTGTGTGTTGACCTCAGTCTCTTTCTTAAGGTGGTTGAAATATTCATCCTCAGAGTTACTTCCTCCAAGTCCTTTTGTTCCTGCAGTTGGGATTTCCAGCTCCTGAGAATAGTTGGCCTGAGTGGGGAGGAGAATTCGGATTGTTTTGGAAAGCAAGATGAAACTCTTAAAACTGTATTATAGGGGCCAGCATCATGGCACAGCAGGTTAAGCTGCGATTGCAAAGCCTTAATCCCATGTCAGAGTGCTAGTTTAAATTCTAGCTATTCCACTTATGATACAGCTTCCTGCCAGTGTTCCTAGAAAGGCAGCAGAAGATGGCCAAAGTATTTGGTCCCTGCCACCCACGTAAGAGACCGGGATGGAGTTCCTGGCTCCTGGCTTCATCCTGGTTCAGACCTGAGTATTGCAACTTTTAGGGAATGAACCAGTGTATGGAAAATTTTCTTGTCTCTCCCTCTCTGTCTCTGGAGTTTTTCCTTTCAAATAAGTAATTAAGTAAATAAATAAATGCATAAATCATTTTTGGAAAAGACCATATTGTAGGCAAAATGTAACTCAGCAAAATGAACTTTAAATGTACAGGGCCAGACACAGAGATGGAGGTAGGTTTTGGGTGGGGTTGTTAAAAAGAAAGACAAGAGTGTGATATTGGAGCTACTTTTCTATCTGCTCATGTTTTGAACCCAAACATTGTCCATGACCCAGTTTCCCCAAAGATAAAGGTGAACATTTTAGTCACATGTTGATATTATTTTTTGATTCCTTAGAGTACCTTTCCTTGATCATTTATGCTTTTACCATAACTCTCATTTTTTCCATTCTTCCTTTTTGACTCTGCTTGATACATGGGAATAAGAATAAAGTGATTTCCCAAAAGTTTTAGCTGTCCTAAGAAATTAAAATGGAATATTTGGAGGCTGAAAACAGTAAAAAATAAAAAGAAGCACAAGTCAAGATATTCACTTATAATATTAAAACTATGAATAAGACTAATAAGGACTGTGAAATTAATTGGGATGCTTTGAATATCACTACCAAATGGTTCTGTTGGACGTGTTGCATATTTAATGTTTCCTCTATCAGTGCCTCTAGGTAATACATGTCCATCAGCTTAGGTAACTAGATATAATAATACATTATGAGATTAATTAACTTTGAACTTAACAAAAATGCCTGTGGGAGTCAAAGTAGGGATGACATGTCACAGCATCCAACCAAGTCATTATCTGAAAAGATATCAGGAAAACTAGATATGAAACGAAGCCTCAAATGGGAAAGTATCTGCTGAAGACATAGAATGCCCTGAGATACTGAAACTTAAGTGCAGGAGTGGGGTCTTTTACAAAGTGATTCTAACTGGACTCATGGATCAATTCCAAGTTATTTAGGACATTTATGTATCTCTGACTGTGTTTTTTGTTGATGGTTATGGGATAATTAAATCTGCCAGTTCAAATGTAAACTATAGAACACAATTAGCAGATGTGAAACAGGTGGTTAAAATTACCCTTCACCCAAGACAATCTCATCTCTGGACTGTTCTGTCTCCTCTTCCCTTCATTAGATTCTTCTCAATAAGAAACCGTGTTTCTGGACTTTTCCTTACTAACTGAAAAGTAAATTTTTAGACTTTGAAGAGAAAATGAGTCTAGTTAAATACATTTCCAAGAGTCTTAAAGCAGATTCCATTATGAATCTGCCCTGACCAATGAGATCTAAGCAGGCACCTCTTGATCCTTCTTAGAAGGTAAAGAAACCTAGGAAGAGCATTATTTGTACTCTCTACCCTTATTTTTTCCATTGCCTGGAGCCCTTGCAACTATTATGGACTGTTAGGTAATGTGGATAATAGAAACGATGTATGCGGAAGTGGACATCTGTAAGAAACCTAGGCACTTGTGGTACTGTGTGGAGCCACCAAAACAATCTCAAACGGCTGCTCTTATAAGAGAATGAAGCATACTTATTTAAAACATTGTAAGGAAACCTCCATTACTAGCAGCTGAAAGCAGTATCTAATATAAATATCAGTTTCTAAACTCTGTCTCCATAGCATTTGGGTCATCCTCTACTGCTTTCCCAGGCTATAGTAGAGAGAACTGGATCAGAAGAGGAGCAGCGGGACATGAACTGGCACCTGTGTGGGATGCCGGTGCCACAGGTGGGGCTTAGCTCACTCTGCCACAGTGCTGGCCTCAAAACATTATTATTATTATATCATTATTATTGACAGGCAGAGTTAGACAGTGAGAGAGACAGAGAGAAAGGTCTTCCTTTTCCATTGGTTTACACCCCCAAGTGGCTACTAAGGCTGGCGCGCTGCGCCGATTCAAAGCCAGAAGCCAGGTACTTCTTCCTGGTCTCCCATGCGGGTGCAGGGCCCAGGGACCTGGGCCACCCTCCACTGCCTTCCCGGGCCACAGCAGAGAGCTGGACTGGAAGAGGAGCAACCGGGACAGAATCCGGCGCCCCAACCAGGACTAGAACTGGGGGTGCCAGCGCCGCAGGCAGAGGATTAGCCTAGTGAGCTATGGGGCCAGCCAAAATATTATTTTTTAAAAGGTGGAGGTAACAATAAAGAGGATTTGATGAGAGGAAACTTGTAAACACTTAGAATAGAATTTAGCACATAGATAATGCTCAAGAATTATCATGAAGTTTTTGATAGTCCTTGTGAAGTGATGTGGAGAGTCTTGAATGTACCCAGAGTGGTTTTACTTCACTGAACAGAGACCTATTGATCCTAAGTCTTTTGCCTGAAGTTATCCAAATGGGTCATGACCTTGAAAATTCTTCTAGTGCTTACAAATAGATGCCATGCCCTTCTTGAATCTTTGTGTTTTTCCTTTGTGACTGAGGGGTCCTAACTTTTTCAAATTTTCTTAATACAACTTGTTTTAACAAAAGCTTAACTCCAATTGCATTTATGATATTAAGGGGAATCTTGTTAATTTATAAGATAAAATATCAGAAGCAATTAGTTGTTTAGCCCTTAAAAGTACAGGCTTCAGACACAGATGAACTTGGGTTTGATTTATGAAAGAATTTTGGCATAAAAGTAACCTTTCTGAGTTTCTGTTTCTTCACCTACAAACTATGGATGACAGTAGTTAGAGAATTATGCCACAGCTCAATTGAGGTATTGCATTTTGAACACCTAGTCTCCACCTGGCACATCATAAGTGCTCAGTGAGTGTACACTGCCAGTTTTTGTTTTTAAAGGTTTATTCATTTATTTAAGAGTTACAGGGAGAAAGGGAGAGACAGAGAGTGAGACAGAGAGGGAGAGTGAGAGAGATCTTCTATCCACTGATTACTCCCCAGAAGACCACAGCGGCCAGGGTTGGCCAGGAGCCAGGGGCCCAATGATTAGGGCCATCTTCTGCTGCTTTCCCAGGCAGATTAACAGGGAGCTGGATTGGAAGTGGAGAAGCAGAGAATGGAACCCGTGCCAATATGGGATGCTAGTGTTACAGGCAGTGACTTAATCCACTACATCACAACACTGGCCCCAGGCTGTCATTGTTGAGTTGTAGTAATTATGTCAATCAGGAAAACAAATAATTACATTTTGGTGAATACCAATAATTTATTGATTCAGTTGGAATCATCCAGAATTGATGCAGTAGTATAAAAAGTGTTCAAAAATGGAGCAAAGCAGCAGGTTAGGTCTCCACTTGGGCTGCCCATGTACCATGTTAGAGTGCCTGAGTTTGAGTCCTGACTCCATTTCTGAATCCATCCATTTGCTAATGCACACATTTGGTGGCAACAGGTGGTGGCTCAAATACTTGGGTCCTAGCCATCCATGTGGGAGACCCAGATTGAATTCAGGGCTCCTGGCTTGACCTGGCCCAGTTCTGGCAGTTACAAGAATTGGAGGAGTGACTCAATGGATAAGGATTCATTCTCTGTCCATCTCTGTCTTTCTCTCTGCCTTTCAAATAAAGTGAAAATAAATAATAAATAAAAACTTAAAAAGCAGAAATGGAGCAAAAATGATTGCTGATATTTTCATGCAAATAAATCTTTAGAAAGCTAGAGAAATTAAAATGAAATCTTGAGTTAGCACTTGAGAATCCTAAGTATTTATCTATTTTGTTCTCCCTATATATATATATCATTCTACATTGATTTATGTAAGGTTTGAGAAGAAATGGTTTTGAAAAACTTTTAAAGGGCAGCATATAGAAAGATCAATACACTCAGAAAGATACAGGGTGATAAAAATGCAGTTGAAATGATATGAATCTGAATTATTGAGGAGAAAAGAGAACATTATGGTTTGTTTGGCTTCTTAGAGTAAAGTTAGACTCCTGGAGGATGGGACTTAGCTGCCTGACCACAACCTGCAGGACATGTAGCAAAAATCTTGCCTATGTTAAAAAGGATAAATAAATCAAATATATATATATATATTTATTTTATTCATATATATATATATATGAAAGCTTTCAAATAAAAATTAGGTTTGGAGAAACCTGTATTAAATATCTAATAAATGTAACTTTAAATAATTAAATCTTTGATACCATATCCATAGAGAAAGGAAAACATCTAATTTGTGATAATGTGATGGAGACTTTGGATGCCCACATGGTGCAACAGGCTGGCAGAACAGCATTACAAGAAATAAAGTGTGATTGGTGAACATGATGTCAGCTCGAACTCCTGGGAGGGTGGAGTTGGAAAGTCAGCTTTAGTTCATGCCCATCCAATTCTTTCCACTCTGCTAACAATTCAGAAGGAAAAATGCTATCAAACATCTTTAAAGAGTCTGAAGAACCAAGAGATATAATGGAAGTTGAAAGTCATGTAGGATAGATGTTAGTTTGTAATCTATTTTTATAAACATGCATGCTGCTGTCCCCTGACCTGCATAACCAAAAATAACATGCAATAATGGAGAGAGAGAAGAGAATAAACTTAGCATGCAGTAGATTTTTTCTAACATTTATCAAGGTATTATTTTGAACTGTTTTTTATTATGAAAGGCTTTGCATTTTCAGAATAGCAGAGATATAATGATTCTCCAAATACCTATATCCTGGCATCAAAAACCACACATAGCTTGCCATCCTTAATTCATCTATCTCCTCCTGTCATTTGTTTTGCCTGCAGGTGTATTTTAAAATAAAACCTTGTGAATTTACCATAAACATTTCAGCATGAATATTTTGTACCTATATGTGAGTATGCATGGATTTTAAATATTTTGCTCAAACATAAGGCAATCTTTTCTTTTTAGTGTGTTTTAATTCATTTGAAAGGGAGAGGGAGAGGGGGAGAATGTGGGAGCAAGAGTCTGAGAGAGTGCAACCGCATCTTCTGGTTCACTCTCCCAGAGGGCACAATTGCTATAACCAGAGCCTGAAAATCAGTCCAGGTCTCCCACATAGATGGGAGGAACCCAATTACTTGAGACACCATCTGCTGCTTGTCAGGATCTGCATTGGCAAGAAACTGGATTTGGGTATCAAATCTCTGAATCAAACCTGGACACTCTGATTCTAATTGCCAGGCAAAAGGCCCTTACTCTAAACTGATCTTTTAATATTATTTGCCATGGAATTTTTGAAGTACACATGTATAATTTTTGAAGTACACATGTACACACACACATATATATGTGTATTACATATATATATGTATATGTTATCACCTCTAACATAATTAAGAATACTTACTTCATATTATCTAACACTTAGTATATATTTAAATTTCTCCAACTGTCTTTAAATGTCATTTTATAATTGGCTTCTTTTGATTAGAATCTAAAAATATCCACTCCCTGTATTCAGATGTTGCACTTCTTGTATTTTGTTCAGGCAGTGATTGTTGAAGAAACTGGGTCAGTTCTACTTTAGGTTTTTCTTCATGGAAGTGTTTTTACCCTTTCCTTACTCAACTCTGTATAATAGCCCGGGGGTTCCACCCAAAGTGTATTCACATATTTTAAATCTGTTATCGTATGTTCATATTGAATCATCTTCAAGGACACATAATAGCTGGCATTTCCATTTTGAAGGGTCTATGTGGCTAACAGTCTGAACTCTTTATTTTATTTTATTTATTTATTTTTGACAGGCAGCGTGGATAGTGAGAGAGAGAGAGAGACAGAGAGAAAGGTCTTCCTTTTTGCCGTTGGTTCACCCTCCAATGGCCACCGCAGCCGGCGCGCTGCAGCCAGTGCCGCGCTGATCCGAAGCCAGGAGCCAGGTGCTTCTTCAGGTCTCCCATGCGGGTGCAGGGCCCAAGGACTTGGACCATCCTCCACTGCCTTTCCGGGCCATAGCAGAGAGCTGACCTGGAAGAGGGGCAACCGGGAGAGAATCCGGTGCCCTGACCGGGACTAGAACCCGGTGTGCCGGCGCCGCTAGGTGGAGGATTAGCCTGTTGAGCCGCGGCGCCGGCCTGAACCCTTTATTAAAGAGTTCACTATTGATTTTTTTCCCTAGAAGTTTCTTAATAGATTATTGACTGTATTGATTATTTCACTGATGATATGGTTGATATTTTCTTTATTCCTAATTATGAAACTTACTTCCTTTATCAGCTAGATCTGTGTAGGAGTTCTCTTTTCTAGTAGGTGATTTGAATATCTTAAAATAGAGTTCATACCACAAAATAATAATGTTAATATTTAAGTGTGTTTCCTTTAACTCATCAGATTTCAGATTAATGGGTTCATAACTTGGCAAAGAGACTTGTTTTGTTTTACTCATTTATCCTTTTTATAATATGAATATAGTAGATTTTTTAAAAATTAAATTAAAATTGGCTACAATTAATAAATAAATCTTTAAAAATTGGTTATGATCATTATTTTTTAATTATAAAAAAATTCAAGAACTTAAAATATGTAATTCTGTAATAGATCCCCAATACCTACAGTCCAACATCAATAAATGTAGACTCATTTACACTGCTACATCCTCACTGCTCTTCACAACCCCTAACCATTCAGCAATTCCAAGTTATCATAGCATTTTCATTCATAAGTATCTCTAAAAGAAAAGGCCTTATCCAAAAATACATATAATCACAATACTACTATCCTACCAAAAATATTTAACTCTCATTCCTTAGTAACATCAAATAATGAAGTTAATGTCCAATTTCCTAAATTATCCCATAATCCTTTCAACAGTTTACTTGCTTGAATCGTGATCCAGATTAGCCCCATGTGAGTGAGTGGTTGACATATTCCTTACATGTCTTTTCATTTATAAGTTTTTTTATACTTTAGATAAAGGGAAACATATTTAATCAGCTTGTAATAATTTGATATATTAATGATATCTGCTTTATTTCAACTAATAATCCTATTTGCATAACATGTATACAAGAACTATGATGGAAAAACACAGGCCACTGATAAAAAAAAAAAATCACACATGCCAAAAACTGTTCTAGCTATTATTACAGCCAATGACAATGGTATGCAGAGTATACTTAATAAAAATCCCACTTAAGTGGATTTATGAGCATTCATCTTAAAGCTGAACTGGTCACCTTCTTTAGAACCCTAAAATTTAGAATCTCACGCACAGATGTATTAATCTGGTGTCTAACTTAAGCTGGTTGGAAATGTTAAATTTGAGAAAATACTTCAATAGTCAATACAGAGTCTATCTTTAAATATTTTAGTTACTATTAAAGATTGCCATAGTCTAAGAATTGGTTTAATTGCTAATTAACCTTTATAAAGGCCTTTATAAATGAAACAATTTTAGATATGAGGAAAAGGTAGAGTCTAAACTAAATTGTAGATTCGTACACATTTTTAATGCTAGCTTTCTTCAATCAATTAAATGCATTTTATACAGCAATATATAACTGAATAATGATACTTTTTTGATTTTTTTTCAGATTTTTAATTAGTCTTTAACAGATTCAATGTGATTTGTAGATACAATTCTAAGAACATAATGATATTCCCTTCCTCCCTTCCTTCCTCCCTCCCTCCTTCTCTCTTCCTCCCTCCTTTTCTCCTTTTTTTCTTTTAGTTTTTGAGATAATAGATTTTAAATTTACATTACAGTAAAAAGACATAATATTTCCCCAGATAAGAAGTTTAACAAGTAAAAGCAAAATTTGTAAGTTCTTAACTCTTTTCTGCTTTTATATTTTTCCGGGCAACTTATTTGTTTAAAAAAAAATAGGTCATTCATTTGAAGAACTTTTCAGTATCTGGATTTTGTGGTCCAAATCCACATCGAGGTTTTATTAAATAAATAAATATAAAAAAGAAACTATGCATCGATTTCAAATTTTTTACATGAAAATAAACGTAACTTTTTAATTAAAAATTATATTTAAATATTTCAGCATGTAATTCTGAATGTATTTATTTAAGATTGTCCTGTGACACTATTACACTTTAGATAATTTGTAATACTTCTGACATATCAAGTATTTAGATATTTTTCATATTTTCTTGTTTGTTTATAATGCTTTACATTTTTAAAAGCAGTATCCAAACAAGATATATGTGTTTGTTTTTTTCCATCTATTCCCTGACTCTGCCATTGGTTATCAGTCCTAAACTGTCTCTCTCTAAATTTGAATTTGAATTTGAATTCAATGACTCTCCACTATTGCAATGAAGTCTTCAGTATTAAATAAAGTCTTTCTTCCTTGATTTGAAATATATATATAGGAGATAAGCAAGTGTTGGGGAAGTGTTTTGGAATAGTACTTGCTGAGGCTTTGTTGATACTAATGCAAGAAGGATTATGAAGGAAAAATGTATTTACTATGTTGTACAATAGCTAATGTCTTTCTGATGTACCACAGAGCATCACGTTTTCTAATGGGTGGTGCACATCCCACATGTGCTGGCCTTGGTTTATGAAGCACCCCAGGTCCACATAGCCCCTTTTTTTCATGTGACAGTAAATCTCCAGCCCTTCTTACCTTATCCTCATACATGAGCTTACTCAGAAGCTAAAAGCTGAACTAACTACACTCACAGTGGCTCTATTACTTCCTCAGTGGCTGCTACAGGGGCCTGGTAACACTAACCAGAATTAGGAGAGACTTGGGGAAGACTTTGATCACTAAGAGGCAACTGATGAAGGGAAGAATGAAAGACAGGCAAAAAGAAAGAGGCAGGGGTTTGGGGCAGCAGGTGTCACTTGGTTTCTGATACAGCTTCTTATTAATCCTCCTTCTGAGACACCCACCCAGGAGACCTGGATGGAGTTCTGGGCTCTTGTCTTTGGCCTTTGTGGGCATTTTAGGAGTGAAGCAGTGAATTGAAGATATTCCCCACCCCCCCACCCCCTTCTCTCTCACTTTCAAATAAAATGAATAAGTTAAAATTTAAGAAAGAAGGAAAGAATAGGGAAGGGAAGCCATCAATTTCATGGAGTTGGATCTAGGTAGCCATCCTGGAGTAACCTAACAAAACCAAAAAACCAGTTGTGTTTCTTACATAGAAAGGCTGGGTACAGTTTGTTAATAGACCACCTGTATTTCCTTTTCTAATCTCTCCTCACTTCTCCTTTACCCTCTCTGGTTTCCTTGGGTTTGTACTTCTCAGTAAAGTGTTTAGTTTTAAATTTGCCTCAGGCTTTTTTTTCGTAGGGTATTTCCCACATTCAGAGGTCCACAGTGATAACAAATAGTTGTAGGAAAGTTAATGTAAAATGTTGTGTTGTAGGGATTTCCCAAGCCAATATTAGTTGGACTACTAAAGGTAAAAATAGTGCAATATTGACTGAAGGTATTTTGTGATCACTTACTTGTTCTCAGTTGGTTACATTCAACAGTGAATTCTGTGGGGGAAGGAATGTTTCTGTCTTCACAGCCATAACTTCAAAGATTGACCAAGTGCCTGGTTCCCAGTCAACCAAAATGTTTCGAATTTAAAAAATAGGTGTTGAATGAATGAATTCTCAGGATTTCCAGGTGCAGAGGCAGAACTCTTCTCATTATTGTTACATTTTAGCCATTCCTCTTTACTCCTGCAGTGCTGTAGTCTTCAGGCACACATGCCTGCACCCCAGACCAGCTCCCCAACATTGCCTGTTAGAGTAGGTTTCATCCAGCTCCTCTCATCTTCTCTTGAGTTGTTCCTGGGGCTGGATTAAAGGTCAAATATACACATCCATCTGTTTCTCCTCTAAGAGACCTTCTTCCCTAATCTTAACACCGTTTCACTACCTCTCTTTGGAGTGCAGTGAGCAGATTCATTTCAAGAATCTTTTCCCTTCACTACACCCCCACCATCAATGTTGAGTCCTCTGTAGGGCACTAACCTCATATGACATTTTCATAAGATTTAAAAAAGAAAAGTAAGTTTTTACAGTATTGAGAGTGTTGTTTAACAAGGTCACGAAGGTATCAAATGAATAGATAATTATAATGCTTTAGCAAATTACAGAACTTCTGTGTCTAGTTCTATCTTGGTATAGAAATACCAATTGGGGATATTATAAACAGTTGAGATGCTATGTTGGATTTTCTTTTTCTAAAAATATGGAGTTTGTGAAATGCATGGTCCCAAATGATTTACTGCCTTATAAAGATAATATTCAGATTTCAAAAAATATTCAGATTCAATACTGCCTTATAAAGATAATATTCAGATTTCATTGAATGTGTCAAGCATTTTGTTAGAAGCCAGGAATACAAAGATAGATGAGTCAATCCTTGACCTCATATAGTTCTTACTGTAGTATAGAAGATATATTTAAAAGGATATTATCAATACAATGAAGCAAGCTTTATGTCAATAATTTCAAGTAGGTGCTGTGGAGACAGCAAAAGGAAACAATAAATCACACAGGCAAAAGAGAATGGGAGAAGTTTTCTGGTAGACAGCATGATTATGAGTTAGCTAGGTAAAGAATGAAGTGAATTGGAAACTCAGGCAAAAACAAATCATAAACAGAAGCCCATAGGAAAGAAATAGCACAGGGGTCTAAATAACATAAGTAGACATTTCTAAACTATATCTTTTTTTATTAAATGTTCGTTCTGTTTACTGTTCAATTTTAGATGTGCATTAATTTGAACTAATTCCCATTATTTTGTCCTCTGCCTACAAAGTATGTCATCATTCCACTTGCTTCTTTATCTGTATATTTTATTTAATAATTATTCTAAAAATTTAAATATATTTCCCATAAAATTTATTTTTGGATTATGATTCCTTTTCATCACATCAAATTCATGCATATTTGTGGGATAATTTTGGATTGAGCACTATTTACAGTTGTTCAGTTTATATTAATTATTTTAACATATATCTCCCATTTATGATTCCTCTTAGCAAATGCTAGAATCCAATCAATTTCCTGGTGTTACAAAATTTGAAATATAATTCATTATTCAAGTTTATACATGATTCTCTCTGTGTTTTCTTTTTAAATGTAGAACATTTCAGGTACTATCAAATATGAGATATCCCTTTGGTATAAATCAAGCAAATCATATTTCAAATTTTAAATTGTTGAATTGATTTCTATTTGTATAGCTTGTGATATTTAGAACTAGATTCAAGGAAAAGGAAGGGGTTCATAATTTGTTTTTTTTTCCTTTAATTACTTTGATCTTTTATACTGCTTTCTGAATAAGATCTAACTTCCTGAAATAATAATGTTTTCAAGCAGTAGTTTGCCATCCTCTACAGTTTATGACCTCAGCATTTGGGAATTGCATGGCCTTATTCTAGATAGTAACTTATTGCCCATTTCAACACCATGTATAGTAATATGATGTCATACATATCAGATACTAATACTTTGGCATTAATGCCTTTGTTTATAAAAATACAATAATCATATCGCCTGTCATTACATTATCTTGGAAGAGCACTTGTAATTTATATTAAACCAGAAAACAAGGTTTCTAAAAGTAACCTATTGACCTACTTAAGTAATGTTATCTAAAAATGTGACAAAATCTTTGCAGCTTGATGTATATTCACAGTTGAAACCATGGAGATTGTGTGAACAATTTGTATCGTTCTGCAGCTGCAGCTGCTGCAGATTTTTGGGTATTGAACCAGTGCATAGGAGTGCTGTCTCTTTTTCTGTCTACCCCTGTCTGTGTCTGCCTACTTCTTAAATAATTAAAATTAATTTTAAAGATTTAAACACATTCTTAGGTTTTAACTATCTGTAGAGTCAAAATTCTTTTTAAGATGATGATAGCAATTACTGTTTCCTTCTTGTGGGAACACCCCAAATCTCCCACAAGATAGCACGTATTTTTATCTTTGTGTGGAAACAAATCAAAGAATGTGAAAGGAAATATACCATGCTAGAGGATTAGCTCACAAAGTATGTGCATTAAGGAAGAAAAATATATTCTGCTGTTTTGATTTTTCTTATTCCTAATGAGAATTGCTTTTGTGAAAAGGAGTTGAAAAAAAAAATGCGGAGGGAAAACTCTTGCATTGTCAAAAACAAATTTCTGTGATGTGATGTTTAATTTGGTACGTTAATCAGTGTGGCTGACAAAGAGGTATGAGCCTGACAATGATGCATCATTTGACTTGGGATTCCTATTTCATGCTAAGAGATGCTAGTGGTTATGGCCTTCTACATCAGGTAGGAATATTCCTTCCACATGCTAGTATGGGCAAGAACCCCTCTGAATAGATGTCATATAAAGAATGCTTTAACAGATCAGCAAACTCCGTTATAAATTTTGGGAATACCTTTCCAAGCCATAGATAAAAAATACTATCAGGTACAATCATATGGGAATACATATTAATTTTCTATATTTACAAGTCAAGAAACAATTGCTTCAGCAATTTTCTCAGACATGAATATATTAAAATTAAAATTTTAAGATTAGAATATTCCTGAATTTTCACAAATCTGTACTTAACTCATGAATCTAAGGTGTTCCAAAATGTTTCTGAAAGTTACCATTGCCCTTCCCACCACTGTCCTAAACTCAGCATTTTCCTCCTCTCGTTCCTATAGTGTTTATGCATAAAGCATAGAAAAAGAAGAACACCAAGAATGATCCGGAGTCCCTGCCAAGATTGCCCATGGTCTGGGCTGTAGTAGGAAAAATGTGAAGCTTCTAATTAGTACCTTGTTACTGATTACATCAAAATCCCAAGGATTGTGAATAATACCTTTAATTTAAATATTTTACTTTCCAACAATGGAGACAAGGGAATTATATGCACTCTATCAGAGAATAGGGGTTGAGGAGTGATTATGAAATAGAAGTCATGAATCTATCCGAATTTAGGGACACCAGATACAACTCTTCATAATAGAAAATAAGGTCTAACTGATATCAGAAATGAACCCCTAAAATATATATACAAAAATGTAGCCCCTTAAAGTTCCCCAGAAGTGCCATCTGGGGTGCCACATATGTTACCAGAATTTGGGGTGCCATATGATATCACCATATGCTTATTAATAAATTCCCAATATTAATAAACCCAATAAGGTTCTTGCCTAATATTTAGAGAAGAATTCTAAATACCGGCATAGGTAAACGAGGCAGCATGGTACATTTTAGGCTTTTATTTAGTGCGAAAGATGCATAGAAGAGTGAGAGCTTTATCTAAGAGAAAGAAGGGTAAATCTGGGTTCATACCGAGCACCAGGAACCAGCCACGTGGAAGAGCACCTAGGCCAGGAAGCCTAGGGTGGGTGGCCAGAAGGCCAAGTACACTGGAGGCACAGGGCTACAGACAGACCCCTCCTGGCTAGAGGCCAGGGCAAAGAAGAAGGGCGGGACACACTGTGTCCTAGGCTTTTAACCCACTTCCAAAGGGGAGTGGTTAATTAACCTGATTGGCTGGTGGGCACCCAGGTGTGGCCAGGTAAGGGCATGAGGTCATACAGGGGCATGGTCTCCCAGCTCACAAACCTAATCGATTTTAATCTGTATGCCTGCCTACTTCATAACCATTAGCATGTTCAAGCATTTGATGCTCTATTTCTACCCTCAATTATGTGGACATAATTTGATTAAGACTTTCTTTTGGATGCACTGATAATCTAAGTATGCTGTTTCTGAATAGGAACTGCATGAAGAAAAGGCACCTTGAAAAGGCACTATGCTTATCTTGAGGAAAAGACCAATGAGCACAATAAAGAGAAAGCACCATGCACTAAGAGTGTAGAATGTGCAGAACCGACATTATTTGTAAAAGGGAATCAGCAGAGTGGATAAACTTCTGTAGGGCTAAAGAATTGGAAGTACTGAGATTAGAGGTGTCTTGCTTATATTCTGAAAGATGAGTGGCAGTTGGTGAACAGAGCAGAACTGGAGAACATTACAGGACCAAGGTTCACACAGTCTTCACAGGAGTGGAGAGAATGATAAAACATTGAGAATTAGCAACATGATGAGGCATTGATTACTTGAAACAGTGGCTTTGTGTGGAAAACTAGTGCAACATATTTCCAAAAATATGCTTCATTTTGGAAATATGTTCTCTCTCCCTCTCTCTTTGTCTCATATACTAATATCCCAATTCTAATGACAGAAAGTAGAGTTCAAGAGGGAAAGAATATGTTAGGCAGTGTCTCTGTGGTGTACTAGAGACAGATATTTGTAATTCCTTGCTCATCCATCCCTGAGATTCTGTTGTGCAACTGGGACTTATTCCTAGCTACACTTAAAAAGCCTAGGAAAAAGGTAAAAACTAAAGCTCCCCTACCATGCATAAGTATATATGAGAGCCACATGGTAGAACCAATGGAAAGAAAGCCAGAATCCTCATTCTGTGAGTGTGGAAGACTGTGGTGTATGGAGGAGGGCTCTATTCTGAAAAGTATCCTTAAGGGACACCTTGGATGAAATCATACCCCATGAAATGATCACCATAAAGAAAAATTCCTATAGGTATATTTTGAAAAATTATTGCAATGGATGTAGTTGTTGTATTCGCCAAATTAGAAGCAAAGTATTAATGAGGAATTGCATGAACTCATTTATGTCTTTAAATTTTCCAATTTCCCATTAATAAGGGAAGGAAATCCGATTTGAGAGCTTTTGACTAAAGGCCAATTAAGAAAGATTTCCTGTGTTATAGGAAATAGAATCTTAATGCCTCTTAGTTCATTCTTCCAAATAAATGCCAGAATGAGAGTTCCAGGACAATATGGATTATGTAGCCCTCATGAGCAAAAGGAGTCACTGCAGTGAGGTTGAGTTTCAGAAAGCTGCTCTCTGGTGGGGCTTTTGGCATGCCAAGTGGAAACTAGATGGCCCATGAGAGTAGTGGCCAAATCTCTCCTTCAGAGACTCAGAGAAATGAGCTCTTTAGCTTAAACATTTGACAGTAGACATTTACCTGGAATATTTCTCCTTCTTGTGAATTCCTGCTTATCAGCAAATGGGATGGATTTGGACTAGAAGAGAAAAAAGTTGTCTCTGTGGTCAGCTGAGCCAGGGAACAAGTTCAACTCCTCCTGAGTTTGGCATTGATCTGAGTCAGGCTATCTCTGTCTCTGTACTGTTTCTTTCTTTTCCTTAGGGATAGAAAATATTCAATACCTTGAATGTAATAATATGATATAATAAATATTCTAATATTCTCTCTCTCTCTCTCTCTCTCTCTCTCTCTCTCTCTCTCTCTTGCTTCCTCTCCACACACACACAAATCATTAAAATTTTCAGAAAGTTACCATATTAGGGTTTTTCCTTTGGAATTCATCTGGTCATTTTCCATTGAAGACTAATAGACTTGCACAAATTCAACCTCTGACATTATTTTGTGTGTAAAAGTACACACTGTTTGTCAGCTATCTGTCCAGTTTTATTTATTCTCTCATGGGGTCCTAATGCTGAATAACACCCTGTAAGCAATCTCTTGTTCTCTTGTTTAGTGTGATGGTTAATCTTACTTGTCAAGTTGGTTCAGTTATTTGGTCAAATGTTAGTCTAGATGTCACTGGGAAAGTGGTTTTTTGTTTGCTTGTTTGTTTGTTTTATTTTGTTTTAGATGAGATTAACATCTAAATCAGTAGGTTTTGAGTAAAACAGATCACCCTCCAAGATGGGGTGGGCCTCATCCAGTCACCTAAGGTCTTAATGGAGAAAGCAAGGTCCCCTAACAAAGATGGAACTCTGTGTCTAGATTGCTTTTGGATTTGACCTGTGACATCAACTCTTTCTTGGGTCTCCAGTCCACTGTTCTGTCCTGCAGGTTTCAGACTTGCCAGCTCCAAAAGTTGTGAGAGCCTATTCCTAAAAGCAAATCTTTCTCTGTCTCTATCTATTTATTTATTTTTATTTTTATTTATTTATTTATTTATTTATTTTTTAATTTTTGACAGGCAGAGTGGACAGTAGAGAGAGACAGAGAGAAAGGTCTTCCTTTTGCCGTTGGTTCACCCTCCAATGACCGCTGCGGTAGCGCGCTGCAGCCGGCGCACCGTGCTGATCCGATGGCAGGAGCCAGGTGCTTCTCCTGGTCTCCCATGGGGTGCAGGGCACAAGCACTTGGGCCATCCTGCACTGCACTCCCTGGCCACAGCAGAGAGCTGGCCTGGAAGAGGGGCAACCGGGACAGGATTGGTGCCCCGACCGGGACTAGAACCCGGTGTGCCGGCACCGCAAGGCGGAGGATTAGCCTAGTGAGCCGCGGCGCTGGCCTGTCTCTATCTATCTAGACACATGATCCTATTGGTTCTGTTTCTGTGGGGAACTCTGATGGGAAGAGAATAGATGAGTGTGTGTGTGTGTGTGTGTTGTAGTCTGAAGCTTTTTTCTTTCTGGATGGTCTGATAATTTTCACACTATAATGACCATCCTATCTCCATGGAAGGAAGGTTAAAAAGTGTTTTTTGGATTTTACAAAGATTCTGCTTCAGTAGGCCTAGGATGGAATGCTTTTTCTACCAAGAATACCTGGATTATTCCAACACACCTGTACTGCATAATTTAGTTAGAAACAGTGACCAAGGAAGGGTTGTTTTTCAAGGCAATGTAGGGAATTATGCATTGCTGAAATAAGGCTTTCAGAACAATAAAGGGTTCCCTCAAATTTGCACGTGGTGATAGGGGAGGGAGTAACAGATTTTTTTTTTCTTCTGGATTTTGATTCATGCTTTTTAGGAAAGCAAAAGTAATCTTAGGATAAGAATATGACTTCCTTGGTACTTATACAAACTAGTTAAATATCATTGAATTTGTATAAGCCACTGGCATCATTCCACAAGACAATTTCTCCAAAGATCTTGTAATTCTTTCAGGATTATCCATGATAGCTGGCCACCCAGCTTCAGCCTGAGCACTTCTAATTGTGAGGTCCTGAGCCCCTCCCAAGAAGTACTTGGCATTTTATGCTGTCATTTCTTCTATAATCATTCACTCACTAACTGTCCAAGCAACTACTGAGCATGAAATATATCTCAGGCACTGTGGCACATATGAAGATACAAAACAAAAGTTCTTATTCTTTTTATAGATTTATTTATTTATTTGAAAGGCAGAATTACAGACACAGAAGGAGAGACACAGAGAGATTCCATCTGCTGGTTCACTCCCCAAATGGCTGCAACAGGCACAGCTGGGCTGGTCTGAAGCCAGGAGCTAGCATCTTCTTACAGGTCTCTCACCTGGGTCCAGGGACCAAAGGACTTGGGCCACCCTCTGCTGCCTTCCCAGGCACAATAGCAGAGAACTGGATGGGAAGTGGAGCAGCCAGGACTCTAACTGGTGGCCATATAGGATGCAGATGCTGGAGGCTGTGACTTTAACCCACTGTATCACAGTGTTGACCCCATAAGTTCTTATTTATCATTTTCTAAAATTATAAAGCATTTATACAAGTGCATATAATTCACAATAGAATGCTTTGAATAAAAGTTAAATGTATTAATTAATTTTAATTGCTGAGGTTACTGAATTAAATAGTAAAATATCTACAAGCATGAATTTTGAAAAAAGATAGACCTGAGTGACTAGTTGTGACTTTGTATGCGTGACATACTTTTGAAAAGTGGGTGTAATAATAGTCTCTACCTCACAGGGTAAGGATGAGGATTAACTAAGATGAAAAACACCACTCAAACAATGTCTGAAATAGAGTGATTCATACATAAATATTAAAATTCATGAAAAAATTATAATTTTCAAGTATTATGGTAATGTAGATATTAACACTATATTCCATGCATTTCCACAAGTATAATACAATCAAAGTAGAGGTACGACTTATGCTGCCTTTCAAAAGACTTTAGAAATAAACAAACTGGTTTAATAAAATGTATTAGACTTCCTGAGAGATTTTAATGAACCTGCTGAAGCATTTTGAAGGTTTTGTAACCTACCACAATTATTTTATCATACAGAATAAAACAGTGATTCCCACAAACCCATGTTTATAGCATTTATTTTTTTCATAGAAGGATAACAACCAAGAAACAACTGTCCCCAGGCTGTGATGAAGCTTCTCCAGTTGTCTTTCCCATGAATGGGATAACTTTGCTCTAAACCATCTGCTTCTCCAAGTACTACTTGTAGCCAAAATACCACAATTTCATGTGTGCCCTTGCATTACAGAATGGAGCTGTGGGACTGACTGATGCTAGCTGGGCTAAAAAATTCTAATCTATACTTTCAACATTAAAGAAACCATCTGCTTGCTAATTTAAATTCCCTGTCTGAGACTCTACTCCCTACCTAATAAATATTAACCAGAGCTTTCCAGATTGAGAGCAAGAATCATCTTCATGCTTGCATTTTGGTTATTTGATTCATAGCCCAAAGAGAGTCCCCCAATTCTATGCATTATTATATCACTCAGAATTTTACATTAATTTATGTAGTCATCTAATCATTCGGATATCTGTGCAATACATAATACTAATCATTATATATCTAATGCAGTTTTCTGTGTGATACTGAAATATGGGGACTCTCTTGAGAGAGCAGCACTCACCATGTTACATAAACAGCAAAATAACGTCTGATACGTGTTTCCATATATAATGAGGCTCTGGTTTCTTCTAAAGGGGAAGAAAATCAGATTAAGTAGCTGCAAACAACTTAGATATCCAAGGTTGCTTTGTCTATGCTTTTCCTGCAGTATGTGAAATCTTTTAATTCTCTTTGTGATGGGTAATCGACCAAAGAGAATCAGAAAATGTTTTAACTCCTCATTCATTTGTTCATTCAACAAATATTTATTGATTATTTGCTATTGATCAGGCACATGACTAATATATTGAATAGCCTAGAAGGACAGACTGTAAATATGCAAGGAGATAAGTAAACAGTGATGCACCACATACCAATATTTTGATTGATGAAAAACTACATATAGAATTGTAGTCCCATAAGCTTGTAATGGAGCTGAAAAATGTCTACTGTCTAGTGATGTAGTAGCTGTTATAATGTTGTAGAACAATGTTTGTGGTGATGTTGGTGTAAACAAACCTGCAAGCATTGCCTGTTCTATAAAACTACAGCCATACGGTTTTGCACAAAATAGAACACTTGATAACGATGGTAAATGACTCTCCTGGGATATGTATTTATTAAGCTATAGTTTTTATCATCATTTGTAATTTACTCTTTCTAATTATTAAAAAAAGTTTGCTGCAAAATAGCATGCTATGTTATGCCAGCAGCAGTGTCCTACATCTTTTGTTACTGTATCTCTTGATTGCATAATTTTCTATTGTATTTGATTTAATCTAGTGTTGTTTTGCTTATCATGGCCCCAAGCATGCAAATCAATTGCCAGTGTTGCTATTAAGAGAGCTTGTCAAGTGATTGACCTGGAAATGTAGTTAAACATAACTAAGACAATTAAGTTGGAAAATCAGTGATGATTATTACTTGCCAATGAGGAATCTTCTATTCCACCAAAGCTCTGACTTTGAAGAACTCTGTGATATTCATACAACAGCAGATTTCTCTAACAGCTCTTTCTCAGACTGTATCTCTCTTATTAAATGACTCATGACTGTAGAAGTATTTGATAAACATTCTGAGGGAAATAAACAGCATGTTGTAATTGGAAAAGCTAACCTACACTAGCTAGGTACTTAGACTTCTGTTTAAACATGTAAAGAAGTTAGCATCATGACAGGGAACTGAGAGGAAGCTGAGAGGAAAGGGATGAAAGTTTGTGTGTGTGTATGTGTGTAAGTGCACAAACATAATGGGGGTAAGTGTAGATAAAAAACAGAGTACATGTGTAAAGACTGAATAGAAAATTAATGGTCTCTGAAATTTATTACCGTTGATCCTTCTCTCAACATGCTCATTTTTGTTTGTGATTGTTCAACTCATCAGCAAAGGACTCTCAATAAATAAGTGTCCTTATGCTAAATGAGTTAATTAAAAAGCAATGGAATCTTACCTTAATGGTGCTGGGGTTTCAACACACATGCCATTGCCTTGGTAAAGCTCGAGATTCTGTTTGCTGGGGACTGCCTGCTGTAAGTGGGACCAGATGACACAACTCTGGGGTACAGCCTTGGTGCAGTTTGCTCTTAGTCTTTATTGAAGCATTACTCTTGGCTTCAGTTCAGAAAAGAGCATTATTCCTTTTGCTCTGAGGCCACTGACAATGTTCTCACAAGGTCAAAGGCAGTGTAAATGGGACTCTATCCTAAAGCAACGAAACAGAGCTGGGGCCTGTTTATATTTCAGACCTCTCACAACCGACTTTAGCTTAGAGCCCTCTGTGCTCTTTATCAGACAACATCCTGCTTTCTGGGTCGATAACCTCCTTGAGAGCACATCTTAGCTGGAGGTGCTGCTCTGTCTTCCCAATGGCTCCATGCTTATTTGCTAATCATTGCAGACCTGCTATTCAGTTCTTGCGCTTTCTTCCAGAAAATGGATTCCTTTAAAAAGAAAGAACTGGCAGTTCCTATCTGACTTCCTTTAGTCTTGCCTGCTATTCTGATGATCAGTTTTGGTTTATATTTATAGTCCAATCACTGCAATGACCAGTTCTTTATTTTTGCTTTTATGATATCTTGACCTTAATCCAGAAATTTCTTCCGTATTGCAGTTTGACATATTTGTGTCTACATAATTGTTTGCATAAACAAATCCACACTTACCTGAAATATCAACTCTTGAATCTATAAATCCCAGTCATCTCTCCTGTAAAGTTCTTGGGAAATCAAAGAATCAGTCTAACTTGCATTGGAAATAATTTCTCACCATGTCGTAAAGTTAAAACATTTGAATATACCTTGACTCAGTGTGTAAGTAATTTCTATTCTTGACGGATGTTGAAGGTTGTTCATAATTAGATTTTTATGAAAGGAAAATAATAGAAACAACTCCTAGAGAAGAAAGGTTGATAAATTAACATAATATAAAATGCAAACCAGAGAAAATGAATGACTTCTAACTATATTCAGTTTCATAAATAAAACTAATAATTGTAATAATAAAGTAAGAAATGTTTAGAATATCAATAGAGTATGACATCAGTTTTATAAGCATAAAAATAAGCTTGTAATATGATATATGTGGAAACACCATATATAAAAATGAGAGGTTCTGGATAGTCTTTAGCTCTTAGAAAGATACTAGCAGTTGAACTCTGTAATTAACACACAATTATTCTTAGGTGTTTAAATTTTAACTGAAAAGTGATCCCTGTTAAATTTAAGAGTGGAAAAAGAGAGGGAGGAGATGTACAATTGCGGACATGCTCAATTGGACTTGCCGCAAATGGTGGAGTTAGAAATGTGCCAGGGGATTCCAATACAATCCCATCAAGGTGGCATGTACCAATGCCATCTCACTAGTCCAAGTGATCAATTTCAGCTCACAATTGATGGCTCTGATAGGTCTAAGAGTCAAAGGGATCACACAAACAAGACAAGTGTCTGCTAATACTAACTGATAGAATCAAAAAGGGAGAGAAGGATCCAACATGGGAAGTGGGATACACAGCAGACTCATAGAATGGCAGATGTCCTAAACAACACTCTGGCCTCAGAATCAGCCCTCAAGGCATTCGGATCTGGCTGAATAGCCCATGAGAGTATAGTAGGCATGGAAAGCCAAGATATCATGGAAAAAAAAAAAAAAGACCTAAATGAAAGATCTCTGTGAGTGAGATCACAGTGGAAAGAACGGGGCCATCAAAGAAGGAGGTACCTTTCTCTGAAGGGAGGAGAGAACTTCCACTTTGACTATGACCCTATCGGAATAAGTTCAAAGTCAGAGAACTCTAAAGGCTTCCATAGCCCTGGCAACTCATGACTAGAGCCTAGGGAGATTACTGACGCCATGAACAGGAGTGTCAAATTGTTAAGTCAGCAACAGGAGTCACTGTGTACTTACACCCCATGTGGGATCTGTCCTTAATGTGTTGTCTAATGTGAAGTGATGCTATGACTAGTACTGAAACAGTATTTTTATACTTTGTGTTTCTGTGTGGGTACAAACTGATGAGGTCTTTACTAATTATATACTGAAGTGATCTTCTGTATATAAAGAGATTGGAAATGAAAAAAAACAACCTGGTGTTAAATTGGAAATGGCATAGAAAATTAATTAATTTTAAAAAATATTATGTAGGATCTCTGTCTTTAATGTGCTGTACACTCTTATTTAATGCTATAATTAGTACTCCAATGGTAGTTTTTTCACTTTATGTTGCTATATGGGCAAACTGTTGAAATCTTTACCTAATATATACTAAACTGATCTTCTGTATATAAAGAGAATTGAAAATGAATCTTGATGTGAATGGAAGGGGAGAGGGAGCGGGAAAGGGGAGGGTTGCGGGCGGGAGGGAAGTTATGGGATGGGGGAAGCCATTGTAACCCATAAGCTGTACTTTGGAAATTTATATTCATTAAATAAAAGTTTAATAAAAAAAAAGAAAGATACAAGTAGATTGCATATGGAAAGTAACAAGCAATTAAATACATGTGAAAGTAACTTATTACATTTTAATTCTAGAGATTGGTATTGTATTTATGGTGTTTATTTGTCACCTTAATATTTCCATATACACTGTATAGTTATGTATGCATTAAATGTTATTTAACAAAAACTAAAAACTATGACCAATTTTTGAGAAGATATTGTTGCAGAAGTTATCTTATAAGTCATGCAGTGGCTTCCAGTTGTGTCTTCCCATTCTTGTTTCTACCGCTCCTTTCGTTGACTACTAAGACAGTTCTATGGGACTGGCACCATGGCTCAACAGGCTAATTATCTGCCTAGCGGCGCCGGCACACCAGGTTCTAGTCCCGGTTGGGGCGCCTGATTCTGTCCCAGTTGCCCCTTTTCCAGGTCAGCTCTCTGCTATGGCCCAGGAGTGCAGTGGAGGATGGCCCAAGTGCTTGGGCCCTGCACCCCATGGGAGACCAGGATAAGCACCTGGCTCCTGGCTTCGGATCAGCGCGGTGTGCTGGCCGCAGAGCGCCGGCTGCGGCGGCCATTGGAGGGTGAACCAACGGCAAAGGAAGACCTTTCTGTCTGTCTCTCTCTCTTTCACTATCCACTCTGCCTGTCAAAAATAAAAAAAATAAAATAAAAATAAGATAGTTCTATGAACTTGGGCACACACTTTGAAAAGCAGTGATTTGATAATTGCTTTCACATAATTTCATTTGATAACCAGAAAAGTTTATATACTGTGCACCCTCCTGTGTTTTCAATATTGAGAATATTTTCCAAATTGTGTGAATGAAAATACAGACATCATTGAAGACTCTTGCCCAGCCTCCCTCACCCCAATTCTACTAAATCACCATTTTTTCCAAACTTTTTGCTACTACAAGTATCATGTATTGCCTTCTGGATCATTGCAATGTAACTGCCCCTTACATCTTCTTGTCCTTAAACACTGTCTTCACATGATGTAGCAAGTGTCATTTTCCTAAAACACAGATCTAATTATGTTTCTCTATTATTGAGGAGATTCCCCATTGGCCTCAGACTAAAATGCAACTTCTTCAAAGCTTACTGTGTATCCCTGCTAATGTATCTGGTTCTTGTGTGTCAGGTTCAGGCTTCTTCTGTCAATATCACTCTTTATTATTGTGTAGCTATAATAAGCTGACTATTTCCATGTTTCTCTTGCTTGCCAATGTTCCCCATGTCCACAATGCTCTGCTATAATTTTTAACTGGTTGCTGCCTGATCTTTAGAATAATATACTTTATATTCACCTCACAATAGTAACATCTTCGGAGTGGTTGCCTCCAACTCCTACATGCTCCTATGCAGCTTGTATTTATTCTTCTCACATACTTATTGCTGGACTCAGTTTTCAGAAGCCCCAAACTCCAAAAAGTCAACAGTGCCTCTCTGAACCTCTACCTGTAATCCAATTACTGAATTATAAAGGAAGTATATGGAAAAATAACCAAATGCTGATTTTTCTATGATGACAAAGTGCTGCTTATATTAAAAAATCAAATCATATAATTAAAATAATTTGGTGTCCTTGTATGGCTTTGAGTTTATTAAAATTTAATCTTTTTATTGAATAACTCACTATTGCCATAATTATATTTTTGTGATGTTTCAAAATTAACTTGTCTTCTTATTTCTGTCTATTTCAAAGGTATAGATTATACCTAGGTATCTACTTGATCTCCCATGTGTTCCTCTGAATACTTCTTCATATACATTTGGTAATGGAAGGAAGAAGCACATGACTAAATGTAGAGCCAGAGACTATCACTCTTGCCTACTACTCATTAGAAAATGTGACTTCTTGGGTTTCTCATTTCAAACTTATACTTCTCTGCCATATATTCATAAATAAGTAGACAATTAGTCCATAGCTGCTTTTAAATACTCCTGAGATAGTAATCTGAATTTTATTTGTTTCAGCCATTAATTCAAAATGACTTCTCATTCTCCAAAAATAAGAAAAAGCCATCAGAAATGAAAATATGAGATGACAAACACAATGCAACTTTTTAAACATTTTATTTATCCAATAGATAATTTACAGACATTAGTTTTCAATTTATTTTGGAAACTAGTTATCTACTGCTGTGTGAAAAAATTGCTCCAAATGTAGCAGCTTAAAATCACATTTTTAAAAATTTCCTTTAATAAAGAGATAGAAGCAGATAAATACCTTAGGGGACTACAGTCTTATAACATTGTTGAAAATGACATGTCATCAGGTATACTTTATTGGTCATACAGATCAGAACCGGTTAGACCTGGGGCAGGGAGCATTCATACAAGAGTATGAAGACGATTGATGGGAATGTTGTCAGAGTTTGAAGAGTCTGCCACAGGAGGAATTTTGAGGAAGTGTATGACAGGATCTTATTTACATTTTAAAAGATCATTCTAGCAGTGGGCATTTGGCATAGCAGTTAAAATGTTACTTTGGATGCCACCTTCCCAAATCAGAGTCCCTACTCCACTCCTAATTCCAGCTTCCTGATAATATACGCCCTGTGAGGCAGCAAATATTGGCTAAAGAAATTATATCCCTGACACTTATGTAGAAGACCCAAATTGCTTTCCAGGCTCTTGATTTTAGCCTGGGCAACCCCTGGCTTTTGCAGCGATTTGGGGAGTGAGGAAGCAGATGGGATATTTGTCTGACATCTGTCTCTTTAGCATTCAAGTACATAAAATAATTTTAATAATAAACAAAGATCATTATGTTTATCTTTTGAAAAATAAAATGTTAATAAGCAAGAGTAGAAAAATATAAACCGGGTATGAAGGTATTGAAATAATTCAGGAATAATTATCAGATTGTTTCTTACACTAGGGTTGTTAGCAGTGGTATTGAGAAGTTAGCAAGCAATATGTATATTGGGAAAGTAGAACCAAAAGGACTTACTAATGGATAAGATGTGATGTGTGAGGAATTAAAGACAATGCCAGAATTTGGCCTATGACACTAAATGAATGTTAGTGACACTTATTAAGAAGGAGAATTTTGGGAGAGATGCCAATATGGTGGGGAGAAGATGGAATAAGAAATTCTGGTTGGTGCATAGATTGAGATACCTGCTAGACATCCAGATGGTAAGTTAAAGTAGGCTGTTGAATTTACATGTTTGATTTTCAAAAGAAAAGTTGAAATTGTAGATAAAGATGAAAGAGAAGATCACAACAGGCATCATAGTAGAAACAGCAACTAGAAACATGGGATGGGTGACATAGAGTTGTGAACAAGTACAGAAAAGACAGAAGTCAGAGGCCTGAGCTAAGTGACCCTAATACAGATAACACAGAGTTCTATGTGCTTTTTGTTGACACTATTCCTTCTACTTGCAACTAACTTCCTGACCCTTCCTTAATTAAAAAGCACACATCCTTCAAAATGTAACTTCAATTTTACTTTTTCTTTTTAAAGAGATTCAAAGAACATTGATTGTTAACAGGGAGAGGTCTGGCCAAGCCTATCTCTCTCTCTCTCTCTCTCTCTCTCCCTCTCTCTCTCTTTTTCTTTATTTTTGACAAGCAGAGTGGACACAGAGAGAGAGAGACAGAGAGAAAGGTCTTCCTTTGCCGTTGGTTCACCCTCCACTGGCCGCCCCGGCCGGCACACTGCGGCCGGCGCACTGCGGCCGGCGCACCGCACTGATCCAAAGGCAGGAGCCAGGTGCCTCTTCTGGTCTCCCATGGGGTGCAGGGGCCCAAGCACTTGGGCCATCCTCCACTGCACTCCTGGGCCATAGCAGAGAGCTGGCCTGGAAGAGGGGCAACTGGGACAGAATACAGTGCCCAGACCGGGACTAGAACCCGGGGTGCCGGAGCTGCTAGGCGGAGGATTAGCCTGTTGAGCCACGGCGCCGGCCCTCTTTCTTTCTTTCTCTCTTTCTCTTTTTCTTTCTTTCTTCCTTCCTTCCTTCCTTCCTTCCTTCCTTCCTTCCTTCCTTCCTTCCTTCCTCCTTCCTTCCTTCCTTCCTTCCTTCCTGGCAAAGAGAATGAGTTGGGCAGAGAGAGTGAGAGCAAGGAGAGAGAGAGAGAGAAAGAATGAATTTTCCATCTTCTGGTTCACTCCCCAAATGCCCACAATAGCAGAATCTGGGCCATGATAAAGCCAGGATCCCAGAACTCAATCCAGGTCTCCTATGTGGGTGGCAAGGATCCAACTATTTGAGCTATTATCACTACTTCCCAAGGTCTGCATTACCAGTAAGCTTGAGTCAAATCCCAGAGCTTAGAATCTAACCCAGGTAATCCAACATGGGATATGGCTATCTTAATGCTAGGCTAAATACCTGCCCCCAAATTTACCATTTTTTTCAAATATTGGCTATAATATTCAGGATTCTCCAGAGAAACAGAACCAATATCATCTATCTATATCCATCCATGTATAGAATTATTCATTTTAAGGAACTGGCTCATAGGATTTTAGCAGTTGACAAAGCTAAAGGTTTTCAGAGTTCATTGGAAAGTTGGAGACCCAGGACACTCAATGATTTGGTTCCAATCTGATTCCAAAAGTTTGATTACCAGGAGAGATTGTGGTGCCATGCCAGCCCAAAGACTGGCATGCTCAAGACAAAAGAAGAACTGACGTCTGAATCAAAAGACAGGGAAAAAATCCAGTATTCTAGCGTGAAGGTCATCAGGCAGAAAGAATTCTCTCCATATTTAGAGGTGAAACTCTTTGGTCTATTCAGGTCTTAAACTGATTGGGTGAGGCCTATCGACATTAGGGAGAGTACTCTGTTTTATTTAGTCCACTGATATCAGTGTTAATCTTGTAGGGAAAAGAAGTGATGCCATTTTTCAACCATTGTAATGGTCATTTCTAACACTCCTATGACAAAGATGGATTCATTAACAAGGGAAAACCTAGCAAACACATTTAATCAGACTTTTATGTGATAAGTATGCCTTTACAAATGGAGACCTCATAACACAGGAGGGAAAATTGTACTTTTGATAAATCTGATGGGATAGGTAGACAGTAAAAGAGCAGCATGAATGACAAAAAGAATACGCTCTAATGGTAATGGATTGATGGGGGCAGGTGCAGCAATGCCTGTGTGTTCAGGATTTCTTGGCTTCTGGGTCTGAGCGTCTCATGACCTGCTTTCAAAGTTGGTCTGATAATTCCTTTATGGCCATGGTTCATATAGAAAAGATGGAGAAGGTCAGAGAATAACTTTTCTTGGCTTAGTGGCTTGCTTTCAGGAGAGGAATTCTAGTTTTTAAGGTTTATTCATATAGCACATTTCAGGACTTGGTTCCTTTTTATTGCTGTACATATCCTTTGAATAGATATTCTGTTGTACACATTTAATGCATTTTGTCTATCCATTTAAAAGTTGATGCACATTTGGGATGTCATGTGTGCTTTAATATTTGTTTCTTCTTACAGGATTTAATACCCATATCTACTTCCTTAGAGCATAGAGTATAAGATATTATAGTTATTGACAAGAAATAAAGTATATATATGCACTTTTCTGTGCCCACAGCCTACCAACACCTGTAACTGGCAAATTGTAGGTGTCTAATAAACACCACTTGCAACTAAGCTTTTTTAAGGTTTTATTTATGTAAGGTGAAAAAATTTCATGTATTTCATTTTCATATATACAGATTTAAGAGCAAAATTATACTTTTCACTCTATCCTCCTTCCCACTCTCCCTTTCCCCTCCTTTCTTATATATCTTTTAATTTTTACAATGACATACTTTAAGTTTATTGTATAATCACAAAATTAACCCTCCACTAAATAAAGCATTCAACAGGTAGTAAGTACAAAAACCACTGTTCCTCAAGAGTATAGACAAGAGCTGTAAAAAAATAATCAAATCTCAAAATGTCAATTTTGCTCATATACATTACATAAAAAAGAATAAAATCCTGTCTTTTGCAACAAAGTAGATGCAACCTGTAAACATCATGCTCAGTGAAATAAGCCAGTTCCAAAAAGACAAATATCATATGCTTTCCCCAATTTGTGGTAAATAATATACACAGCGGAAAAAGATGTTGCTTAAATGATCAGCCTGCTAGCCTGACAAGAACATTGGTGCTTTTCTTGCATCCAGCCTCACTATAGGAAGTACTTCCATTTCAGGCATTGTCTTTTTTTTTTTTTTTTTTTTAATTTTTGACAGGCAGAGTGGACAGTGAGAGAGAGAGACAGAGAGAAAGGTCTTCCTTTTGCTGTTGGTTCACCCTCCAATGGCCGCCGTGGCCAGCGCACCACACTGATCCGAAGGCAGGAGCCAGGTGCTTATGCTGGTCAGGCATTGTCTTTTTCCAGTTACATTTTTTTTTTTAATGCTGAGCTTACTACTGTCAGTTTGTCTAAGTCATAAATTGTTCAGAACCTCCTTTTACATTTCCTGAGGTCAAAGGACAATGTGCCATGCAAAGTTAAGGTCTAGATAAAGATTTTAGAGAATGAGTAATTCTTAGTTTATGTAGTTTTTTTTTTATTAAACTTTTATTTAATGAATATAAATTTCCAAAGTACAGCTTATGGGTTACAATGGCTTCCCCCATCCCATAACTTCCCTCCTGCTCGCAACCCTCCCCTTTCCCGCTCCCTCTCCCCTTGCATTCACATAAAGATTCATTTTCAATTCTCTTTATATACAGAAGATCAGTTTAGTATATATTAGGTAAAGATTTCAACAGTTTGCCCCATATAGCAACATAAAGTGAAAAAACTACCATTGGAGTACTAATTATAGCATTAAATAACAATGTACAGCACATTAAAGACAGAGATCCTACATAATATTTTTTTTAAATTAATTAATTTTCTATGCCATTTCCAATTTAACACCAGGTTTTTTTTTTTTCATTTCCAATTCTCTTTATATACAGAAGATCGATTCAGTATATAATTAGTAAAGACCTCATCAGAGAGTTTATGTAGTATTTTAAATTTTATTTATTTATTTATTTTTATTCAGTGCTAATTTGAGGAGCAGAGAGACAGTCAGTACCCCTGTTGTCTGACTCCAAATGTTCTCAATGTTCATGGCTGGGCTGCAACTGAAGCAAAGACTCTAGAATAAAACCCATGGAAGTGGAAGGAACCCAATTCCTGAACCATCACCACTGCTTCCCAGGGTCTACAGAGTAGGAAGCTGGAGTCAGGTACCTTAGCTGGGAATCAAAACCAGACATTCTGGTGAGGGTCATGGCATCTTAACCACTAGTCTCAATGCCTGTTCCAACAGCAGTTAGGTAAATTAAAAGAAAAAGTTATGTGTCTTTGTCATGTGTTCTTTTGCTAGGCCACATTATGGATATAACTAAAGATATAACCATGAAATAAGAAAATAAATGAAAACCTCTCAATCACAAGAGCTCTAAGCATTTAAGAAGAGAAAAATAAACCTGTGTGAGGAAAGTTAAATTCCTTTGGGTATTTGCAACACTGGGCTTTGAATCCCAATAATCAGCCAAGAATATTGGCATATGATTCTTAGGAGCCTTCCATGAATACCTTTTTAAAAGATTTATTTTCTCTTTCACAGCATTTTAGTAATCACGCATGCTGCTATGAAAATCGGATAATGGCCCACAATACATCCTGAAGTGAAGAAGAATGCAAGAGGAAATAAAGCAAGAAAACCACAACACGAAGGCATTATCAATGCAGGCTCAATGAGGCTTCGCAGTCTTAATTCAAAGGGCCCTCTCCTCGGAGATGGAGGCAAGTGATACTTTGCTTTTTTCAGAGCTTTTTATTCCCCACAATCACAGCACACACCAAGTTTGAAAGCAGGGCTTTTGGAAATATGTAACAGGACATTGAAATGAGAAAAGAGAAAGAGGCAGAAAGACATTTTATTGAAAAGAATATTGTAGAGCTTAGCTTAAAATTGGACACTTGCCTTTGATGGGTCTGCTTTTAAAATAGGAAATTGATTTTCAGTTAACCAACTGAAAGAAAAATACACAGCTACACTCATGCTCTTAATTCTGCAGCCAGTCCTTCCTTCCTGACTGACTTCTTGTCAAGGCATTTGAATTCTTTGCAAATATAAAGTGCATTGGGCTTAGGCATGCTGTGTTCTGAACAGTGCAAGCTAAATTTATGTTGCTGTACCTTCTGTTTTCCCCAGGACTGGAAAAAGAACATTTCTATACAGGTAGGATGCAACTCGGAGGAAGTTGTGCATGTAGACCCAGCCAGCTTTTTATTTTAATTAAGTTAGTGTTTTTTTTTTTTTTAATTTTTTTTTATTTGAGAGGCAGAGACTACAAGAGCTCCCTTATACCAGGTCACTCTCTAAATGCTTGCAGCTGAACAACCAGGAGTTGCTGACTCAATCCCGATCTCTCACATGGGTAGCAGGGACTCAAGCAATTGAGCCCTCATCACTTGCTGTATCCCAGGGTCTGCATTGGTAGGAAGCTGGAATCAGGAGTGAATCTGGGGCTTGAATCCAAAAACTCTGATATGGGGCACACGAGTCTTAACTGCTGGGTCCATCACCATGTACCAGCTAGTTCCTTGAAACGTGACGACATGGAATAAGTGAATTATATCCTAGTATATAAAATATATAAAATGTGACATGTGTGAATTAATTACTGATTCTAACTTGATTTACATTAAATTGCCAGTGATTTATCCTTTTCAATTATCTATGAAAAATTATGTTGGTTTATGACCCATTTCAAATGAGGCACTTTAAGTAGGAAAGGTAGTGTGGAGGAGTGGAAATTCCCAAGAGGCCGTGGAATGTTTTCTTCATTCTGCTACTGTGACCACATGGACTACATCTACTTTCTAAGCTTAATTTCTCCCAATACCTGGTATACTAAGACATACAAAGCTCTCAAAAAATTTGGATGGGCAATTAGATGAATAGTAAAAGTTAGTATATATCTCCTATCACACAGCTTTTGTTTCCAAAATGTAAAAATGAAACAAAATAACATGAGATTGGTTCTATGTACTCTTAAGTATCATTTGATCTTGATAATAATAAAATCTAGGCGTGGGAAGTCAGCTAATTCAACCTTCTCATGTCTGGTATAACATTCAAATAAGTGGATACAATTTGTAGGAGGCTCATCACCTTGTGAGGAAGCCCACAGGATATTTGGTTAATTTTCATTCTTAAAAATATCTCACCTTTTATGGAGCTACCTAACATACACTAGTATTCTTCCAACTGGGATACTCCAAAGGGTCCTCAAAAGTTCATAAAAACATATGTTATACAAAAAGGTATGCATAGATTTATAAAAAAATTGCACCAGAATCTACTTATCTTTTTTTTTTTTCTTTTTTTGACAGGCAGAGTGGACAGTGAGAGAGAGAGAGAGAGACAGAGAGAGAGAGAGAGAGAGAGAGAGAGAGAAATGTCTTCCTTTTCCATTGGTTCACCCCACAATGGCTGGTGCGCTGATCCGAAGCCAGGAGTCAGGTGCTTCTCCTGGTCTCCCATGTGGGAGCAGGGCCCAAGGACTTGGGCCACCCTCCACTGCACTCCCGGGCCACAGCAGAGAGCTGGACAGGAAGAGAAGCAACAGGGACAGAATCTGGCACCCTGACTGGGCCTAGAACCCGATGTGCCGGCGCCGCAGGTGGAGGATTAGCCTATTGAGCCGCAGCACCGGCCTCTACTTATCTTTTAATTCTATCTTTAATTGATGTTTTTAAATACTCTAGTATGTATAAAAGGTGTTATATGCAAATGTTTCTGTTATTTTTGGACTTCTAACTATGAGTCCAACAACCAAAAACAAAATAGTTGACACAAGGGGCACATACCTAATGTAAGGTGCTATATCATTTATTCAGGATTTACAACGAAATTGACCCTGAACCAATTCTTTCCCCTTTGTTCCATCACCTATGATCTGTCTGTGCAATGCTGACAATGGTATCCAGGACCTGCTACCAAATACATGAATATGTACCTTCCCTTCATGATCTAGTAGATCATGCAAGCGTTATAGTGTTCTATAACTTTCACCTTTGATTATCCCAAATCTGCAGAGAGAGAGTTAAGTAGTAGAAGTGTGATAGCAATGCAGCTGTTCTGTGCTCTTGGATTTACAAATGATTCCTGTGAATAGAAATGAAAAGTATTCTCTTAGAGATAAAACATTTATATAAATCAGATGCTTATTTGAATGGGTTGTAGTTTCTTATAGATACATTTATTAAGTAGTGAGTCACACAAAATCTTTGGCATACATTAATTTTATATTTTTTGTGAGAAGTATAGTCATGCATTCTACTTTTTAAGATTTTATTTATTTTTATTATTTATTTGAGAGGTAGAGTTACAGACAGTGAGAGGGAGAGACAGAGATAAAGGTCTTCCATCCGCTGGTTCACTCTCCAAATAGCTGCAATGGCTGGAGCTGCACCAATCCGAAGCCAGGAGCCAGGTGCTTCTTCCTGGTTTCCCCTGCTGGTGCAAGGGCCCAACGACTTGGGCCATATTCTACTGCTTTCCTAGGCCATAGCAGAGAGCTGGATTGGAAGAGGAGCTGCTGGGACTAAAACTGGCACCCTTTAGGGATGTTGGCGCCACAGGCGGAGGATTAACCTACTGTGCCACAGCGACGGCCCCTGTACATTCTTTTAAAAATTACTTTTTAGCATAAGGCTGGGAGAGTTATAAGAATTATTATTTACTCTTAGCTTTGCATTGCCTGAAAGATGTCCAAAGTTATAAGTCTCCTAGTTGAGAAATGGTATTTCTCAGTCTTAGAAGTCCAATGATTTACCAAAATCAGGTCTTCCAGGGCTAATACACTGAGCAACATTTAATAGTCAGGGAATGGCGAGTCCTAGAAGCTCAAGAGTAGGTGGCACAAAAAAACTTTTGTGAGGATATGGTAATATTTGAGGAAAAATAATTTATCTGTTGCTGGTTTTGGACAAGTAGTTAAACTGAAAGCTTGTAGATGGCAAAAGAAGACATCCTTAAACTATCAAGTTTCTCTCTCAGACTTGTGTGCTAAACTCTTGACACATATACCTACATTGTTCCCTCTAAGCACTCACTTTTCTATAAGAGATTAGAACTTCTCCTTTATTCAACATTTCTCATTAGATATGATAAACCAATATAGCAATTAACACACAGAGATAAATACCTATTTTCTTATATTATACCATAGAACTGCAAGTACCTCAAACATTTACTCACAATATTATTGCAGGAACACTTGTTTAATATTTTGCCATTGCATTACATAGGCCATGCTCTTCCTTAACTGAATTGCTTCGTTGTATCCCTGTCCACTATTCCAATACTACATATTTAAAATTTATTATGATAGCACAATTTTTATCCTGGCACTGATTCTGATTTCTACATTGATCAGGAGAGACTAGATCATATGGTAGTCACAAACAATACCAAAATCTCAGTAGCTTAATACAAATATGCTTATATTCATGCTAATTTCTCAATGTGCCTAACTGGGCCTTTGGACTTAGCAATAGACTTCCAAGTGGAGCCAGAGTAATTTGTACTGCTTCAATCTATGGTTTTGCCATTCCAATAGAAGGCATTTCCAAAATCCCTGCAGCAAGAAATGGATAGCTCTGCACTGGCAGTTAAATGCTATGTCCCCAGAGTGATTGTGGTAACTCCCTTGTAGTTCATTGTCTCAACTAGGTGTTTGCTCCACATACCTGAGAGTTACTAGGACTTATATGTTCAGAGTAGGATTTCTTGGAATGGTGCTCAACCTTCTGTACCAAAATTACCAGATGTCAGTCAGTCTCAACTTTCAACTCAAGGAAATTTGGATGTATCACCTGCTGACAACATTCCATCCTTAAGAACTAAGGGAGTCTAACCAATAAAGTGTAAAATTTCCAAAACAAGGTATAAAAGTTAGCCAGTGGATTGTTAGGTACAAGAGTGAGAGAAAACATTCGTCCTTCCACCCTTTACTCCTCTTAGGTATTATGGCTGTGAGGAGAACAACAGTGTATTGATTACTTATTCAGAGCATGTGGCTCATCTTTGTTACATAACACTAATTTTCAGGAACACTTATCTCTCTAGTATTGTACCTGAGTGTACAGCAGACCATTTCACTGTTGTATCAGGTCAGCTACCTCTGGGTGATAAGCTACATGGTACGAGTAGTAAATGCTGAAGGCTTGTGCCCACTGCAAAGCCTCTTTATTGATATGAGTTCCCTGGTCAGAATTAATGTTATAAGGATATGACACTGAGTAAAATGGTCTCTATTTCTACAAGTAAGCAGAAGGACTAGAAACAAGGGAGGTAAATACCTAACCAGATCACATCTTTTCTAGTAAAGATGAATTTTTGACACTTGTATGATGAAAGAATCCAGTAATCAGCCTGCTGTTGATGGCTGGTAGGCATGGAGTTATGCCATTTTGGGAAGGTTCAGTGTTGGTCTCTATAGGCAACAGGATGTGCATTCACTAGATCTAGCAGCAAAATTTGTTTTGCGGGGATGCATCAATGTTTTTGATCTTTTTACATGATTTTTTCACTCAATATATGTTGTGAGCATTTTTTCATGTCTTAATTTTATGATGGTAAAATCACTGAAAATATTGTTTTTTTGACATTTTAGTTTATTTTCTGATCAATTAGAAATAGTAGTTTTCTTTATGAACAAAAGGTAGCATCAGTGTAAGTTATAAATTTAAATCACAAATGAGTTATCTTCAAAGTAAATATAAAGCAATCTCTTTTCAGTCTGGACTTCTAGTGAAAGAATAATACTGATCATCTCCATTATTGACTGTCGTGTGCCTTTACCTATTAGAATTTATTCACTTATATTGAATTGGACTTGCAGTTTTTACTCTGTTTTGCTCCTTTCATTAGGAACACTATGACTAAGGTTTAACTAAGGTAGCTTCAGGCTGTACTAAGCAAAGTTGAATTGACTTTGCACAGCTTGGCTTCTTCAAGTCTTTGGATAATTAGCTATGAACAGCTAGTTCCTGGGGCGTGTGGTCCATCAGGCTATTTTAAAAAATACTCATGTGTCAAAGAAAGACACCATGGGGCATGGTCCATGCATTGCCTTCTACCATTTTGTTTCCCCAGGCTTTGAAAATAAACTCCAAATCCATCTTCTATTGAAAGACATCCTAAAGAAACTTTGACTATCTATGGCATTTTGTGTACTCTACATGTAACTAATCCAGGATCTTTGTATATATATATACTAGATATGTTTTCTATTTTGTTTTTTGCTGTTGTTATATTTATTTTGGTCCCCCTACCTTTCCTCCTTACTCTGGATTTTTATTTATCCATTTGCCTATCCCATTGTGAGCTCCCAAGTGGAGGATATTGGCTGAATAAAAGTGACATTTGAGCAAAGACCATAGGATAAAAATATAGACCTTCATTTACATTAGATCACTATATATTCATCAGAACAAATAAATCTTTCATGATAGATTTTCATTTAGTAACTTTTTAAAAAACGATCTATTTATTTATTTGAAAGGCAGAGTTACAGAGAGGCAGAGGCAGAGACAGAAACAGAGAGGTCTTCCCTCTGCTGGTTCACTCCCCAAATGGCCGCAACAGCTGGCGCTGGCCTGATCCGAAGCCAGGAGCATCTTCCTGGTCTTCCACGTGGGTGCAGGGACCCAAGCACTTGGGCCATCTTCTGCTGCTTTCCCAGGCACATTAGCAGTGAGCTGGATCAGAAATGGAACAACTGGGACTTCAACTGGTATCCATGTGGGATACTGGCACTGCAAGCAGCAGCTTTACCCACTACACCAAGCACTGGCCTCTCATTTAGTAACACTTTGCATATGGGAAGATATTTGAAGGGGTTCCTCCAGGAATTTATCATAGCAGATTTATAGCTACCCATTAATATAATGAGATTCTCTCTCTCTCTCTCTCTCTCTCTCTCTCTCTCTCTCTCTCTCTTACTCTCTCTCTCTCTCTCCTTCTGTCACTCTGGCTGTTAAATAGCCAACTACCTAAATAAATCTTCAAAAATATGCACTAGGCCATGATAGGTTCTGGAGAGACAAAAGATGAGCGAAACATTTCATCTCCCCAGGAGAAATTCTTAGACTAGAAAATGAATTGAGATGCCTGTTTGCTTACTAACCATTTAAACCAAATTATAATAACTCAGAAATTGGAGTCAGGGAGAGAAGAGGCAATCAAAGTATATGTAAACCAAGTTCTGTGTATTCAGTTTGCAGTTTTATCGATGAAATAAAGTGACAAAGATGATACAGCAATGTAGGATAAAATGTCTAGTGAAGTGAGATTAAATGATACAGTGCAAATTAAGTGCTGGGCACATACTCTGAAAGGGAAAATAAACAAGTGCATGGACAGATGTACATACGGATAAATAAACATGTCTGGATTAGTGTTGCTGAGGATTATTGAAGATTGTCATGGAAGTCGATATATGGTTGTGACAATTATGGGAAGTCCAGCCTCCACAAGTCTGCACTGACAAACTTGAATCTTAGGCTTCCTCTGTCTTCTCAGAATAAAGGCAAGAAATGGGCTGTGTTTATGTAACTGTGTAGTTATAATCTTCACCTTGTTCTGGTGGGATGGGGAAGAGCAGAAAAGACTTGGGCTTTTGTCTTAAATGAAGGAAAAAATAGACTGGTTATAAAATGCATAGAGAAAGGCGTGACTGTTCATAAATTGAAATTGTGGAACAAGCAAGGAGTTGTTTCTTTTGTGCATAAAGACATGGATTTAGGCAGCTCAAGGTGTTAGAGGAAGGAGAGGTAGGGCTTTATAATGAACATTTGCTGTCATAACATTAAGCTAATGGCTTTGCTTTTGTCATTGGAGATTTTGTTCTAAATAAGAGATTATTTCAGCATATAAAAGGGGGGGGGCATGTACAGGCTAAGAATGAATGTCCTGGTCACACTGATGGTACTGACATAGGTCACTAATACTTTATATCATGTTTTAAGACAACATGCTCATCTTTCCAAGTGCCCCCAAAATTCTGAGATCTTGCAACCCTGGCAAAGTGGCCAAGGCTAGCAATGCTGTCAAATGCTATCAGTGGTTTATCTATTCACTCATAGTAGATAGCATGCTCAGAGCCACTCCAGAATTTGGAAAGTCTACAACTTTGATTCAGACTTTTGGAATTCTTACATGTAATATTTGATTCACAATGTAGAACATTTGATACCAGTGAACAGTACTATAAAATTCCCATGGCATGAGTTTTAGTGTGGACCATGTATTTTCAGTTTTTCCTCTTTTGTTTTCCTTCTATTTATATAGAGTCATAATCTCCAAGAAGCAGCACTGGTCTCCTACATTATTTATTGTTTCAATATGGGGGACAATTACATATAATTAGCTGGATGATACTACGTGTTTGCTGAGGGAATTTGCTATGAATGCATTTGCACCTTCAGGGAGTTGCTTTCTATTTTCTGCACCACTGCTCTGAGGCTGTTTAGAGACTTCGCTTCTTTTTTACCTCCTTATTTATTGCTTCATTGGTCCGAAGAAGGAAGAAAGCATATGAAAATCAGTATGCAGTAGCCTGTAAATAACCATCATAGGAGGCAGAGAAACAGTTGCATACCAAGTAGAAAACACCCAAAGAGGCACAGGTAAGCTTTCAACATGTTCATTTGCAGGTAAAGAAATCCAGGTGGTTGTGTTGGTGCCTTGTGGTATTTTATGGAAACCATGACTTGATGCCATGGAAGATGTAATTCGTGGTATAGCACCTTATTTTCCCATCATGATGTGTTCCACATAATTTGACTTTCCAGATGGCTGAAGGGGTCATTATCTTGTTGTGAAACTTTAAAATAATTAACATTTTCAAAAGAATATTTTCTAAATTATATTGGTCCTTCTGCTTCTTAAACCTCATTTAAAAAACATAATTCAATGTAACATGAAATTCTCTAAAACATGACTCTAAACCAAGCTATGTGCGGAAGAAAATTCTTTGTTCTACTGGATCTTAAAGAGTTGGAATGAATAATCCAGTATTTCTGAAGTCCTTTTTTGTGTGCTTTTTAAATCACTGGATGAAGTATGCTTTGGAAATTTGCTGTTTAAACTGGTAGTCTGATTTAAGCCATAGCTGTTCATTTTATAATTCAACAAATACAAACATACAATGTAATTAAAATTGAGGTATCAGACAATTATCTTGATCATTTGCTTGGTCCCCCCCCATCTCAGATTTTTACATTTTGCCTTTCTTCATCCATTGCTGGTTTAGACTATGGTGATATTTATGCTTGGCCTCCTGGACTGACTTCATGACATAGACATTGCAATCTCACCATGACCTATATAAGGATTGAGTATGTAGTATATTTTAGAGATTATCCTATATAGTTATAATTATATAAGATGGTTTGCCATTCACTGTGTTGCTAATGTTAGCAACAAAAAAATTTTTAAAAATATCACAGGGTCATCTTTCCTAATTTAATTGAGTCCACTACGACTCCTTTCCTTCTTTAAAACAGCAAATGCTATTGCCCCTTCTCACTTTTAGGATCAAGGAATAAGATGTATGGAAGAGACGGAAGGAGTCAAAGAAATTTATATACAGGAACACTCTTATTTTAGAAAAATCCCCAAAAAGCAAAATGATTGACTCAAAGACAAACTGGCAGCTGGCAGCTGGGGCTGGAAATTATACCTCCCCTAATTCAAGCTAATGTTCAAACTAATGCTCTTTCTAGATTTAACTGTTTTTTTAAATCTTTTGCTCTCTAATTCATGGGATATAATTTTCTAGTCCCTGTTTTTACACTTCTTCTCTGTTCTTTCTGATTTTTTAAATTAAGATTTATCTGTTTGAGAGGCAAAGTTGCAGATAGGGAGAGGGTGAGATAGAGAGATCTTCCATCTGCTGGTTCACTCCTCATATGGCCGCAATGACCAGAGCTCGGCTGATCCAAGCCAGGAGCCAGGAGTTTCTTCTGGGTCTCCCACATGGATGCAGGGGCTCAAGCACTTGGACCACCTTCTGCTGCTTTCCCAGGCCATCATTGGGGAGCTGGATCGGAAGAGGAGCAGCTGGGACATGAACTGTGATTTCTTTTTAGGACCTTTTATTCTTAGTCATAGTTGTCCTCTAGAGATTATCATGGAGAGTCATTATGTCATCAGAGAGTATACACACACACACACACATACACACTCATCTCTCTAAAATGCATGAACAATCAGGGTCTACTACGTAGGATTTCATATTTAAAAACAATCTTGTTTAAGATTGTCCATGCTTACTCTCCTTGATGGTCCCTTTCCTGAATAAATCACTAGTCTTTACTGACTCATATATCCTCCCAATTTACATACAAAGTGTCTATAGGAGACATCATGTTTTCAAAATGAAATGAATCTCCAAATTTTTTCATTGGAATTTATGTCTTCCAAGTTCCAATATTATTAGAATATAAATTTAATAATTATCTAACAATATTGGAGGGAATACTGTTTTATCTGAACTTTTTTTAATTTGACAGGTAGAGTTATAGACAGTGAGAGAGAAACAGAGAGAAAGGTCTTCCTTCTGTTGGTTCAATCCCCAAATGGCCACTATGGCCAGTGCTCTTCTGATCCTAAGCCAGGAGCCAGGTGCTTCCTCCTGGTCCCCCATGCGGGTGCAGGGTCCAAGCACTTGGTCCATCCTCCACTGCCCTCCGGGCCACAGCAGAGAGCTGGACTGGAAGAGGAGCAATCGGGACTAGAACTTGGTATCCATATGGGATGCCAGTGCCGCAGGTGGAGGATTAGCCAAGTGAGCCTAGGTGCCGGCCCCTATCTGAACTTCTTTCATTTGTAATTGCGTAGGTGATTTTACAGAAAACAAAACCAATAAATTAATTTGTTTGTGTGACTCTTCTAGTGCTTAGAACTTAATTTTTGTGCGAGATAATTATTTCCTTGTTAATTTTTTCTATTCACAGTGTAGGAAAAGGACTGGCTAAATTCCATAAAGCATTACACTGGCATTAAGGCAGTTTCAATAATGCCAGTTGGCTAATCAGAGTTCTGATGGTTTCAACAAATATTTTCCGCTAAGTAGTCTCCCTGTGTTTCCCTAACACAGATAACAAAATACAAGTTACTCAACATGTATTAGGTGACTCTTTTAGACAACAAAAAAAGAAAGAACTGATTCAGATCTTGGCTTTGCCCTTTATCAGTTGTTTAATCTAAGCAACCTATTTAGTGTATCTGTGACTTTAACCTAATGTATAAACTGTGGACATAAAAAGTACCTGAGTTATTGTGAGAATTTAATTAAAGGGGTTCACACCAGTGCCTCAGTATAGTCCTTATTTGAAGGATGAGAAATGTCAGCTTTTTATTTGCTTTAATATTATGTTCCACAAGTAATCTGTGGCAGATAATATTTAACAAATAATAAGGCGTTGAATCAATTCAATGTCATAAAATATGACAGTGTACAAAGCACCATGAAAAGTATAAAAAATGAGTGACATAGATCTTATCTTTAAGAAACTTCAAAGAAAAAGCGTTTCTCTTTTTCCCTAATATTTTCCTTCTGTAATGGGCCTGATAAGTACTTGGTGTTTATTATTTTGATTTCAGCTCCTCTTTCCAACAGTGTTATTTTTCTTCATTAACTTATTACTTTCTCCTTCCCGTTTCTCTTCCAGTTTATTGTTACCTAGCACCATAAAATATCACTTCTCACAGCTATTGTTTAATTTTCTTTTATTGTGCAATCACAGTCTGCACACCCCTCACTTAGCCAGGAGTCTCACCCTTACCTTGTCTTGTCACTAGGAAGTACAGAGGGATGTGGAGGCCTAGGACAGGCCTTCACGACTAATGGCAGTACAACACATTTCCTGCACTCTTCATAGTAAGCCCACGTAGTCTTTCAGTCCAAGTTATTAAGGACAGGCTTCTGTATACCACCAGGGCAAGGCAAAATATTCAATAATGTGTTTCCTCTGCCCTGAATATCACTGTGGATACAGAAAGAAGTTAAACACTTTGTTCAATCATTTATTAAAATGAAAGTAGCACCCTGGGGCTACAGGAACATGGGGAGCCATTGCCAGGTTCGATTTATTTTTAGCTGTTGTCAATTGTACATGAAAAAGACCCTAGTGTGCAGCCCTGTCCTGCTGACATTTCCGCTAGGTAATTTACCTTTTCCCTCACTCTCTCTGGAAAACCCTCCAGTTATTCTGTGAGATAAACAATAGGTGCCTTTGCTTCAGTGAATTTTTGCTCAAGCTTAATGGCCTGCTCCAACCGGATACAGTCTCCTCACTCCTGTAAAAAGAAAAATATTATTGCTAACACCCCTTTGCTTAGCAATTGCTTCTCAATGCTCACTTTATTTTAGCTTTGGGGTAATTCTGTGCATTTGCTTCTCAAATTTTTCCCACTCAGTGGATCACACACCCCATATATCTGAAAGATTTTATTAGAAATCAGTATAGCATAGTGATGAGCTGAAGGGCTACAGAGCAGTACAGTCTATTTTCTGATGGTAGCTCCACCATTTGCCAGATTCATGTTCACAAACTAGTACCTGACCTGATTTTACAACTCAATTTCTCTGTGCAAAATGAGGAAAAATTGTTTGCACGTTATATGACTTAGAATGGTGGGGATTCAATGAGATAATCTAAGGGAAAGCGTACATAGCAAGTACAGGATGTTTGGCATTTTCAACATTATTAATAATTAGTATTAATGATTTTAATTATTATAATAAATAGCGTAATGCTCTGGCTTGGGAGCTCTCCCATAATGCTGGCTGGCAAGATCTCTAATTTCCTTTCTGCCTGAATTTGAAGGGAAAAAAAGTTGGAATTTTTGCTGTGTTGTATATGTGTATAACTAGTGTGTATTTAGTTTTTTCACTTGAGTATAACATACATCTAGAAAATCCAAGAAACAATGACTATACAGCTCAATGAATTATCACAAAGTAAGCATGTTTAACCACCACCCAAGTCAAAGATTAGAAGGTAATCAGTACCTAAGATTAATGCCCTCACCTAATCACTAGCTTTTCTATCTTCCCTAAAGTTAATCAGTATTCTAACTTCTGGCATCTTATATTTGCCTAGTTTTGAGCTGTATATAAATTGGAATCATGTATGAGAAACGTTATATTTTTTGAGTATTTTTACTCCATTATAATTATGAAATTCATCTGTGCTTTGTGTAAGGCAATAGCTTTATTTGATGTATGGTATTCTCAGAATTTAGCATGCATCATTTATCCATTCGAAGGATAATGGACGTTTGAACCTTAAGCAAGTTTTATCTGTTGTGTATTGCATCCTGTGACTGGTTTTTTTTTTATTAAACTTTTATTTAATGAGTATAAATTTCCAAAGTACAGCTTATGGGTTACAATGGCTTCCCCCTCCCAAAACTTCCCTCTCACCCACAACCCTCCCCTTTCCCGCTCCCTCTCCCCTTCCAATCACATCATGATTCATTTTCAATTATCTTTTTATACAGAAGATCAGTTTAGTATATATTAGGTAACGATTTCAACAGTTTGCCCCCATATAGCAACACAAAGTGAAAAAAAATACTGTTGGAGTACTAGTTATAGCATTAAATAAGAGTGTACAGCACATTAAAGACAGAGATCCTACATAATATTTTTTTAAAAAAATTAATTAATTTTCTATGCCATTTCCAATTTAACACCAGGTTTTTTTTTTTCATTTCCAATTATCTTTATATACAGAAGATCGATTCAGTATATAATTAGTAAAGATCTCAGTGTTATTTTTATTTGGCAGGTATCAATTCCTATGTAAGGAAAACTATATCTTGATATATGCCTATACTGTTTTTATTAATTATCTTTATAAATTAGTTCTAACATATAGCTCTTTTTAAGCTTTTCTATGGTCTTTTTTTTCCTTGTTTATATTTCTGTATAAATTTATAACTTTTCATAATATATAAACTTTCAAGCATAGGCAAAAGTAAACAAATAGCATAATTTTTTCACTTGGACTCATTACCCTACTTTAGCATTTATGAATTGCTATAAACTTCCCTGTTGACACTGCTTTTGCTGTATTTCATAAGTTTTGGTATGTTGTGTTGTCATCTTATTTTATGCCACTGTATTTTTCCATAATATATGGAAAAAATATTACATTCAGGAAATTATAATTGGTGTTATACTTCCTCTAATGTACTTTACTTCAGTTTTACCAAGTGTCTATTATCTGCGAAGATCCAGTGCAGGATGATACATTGCAAATAGACGTCATGCCTCTCTAGTCTCTTTTAATCTGAAACAATGCCTAGATTTTCTTTGTTATGATCTTTTTAAAAAAATATTTATTTATTTGAGAGGCAGAGTTAAAGAGAAAGGTCTTCCATTTGCTGGTTCACTCCACAAATGGCCACAACAGCCAGATCTGGGCCAATCCGAAACCAGGAGCTTCTTCCAGGTCTCTCACATGAGTATAGGGACCCAAGCACTTACACCATCTTCCAGTGCTTTCCCAGGACATCAGCAGAGAACTGGATTGGAAGAGAAGCAGCCAGGACATAAACCGGCACCCATATGGTATGCCTGAGCTGCAGACATAGGCTTAACCTACTACACCACAGTGCCAGGGCCCCTTTATGATCTTTTGAAAAGAATTTAACAGAATAAAGAACTACAGAATGTTTGAGATTTTACCCTTACTTGCAAACTAACCAGCCAGCTTGCTACCATTTAATGGATGCAAACTACGAAGATAAAAGATTCTTGGGTCAGAGACAAAGGACTTTATTACAACATAGAAAGCATCATGAGGTCATATTTGTGCCAGTTCCTTATGCCATGAAAAACCATAGGGACACATAAAGGGACATTGATGGACACTAATCAGCTTTCTTGAGGCTCCAAGATTGGGGTATCCCACATCTTTTAAAAATGAACTGCATGCAAACATATCCTGAGTACCATAGAGAAATGTTCTTTTTTGTTATGTTGGTCAGTAAAGAAATCTCCCTTAAATGTGAGAGAGACTCTGTTTCCATTTTTCATATCTCTTTGCTTTTCAAACTTCCTTGGGAAATAATCTATAATGAGATGCCAGTTTGTGCTTTTCTTGAAAGATGTACAGAATTTCAAGAAACACATGGGGATTTGTTTCCCCATAAACAGCCACCCCTTGTTTCTTGATTGTTTTTACTTCTAGCAAGCTTCCCTGTTGCAATTAATCTGGCCAAAAAATATTGAGAAGTCTATTTAATTTGTCTTACACAGTGCTTAATATAGTCTGTCATCAGGAGGGGTCCAATTGGTAGGGTATGGGCAGTCTGCTATATTGACCTGGACTCTGACACTCAGGATTGTTGACTGAACCAGCCAGCTGAGCAAATCCCATTAGCCATTAGAGTACCTGGAAAAGTCACGTACATTTTTTTCCTTAAATTTTTATAATCATTTTCCCAGTTGACCCAAGGGATTAATAAAGATATAAGAGGATGTATCATCAATTACTCCAGTTACACCTTGGCCTCTGGAAAAGAATTCTAGGTCTAATTTGTAATCAGCAACAACCCTGGCCAGTGAGGTGAAACTGACCCGAGTACTTTTCAAGAGTAAGGTAGTTTCATTGGCAACTCCCTGTAAAGTCAAGAATGAATTTTTAATTATCTTTTTCTGATCACCTAACTCTCATTATATGAGAAGTTGTCTGAAGGGTGTTGATAATAAAATGTCTATTCAAATTTAGGTATTATATGTTTTCTAAAAAATTGGCTTATTTATACATATTTTAGCAGTCTTTGTATATGAACATGAAAGGTACACATTTGTGTAAATGTACTTGTTTTGATACCATTTTACTTGTATATAATTAACCTGGAAAAGCTGAGCTTCCCTTTTGATTTTTCAAGTTCTTCTCATACTTGTTGGTTTGATGAACAGGACAGCTCTCAGAATATATTAAATACATTAAAAACACGAAAATGTCAAACATCCCTGTTTATTCTAGCCTTCTCCTTTTGGGAGGCAAACAATCTTACTTACTTCTGGCATTCCCCAGAAGCAGCCTGGGAAAGAACAAAGAAAGATAAATGTAATAGATACTTTATAGATGTGAATTTGGGGCCTGAACATTAAAAAAGGAAATATCAAAGGAATAAAAACTACAAGCATTATGTCATATATATGTATATATATATATATATATTGATATATTATTTGAGGCAATATTTAAACATGATATCAAGTAGCAATATACTTAGAATCTTTAACTTTTTAAGAAGTAACCTGTGGGCCAGAGCTGTGGTGTAGCGGGTAAAGCTGCCGTGTGCAGTGCCGGCATCCCATGTGGGTACTGGTTCGAGTCCTGGCTGCTCCACTTCCGATCCAGCTCTCTGCTATGGCCTGGGAAAGCAGCAGAAGATGGCCTAAGTCCTTGGGCCCCTGCACCCACATGGGAGACCTGGAAGAAGCTTCTGGCTCAGGGCTTCGAATCAGCGTAGCTCTGGCCATTGCGGCCAACTGGGGAGTGAACCAGCAGATGGGAGACCTCTCTCTCTCTCTCTCTCTCTCTCTCTCTCTCTCTCTTTCTCTCTCTCTGCCTCTCCATTCTCTGTAACTCTGACTTTCAAATGAATAAATAAATCTTTAAAAAAAAAAAAAGAAAAGAAGTAACTTGTTAAAAACTAATATGTGGGACCATGCAGAAAAGTCACGATACTTTAACAGAATCTCAGGGTACACGGAATGTTTGTTATCCTGGCAAAATATGTGGAAGGCACAGATTTTCTTTAAAACTATGTTAATAAAAATAAACCCAATTCTGGATCACCCCTTTTTATGCCAATGATAAAACAGTTGTCTGTATTCACAAACCAGTTCTCCATCAAAAATCAAGCCATAAGCACTGGACCAACACTGCATAAAATTTTAAACATTTTACTGCTTCTTTCAAGTTTATTAGTTGCAAGTATTTTAAACTATGGCAAACAAACATCACTATCATTCAACTCTAAAAGTTAAGGGCACTGTTTACTATCTATTTTTTCACCTCTTGCCACAAATATGCATTTTAAATTTGGCACAATTACTGTCTTTTTTCCTTAATAAACAGATAAAATTAATGTATCCATTTTATTTTCATTCATGTGTTTTTTGCAACTGTCATAAGAAGTGTAGTTCTATCTGTACAAAATAACGTTTAATCCAATTCAGTAACTGCTGCTCCACAACAGGCGCCCGGGAAGTTCTGAGCAGGTAAATGACAAAACATTTTCAGACTTAACCACTGACTGAAGCAACAGAACCCCATTGGAGACTATTTAAGACTCATGAAAATACATTGTACACTTACATTCAGTCACGCATATCTGTTTTATATTTCTTTTTTTTAACTTTTACTTAATGAATATAAATTTCCAGTGTACAGCTTATGGATTACAATGGCTTCCCCCTCCCATAACTTCCCTCCCACCAGCAACCCTCCCCTCTCCCGCTTCCTCTCCCCTTCCAAGTGAGAATCAAGAACATGTATAACAATATAACCTAATGTTGTCCATTCAATCTTTCCAAACTGTTGACAGTCAATGAAAACAGGAAGTAAAGGTATATATGCATACAAAAATTATCCTAGCAACCAAGTGTTTCTGTTAGAGATAGGACAGAAATTTTTACTGAGATAGTAATGGGGTTCAGCAACTGAGGTCTATAGTATTATAATAATTAATCTAATTTTATAAGATGTCACTTATAATTCAATTATTTGTACATATATTGTAATGTTTGTAATTGTTTCACACTTATTGGAAACAATGCAAGCTAATTTGAACTATGAAATAACTATAGTGCATTTAGTAAGTGCTGATTAATTTTTAATTTTTTTAAATTATAAAATACACCCAATGGTGAATATTATTCTTGATTTTAGCTCTTGGAAGATGTGTGTGTGTTTGCACGTGTCTGTGTGTGTGCCTGTGTGTGTGTGTGTGTGTGTTTAAAACAGCATTTGGGGGCCGGCGTTGTGACCCAGCAGGTTAAAGCCCTGGTCTGCAGTGCCGGCGTCCCACATGTGCATCAGTTCCTGGCTCCTGGCTTTGGATAGGCACAGCTCCAGCCTTTGCAACCATCTGGGGAGTGAACCAGCAGATAGAAGAACTTCCTCTCTCTGTGTCTACCTCTCTGTAACTCTGCCTTTCAAATAAAAAATAAATCTTTAAAAAAAGTAAAACAGAATTTGTTCAAAGATTTACACCTAGAAACATCACCTGACTTTTTCCTGGATATTTTATGCCAATTACAAAAAAAAAAAATTGTCAACTTTGCGTAAAATGTTGAAATTTTCTTTTTTTTAAATTTTTTTTATTTTTTAATTTTTTGACAGGCAGAGTGGACAGAGAGAGACAGAGAGAAAGGTCTTCCTTTTGCCGTTGGTTCACCCTCCAATGGCCGCTGCGGCTGGCGCGCTGCGGCCGGTGCACCACGCTGATCCGATGGCAGGAGCCAGGTGCTTTATCCTGGTCTCCCATGGGGTGCAGGGCCCAAGCACTTGGGCCATCCTCCACTGCACTCCCTGGCCACAGCAGAGAGCTGGCCTGGAAGAGGGGCAACCAGGACAGAATCCGGTGCCCTGACCGGGACTAGAACCCGGTGTGCCGGCGCCACAAGGCGGAGGATTAGCTTAGTGAGCTGTGGCGCCGGCCAAATGTTGAAATTTTCTACATTCCCACCTCTGCTTTGCTAAACTAACATCAACATGCGTTCCATTGCTTCTTACTTTGAGTCAGAGGACATTAACACTGGTAGCCGACAATTGTAATGTTTAAAGCTTCAAACTGTACGTATTTTATTTGACAGGCAGAAAGAGAGAGGGAGAATCTTCCTTCTGTTGCTTTACTACCTCAAATGCTTGCAAACAGTTATGGTTTGACCAGGTTAAAACCAAGAGCTGGGAACTCAGTTTGGTTTCCCACATGGGTGTCAAATACTCAACCAGTTGAAGCATCACTTGCTGCCTCCCACGGTTCATATATTCAGGTAGCTGGAATCAGGACCAGGGCTGGTTGCAGCTGGGCACCCTGATATGGGATAAGTGTCCCAAATGGCATATTCACTGCTTCAGGTACCAAAGCCTCAATGTGATTTTAATTTGAATTATCCATGGTGTTGAAAATCTTTTCATATGATTATTTGCCATTCTTTTTTTTTAAAAGATTTGTCTGTTCAATTGTTTTGCACAATTTTTTTTAAAAAAGGGATTTTTAGAAAATTTATTTATTTGAAAGAGTGATAGAAGCAAGACAGAGAGAAAGAGATCCCTCATTTGTTAGTTCACACTCTAAATATCTGCAAAGGTCTGGCTGGGCCTGGCAGAACCCATGAGCAGGGTTTAAGTACCTGGATCATCCCCTGTTGCTCTTCCAGGCATATTACCAGGGAGCTGGATTGGATGCTTAGCTACTAGGCTCTGAAACAGCACTTTGATATGGGATCCTAAGTGGCAGCCATTGGCTTAGCCCACTGTGCCACAATGCTGGCCCATTTTTTGCCCAATTTTAAGTCAGGTTGATTGTTTATTTATTAATGAGTTTTCAGAGTTTTTTTTTTTTAATATCCTCTGGATACAAATCTTTTTTCAAATATATGATTATAAATATTACTTTCTATGTCTTCTCTTTTTACTCTCTTAATTGCTTTTTTTTTTAAAGACAGGAATTCTTAGTTTTGAGATAATGTAATCTATGTAATCTATCTCCTTTTTCTTTTATGGATTGTATTTTTGATGTTAGATTTAAGAACTCTTTCATTGAAAAGTGAAAGTGAAGAGTATAAGAATTTTCTCATGTTTCTTTTTGTAAGTTGTAAATATTTAGAATTTGAATTTCAGCACATTGTAATTAAAAAATATATTTTTGTTTGCCAAATGGGTTGGGGGTGCAGGGAGGGAGAGAGAGACAGAGAAACAGAAAAAGAGAGTTCCTGCCTGGTGTTCAGTCCTCAACTTCCCACAATAGTTGCAGACTGTGCTGGGCCAGGGCTGGTAGCTGGGAACTCAATCTAGGTCTCCCCTGTGGATGATGGGAACCAAAATAAGGCATCACCACTGTCTCTCCGGGTGTGCAGTAGCAGAAAGCTGGAATCAAGAGCATAGCTGGAACTAGGATCCAAATTCTGTGCTATGGGATGCAGATAGCTTAACTAGCATCTTAACCACTAGGCTAAAAGCCCAACGCTGGTGATAAACTTCGAATTTACTTTTGTACATATTGTAGTTTATCAACCAAATTTCTTTTGTACTTTTTCTTCTCTTTCTATTTTAATAAGGATATCTCATTTTTAAAGCTCCATTTTTTTCAAAAGACTATCATTTTCCCACTGAATTGTCTTTGTCCCATTGTCTCATGCTGATACCTCTTACTTGTCTTCATTATTGTAGCATTATATAATAGGACTCAAAGTTTGGGTTTAGATGGTTTTTGTCCCTTATCAGAAGTGTAATTTCAGACAAAATTTGGATTTCTAAAAAAAAACTCTTAGAGATTTAATGCCAAAATATTAAAATTGGAATAATACTTTTTAAAAAGATTTATTTATTTATTTGAGAGTCAGAGTAATGGAAAGAGAGGGAAGTACAGAGAGAGAATCTTCTGTCCACTAATTCACTCCCCAAATGACCACAACAGCCAGGTCTGGGAGAGGCTGAAGCAAGGAGTTAGAAACTTCATTTGGTCTCTTACGTGAGTGCCAGGGTCCCAAGTACTTGGGCCATCCTACACTGCCTTCCCAGACACATTAGTAGGAAGCTAGATCAAAAGTGGCGTGGCTGGATTTGAACCGGTACTTTGATGTTGGAATTTGGCATAGCATAGCAAACAGTGGCTTAACCCATTGTACCACAACACCAGCTCTAGAATAATATGTTTCTTTCAGGTCTGATTTGAAGTCCCTGGCACAGTTTAGGAGTTCATTGGATTGTGTTTTGAATACAATGTAGAAAAAGAAGAGTTTGAAACCTCGTCCTTCTGGTTTGCTGTTTGGGATCTTTCTGCTGCACTCTTGATTTTCAGTGTGTGTGCTGATAGAAGAGAAGGTAGACAGAGAGACACAGAAGGGACATATTTTAAGTTGATTACTTTTAGTAATGCCCTATAAGTAAACAGAGAGACAGTTAATGTACAATATAAAGTGAGGCAAACATATACAATCACGCCTAAAGTTACCCTCAAAATAACACTAGCAGCTGGAAGCTTGTTAATCTGTGGCACTCCAGGCTTCACCTGGAAGTCAAGAGCAGGATGTCTAGCAAACGAAGCCCAGTAAAATCACAATCAACCCCTGTCCAGCAGGCTCTTCAGGGACCTGGTCCATCTCAGGGAAAATGATTGCTCCTGAAATATGTTGTTCACCTGTAGGGCATTTCAGCATTGCTTTCTGTTCTTTTCCATCAAGCCACAGGCTACGTCTTTAGCTCAAGTTTTGCTTCTTTTTCTATTTTATAATAAATTCTTACCTGGGCATCACTGACCTAGTTCAGCAGATTTGTGGCACACAGACTCAGTCCTTTTCAAACTTTGGATGGTTTAAAGATCACCTGGACATTTTGAAATGCAGACTCTATTTCAGTTGATATGGGGTGGGACCTGAGATTCTGTTTCCAACAAGCTCTCAATGTCGGTCAATGTTTTGGTTGATTCCCAACCCTAGGTGATTTCAAAATTCACTGGGGAGTACTTTTGGCAAAGATAGATCTTTGGTAGCAGGCCCAGACCTGCAGGATCAGATCCTCCAGCAGAGTAGAGCCTGAGAGCTTGTACTTTTAGAATCTCTTCTAAAAGGAGTCCAGAATGATAATAAAAGCAGTAACTCCTGGTCACATGCACAGATCAATTAGAAAAGCCACCAGCTGTAGCACTGGAAACAGGAAGCACTGGAAGCATCCCAGGGAAGGACTTGGGGAGATGAGGGTGGTCATTTCTGCTACTTACATATTTCAGTATTATATTATCTTTTTTGACTGATTGTGTTATTTTTGGAATAACGTCAAGTTAGGGAGTTGAGGAGCTTCACAAAAGAAGTAATGCATTGGATCCCAAACTTTTGGTTCATGATGTTGTGCTGGGGGACTTGCTTAAAGGCAAATATTTACAGCCCAGCCAGTAAGTGGATGTGGGTTGAGCCCAGGAATGCAGACATGTAACAAACCCCTTAGATGATTTTGATGCGTACTGACCATGACCTAAAACCTCAGAATCATCAGCATAGGCAATGGAGTAGCTTTGTGGGTTAACCATCTTACTGTTAAGTATCTCACATTTTTGGTCCATTTAGTTTAGAGGTTGGTAAGTATAAAATAATAGAAATCAATTGAAAACAATTTCATGCACCTTCCATGTATAATTCTTCCCCAGAATCAATCATCTAGAATTGCAGCACAGATTTTTCCAGTATATATAACTGAAATAAACGGCCTTTTCTTCAGTTTTACTTTTTAGCTTCTACCTTAATACGCAATGGTCTATTTAAGTATGACTTTTGCATTAGGGAGAAAGAAGGGCTATTGACCATCTTAATGTTTGAAATGTGCTGTAGGTAACACCCTTAATTCCTGGAGGTGCATTTTTTAATGTGAATTATGTGAATTAAAAAGATGTCTTGAAGCTTTTGCTAAAGGATTTCTCTAAGTGTCTATACCCTCTAACTTTTGGGACTGTTTTGTAAGCCATTAGGATTTAAAATCAAGCCCCTGCACAGTGCCTGGAATGCAGGTGCTAGATACATCAGCCTCCCAGCCTCCTTGCCATAGCTTGAAGTGTCCTTGCTTGCCTTTTTTTTTTTTTAAATATCCACCTCTTTCTTACTTCAGCTGCCTGAAAGAAAGCAGTGGTGCACCTGACCTTACAAGATTCTAATCTCCAGCCTTGTGAGGTCATTTGTTTATCCATTAGACAGCACCTTGCTGTTTGATCTTATCTGGAAGTGTTTCTTTTCTATCGACTCAAGGCCTGGATTAGAAATAACTACCATGTGCATGTAGTCCCCAAAATTACTAAAGCCCACTTTGCTATCATCAAAATTTAGTGTAATATTTCTGCTAGACCTCTGTTCTTCCATTCTTTCTCTCCTAAAATCCGCATAGCAAGTACTTGAAAAATCTAGAGGCATCTTTTTTTTTAAAGAGCAAAATTATTCGAGACACTTGATAAAAAATAATAAATCAGATTCTTGTCATAGGTGGCAGCTACAATGAATTTTTTTTAGTAGGTGACAAAGATCAGACTCATCACTTAACAGAAGGGAAGGGGAATGTATAGCAGTGTGAGTGGCAACAGGTGTTGGTGGATGAAAATCCTAACAAGCATATCAGGAATAAGGGGAATTTTGGCTAAACCAATGTTAAGAATTCTTGCTGAAGTGCAGGAAAGGGTGAACAGATAGTTCCTGGGGCATAGAGAATGAGGGCTTTGAGCAGATATCAAAGCTGATCAGATATTGAGAGTGGGGAATTCTTGCTGAAGTAAGCAGGATTCTTGCTAAAATTGGACAAACAAGGAAGTCTAAAGCTTGGGGTCTCATTGAGAAGAGAGTTCATAGAGGGCTGACTAGAGTTTAGGTGAGGAGGAAATCTTTGTTACCTGCATTCTCTTCTACCACTCTTATACACTCTCCTTCCCTGACACTCTGAATAGATGGCTTTGTTTTCTAAATGTGTTTGTAAAATTGAAATGGGAGAGAGGAAGCTCATAAAATAAGAACTCATTTCTCACTCCAACTCCTATCCTCAAGTAATTCTTCATGAAGTAGGTGTATTGAGAGAAGAATACCTGAAAACAACTCATTTATTATTTCTTGAAGTTCAAAAAAGCACTTTTGTAGCTTTGTCACAACCTGTTAAGATCTTACGGGTTACCTTGGCCCCACTTGCTTAGTCTTCCTCAACATCCCATCACCTATCACAGGCATTCCATCTGATTCTTTCCTTAACCTTTGGCTCTGTGTGGTTTTTGTCTCAGAAAAGTCATTTATACCTGTGTGTGACAATCAGGAAATAAAGAAACATCTCTGATATCAACTCTAAATCCATATGCATTTATTGTTAAGTTGTCTGTTTACCTTTCCTGGAATGTTGTATATTATATTTCTTTATAAATTAAACAAAGGATATTAGAGATTGACTCTGAAGAATTTAAAATTTGCACACTTTGGAGGATCAGGAATGGAGAAGAAATCTTCATTTTTCCAGATGTTTCTTCTCCCATTCACTTCTTCATTTCCTCTCCCATTCCAAGGATCCTAGCTCAAATCTGGCACAAGAAATAAAATCTCTTGTTTCTTCTCAGAAAAATGGCCCCAACTGCTCTTTCCCACCACTCGGGTCATTTGGCTTGACCTTTCAACTTTGGCTGTATATGTGATTTATCATTTGTCTGTGCCTCTGATTTTCCCCAATAATTATCTTAGGTCCTCTAGAATGTAATTTGTATTCTCTCATAACTCATCCCCACACATATTTATTACTTTAATATGCCTTTTTAATATGAAATTCTCTGAAATATTATTTTGAAATCATATATGAGGCATATACCAATCTTGTGCTTTTCAGCTTTGCTTTTGTTCCTGTACATCACTTTCTAATTCCTCTGGCTTTCTGGTATCTCGTTTGCCCTGGGCACATTCTACAAAGGAATCAATGGCTTATGATTAAAGTTGAAATAGTTTCACATCTCCCCAGAATATTCTAAATTTACGTATACATTTCACTTCACAGTGAGATCTGATATTTTCTCAAAAAAAAAAAAAAAAAGAAAAGCTGTTACTCCTTTCCATGTCTCTGTGATTTCTTGATGTATGCTGGTTTTATTTTCCCTTCCTGTGTATGTTTCCCATTTGCATTGCCTGAAAAGTGAATTCATTGCTGAGAACAAAGAGACACACTTATTCCCCACCTGGTAGAGGAGGTGACAGCTTTCATTGGGCTGAGAATTAATTACTCCCGGGCATGACCAGAGCCTAGCAAGTGGATTCAGAAGCAAATGACTGTCATAAATTGTTAAAATTAAATGATATTTCTACAAGTTGTTCTGAGACTTGTGATTGTAACAACTGAATATTAACTTTTCTCAAAATCTACCTAAGGTCTACAGCTGCAGTTCTTACTTGAATTCTTACTTAAAAAAAAAAAAAAAGATTCCTGCCTATAGGTCTGTGAATATACTGAGCCTCCTGGAAAAATCATTCCTAAGCACATCTCTGACATGTGGAAAGAAAATAATGCTTTAAAAAGCCTATTGTATCCAAGTTAATAAAAGCAAGAATAGTGTCAAAAATGAGCATTTCACAGCTGCAACACACAACAAAATTATAAAGCTTTGGTCTGAATCCCAGGGCAGAATTATTCATTTTCTTCCCATTCTAACTAAAAATGCAAAATGTAAATATTTCCTAGGTAGGCTGACAAGTTTTGAAATGATTTTCTCCAGAACAATAGGAGTGGTGGTAGCAGGTGGAGGATACAGATTAGTAAATTGCTTGCTTTTCTGTTCACATTAAGAATATTTTTCATCATTCATTTTAGGTTTTACAACATAATATCCGTTCTTATCTGAAACTTCCCTAACTCTACTCTTAAAGGGCAGAATAAGAAATCTTGGAAGCATTTTAATTCCCAGGCTGAATTGCCTTTTACTTTAATTTTGAAGGATGAAGAGATCTCAGCTAGCTAATATCTGGAGACTTTTGGAAGACCCCTCAAGCAGAACAGGGTTTAATATATTACTCCTTTTACACACTAGGCATGCTTTAGTGGCATAAGAAAATATTACCTTTGAGAGGTCACCTGATCTGTCTGCTCACCCACAGAGTTTTCTATTTTTTGGGCAGCAGCGTTTCATGATGTTTGGAACTTACAGGCTGCTTCCACACTGTAAAGGGCTGTTTTTGAATATGCAGCTCCAAGCCCAATAAAAGGGCAATAAGGAGTTTATAAGGAGAGAAGAGTGTACAACTAGGAAATTGGCACCCTCCAAGGTCTTTGAACTTGAACTGCCTTGTTCCCTCAATGGCAGCTCCTACATTCTCTCCACTCTGCCTCCACATCTCTCAGTTGTCTCCTCCTCTTTGTTTCCAAGGTAACCACTTCTGCTAACGTGGGTCCATGCATTCTGCTTCCACAGCTTCCCCGTGCTCAGAAGGAAGCCCAGCTCTTGCCATGGCAGCTGTCTTCAGAAGTGCTGTCTGGCTTCTATATACCTCCAATCTGAGTCCAAATCCCTTTTGATTCCAGTGCAGAGACACCCTCCTCCCTCCCCCGCCTTGGTCTTCTTACATCTACTCCATTCTTTTTTTTTTTTTTTTTTTTAATGAGCGTGAGAGAGAAGGGAAGAGAGGAGAGAGCCTATCTGCTGTTTCACTTTCCAAATGTCCTCAACTGGAGCTGGAGCAGGACTAAGCAAGTTGCTGGGAACTCAATCCAGGTCTCCCACATGGATGAGAGTAATTGAGCCATCACTGGCTGTGTCCCTGGGTGTACATTAGCAGGTAGTTGGAATGAGAAGCAGATCCAGTACTCTGTTATGGGATGCAGGTGTCACAAGTGTCTTAACTTCTATTCCAGAACTCACCCCTCTCCATTATTTAATGAGACTAAATAACTCAGGCGACCAGTAGACCCTTCACGGGAGTTGGGATTGACCTGTTCTGCCATTAATAGTAGTGCCCTTTTACCCTAGAAGTGCCCCAACTTGGAAATAATTCTCAGATAGCCTATCAAATTCTGTCTTCATGCAAGCTTTCTCAATTTTTGGTGTATGTTTCTATAATAGCAAGATCTAGAGTATCAAATATTGTTTTTTGTTTATTTCTGTTTACATTTCAATTTTTGAATTAGTTTTACATTGTTATGATTGGCTTTTTAATGCAGAATAACAGGCTGGCATCAGGGCACAGTGGGTTAAGCAGCTGCCTGAAATGCAGGTATCCCATAGGGGTGCCAGTTTGAGTTCCAGCTGCTCCACCTCTGATCCCACTCCGTGCTAATGCACCTGGGAAAACAGTGGAAGATGGCCCTAGTGCTTTTGCCCTTGCACCCATGAGGGAGACCCAGATGGAATTCCAGGCTCCTGGCTTTGGCCTGGCCCAACTCCAGCTATTGCAGACATTTGGGGAGTGAACCAGAGATGAAAGACATCGCTCCCTCTCTCTGTAACACTACCTTTCAAATAAATAAATGTCTTAAAAAATAAAAGCTATCCGTTCAATATTTTACTATATATTATACATGAATTATTAATTAGCAATATATTAATATACCATGAATTTACTGATAAAACTACCGATTGTATTTGTTGAATATTGTTAATAACCTGGAAGGTACTGACGTGGCATTCTATATTGCCATTTAAACAACTTAATGTCATTGTAACTAGAACTCTGAATGAGAACTTGTGATTTGACTTTAGATCAATGAACCAGTTGTTTAAATTTCAGTTTAAGGGGTGGGCATTGTGGTGAATCAAATTAAGCTGCAGTTGGGACACCTGCGTTCCATAGGAGAGTGTCTAGTTTGAGTCCTGGCTACTCCAAACTTCCCATCCAGCTTCTTGCCAATGAGGCTCGGAGGCAGCAGCAGATGGCCCAAGTACTTGGGTCTCTATCACCCAGGTGGGAGACCCAGGTGGAGTTTCTGGCTCCTGGGTTGCTGAGAAACAGTTTTTGTTTCATATTCTTTGTTGAACTCTTTACTTAGTGTAGAGTTCATCATATGTGTATCAAGTTAGTTGAAAATAGATCTTAGTAATAATATGAGAATGGAAATAGGAGAGGGAGGAGGAGGAAGCCTGGGAGGGTGGGTATGGTGGGAAGAATCACTATGTTCTTAAAGCTGTATTTATGGAATGCATAAAGTCTGTGTTTCTTAAATAATAGGTTTCTGGGAAAAAATTTTATGGTTACAAATGAAACATTTTTGTAACTTTCAGCACAATCTGTTAACATGGGTAAATTTTTATAATTCCACAGGAATTCTTTAAAATTATTTTAGAGACAGAGGAAATGCTAGTGATCTTTTAAATTATTCTGCTCCATGAAATGTTGAAATCTCTAGAATAATGCAAGTACGAACTTATCTTTTTACTGCCTCCATAATTTTGCCTTTTTAAAAAAAGTCATACAATTGGGGTAATGCAGTATGCTGTCTTTTTCAGATTGGCTTCTTTCACTGAGTAGCATGCATTTAAGTTTGCGGTATGCATTTCCATAGCTTTATCACTCATTCCTTTTTAGTGCTGAACAATATTCTGTTCTCTGGATGTGCTAGTTTATTTTCTGTTCACCTTCTGAAGGGCATCATTGGTAATGATGAGTCCATGCACAGATTTTGGTGTGGACATAAATTTTCATCACTTTTGGATAAATACACGGAGTATGATTGCAGGGTCATATGGTGAAATTACATTCAGTTTTGTAAGAAACTGTTAAACTGCCTTCCATGGTGACTGTACCATTTTGGATTCCCATCAGCAATGGATGAGAACTCCAATGGCTCTACTCCTTACCAATGTCACTGTTGCCATAAACTGGATGTCAGCCACATATAACTGGATGTAATGATGTCTATTTGTTGTTTTCATTTGAATTTCCCTGATGACATTCAATATGAAGCACCTTGCTGTATGCTTCTTTACCACTTGTATACAGTCTTTCAGTCTTTGTTGAGATGATTGTTAGTAAGTTCTTTGGCCCATTTTTTTTTTCTTTCTTAATTTTAGTTTTAAAATTTTTAAGTTTTGTATAATAGTTCTTTACCAGATTTGTCTTTTGAAAATATTTTCTGCCAGTCTGTGGTTTCTCTTTTGATGATTCTTTTGAAAGTCTTTTTTTGCAGAGCTGAAATGTTTAAATTAAGCGTAATCTAGCTTAGTCATTCCTTTTTTCATAGATGTAGGCATTTGGTGTCATTTGGTTCTAATTATTTTAAGGTGAAAAATCTAGTTCCTGCATCTGAGATGTATTTTAAAAAGCTAAAGTTTTCTGGGATCAATGAGAGTGTGGCATCAAGATGGATTTTTTTCACAAAAAATGTCTTAAAGGCAATATGTAAAACATTGATTGCATTATATTTTCAATTTATGTGAAGTGATTTGTCTCCATGATAAAATGTGCATTCTGTGACTATTTCATCAAGATATTTAGACCAATCCATTTTTCAGTCTCAGTAGCAAGAGGAGAATGACTCTAATGTGAGCAATTTAATTGAATTTGTTTTGTCAAACCATGCTTAACAGTGAAATAATACCCTTTGAGATTCTTTTCTCTCAATTCTGTAGAGAGCTTTTTATTTTCCTAGGCAGTGGTGAGCCTGAAATAATGTTCTCCAGGCAGTCATTTTTGAAAAAAGAAATGTCCGTTCACATAGGCTAATTAAGAAAATGCACTTGCAGCAAAATCGGCAAAGTAGATTACAAATTAATTGATGAGAAATTTCCAGGAAAAATGATGAAATGAGATAAACTGCCAGAGACATCACCTTGAAGTTTCAACATGTCCATAACATCATTTAAAAAAGAAGAAAAATCCTCAGCGTCCTACTTTAATGGAAATAAATATATGTGGAAACTTAACCTTTTATGCCAATTTCTAGAGTGTTGACCCAGGATTAACAGACAAATCTTATAGGAAGTCTGAACTCTCTGTGAAGGAACACCATGTGGTCAGGATTTAATTAAGAGCTGATGAGGGCATCCCAGACAATATCTCTTGAACTTGATATGGTGAGGAGGACTCCATGCAGTCATCACTTAAAGCCAACTTCAAATGTACCCTCAGTATCTTTTCCTCTTAGTGAAAAACATGTTTTTTTTAGAATGAAATTCTAGGGCCATTCTGTTGCTTTTGTTGTTTCTAACCCAAGACTTTTGTAAAAAATCCAATTGCTCTTTCTCCTGTCATCAGGGGTGAAATAAACACATTTTTCTGTATTATATGTATTTATTTTGATGGAGGAAGTTAAAAATTGTTTTTGCCAAAATTTTTCTAGTCCCAAAGCTGCTACCTCTGATTAGACTTTTGACATATAAATAGAAGAGAGTTAAAAGATCCCTATGAAATTCACTTGGGTTATCCATGGTTAAGCTGAACAGTGACTACTGATAACAAATGGTGCTTAGCAGGGAGAGATTTCACTGTGATACCCCAGAGAGCTTCTATGTTGACGTGAGCAGCTCTCATTCAAATCCAAGCCTTAGTATTTATAAGCTGTCTGACTTGCTCAAATTAATCAGTCTCTTTTAGCCTAGGTTTATTTAATAGTTGTAAAATATCAAACATCTTAAGATTGTGGCCAAGATCAAAGTAAATACATTTATAAAGCACCTAGCACAGTGTCTGAGACATAGTAGGTGCTCAATCAGTGCTCCCTTTAACTTCTCTATAAAGGTTTTCATATATACAATAAGGTGTTCATTTAAACCTTTACATAAGTTTGTTGTGGATGTGTATGATGTAAGCAGTATTTAGACTGGTTTTATCATTATGAAAGGCAAGCACAAATCTTCAAGTCATACCACACAGAGCGCTGGGGGAAAGCTGAGAAATGGGACTGCCTTTAGCTACAATAAATAGACGTCCCCTTCATCTTAAATTCGACTTCAGCCACGGTGATAGCCACTCCAGCATTTCTCTTGATTCAGGAAGACATTTTAAGTACATCCCGGCCTCTTTTCCTGCTAGAGAGGCGTTGGGTTTGAAGTTGAGAGGGCCATGTGACATCTTGTTCTCAGAGATGGCATCTAATCAGTGATTTGAATTGTTTTGTGATGATATCTACAGAAACACCAGTTTTATCACTGGGTCTCTGGTTATGAAGTCCATATCTTATCTGCAAGTCAAGGCTACTGTGCACAAGCGGCTCTCGTGTCCTGTCTGCAAACTTGTGGTCATATGGAGAGCAATTTATGTCCCTTCAGCACGCTTGTATGAGAAGAGCACTTGGCTTGCATTATCCGTAGCCACCTCCCTGGGATTTCCATGCAGTCATCTATAGCCACATGCCATACTGGCTGGAGAGCTCAGGGAAGGCTGCCAACTCCCAAGGCCGTCAGGTGGGAAAGGTGTGTTCTTTCTTTTCTTCTTAATCCCCAAGTCTCTTGGGGGCTCTCTGTGTCCTCCTAGGGAACAAGACATCCAGCTGCATAAACCAGTCCTCTGTATCTGCAGATTCTGCATCCATGGACTCAACTCAATCATGAAGTGAAAATATTCAAAAATTAAATTGCGTCTGTACTGAACATGTACAGATTTTTCTTATTCCCTCTATGGTACAGTGCAACAGTTATTCAAATCATTTATATTGTATTAGATATTATAAATATTTTAGAGTTTATTTCAAGCCTTTTTATTAAAAATAAGGAGTAAATGCATAGGTTATATGCAAATACAATGCCATTTCAGAAAAGGGAGTTGAGCCTCCACAGATGTTGGTATTTGTGAGGGTCTTGAAAACAATCCCACTCAGTTATTGGGGGACCACTCTACTTTGAAATATTAGCCCTTTCCATTTTTCTCATTATAAAATAAATGAAATATAATTTGAATTAAGGCAATTTCATTTCACCCATCAGTGCTTGGAAAGAGTCCAGCTAGTTGACCCACTCATGCGAAGCCAGTCATCATTCTATTTTTCTATAATGGAAAGATAACCAAATTAGGGAGCAGATATCCTAACTACAATACAAGCAATGAATTCCTAAAGGTTTGATTTCTCAAAAAAAAAAAAAAAAAAAAAACCCTCAACAGTAAGATAAACATTATGTTGCCACTTATGCTAGAAGGTAGGGCTCAAGTAGCATGAGTATACAGTAAATAATTATTATCATAACATGACCATGACTTTTAGATGTGAAAATAGCCACATATTTGTAAATGGGAAATATATCTCAATTCATAAGTATTTTATATGCACATTAATGTGATAGTAGTTCTAATTTTAATGAACGCTAACTAACTCACATTGTGTTGGAACAGTTCTAAATGTTCAATACATGTTAATTAATCTTCCCAACATATTATTATCCATATCTGAATTGCCATATTCAGCAAATGAAAACAGAGGATGCTTAATTACATATGGATTTCAAATAAGCAAGGAACAAATTTCCTTGTATGTCCCACATATTGAAAGGCATGTGAATAAAAATTTTTCCTTGTTATCCATGATTAAAGTTCAACATAGCATCTTCCTTTTTTTTTTTTTTTTTTTAACAGGCAGAGTGGACAGTGAGAGAGAGAGAGACAGAGAGAAAGGTCTTCCTTTGCCATTGCTTCACCCTTCAATGGCCACCGCGGCTGGCGTGCTACGGCCGGCGCACCACGCTGATCTGAAGGCAGGAGCCAGGTGCTTCTCCTGGTCTCCCATGGGGTGCAGGGCCCAAGCACTTGGGCCATCCTCCACTGCACTCCGGGGCCATAGCAGAGAGCTGGCCTGGAAGAGGGGCAACTGGGACAGAATCTGGTGCCCTGACTGGGACTAGAACCCGGTGTGCCAGCGCCGCAAGGCTGAGGATTAGCCTATTGAGCCATGGCACTGGCCAGCATCTTCCTTTTAATCTGCTGTTCTCACCCATATTTTATAAGTGAGAAACCTGAGACAAAATAAAATCTCTATGACTATGCATGGCTAAAGACAGGATTATTCCAGATACACAGAATCATCAACTAAGAGCCCTGGTCAGTTCCTACCAAATTCGATGCTTGTTTTGTTGTCTTCCAGAATAGAGATTAATCTCAATTCGCATTTCCCAGTGATCTCATATTATCACTCCTCCACAGCAGTTATTTGGCCTTGAACGCAGTGCGGAAAGCATTTGTGAAACTTTTCCCATGTTAGGTTTGTCACCTGTGTCAGTTTGTCAACATGTAGTCTTCAGGTGTCATCTCAGGATTAATCATTCAAATTTCACTTATGTTCAGCCTTTCTCTCGAACTTTATCAGCATACTTCAACAAAGACAGTCTAAATTACAGTCTACTTAGACAAGTGTTGGTTATCAACAAACCTATTTGTTAATGATGGACAGATATTGCTCTGATAATGATAAAATCAACTCTGGGATAACGTCCTGAAGCTGACTTTGTCTATCACCCACTAAAAGCTGGTGCCTGTCAAACTAGTTTTCAGCCACTCGGTTTCCTAATTTCCCTGTCACTGCAGCTTTGAAGCAAGACTGGGACTGTGTTTACCTATGACACAACTCTTTTTTTTAAAAAAAATAATTCATTTATTTATTTGAAAGCAGATTTACAGAGCAAGAGAAGTAGAGAGAGAAAGAGATCTTCCTTCTACTGGTTTACTCCCCAAATGGCTGCAACAGATAGGGCTGAGCCAGCTGCAGCCAGGAGCTTCTATTGAGTCTCCTACTTGGGTGCAGGGGCCCTGGCCCTTGGGCCATTCTTTGCTGCTTTCCCAGGCACATTAGCAGGGAGTTGGATCCGAAGTGGAGCAGCCTAGACTCAAGCCAGTGCCCATATGGGATGCTGCACTGCAGTCCATGTTTAACCCACTGCACCACAGCACTGGCCCAGACACTATTGCTGCAGCAAGTTATAACTGGATTTATAGGAGCTGGGAACCCAATCAAGTTCTCACACATGAATTGTTAGAGACCAATTATTTGAACCACTGCTGGTGCCTCCCAGGATATGAATTAGGTTTGCAGCATAGTCAACCTTTAGGAACAGTAAATATCCTTAGGGTCAATCACTAAATACAGTAAAGCTATGCTAATAAAATCCTCTAGCCAGAAGCCCATGGGAAACAGCACAGATCATCTGAAGATTGTTCCTTGAACACAGAAATCAATCACTCTCAATACTATTTAAAAGAAAAATTCCTGAACTTTCCAGTTACTTCCCCTGGGGAAAAAGATCTCTGATTTCCTGCTTACCCTTACTAAGTCCAGAAGTTAACACCTTGGAGACTCCCAAGTCAATCTTGTACTACATAACACACTTTTTTGCTTATTAAAAAATAGCTATTATGTATAAATATCCATTTTTACTTAGCACTTTTGCATATGAATAATGTCATTATTATTTTATAAATGGGAAAGCAATACACAGAATGTTTACACAATTCACCCAAGGCCATGTGCTCATCAAGCAAGGGCAGAATCCAGGGCTTTAGACATTCGAGTGTCTGCGCTACTGCTGACTCAATGTACACTTGTACAAGCTGTCATTCTCGTAGAACAATGACCTTGTTCCTTTTAACTTAGTAGTTACTACTTCTTAGTATGAATGGGATTCAGTTTATTTTTGGCTCTCTGTGTAATATTTATCAGTAGATCCGTTTTTAGATGTCCAGGGAAACTTATTATTAGACAAGTCAGAGTACATCATATATTTTAGAAAAGGCTCATGAACAATGGGAAAACAGCATATTGAGGCAGCAGAATGCTTAATTAAGTGGAGTTTTTAGTAGATGATAGAGTTTCAGTAGTTAAAATGGTCAGAAGTGTGCCTAAAGAGTCGTTGGAATCTAGACTTCCGTTGAATCCCAAATTCTATAAATTGCTCTTCTTTGAAGTGGCCTTTAAAAAGTTTTCTTCATAATGTGAATGTTACAGGAAGTAATTTTGAATTGCAGCAGCTGGTATATCACAAAGTGCTTTATGAACCCTGATGGGTTGTGTTTAACATTCGTTACATTAGTGACTTTCCTGAAAGCTTTTCCTCCACTTTGGGTATGCATTGCCCAAGATAAGCAATAAAGAATTTTATTTATAAATAAAGAACTCTATTTAAAGCCAGACTGAAAAATATTTAAATGCACAAAATCTTCACTTCCTCTCTTTTTTTGGCATTCATTGAAATCCTGCGTAAATAAAGAGTATTGTGTTCAGTGTATATCATTATGAAGTACAGCTAATGGAAATTAGCATTTTGAATTCAGTGAATAGTTATATAAAGCAGTGAGAAGTATATCTGGTGCTTTTTGTCTTATTTAGTAAAATTCTAATTATTTAAATACTATTCATAAAAAGTAAAATGTGCATTTAAGACTTTGTTTCAGTTTAAATATCTGACAATATAATTGTGCATCTTTCCCCTCCAGGGTTCTAAAGAAAGAGAATCCGTGGTCTGTGATAATTGCATCTGAACGAGGTTAAAAACAGTTGTCATTTAAAAGATATCAATTAAAAGAGCTGTAAAAATCTCCTTCAGCTCATCTCATGGAAATCCTGTAATGTTTTGCTCTGTCTTTCCCTTTCCCAGAGTGAAAAGACACGGATACTTTTTAAGAGTTTTAAAATTTATTTTACTTATTTGATAAGCAGAGTAACATAGATTTCCACTTATGCATTCCCCAAATGCCTGAAACAACAGAAACTGGATCAAGTAGAAGAGAGAAACTCAGTCTGCCCCACATCCCCCAACCATGGATGGCAGGAACCCAGCTACTTCAGCTATCACAGGTGCCTTCCAACGTGTGCATCACCAGGAATCTGGATTCCAGAAGAGTCAAGACTCAGATCTAGGCACTCTGATATGGGATGTGGGCATCCTCAGGAAAGTCTTAACAAATACCTAAATACCCACCAAGATCTGTTATTTATTACAAACAAATTCATTATAAATGTATAACAAAAAAGATTTTGTGCATTTAAATGTGTTTTCAAACTAGCTTTAAAAGGAGCTCTTTATACAATGTACAATAGATAACCATCAGTCATTGGGGATATCATACCCCAAATCAAACATCTGAAAATCACTGTGATAGAATTCATTATGAAAGGGGCCTAGTTCCTTAAGATTGCAGCTACTCCTATAAACAAGGGGATAATCCTGGAAGTGATAGATTTGGGCATGTATTGCATACCTTAGAAATTAATGGCCTGAATCTCCACATGCTCGTTATTTGAATATGAATAAAAAGCATAGAATGATTTAATAATGAGCAGTTAACCCTGTTTGAAATACACAGGGATATAGGAATGACAAAGAAAAGTCCTCCAGAAATCTTTTCTGCCATAAAAAAAAAAAAAGAAGCAGAAGAAAGAGAACACCAACTGGCAAAAAATGTGATTTGACTATCCCAGCAACATTTTAAGAACTCGGGGAATTATCCAAAGGCCCAGAACAATACAAAGAGCATTATTCACAAAAAAGATGGAATCTCAATAAGAACCACGAGCTTTACATCATTTCAAGTTATTTTCATCCCTCTCTCTCCATCCTTGAAGTGATCATGAAAACAAAAGCCTCATAATCATGCAGCCATGGAAGCAGCAGTCCAACAGCCATTGGAGAGGGCACAATGAATTTGGAGCACCCCAAAAGCTCATCACTAGAGTATTGCCATTATCTGACATCTTAACCATTTGAAGTGTACAGTTCAGTACACATCTCATATCAAAGTGTCTACATTCAATACCTGCTTCTGGCTCCTGGGTAAAGCTTCCAGCTATTGCAGCCCCTGGGAAGGAAGTGGTGAAGTCTCCCATTACTGGGTTCCTGCCACTCACTGGGGAGACTGGATAGAGTTCCTGGCTCCCAGCTGTAGCTTGGTTCAGCTTTGGCCTTTGAGGACCTTTGAGGAATGGACCAGTGGATGAGAGGGCTTGCTATCTGATTCTCTCTCTCTTTCCGCCTTTGAATAAATAAAAACAATTTAAATGTTAGTGTGAAAAAACAGATATTTAATGTTCATAAAAGGGTCAACCTCTTGTTATTAAAAACTGTAAGTCCATCTGCAGCTGAACACAGAGGCTAAAAAATGTTTTGATAAAAAAAAATAACAGAGTTGAAGGGGAAAAACAGAAAATTCAACAGTGACACGTCAGGAATTCCATATCACAATTTCAAGAATTTATAGAGAAACTAGATAAAAGGTCAGGAGGAAATAAAAGGCTTTATATACAGAAGTATAAAATAACTGGACATAATGGACATTTATTGGACTCTCTTCCCAGCAACTAAACCTAACCTCCTTTTATAGGACCCTCCACCCAACAACAGAATATATTTCTTGTAAAATACAGATGAAACAAGTATTGTATATCATATTTTAGACCACAGAAGAAATCCTAAAATATTTAAAAGTTTAAATTATATTATGTATGCACTCAGATACTGTGTAATGAAATTAGAAATCAGTATCATAATAAAATTTTTAAAGTGAAAAAGCAAAAATCTAAAAATAAGTATTCACAGAAATAAATTAGAAATATTTTGAGATTAAGACATTGATATTTATGACACACAGCTAAAATACTTAGAAATTTAGTTGTAAATCACTATATTAAAAGGAGAAAAAATGAAAGATCCCAAATCAAAAATTTAACCATTCACCTTACTAAACTAAAAGATTAAGCAAAAAAAAAAAAAACTCAAAACAAGAAAAATAAAAGAAAAACACTAGTGCAGGAATTAATGAAATAGAGAATAATAACAATAGAGAAAAATCAGCAAATGAAAAGTCCGTTATTTGAAAAAAATCCACCAAGCTGAAAATTTTTAGCTAGATTGACCTATAGGGGAAAAAATACTGGGATTAATAAAGTAAAAAATAAACTGAGTTTAGACAAAAATTCCAGAAAAGTCAAATTAGAAAATAGGCTTTTAAACGTATAATGTTGGAACAACTGGATATCCACATGCAAAAGATTGAATTTGAAAGTCAATCACACACCACATTAAAAAAAAAAAAAAAACTTAATTCCAAGTGATTCAAAGATGTAAATGTGAGAATTAAATGAAAATGTAGTCACAAATATGTATTTTTTTTTTGACAGGCAGAGTTAGAGAGAGACAGAAAGTCTTCCTTCCATTGATTAACCCCCTAAATGGCCACTACAGCCGGTACGCTGTCCGGATCCAAAGCCAGGAGCCAGGTGCTTCCTCCTGCTCTCCCATGTGGGTGCAGGGCCCAAGCACTTGGGCCATCCTCCACTACCTCCCTAGGCCACAGCAGAGAGCTGGACTGGAAGAGGAGCAACCGGGACAGAATCCGGCGCCCCAACCGGGACTAGAACCTGGGGTGCCAGTGCTGCAGGCAGAGGATTAGCCAAGTGAGGAGTGGCACTGGTGGCACAGATATTCTTAACATTGGATTTGGCGATGATTTTTTTAGGGATGACACCAAAGCACAAAAAAGTGAAGTAAAAAAATTAGGGTTCATCAATTTTTTTTTTAATTGTTGTTCAAAAGAAAGGATACCATTAAGTAAGTAAAAAGATGAGCCACAGGGTGGGAGAAAATATGTTCAAATAATAGATTTAATTTTGTATTTGCATTCGGAATTTATGGAGAAAGCAAGCAACTCAATAATTAAAAAGACAATTGAAATAATTAAAGTGTCAAAAAAGATTTAATATACTTTGCCTTAAGGAAGAGATACAAATGATCACATTAATAACATTAAATTTATAGACACATAGAACGATGATCAATATCAGTCATTAGAGAAATTAAAATCATACCCATAATAAGATATCACTGTATATACAGTACTATGGCACCCATCAAAAAGAGATAATAACAGATGTTGGTGATGATGCAGAAAAATTGGACTCCTGTACATACAGTTTATGATAATTTAGAATGGTGTAACTGCTTTGAAAAATGTTTTGGGTTATTTGAATTACATATACAATTTCCACATTATCCAAAATCACACAAACACACACACACACACACATCCAAGGCAGTTGAAAATGTGTTCTACCATCAATATTCATGATAGCTAAAGGGAAGAAATTTATTGCCATCAATTGATGAATGGAGAAACAAAATGTACAAACACTGGAATATTGTTCACCCATAAAAAGAAACGAAATACTGATACGTGATTCAACAAGGGAGACCTTGGCAATCATTATGCTAAGTAATAGAGGTCAGACACAAAAGGGCATATATTGGATTATTACATTAATGATTCTGGCATTATTTAATATCCAGAAAAAGCAAATTAATAGAATCAGAAATTATATTGATTCTTGCCAGGGGTTGGATGCAAGCCAGGTATTGGGAATTGAGAGGGACTACTAATGGGTCACTAATGGGTGAAATTAATGAGTTTCTTTTTGTGTTATGGAAGTTTTCTAGAATTAGTGGTAAGTGATTGTTAGACCTCGCAAATATGCTAAATCCACTGATAAATCACAAATAAAAAGCACTGTACTTCTTTATTCAATAAAAAAAATGCTATGACTACTCTTTTTTTTTTTTTAAAGATTTATTTATTTGTTTGAAAGGCAGAGTTACAGAGAGTCAGAGACAGAGGCGGAGAGAAAGAGGTCTTCCATCCACTGGTTCACTCCCCAGATGGCCATAATGGCTTGGGCCCCTGCAACCGCATGAGAGACCAGGAAGAAGCACCTGGCTCCTGGCTTTGGATCGGCGCAGTGCTGGCCATAGCGGCCATTTGGGGTTTGAACCAATGGAAGGAAGACCTTTCTCGCTGTCTCTCTCACTATACATAACTCTACCTGTCCAAAAAAAAAAAAAAAAAAAGTTAAAATAAAATAAAAAAAAAGAATTCTCAATGAGCCAACTGCTGCTGCTTTTGCTTATGGCTTAGACAAAAAGGTTGGGGTTGAAAGAAATGTGTTGATTTTTAACTTGGGAAGTGGCACTTTTGATGTGTTTATCCTCATAACTGAAGATGAAGTAAGACCCACAGTTGTAGACACCCACGTCGATGAAGACTTTGACAACCGAATGGTCAGCCACTTTATTGCTGAGTTCAAGTGCAAACAGAAGAAGATCAGTGAGAACTAGAGAGCTGTCAGGTACCTCCATACTGCTTGTGAACGAGATAAATATACCCTCTCTTCTAGCATCCAAATGGGAATTGAGATAGATTTTCTCTATGAAGCAATCAACTTCTGTACCTCCATTACCCATGATTACCCATGTCTGGCTTGAAGAGCTGCAAGCTGAACTTTTCATCTTTGAACTTTTCATCTTTTTTCAACCTTCATCTCTGTCAGAAGGCACCCTGGACCCTGTAGAGAAAGCCCTTCAAGATGCCACATTAGACAAGTCATAGATCCATGATATCATCCTAGTGGGTGGTTCTACTAGAATTCCCAAGATTCAGAAGCTTCTTCAAGACTTATTGAATGGAAGAGAACTAAGAAGAGCATCAACCCTGTTACAGCTATCCAGGCAGCCGTTCTATCTGGAGACAAATCTGTGAATGTTCCAGATCTCTTGCTGTTGGATGTCAGTCCTCTTTCTCTTGGTGTTGAAACTGCTGATGGAGTCATGACTGTCCTCATTGAGCAATATACTACCATCCCTACCAAGCAGATGCAGGCGTTCACCACCTACTACTACAATCAGTTTGGTGTGCTCATTCAGGTTAAGAAGGTGAGCATGCTATGACCAAGGATAAAAATCTGCTGGCAAGTCTGAACTCACAGGCACACCGTGGTGTTCCTCAGATTGGGGCCACTTTTAGTATTGATGCCAGTGGCATCCTTAATGTGTCTTCTCTGTACAAGAGTACAGGAAAAGAGAACCAGATTACCATTACTAATGACAAGGGCCATTTGAGCAAGGAAGACATTGAGTGTATGGTCTAGGAAGCTAAGAAGTATAAATCTGAAGATGAGAAGCAGAGGAACAAGGTGTCCTCTAAGAATTCACTTGAATCTGTACATTCAATGTGAAAGCAACTGTTGAAGATGAAAAACGTCAAGGCAAAGTCAGTGATGAGGATAAAGAGAAGAGTCTTGACGAATGCAGTGAAATGATCGACTGGATAAGAACCAGACTGCAGAAAAGGAAGACTGAACATCATCAGAAAGAGCTGCAGCAAGTCTGCAACCCCACCATCACCAAGCTGTATCAGAGTAGCATACCGGGAGGAATGCCTGGGGGAGGAAGGGCTTCCATGGTTGGGGAGCTCCTCCATCTGGTGGGGCTTCTTCAGGGCCCACCATTGAAGAACTTGATTAAGCAAATCCCAGTGGAGATGTAGAATTGTCCCACACAGTAAAAGATGGAAGGACACAAATTTGTGGGCAAGTCTGTGACAGTTTTAAAGTTTAGCTGCTATAGTAAATTATTGGACATTCTTAATACTTGAATATGGAACATGTACACAAGGAAAGGAAATAACATTGAACTATATAAGCACTGTATCTAAGTGGAAAATGTAATGTCTTAAATAAACCTGTATTTAAAATTGGCAAATAAATTGTTTTAAAAAGCTGTTTAAATAGAAAATGACTTTAAAATTAGTATTATTAATTGAGACAGAAGAATGCAAATGGTTCCAGTGTTGGATGTTTTAAAACTGTTTGCATCCTCCCTAGGAAATTTGGAAAGGAACAAATAACTGACTGGCTCTTCCCATTAAAATAACCATGCACAAACACACGGTCATAAACTACAATTCATGACTTGTCTTCAGAAAAAGTCTATCAAGCATTCTCTCAGAATATTTCTCTTGAATTGAAGGTTTTGGCTTTCTTTCTCTGCCAGTCATCCTGTAGCTACTTTTCTCTTTCTGGACTATTTTGGATTGTAGCCCTGTCTTTTGTGGTGAGCTAATCAAAAATCCCTCCCATTTCTTTTAGAAGGGACACCCTGGTGTTCCTATGGGAAACTGAATCTGTCTCAGAGTCCTTGTTCTTGGTTGATCAGTCTTGGCTTCTCATAACCAAGGGTCACTGAGTGAGTAAAGTTCAGTCATCAAATTCTCTCCAGGGATGATACACATTCATTCCTTTTGCAGTCCCTAAAGGTTTCAGTTGCTCATCCTATTACACAGACTTCAGAACAGGTGCCAGTTTTGTTGAAGTTCCTTTCTGTATATCGTTTGATTCCTGGAGCATCTTCTTATCCTGTCAGCAACATTGTTCTTTGTACTGAATTTATCCACATTGTATTTCTGTTGCTTGAATGATGTTATTACCCATCAGTGTAGGATTTTAGACACTGCTCTCACCGTCAAGGTTTATCTATCACCATAGTGAGATACTGGGGAATTATTCTGCTATCCATTGGTGCTGCTATTTCAGAATCGCCTCCTACTGTTATCTGCCTCTCAATACACACAGTAAAAGGACAAACCAGAAGAGAAACCAGGCATTTTTTGAATGTCTTTATGCCCTGAGGTATGTTTTTATTTTGTCTGTGTCATTGGTTTCAAAAATAAAAACCAGTTAGCCATGTGAAAAAGAGGGTAATTTTAAATATAATGATACACATATGTCTTTGTTGTTTGTATGCGTATTCATCAGTTGTTCAATAATATAATAATTATTAATTCAGAAAGCATGTTTTCTTTATTTGATTTATTCTCACTCAAACCAATGATTTAATTTTGTGCACAGTTATCTTTTGGATTCACTCATAATCCAGAGTAATTTCTTGGAAACTTATAGCTATCTGATTTATCTGCTAAATAATACTAGTATTATTTTTTTTCATTTAAAATACTTATTACTTTGTGTAGAGCTTTGATTAATTTCAAATAACACTTCTAAAGGAGAATTTCCTAACTAATGATGTAGAAATCTAGATTGCTTATTATTTCTTATTCTCAATAATTAAAAACTTTCCATTCAAATAGTTTTCAGTAAGAGATGTTGGCACAGGGGAACATTAAAATACATACAAAGTATAGTGGAAGAGGAAATAAGATTTTGGGAAGATAACCTACTCCAACCTAGACAAAGATGTTTATTAATATGCAACCTATGATTAAATTATAGTTTTAATTATGATAGCCAAGAAAAAAGTGAAATATGGTATATTACCCGTGCTAGTTACCTTAAGGAAGAATAATCTCAACATTAAATAATTTCTCCCTTTCTGTGAATTCTTTGCAGAAATTTTCATGTTAATTCTATATAAGCGACAGTCAGTGTTTTACATTTCACATCAGCAGTCTCTCATGTTCAAGTGGCAAAAGAAGCTAAGAACAAAAACTGAGATTGACTGCCTCACATATGTGTAATACTGCTTTGTTTGCCTCAAGGCTGAAACTAGGTAACCAAGATACATTTCTTGTCTCTTGCTTTTGTCTGTGCTTTGTTTTAATTTTTACATGGATGCAAGATGACTGCTACACACCTTAAGGTTGAAATCCGGGAGCAAAGAGTCTTTCCAAGAAACATTTCTGTTAGTTTCACTACTGCATGCATGTGTAGGTCATTCTAGTGGTCTCTGCAGCCAGGAACTTGAGTTCTTCCACTCCATAAAAGCCTGTGGGCTGATACTGAAGAAGATTCCAAGTGAGAAATTGGGAAAATAACTCTTTGGGAAGTTTTTCTGTATTCACAGATGCTTTGTGCTGCTGTCATTGGTATTCACTTTTTTTGTTATTGTTATTGAAATTAAAATGATGTCAAATCTCATATCCAGAATGATATGGCTCAGCATAAAGGATGTGTCTGTGTATGTACATATATAGATAGATATCATATATGAATACTTCTAAGAGTTGATAGGAAATAGAACTAAAAGATAAATTTACTTGAGAAGAAAAATAATTGAAATTTGGTATAGCTTTTTTTCATAACACACTTTTAAAAAAGATTTATTAATTTTTTATTTTAAAGACAGAGTTACAGAGAGAAAGAGTGAGAGCGAGAGCGAGAGAGAGATTCCATCAAATGCTCACTCCACAAATGGCTACAATGGCCAGAGCTAGGCCGATGAGAAGCCAGGAGCCAGGCGCTTCTTCTTGGTCTCCCACATGGGCGATGAAATGTGAATATTATTTATATTTTTGGCTATAGGAAGATTAGTGGGGCCGGCACTGTGATGCAGTAGGTTAACGCCCTGGCCTGAAGCGCTGGCATTCCATATGGGCACCAGTTCGAGACCTGGCTGCTCCACTTCTGATCCAGCTTTCTGCTATGACCTGGGAAAGTGGTAGAAGATGGCTGAACTCCTTGGGCTCCTGCACCCGCATGGGAGACCTGGAAGATGCTCCTGGCTTCTGGCTTCAGATCGGTGCAGCTCCAACCATTGCGGCCAACTGGGGAGTGAACCAGCAGATGGAAGACTTCTCTCTCTCTCTTCCTCTCCCCTCTCTGTGTAACTCTGACTTCGAATAAATAAATAAATCTTTAAAAAAAAGGAAAGATTAATGATAGCATGAGATATGGGACCTGGTAAGCTAGAAAAACTGCTTTAAACAAGTGAAACTAATTTGAGGAACTAAACACCTATGTCAAAATCTCCTTTGCTTCAGTTGATATTTAAAAATCATAAAAATATTACATCTGAATAAAACATAAAAAATTATAAATCATATCCTTTAACACCTGAGTCTTACTATGGAAAAATATCTGTACATTTAAATAACTTTAATATAATTGAATCTCCATCAAAACAAGATCATTATTAAAACTCTGTTCCATCAATGGGATGCAGGAACCTAGAAGTTCTAACCTCAATATATATGTAAATGTGCAAGTTAAGTTCTTAAATATAGCCATCAGTTCTGACAAAATTCAATGTTTTCTTTAAAAATGCAATGAATGCATTTAATACATTGTTGTTCTTAGGTCTTCTACAACGATTATGTGAAACATACATTATTTTTAATACATGATCTTTATATTTTCCACTGAAAGATTTCTTAGGTTTATTTATTTTGGGAGATGTGTCCTTTTATTTTTTAAATCAAGAAATGATTTGTGGTGCCCTGAAAAAACACAAAGAAATACCAACTCTTCAGGCTGTAATATTTTCATTTTGTAGTATGAATATGCACAATTCTAGGTACTCTGCTTTTGTACTAACGCTTAAACAAAACCTTGAACATTACAGCTGTGGAATAAATGACTTTGAATTCCAGATGTTGGAGGGAACAGCCGGCAATACATTACTGGTATTTCTTCTTTTTTAAATTTATATTTGTTTGTTTTAATGTTTTTTGAAAGGCAAAGAGACACAGAGAGACAGAGCTCTTCCGTCCACAATTCACAACAGCCAGGATTGGGCCAGGCCATCCCCAGGAATCAGGAACTCTATCTGGGCCTCTTAGTGGGTGGCAGGGACTTCAGTACTTCATCTGTCATCTGCTGCCTCGCATTACGCACATTAATAAGAAGTTGGATTAGAAGCAGAGGAGCCAGGACTTGGACCAACGCTGAGATATAGAGTATAAGCATCCCAGGTGGCAACTTAAACACTGTACTAAATTTTCATCTCACATTACTGGTATTTCATACAAATTAACTGAATCACTCCATTTCTTGTATTGTTCAGTATATCATATTTCTTATATGCCCATAAAAAAATCAATGTATGATTTGTGATGCTTCTAATGGATGCTAAGCTAATAAAAGAATCTTGCCTTATCAGACAAAACAGGGTCTGGCACACAAAATACTCTCTTAATAAATGTTTATTGAATGAATTCATTTCAAAGTCACCTTGAATTTGGAAGAATTGTTATTGGTTTGTCAAATTCTTGGATATAAATTTATCAGTTGTAACATAGGGATACAAAATTTATTACCTTACTCATTTTAAAAGATCATGGAATGTCAAAGCGAACACAAAGTCATCTTGTAGGCCGTATATTAGAGGCATGGATTTAAATGAACTATGATTTTATTTTATTTTATTTTATTTTATTTTATTTTACTTTATGTAATGCCTTCTTCACAAAGATATGAGATATTCTTTCATTGGACTTTTAAGGATCCATTGTAAATAGGCTTTATTTTTGAGAAAAACTTTTTTCTTTACAAATCCCTTAACCTATTGACCCAGTGAATTTAGAGGGGAGAATAAATTATCAAATAATTTATCTTTCTATTCTGCTGTCCATTTATACATTGAGCTTATATCTGAATGATTTTTGTTTTATATAAATGGATTTGAATCTTCTTTTTTCTGATACTTTATTTTGTTCAAAAGTAAATTTCATTCAGACTAGTGGTACACAATCCCAATGGAAAATAAAAAGTACTAGGAGAGGTTTTGTTTGAAAAATACAGATCCTGTGAAGTTTCTTCAGAGATTCTCATCCAGTAGGTATAGGTGGGCAACCGGGTTTTTTTTTTTTTTTTTTTTTTTTTTTTTTTTTTTTTTTTTTTTTTTTATGATGAGTCAGATTAGGGACCATTGATGTGGGTTCAGTTATGAGCCAAATGAACTTGTACAAGATTGGAGACAAAGATTGGATTTATATTTGTATTAAACTATCTGTTATCATTATTTTCATTTGGAAGAGCACTACTTCTGAGCTTTTCATTTAAATCATGTTAACACTCTAATCAGGCAAAGCTTCCTGTTTTCTAATCACCATTTTTAGCATTGTGTTTTATAGTCATACAGATAATGTTGAATTTGTGGTAGAGCCTACATCTTCATAAGGCCTTTTACTTACTCTGTCCAGAAAACTCATGGTTCATTACTATTGATAAAAATTTACACTTCATTTAGAATTTTTATCACAATGCTCATCTCTAAATAAAATTAAACTTATATGTTATATGTGTTTCTGCACAAAGAACAAGTTTTCTTTTTCTATAACAAAATACATGAATTATTAGCAAGTTGGGAACTGGATCATTGTTAAGATATCACAGATGATCTGAATAATCTTGTCCCAAATGCCAAATGCCATTATCAGCAGATGTACTGGAACTATTTTCTAATGCTTTGCTGAATGTGTAATGGCAAAAAGGGCCTCCCCTGATGATCACTGTAATCCAGTTTCATCTCAGTGAATTTCCATCCAACCACATCTGACTGGCAATCCCAGAAAAGTACTCAACAATTATTGAAGTTAGGTTACAAATGCCTGGAACATTTATAAATACATGCATAAAATGGCAAAAATATCATCTTTCATGTTTCATATTGATGTCAACTTGTGATTAAAATGAATGAATATTCTCAGATGCCCAGTACCTCAATTTCTTCATTACGGCTTTGCCCCAGGCATCAGTAGATTATTTCATTCTTTTATTGCCTTACTTTTCTTTTTTTAAAACTTTTATTTAAAAAATATAAATTTCCAAAGTAAAGCTTTTGGATTATAGTAGCTTTTTCCCCCTATAACCTCACTCCCACCCACATCCATCCCATCTCCCACTCCTTCTCCCATCCCGTTCACATCAAGATTCATTTTCAATTATCTGTATATACAGAACATCAATTTAGTATATACTAAGTAAAGATTTCAACAGTTTGCACCCACACAGAAACACAAAGTGTAAAGTACTCTTTGAGTACTAGTTAGACCATGATATCACATAGTACAACACATTAAGGACAGAGATCCTACATGGGGAGTAAGTGCAAAGTGACTTCTGTTGTTGACTTAACAATTTGACACTCTTGTTTATGGGATCAGTAATCAACCGAGGCTCTTGTCATGAGTTGCCAAGGCTATGGAAGCCTTTTGAGTTCGCCAACTCTGAACTTTTTTAGACAAGATCATAGTCAAAGTGGAAGTTTTCTCCTGCCTTCAGAGAAACGTACCTCCTTCTTTGATGCCTGTTCTTTCCACTGGGATCTCACTCGCAGAGATCTTTCATTTAGGTCATTTTTTTTTTCTGCAGTGTCTTGGCTTTCCAAGCCTGAAATACTCTCATGATCTTTTTAGCCAGATCCGAATGCCTTAAGGGCTGATTCTGAGGCCAGAATGCTGTTTAGGACATCTGCCATTCTATGAGTCTGCTGTGTATCCCGCTTCCCATGTTGGATGGTTCTCTCCTTTTTAATTCTATCAGTTAGTATTTGCAATCACTAGTCTTGTTTATGTGATCCCTTTGACTCTTAGACCTATCATTATGATCAATTATGAACTGAAATTGATCACTTGGACTAGTGAGATGGCATTGGTACATGCCACCTTGATGGGATTGAAATGGAATCCCCTGGCATGTTTCTAACTCTACCATATGGGGCAAGTCAGCCTGAGCATGTCCCAAATTGTACATCTTCTCCCTCTTTTATTCCCACTCTTATATTTAACAGGGATCACTTTTCAGTTAAATTTAAACACCTAAAAATAATTGTGTGTTAATTACAGAGTTCAACCAATAGTATTAAGTAGAACAAAAAAAAATACTAAAAGGGATAAAGTATTAAGTTGTTCATCAACAGTCAGGACAAAGGCTGATCAAGTCATTGTTTCTCATAGTGTCCATTTCCTTTTTGGTGCTCAGTTAGTTGTCGCCAATCAGGGAGAACATATGATATTTGTCCCTTTGGAACTGGCTTATTTCACTCAGCATGATGTTTTGCAGATTTTTCCGTTTTGTTGCAAATGACCAGAATTCATTTTTTTCTGCTGTATAGTATTCTACAGTGTACATATCCCATAATTTCTTATCCAGTCCACTATTGATGAGCATTTAGGTTGATTCTAGATCTTAGCTATTGTGAATTGAGCTGCAATGAACATTAAGGTGCAGACAGCTCTTTTATTTGCCAATTTAATTTCCTTTGGGTAAATTCCAAGGAGTGGGATGGCTGGGTTATATGGTAGGGTTATATTCAGGTTTCTGAGGAATCTCCAGACTGACTTCCATAGTGGCTTTACCAGTTTGCATTCCCACCAACAGTGGGTTAGTGTCCCTTTTTCCCCACATCCTTTCCAGCATCTATTGTTGGTAGATTTCTGAATGTGAGCCATTCTCACTGGGGTGAGGTGAAACCTCATTGTGGTTTTGATTTACATTTCCCTGATTGCTAGTGATCCTAAACATTTTTTATGTGTCTGTTGGCCATTGAGGTCCTTGGCCCATCTCTTAAGTGGGTTGTTTGTTTTGTTATTGTGGAGTTTCTTGATTTCTTTGTAGATTCTGGTTATTAATCCTTTGTTGGTTGCATAGTTTGCAAATATTTTACCCATTCTTTTGGTTGCCTCTTCACTTTCCTGACTGTTTCTTTCTCAGTACAGAAACCTCTCAATTTTATGTAATCCCAATTGTTAATTTTGGCTTTAACTGCCTGTGCCTCCGGGGTCTTTTCCAAGAAGTCTTTGCCTGTACCTATATCTTGCAGGATTTCTCCAATGCTCTCTACTAATTTGATGGTGTCAGGTTGTAGATTTAGATCTTTAATCCATGCCTCACTTTGCATGTGACTTCTGAATCTCAGATATCATTACAGGGGAGAAAAATATCAACTCTCAATCTGGTTGAGTTATTTTGAGTCCTGTTGGTAGAAAGGATGCAGGTAACCAAATCCAGGGTTCCTTTATTCATATGAAGTCACAAGATGTTTGGGTGAAATCATACTCAAGGCCTCTCTAGGTCTCAAGGTGTTTAACTTTACCATTTTGCAGATTAATAGCAATCTTCAAGCTGTAGCTTCATAACTGCACTATTTGAATGATAATAGTATTCTTACAAATCAGTAGAAGAAAAAATATAAATTGCCCTTTTATTCCTGGCCCTGTTACTTTCTTTTTCTCTTTTATGTGTTATTTCTCATTTTTGTTTTTTTCTTTGATTTTATTCAGACATTTTACCTTCTAGAATGAAATGTCAGCATTTGTAGCATTTGAAATTGTCCATAACTAATTTATGGATTTTAAGGTACTACTTAAAATTGTTTATCATATGTATTTAAATATTTTCATGTTTCAAATACAAATAAAATTTTAGCAGAAATAAATGATATTTCATTTTGTATAGGTTTTTTACACGATAAGCATCGTCAGGGATCAAGATAGTTTGTCGAAAATAACATCAAGTGCTGTTCATGAACTTTGTTATTTTCTTGTCACCTTTTCCTTCCTTTTAAATTTCTGCTCCCATAACTAATATAATTCACATTAAAATTAGACAAAGGAGCTACTAAATCCTGAATTATCTTTGGTAGAGCATCTTGCAGGTAGGAGGTGGTGAATATAAAGATTTTAATGAATGAATAAAGATAATCTAAATGAGGACAATTGGACTTTTTTTTTTTTTTTTTTTTTTTTTTGACAGGCAGAGTGGATAGTGAGAGAGAGAGACAGAGAGAAAGGTCTTCCTTTTTGCCGTTGGTTCACCCTCCAATGGCCGCTGCGGCCGGCACATCGCGCTGATCCGAAGCTTGGAGCCAGGTGCTTCTCCTAGTCTCCCATGCGGTGCAGGGCCCAAGGACTTGGGCCATCCTCCACTGCCTTCCCGGGCCATAGCAGAGAGCTGGCCTGGAAGAGGGGCAACCGGGATAGAATCCGGCGCCCCGACCGGGACTAGAACCCAGTGTGCCGGCGCCGCAAGGCAGAGGATTAGCCTGTTGAGCCACGGCGCTGGCAACAATTGGACTTTTTAGTTTTCCATACAAGTTGAGACAAAATGTGGGCTTCAGTAGGAAACATATTTTCAATGAATTATGATTTGTCTTAAAAATTTCTACAATTGGGGCCAGCGCTGTGGCTCACTTGGTTAATCCTCTGTGTGCGGCACTGGCATCCCACATGGGTGCCGGGTTCTAGTCCCAGTTGCTCCTCTTCCAGTCCAGCTCTCTGCTGTTGCCCAGGAGGGCAGTGGAGGATGGCCTAAGTGCTTGGGCCCCTGCACCCACATCGTAGACCAGGAGGAAGCACCTGGCTCCTAGCTTCGAATTGGCGTGGTGCCGGCTGTAGCAGCCATTTGGGGAGTGAACCAACAGAAGGAAGACCTTTCTCTCTGTCTCTCTGTCACTGTCTATAACTCTACCTGTCAAATAAAAAAAATCTACAATTAAGGATAAGATTCTCCTCATTTTCTAGAGCAGATTAGAAAATGTTTATATATATATATGTGTGTGTGTGTGTGTTATATAGCACTTTCCAACATTGTCCATCATATTTCACCACAAAAAAGGGAACAGAATGGAATGATGTTTCTGTTTTACCTGAGTCATTAAGTGATAGAAATTATGTCTACAGAAATAATAGGAATAAAGCACCACAAGATGTTTCAAATGAATTACTTTTCAGATTGATCCCTCATGTTGGTATTCTTTCTCTCTAAACCACTTTTTATAAAAGACACATTTGCAGAGATACAGAGAAAGAAGAAGAGACAGAAAGATAAATGTATTTCATCCTCTGGCTGAGGTTCCCAAACCCTGGAGCCATCATCCCCTACCCTTTCCAGACCATTATCAGGTAGCTGGATTAGAAGTGGAACAAGTGGGGCATGAACCAGCACACATAAGAGATGCTGGCATCACAGGTAGCGTCTTTACCCACCACACCACAATGCCAGCCCTTGTAAACCTCTTTTCATGCCTCCTTGCATTTTCATAAGGGTTTAAATTATGATCCACAGAAAGGATGTACTGACATAATAGATGTCTACCTCAGAACAAACATAGGCTAAGGAATTAACTTTAGAAAATAAAGTTAAATTCCACAAAAATGGGGCCATAGTCTTTTAAATAATCTACTAACAGAGATCAGCTACTTAACTCACCTCAGAGCTAAGCATTGTAACTGTTTATGCCAATGGTGGTATATATTATCTCGGTTTCCAGGACCTTCGAAACAGAGCAACAGGTTTGTCTCTTCCAAATGATAGTCTAACCTTTCAATTGACTTTCATTTTCATCTGTTATCTCTTGCAATGAGTGCAAATTTCCAGAAGGATAATATCCATGATATCTAGAATTCTATTGATATTAATTTCCTTTCTTAATTTCTTATATGGACAATACCTTCCTGAGTTACTTATTCTGATATCCGAGCACTCCTTTACCTGCAATTCCTTGCCCAATAAGAATAGGTCATTATAAGCTTGGAAGAAGCCAGTTGGTATTTTTCCATTCACCTCAGGATGGCAGCAATTTAAACTTGGAAGTGAATTTTACCTCATAAGGCTCCAGACCACTAGGTATATCTATGTGATCCAATAATGTGGTGGGTTTCACACTGCACTGCTCAATTTCAGTCTTATAAAAAGGTCTCTGGGTGACAGCAATCTGCCAGAGCTGTGACCAAATGGAGCTGTTCTGGAACTCTGCATAGAGGTGTGAGCCAACGTGAAATAGCACATTCGTGTGCTCTTGGAGCCAAGGTTTCAAAGTGACTTCCATTTTGTTATTAGACTCCATAAACTACCCTTTGCTCTTTTTAGAAAGAACCAATATACTTTAGACACAAACTGGAAATTAGCTCTGTTTTCACACATATTCACTGTTCTAGTGCAGAAAATCATGGATTAAAGCCTTGAAGCCAATGCGAAATTGTGATCTTTTGTAGATTTCATTTTGTGTTGTGACTTGTGGATGATGTTCTCTGTACCTTAGACAGATGAGAAGAACCCTCATTAAAATGTCCTGCATTTCCCAACTTACACAAATCCCAGTAGCAGTCTAGATGCTGAAATCTGTGGCTGACGGCATAAACATGTCTGCTGGCCTCTTAAATGCCATAGTGTCCATTGCAGAGCAGAAACCAGCAAGACACAGCATTCTAGCTGAGCAGCAGAGAGGTTGGGGGGTGGCAGGTGGTGGTGGTATACATTCTGACAGGCATCACTATCAAAACTGCTAATGTTTCATAAAGAATAAAGAGTTGGGCTGGGTATAAACAAGAAAATGATATGCTTCATTTTCATTTAGTGTTAAAATATGACTTTTTGAGTAACACCTGGTGAGTACTTTAGAAATTTTAGACTAGATAACTGTTTTAGGAGTCTGTCTTTAGGGTGTTAGTAGCATCCCTGGATTCTACCTGTTAGATGGCAATAATGTGTCTATCCCTGGTAACAACCAAAAATATTTCCAGACATTGTCAACTATTCTCAGGATGTGGGAAACTGATATGGTTTGAATGTATCCCTCAAATATTTATATATTGGAAACTTACTCCCCACATTCACATGGTAATGGTTTTTGAAGGTGGGGTCTTTTTGGAGGTGATTAGATTAGAAGAAGTCTGGCTGGCGCCGTGGCTCACTAGGCTAATCCTCTGACTGTGGCACTGGCAACCTGGGTTCTTGTCCCGGTTGGGGCACCAGTTCTCTCCAGGTTGCTCCTCTTCCAGTCCAGCTCTCTGCTGTGGCCCAGGAAGGCAGTGGAGGATGGCCCAAGTGCTTGGGCCCTGCACCTGTATAGGAGACCAGGAGGAAGCACCTGGCTCCTGGCTTCGGATCGGCGCAGCGTGCCAGCCTTTGCGTCCATTTGGAGGATGAACAACGGAAGGAAGACCTTTCTCTTTGTCTCTCTCTCTCTCACTGTCTAACTCTGCCTGTCAAAAAAAAAAAAAAAGAATTAGAAGAAGTCATGAAGGTGGGACCATTATGATAGCACTGGTCGCTTTATTTGAGGAAGACAGATTGTGCCAGCGTACTTGCTGTGTCTCAGTCTGGGCTGCCTTCCATTCCTTTGACTATGCTGTGATGCACAAGAAGCCTTCAGGTGCTGGTGTCATGCTCTTGTACTTCCCAGGCTCCAGAAGCAAGAGCTAAATAGACTCCCATTCATTCTAAATTATCAGGGTTTAGGTATTTTGTTATAACAACAGAAAACAGATGAAGACAGGGATAATTGTTCTCACTTGAGAAGAATCATTCTAATAAAAAACAAAATTATTTGCTTCAGCTGTTATTTTTTCTGCTTTAAAGTTGCCTTCTAGAGGGTTTAAGATATTACAAGAACAAAGAGAAATGTTTAGAATTTAAGGATGTCACTGCAAATTCAACATAAAGAGAGAAACATTTGGATTCTCTCTTGGTATTCTAATATTTAGGAAGTCATAGTAGAAAATATGCATTTTCAACAAAATAATGTAATAGAAATATGCAACCCATTGATAAAAGAATCTTCAGGATGCATTATCACCCAGAGTTTAATACTCCCGAAAATTGTAGGGGTGGTATTTCCTTATTAGTTATAAGAAACCATTAACTACAAAGATTCAGTCTTTTAAAAATGACTATTCATCATTTAAAATCATTAGCTTCCTCCTAAAATTATTAGGAATGGAAAATTATTTTTCGAAAAATCATTAGTTACAGAGCATTGCATTACAAAAGCATAGGTCTATTACTCTATCCTTTGGTGCATAAAAATGTGGCACATATGAAAGGTCATTTATGTTGATGAATAACTGTTAAATTGTGTTTATTGTCTCACAATCAGGCTGATATTAATTCTTCCATTTCAATGGTGACTTCTATGTTGAAAACATTTTTTTTAGTTATGAAAATCCTGAAATGAAGAGCAAACATCACTTTTCATCCAGTCAAAAGCAATGTTTTAAGAATAATGTTGTTCAAGTACTTTCCGACTGAGAGGCAGACCAGGGGCAGCTGCTCTCCTCTGTTTACTATCATTTTGTCTGTGCGTTTTGTCACTGAAGATTTTGGCATCCAGGCCTCCCTCCTTTACTTTTGTTTGTTTATTTTAACTTTAAACTTAAAACAAGTGTCACAGCTTCCAAGAGGACAGAGTGCCAAATAATTGCTTTCACCCAAGACACCTTATGGAAGACAAATGTCATACTTAATGTCGACCTCAGAAATAAGTTAACAAATGTCATTCCTTTCCTTCAATTTCTTCAAAATCCTCTGTCTTTGGAATGATTTTAGGTAAATGTTGAAAAGTTGGATCAGACATTACAATCTCTCTTTTTGATCATTTCTGGATATAGGAAATGGAAGCTTGTGAACTTTTGGAAATTGACCACTGCTTCCTGTAATGGGGTTATTATTTCATTTATTCTTCTAGTGTTTTTGGTAACTACATCATCAAACTGTTGTTTTTAGTAGCAAATAAAATATACCTAATCCAAACTGGTTTCAAATTAGAAAATTTATTGCCTCACATAGAATATAAGGCTGGGATTGGGGGCATATGTGCAGGGTAGAGGGGGAAAATCAGGCATTTTTAGTTTTTGATGTGGAAGGAAAAATTGATTTCTCCATGAACCCATCTCTATAATTAGTTTACCTTTTTATTGTGTGTTGGTGTTATTTGCTGATTCGATGTTTTGGTGGCATTTCTGCAGGAAGCCCTAGTTCTAAACACTCCCATGTCTAAACTAGGTGGAATGAAGACATCACAGTAGATCAGCAGCCCCAGCAAGTCTCTTTCATTAGCTCTGCTTGATATCCTGCTCATTTCTGAGCCAATCAGTGTAGATGAATAGAAGGCAGAGCAGTGTGCACAGCACTGTGTCAGGGGCAGAGCTTGGATTCCTCAAAGGGTTTGAATCTATGAGTAGTGAAGGAATTGAGTGAGGGAAGCTTTGGGCCTTCAGCTAAATGGTGAATGGATGCTTCAGATCCACTCAATTTGCTCTGTCTATATGTATCAAAATGTTGGTAGAATAAACTAATAAAGCCGAAAGACCAGATCTCAGAAAAGTAAATAGAAGCATCCCCGCCTTTAGATGTGAAACTGGAGAAATGACCAGGTGCATACATAGCTAAAATGCAAGCTAGTAAGAACTGTTATGTACCATGTTATAAGCATAGAAGGGATTATTTAATAGGATGCTTGGGGCAGACTATCAAAGGATCTAGTGTTTGGAATAAATCCTGAATAGGACAGAGGAATGCAGAATTGGAGAAAATAGTGTAAACACATAGAAACTATTCATGGAAGAGCCAACAAGTCAGTTCAACCACATCAGGAGCAACACATTATGGTTTTACTCCAAATCCTGTTTTGTAAGTAAAATTTAATTGAAGTACAGCCATGCCTACTTGTTTGCATATTGTCTGTGGTTGCCTTGCAAATTTGATTCTTATTACTGACTTTCTGTCCAAAAAAGTCTAAAGTATTTACCCTGTGGCCCATCCCTGGACTACAGGATAAATTATGGAAATGGCATGTGATAAGCCTTGGAAAATCTTAAGGGGATAATTATAATGCTCTTGAGAAGCAAGTGTAGAGATTGTACGATTGTACTTAGCGTTCAAAATAGTTGAGAATCATTTAAGGTGTTGAAAAAAAAATAGATGATGTGATTAAAACTGAGCCTTACTAATCCATAGAGTGTGCAGGGCGCGCTTAAAGGAGGTTTTACAACAAAGTCCAACATTCAAAATTACTTCCGGGAAAGTGATAACACAGGTGCTCCCCAGCCCAGCACTAGAGCTGCCGCTTCAGAGATGAACTCTGTCTCATGTGGCTGGTCCTTAAAGTCCAGACTTTTGTAACAATATAAGCAGATTTCTTTGGGATTTATGATCAATATTAAAATGACTGGAGTGGCTGCTGTGAAAAATGGCAACACCTCAACAGAAGGTGACCAGGCTTGACTCTAAGTTTTGTGGAGTCAGGGCTAGAGTTCAAATGCAGGTGCCCTGTTTCTTTTGTACTCCTCTTACTTTCTAACCCTGGGCTCCATCTTTTTTGATTCATTTATTTATTTTGAAAGGAAAAGTGACAGAAAGAGTGTAGGAGGAGATGGGGGATCAGTGGGGAGAGAAAAGGATCTTCCATTTGCAGGTTCACTGTTGAAATCAATCCAGGAACTCAAACCAAGTCTCCCATGAGGATTGGAGGAACCCAACTACTTAACCATCACCTTTGGCTACCCAGGTTCTGCTTTAGTGGAAATGTGGTGCCAGGAGCTGGTGTTTTTGGTGTTTTAACTGTTATCTTAAACTATGGGCCACACATCAACCTCTATATTAATTACTTTAAATAAAGTATAAAATCATCTATGTAAAAACACTGATGTAGAACTTTTTAAAGAAAGGCAATCTTTATAAATTCTTGAATATTTCCATTTATTTGTAAGTTTTTCCACTGGTGAGTTGGTATTCTAGAATCCTTTAAAAGAAAACAATTAAGATTTGCTTTTAGAAGTTAACTATAGAATTTTTGGTAAAATTATGAGCTCACAGTTTTAACAGATGAAATTCATTTGATGTGTTTCAATATGCTGTAATTATCTTTCTGATACTCAATATATCTCATATGTGGCCAGCTTGAAATTTTAAAAAATGGTTCCTGAGTCATTTGAACCAACCCCAATAGTCTTTTATATCTTTGTTGCCATCAAAACTGTTGGTACCTTACCATACAAAGCTTCAAGTAAGGCATTTCTAAAAGGAATGTTGGGAAATTCAACAAGATATGCCCTTTAGAGATTAAAATATGGATAAGAGAAGTGTTTATTATTACTGGGTTGCTTAAGTGCATATTTTTACAAGAGAAAATTTGTAATAATTTCTCTTTTTTAAGATTTATTTATTTATTTGAAAGTCAGAGTTACACAGAGAGAGAAGGAGAGGCAGAGAGAGAGAGAGAGAGAGAGAGAGGTCTTCCATCTGCTGGTTCATTCCCCAATTAACCACAATGGTTGGAGCTGCAATGATCTAAAGCCAGGAGCCAGGAGCGGATCTCCCACATGGGTGCAGGGGCTCAAGGACTTGGGCTGTCTTCTACATCTTCTACTGCTTTCCCAGGCCATAGCAAAGAGCTGGATCTGAAATTGAGCAGCCAGGACTCAAACAGGTGCCCTTATGGATGCTGGCACTGCAGGTGGTGGCTTTATCCGCTATGCCAGAGCACCAGCCCCAACAATTTCATATAAACACTTCCATTTCAATATGGTTTTTACTTAACCTTTTTAGTTTTTCATATGTTCTTTCTCCAAAGGCAAAAATCATAGACATCATGAACACCAATATAATTATTCATTTTCTCCATACATTGTCACAGGCACAGAGGACAATTTTCACTTCACCATCAGCATAATGGCTTAAAAATAATTATAAATAATTTAAAAATAAAATTTTCTCACATAATTATAATTATGTCATTTGTTTTATAGCTTTCTTATTTTGAGTCTATCTACTAAAATTATGGATTTTTCCCAAAGAGATAAAACATAGTATCTTGAGGTAGACTTTCAATTTGCATTTCTCTAATTTTGAATGAATTTGAATTTCTCCATTTTTATGGCTTTTTAAATGAACTATCTATTCCTATCTCTAGCTCAGTTTTTCATATAATGCCTTCATGATTTTTTTTAAACAGGCAGAATGATTTTCTATTAGCTCAAGATGCAGTTTTATGGAAAACTCCACGTCACTGATTCTGAATTTGCAGGGTGGCTGATGATGTGACACTGTATTTAGTATAACACCACGTGACAATAAGAAAGTACTCTTGCACCTTGTTCTGCTCCCAGGGCCTTCAGCTCATGTACAACTTGAAGGCCTGATACATGTGAAATTTGAGGCACAAGCACTTTGTCTCAGCTCTGAGTGACAGAATCTCTTCCAATCTTTTCTACTTTTACCTTTAATCTTTTGAATCCCTTGGAATTTCCTCTCTCCATTGCAAATCAGCCCTCATGTTAACTCTGAGCTCTTTAAGCATGTTTGTCTTTGAAGTGTTTGGCCAAGTCAAGTACTTTCATGTTTTTAAGTGTTATATGCCTTCTATATTATTGTAAAGTTATAATGAGAGTTATAATGAGTACTTATTTCAATTATAATTCTTTTACAGAATTATTTATTTGGAAGGTATAGTTAGAGAGGGAGACAGAGAGAGAGAGAGAGAGAGAGACAGAGAGATCTTCCATCAACTGGTTCACTCCCCAAATGGCCACAATGGCTAGACCTGGATGGATCCAAAGCCAGGAGATAGGAGCTTCTTCCAGGTCTTCCACGTGGTACAAGGGCTCAAGGACTTTTCCAGGTGCATTAGCAGGGAGTTGGATTGAAAGTGGAGCATCCAGTACTCAAACTGGCACCCATATTGGAAGCAGCACCACAGGCAGTGGTTTTACTGGCTATACCAATCATTTATGATTTAATATAAGCAAATCAAACAGGAAAAAAGTCTCAAGACTGGGTGACTTGAATAATAGACCTTCAATTTCTCACAGTTCTGGAACCTAGAAATTCAAGATCAAGGTCCTGGCAGGGATGGTTTCTGGTGAGGTCCCTTCATGGCTTGTGGATAATTGCCTTCTCTCTGTATCCCTCACATGGCCCTTTCTCCATTGCCTGCAGAGAGAGAAAGAACAACATCCTCTCAAGGTGTCTCTTCCTATTCTTACAAGGACACCAGACTTATGGAATTAGGATCCCACCCTCAAGACTGCTTTAACCTTAATTACCTGTTAAAAGACACCATCAATGGGGCCAGTGCTGTGGCATGTCTAGTAAAGCCACCACCTACAGTGCCAAATGGATGCTAGTTTGAGACCTGGCTGCTCCTCTTCCCATTGAGCTCTCTGCTATGGCCTGGGAAAGCAGTAGAAGATGACCCAGGTCCTTGGGCCCCTGGACCCATGTGGGAGACCCAGAAGAGGCTCCTGGCTCTTGGCTTCAGATCGGCCCAGCTCCAGCCATTGCCGCCATTTGGGGAATGAAGCAGTGGATGGAACATCTCTCTCTCTCTCTCTCTCTCTGCCTCTGCCTCTCTAATTCTGCCTTTCAAATAATTAGATAAATATTAAAAAAAAATCCCATAAAATAGTTATACAGTCATGTTGGTGGTTAGAGCTCCACAAAAATAAATTTGCAGGGCAACAACACAGTTAAGTCCCAGTTCCAATTATCCATGCATCCTTCCACTATTCTATTTATGTTTAATGAGCTGGTTATATGCATAAAATTTACCTGCGCCGGTTTTTTTCTTCCTTCTATGCTTTGCCTACTTGAATCCTTAGAGTCTAGTACATAATAGATCTTCCAAAATTATTGGCCAAAGAATGACCTAGATACTAGTATTTAGGCATGTGATTGTGTAACTATTACATGTATTTCTATATTCTTTTCCTAAAGATACAAATAGAAGAAGAATTCTTTACCTGTGCTGACACAGTTAACATAGACCATTTTATGACATAATAAGGTACTGAAAACACAAAAAGAAATGGATTTTGTTTTACGTAGAAAGCAATGTTAAGTCTTTACATAATTTTTAAGAGTGTGTGAATATATGATGATTTTCAGTAACAATTCCTTTTAGAACTTTCCTTGGAAGTTTAAATATTTTTGGAGAATCTCTAACTATATTACCATATTATAGTTCATAAAATAATCAGTTTTATTGCTTTCATCATGTTGTTTATATGCTGATAAAACTATACAGACAGCTGAAGTGTTTATAATTTATGAGCAATTGCAATTCCTTTAAATTTATTGAACTGTTTACCAAGGATTTAAAGATGGCTTTGGATATGAATGATTCACACAGCAGGCTGATATTCTGTGCTCGGATCCACTAGAATCAATGTGAAGTTGCTCTCTGACTCGTCCTGGTTCATCAGGAGCTGGAAGCCCAGCAGTAACTCCTCAAACAGGATACTGCCATTCGCCCCCGCACGTGAGACATCTGGCCTAGAATCAATCAGAAAGGCATCCAATCAGACTCCTGTCAACAGAGCCATCTGTGACAGGCAGTAACAAGGGTAGACAGCAGGTTTCTGGTAGGGAGAAATTCTTGGGACAGCCCTCAATTTTTCCATTGGTATGGAGAGAAGCTTTGGATGTTGTCAGATGTTCTACAGTATAGAGTGAAGAGTGGATGTATGTCCTAGGACAATTTGTGGGACATTATGTCTTTGGGAGTAATATCCCTGAGACAGGTGATTCTGATGTTTATCAAAGTTCAGTGAGCTTATTGTAAAAAGGGAACATTAATAGCTGTACATCTTCTCACCCTCTAACATCAGGAGAATACCAATGTGTTTGGCTTGTTCTTTAAGAGGGTTGACTTATTGTAATGAAAATAACATGAGATTTGGAAATAACCATCCATGGTCCGCATACCATCACATACCATAGCTAAAAAGAGCAGCTAAGGCTCCTTGGACTGATTATTTATTTTTCTTGATGTAAAAAAGATACAAACACCTGTCTTTAAATAGTATCTTTTGGAATAAATTAGATTACACATCTGAAGAGCATAGTGTATGTGCTTTGCTAAGCAATGAAGTCATTTACTCTCATTTTATTCATTCATTCTTTCATTTATGCAATGCACATTCTTTTTCTCAACATGAAATAGTCTATCTCATGCGGCTATAATTTTTCTGGTTTGTGATTTCAGGGGCTGACTATCTGTAGAATTACAATACCATCTCTTGGTAAGCAACTCTCAATGAAGATCTTTGAATTTTACTGGTTGCTCTTAATATCTTCATGTGCTCAGCAAATCTTATAAACCTGGTCAGTTATATAATTACAAAATAAGAGTAAGAGTTCCATATTTTCTAGCTTTGTGAATTTGAACTTGACATCTTTTATGTCCAGATTAGCTATTTTGTTACTATACTTAGCTTGGACCCCTGTAACTTTGGACATAGGGAGTCACCATGAACTTTTTTTGTGTGTCCTCCAGACTCGTCAGCCTGATTTCAAATATACTTTTCCTGAAATCGAAGTTAATACACCAATGCATACATGCCCTCAACTGTCCCAGAAGGTGATTAGGTGTTGCAAAACCTCTTCTTGTTCAACACCTGTTCTCATATTGATTATGTTTGTGCTTGGCTATGAACCCTAAGCTTAATCATTTGGATTTGGAACTTGTAACTAGTCTGTCATTTCTTGACTCTTTTTTTAAACTTTCATTTAATGAATATAAATTTCCAAAGTACAGCTTATGAATTACAATGGCTTCCCCCCGATAACTTCCCTCCCACCCACATCCATCCCATTTCCAACTCCCTCTCCCTTTCCACTCACATCAAGATTCATTTTCAATTCTCTTTATATAAAGAAGGTCAGTTTAGCATATATTAAGTAAAGATTTCAACAGTTTGCACCCACATAGAAACACAAAGTGAAAAATACTGTTTGAGTACTAGTTGTAGCATTAAATCACAATGTACAGCACATTAAGGACAGAGATCCTACATGAGGAGTAAGTGCACAGTGACTCCTGTTGTTGACTTAACAAATTGACATTCTTGTTTATGGCATCAGTAATCACCCTGGGCTCTTATCACGAGTTGCCAAGGCTATGGAAGCCTTTTGAATTCACAAACTCTGATCATATTTAGACAAGGTCGTAGTCAAAGTGGAAGTTCTCTCCTCCCTTCAGAGAAAGGTACCTTCTTCTTTGATGACCTGTTCTTTCCCCTGGGATGTCACTCATGGAGATCTTTCATTTAGGTCATTTTTTTTTCCAGAGTGTCTTGGCTTTCCAAGCCTGAAATACTCTCATGGGCTTTTCAGCCGGATCTGCATGCCTTAAGGGCTGATTCTGAGGCCAGAGTGCTGTTTAGCACATCCGCCATTCTATGAGTCTGTGTGTATCTCACTTCCCATGTTGGATCGTTCTCTCCCT